>NC_139001.1:107153468-108607532 GCF_964374135.1 Grampus griseus
CTTGAACAAATCAGAGATTGAAAAAGAAACTGACAAAACAAGAGCTGGAAGAGTCAACTAAATAAATAATAGCCTTCTGCAGGGTCCAAATGGTGTATATATTTAGAAACATGGGCAAGGGTTAAGTGGAAACTTAAGATGAATCTCCCAATCACTGGTCACAATTTCTGCTCCAGTTAACATTGGAAAACCATAGTGTAGCTCAGTAAATGAAGTATTATACACACACAAATAACACACACACACACATAATGTATAAAATCCAGAATGACCAAGTGACAAATTAAAAGGAACCTATGCATACTTAAAATATTACCTTGGTGCTCTCTAGAGAGTAATGGCTTCAACTTGTGTTAAGGGAGACTGCAACAAATGAAAGCAACATGAAAAGTGAGTTTATGGTTACTGAAGGCAGACACACAAATAAAAATAAATCCAGGAAAGTGACAACAAAATATTTTTTAAAAACAGATTCAAAAACCACAAAATATGCCAGGCTTGGAAATATTTAGTAAACTAACTCCAAAAGTGAGTTAAAACGTATTTATAGAAATTTATAAAGTATATATATATATATATATATATATATATATATATGTATGTATGTATAGAATTAGATGATCATTTTAGGAATGAAGGAATGTTCAAAATCAGAAATCAGTGTTACACACCACATTAAGAGACTGGAAAAATAAGACTCTACCATCATCTTAATAGGTGCAGAAAAATATTTTGATAAAATAAGCAATCATTCAGCATTTAAATTTTTAGGAGAAGATAAATACATCTTAAGGCTTTTTTCTTTAACTTGATCAAATGTCTCTCTCAGAAATCTACAGCAATCATCATATTAGCCATGCCAGTTTAAAATAATTTCCTGTAAAGTCAGGAACATGACTAGACTCACTACTATCATGGCTTCTACTACTCAACATTGTTCAGAAGGAACTGATGAATGGAAAAAATACGAAAGGAAGAAAAGAAAGGGTGGCAGAAAGAGTGAAAGAGAGGTAGAAAAAGAGGAGAAAGTAAAAACACTGAATAATTTATCACTCACTGACACTTATTGACAGGCAATATGATTGTCTACAAAAAATTTCAAGAAAACATAATGAAAATGATAAAAGATGACTGATAGAAGTCCAGTGAACAGAAATCACTCCCACTGTCACGGTAATGTGGTCCATGGGTCAGTTATCCCTATGCCACTGTGTATATTCTAAATTTTAGACTGACTTTCCATGTGATTATGTAGGGATATTATTCAAGGTAGGGAGATTGAATATATTTTATTTAACAGTTTATTTTATAAGTTTCATTTATAGCTTTCAAGTATTTAGACATAAGATGTCTAAATTTAGACATAGGTATGTGGACTTCCATTTGTGCAATTGCCATGGGCCCCAAAATTGTTAGAGATGCAGCCATCAGCATATTTTTCCACATAATTTAAAAAGAAAAAAAATAGAAACAACATATTTGTAATAAACATTTTTGTAATCCATATGACAGATAAAATGGCATGTATTAATTACAAAACAATTCCCAAAATTTATAAGAAAAGGACAAATTGCACATAGAAAAATTGGCAGAATTTGGAAGCAGGCAAGTCATAGAAGAAAAAAAAATCAAGTTACCAGCATCCAATTAGGCCTGGCAAGGATTCAGAGAAATGGTTGCTTTTATATATATCTCAAGTAGTGGAGAGGTGAATTTTATAGTACTTTCTGGAAAGAAATCTGACAAAATCTGTTAAACTTTACAGGCAGATAGCCTTTGACTCAGTTATCTCACTTGTGTGAATCTGTTTTATAAAAATATTTATTTATTTGGCTGTATCAGGTCTTAGTTGTGGCACAGGGGATCTTACATTGTGGTGGGTGGGCTCTTCATTATGGTGTGCAGGCTTCTCTCTAGTTGTGGCACATGGCCTCCAGAGCATGCAGGCTCAGCAGTTGCGGCATGCAGCCTTAGTTGCCCCGTGGCATGTGGGATCTTAGCTCCCCGACCAGGGATCATACCCACATCCCCAGTATTGGAAGGCAGATTCTTAACCATTGGACCAACAGGGAAGGCCTGTGTGAATCTCTTTTTAGAGAGTTTAGAAGTGGAAGCATTGGTAAATACAGTTTATGCACAAGAATGTTAAATACAGTATTATTTATGCTGACAAAAACAAGGCAAAACTTGGAAACTACCTTGAATAACTATTATTGGAAGAATAAATTTGGTGAATCCATGCAATGAAATAGTTAGTAATTATTTCAGAGGATATATTAGATTTTCCTTAATTTACATGGGGGAAGGTTGAGCAAAAAAAAAAAAAAAAAATCAAGAAATGCACAAACACATTTTCTTCTTCATGTATACTTATATTTTCAAGTTTCTATGAACAGAGAAAAATGTGAAGCTATACATACCAGCTTGTTCAATTAATTTACCTTGGAAGCAGCAAGAGAGAATGGGGCTCCTACATTGCTAGCAAAAATCTAAACTGGTGCATTGCTTTTAGAGAATATTTTAAAAAGACATTTTTAGAGCAATAAGTATCTATATACATAGTGACCTCTACTTCTGGGAATGTACCCAAAGTTAATAAATAAAAAATTTTAAAGTGTTATGCATGTGAAAGATTTTTTATTGTAAGATAATACACCATAACAGAAAAATTTAAAAAGTAACAAATATCCAGCCATGGAGGAAGAATTAAGTACACTACAGTGGTTCCATCACCCAATGTCATTGTGAAGCCATTATTTAAGCCATTAAATAATATGACTATGAAAGTAAATGGAAAAATCCTTGAGTTAAAATGATAAGGCCTCAAATCCAACAGAATTTGGAATTATGTTTATACTGTGATTAAAATAATGATAAATTTTTAAAACTGCATTTAAAAATATATTTATTTATTTATTTATTTCTGGCTGTGTTGGATCTCCATTGCTGGCGCGGTGCGAGGGCTTTTCATTGTGGTGGCTTCTCTTGTTGTGGAGCACAGGCTCTAAGCGTGTGGGCTTCAGTAGTTGTGGCTTGCAGGCTCTCGAGCGCAGGCTCAGAAGTTGTGGCGCACGGGCTTAGTTGCTCCGCAGCATGCGGGATCTTCCCAGACCAGGGCTCGAACCCGTGTCCCTTGCATTGGCAGGCAGATTCTTAACCACTGTGCCACCAGGGAAGTCCCTAAAACTGCACTTTTTGAATAGAAGATATGTGAAAGAATGAAATCATTTTCTTCTCTTTTACCTTGACTTTGACTAAACATTTCAGAATCACAATTTGGCCAAACACTCAACAAACTTTTTTGATTGCCCACCTTGTATCATACAGTTTGTTGGAAATACAATGGTGAAAATGGAATATATGAGCTCTGTCCTTGTAGGGCTTATATATAGTGAAAGCCTTGTGTCACACAAATAATTACTCATACAACTATAAACTTAAAATTGAGATAAATGTTGTTAAAATAAAGCATAGGGCCTATGAAAGTGATGCCAGCGTTTAGGAGCACCTTTCAGAGGAAGTGACAAAACTAGCCAAGTTGTCAAGGTGCTGAGTCAGAGTTGGGGGATAGGGGCAACATTAATATAATGAACAGACACTTCCCTGGAGGTCCAGTGGTTAAGACTTGGCACTTCTACTGTAGGGAGCGAGGGTTTGATCTCTGGTTGGGGAACTATGGTCAGGCATGCCACGGGGCACAGCCAAAAAATAAATAATAAATAAATACAATGAACACATTCCAGGCGGATTGTAAAATGTACTGGAGGGAGGGAGAAAGACAGAGAATATGATATTAAATAACAATGTAGCTGAGTCATCAAACAAGTATTTAATATGTTGTATCTTTTCTGTTTAAGAAGGAAGGAATATTATATCTCATTTTAGAAGGATTTTTTCCCCTCTAAGTTGGTAGTAGTCTCCAGGAAAAGCAGGATGATAAGGTAAAATTCCTTGGATGGAATCAAGTTTAGATTCTCTTCTATGATTTTTTTTAACATCTTTATTGGAGTATAATACAATATTATTTTACAATATTTACAATATTGTGTTAGTTTCTGCTGTATAACAAAGTGAATCAGCTATATGTAGACATATATCCCCATATCCCCTTCCTAACAAATGGGACCTAATGAAACTTAAAAGCTTTTGTACAGAAAAGGAAATCATAAACAAGACGAAAAGACAACCCTCAGAATGGGAGAAAATATTTGCAAACGAAGCAACTGACAAAGGATTAATCTCGAGATCTTAACATGTGGGGGATAAATGGGTCCTACCTCCCATGCTTCCTACCTTAGATATACATTACATATATCCTTCAGTATATATTAAATATTGTAAAATACCTTTAAAACCCATTTATTGAGATCCTGTAACCATAAGTGGGGTTTGGGTGCTCGCCACTCAAAAGCCAATAGGCAAGGTTGGTGGAAGGGAAAGTTTGCTTCATTTTGGATGCTGGTAACCGGGGGTGAGGGAAGGGCAGACACATGTCCAAAGGCCAACTCCCCTGAAACTGACAATCAGGGGGCAAGAACTTTTATAGACAGAGGGAGCTGGTTACATGTAAAAACAGCACAGTCAGCTCTGACAGTCATCTTGAAATTGGTCAACGGTGGTCTGACCAGCATCATTTTGATTGTTTTAGGTACAGTTAGTCTTCAGTTCCAGGGTCAATTTGTTCCCATTCCTTTGAGGCTAGTTCTCAGAACTGTGGCAGCTTATGTCATGGCAACAGTCTGGTCATCATGTTATCTTCTTCCACCTGGTGGGGGTTTCAGTATCTATAAGACAGCTCACAGGAGATGGCTCAGAATATTATCTATGGCCCTTGAGAAGGAACTAAATGTCCTTGAGTTTGTTTAATGGCTGAACTATTATTTCATCTTGTTTGACTGTTTTCCTTTGTTTCTGTATTTTTCTCATTTCTCTGATTAAAATTATTCTTTGGCTAAAGTTTTCCTACAGACAAAACGCAGGCTGAGGACGGGGGTGCAGGGGAAGGACAATAGGGTCCTGCTCCATTTCAATCCTATGGCATCAACTTGTTTTAGCACGTTGAAGCAGTCTTGGCACAGACTTCAGAGACCTACGTACCCCAGTTCTTTTTTTTTTAACACTTAATTTAAAAATAATTTATTGCTAAAAATTGCTAACCATCGTCTGAGCCTTCAGTGAGTCATAATCCTTTTGCTGGTAGAGGGTCTCGCTTCAGTGTTGATGGCTGCTGACTGATCGGAACACCCCGATTCTAACCTAGCTGTGACCTGGGAAAGAATGTAATTTCTCTTTACCTCAGTTTCATTATTTCTAAAATGAAATAATAATACATACTGACTGAGAGTACACAATGTATGCATGCCTTGGGATTTCCCTGGTGGTCCAGTGGTTAGGGCTCCGCACTTCCACTGCCATGGCTTGGGTTCAACCCTGGTTGGGGAACTAACTTCCCACAAGCTGTGAGGTGCGGACAAAAAAAAAAAAATGTATGCATGTCTCAGAACATACATTGGAAGAGGCTATGATTATTTCTGTTACTGCTTTAAAAATGTCTTTTTACCAGCTATGTTGCATCTGTTGCTGTACTGTTTTTCAGTATGGGTCAACGTGATGAAGGGGTTGGTTAGACGGGAGAGCTAAAATGGCAGAGAAAATGCCACAAAAGTGGAGTTTCTTTCCTTAAAAAAAAAAAAAGAAATTAGTTTATTTTTTAAATTTTTATTGAAGTATAGTTGATCTACAATGTTGTGTTATACATACACATATATCTACTCTTTTTTCAGATTCCCTTCTCATACACGTCATTACAGAGTATTGAGTAGAGTTCCCTGTGCTATACAGTAGGTCCTTATTAGTTACCTATTTTATATATAGTAGTGTGTATATGTCTTGAGGTTTTCCAAAGTTAATCAATGATATCTGGACTTTTAATCCCTTGAAATGTCAGAATATATATACAGATATATAGAAAATAGAGAAAGAGGGATTATCTTGATCATCTCAATAATCTCATTCCCTAGCAGAGTGCCTAACATCCTTTTTTTTTTCTTTTGTGATTTAATGTAATAAACATCCATGATGCACCTACTGTATACCTGGTAAATTGCTAGGCATTTGGCAGGCACTCAGACATGTTATTGAATAAATAAATGAGTGAACAGACCCTCAGTATATGATGTAGCCAATATTGGTCATTGAAACGCTTCAACTTAGGTCAACTTAGAGAGGTTTAGTTAGTTTTATATTTGAATACAGAAATTTTATAATACAAAGTGGTACAGGACTTGATCTGAAATATATTTTACAGTGTGCAGTTTTTACAGTAAATTTTTCTATTATCACAAAATCTAGTCAATTAAAATACAGCAAATGAACTAAAACTGAAAACAGGAAAAATAATCACATTCAAACACCTAGAAACTATTAATATTTAAAGTATTTTTCCTATCTTCTTATATGCATATTGTGATGTCATGGTTATCACCATAATATATAAGCATTATTTTTAACCTTCAGTTTAACAAAAATAAACTCAAAATGGATTAAGGACCTAAATGTAAGGGCAGACAATATAAAACTCTTAGAGGAAAACATAGGCAGAACACTCTATGACATAAATCACAAGAAGATCCTTTTTTGACCCACCTCCTAGAGAAAGGGAAAGAAAAACAAAAATAAACAAATAGGGCCTAATGAAACTCAAAAACATTTGCACAGTAAAGGAAACCATAAACAAGACAAAAAAGACAACCCTCAGAATGGGAGGAAATATTTGCAAACGAAGCAACTGACAAAGGATTAATCTCCAAAATATACAAGCAGCTCATGCAGCTCAATATCAAAAAAACAAACAACCCAATACAAAAATGGACAGAAGACCTAAATAGATATTTCTCCAAAGAAGATACACAGATTACCAATGAACACATGAAAGGATGCTCAACATCACTAATCATTAGAGAAATGCAAATCAAAACTACAATGAGGTATCGCATCACACCGGTCAGAATGGCCATCGTCAAAAAAATCTACAGACAATAAATGCTGGAGAGGGTGTGGAGAAAAGGGAACCCTCTTGCACTGTTCGTAGGAATGTAAATTGATACAGCCACTATAGAGAACAGTATAGAAGTTCCTTAAAAATCTAAAAATAGAAGTATCATATGACCCAGCAATCCCAGTACTGGGCATATACCCTGAGAAAACCATAATTCAAAAAGAGTCATGTACCACAATGTTCACTGCAGCACTATTTACAATAACCAGGACATGGAAGCAACCTAAGTGTACATCAACAGATGAATGGATAAAGAAGATATGGCACATATATACAATGTAATATCACTCAGCCATAAAAAGAAATGAAATTGAGTTATTTGTAGTGAGGTGGATGGACCTAGAGTCTGTCATACAGAGTGAAGTAAGTCAGAAAGAGAAAAACAAATACCATATGCTAACACATATATATGGAATCAAAAAAAAAAAAAAAAAGCGTTCTGAAGAACCTAGGGGCAGGACAGGAATAATGATTCAGACGTAGAGAATGGACTTGAGGACACGGGGAGTGGGAAGGTTAAGCTGGGAGGAAGTGAGAGAGTGGCATGGACATACATGCACTACCAAATGTAAAATAGATAGCTAGTGGGAAGCAGCCGCATAGCACAGGGAGATCAGCTCCGTGCTTTGTGACCACCTAGAGGGGTGGGATAGGGAGGGTGGGAGGGAGATGCAAGAGGGAAGAGATATGGGGATATGTGTATACATATAGCTGATTCACTTTGTTATATAGCAGAAACTAACACACCATTGTAAAGCAATTATACGCCAACAAAGATGTTAAAAATAAATAAAAAAGAGTCAATGACTCAGCTACTTGCCTTTTTCTACATGTAAAGCTTCTAATGTGCATTTGTGGCCAAAATTTTTCTTGAGAGCAGAACAGGTGAAGGACTGACTTTTCATCAGATCCTGGTCGCTCTGCAGCGGATGTATATTTAAGAAATGCACCAGAACGGCAAATACGATAAACCTAGGTTTGCAGCAGCCATTTCTAGGGACACCAAGTGGTAGTTGGCTCAGCTCTGAGCACATGGCGCACCAGGTTCTAGTGAGTCTGCGCAACCGCTCTCCCCTCTCCCAACACCCCACTCCAGCACAGACGCACGGGGATCCGGGATCGCGGCGCTAAGGTAGGGCCACCTGGGTCCTGGGCACCGTGCTCTCTGCATGGTGACAGCAGGGCAGGGTCTGGGGACCTGGCCCTGAAGGCGCTGCCAGCAAAGATCCGCCTCCTCAGCCGGGCCTGGTCACTGGTGGGAGGACCCAGTCCGGGCGAACGCTCAGGGGCAGCACGATTGGTCACGGCAAGGACCGCCCCCGCCCACCCCTTGGCCAGGACCTGGCCCTTGGAAGGCGAAAGGACCTTGAACGAGTAAATTGAGGGGTAATAATGTCACTTTGCTTTCGGGGTTTGTTAAGCGTTAAAAGCCGCAAGGAGGGGCTTCCCTGGTGGCGCAGTGGTTGAGAGTCCGCCTCCCGATGTGGGGGACACGGGTTTGTGCCCCGGTCTGCGAGGATCCCACATGCCGCGGGGCGGCTGGGCCCGTGAGCCATGGCCTCTGAGCTTGCGCGTTCGGAGCCTGTGCTCCGCAATGGGAGAGGCCACAGCAATGAGAGGCCCGCAAAAAGCCCCAAGGAGGAATGGAGACAGCATTCAATGCCTCCCCGCTCCCCACCCCTTTTCTTGTCTCTTTCCCTCCTTCTGCAGAGGCTGGACTCACCCACCCGCCTGCTCCACCAGTCTTTTTTTTTTTTTTTTTTTAATTTTACTGTAGTTGATTTACAATATTGTGTTGAGTTTCAGGTGTACAGCATCTTATTGTTTTCCATTATAGGTTATTAGAAGATATTGAATTTAGTTCCCTGTGCTATAAAGTAAATCCTTGTTGTTTATCTAAAAAAAACAAAAACAAAGAAACCCTTCAGTTTCAATATCTCTATGCCTTTTTGGAAGGCATATTTTCTGTTAAATGAAGGAGAATACTTCCAGACCTAGTAAAATGTACCTGGGTTTTAAAAATTGGTGGAGAAAGATACAGTGCACTTTTTATAGGCCAATAAGTTTTGAACGTTCATAATGGAATGGATTTCCATTTTCCTGCTTTAGTTTCATAACTATTTTAGAACTGGGAATGGACTAATTAACTCTATAGGTCCCTGTCAGCCTGCAGATTTTACAGAGTCCAGGGATGCTGGTGTCTGTCACAGCACATTGATAAACAGAAATCTTTCTCAACACCCAGCAGTTCTGTGATCTTAGGCACATTTGGAAAATTCCAGTTGGCAGTAATTAGAGGACTTCTAACCTTGATTTCAGAACTTGTCAATCTTTTAGTGAACACTTCACTATGCGAAATACAAATAGATAAACATTAATGAAGATGAAACCCAATGTTGAAAACCATTTTATTGTTTTCTGGAGTAGGAATAAGAGCACAGTGGAAGCAAAGAAGATATAACAATGAGACCTCATCTGACAGCATGACAGTTTATAAATGAAGAGGAAAAATGTAAACAGTTTATCCCATAAAAAGGAAGGCTAAATTTTTTTTTGATGGTACTTTTTTCATTCTCCAAATAAAAATCAATTGCACTGGTGTATATCCCTTTCCACCAACTATGCTCTTAGTCTCTGTTGTTATACTGAAAATGCTTAATATAAAAAGAAAGAAAAAAGCCACAATTCACACAATACAGCAAATTAATTTGATTTCAAGGGTGAAGTAAATTGGAAAAATCTTATTTTCTTAAGAAAACTTTGTACCTCATAAAGCCTTTATGTGCTTTGGAGGAATGTGCCTTTGCCCTAAGGAGGTGCTGGTGCCTTGTTATGAACATCCAGAAAGAAAGGAAGAAGAATAAAGAAGAAAACAACTTTTCTACAAAGTACAAAGGCCTAGACATTTTCATTCCATCATTTCCTCATTATTTCTTGCTTGATCAACCATTTCTCCCCAAGCAAATCCTCACTTATCTGCTTTTCTGGTGCCTCTCTGTATGCAAATTACAACCTGCTTTTAATTAGACCAAGTCACACTCACCACCTGATGATATTGGAGTGAAAATAGAAAGTACATTAAGCAGCTTCCGTGGGATTTTACATGCACTATAATGACCTTTCAATATAAATTCTTAGCAAGGAAAGGAAGCATTTATATTTTTCATATTCTATAGGAAGTTGTTTTTCATTATAAGATGTCACTTGCAATCTGTAGTGACATTTGACTAGGGGTGTAAAAATGTCGTATTTTACCGTTGACAGATCCAGTCTGTTCTCTCTCCTTGTGGAATAAGGAGCTTTTTCATGCATATACATGACAGCTCAAGATGTTCTTTCAGTTGGCTTTTCTCTCTTTCAGTTATTAAATATTCAGAATGTTCATTATGCACCAGATCCTGAATAATAAAAGATTAGTGGGAAAGCTTTCTGGCAGCTTTTATTATTATTATTAATATTAATCATGTGTGCTGCACTCATTTTTCTCTCCTTTGCAAACTCAAATGTCAATAGACTAAGCAAACTTTTTCCCCACCACCCAGCAGGTAAGGACAAACAGCTTCAGAGTGAAAACAAGAATTTTTTGAATCGCCATTTTCAAAAAAAATAAGGTTGAATGAGAGCCCAACTTCAATGATTTCTACTTCTGAAGAGAACGATTTAGCAGGTGGAAAAATGAAAGTTCAAGAAATTTTAAAAAATATATTCCCAGTGTAACACAGGTTGGAGGTGGAAAGGACAGGACCTTTTCCCCAGTTTTATTGAGATTTAATTGACATATAACACAAGACCTTCTATTCTGAAATCCAGGTACCTCCCACTACTACACACTGCCTTGAAAGAATTAAATAAATGCCATTGCTGTGTTGGCTGCTCAATTGCAGTTGAGTTCTGAAATACCAGGAGCAACATTCAAGCTTTATGTTACTCGAGATCCAAACCATGGGAATAGCACGTAATTGAAAATGATAACTCTCTCCCTTATAGAGAATCAAAATAATATTTCACATATAGTGCACTTTTCACCGGATCAATGTTCTCACCTATGTTTTTGCTGCAGAACTTGTTCCATGCAGGTATGAATACATAAATGGAAGCTCCAAGTTAATTGTCAAGCTTCTTTGTGAGTCCATGCTGGCGGGATAGCCGGACAGCATGCAGTAACCAAAGCCCCCCAGCAGGGAGCATGAATAGCTTTCTTGATCTATACCCTTATTCCTCTGCCCTATCCTCTACATCTCCTTTTTTACATAATCATGGAGTCACAACAAACTTCTTTCTGGTCTACACTGTCATGTATTTGGTCATGTGTATATTTTGCTCATCCTGTGTTATCTACCAGGAGACTTCTTCTCATGACTCTGCATGAAGAATTTGCCCTCTTTTTCCCATTCATACTTATAGTTCACAGCTTAGATTTCGGCTCCTTGGAGAAAACACCTCTGACACCTCCCAAGTGTGTTTTGTGATCCTCCTGAGAGCTATTACCACCTTGTTCTGTAACTAGCTGTCTATTAGTTCCATAAGCTACTTGAAAATGGAAATTTTGTTTATTATTTTATCCCAAGCATCTAGTAGATTCTCCAGTGCCTATGGGTATGCAATCAAGATTTTTGGAATAAATAAAAGTTAAATTCATACACAATGAAGTAGTTTATAAAGAATAAATCATTAAATTAAATAACTTAATAATTTAATAAATTAAATAACTTAATTGATTAAAAGTCAGATATAGTTAATAATAGAGGTAATAAAACTAGTAAAAACATTTTCATTCTAAATGTAGACTGAAAAAAATGTACAACCTAAAAGTTGAGAGTTATATTTTATTCGGTGGATTTTCTTAGGACTTTGAGATAACTCTCAGGGAGACAGGACTCTCAGATAGCTCTGAGGGACAGCTCCAAAGAGGTAAGGGGGGAGCCAGGATATACAGGAGTTCTGTAACAAAAGCCAGGTAGTGGGAACATCAAAAGATTACTGTTAATTAAAGAAAACCAGGCACCTTAAGTTAATGAATTTAGCGCTTTTCTATGTAAGGGAAGATGCAAAGTATGGGCTCATTGAAATCATTCCTTTAATCTGCATCTCAGCTATCTAGGGCCAGTAGCTGTTTCTTTCCATTCCCAAATCTTCTCAGGGTGCACCCTTGGGGGTGAGTGCAGTGGCTGAAGTCTTGACGGTGGGCATCCTGTGTCCATCCTGAGTTCCCAGTCACCATTGTAGGCGGGGCTGTAATGGCTGATGGCTTGATGGCCACAACATCTTTGTTTGCTGATATGACAGGTGGCATTCTTAGTCCACATAAGTCTCCCCCATTTTGTGTACTGCAGTGTGGTAGAAAAAAGCAGTGTCTTTGGAACAGCACAGAACCATTAACGGTCACTAACTTGTGATCTAACTATGTTAATTAATAGAGTCTGCCTCCTAATTTAATAAATGGAGATGACAACATCTATCTGATGGAATTAATGGAAAGACGAAATAGACCAATATATGTACATTTCCTGAGAATGCTTCATACACGCTGTTACTGACCTGTGTCTTTCACTGGTCTCTTAAATGCTGACACACTTCAGGTTCAAATCACAAGTCAGTTTCCTCTCTCAGCATGTATGCTGACCTTGGATAATTTCGTCCATCGTGTGCCTACAACAGCCATCCTTCTGGTCGTGACACCCAGATCCATTTCTGAATTTTATAACTGTGTGCCTTTCCTTGGATGTTCCAAAAGAACTTCAAACCTTTCAGGTTAGGATAGCCTAGAGGCTAAGAGTCTCTTTATCACACTCAGTGTGAATATGCATGTATGTTCTGCAAAAATGTTAGTATATTTATTCATGGGGTGCTGTCCCAGACTCTGATGGGCATGTGCTGTGATGAATGACACAGGCACTGTATGTACAATTGGGATAATAATTTTGAAAAGGCATCGTGAACTTAAGACCTTTTTATTAAGTTGTTATAGGGATTAGACAAGAGTTAACACACGTGAGGTAATTAGAACTATGACTAACACATTACGAGGAGTGAATCATTTTAGCTTTTTTTATGATATCCAAAATTGAGCTAATTCTACACCTTCCCAAAATGCCTATTTCTCATGTGTTTCTTAGCTCAGATTTTGACACAGCTATCTTTACGTTTAATTTCCAAGGCTGTTATTTCTCTATCATGATTCCTACATCTAATTTCAGGTCACATAGCAGCTGTATTTTTTAAACACTTAAGAATTTAATGCACACATGTTAAAAAAAATCAAAGATAGACAGAAAAGTAAGAAAATGTGTTTCTCCCACCCTAGGTCTCCAGTCCCACTTTCCAG
Source organism: Grampus griseus (assembly GCF_964374135.1). Classification (NCBI taxonomy): domain Eukaryota; kingdom Metazoa; phylum Chordata; class Mammalia; order Artiodactyla; family Delphinidae; genus Grampus; species Grampus griseus. The sequence continues at coordinate 107,166,851 of NC_139001.1, forward strand.
AGTCACACTTGGCAATTGTTTATCATTCTTTGTTCTATAGGTTGTCACACACACACACGCACACAATGACTATGAATATCCCTTTCATTTTTTACTCAAGGCAGAGCATATTTCTTTTTACATGCAAAATATTGTCTTTTTTCCTTTTAGTACGTGCAAGCTCCCCAGCCTTTCTGTGTCTGTCTGTGGAGTACTCCCTTGCATTTGAATACCACATTTCCTTAGCTCACCCCTCCTTCTGTGCAATTAGATTGTTTTATTCTCTGCTTTCACAAGGATATACTTTATTGAATATTCTTTCATAAAATATTTATGCACAGGTGAAAGGATACTTATAATTTTCTAGAAGTAGAACTTTATTTTCAAAGGATATACACAGTTGAAATTTTGATTGACATTGTGAAACTGTCTAACTATATTGTCCCAGTTCATGAAGTACTTATTTTCCCAAAACATCCAAATTTCGTATTTAAAAATATTTATTTTTCCACAATTAAGTAGGCAAAAATATTACATCTTTTTGCCTTTAAAATTAATTTGCATTTTTGCTATTATGCATATGTTTGTGCATCCAGTCATAGATTGTTTTTAAATGAGTTATTGACTTCTTGTTAATATAATTATGTTCTTTATTTCTTAAATAAATTTGTACTTTCTTGTCATGTGTACTTCAATTTTTCACTAATTTATCAGTTGTCTATTACTTCTCACATGGGACTTTCATAATTTTAAATTGCCAAATTTATCTACCTTCCCCTTTGCCAACTAAAAAATGGCACTTGCCATCTTGCCTCTACAAGGATTAAATCACAAGTGGTTGCAGCCACTGACCTTCAACACACCCTGAAAGGAGTTCAGGGTGGAGATCAGGAATGAGGCACTTTGTGCTCTGGGAAAAAACTGACAGAACAGGTCTTTAGATAGATATTTTCAGGAGAAGACTTTATGAGCCCAATTATTGCATTTCCTCGTATCTAGAAAAGCACTAAAATCATTCATGCTGATGTCTGCTCCTCGTAACTTGTAGTAACCTTCACGAGACTAGCAGCAACCTTCTGCAAAAAATGTGTGCTTGATGGAATGTACCCCCTTTCACTAAAATCATATATAATACTAACCTTCCCCCTTCCTCTTCCCCCTACCTATCTCAGGTAGTTTCTCAGAGCTACCTGAGATGCTATCTCCTGGGCTATTGTCCTCATTTTTCCCCAAATAAAACTTAACTCACAACTCTCATGCTGTGCTTTTTTTTCGAGCAGACATATTTTTGGCCTCTATATTTTGCATATTAATATGAAATTTATTCATTTTAATTTTAATTTCTTTATAGTAATCTTTCAAAATTTAAATCATTGAACCATCTGTAATTTATTTGTTTGTGAGAATAGAGTACAAAATCAGTTTTTCTTCCAAAATATTATCTTGTAGGTTGAATTCTCTAATTATTCTTCTTTTTCGAAACAGGTTATTGTTGCATGTTTATTTTTTACGTGGACTTTTGATTGAGCTTGTTCACACTCCCCTTTTTTCCTGTGAATCTTGTTAATATGTTTATTCAAAACCCGTGGAATTCCCACAATAATTTGGAATAATTTTGATCTTTATGAGCTTGGGTGTCTAGTCAAAAAAATAATCATATTCATAGTCAAGACTTATTTAAACTCAATAGTTTTCATATTATATGGTTTTTGAAAATTGAATCTTTTACTATAACTTAAGGTTGCTGTTCTTTGCATATAAGGATGTTGTCAGATAATATACTTTGTATCTAGTTAAACTACAAATTCTTTTTTAGTTCAATTTTAACAGCCTGCAATAAAGTATAGGGAATCAATCTAAACAGCAGGCTGATATCATAGCTAAAATTATAAGACATGTAAGGGATAGTGTCACTGTTTTCAGTCAAATGTCCCTCAAGCAGCAATGCAAATTGGTGGAACACATATGATTATATGAATCTTCAAAAACTTAGGTATTTGCATTTGTTGCAGCTAAACCCATGACAAATAACATGTACAGATTGAACTGAGTACCCACTCAATTGTTTTATATAATTCAACTTTTTATCTTGACGGTCTAATGCTTTGCAAGTGTCACAAATCCATCTCAAACCCCTCCCTGGATTTCCCTCCAGTAAGGCATTAGCTGGATCACATTTTACACTGTTTCAATCACTGTCTAGTAAATTTTCAAGATTTTTTTCTTATGAAAAAATGATGATCAGAAGATGAGAGCGCTATTGCCACTGTGATGGGGCGGAAAACCTGCCCAATTAAGCCTTCATTTAAATTTCAAATGTATTTTTTTCAAGATGGATCCTCTCACTCCTGAAGCTGAAAGAATGTAAATATTCTACAGTTCCCATGGCTCCTTCTTATTATTTTGTCTGTTTTCTTGTATTTTCAATCTATACCCTCTTTCCTAATTTATTAACATCTCTCATTTTATGTGTTTTAGTTAAACTGCTAGCAACTATTTCAACACAATATATACTTCTTTGATCATCATTGTCCAATCAACATTTTCAACTGATAAATTTGTAATTTCTTGGGATATCATTATATCATCATCATAACTTTTAAAAATATAATCATCTTTTTTCTTTCATTTATTTTTTTAAACATAAAAATTCAGGCTTGTTGCATATTATTGTTGCCTTTCTTCCTGTTAGCATTTTTATGATATGTATTTTCTCATTATTTTTTCTTCAGTGGTTCTGGCAACTTCACCATGGTATATCTAAACGTTTGTTGAACTTCAGTATTTTTCTCTCTGGGAACCAATCTTTTCATTCTACTTCTTGCTGTATATTTTTCTTTATTTAAAAAAAACTCCTTTTATTACATATCTATCTTTTTTTTTCTTGCATCTATATTATCTTTCCTTCTAGAGTCACTCACTTGAAGATTTTATATATCTTCTTGCTCCTTCCCTGCTACCACTTAAGCCATTCTCCTTACTGGATCAAGAATGATCTAAGATATAAACATAAATCACAGACTGTGAACAGAGGTAACTCAATTTGAATGAAGTGAAATAGGGGTATTGGAAGCTAGCAAGGAAGAGGTAATAAAAAAATTCTAAAATCCTTTGAATTCTGGACCAAAATGTTTTCAATTTATGTAATGGTTATAGAAACCATCGGGAAGTTTTGATTAGGGAGTGTGATCCAAGCAAGACTTTAGACAGAGCAATGTGGTGGCAGTGTGGAGGAGGAGCAAAGATCCAGAGACAGGAAGAGGGAGCGACATGGTCAGAAAATGCAAAGATGTAGAAAAATAAATAGTATTTGGAAGAGCCAAATCAATCCGAAAGTCTGCCTTTGTGGATGTCTGTTTGAAAATTGCAGACAAAAGTTCCCATGGAAAAACAAAACTCTGACTCAACTTGAATAAGTATTTCATTGTTTATTTATTCACCTAATACACATGATAAGAAAGCTCCACGTTCTATGGAAAAAATTAAAAACCCAACATTTCACTCTGTTTTGGCTAGTAAGTTCTTTGTTATAACTAAGTATAGTTGATTTACAACATATTAGCTTCAGGTGTACAACATAGTGATGCAATATTTTTATAGATTATACTCCATTCAAAGTTCTTCCAAAATAACAGCTATATTTCCCTGTGCTGTACAATAGATCCTTGTTGTTTATCTGTTTTATACATAGTAGTTTGTAACTCTTAATTCTCTACCCCTGTCTTGCCCCTCCCTCCTTTCCTCTCCCTACTGGTAGCCACTAGTTTGTTCTCTAGATCTGTGAGTCTGTTTCTGTTTTTTTATATATATTTGTTCATTTTATTTTTTAGGTTTCACATATGTTATAACATAGACTATTTGACCTTCTCTGTCTGGCATATAGATGTGTCTAACAGGCACATAAAAAGATGCTCAACATCGCTAATCATCAGAGAAATGCAAATCAAAACCACAATGAGATATCACCTTATACCTGCCAGAATGGCTATCATCAAAAAGATCACAAATAACAAGTGTTGGCTAATAACCTCATCATAAATTGGTAACTGAAAGAAAAGTATTCACTTAATTTTTGCAAACCTCATGGATTGGGTTGAAAAGCTCGTTGAAATAAAGGAAGAAAAGAAAAAAATGGTTACTTTGAATAGATTTTCTTTTTCATTTTTATGACAGTCCAATACACAGACTCTGAAATATCAAACTTTTCTTTTCTCTTTCTTTTAGGAGGACTATATTTTTTAAATATAACAAGACCTATAAATTAGGACCCAGCAGTGACTTTGTAATTGAAAACCTGTGTTTTGAGTTCTGTCTCTCCTACTTCTAACTCTACAACCTGGTTCAATTTATTTAGAACTTTTCTTAAATAAAATTTTTAAATAGAAGTTAATTATATGCACCATCTGTACAATACAGGCTTATTTTATTGGTTAATTAAATGAAATTTAGCAAAATTTAATTAAGTACAGAGGAATGCAATAAACAAACATTTATTGAGAACCTAATGGTTAAAAGATTTGTAAATTTAAATAAAAAGTCACACTCATTACCATCACAGCCACCAATCTCACACTCTCTTATCTGGATAAAACAGGCAGGGTTAACAAACTGATTTTCATGAATAACTTATCATTTTACTGTGATGCTGGATCATGTAGAACTGTCTTTAAGCTTGAATGCTAACTTACATTTACAAACGCAAACTCAAGAGCTCTCCCAAGAGAATGAACTAGGTGTGTACATGTAAATCAATTAATTTACTATGAGTAATGTAACTGTCAATTGTTTAGAAGAAACCTTATCAGAAATCTTTCTTCTTTAAGGGAGAAAAGTAAGAAAACTACTTAGGAAGCTACATAATATGAAGATACTAGGTAAAAATGAAATCAAAAGAGAATTACTGATATATCTCATGAATTTAAAAGCATTTTAACGCCTTTAGTTTTGCCAGGAAAACTAGAATGCAAAAAAGATGATTGGCCATCTGACCATTTCTGTAGAGTTTTGACTATTTACAGTCCATCACAAAGTTCTGCAATATTTAGTGATTTGGCACTTTTCTTAGCCTGGAATTTTTCTCTCTAATACTGACAAAGAGATATGTTTTAATAATGACTTAATAGCAAAGCATAGTCGTATAGTAGTTACACATATGCTTTGATGTCCAACAGACATTAAATTGTTAGAATATAGAATTTGGTAACTGGAAAATTTTAGACAAGTTTCTTAATGTCTCTGAGCTTCAGTTTTCCCATTTATAAACTGGGAAATAATGGAAAGCTTCAGTCTAGTTTCTGGTCAGTTTTCAATGATACACAGCTCTTTAAATTTTAAGCATTTGTTTAGCACATAGTAAGGGCTCAATATGGTGACTGACTGCATGGTTGTCTATGAAGCCAAAACAGTAGCAAACATGCTTAAAAGTAGAACATATGACCTGAAAGAACAAGGCCAGCTCATCACAGTGAACAAGACATAGAATTCTCTTTAAAGGGCTTGCACTCATAGACGTGTAGTTCTGGAATTTGAAAATGCCTTGTAACTTATCAAATTAGCTCTGGGATACAAAAGATTTTTTGTTGTTGTTTTTTTGTAATTTATACATATCTTTGTATGCAGCTGTAAAGTGAGTCAGTTCAATTCATTAAGCATCAAGCATCCTGCTATCTACCTTGCTGACTACAAAAGTTAACAAGACAACACCTCTGCCTTGAATACAGAACTCTCATCAGAAATGATGATAATACACGGTTCTATTGCAATAACCAGAGCAAGGACAGGATTTTTTTTTTGCCAAAGGAACACTGGAAAAATCCTGTGAGAGGAAGTAATGCAAACAAACCATTCAATACGTTTAAATGAACTAAAAGAATATCCAGAGCAGAAAAACTAGGAGACATTATTACATGAGAAGGCAAGGAGGTCTGAAATCTCCTGCTGTGTAGACTCATGTCTGACACTCAGTTTGTTGGGTGGGATGCATTGTGAAGTGGCGAGGTCCTGAAGAGCCTCTGATACCAAATGAAGGAGTTTTGTAATTATAATAAAGACAAAGAAGAGCACCTGAAAAATATTAACAATGTGGTGATATTAAGTAGCAGTGTACAGAAAAACAAAAAAGGCCCTCCTAGCTTTGGAGGGAAAACATCAGAGAGAGGAGTTATACTGGAGACTGGGAGAACATGTGGGTCAGGAGGAATGATGAGTAGAATCTGGGAACCATAATGTACCCAGCACACTAACAGAGCAAGTTCTAAAGATCACAATGTGTCACTTTATGGAGCGTTCTTCTCATTGTGACCATAGGGACATTTTTTTTCCCTGTAAGTCCTGTAATATACTGTTTATGTTTAATGGAAAGAAACAGAAAATAAGAATTAGGAAATATGAGGTTCAGTCCTCAGATCCTGACTAATACCCTTGGGAATGTCACCGTAGCTGTCAAGTAAGAATGATAATCATATCCCACCTACTTGAACAAAAGAACACACACCATCCTCATCTAAAAGAGATAAAAAGAAATGAAAGGAATTCTATTATTTAAAAAAGCAGTGCACAAATGCAAGGAGTAATTACTGTCATCAAAAATTGTACGAATCACCTAAAAGTTTCACCTTCTTGGAACATAACATCAATGTGTTTAAATGTACTTGGAGGTGTATCCACACATAATGATCAAGAAAATTGAAATAAAACAAAACAAACACACACAGCCATGCAAACAATCAAACAAATAAAAACCCCAGGGTAGTCCAGCTAGGTATTATGGAAAAAGAAAATAGATGTATTTCTAATGTACCACAATGTTCACTGCAGCACTATTTACAATAGCCAGGACATGGAAGCAACATAAATGTCCATTGAAAGATGAATGGATAAAGAAGATGTGGCACATATATACAATGGAATATTACTCAGCCCTAAAAGGAACAAGACTGAGTTATTTGTAGTGAGGTGGATGGCCCTAGAGTATGTCATACAGAGTGAAGTAAGTCAGAAAGAGAAAGACAAATACCGTATGCTAACACATATATATGGAATCTATGAAAAAAAAAAAAGGTCATGAAGAACCTGGGGCAAGACGGGAATAAAGACACAGACCTACTAGAGAATGGACTTGAGGATACCGGGAGGGGGAAGGGTAGGCTGGCACAAAGTGAGAGAGTAGCATTGGCATATATATACACTACCAAATACAAAATGGATGGCTAGTGGGAAGCTGTTGCATAGCACAGGGAAATCAGCTTGATGCTTTGTGACGACATGGAGGGGTGGGATAGAAAGGGTGTCGGGGGAGGCTCAGGAGGGAAAGGATATGAGGATTATATGTATATGTATAGCTGATTCACTTTGTTGTACAGCAGAAACTAACACAACATTGTAAAGTAATTATACTCCAATAAAGATATAAAAAAATGTATTTCTAAAATGAGGGGAAAATGGGCAAAGGTGTTCCCAATTACATTATTTCTAATCTTCTTAAAGTAGCAATGATCTGCATGTGGTTAATCATTTCCACACATCTATACATATGCATATGGATTGATTGACACTCCAGATTCTGGAATTAGGCAACTGCCACTGAGTCCTGATAAGACTATAGAGATCACTAAAAAAATATGTGTGATCCTGAGTGTATCTGATCTCTCTTTCAAGCCTAAGGAAACTTTGGTTTTCTCACCTGAAAAATAAATATAAGGAAACTTCTTTCCTTGTAGAGTTAGGAGGATTACATGAGATAACGCATGCATAAATCTGACCCAGGGTTAGCAATTAATATAGTTGTTATTATTATCATAATTAGTTTCATGTTATTTAATTGTCAAATATCAAGCAGGTAATGAACATAGCAAGAGAAATATCAAGAGAGAAATGAAGCTCAGGATGACCAAATAGTTTATTCAAGCTTGCATAGCTGAGCTCAGATGAAAAATCACTGCTCTGATTCTACATCCAAAGTTGCTACTGCCCTTTTAGATAAACCCAGGCTGTTGAAGAGGTGGGGTCATCTGCTTCCAATAGAATGACTCCTTAATATAGCGTATGTGTTCCAATAGGGAACATGCGGATTTTCATGAAAAATGTCAAGGCTTATCTTCCTACATGCCAACCAATTGGTCAGTATTTCTTATTTTGCTATGTCAAAACATTTTGGGGTGTCTTATTTCATTTCACCTGACTCTAAAACACAAATGTGCATTCTATAATAAATTTTCCTTCGTCTTACAGAGAGAAAATACCACATGAATCTAAAAATCAAAACACAAACATGAGTGTAGGGAAGAAAATGCCATGCCCTGACTTACAGAAATGGGCTTTGGATTATGTGAGGCAAAAATTACTCTAAATTCTAAGATTAATGTAGTAAAAATGAGACCGATCCTCTTTATAAATATAGCTGAAAATCTTCTTGTATTCCTTGAGCACAAATGAAATATGCAGGACAATTCTCCTTTTGCTTTCCCCATGCAATCCGGTCATTGCTGGGGAATCAGAGCTGGGAATGATATAGACAGTAAGATAACAAGAAACCCCATTCATCACTGTGACAGGTGTTTCACTTTGTGTGCAAATTTCCAGTGATAGAGTAGGCTGTCTCTCTCTCTTCTCAGTCTTATAACTAATGCTTCAACTGAACTAAAGTTCTTGTTTTTTGTAATCAGGTTTCAGGGAGCCACATTGCTATTCATGTAGTCTAGAGAAGGTAAGGTTACCAATTCAGTAATGTAATTTTATTGTAACCAAAAGTAAGTGGGCAAAGCACCCCAGTGGACTATTTGAACATTTCATTGTTAGAATCTAGCATCTATTTATTAGCATGTAAAGTATGTTGATCCATAAACACATGTGAATACACACATATGTACGTACTTATGCATATTAGACCAACATTGACTATTTGAAAAGGGTAGTGTCATCCAATAAAACTTCCTGATACAATGGAAATGTTTTGTATCTGCACTACTGAATATAGTAGCCATAAGTGGCTATAGAACATTGATACAGGGCTAGCGTGACTACAGAACTGTATTTTTAAGTTTACCTAATTTACCTAATTTAAGTTTAAATAGGCCCTGTGGCTAGTGGCTACCATACTGCTCAGTGCATTTCTAGCGAAATCACTAATTCCTCAAATTAGACTTCCTCTTTGTATAGAGTTGTGTATGTCCTCTGATATTCTTATAATTAATGTTTAGTTTTAATGCAAAAGTCAGTAAATACATTGCATATTTACCAGTGGATATACTCATGTGTAGAAAGGATCATATCAAATTGAGGGTTATATTTGATCATATCAAGTTGCTAATTATTGTTCTGCTTCATTGATGATCCATAACTTTTCAATAAAGAAAGTCAAATTTTTTTAGAATTATTTAACTCCTTATGGAGAACGCATATAAAACTTTTGAAAATTTAACTTCTTAAATGAGAATCTGAATAGTGAGTTTTAAAAGGAGATATATTTTCTTTTTTTTTTAACATCTTTATTGGAGTATAATTGCTTTACAATCGTGTGTTGGTTTCTGCTTTACAACAAAGTGAATCAGTTATACATATACATATGTTCCCATATCTCCTCCTTCTTGCATCTCCCTCCCTCCCACCCTCCCTATCCCACCCCTCTAGGTGGTCACAAAGCACCGAGCTGATCTCCCTGTGCTATGTGGCTGCTTCCCACTAGCTATCTATTTTACATTTGGTAGTGTATATATGCCCATGCCACTCTCACTTTGTCAAAAGGAGATATATTTTCATCACATTAAATGACATGCAGAAACTGTAACAGGCCTGGGATTTTCAATGTCTAATACACACCCGCATCAGCACTCTGGTTTTACTGGCTCATAGTTACTACTTGATTTCTCTTTTGGCTTTAACCCTCTGGAAGGAACACTAAATTGCCGAATTCTCACTGGTGATGGCATTTCAATTATGTAGGCTGCAAACATATTTAATCAGTGTTAACAGTATCAGTAATACCCTCAAGGTCTGTCATTTATATGCATTTTAATATCTAAATATTCACTTCCAAATACAGGTAAGCTTCTAAATAATGTATAACTCAAAATAAAAATTTCCATTTCTCTCTTATTTGTTGGCATTGTATCACTCATATTTACTATTTCAAGAGTAAAATCCACCTTAATAATGTATTGTTATTAAAGCCGCTAGTTTCACACACAGTTATTAACAGATTTCATATAAGTGTAGTAGGTTGAATAGTGACCCCTCCCTCCTATAATTAACACCCACCTGGAACTTCAGAATGTGACTTTATGTGGAAATTAGGTCTTTGCAGATGTAATTAAGGATCAAGATTAGATTATGGCATGTTAGGGTGAGTCTTAAATTAATGAAAGTGTTATTATAGGAAACAGAAAAGGACAAAGAGTTATACAGAGAAAAAAGTGATGTGACCATGGAGGTTGAGACTGGAGTGAGTGATTCGTCTAGAGGCCAAGGAACAGCGTCTAGACGCTGAGCCTGCGCGTCCGGAGCCTGTGCTCCGCAACGGGAGAGACCACAACAGTGAGAGGTCCATGTACCGCAAAAAAAAAAAAAAAAAAAAAAAATTATTTAATTTTCACTTAAAGGTTAGGTGAATTTTACTTGATATTTATTATAAACTATAGTAATTGTACTATATCAGAGATGTTAAACAAAATATGAGTAAATGAATACATATCCTAGGAATAGTTGGGAAGTTGCTTTACAAAATAAAGAAATACATTTTTTGATGTTAGCTGGGTGTTTGGTCACTTAATTCTTTACACCAAAGGTGAAGTTAAGGACCAGAATTTGATATTATTAATATATAAACATATATATATGATGATATAGATAGATACATATTCTGTAAATATGGTACCTTGGTCTACAATATCTGGACTGACTCTAACTGTTTCTGTAAGGACATTTGTGGGAGTTTCTAGCTCAATATTTGTAAAGCTGAAATCCATTTAACTGATAGCCCCACAGGTGAAAAATACAAAACAAACAAAATAATAATAATGCATTCTAAAGTAAAACATATTTCTGCATCTAGAACCAGAAAACTAATGACAGCTTTTAGACTATTAGTACCCCATTTAGGAAAAAAAAGAAAGACTCAGCTCCTCAGGGCAACCAGTTTTATAACATAAAGTATAAATAAAAACAGAGTTAAACAATTGTACAATAAGACAGTAAATATATTCTTCTCCCAAATTTAGGAAATATCTATGGACCAATCATATGCTAAATCTTTTTGTAGCCCACACATGTTGGATTGACAGAAATAAAACAGTACAGCCTAGAGGCATTGCTTGAGGAGGGCTGTTTGATGGAGTTTCTCAGAAATGTTCAGGTTATCTGTGTTTTACTCAATGGGGAAGTCATTTTCAATTTAACTTGCAAGAAGGTAGAGTTTTTATTTCAAAGCATTCCTTTAAAAATCCCAGTAATTGCCACAGCTGGAAGAGAATTTTGACTTGTGAAGAAGAGAGGTATATTAACATTAGAATGGGAGAGGGTTGGAGGGTTAGAGCCATGGATAGCAAATGATAACACTTCAAAGAGAAGCCAAGCTTTGTAGAAATCATTCAAAGAGATTTGTTTTCAAGGTTGTATAGTGAGTAAGCAAACAAATATAATAGAACACAAGAGGAATCACTGGTTAAAATTACGTATATAGAACCTATCTGTGCCCTAAATATTTTTTACCAATTACCAAAAATATTATTTTACCAAAACATGCAATCTTGATCATAGGGCCAAGACTTTTTCTTTAATATAAGTGCTTGATTAGGTTGCAAATTTCTTTTTTTGCATAAATTGTGAATCTACAATAGCTTCTACTAGTTTCGGTTTTGTTTTCTTTAAAATAGGAGCATAAATTTGAGGCAAAGAATGCAGAATTTTTATTTTATTTTATTTTAATTTTTTGGCTGTGTTGGGTCTTCATTGCTGCACTTGGGCTTTCTCTAGTTACGGCGAGCGGGGGCTACTCTTCATTGCGGTGTGCGGGCTTCTCATTGCGGTGGCTTCTCTTGTTGCGGGTGATGGGCTCTAGGTGCACGGGCTTCAGTAGTTTCAGCACACAGGCTCAGTAGTTGTGGGGCACAGGCTTAGTTGCTCTGAAATCAAACCCGTGTCCCCTGCATCGGCAGGAGGATTCTTAACCACTGCGCTACAGGGAAGTCCCCAGAATTTTTATTTTAAGATAATTCCCCCTGTTATTTTTGTCTCATGCACACCTAATTGATTTATGTTTTTATGTAAATACATCTTTATGCTTTCCAAAATATATTGCTTATATTTTATGGAACAAATACCATTTTTCAGGCTTGTGTTAATTGGTTTACCTGATAATTAAATTATGTTATTGTATTAATACATAAAATTAGAATAAATAGGTTTTGAGAACAAACTAAACTGACTCTTGGTAAACACACCACATAAAGAGCAAAAGTCTGAAGTCAAGGCTGCTCAATACTGCATGTCATGAACATTTACTAGTATGTAAAATAGATATCATCCAAGAACACGTAAATCACACTGATAACTGGAAAGAAAGGATATAAAGGCTGAGAATTGCATAGGTCCCTGTCATGGCCTGTGCATGGGCCTCTACAGCTTCTGAGAACTACAAGCGTCTGTTTCTCAGCTAAAACAGGTATTCTTTCTTGTTTAGGTTTTCCTTAAAAAGAGTGAGACACTTTATATTATGGACTCTCAAAAAAACAATGCTTCCCTCTCCCCAAAATATGGCTTGTATGGCAACATATAGGGAGAATAACCTTAAAATGGCAACATATAGGGAGAATAACCTACAACTATAATGTTAGGCCATTTAAAAAATGCGATGACGTATCTTCTTCTCAATAGCATAAAAATACCCATTCTAACCAAATTAATACATACATTTAAAGAATTTGAAAGTTGCCCTACCAGATTTCACAACTTATTATAAAGCTCTATTAATTAAAATAGCATGGTAGTAGAGTTAGAATATATTAATAATCCAGTAGAATAGAATAAAGTAAAAAAGGAGCTCTTAAATGGAATCCTCATATATGAGTGAAATGGCAAAATTAATTAGAGAAAACATAATTTAGTAAATTATGGTGAAGCAACAGTTAATACACACAGAAGAAAAATAAATTAAATCCCAAATATCCCTATCCTACTTCTGCTCCATGGCCCAGCCTGTGCATACACACACACACATGCCAATTCCAAGTGAATAAAAACAATAAATGACGAAAACAAATCTTTTATATAGTTAAGTAACATGAAGGATCACATGTTTATAACATGGTATAGGGAATATCTCTCTAAAAACCACACATACAAAAATACCCTGATAAGTTTGACTACACTAAAATTTAACACTTTGGACCAATAAAAGTCACTATGAGAAAAAAAAGTTAAACGACAAGCCACAGCCTGAGAGATGATATTTGGAATGTATATTTCTCTTGGTGGTTGAGTATCAAAAAATATAAATAACTCATAAAAATCAGGAAAGACAAGCAATCTAATAGAAAAATTGACAATGACTTTAAACAGGCAATTCAGAAAGGAGGAAACCAAGATAGTCAATAAGCATTTGAAAAGATGGTCAACCTCAGAGTAATCAGATAAATACCTAATAAAACTATAATGAGATGCAATTCCATGTCCATTACACTGGCAAGGTTTAAGAAGGTTGACAACACCACCAGTGAGAAGATAGTACAGTAGGAACTGTTGTGTGAATATAAATTTATGCAACCACTTTGTAGAGCAATTTGGCAATATAAAGTAAAATTCAATATACATTCCCTTTGAGTCAACAAATTTTTCTTCTTTTTCTCTATAAACCATAGAGACTTTTTTGCTCACATGTTCAGGAAAATATATAATGAATGTTTCTAGCAACTTGGGTGTCATAGACAAAGGCTGAGAAAACTTCAGTGCTCATGCAGGAAAGACTGAATAAATACAGAATGATATGTTTTCAAATATGAAAAACCGTAGGGTAACCATAACTAATGAAATAGAAAATTGGGTCTCAACATGGGTAATCTTTGAAAATATAATTTTAAGAAAATGAAAGCAGTTAATTGATGACATAATATAGTACCATTTGTTTAACACTTTAAAACCTTCCAAACAATATATTCCTTGGAAAACACAGACTTAGCAAATATTTATTTAGATGTGTAGGAATTATAATTACCCAATTTGATGCATGGGCTACTTTGAAGAAATCAAAAGGTGAATGGGCTTCAGGAGGTGTACATGAGAGGCTTCAGTCAATTGTCATATAGTTGTTTCTTTTTTAAACCCCAGATTCAAATTTTAAAAGGGAAAAATATTTAAGTAAATCCACCTCCCACTCTCAGAGTGCAATCCCTTACTCGTGATAATTCCTTGGGTATACTTTCTAAGTTAAGCATATGTAAGTATATGTAATAGAACGTTGCATGGAAGCTTGGGTATGCATTCCATCCTCTACTGCTCTGGGATCTTGCTCAGAAGCCAGAATGGTGCCAGTGAATTCATTGGCTAGAAGTTTCTGCACACAGCGTGCACCAGCCAGCAAGTGAGGGACACCTCCTATGCTCTATTTGAGTTCCTCTTGTTCTCATCTGTCTCTCTTCCACCTGCTCAGTGTAGGCATAACCAACTTCACATAGAGTAAAACCTTTAGCTTATTTTCTAGGCCATCACAGCACCCTCTTGCTTCCTGCTCTGTATCTTTTCTGTGGACGTCTTTGCTTGGAAAACCCAATTGTTTCCCCTGAATTAAAGCCCCATATTGAAAGTTGTGACCAACTGGGTACTGAAGGTCCTGAAAAGCATAACATATGCTTTTTTTTTATCATTTATTTCCAAGGGATAGAGCAACTAGTAGCATGTAGTGGTGGCAAACTCTGTTATGAATCCTTGTATTAATTCCCCCCTCCTTTTTCCTTTTCTCCTCCTGTCTCCCAAATCCAGCTCCTTGGAACACCAACCGATACAATACTTGCACATAGACTATGTTTCATGCTCTTCTTTCTGGAGAACTGAGGTTAACATAGAAAAATGATAAGATAAAACAGATGTGAAATTTCATAGCCAAATAGCCAATGCAGATTCTACAGGAGGAAATATATCCTAGAAACAGATCTTCAATTCTTGTGCCTTAAACTAGATCAGGGATATAAAACATACTCAGAGTGTGGAAAAGATTTTTGAAGAGATTTCTTTGGAGAGAGATACTTCTATCTTGCTCTCTCAAGAGGAGAGTTTTTGGAGGTGATCCTCCCTTCTAAACTTAGAGACTTGAAACTTAAATATACCCCTCTGAGCATATGTCATGTGTTTCTATGCAGTTTTGTGACATCATAACCTGGATCTGACTCTTCCCCAGAGAAATATAGAAAGTGAGAGACCCACTGAGTGCCCTCAGCTTTAGTGATGGAGCCAGGAGAGATCCCAGAATTAAAATCTGGTTGTATTCCAAGGATTTCTGTTGGACTAAAGATGCAGGAGTCTCCCCAGGGGACCAGAGATGCGCCATGAGAAAGAGATCAAAGCCAGAGACATAGAAAGTGTACAAGCAAATTGCATGGAGTCCTCACAGACCTTATCAAATATGGCTCCTAGAGAAGTAGAAGAATGACAACAATGAAAAGCTCCAAGTTAAGCATCAGTAACAAAGGAAGAAACTAGAGATACAACCACCTGAAAGAGAAATACATGCACCAGCACAGAGGAGAGGATCCCAGCTGTGAACTTTTTCAAAACAGCCTCTTACAGGAAAGTCCTTTTTAAAGCTTTCTCACATCAAAAGAGCATGGAGCTGGATTACTATGGTACCAAAGAGGACACATTTCTTCCCTTGCCTTCCGTCCTCACAGCCAACCTGGAGAAAATGGCCAGAAAAATGCTAAAATTTGAGTGGTGATGGTCCTTGGGTTTTGTTGACATTTACAAAGACAATTTTTTAGAATTGTACACCAGACAGTCCAGACTCTGCAAGGAGGCTTGATTTGCACTTCAATTTTGTTTTTACATAAGAATGAGAACATTTGCCTGAGAATGAGAAAAATTAAATGTCACAGGACAGAAGGAGCTTTATCTAAGGGTATTGTGAGAGATTATTCTCAAAAGAGAAATAGTGAGAGGAAAAGCTGGAAAATTAAAACCATTTATAGTGCAATGTGTGTCTATGTACATATGTATACATACATGGATATACATATATATACATATATGTATATATATATATATAAAATGAGAATGCACCGTGTGAGATATATATATATATTTGTATTTATGTATATATATATATATATATATGTATAGAGAGAGAATTCTCCCAATATTAGCACATTTACATTTATCTTATACTAAATTTTTGTATAATTATTACATAACAAATATATTACTTCACAACCATTATAGAAACTGTTTCAAACAGAATGGATTAAAAATAAAGCCATGTTTGGCACTTCCGTGGTGGTCCAGTGGTTAAGACTCCACACTTCCACTGCAGGGGGCAGGGTTTTGATCCCTGGTTGTGGAACAAAGATCCCACATGCAGTGTGGTGGGTCCAAAAAAATAAAATAAAATAAAGCCACCCTTGACTAACTACAATTCTCTTTCCATCCTTAGAGCAACAGTGTTAGTTTTGTTGTGTATCCTAGTAAAAAGAATATATATATATATGCATATATATATATATATATGCATATATATAGCTTTGACTTCTTTTCTTTTACCAAAATGGTATCATATTTTTTTATTAATAACAACTTTAATTATTTTTACATAAAAATATGATGGATAGAACATTATAAGCTAGTCATTACATAGTTATAGGCCTGACTCATTATTTTAATCAATAATATTTTATTCCATAGTATAAATGGCTCATGGTTGATTTATAAAATCCCTTTTACAATGAAGTTCTAAACTTTACACGTACCAGATCTCTGGTCAACGTTCAAAAATATTTATTGATTTGATTGACACTTTCAGCCAAGGATAATTTTTTTGAACATTATTTTATTTTATTTTTATACAATGGGGACTTATTAATGAACTATCTTTTAAAAATTAGTGTATATAGGTCAGTCCCAATCTCCCAATTCTTCCCACCACCACTACCCCCCGCTTTCTGCCCTTGGTGTCCATACGTTTGTTCTCTACATCTGTGTCTCTATTTCTGCCTTGTAAACCAGTTCATCTGTACCATTTCTCTTGATTCCACATATATGCATTAATAAACTATATTTGTTTTTCTCTTTCTGACTTACTTCACTCTGTATGACAGTCTCTAGGTGCATCCACGTCTCTACAAATGACCCAATTTCATTCCTTTTCATGGTTGAGTAATATTCTATTGGCTATATGTACCACATCTTCTTTAGCCATTCTTCTGTTGATGGGCATTTAGGTTGCTTCCATGTCCTGCTATTGTAAGTAGTGTTCCAATGAACATTGAGGTGCATATGTCTTTTTGAATTATGGTTTTCTCTGGGTATATGCCCAGGAGTGGGATTCCTGGGTCATATGGCAATTCTATTTTTAGTTTTTTAAGGAACCTCCATACTGTTCTGCATAGTGTCTGTATCAATTTACATTCACACCATCATCATAAGATGGTTCCCTTTTCTCCACACCCTCTCCAGCATTTGTTGTTTGTAGATTTTCTGATTGTGCCCATTCTAACTGGAGTGAGGTGATACCTCATTGTAGTTTTGATTTGCATTTTTCTAATAAATAGTGATATTGAGCAGCTTTTCATGTGTTTGTTGGCCATCTGTAGGTCTTCATTGGAGAAATGTCTATTTAGATCTTCTGCCTAGTTTTGGATTGGGTTGTTTGTTCTGTTTAATATTGAGCTGCATGAGCTTTTTATATATTTTGGGGATTAATCCTTTGTCCGTTGATTCGTTTGCAAATATTTTCTCCCACTCTAAGTGTTGTCTTTTTATTTTGTTTGTATTTTCCTTTGCTGTGCAAAAGCTTGTAAGTTTCATTAGGTCCCATTTGTTTATTTTTGTTTTTATTTCCATTATTCTAGGAGGTGGGTCAAAAAAGATCTTGCTGTGATTTATGTCAAAGAGTGTTCTTCCTAGGTTTTCCTCTAAGTGTTTTATAGTGTCCAGTCTTACATTTAGGTCTTTAATCCATTTTGAGTTTACTTTTGTTTAAGGTGTTAGGGAGTGTTCTAATTTCATTCTTTTACATGTAGCTGTCCAGTTATCCCAGCACAATTTATTGAAGAGACTGTTTTTTCTCCATTGTATATCCTTGCCTCCTTTGTCATAGATTAGTTGACCACAGGTGCATGGGTTTATCTCTGGGCTTTCTGTCCTGTTCCATTGATCTGTATTTCTGTTTTTGTGCCAGTACCATATTGTCTTGATTACTGTACCTTTGTAGTATAGTCTTAAATTAGGGTGTCTGGTTCCTCCAGGTCCATATTTTTCTCTCAATATTGCTTTAGCTATTCGGGGACTTTTGTGTCTCCATACAAATTTTAAGATTTTTTGTTCTAATTCTGTGAAAAAATGCCATTGGTAATTTGATAGGGATTGCATTGAATCTGTAGACTGCTTTGTGTAGTACAGTCATTTTCACAATATTGATTCTTCCAGTTGAAGAACATGGTATATCTCTCCATCTGTTTAGGTCAACTTTGATTTCTTTCATCAGTGTCTTATAGTTTTCTGAGTACAGGACTTTTACCTCTTTAGGTAGGTTTATTCCTAGGTATTTTATTCTTTTTGTTGCAGTGGAGAATGGTATTCTTTCCTTCATTTCTCTTTCTGATCTTTCAATGTTAGTGTATAGGAATGCAAGAGATTTCTGTGCATTAATTTTGTATCCTGCAACTTTACCAAATTCATTGACTAGCTCTAATAGTTGTCTGGTGGCATTGTTAGGATTTTCTATGTATAGTATCATGTCATCTGCAAACAGTGACAGTTTTACGTATTCTTTTCCAATTTCTAGTCCTTTTATTATTATTTTTTCTACTCTGATGCCATGTCTAGGACTTCCAAAACTATGTTGAATAAAAGTTTGTGAGAGTGGACATCGTTGGCTTGTTCCTGTTCTTAGAGGAAATGCTTTCAGGTTTTCACCATTGAGAATGATGTTTGCTGTGGGTTTGTCATATATGGCCTTTATTATGTTGAGGTAGGTTCCCTCTATGCCCACGTTCAGGAGAGTTTTTATCAAAACAGGTGTTGAATTTTGTCAAAAGCTTTTTCTCCATCTATTGAGATGATCATATGTTTTTTTTTCTTCAATTTGTTAATATGGTGCATCACATTGATTGATTTGTGTATATTGAACAATACTTGTGTCCCTGGGATATATCCCACTTGCTCATGGTGTATGATCCTTTTAATGTGTTCTTGGATTCTGTTTGCTAGTATTTTGTTGTTGATTTTTGCATCTATATTCATCAGTGATATTGGTCTGTAATTTTCTTTTTTTGTCGTATCTTTGTCTGCTTTTGATATCAAGGTGACTGTGGCCTCATAGCATGAGTTTGGGAGTGTTCCTTCCTCTACAGTTTTTTGGAAGAGTTTGAGAAGGATGGGTGTTAGCTCTTCTCTAAATGTTTGATAGAGTTCACCTTGAAGCCATTGGGTCCTGGACTTTTGTTTGTTGGAAGATTTTTAATCATAGATTTAATTTCATTACTTGTGATTGGTCTGCTCATATTTTCTATTTCTTTCTGGGTCAGTCATGGAAGTTTATACCTTTCTAAGACTTTGTCCATTTCTTCCAGGTTGTCCACTTTATTGGCATAGAATTCCTTGTACTTGTCTTTTATGGTGCTTTGTACTTCTTCAGTGTCTGTTGTAACTTCTCATTTTTCATTTCTAATTATATTGGTTTGAGTCCTCTCCCTGCTTTTCTTGATGAGTTTCCTAAGGGTTTATCATTTTTGTTTATCTTCTCAAAGAATGAGCTTTTGGTTTTATTGATCTTTGTTATTGTTTTCTTTGTCTCTATTTCATTTATTTCTGCTCTGATCTTTATGATTTCTTTCATTCTATTAACTTTGGGTTTTGTTTGTTCTTCTTTCTCTAGTTCCTTTAGGTGTAAGGTTAGATTGTTTTTTTGTTTTAGTTTTTTTGTGGTACGTGGGCCTCTCACTGCTGTGGCCTCTCCCGTTGCAGAGCACAGGCTCCGGATGTGCAGGCTCAGTGGCCATGGCTCACGGGCCCAGCCACCCCGCGGCATGTGGGATCCTCCTGGACCAGGGCACGAACCCATGTCCCCTGCATCGGCAGGCAGACTCTCAACCATTGCGCCTGTTAGATTGTTTATTTGAGATTTTTCTTGTTTCTTGAAGTAGGATTGTATTGCTATAAATGTTCTTCTTCAAACTGCTTTTGCTGCATCCAATAGGTTTTGTATCATCGTGTTTTTGTTGTCATTTGTCTCTTCATATTTTTTGATTTCCTCCTTGATTTCTTCAGTGATCTCTTGTTTTTTTAGTAACGTATTGTTTAGCCTCCGTGTGTTTGTGATTTTTAATTTTTTCCCCCTGAAAATGATTTCTAATCTCATAGCGCTGTGGTCAGAAAAGATGCTTGATATGATTTCAATTTTCTTTAATTTACTGAGGCTTGATTTGTGACCCAAGATTTGATCTATCCTGGAGAATGTTCCATGTGAACTTGAGAAGAAAGTGTAATCTGCTGTTTTCAGGTGGAATGTCTTATAAGTATCAATTAAATCTATCTGATCTATTATGTCATTTAAAGCTTGTGTTTCTTATTAATTTTCTTTCTGGATGATTGGTCTACTGGTGTAAGTTAGGTGTTAAAATCCCCCACTATTTTTCTGTTACTGTTGATTTCCTCTTTTATAGCTGTTAACGTTTGCCCTGTGTATTGTGGTTCTCCTATGTTGGGTGCATATATATTTATAATTTTTATATCTTCTTCTTGGATTGATCCCTTGATCATCATGTAGTGTCCTTCCTTGTCTCTTATAACATTCTTTATTTTAAAGTCTATTTTATCTGATATGAGTATTGCTACTCCAGCTTTCTTTTGATTTCCATTTGCATGGAATATCTTTTTCTATCCCCCCATTTAAAGTCTGTATTTGTCCCTAGGTGTGTAGTGGGTCTCCTGTAAACAGCATATATATGGGTCTTGTTTCTGTATGCATTCAACGAGCCTGTGCCTTTTGGTTGGAGCATTTAATTCATTCACTTTTAAGGTAATTATCAATGTGTATGTTCCTATTACCATTTTCTTAATTGTTTTGGGTTTGTTTCTGTAAGTCCTTTTCTTCTCTTGTGTTTCTCACTTAGAGAAGTTTCTTCAGCATTTGTTGTAAAGCTGGTTTGGTGGTGCTGAATCCTCTTAGCTTTTGCTTGTCTGTAAACCATTTGATTTCTTTGTTAAATCTGAATGAGATCCTTGCCAAGTAGAGTAATCTTGGTTGTAGGTTCTTCCCTTTCATCACTTTAAGTATATCATGCCACTCCCTTCTGACTTGTAGAGTTTCTGCTGAGAAATCAGCTGCTAACTTTATGGGAGTTCCCTTGTATATTATTTGTCATTTTTCCCTTGCTGCTTTCAATAATGTTTCTTTGCCTTTTAATTTTTGTCAGTGTGATTACTATGTGTACCAGCATGTTTTTCCTTGGGTTTATCCTGCCTGGAACTCTCTGGGATTCCTGGATTTTGTTGGCTATTTCCTTTCTCAAGTTAGGGAAATTTTCAACTATAATCTAGTCAAATATTTTCTTAAGTCTTTTCTCTCTTCTCCTTCTGGGAGCCCTATAATGCAAATGTTGGTGTGTTTAATGTTGTCCCAGGGGTCTCTTAGGCTGTCTTCATTTCTTTTCATTCTTTTTTCTATATTCTGTTCTGTGGCAGGTCCACCATTTTCTCTTCCAAGTCACTTAACTGTTTTTCTGCCTCAGTTATTGTGTTATTGATTCCTTCTAGTGTATTTTTCATTTAAGTTTTTGTATTGTTCATCTGTTTGTTTGTT
The DNA here is from genome assembly GCF_964374135.1 of Grampus griseus. Classification (NCBI taxonomy): domain Eukaryota; kingdom Metazoa; phylum Chordata; class Mammalia; order Artiodactyla; family Delphinidae; genus Grampus; species Grampus griseus. Next base: position 107,188,827 of record NC_139001.1, read on the forward strand.
CTTTATTTTTTCTAGGTGTTTGTTAAAGCTTTCTTTCATCTTCTCGATCTTTACCTCTATTCTTTTTCTGAGGTCCTGGATCATCTTCACTATCATTTTTCTGAATTCTTTTTCTAGAAAGTTGCCTATCTCCACTTCATTTAGTTGTTTTTTGGGGGTTTTATCTTCATCTGGTACATAGTCCTCTGCTTTTCATTTTGCCTATCTTTCTGTGAATATGGTTTTCATTCCATAGGCTGCAGCATTGTATTTCTTCTTGCTTCTGCTGTTGCTGTCTGGTGGATCCAAGGACAGTTTGGAAAGTAAATTACACTTCAGCTTTCAGTTTGGTAGTACTTCAGTCTCACAAACTACTCTTTGCCTTGTACCTCAAATTTGAATCCCCATACAGAGTTTTGAAAGCTCCTTTTTTTGTCATCAAATATTTAATATAACATGGCTTTAGTGAGTGTTCCTGTTCCTAAGAATTCATTACAGCAAGAAAATATATTGAGTGATATTATCACAAGTAGTGAAAATCAAAAATGATCAGATTAGGTGAGCAAAGTATTCTTGGGGGAATAGAATTTTTGCATTTAATTAAATGCAACAACTTACTTACTCCTCCATAATCTATTGTGTGATCTTTTTAGTGAATTATTGACAAAACAGATTACATTATTTTTCTGTTCTTATGTTTATAAATACATTATTTATGTCTTTTCTCCTGCTAAACTTCTACCTAGGACATTTGAGGTTCATGAGAATTCATGTGTCACTTTGACAGTCTGTGCTTTATATCACTCCAGGAAATTTTTGGGGAAAAAGTCTATCCTTGAGAATCAAAACATTGAAAAGTTTAGAACTAGAAAAAGCTCTGGTAGTTGTCAAGTCCAAGCTACTCACTTTATCAAAATAATGGGGAAACTGAGACCAAAAAGAAGTGGTTCATGTGGGAAATGTGAGTCCTTTTGTGGACACTTATACCTACCTCTGAAATTTTTGCACAGATACTCTTTCACCATTCTTGCTGCTCCTGACCTGCTTTACTTGCAGCCTAATCCAATGGTAAGCATTTTCCTAAGACTCATATGCTATAAGGCTAGGAGCTGGAGCTTATCTCCACAATCTCTCCATTTCACACTAAAAATTCTTGTTTTTCCTTTCAAAGCCTCTCCCTTCTTAAATTGTAAACTATGAGAATTTACCACTCTCCCATCCTCTCTTGCCATCTATTGACTTTTTGCTAACTATTACACTTTCATTAATAATAGCTGTAGGGGACCATTGTTTTGTTTTCCATTGAAATACGTGTCATTGTAAATGCCCATATCTTGTGGTCAACCCATTCTAGCACAATGTACTCCTAACTTTCCTCTTTATACCATTTTATCCACTCACTGGTAGACCATACTGTGGATCTAGCCATCTTCAAAAATTGTTGCACCTTGGGAGTTTTAAACACTAATTCATCTTTCTCAGGTTTTCATGACCAACTCATTTCTTATAGAAGCATTGATATCAGGAAATTTTGATCATAGTCCAATCTGTATAACCATTCCATACTCATTTACGTTGCTAAACAGCCTCAATCTCCTGGTTAATCCAACTCTTAGCAGAATAATTAACACCCTTGTGGTTATATGACTTAAAACATATAATACCTAATCACTCCTAAAATCTTACTTGTGTAGTCCTATTTTGGATCATTGAAAATTTTTGAACAAAATCCCTTAAGTATGTCCTACCCCATGATCATCACAAGTAGTCATACAACATTGCCCAGCAATCTTTTTGCATGTCCCAGTTTAGTCCTCTCTTCATTCATGATGCAAAACATTGCTAATTGATATCCATTGTACATATATAACACCCATATTTGCTTATTTTTCATGTCCTCATAGCAGGCAAAGATATCATTCTTTGTACTTTGTGAGTGGTTTGGAACAGTTAATGTGCTGTAACAAGCAAATAGTCTTGAGAAAAAACATGTGCTGTTGTATCTGAGATGGACCTTAGACATCATCTAATTCAGCACTTTCAGGTTGATAGAAATAATATCCTAGCAGTAAAGTGGCATGTGTAAAATCTCAGAGCTTTACACAGTCAGTACAGAGGAAAAACTTATTGACTAGAAGAGATGGAACTGAAATACTGGTGGGGGCAAACTGAAAAAAATAGTTGAAAAAAATGAAAGAAAAAATGTACAAACTCAATGAAAACTATAAAGCCACATATCTAAGAAGCTCAAGGAAGCTCAAGCAGAAGACAAAGGAGAGGATTGGACTAGCTCTTTAAGTAACTGAAATGAAATTAAAAACTGCAACAAAACAACGTAAATTTGGAATGCTACATTTAGTGAACATAGTTTCAAAAATTAAGTTGAAATAAAGACTTTTCTTGAGACATACAAAGCTAAAATATAATTAACAGCAGACTCCCACTATAAGAAAAGTTAAATGAAACACGTTAGGCAGAAGGGAAATGGTAACAGTAGGAGGTCATGGAATAATGTTATATCTCATTTGAGATAAGACTGGTGGTTTTCTACTCTCCCACAGATGAAGAGTCTTTATTCTGGCACTGAGAATAGTTATCCTTAAAAAATGGAATTAATAGTTATCTAATATCTGAGGAGATTTCATCAAATACTTGGTACTTCAGGGTTAAGAAGGAAAAACTGCTTCAACCTTCAGGTGAGAGGAGAGAAATAGACCATGATTACAGATCTTTGTGTGTTTCCAAATTCATTTCTGACATAGGATTTATGAATGTTCCCTGAGGGATTAAAAGGATGAGTACTAAGCAGTGCAAGCAGGGAGAAAACGGGTAGGAAACAACTTTCAATGTTGGTCAATTTTCATTTAATGATGACCATGATGTCCAAGCAGAAATCTGGAATGGTCACAAGAGACCTCAATTATCAGTTTTAGACAAGTTTTCATTAGTGATCTTAAGATATAGGAAAAAAAACAAAACAACAACTTTAGTAGTCACAATCTGACGAGTCCTTAGTGCTCTCTTTCTTCAATCTGAAATGATGCATTTCATACCTGATTTTGGGCAATTCTCTGAAAGAGTTGAGCTCTAAAAGGAGGTGTAAAACTTTCTGATAATAGCACTGGTGTATTTTTAGTTTTTAATTTCTTCTTTGATTTCTTCATTGATTCATTGCTTGTTCAGTAGCATGTTGTTTAATCTTCACATATTTGTGACTTTCCAGTTTTCTTCTTGTAATTGATTTCTCATTTCATACCATTGTGGTTAGAAAAGATGTCTGATATGATTTAAACCTTCTTAAATTTGTTGATACTTTTTTTTTTATCCTAGCATGTACTCTGTCCTGGATAGTTTCATGTGCACTTGAAAAGAATGTGTATTTTGTTGCTTTTGGGTGGAATGTTCTGTATCTATCTATCTATCTACCTATCTATCATCTATCTATAATAAGTCCATCTGATCTAATGTGTCATTTAAGGTTGATCTGTCCTTATTCATTTTCCAATGGAATGATGTATCCACTGATGTTAGTGAGGCATTAAAATCCTATACTACTGTTGTACTGCTGTTAATTTCTTCCTTTAGGTCTGTAAATATTTACTTTATTCATCTTGGTGCTATGTTGGATACATAAATATTTACAAATATTAAATCTTCTTGTTTAATTGACCGCTTTATCATTATATAATACCTATCTTTGTCTTTTATTCTAGTTTATTTTTTAAATTTATTTATTTGGCTGTGCCAGGTGTTAGTTGCAGCACACGGGATCTTCATTGCCACATGCAGGCTCTTTAGCTGTGGCATGCGGGATCTTTTAGTTGTGACATGTGGGATCTAGTTCCCTGACTAGAGATCAAACCCAGGCCCCCTTCATTGGGAATGTGGAGCCTTAGCCACTGGACCACAAGGGAAGTCCTTATTATAGTTTATTTAAATATATTTTGTCTGATATGAGAGCTACCCCAGCTTTACCTTGATTTCCATTTGCATGAAACATCTTTTTCCATTCCTTCATTTTCAGTTTGTGTGTGTCCTTACATCTGAGGTGAGTCTCTTGTAGACAGTATATAGAAAGGTATTTTTCAAATTATCATTTATTCAACCATTCTATGTTTTTATTGAATGTTAGTCCATGTACATTTAAAGAGATTATTGGTAAGTATATACTTTTTTTCTTTTGCCATTTTGTTAATTGTTTTCTGGATTTTATTTATTTATTTTTTTTGGCAGTACGCAGGTCTCTCACCATTGTGGCCTCCCCCACTGTGGATCACAGACTCTGGACACACAGGCCCAGCGGCCATGGCTCATGGGCTCAGCCACTCCACAGCATGTGGGATCTTCCCAGACCAGGGCACGAATCTGTGTCCCCTGCACCGGCAGGCAAACTCTCAACAACTGCACCACCAGGGAAGCCCCTGTTTTCTGGATTTTTTTTTTTTTGTTCCTCTCTGTTGCTTTCTTATTATCTTGCTTTCTTTCCTTGTGGTTTGATGACTTTCTATAGTGTTATGCTTAGATTCCTTCCTCATTATCTTTTGAGTATCTATTATAGGTTTTTGCTTTGTGGTTATCATGCAGTTCACATCCTACATAAATAGTAACCTGTCTAAAGTTGGTAACTTTAATATTTGTTGCAGGAACCTGGTCAAGCTCCTGGAGATAAATCTGACAATTATCTCCCCCACACATCCCAACTGAAGTTTTTAACTGTTAATGCTGTTCACACTGAGCTTCCAACAATTTGTTAATTATGGTTCAGGTTTTCCTACCCCAGCACTGGTTTCTGAGGTGGATTTCTGCTTGTAAGTCTATGCTCTGGTAAACCATGACACCCTGTACCTATCTGTCTCTCAACCTTGCAGGCAGGATTTGCCCTATGTCCTCTCCTCTTTTATAGACTCACAAAAAGTTGTTAATTTTTCAGTCTGTTTAGCTTTTACTTGTTGTTAGGGTGGACTGGCAATTTCCAAGCTCCTTACATTCAGAATTGGAAACTGGAAGTCATCCTTAGCTTTGTTTTTCAAGTGAATTTTCTTTCTACTGCTTCCTTCTCTGGAGTAGAAATCAAGATATAAGGGTGCATGTATGTTTAACATATGCAGGTTCTGTCTATAAATACGTATGTATATTTATGTTTATATGACCTGTAGTTAGATATGAAATCTGATTTCTATTATATTACCCAGCCCAGGGTCTTGAACCTTCTATATGTTTCATTGCTAAAAGTGGTGCAATCTTGTCCAAAACATTCTTGCTTGCAAACTGAAAAGTGTCAATTTGTTGACACCTCCCAAGGTTAGTTAATTGTTAAATTCCTTGTGCCATAATTTGGAATGACACCTTGGCCCCCAAACAAAAACAAAACCTGTTTAATGGTCTTGGATTATATACTTGAAAATTTTCCTCTGTATGTTTCTTACAATCACCCATATTTATATAATTGAGAATTGAAGATCTCTCTGGTTCTGTAATTCAGTGATTTTTTGATACATTTATTGCTCACCCATTTCTGAGGTGTGTGTGTGGGGGGGCTTGTATTGGACATTAAATTTCAATGCATGGGGAAAAAAAAAGACAGAAAAGAGAAGAAAATCCAAACGTGAAGACCATCTCAGCTCAATGGAAAACTACCATCATAAAGGAAGCAATCATAAAGTTAGGTTAATTGAGCTCTTTAGCATTATGCCAAGCAAGATAAGCTGCCAGGACCTCATTCCATATCTCAGAGCTGTTCCTTTACACTTGTTGTTCCACAGTCTTTTTATTGTTATCTGTGGATGGTCACTGGCAGAATGATCTGTTTTATTTCCTACATTGTCTACTCTTTTATTCTGTACACTCCCCCACCATTCATAATGTGGCTAGTTTCTGTGTATACTTGTTTGTAAATTTACAGAACATATCCAACAAATGGTCTGAGACAGCTTTCAATAAATATAACATTAGGTACAAAAATAATAATAATAGACACATGGTACACAAGCATCAACCACTAATGGTTTAAGAAAGTAAATTTCATAAGCAAAACCCTAGGTGAATGTCTTTCTAACTTCTGGCTAGAGAACAGTTTCCTAAGTAAAATATAAAAATTTCTAGCCATCAAAAAATATTCATAAATTTAAATATTCCAAAAACATAATTGCCAATCACAAAGTGAAAAGATAAGCTACAAATCTCCAGAATAAATTTATAATCCAGATAACCAATAAATAAAATTATGATTATATAAGAAACTACAAAATCAATAATATGAAAGAAAAAACAAAACAAAACAAAACAACATGAACATTGTACAGAAGAGAAAATACAATTATCTAGTAAATATATGACAAGATATTCAACCTCACTAGTAATTTGGGGTGAAAAATTAAGACCATAATAATCTATTATTTTTCTAACCATACAACTGGCAAAAATTAAGCAGTCTTAAAATCTGAAATGTTGGAAAGAATGTGAATCATATTAGACCAATTAATGATTGCTATTAGGAGTATTCTCATTTGGGGAATTTGACATTATTTTATGAAGCTGAATATCTATACACCCTTAGATCTGGCAGTACCATTCTTAATCATATACCTAAGACTCACAAATCTTTACCAGAAAGTATATGCAAGAATGCTTGTAATAGCAAAAGTGGACATGATCCAAATGTCCAAGATAAGGTAAATGGATAAACTTCTATGTTTTTTTAATTCTCAAAAATTTTTATTGGAGTATAGTTGATTTACAATGTTGTGTTAGTTTCCAGTGTACAGCAAAGTGAACCAGTTATACATATGCATATATCCACTCTTTTTTAGATCCTTTTCCTATATAGGTCATTACAGAGTATTGAGTAGAGTTCCCTGTGCTATATAGTAGGTCCTTATTAGTTATCTATTTTATATAGAGTAGTGTGTATATGTCAATCCCAATCTCCCAGTTTATTCCTCCCTCCCTCCTTTCCCCCTTGGTAACCATAGGTTTGTTTTCTACATCTGTGACTCTATTTCTGTTTTGTAAATAAGTTCATTTGTACCATTTTTTTAGATTCTACATATAAATGATGTTGAACAGGTAAACTTTTGTGGTATATTCACACAATAGGTTATATTACAACAATTAAACTGAAATACAGTTAATTTAATTTAAATACAGTTAATTTAATTTAAAAGACAATGGCATGCAACAATATAGATGAGCCATAAAATCATTTTGTGTGAAAAATGTAAATACCAGAAGATTATCTGCAATACAATACCTTTTTAAAATTGAAGTGTGAAAACAAGCAACACTAAACTACATTTTTCATGGTCTGGTAACCAAAAAACAAAAGAAAATTTATTCCCTCCTTCATAGAAAAACCCTATATACAATAGTGAAGCTGGACCTGGATATACACAATATCAGCCCACATTTAAAACAGAGAAACAGAAGGCTTATAGCTGTTATTCGTCCATGAAAATAATGAAATCCTCCAGGAAATTATTGGGAGAGTTCTCTGACCTCACAGTGGGTGAGTTCTCTGACCTCACAGTGGAGTTCCCTGACCTGACATTTCTCTAAACTTTGCTTAGACCTCAGTTATGTTTTCTGGGATATCTGTGTTCTATGCATTACCTTCCATGGCCCTATGTTCTGAGAGTTTCCCTTATCTGATTACACACATGGCCACTGCTGAAGTGGATGTTGAGGAACGTGCCTTCACTGTGGGTATATAGCTTTTGCTGCCTCCTTCATGTCTGTGTAAATATTTCTTGTTATTATTATATAAGTCCCCAGCTCATGGCTTGACTGGGAATGCAATTTTTTCAAATTAATAATGAGATAACTTACTTCCTCAGTCAAACCATGTGCCATTAGTCATAACCAAATTATTTCTCAAACTTATTTCTTCCTTCCTTCCTTCCTTCCTTCCTTCTTTCCCTCTTCCCTTCCTTCCTTCCCTCCCTCCCTCCCTCTCTCCCTCCCTCTCTGCTTCCTCTCTCTTTCTCTCTGTCTTTTTCTGGATAGATTGATATAGAGATATCTACTTGTCTAGCTAATCTTTATGTATATGAACTCTTTCCCATTTTCTGGCATCTGTATCTTAATATAGCAAAGTCTGTCTGGAGCCCATCTGGCTTGGGTGATATTATCAAACGTTATACTTTGCCACATGGATAGTCTTTCAGAGGGACTTTGTTGCTCAAAGACTTTTTAAAATCTTTTTTTTTTTTTCTGTTTTATATCTGGAAACAGTTGACTTTTCCAACCAGTTGTGACCCCACATTTATAGACCTTCTCTATTTTGTTTCATCTCTGCTCTTGAAACAGCCACTTTTTAAAAGTTCATCTCTTATTTCTAGTATCTTATTAAATGCAGCCAGTTCATACCAAATATCCAACTAAAAGTCAGTTTTCCAAACTCTTCTCCTAGAACCATAGACTCAGTAAGCATGTGCTTGCTTTCTCAGGCTTGCTGACATTAGTTAAGTTTCCTGGAACTCCATAACATGAGACTCCCTCTTTTCAGACTCTGATACTGATTTCCTTGCCACTCCAGCATTGAATTACATAGATGAGGCTTTTTAAATAGAAGCAGCCCACTTAAGTTGCCAATTATATATTGGTTATGATAATGCTAGCTGCTATAACATATCAACCCTAGATACCTGTGGGTTAAGAAAAATGTAATTGTATTCTTTTTAACTGTTGGATAGTATTCCACCACTTGGAATTATGATGGTTTATTTTACTGTTCTCTTATTAATGGACACTTAGATTCCTTCCCATTATTGTGCTATTATAAACAATGCTTCAATGTATATCTTTTTAGTTACCTTTTGTATTAACGTGGGAGAGTTCTTTTAGGTATACAAATGACTAGAATTGCTGAGCCATATAGTATGCACATTTTCTTTTTTATTTAATTTTTTAAAATTTATTGAGGTTACATTGACATAAATTATATGTTTCATGCACACCATATTATATTTCAACTTCTGTATACACTGCATCATCATGTACGTTTTAAATGTTAGCTTATTGTGTTAAATTGCCCTACAAAATTGCTGTACAGATTTAAACTCCTGTCACCAGTGTGTTCCCTACACCTACCCCAATATTTGATCCTATTTTGAAATAATTCTCAGTCCTATGAGTAAAAACATAATACTGTGTTTTAAAATGCATTTTTGGGGTCACTACTGAGACTTAGTATCTTTTCATGAATTATTGACTATCTGAATTTCTTTTGTAAATTACCTGTTTATACAGTGGCTATGTTTTTGTTTACTTTTTTCTTATACTTTTTTAGGTATTTTTATATACTCCAGATATTAAAGTTTTATCTAGATAATAAGCTGCAATTATTTTATCATTCTCTTCTTTTACCTTTTTTTAAAACTGTTATAACGTTTTCTTTTTTGTTATCCATAAGATACATTTTAACCTTGGTAAATCTATGTATTTTTCTTTAATATCTTGTGTTTTATTTTAGAAGACTTCTTTACCTCAATGTTTAAAGCATGTTATCCTATATCTTCCTTAAATATTTTAAGGTTTTTCAGAATACATTTAATATACCTCGATTAAATAAGTGTGTGTGCATGTATAAGAGAGAGAGAGACAGAGAGGAGAATGTATAAAATAAGTACCTAACTCCTGACTTTCTTGCCCAAATAACCAGTTCAAATTTTTTTTTATTGAATAGCTCATCTTTTCCCCACTTATTTGAAATGTCATACTTAATACAAACTAAATTGTCATTATATGCACTGACTTCTTTCTGGATTTTTAAATCTTTATGTTTATTTTTGCATAAATCCCACTCTTACTTAATTACTATGGCTTTGTCATATGCTTTTGCAAACTAGTGCTCCTGGCTTCATTTGTTTCTTTTCCAAATATTATTTTCCTTTCTTTTGCATTTTGTTGTCCATTTTCCTTTTCCAAGAAAACTCCTCTAATACCATGCAGTTTTGATTAGACTCAATAATTTGGAGACAATTCTCAGTGTTGTATTATTGAGTCTTCTCACCAGGAATATGCTATATTTCTATATTAAGATTTTATCTTAGGCTTTTAATTCAACTTTAATGTGTCTTCAAATTAAAATAATAGCATATTCAAATGATCCTGATGTGCGGGCAGTAATGGATTATTTTGTCTTAGCCCATTGAATATGTATGCCCTTCTTTGATTAGTTAAATATGGATAATCCTGTTAACCTTATTGGATAATATAAGGAAAGAAAGGTTGTGGTTATACATGAAGCCCTTATTATAATTTGAACAAGGTGTTAGAAACTGAGATAAAGAGAGGATAGTCTCAGCCTCTAGGCCAAGTAGCTGTTGATCTAGTTGGGTAAGCACATAGGCAAACAACAAATTGCAACACAATATGACAGGTTGCCACAAGGGAGTATATTTACAAAAATCACCAGACCTAGACTGGCAAGGTATTGGAAAAACTTCTTGGGGAAAATGATGCCTGAGTTTTGAGTACATGTAAAAATGTGGATTTTAAAACTAAATTAAATGAGATTTAATGTAGCTAGCTCCGAATCACACAGCTTGTAAAAAGCAGATCCAGGACCTAGAACTATGTGGCTTAAAAATCTGTGCCAGGGTGGTGGCACCTTAATATTTTTATTATATTTTTAATCATTGTTGTTTGCAATTGAAGGGACTTAAATAGCTGATAGGGTATATATAGTTTTATTTCTATTCTAATGCTCCTTTTTTGTTAGGTTACTAAAAGTGAAATTGCATGTCCTTAAATATTTGGAAGCATTTAAGGATGTTGCTCACCTTGAAATATTGCTAGATCCTAAAAAGAATGAGATATTGCTTCTTCCTGGGTTTAGGGATGATATTAATTTAAACTATAAGAAAGACATTTACAGAAACAATGAAAATTCTACTTGCCATCAGACCCAACCTTAACTTAATAAAGGAGAAGTCAAGAAGCAGAATCAGACATTATAACAACAGTGACAATTAAGATTTTAAGGGGAAAACCCCTCAAAATCCCCAACACCGACCTGTGGTAAGCTGCTGTCAGAGAGCATTAATTATACCTAGAAAAGGTCTATTTTTCATGTTTAACACAAAAATTGTTGATGAAAACTCCAAATGTCAGCCATGTGATACCATATCTGAATATAAAGAGCCGAGGCTGTCCTGAGGGCTTAGTTCACAGATTAATCAAAGAAGACTGGTCCATTTAGATATGAGCCCTATTGCTTGGCAAGAATATTGATTATATGCCATGGAGCAAAACCAAAAGAACTCTGCCTATTATTTCTTTTGGGGACTCCCATAGCCAGCGTCCTGAAGTGTTTAAAGCCAACACATCTTTATTCATATTGCCTCTGTTGTGGTCAAAAGAATTCTACTGCTATATGGAAGAAAATAAGTCTCCTTTTAAACAGGAATTGGCTCTTTCACAGCAGAACATTTGGAAAACCAGTTACAGTCAATAAACCTACAACTGTTTTTCCCAAAAATATGCTTCTATGTGTTAATCAAAGTCTTCCAATATGTTGAGCTTATACAACTGATACTGGTTAAATACTTGAGGTTCTGTTTTATATGAAATGTTAAAAACACATGGGTAAATGCAGAAATATAAAGGATCATAAGAGACTACTACAAGCAACTATATGCCAATAAAATGGAGAGCTTGGAAGAAATGGACGAATTCTTAGAAAAATACAACCTTTCAAGACTGAACCAGAAAGAAATAGAAAATATGAACAGACAAATCACAAGTAATGAAATTGAAACTGTGATTCAAAATCTTGCAACAAACAAAAGTCCAGGAACCGATGGCTTCACAGGCAAATTCTATCAAACATTTAGAGAAGAGCTAACATCTAACCTTCTCAAACTCTTCCAAAAATCTGGAGAGTAAAGAACACTCCCAAACTCATTCTATGAGGCCACCATCACCCTGATACCAAACCCAGACAAAGTTATCATAAAAAAAGAAAATTAAAGACCAATATCACTGATGAACTTAGATGCAAAAATCCTCAACAAAATACTAGAAGACTGAATCCAACAACACATTAAAAGGATCATACATCATGATCAATGGGATTTATCTCAGAAATGCAAGGATTCTTCAATATATGGAAATCAATCAATGTGATATGCCATATTAACAAATTGAAGAATAAAAACCACATGATCATCTCAATAGATGCAGAAAAATCTTTTGACAAAATTCAAAACCCTTTTATGGTAAAAACTCTCCAGAAAGTGGACATAGGGGGAACCTACCTCAACATAATAAAGGACATATATGACAAGCCCACAGCAAACATCATTCTTGACGGTGAAAAACTGAAATAATTTCCTCTAAGATCAGGAAAAAGACAAGGATGTCTACTCTCATCACTCTTATTCAACATAGTTTTGGAAGTTCTAGGCACAGTAATCAGAGAATAAAAAGAATACAAATTGGAAAATAAGTAAAACTGTCAGTCTGCAGATAACATGATATGATACACAGAGAAACCTAAAGATGCCACCAGAAAACTACTAGAGCTAACCAATGAATTTGGTAAAATTTCAGGATACAAAATTAATGCACAGAAAGCACTTGCATTCCTATACACTAACAACTGAAGACCAGAAAGAGAAATGAAGGAAAGAATCCCATTCTCCATTGCAACAAAAAGAATAAAATACCTAGGAATAAACCTACCTAAGGAGGTAAAACACCTGTGCTCAGAAAATACAGGACACTGAAGAAAGAAGTCAAAGATGACACAAACAGATGGAGAGATACACCATGTTCTTGGATTGGAAGATTCAAAATTGTGAAGATTACTATACTACCCAAAGTAATCTACAGATTCAGTGCAATCCCTACCAAATTACTGAAGGCGTTTTTCACCAAACTAGAACAAAAAATCTTAAGATTTGTTTGGAGACACAAAAGACCCCAAATAGCCAAAGCAATTTTGAGGGAATAAAATGGAGCTGGAGGAATCAGTCTCCCTAACTTCAGACTATACTACAAAGCTACAGTCATTGAGACAATATGGTACTGGAACAAAAACAGAAATATAGATCAATGGAACAGGATAAAAAGCCCAGAGATAAACCCATGCACCTATGGTCACCTCATCTATGACAAAGGAGGCAAGAATATATAATGCAGAAAAGACTGTCTCTTCATTAAGTGGTGCTGGGAAAACTGGACTGCTACATGTAAAAGAATGGAATTAGAACACTCCTTAACACCAGACACAAAAATAATCAAAATGGATTAAAGACCTACCTATAAGGCCAGACACTATAAAACACTTAGAGGACAACATAGGCAGAACACTCTTTGACATAAATCATAGGAAGATCTTCTTGACCCACCTCCTAAAGTAATGAAAATAAAAACAAAAATTAACAAGTGGGACCTAACTAAACTTAAGAACTTCTGCACAGCAAATGAAACCATAAACAAGACGAAAACACAACCCTCAGAATGGGAGAAAATATTTACAAATGAAGCAACTGACAAAGGATTAATCTCCAAAATATACAAACAGCTCATGCAGCTCAGTACCAAAACATCAAACAACCCAATCAAAAAATGAGCAGAAGATCTAAATAGGCATTTCTCCAAAGAAGACATACAGATGGCCAACAAACACATGAAAAGCTGCTCAACATCACTAATTATTAGAGAAATGCAAATCAAAACTACAATGAAGTATCACCTCACACCAGTCAGAATGACCATCATCAAAAAATCTACAAGCAATAAATGCTGGAGAGGGTGTGGAGAAAAGGGAACCCTCTTCAATGCTGATGGTGGGAATGTAAATTTATACAGCCACTCTGGAGAACAGTATAAAGGTTCCTTAGAAAAACTAAAAATAGAACTACCATATGACCCAGCAATCCCGCTCCTGGGCATATACCCAGAGAATACCATTATTCAAAAAGACACATGTACTCCAATGTTCATTGTAACACTACTTGCAATAGCCAGGACGTGGAAACAAGCTAAAAGTCCATCAACAGAGGAATGGATAAAGAAGGTGTGGTACAGTGGATCCTGATCCTCAGCCCCAGGGTCCTGGACCAGCCTGCTTCCCCTCCCTCTACAGTGGCTCACTGCAAACCTATTACAACTTTGTAGCCTTTGCAGTACAATTCTTAGACACAGCTCTGTGTCTTCTTCATGGAATCAATGGGAAAACCAGCAAGAGGACAAGAGAGCTGGTTCCATGAGCATGTGAGGAACTGGTTGCCATGCCATTTTTTTTTATTGGTTTACTTTTTAAAAAATTAAACTACAGTTGATTTACAATATTGTGTTAGTTTCAGGTGTACAGCAAAGTGATTCAGTTATACATATACATACATATATATTTATGTACGTGTATATCTATATATTCTTTTGCAGATTCTTTTCCATTATAGGTATTATAAGATATTGAGTATAGTTCCCTGTACTATAGAGTAAATCCTTGTTGTTTATCTGTCTATATATAGTAGGTGTATCTGTTAATCCAAAACTCCTAATTTATCCCTCTCCCCCTACCCCACCATTTCCCCTTTGGTAACCATAAGTTTATTTTCTATGTCTGTGAGTCTATTTTTTTCATAAATAAATTTATTGTATTACTAAACATAAAAAAAGGGTGCGATACATATGTACAATGAAATATTACTCAGCCATAAAAAGGAATGAAATTGGGTCATTTCTGGAGATGTGGATTGACCTAGAGACTGTCATACAGAGTGAAATAAGTCAGAAAGAGAAAAACAAATATCATATATTAATGCATATATGTGGAATCTAGGAAAATGGTATAGATGATCTTATTTGCAAAGCAGAAATAGTAACAAAGACATAGAGAACAAATGTATTGATACCAAGGGGGAAGAGGGGGGTGAATTGGGAGATTGAGATTGACATATATACACTACTGATACCACATATAAAACAGATAACTAATGAGAACATAGTGTATAGCATAAGGAACTCTACTCAGTGCTCTTGGTGACCTAAATGGGAAGGAAATCAAAAAAAGAGGGGATATATGTATATGTATAGCTGATTCAATTTGCTATATAGCAGAAACTAACACAACATTTTAAAGCAGCTATTCTCCAATAAAAATTAATTTAAAAATACATGGTGAAGATAGAGAAAGTAGTGGGTTAAAATTTTCTCTTCCAGTTATTTCATGCATATTCATTATGATTGCATATTAAGAACGTATTTTTTCTTTGACTTTTAAAAGTATAAGGAAATTGTTAAGATAGAGTGAATCAAAGTAGTTGTTCAGACCCCATAATTATAATTCTCAATAATTTGGTAGGTATAATGTAAGTCTTCAAGAACAAGTTGGAGAAAGTTCTCATCACAGAGTAAAGAGATCATAATATAACACAACAGTATCAAGACACTGAAACTTTTGAGATAGATGTAACATTGTTCATTTGGGACCTAGTCTTAAAGGAAAACCTACTGACAAAAATTTATTAGATCTCAATTCCATAAAAATTGATGACATGATGAAGAAAAACAGATTTGAGAGCCATAGTAAATGAAAACAATTCCTGACCTTGAATCAACAGTCAGTATTTTTAAAATCTCACTGTAGAAAATGTAACTTCTACTTTACTGTGTTTGCTTTATTTTAAGTTGTGATCTAATTTAAGACTCCCAGTGTTCCTCAGGCAAATCACAGTCACTGAGAAATCATTTACCCTAAATGGTAAAGTTACCTAGGTAAGAGGCAGCTCAATTTCCAAATTACAGCTGTCATCCTTATCCATCCTTGTGACTTTAAATTCAGAGCTCCAGTAGAAAATCCCTCTTTGTGTTCTCTACCTACTGTGTCTTATTATGTACAGCATGCTTGCTCCTTCATCATACAGTAATTCTTTCTCATTTTCAACTTCTGTGCAAGTGACTGCCTATCTCTCTGATGTGCCTTTCACAAATTCCCATAGTTAATTTTATAAATACTGTATAGTCTGGATTTTAAGTCATACATCACTAAATGTCTTCCAATGTGGAGAAATTCAAATGAATAATCTTAAAAGATGGGGTGGTGGAGAGATAAAAATGTGATTTTATTTAAATAAATTATGTATTTAATAATCTGCATATATTTATATATATAGTACTATTTTATTCATGCTTTATAATATAAATGTTATAATGCTTTATAATATACTGTATGTATAGTGCATACTACTCTATTTATGCCTTCATTTGGGTCCAAATTAAAGAACCTCTCCAACCATTAACACACTTAGATGGCTGTGAATGAGTTGATCTAACTAGCATTTGTAGGCAAATTTGAATGGGCACACTAGCTAAACAGGATCCTTAATTAATATAACTGTATCTAAATATACTGCACTTTCATATACAATTTGTTAGTGGGAACTGTAAAAAATATGCAAAATATGTTTTACAGAGTCATGGTATCTCAATGAGGTATGCAATTGAAAAGGACCTGTTAATGGGTTTACCACCAAAAGTACCGAATATTATGCACACCAAGTCTAGCAAATTCCAGTTGCTTTCCTATTACACAATATCAATTATCACATTCTCTTATAATTATTAATATCATTTCTCACAGACATAAGCTTAACTTCTAATAAGAATTTGAAAATAAAATATATTCCCTTAATATTTCAATCAGAGTCATGGTAAAACACTTCCAAATTGACTCATTTTCAATTTAGGAAGTCTCAATCTATTACTTGATTGATGTCAAAGTTTACTTTCAAATTATTTTGTCATCATTAAATTTATTCAAAAACTTTTGAACCCATAAAGTTATAGCTTCTCAGCCAAAACATTCTTTCTTCTATATGATCTTCCATAGAAAATAATCTTCACAGTAAAAAGCATCACCTAGGAGAAAAAGGTGACTTGGCTAATTTGGATGCTGACCAAACACATATTTTAGGCCAAAAGAAAAAAGAATCTGAATAATGAGAGAGTTCTAAAAAAAAAAAAAAAAAGCCTTAGTTATACAAATTTGCAACAATAATGCATGGTATATTGAGGTTAAAATATTAAACTACTATGAAATTTCAGTTTAATTTATAACTTTAAAAAATTATCTAATTATCTAATTTTTTTAAATTAGCAAATGATTTCTTAGCCTAGTTAGACTAGTTTCTTTGTATGATATTTTCTGTCAACAGAGATTATAATTCAATAAATAGCTATACCCAATTGATTAGTGTTTGTGTGAATAGTGATTATAAATGAAGAGTTAACTATACTTAGTTTATTAATGTCAAATGGTGCATAAATGCATTTCCTGAAAAGTGCTGAAATAAAAGAATGAAGGTTGTCAATTCAAAGAATGGCTGCATCAGTTTGTTTTGATAAAAAAAGATATATTAAGCTAGTTAATTGAATAATTGATCAATACAATTTCCATTGTTCAATGTTTATTTTAGTATCATGGTAGATATAAGCTTATGACTTTTACTTAGATGCTCATTTATAATAACAATAATAATAGACATTAATTAATTAATCCAATCAATCAATATTTCTTGGGTTTCTATGTGCTAAACACCATGCTGGATATTGCAGGAGTGAAAACAGAAAATCTCTATTTTCATGGAGGTGGAAGCAGAAAATAAAATTAAAATATCAGTGACAGGCTAAGGAGGAAAAACAGGCAAGGGAGATACAAAAGTGGGGAAAGATGTGAAATTTTAGAGAGGGTGGCCAGGGGATGCCTCACTTTTTAGCTGATATTTGAGAAATAGCCTGAGGGGATGAAGAAGTAAGCTATGATGCATCTGGGGTGAGCTATGAGGCTCTCACACAAAAGGATTAGTAATTGAAATGGTCCTGACACAGGAATAAGCCTGGCCTCTTTTAAGAAGAATGAAGAGGCTAGTATGGCTGAAGTGAGGTAATTCAGAGAGTGAGGAGTGTGATCAACTCTGGGTGGTGATGGAGGGTGAAAGAGGATGTATCCTACGAGGACTTGATGGCCCGAGTCAAGAATTTGGCTCTCATTCCATGAGAAATCCCTGAAGATTTTGAATAGAGAAGCAACATCTTTGATTTATATTTTAACAAAATAGATCTGGATGTTTTGTTGAAAATAGACTTATAAAAAGCACAAGTGGAAGTTCATACAACAGCAAACAGGTGTTTACAACAAACCCGATACAGGTAATACTGGTTCAGACCACAGAGACAGCAGTGGAGGTGATGAGAACTCATTACTGTCTATACATACCTTTTAAGTAAACTTGAGAGAATTTACTGATAATTTGTGTTATCAAGTCCAAGCTTGTACTTCTCGCCACATGACAAGCCAATAAATCGAGAGACAAGGTTTTGCGACAAGGAATAGGGACTTTATTTGGAAAGACAGCAGACTGAGCAGATGGTGGACAAGTGTCCCAAAGAACCATCTTACCCAAGTACTAATTCAGGTTTCTTTTATACTAAAAGAGAAGGGAGTGTGGCTGGTTGTTGCAAACGTCTTGGTGCCGGAATCCTTTTATTCTTGTAGCTGCCCAGGTGGGTATGGTTACAATGTTCCTATAAACCTCCAAGGAGATAAATGTTACTCTCTGTTCTGCAACGTTTTATCTCTCTATGAATGGACTCAAAAGTCAGAGCCCTGAGAATAGTCTCTCCTGTACATTTCAGGCTCTAGACAACATTCTTTTACAAAAGGTGCAGAGCCAGCATGACTAAGCACAGGCAACAGAGCCCAAAATTAGAGCTCAAGGAATAGATCCAATATGGAGTTGAGTTTGAACTTTACTGTTACATTTAGAGGTGGAATGTGAGAGAAATTGGAGTCAAAATTGATTACAGTTGGCCCTCTGGTGAGTGCTTCCACAGCGAGTTAGAGAGGGACACTGTAGTATGCCATTTTACATAAGGAACTTGAGCATTTGAGGATTTTGGTAATCCACGGGGGTCCTGAGACAAATCCCCTGTGGATACAAAATGATGACTTTATAAGGTTGACTGTAAAGATTGAGCTGCTATTAAATGACTTGCCAAAGACTATAAGAAGGGCATATTTGAGGGTGTGGGGTACAGTAAGACCTTGGTTTTAGACAAGTCATGGAAATATACCTAGTGAGAATTTGGATATAGAGTCTGGAGCTCAAGGTAGAAGCCTGGATTGGAGACATACATCTGGAAAATATGAGCATATACCTTGTATTTAAAGTTATAAGATCATCAGAGGTGAGTGTAGAAAGAAGAGGGGAAAGATACAAGAATTGAATCTTGAGTCTCGAATGAGGAAGAAACTGAAAAGGTGTAGCCAGGTATTGGCAGGGACGTGAGGGAGACCATTACAGTATGGTATCTTGGAAATCAAGTGAAGAAAGTGTTTTAAAGAGAGAGAGAAAGATGGATCGTGTCAAGTACTGCTAATGGAAGTAAACACTGAATTTAGCAATGTGGAGGTCATGTGCATCTTGACAGAAACAGTTCCCCTGTAGTGCTGGAGATGACTGCCTAACTGAGGGGAGTTCAAAAGAGAAATTAAGAGTGAAATTGGAGTCAATAGGTATGGACATGTTCTTGAAGAAACTTTGCTGAAAGGTAAGGAGAGAGAAATTGAGTGGTAATGGGAAGGAGTGAGATAAAAAGAGGGTTATTGTTAAAAGATGCGAGTAATAAAAACATGTTTCTATACTCATCAACATTGGTATTATTCTAATATGTGTAAATAAAGTGACCCTGATTTTCGTATAACTCATTTAACAATGCCAATGATTAGCCATGACTGGTAGATTATGTTTGACCTCTAATCCCATTTTCATGTGTACACCAAATCATTTACATTTCATCAGGCTTCTTGAAATTCAGGTTCCCAAGATATATGCTACTGAAATTTTAATTAACAATTAAATTTGAGCATACTAAAAATACAAAGGTTTTTAATGATGAATATCCATTAAACATTAATATGAATCTGCCACTTGGATATGAGTACAAAGCTTATGCTCTCTCAAGTGTTATAATCAACTATTCTTCTTCTAAAATAAAAGTGGTGATGTTACTTTTCAAGACTGGTGCACATATATTCACATAAAATTGGGCATGACTGAACATAATGGAAGATATTAATGAAAGGAAAATTTAAGATGGAAAATCAGGATGAAAAAGATTTTAATGAAAATTAGTGAATGGTGCAATGATCTCCTATGAGGAAGCTCAGAGATGTCATATTTCAAGCATAGCATGAAGAAAAAATTTGGGGGGGATCAAACCTTGTTGCTTGTCCAAGAAAGCAGAACATACCAATTCAATATATGAATTTAGAGGTGTCTTTTTTGAAACTCTGGTGTTTTGCAGCTTACAAGGGATGACAAAAGTGGTTTATGTATGTACCTGCTACCCTCTAAGGAAAAAAGATTACTCTCTTGAATCTGTTTCATTTTCTGTTTTTTTACTGTAGGTTGAACCACATGAAATTACTAATGTTTTTGAAAGTCAGAAATGATTGACTGATGATAAACCATTAGCCAGACTCATCAAGACAAAAATGGAGAGGACTCCAATCAATAGAATTGGAAATGAAAAAGCAGAAGTAAAAACTGACACTGCAGAAACACAAAGGATCATGAGAGATTACTACAAGAAATTATACACCAATAAAATGGACAACCTGGAAGAAATGGACAAATTTGTAGAAAAGAACAACCTTCTGAGAATGAACCAGGAAGAAATAGAAAATGTAAACAGACCAATCAAAAACACTGAAATTGAGACTGTGATTAAAAATCTTCCAACAAACAAAAGCCCAGGACCAGATGGCTTCACAGGCAAATTCTATCAAACACTTAGCGAAGAGCTAACACCAATCCTTCTCAAACTCTTCTAAAATATAGCAGAGGGAGGAACACTCCCAAATTCATTCTATGAGGTCACCATCACCCTGATACCAAACCCAGACAAAGATGTCACAAAGAAAGAAAACTACAGGCGAATATCACTGATGAACATAGATGCAAAAATCCTCAACAAAATACTAGTAAACAGAATCCAACAGCACATTAAAAGAATTGTACACCATGATCAAGTGGGTTTATCTCAGGAATGCAAGGATTATTCAATATATGCAAATCAATCATTGTGATACACCATATTAACAAATTGAAGGATAAAAACCATAGATCTTCTCAATAGATGGAGAAAAAGCTTTTGACAAAATTCAACACCAATTTATGATAAAAACCCTCCAGAAAGTAGGCAAAGAGGGAACTTACCTCAACATAATAAAGACCATATATGAAAATCCCACAGCCAACATCATTCTCAGTGGTGAAAAAATGAAGCCATTTCCACCAAGATCAGGAACAAGACAAGGTTGCCCACTCTCACCACTATTACTCAGCACAGTTTTGGAAGTTTTAGCCTCAGCAATCAGAGAAGAAAAAGAAATAAAAGGAATCCAAATCAGAAAAGAAAAAGTAAAGCTGTCACTGTTTACAGATGACATGATACTATACATAGAGAATTCTAAAACTCTACCAGAAAACTACTAGAGTTAATCAATGAATTTGATAAACTAGCAGGATACAAAATTAATGCACAGAAATCTGTTGATTCCTATACACTAATGATGAAAAATCCAAAAGAGAAATTAAGGGCACACTCCCATTTACCATTGCAACAAAAAGAATAAAATATCTAGGAATAAACCTACCTAAGGAGGCAAAAGACCCGTATGCAGGAAACTATATGACACTGATGAAATAAATTAAAGATGCTACAAACAGTTGGAGAGATATACTATGTTCTTGGATTGGAAGAATCAAAATTGTGAAAATGACTATACTACCCAAAGCAATCTACAGATTCAATGGAATCCCTATCAAACTACCAATGGCATATTTCACAGAACTAGAAAAAAAAATCACAATTTATATGGAAAGAAAAAGACCCCAAATAGCCAAAGCAATCTTCAGAAAGAAAAATGGAGCTGGAGGAATCAGGCGCCCTGACTTCAGACTATACTACAAAACTACAGTAATCAAGACAGTATAATACTGGCACAAAAACAGAAATATAGATTAATGGAACAGGATAGAAAGCCCAGAGATAAACCCACACACCTATGGTCATCTTATTTTTGATAAACGAGGCAAGAATATACAATGGAGAAAAGACAGCCTCTTCAATACGTGGTGCTGGGAAAACTGGACAGCTACATGTAAGAGAATGAAATGGGAACACTCCTTAACACCAAGCACAAAAATAAACTCAAAATGGATTAAAGACCTAAATGTAAGGCCAGACACTATAAAACTGTTAGAGGAAAATATAGGCAGAACACTCTATGACATAAATCACAGCAAGATCCTTTTTGACCTACCTCCTAGAGAAATGGAAATAAAAACAAAAGTAAACAAATGGGACCTAATGAAACTTCAAAGCTTTTGCACAGCAAAGGAAACCATAAACAAGACCAAAAGACAACCCTCAGAATGGGAGAAAATATTTGCAAATGAAATAAGTGACAAAGGAGCAATCTCCAAAATATACAAGCAGCTCATGCAGTTCAATATCAAAAAAACAAACAACCCAATCCAAAAATGGGCAGAAGACCTAAATAGACATTTCTCAAAACAAGATATACAGATTGCCAACAAACACATGAAAAGATGCTCAACATCATTAATCATTAGAGAAATGCAAATCAAAACTACAATGAGATATCATCTCACACCAGTCAGAATGGCCATCATCAAAAAATCTACAAAAAATAAATGCTGGAGAGGGTGTGGAGAAAAGGGAACCCTCTTGCACTGTTAGTGGGAATGTAAACTGATACAGCCACTATGGAGAACAGTATGGAGGTTTCTTAAAAAACTAAAAATAGCACTACCATACGACCCAGTGATCCCACTACTGGACGTATACCCTGAGAAAACCATAATTTAAAAAGAGTCATGTACCACAATGTTCATTTCAGGTTTATTTACAATAACCAGGATATGGAAGCAATCTAAGTGTCCATCAACAGATGAATGGATAAAGAAGATGTGGCATATATATACAATGGAATATTACTCAGCCATAAAAAGAAACAAAATTTAATTATTTTTAGTGAGGTGGATGGACCTAGAGTCTGTCATACAGAGTGAAGTAAGTCAGAAAGAGAAAAACAAATACCATATGCTAAGACATATATATGGAATCTAAAAAAAAATGTTTATGAAGAACCTGGGGCAGGACAGGAATAAAGACACAGACATAGAGAATGGACTTGTGGACATGGGGAGTGGGAAGTGTAAGCTGGGACGAAGTGGACACAGGGAGTGGGAAGAGTAAGCTGGCATGAAATGAGAGAGTGGCATGGACATATATACACTACCAAATGTAAAATAGATAACTAGTGGGAAGCATCCACATAGCACAGGGAGATCAGATCCCTGCTTTGTGACCAGCTAGAGGGGTGGGACAGGGAGGGTGGGAGGGAGACGCAAGAGGGAAGAGATATGGGAACATATGTATATGTATAGCTGATTCACTTTGTTATACAGTGGAAACTAACGCACCATTGTAAAGTAATTATTCTCCAATAAAGATTTTAAAAATTAAATGATTGTTTATCATGTCATAATTTAACTTCATCCATGGTCTTTCTAAGAGCATCCTCACCTTTTGTCTAGCACCAAGAAATCTGCTAAGTTGTATACTGCCAGTCGAATAGATACTAGTCCTGTAGGTGTCTTTCTAACCCTGGTTTTGGTTTCCAATTTCTCTCATGCCCTTATCCTAACAGATACTTTGAGTCTCTTTTTTGATGTCTGAACTGACTCCATCTCTTAAGAGCTCTTCTCTTTTGTTATAAGTGTGGTTGCTGCACTTCTCTTTTCTTAACAGAGGCTGAATATTCTGTCTCAGAAAAAAAAAAGCAGTTTATGGGAAGGTGTTTTATATTCCATGATGTCAAATTCAAAACCTAATGGACCTAATGTCAAAATACCTCTGGCTTCTGCTAATAATACTTCATATAACCATCATCTATTAAATCTATTACTTTATATTATTCTTCCTAAACATATTCACATATCTAAATACATCAGCCTATTTTAGAAGTAACCAGTTCCAAAGGTAAATATTTGTTTAAGTAGATTCTTTTATTCTTTATTGTGGGCCAACTCATTCTAGAATATCAAGACAGAGTGAACCTGAGTAAAAGGATGTGCTTTCCTTTCACAACTTTGCAAATTTTCCTTTTTGTCTCTCATTCTTTTCTTCTTTCTTTCTTCTGTCTTAATAATGAATTTTGGGGAAAGTAAACAATTCATTTTCCCCTGCTTTAGATATGTATTTGGTAATATATTTGTATGTATTTTCAAAGTTGGTTCAACAGGTTGCAATCCTAATTCTCCGTCAGAGTTTTGACTAAAAGCAATACTGAGGTAAAGTCTTATGTACTTGGAGGGGGGAGGGCATTTCCTCACCATTTATTTATTTTACATCATTAAGTGCCTGCTCTGCATTATGCAGGCCTCTGTCCTTAGTTCAGACTACATAGAAAGACAGAACATAATACTTGGCCTGCAGAAACTTGTCTTCATTAGGGGAAAATTATGTGAAAAACATAATGAAGATCATGTGAGACTATTCACCTTGAAAATTGTTTCTATCAATGGTCTGAATATTATAGAATTCCTAATAAAAATTCCAGTTAGACTCTTAGTCTTCAGGAAGCTTATGAGACCTTTTTTTAAAAAAATCAATAAGTAATAAATACAAAGATAACTTAGAGTTAGTTGGACATATTTATGAATAAATGCAATATTCTAGTGACAGGCCAAAATATTTTCACTTAAACCCAATTGCATAAGAAGTTTATGGAAGATCAACGAACTTCTATAAATGTTCTTTTTTCCCACATCTCTACTCTGTGGGGGAGGAAGAAGCAAATTATCTCTATAGTTACTAAGGCCCTGGGATTCTAAAATTCTATGTATGCCCCAGTCTTCCTACATTATCCTTAGCTCTATTCTGTTGCTTTTTGGAGTGGCAGTGATTTGTCAGCAAGGGTCCTCTGCCCATTACCTTGTCTTCAAGGTTAGCCTGTGATCCTGGATAAGTTATTTCACGTCTCTGAGGTTTATATACGTTGTCTGAAAGTGTTGGTAACCACATATGATCATTGGTACAAGGATTAAATTAAGTAACGTAGTTCAAGTACCTCATTAAGTATTTGGTCAAGTGATGAGTTTCATTATGAAAGTTTAACCTGATGTTGAATTGCACAGCTCTGAGATGAGGTCAACTTTGGGATTCATTTTACTTCAAAGATTTACTGAAGGATGAATACATCTACGTTGTAATGGACAGTTTCATTTTTTTCACTTTTTTAAAAATTTCTGAAATCATTACAGATTCATAGGAAGTTGCAAAAATACACAGAGTCCAGGGGAAATAATCTGAAAAGAAATATATAGATGTATGTGTAACTAAATCACTTTGCTATACACTTGAAACTAACACATTTTAAATCAACTATACTTCAATTAAAAAAATACATACAAAAAAATACATACAGTCCATTTGCCCTTCACCTAGTTTCTGCCAAGGTGACAACTTACATAACTATAGTTCAGTATAAAAATCAGGGAACTGATGTGGGTGCAATATCATTAACTAGACTACGGACCTTATTCAGTTTTCACTATTATTTATATGAACCCATTTGTATGTGTGTGTGTCAGTGTGCATGCATAGGGGGTTGTTGAATTATATGCAGTGTTTCCCACATATAGATTAGTGCAACCACCCCTAAAATCAAGAGACAAAACTGCTCCATCACCATAAAGGAATTTGTCCTGCTACCCTTTTATAATTGCACCATCCCAGCCCTCCAACACTGTCCCTGCCCACTGGCAACAACTAATATATTCTACACATCTATAGTTTTGTGATATGGAGAGTGTTGTACAAATGGACTCTTCATGTATCTCATACTTATTTCTTTTCTTATTTTTCCCTTTACTTTTCACTCTTTATGTAATCTTGTACTTCTCTCACCATCAAAGGTCACTTTCCCCCAGAGTCTACTATGTGTGAAAAAAGCTAATGTGTTTGTTTTACTTAAAAACATCTAAATCATCTCTTAGACAGCAGGAAGATCCTGATCAGTTTAAAATCTCTTCGATGACATCACTCAGTTTCATTTCAAAACCAAGATGCTCTTCTGTTTATTAGACAGCCATTTGCCCCCTGTATTTATTTTCTATTGCTGTGTAACAAATTACCACAAACCAATGAACCTAAAGCAACACACATTTAGTATCTTACAATAACTGGGTAGGAAGTCCAGGCATAGTAAGGCCAGTTGGTTTCTTTGTTAGGATTTCACAGGGTGAAATAAAGATGTGTGTAATTTCAGCCTCTTATCTGCAGGTTCTGTGGGAAACTTCACCTCCAGCTTCGTTCAGGTTGAATTCAGTTCCATGCAGGTGTAGGGACGAGATTCCATTTCCTTGCTGGCTATTGGCCTGGTGTGGCACTTAGCTTGTAAAGTCTACTCACATCCCTTGGCTCACAGCTCTCTCCATCTTAGAAGCCACCAAAGTGCATGGAATCATTCTTGCTTTTTTTTTAAGCTTTTTATTTTATATCAGAGCATAGTTGATTAACAATGTTGTGATAGTTTCAGGTGTACAGCAAGGTGATTCAGTTATATATTTACATGTATCTATTCTTTTACAAATTATTTTCCCATTTAGATTTTCCATAATATTGAGCGGAGTTTCCTGTGCTATGGAGTAGGTCCTTGTTAGCTATCCATTTTAAATATAGCAGTGTGTACATGTCAATCCCAAACTCCCTGACTATCCCTTCACCCACCCTTCCCCCCTGGTAACCATAGTTTTGTTCTCTAACTCTGTGAGTCAGTTTCTGTTTTGTAAATAAGTTCATTTGTATCATTTCTTGCCTTTTGGATTTCTATGATTTTGTCTTCAGAACCCCCTTTTAAGGGCTCATGTGATTATATCAGGTCCATCTAAATAATCTCTTTTTTTCCATAATGTAATGCAATCAGGAAAGTGACACTAGGGGACAGGGATGATGAGAGTTAATATTCTGCCTATCATACCTCCACTTTTTGTTTGTTGATTGGTTTGCCTATATGTGTGTGTATGTGTTTGTGTCTGTGTGTGTGGGTGGGGGTCAGTGTTGAGTCTCTATTTCTGCCTTGCTAACCAGTTCATCTGTACCATTTCCCCAGATTCCACATATATACGTTAATATACGATATTTGTTTTTCTCTTTCTGACTTACTTCACTCTGTATAACAGACTCTAGGTCCACCCATGTCTCTTCAAATGACCCAATTTCATTCCTTTTTATGGCTGAGTAATATTCCATTGTATATATGTACCATATTTTTTTATCCATCCCTCTGTTGATGGACATTTAGCTTGCTTCCATGTCATGGCTATTGTAAGTAGTGTTGCAATGAACATTGGGTGCATGTGTCTTTTTGAATTGTGGTTTTCTCTGGGTATATGCCCAGAAGTGGGATTGCTGGGTTATATGGTAATTCTACTTTTAGTTTTTTAAGGAACCTCCATACTGTTCTCCATTGTGGCTGTATCAATTTACATTCCCACCAAGAGCGTAAGAGAGTTCCCTTTTCTCCAAACCCTCTTCAGCATTTATTGTTTGTAGATTTTTTTGATGATGGCCATTCTGACTGGTGGGAGCTTATACCTCATTGTAGATTTGATTTGCATTTCTCTAATGATTAGTGATGTTGAGCAGCTTTTCATGTGTTCAGTGGCCATCTGTATGTCTTCTTTGGAGAAGTGTCTGTTTAGGTCTTCTGCCCATTTTTTCATTGGGTTCTTTGTTTTTTTTTTTTTTTTTAATATTGAGCTGCATGAGCTGTTTTTATATTTTGGAGATTAATCATTTGTCTGTTGATTTGTTTGCAAATATTTCCTCCCATACTGAGGGTTGTCTTTTCATCTTATTTGCAGTTTCCTTTGCTGTGCAAAAGCTTTTCAGTTTCATTAGGCCCCATTTGTTTATTTTTGTTTTTATTTCCATTTCTCTGGGAGGTGGGTCAAAAAAGGTCTTGCTGTGATTTATCTCAAAGAATGTTCTTCCTATGTTTTCCTCTAAGAGTTTTATAGTGTCTGGTCTTACATATAGGTCTTTAATCCATTTTGAGTTTATTTTTGTGTATGGTGTCCCAGAGGTCTCTTAGGCTGTCTTCATTTTTTTTTTCTTTTTCATTTTTTTTTCTTTATTCTCTTCTGAGGCAGTGAATTCCACCATTCTGTCTTCCAGGTCACTTATCTATTCTTCTGCCTCAGTTGTTCTGTTATTGATTCTTTTTAGTGTATTTTTCATTTCAGTTATTGTATTGTTTATCTCTGTTTGTTTGTTCTTTAATTATTCTAGCTGTTTGTTCTTTAATTCTTCTAGGTCTTTGTTAAACATTTCCTGCATCTTCTCGATCTTTGCCTCCATTCTTTTTCTGAGGTCCTGGATAATCCGAATTATCATTATTCTTAATTCTTTTTCTGGAAGGTTTCCTATCTCCAGTTCATTTGGTTGTTTTTCTGGGGTTTTATCTTGTTCCTTTATCTGGTACCTAGTCCTCTGCCTTTTCATTTTGTATATCTTCCTGTGAATGTGGTTTTTGTTCCACAGGCTGCAGGATTGTATTTCTTCTTGCTTCTGTTGTCTACCCTCTGGAGGATGAGGCTGTCTAAGAGGCTTACTATTTTATTTTTTTAATTTACTTTTTTAAATACACTAATTTGTTGCTAGTCTCTGTGAGATATATTTCGGGGAGAAGTATGGATTTTTACTGATAATAGTCAACAGTAAAATTGTCTCTGCTCTTTTTAAACAGCATTAATTTTAATCTCCATGATGGTTTGTTGGTAGAAATGATAATGTACATAAAATTGGATTGAGAATCCTTTGAAATTTTAAAAGAATGTCTGCTTTAAAAAAATCATTGAGATTTAACAGATTAGACTCTTTTTGTTGCTGAACTGAATACCAAACATGGCCAAATTGTGTCTTACACATACAATCAGCAAGGAAGTTGTGCCTTTTTGTGCCTCCATTTTTACAGTAGGAGAACTTAAATATTTAATGGACAAGAAAGAGTAGTTAGTAAGTTACATTTCCTAACTGGTGAAGGGTCCTCCACTGAGCACAGCTACTATTTATTGCAACCAGATATTTAAGAACATGCACAAGAATTGGCATGCAAGCAGATATTATAAATGGACCATAATTTACCACAAGTAGGTAGTTTTTCTAAGACAAATAAATTTGACAAATAGATTGTATTGTTCCTGATGGTAGTGTTTTTGGAATAGTACTTCACAAGTACTATTCATCCTAGTGCTCTTCACAACTATGAACAACACTGTGGAAAACTCTCTGTGAGTGGAAGCCAGAATTACATTTTCTGGAGTTAAATAGAAACATTCTTCTCTGTGATCAAATTTTAATGAAACAATTCAGAGGAAAACCATCATCTTACTTCAAAAATTGTTTTTACTGAAAATAAAATAAATTCAAGCCTTGAGACAAAATTAGAGCTTCTCCCTTTGGCTCTTCACTGCTTGTTGAATTAAATTGATGAAGACCTGCATTTCAACACTAGCCATGAATCCAAGGTCAATTTAATATTCACTGGACATTGATTAAAGTGCAATTCATATGTCCTCTCAATCAATAGAATAATATAAATTTTGGAATGTGGCCATAAAATGTTATTTAAGCTTCACTTTTTTCTTCCATAATTTTCAAAGTACATTTTCTATTTATTATTTCAACCACGATTTAATTCTCTGAGTCCCTGGGGATCTAGTTAGAAACACAGAGCACATAGCCTTAAGGTAGTTCAGAAATCACCTCGTTCAAGCCATATGCTGTACAGATAGAGAATGTGAGGTCCCAAGGGGGCCTGAATGAACCACAGTTAACTGGAAGGTCACCCAGGACAAGGGACTTGGTGAGCATACAGTCCTGAGGTGTTGTGAGGAATCTTGCTGCTTTACATCTTACAAAAGCAATGAATTCATTTTAGAAGTATAATGTAATTTTTAAATGATACATATTTATTAAAACTGAGAAAAAGAAAAGCAGAAGGTCATGAAATACAGAAAAGTAAAGGAAGGAAAAAGGATGACCCAACTTACTATTTCAGAAATAATTATTTCATACATTTTATGAACTTTATTCCAGATATCTCTTATATCTATAAATAGAGGGCAGAGACGAGAAAAAGTGTGTAAAAGGAGAGAAAAGAGGCAGGGAGAGACTTTAAATTTTAAATTTTAAGGAGAAACTTTAAATTTTAAGGAGAGAGAGTATGTAGTTAAAAGCCAGGATTATAGTATGTGTGTCATCTAAATAATGCATACATTTAATCTTATTTAAATTAATTTTATTTAATCTTATTTAAATTAATTAAATAAAAAACTGAATACAGATAGATATTTCTTTATTTCAAGGCATAGTCATGTAAAAATAGTCTTCAAAAAATGATATAAATATTTTAAAATTCATGCTAATTTTAAAGAACATGTTTTATCAGTATTGAGTATCCACCGATTCTTTGTTATTAGGCAAAGAAATTAGCACACAGGTAATACCTCTGTCTTCCCTCACTTTATATCCAGATTTTTGTTATTTAAACTATTATTTTTACATTGTTAAAATTTATCCATTTGTACATTCTGATCTACATTTTATAATCTACCAGGTAATAGTACTCATTATTCATTTAATGGAAGTAAACACTCACCACCAAACTTTTTAATAGTGCTCTTTATTTTCAAGTTATTAATTTGGACTCATTTCATAGCTGGATTGAGTTTTCACTTTATTTTTTTCTCAAATAAGGGTACTTTGGTATAGTTTCTTGAAATTTTAAATGATTATACATGTTTGTCTGTGAACTGCATATTAAAATGACAACTTACTTGGACATACTATTAGAGAATCACTTGCTTACTTTTCCTCAGAACCTTGTAGAAATTGTTCCACTGTATTTTTTTTTTAAACGAATTTATTGAGGTATGATTGACATACCAAAAGCTATACATATTTAATGTATACAACCTGATGAGTTTGAAGACCAGTCTACACTGTGAAACCATCAACACAGTTTACGCCATAAACATAGACTGCTTCTGCATGGATATCCAAGAGCAGACTTACTTATTTTCCTTCTGAATTGCTTTTACTCCTGGAATCCCTCTATGTTTGGAATTCAGTGACTTCAACATTTCATTGCTCATTCTTCTGAAACCATGTTTTTCTTTGACACACAGAATGTCACTTGAAGCCATAAACAGAATTGCTCATTTAGAAATTATTTAATTAGATATATTTTTTTCTCAATTATCTTTGTTCTTTTAATCAAAAACATGATTGTAAGTATTTTAAATCTGTTTGCTGTCTTTTGTATCTTTTATTTCTCTAATATTAATTTTATATATTTCATATTTTTCATTTCCTCTATGTCTCTCCATATTCTATCCACTGTATTTATTCTGGTGTTACTTTTTCTACTGTGATATTAAATTCCAGAGTCTCTGTATTTCATTCTGACCATCAGTATTCCTTTCTACATCAGGGATCTCCTCTGTCATTCTCTCTCAACTAAGAAGCTAGGTCACAGTCAAATATGACATCATTGTCAGTGTATGACTTTTCCTCCAGTTCCATGTTCCCTGAGATATTCCACTATTTACATAGACAGTGTCCCCATTTCCATTGGCCTAGGAACCTACTCAAATCTTACTTATCAATTAAATAGTCAGTGAGTTGGGAAAAGCAGTACTTATCTGTAACATGCAGTTTGGGATTTTAGCTCTGTAATTGTTTGGTTTAGCATTTTTTCATTTCATTAATTTCTTTGTTTTCCAGAATATAATGGAAATAAATGTATCTCATTAGAACCATTGTTGAGTAGTAATCACAAAAACATTTTCTTAAATTTATTTTCACCTGGGACGGGTCAAATGAATTAGAATTGGTGTTGGATTTGTCTTGGTCAGCTTTCACTTGATTATGCTTTGGTACCAAAAGCCCCCAAATTTCACTGGCTTGCAAAAACAAAAGTTTATTTACTTCTCAGGTCCCATCTCCATCATCGTTGTCTTTGTTTTGAAAC
Source organism: Grampus griseus (assembly GCF_964374135.1). NCBI lineage: Eukaryota > Metazoa > Chordata > Mammalia > Artiodactyla > Delphinidae > Grampus > Grampus griseus. Next base: position 107,220,949 of record NC_139001.1, read on the forward strand.
CCTGGGTAATGAAACAACCCGTCTCTGGAAATTACTATTAGAATGGCACAAGATACAGCAGAATGGCTTTTTAAAGTTTCTGCTGGCAAGAGGAATGTGTCTCTACTGATCATACTCATGAGCCCAAAGAAAAGCATATGACTAAGCAACGAAGACCCAACGCAGCCAAAAATAAATGAATAAAATAAATAAATTTATTAAAAAGATAAGAAATAAAAGTAATGAAAGAGGACCACATGGAAATCACTGGTCCATAGTATTGATATCTATGAAATCTTGAGAAAGAGAAGCTAAGGGGTACCAGAATGGGTCATGTGTCTTGATTAAGTCTCAGATCTTCTCTCCAGACCATTGTACTTCATGGCTCTTGGCTGTACTCTCTCTGAGGACCTTCTTTTTCTGTTTCCTTCTTGGCCAACTGTAAGAGGGCTTTCTCAGTCTGCTTTTCCCCATGAGAAAGTTGATAAAAATAAATTGATGTCTTAAACTGCTACTGTATCTTTTGATTCAGACTTGTGGTTCATTGAGCAGTACAATTCTCTCCAAACCTTATTTGATTTTCTGTCTACTGCATTCACCTCCAGCTAGTTCTGTGACTACCATTTTACTGATAGTTATTTTCCAGATAAGCCTCTCACTTTAGGTTTAGTTACAGGTACATTGAACACATCAAGATTCCATGGCAGAGACACATCTTAGATTTCTTCTCTGAGGGATATATTTTTTTTTCACATTTTAATCAATTCAGACATTTTAACAATAGTTGTGCCTGCAATACCCTTGATTTGATCCTTTAGATAAAGCTGGTTTTTAATAATACTTTGTTGCTTAAAGGCATTCCTAGTTTTATCTTTTAGCAGTTGTAAATAAAAATCAGTTGCATCATGCAAATCTACAAGTCCAGAGTCCTTGTTTCCTTTAGTTTTTGACTAATTAGGTGTCAGTTTTTTTCCTGAGTCTTCTACTTCTTGGAAAATAATATCAAATTCAGCCAACTGCATCCAAGTCATGTCAATTATTCCTCTGGCTCTTCACCAAAAACTCACAATCATTTAGTACATTAAATGGTTTCCACAGTACTGCTAGTGATACCCAACTATTTTGCCACCACTAATGTGAGTTGCCTTTTTTCCAATCTCTAACAGTAGTTTTATTTCAGCATGCATTTCCTGGCCTCAAAACAAGACTCGCATATACTTTACTTTGTTATTGTTACAATGGAACTGGACTTCTGGAACTAATTTCCATCTTGGCTTCACTAGTTTATGCCAAAGTTATATTTAAAAATTTCAGTGGCATATAACAATAGAATTCTTTCTTTCTCACATCACATATCCATCATGGTTTAGCTGTATATTTTCTTCATTCTGGTATGTAAAATAATAGAACTTCCCTAATCTGGTATAGATTAATATGGTGAGAGTAGAAATATGCAATATGCAATGTTGTATCTATGCAGTGAAATTTAAAACTTTTACTTAGAAGGAGTGTATGTCACATATTCATTTTTATTGGCCAAAGCAAATTTCATATCTAAGTATGATTTAATCAGGATGAGGAAATATAATTCTCTCATGGAAAATTGCAATATTATATGCATAAAGGATAGCAAGACAATCAAACCAAACAGACATTATCTGTGATCTGAGTACAACTGAGCTCATTACATTTAAAATAGAAACACAAACACAATTCATATGGACAGAGTGGGATTCCTCTAAGAAGATGTACTAATTATGGCCGTTTCTTGAAATATTCTTCCAAATTTAAACCAGAATACTTCATCCATGTGGATGAAATTTAAATATTCCCCTTGGTTTGAAGGATAGTGTAACAAAGTAAACACTACAACCATTTTCTGAGACTATTTATTTAGGGAGGTGATAAATTTGACTTTTCACACTGTTCTGAAGTGTCAAGAATTATCTTGTTTAGTCATACCTGGTGTGGTTGACCACTTGTTGCAAAGTAGAATTACTACAGTAGAGTCTTTTAGTCTTTTTTTTTTTTATAGCCCAAGTACACATGGGCACAGGTATTAAACATTTCCATGACTCTTATTTTGTAGGAAGGAAGCACACCTAATGAACATTTTTTTCTTTTTTTTGCGGTATGCGGGCCTATCATCGTTGTGGCCTCTCCCGCTGTGGAGCACAGGCTCAGTGGCCATGGCTCACGGGCCCAGCCGCTCTGCGGCATGTGGGATCTTCCCGGACTGGGGCACGAACCCGCATCCCCTGCATCGGCAGGCGGACTCCCAACCACTGCGCCACCAGGAAAGCCCCCTAATGAACATTTGAAACAAAATAATATATGTGCTTCTTGTCACTGCTGTACCTAAAATAAAAAATGTTAAAACAAAGGATGGGGAAATAAATCAAATGAAACTGAAAAACAAAATTCTCAAAACAGGGATGAAAATGTTCTTAGCAGATAGCCGAATTCGTTAAAGCATTGAAAGACGTTCATTTTCTATTGATAAGAGCTAGAAACCACAAAATAAAATATAACTCATAAATCTTTTAGCATCATATAACAGAGTATCAAAATTTGTAAAGCAAACATTGTTTGAAATGCAGGGAGAAAGCAGTCAGATGGCCACACAGTGGAGTGTTTAATATATAACCTTTAGTTTAACACAAACCAAGTAGACACAATTTAAATATGGTCACAGAGCATTTATATTATATAAATAATATTAAAATATATGAAATTTTATAGTTGTATATCTTATCAATACAGATTCACATTTTCAAGTGACAGTAGAACTTTTATTGCAAGATATCCATCAAACAACGCTTATTTATTTTAGAAAGTCAGATTGATACAGGCCATATTTTATGGTCATTTCTCCCTTTAAACTAGACTTAGAGTCCAAACACTTCTTTCTTACTTCCATTTCTTGTGTCTTGGTCTGAGCCATCATCAACTTCCACCAGGATTACTGCATATATGTCTATCAACACACCTAATTTCCACTCTTGCCTTCTAAGAGTGTGTTTCCAACACAGCAGAAAGGTAATTATTTAAAACAGAAGTTAGGTCATTTTACCTTTATGAACAGACCCCTGATATTTATCCCCATCTCACAGAGTACAAGCTAGTGGTATAACAATGCCTTCAGGTTCTGATAGACACTAGCCCCATTTTCTTTCTAACCTAGAATTCTTCTGATGTTCCAGCCTTAGCCTACAGGCTACTCCTTCAACATCCTAACCTCTGCTTTTCTGTTTTCTCTACCTGAAACACTCTTCTCCTACAGAACTGTTTAGATAACTTTCTTGCTTCCTTTAACTGTTTTACTTAAATTTTAATTTCTCAGTGAGGTTTACCATTGCCACTCTAATTGTAAGCGCTCTTTGCAGGAAACTGCCCTCAGCAGTTTCCTGCCCTCAGCAGGAAACCCCTTTTCTCTTCACTGTAGCAAAGCTATATTGTAACTAACTTTTAAACCAGGCTCCCCCATGCTCTACTTATCTCTGGCCCAAGCACACATTTCAAATCTTTTAATCATGCAATACCTTGCCTAACTTGTGGGTTCTTTCTGTAAATCAAAGAAGTAGAAATGAAGAATAAGTATTAATAATTAACAGACAACCATATCTCTTCCCTAGCTTCCCCTTCAGTAATCTTGTGAACACACGGTATGTCCAAACTGTGAACATGATAACATCTAGAGGAAGATCATGAGGAGTCGACAAGCCTGCACACCATGGGGGATGGAGTTGACTCTGACCCCCATCTCAATGATGAACTGAGGTTACTTCCCTGTTCCCCTTTTAAAACTTTCATGACTGAGCAGAATCTTTGGAGGTGGTTTTTTGGGGACGCTGAGTCTACCATCTCCCCAGATGGCCGGCATTCTGATTAAAGGCACCTTTCCTTTCTACCATTTGTGAGTATTGATTTTGTAATCAGCTAGCAGAGGGACCCCCAATTTATTTGATAACAATTATTATGGGAAACAGTGCTCCCACACATCCCTAATCTCTTTATTTTATTTGTTTTCCTTTTTGTACAGTACTTATCACTGTCTAACACACTCCAATACTCATTTATTATTTTATTGTCTGCCTCTTTCTGCTAGAATGCATGCTCTTTGCAGGTACAGATATTTATCTACTTTGTGAGGAGTTACAGAAAATTGAATACTCAGTAATATCCTCTGAGCAAAGAACAAAAGAGTGATACATAATATTTACTATATAACATATGATTACCATTTACCTAGCCACTAGGGGTCACTCAATAAAAAATGACCATTATAATACCTCAGATGCTTTTCATATGTGATCCCATCTATTATGAAAAACAGTACTGAGGAAGGCATTAGTGTACCCACATGTTAGATGAGAAAACTGAGACTCAGATTAAATTACTACTAAGTAGTAGAGGCATGATTCAAACTAGGTTTCTCTCTCCACTCAAATTCATTGACATAAAACAACACCACGATCTTCTTAAAATAGCAACTTCTTGGTAACCCTGATATTTTGGAATAGAAATTTATTTACATCATGTTTATTATAATCATCTCTTTCTTGGGGAAAAATGAAAGAAAATATTTACGTTAAATCTTTTGAAGTAATGTGTAAATTTTCTATTTATAAATTGAACACAGACAGGAAATGAAAGTCTCGTTTGCATAATACAGTCAAATCACCTTATCCAGTCCTTTCCCCTGCAAATCTTTCAAAAATTGTAGAGCTTCCTGACGAGCTAAAATTGAAAATGAATTTCTACCTTAGTTATAATCACCAGGGAAGCAAAATGGAATTACCAAAAATCCATATCTTGTGAATTTCAAATGGTATGTCTACAAGAATATTCTTAACAATAAATTTCATTAAAAAATAACCCTCCATGTTAAGTGTGTACCGAGACTTTAATAATACACATTTGGTTCTTCATTTTTCCCATTTCAGGATTCCCACCTTATCTTTTAACTTCCTTATCACCCATGGCTCTTTTCTCATTCCTCAGTCAGATAAACCATCTGCACTCACCTTCTGATCTAGCCCTCTGTGGTATGTGGAATAATGGATCTCTAAAGATGTCCACATTCTAATCCACAGGAAGAGACTTAGAAAAAGACTTTGCAGATATGATTAGGTTAAAGATCATGGTATGGGTAGATTATCCTGGATTAAGGAAATTCACCCAATGTAAGCACATGGGTCTTTATAAAAGGGGAGCAGGTGGATCAGAGTCAAGGCAATATGATGATGGAAGCATAGGTTGAAGTGATGTGATCTGAAGATGGAGGAAGGGGCTAAGAGCCAAGGAATGTGAGTTGCCTCTATAAGCTAGAAAAAGCAAGGTGACAGGTTCTCCCCTGGGACATCTAGGGGAAATGGAGCCCTGCCAATGCCTAGATTTTAGCCCTGTAGCAAGACTCACTTTGGACTTTCAACCTTCAAAATAGTAATTTGTGTTGTTTTGAACCATTTAGTTTGTGGTGATTTATTACTGCAGCAAGACAAATCTAATAAACCCTCCCCACTCTTCTCTTCTTTACCACCGATACCACATCAGTTTTAGAAAAAAGGCATAACAAAGTTCATGTGGAAAGCAATCTGTTATAGAAGTCCCTCATCAAGGTTTAGACAATGCCTTATTTTTAAGATTCAAGGGAAGGTGCATTTTAAAACATCATTGTATTAAACAATGACTTAACACAAAAAATTACTATCTACTTATATAAATTTAAACTGTGCCCTAAATGGGTGGTGATAGGTTCATTTTTTTTCTAGTAAAGAAATTTTTCCAAGTATCTATCAAATCACATGACCATTCTGTAAGATTGAAATCAGGAAAAGTCCACACATTCTGACAACCCCCAAAATAAAACACAACATATCGCTTAGTAATTCAACCAGGAAAGCAACTCATGAAAGCCAACAAGATGAGCAGTAAAGTACAAGGTCTTAGTCCAAAAGACAATGAGGTTCTCAAAAGTAGATGAAAAGTTTGCAAAACGTCTCTGATGGAGAAAAAATCTGGAGTGGGCCAGGTATAATTTTGAAGCTAGAGAGTGGTCACATGACTCTGGTTAGATTTTGGAAATTATAACTACAATGTTCTCGGCAGTTACGTGTATAATTAGGTGTTGCCTTCCCTCTGTAAATATATATATTTTTTAATTAATAAGCTTTATTTTTAGAGAAGCTTTAGGCTCACAGAAAGTTAAACAGGTAGTAGAGACAGTTTCCATATACACTCACTCCTTCCCCCACTTATTTTCCTTTATTATTAACATCTTGCTTGGTGTAGTATATTTGTCACAGATGATTAATCAGTTTAAATACATTATTATTAAATGAAATCCATACCTTATGTTAAGTTTTACTCTTTGTTTTTGTGAAGTTCTATGTGTTTTGACAAATGCATAACATCTTGTCTGCCATTACCATATCATATAGTTCCACTGACCTAAAAACCTAGTTTATTTTTAAAATGTATCCATATATTAATATTGTATTTCTCTTCCACTATTTTATAACTTAATTTTTGCTTATTTTCAACAATTTTTTTTGACATGCAAGTCCTTCTAAGATGTTACACCAACCTGTCCTTTTCCTCTGATTTCTCAAACCTACTTCTCCTAAAGGCAAACTTGTTTATTAATTGCCATGGAGACAATTGTTCTTTCTGCTACTATATCTTTGCCCATACAATTTTCCCAACTGGCAAGACTCCTCATTTTCCTCCATTGTGCAAATCATCCAAAAGTTCCTGTTCAAATTTCGTCTGTTTTGACTAGTCTGTGCCATGTCAGGCCTTGTTCTTTTATGGATTCCCAAAGCAGGCACTGTCTCCATGCCATTTATCTAACAGTTAATCCTGGATCATTCTGGCCCCCTCCTGTTACATCGTCTGGTATTGTTAGTTAACTTTCTGTTGTTTGAATATGTTGAATAATCATGAAGGTGAGGACTCTTATCGCAGTTTTTCATTGAGCTCAGCGGAGAGTCATCAGCAACTCAAAATCTTTGCATTGACTGTAAATAATAACTAAAAGAAAATTATTTCTTTCTTCCTGAATACTGATTTTTGGTGCTGAATGGTAGGATTCTCCTCGAGGAAATATCTCAGGTGCAGATTATTTTATAATAACAATAATACAGAGGAAGGAAGTTTTCAGAGAAGACACGTAAAGATGGAAATAACACAAAGAAAGTTAGGACAGCTTGGTGGTAGACTGTTGATTTCACTATGCAGCCTCAGTGTTGAAGTTAATGGGATTCACAAGAGCATCTGTAGTCAGTATGACTAGAAGAAGTTAAAGAGGGCTTTGAGGGCCCTTTGAGGCGGTAGGGAGAATGTAAAGCCTCAAGTCTGCAGATCCTGCTTTTTCTATTGACTCCTTCTTTCTTCATTTGTTTATTCAGACATTTCTGCCATCCACATTACCTTTTTTGTGTGTGCTAGCTTAGCTGTCCTCTTTCCAAAGTCTGTGTGAGTGTTTGTGAGGCTGTGGCTGTGAACACAAAGCTCTCTTCAAAGAAACATGCATCTTCTTGTTTCTGTAGTTGTTTTCAAAGTTAGATGTTCCTTCACAAAAAGATCTCTGTGCAGATGGCTATCTCACCTCTAGACACAGACAGAGCAATTACCCACCAGTGATCTTCTCCCAGAGCAGGAGAGCAGAAGAACCCATGAGTGTGGGGTGGACATTTACATGTATTGTTTTTCCCCCTTTGATTGAACACTCACTCTGGGGATGCTATAGGTAGGGTGGAGGAGGGGAGGGAAGTGAGAGGCTGAGGATGGCAGTGAATGTGTTGGCATGCATGGTGTAAGCTCTGTGGACCATTCCCTGTGCTCCTACATTTTACTCTCTGCTCAAAACAGCCCTACCAGATTCCTTGTCTCCATTTACAGCAGTAGCTCCACAGAATGCATCCTTTTCCCAAGTCACAAGTCAAACAGTCTTCACATTCTAGTCTATGCTAATCTAAAGTTTATGTGCTTCCCCTCTGTTCTACATTAAACACTGTAGTAGAGTGAGAAAGGGATGCTGTTCAATAAGCCCAATGTCTGGCAGCTATAAAGTGGTAGAATCTCTATTGGAAACCAATTTTATGTGACCAAAGCCCAAGCTGCTCCTACAAGGGGTTAATTATGTAGGTTTTCCTTTCCATTTGATAAAGTGTTTTAAAAGTTAATGAAAATTACTTCCAAAGCACACCCTCTTTTTTCCCTACTGAGTTACAGTCTTATGAAGGAAGAAAATTAAAAATAAAAACAGAAACAAATCAAATAATTGGACCCGCAGTGCCAAAGATCATTAGTGGGTATTTTCATGAGTGTGTTTAAGAACTTGAGAATGAGGCTTCTATTGTTTGCTTTAATAATCTAAGAAACTCATGGGTGTCTCACATGTTACTTCATTCAGGCTTTTAATCTAAACAAGGAGAGATTTGATAATTGCATATTCTATTTTTATTTTTTACCATGATAGATTGTCTCTATCCTAGCAAACTACTGCCATCTGCTTATTCAGTAACGAGACTATTTTGAGTTTTCAACCTACTAGAGAGCTCAGAATTTAACAAATGTTTCACGTGTATTTGACTACAACTGTTCATGGAAACAGATATGGCTACTGGAATCATTTATGTTATACCATAAGCTAGAATTAATATGTCAGTTACTAATACATCATGTCGCAATAATCACTGTGGGGAGTTTTTTTTTTCCCCTCAGATGTTAGTAGGATTAATCACTATTATTTTTTCAATAAATATACGTATGTATGGAATTTTTCACTGTGTAGCTGTCACTGTGTTAATCACCACAGATTTTGTGCAGAAGCGTATATCAAATTCTAGATGAGGATACAAAATGTGTAAATAGATAATTGAATACACAGTAAAAAGTGTTTTCATGGAGCTAGACAGAATTCATGATCAGGTATTAGGCAAGCTTACTGTTTGTCACTCTGTTCTGCACAGAGTTGGGTTACTAAAAGGAGAAAAGCACAGAATACTCCTAGAATTGAGAGAGAGAGAGAGAGAGAGAGAGAATGAAGAACCTGAAAACCCCTTCTAAGAATCACTTAGACTTCACTAAGTTTAGTCCAGACTGAGGCTAATTAAGGAAACTATGACTATGATGCTTCAGTGGGTCTCTATAGACTTTTCTCACCAACTCTCATAACTCAAATGGATATATTGATCTGTATTACTATTTTTTGTCTGCATTTTTTATCCCAAGAGAAGTAGAACAACTTTTCTGATGTCACAGAATTGGTTATGGAAAATTCAGTGTTCTTATTCAGGCTTGTCTTCAAAGTTTCTCTCCACTCTGACATGTTTTAAGATGTTGTAGAAAATATAGCAACTAGTTGGTTCAACTCTTACTGATTCCTCTCCTTTTGATGAATACATTATTCTATACAGATGCTGGAACTATTCAGGCAGAACGCTAACAGATCATTTCAGTTTGAACGTGATAATAAGCCATCCTAGTACTAATAAAAATAACAGTAAAATGAAAGCACACAATGATAACAATATCCAAAATGTAGTGGATACATACAATTTGCAAAGCAAAACACAACTATAAAATACATATTCTTGCTTTATATCTGAGGCAACAGACACAGAAATATCAACCAACTTGGAGCTGTGATTTGAAACTAGGAGTCGTGGTGAAAAAAACTCCCATGGTTAACCATCATGCAATGTTCTGCAAATATTTTCGTAGGTGCATACTACATAGGCATTTTTACCATCCATAAGGCAGCTGTGTTTTAAAAATATTCCCTTAAAAAAAAAGATGTTCATCTGCATATAAAATGCCCCATAGCTTCCTCAAAATGTTTATTTCTGGTGATAGGGTCATTTTAGATCTAGTTTTCTGCCTTTTCTCATTTTCTTTGCAAATCTCCACATCATTTGATTAACAAATCAATCTCCTAAAAGACCAAAAATTTCTGAGAACAGAAAAAAATAAGATGACTTAGTCTGTGGTCTCTTGATTAATCTTAAAACTCTCTAGTCACATGTTTATAGAAAATAGACAAGAATTGTCCATATTAAATATTTCCAAAGTTAAAAAAATATATACACATTTTAGATGCTCACACAAAGACACCTCAAGTTTTGAAATATAATCCAGACTCTTGAAGAAAGTCCTTCTCCATCAGAAGTTCATTACAAATAAGGAAAAGAAAATTCAGTAAGAGAAAACAGTGGTGTGAACTGGACTGAGGAAAGAGCTGCATTACAATGTTGGTTCAGGGCTGTTAGAGTTTATTATTTGGAGTATTCCTTTGTCTTCCTGATGTCTTATTAATACTTTGCAAATAAGCACTCAAAATATATCAGCTTACATGAATTTTCACTAGCCAGTCCTGCCCCAGGGAACTATACTTGTTATAAAAGGAATAAAATCAGTATACTTCTTGTTTCATTTTGGTATAAGTCAAGCCTCATTCTCCTGGCAAAGGGAGAATTTTGAATTACAGCTGTAAGTGGATATGTTTGTTTTATTTTGTTGTAAACTACTTAAATCTCAGCTAAGCTAATCATTTTGCTTCAATTTGGGTTACATGGTAGAACAGGGCAAATACTGCCTCCTGATCTTATGATGGACTTCAATATGCCCTCATTACATATTTTATTTCTGTTTTTCAAACATGCCTATTTGACAAGATAATTCCCTTTCTGTTGGTTGCCTTTAGCTCCCCGTTGATTTCCAGTTTACTCTCTATCTGGTTTTATATGTTAATTTACTATTTCTGCCATGCTCTTGGGTTGCATTTATGTCAATTGAACCATAATAAATGCAAGTTTAATCGTTTTATCTCATAAAGGAGGGCTTGAATTTTTTCATGGTTTAGTCCAAAAGATATCTAGTATTGTATACTCTCCAGAAGGTTCTTGATTTATATTGAATGATGGGACTATTGAAGTTGAACATTCATTTTTAGGAAAATATTAACTCAATATTGGGAAAGTGTGTATGTGTGTAAGCACACATGTGTCTGTTTCAGAGTTGAAGACATACATACAAACTCTAAATATTTGGAGGGGGAAACTATGGTTGAAAGGGACTGAGTAAGGTTTTCATCAAACACCATGCTTGGAAACCATAGGTGTATCTTTCCAAGTCAATACATTGTATCCTTATTCAATAGATCCTTCTTCATTTTGGTACCTTCAGTCTGAGCAGAATTTCTGAAGCCAGACTATGTCATAGCTGGAAATCCTCTTCCCAATACGTAGAAAGCATCTGAAGATATTAAAACAGAGGTAGTCTCCCTCCCCCATACATATTTGATTTAGATGAGGCAAGTACCTAAGGTGTGAAATCATGTGGCATCAGTCTCTAGAGCCCAGGGTCTAAGTTACCTGAAAGCTTTGGCTGTCGAGAACGTGTCCTTAAAGAGCTAGTGTACAATGTGGTATCGATAGCAATGAATTGATTAAGACATATTTCTTTGAGGCGGGCAGGAGAGTATTACTTATTCATTATGGGCACCTAAATCATTGACCATAACAATAGCTGGGTTTGTTATGCTTCGTCCATGCCAGCCACTGTTTCAATGGTTTTATATGTATCAACTCATAGCATGCTCACAACCATCTTAAAAAGGTAGATACTGTTGTCCTTACTTGACAGTTGAGGAAACGGGGATGTGGAGAGATTAATTTGCCAAAAATCAAACAGCTGATTTATTTATTTATTATTTATTTTATTTATTTATTTTATTTAACATCTTTATTGGAGTTTCATTGTTTTACAGTTGTGTACTAGTTTCTGCTTTATAACAAAGTGAATCAGCTATACATATATATATATCTCCATATCTCCTCCCTCTTGAGTCCCCTCCCACCCTCCCTATCACACCCCTCTAGGTGGTCACAAGCAGCAAGCTGATCTCCCTGTGCTATGTGGTTGCTTCCCACTAGCTATCTATTTTACATTTGGTAGTAACAGCTGATTTATTCCCAGAGCCTACACTCAATCACTGTGCTCTACTATCTCTTGAATCATGTTCGCCCAGATCATGGATTGATGTAGAGCACATCCTAAAGGTTTCTACCCCTCACTAAATGTAGGCTATCATAAATAACATAATAAGATTTGTAGCTCCCACACTCTAGAATGAAGATATAATATGTTTTCCACATAATTGTATGCAACTCATATTAAGAGTATTGAGTGTTTTCAATCAGTGTCCTGTCCAAGTACCCAAGACGTACTGTGTATTTACTGGAATGTCCACTTCTTTGCCTATTCTAGACAGTCCTCCATCTGAATTCCTCTCACACCTGAATGCCAAGGATGTAAGGTCTTTTACTGGGTCTTAAAAAGCCATCAGCTTGTTTTGTAACCGAAAGTGGGGTCCGGCTGCTCACCACTCAATAGCTAATAAAGAGGCAAGGTTGGGGAAGGGAAAGTTTGCTTTATTTTGGATGCTGGCAACTGGGGGGTGGTGGGAAGTGTGTGGACTTCTGTCCAAAGGCCGGTTCCACCCCACTAACAATCAGTGGACAAGAGCTTTTATAGAAGGAGGGAGGGGACTACATGCAGAAACAGTACAGTCAGCTCGGACAGTCACCTTGAAATTGATCATGCAGTGGTCTGACCAGGGTCATCTTGATTGTTTTAGGTACAGTTAATCTTCAGTTCCAGGGTCAATTTGTTCCCATTTCCTTGAGGCCAGTTCTCAGAATTGTGGCAGCTTATGTCATGGCTACAGTCTGGGCATCATGTAGTTAACTTCTTCCACCTGGTGGGGAGTTTAGTCTGTATAAGACAGCTCAAAGGATAAGGCTCAGAACAGTATCTATAGCCCATGAAGAGGAACTAAAGGTCTTTAACTTTGCTTAATGACTAAACTATTATTTTTTAGTCTTGTTGTACTGTTTTCCTTTGTTTCTGCATTTTCTCGCTTCTCTGATTAAACTTATTCTTGGGCTAAAGTTTTTTCACTGGCAAAATGCAGGCGGAGGACATGGGGCTGGGGGAAGACCACAGGGTGCTGCTCCATTTCAGCTTCGCTTGGTAACCCAAAATGTGGATGCAAAATATTGTGGTTTTCTTGCTTTAAGCCAAGTCACCTACTAATTTACTTAAGCTTTCAAAACCTTAGCTTCCTCATATGTACAATGGCAAGAATAAAAATGATGCCTTCTTCATGGTGCCTTTGTGACTATGAATGGAGTTTATCACATGTAAATCATTTTGCATCTGTAATAACAGATGTTAGTTATCAGAGTAGGTACTGATACACTTCTTTTGTCACCCCATGCAGGAGAAATGAGAAGGGATTCATATTGGAAAGGTCATGTTCTAATTAGAGTCTGAACTAAAAATGAATCCTCCATTGCAGGGCTTTATGGGTCTCTGGTGCTGCCCCATTCCACTGCTTGACACCAGCAGAAGCTGAGGGTCAGTGTGGCTCCTGTGCTGTTTGGACTACAGTAGTTGACTGAAAAAAGAAAAGAAAAAAAACACACAACATGAGAATTGTGAGTTAAGTTTTATTGAGGGCAAAATGTTTACTATAGCTTGGAAGACAGCATCTCAGATAGCTCTGAGGAACTGCTACCAAGAAGTATGGGGTGTGAAATAAAACTCACACTATATGGAAAGACAGGAAAAATTTAAACGTAAAAATTCTTCTCTGCCCTTTGTCCTCCACTCCCCCAGCACTGTGCATTTTGTATCCCCATTATGCATTGACCAAACCTCCCCCATCAGCAGAAATACCTGCCCAACCCTAAACAGCAACATTCTCCCAGCATCAACAAGACAACTCCTTAAACGATAGCACTCCTCCTCGATCTTATAAAGGGTCACAGGACCCACTACAATTGTAGTTCAATCTGGATTGTGTAAACTGTCAATAGTACATTATTTAATGTACAGCCTTCTGTCTCAGAAAATTTATATAAACTGTGTCTTGACTTGTAATGGGTGGATCAGTTCTCAGAGCTTTCTGGGATGCTCTTCCTGTGTTATAATCCTCAAATTTGGCTCAAATAAAATTTTCCAATTCTTTCTTAGATTGACTGATTAATTTTTTGTCAACAAGGGGAAGGTCAGTGTTATATGAGATTTTAGTGAAGGGTGACGTGCAGCCAAGCACACATTTTGGCAGAGGCTCACTGCTAGTCATGAGGAGTTAGATATTTTCAGGAGAAGATTTTATCAGCCCAATTCTTGCATCTTCTCATATCTAGAAAAGCACTAAAATCATTAATGGTGACATCTGCTCCTCGTGACTAGCAGAAACCTTCTGCAAAAAAGTGTGCTTGATTGCATGTACTCTCCCTTCACCAAAATCACTTATACTGACCTTCCCCCCTACCTCTTCTGAGAAGTTTCTCAGAGCTATCTGAAATGCTGTCTCCAGTGCTATAGTCCTCGGTTTTCCCCAATAAAATTGAACTCACAACTCTCACGTTGTGTATTTTTTGCTCAGTCAACACATCAGCCAAGGAGAAAGGGAGAAAGCGAAATTTTTTTCCAACCTCCAGGTGTCTCAAAAGGGAGATAGGGAAAAATAAGATATTTATCTATTATTTTCAAACCACCCATTTAGGATTTTTTTTTTTTCTGAAAATGTACACAAGTCTCAAGTTTTATTCATTTAAAGCCCTCTACTGTAAAATACTTTCACAACAGTATCAAAAATTTGTGAACCCACTTCTTTCCTTTGGTGCTAGGGATGTATGTTTAAGGGTTATTCTTGAAGGGTTTCATTTTTATAAGCAGTTTGTGTCTCAGCCTTCAGTTCCCATCTGTTCTCCTAGATAACTGATGTGGAACTAGGCACATGGAAAAGTCTGGATCCAGATTAAATGCCAGCTGTTAATATAAACAGTGCTTCCTAGGGACCCACCCTTACTCCATGTAAGCTTTGCTAATCAGGAAGCACTCTCAGACTTAATGCCTCCTACAAGTGTGAGTAAGGAGGACCATGCGCTTTCAAGGTGTGACTTTAGATCCCTCTTAACTTCCATCAGTCCCCAGAAGCTATCCCAAGTTACTATTTAAAATGTTGTGCTTTCTATACAATGCAGTTTCAAGAGGAACTGGAAATGACTGCTTCAATGAATCAAGCTTGATAAGTCAAAGCTTGATGGGTATAAATATGGTGTCCCTTACCTTGATCCTTTCTAAGTGAGGGGCAGTTATTTAAATCTACTCATGAAACTGACACTTCCTGGAATGTATAATCAGAGGAGGGCATGGTCTTTAATAGAACTTAGACTAGGAGAACACCCAGAAGCAAAAATTAACTTTGACTGGGGCACCAGTTATTAAAATGGAGGGTTGGAAAATCAGAATCCAGAATCTATTATATACAGAATGGATAAACAAGTTCCTACTGTATAGCACAGGGAACTATATTCAATATCCTATGATAAACCATAATGGAAAAGAAATGAAAAAAGAATGTATATATATGTATAACTGAATCACTTTACTATACAGCAGAAATTAACACAACATTGTAAATCAACTATATTTCAATTAAAAACAACAACAATGAAAAAGATATGCAAAGAACCTGGAAGGTATATGTTTTTTGAAGAGCTTGAGACACAGTCCCTAGAAAAGATTCACTTGATCTCTCCATAGCAAGAGTGAATATTCCTCTAAACTATTCACTCTCTTCCTCCAAACTATTCACTCTCTTTTGCCAAATTTCTAAGCAATTTCAAAAAGCTGCTTAGAATGTCAAGCAGCTTTCCTATTGCTAAATGGGCTTTAGAGGTATCATATATTTAGTAGGACAAAGAATGCTTGGAGGAGGAGCAATAGTGAAGCATTCACTGGAAATAATACATCTGTCCAACATTTGTAAAGGGGTATCATGGTTAAAATAAGAAGACCCTCATGTAAACTCAGTTTTCAAGAACTTGTTTGCAAATCTGACCTCTTTTAGCTGTGTCATGTTTTGTAGACCTCAAAGTATTTCCATCTAAGAACTGCAGCCCTGAGAGATGCAAAGGAAGTCAGCTTCAACTCTTCAGCAGTCCCTACAGCATGTACAGGACATGATTTCAGAGCCACCAGGAAATTCCTACTGCTCAAAAACTATTTCACCACTGCCTGTCAGAATTACTGAAATGTTACCATGATAAGCTGCAATTTGGAACAATCAATGCTTGTCAAGATTATTGAAAGGTAAATTGTGATATGCCTTATCCAGCTCATGCTGAAAACTGTCTGGTAAGAAGTATTCAGTGGGTACTTTGCCTCAATTTGGTAAAGTTCAATGGTGATTACCATTTTGGTGAAGTACAACTGGTTTCTTGTACAAAATGATTTATGTCTCTAAACAGACGAGAATGATTGTCTCAATAGACCATTGCAGGTCTCAAAAGGAAGTTTGAAATGGACTGAAATTATCATCTTAACTCAAGCCCTTGATGATCATAGTTTAAGGATTAAGACATGGCAATTATTAAAACACTATGTTTATTGCACACTTTAGTCATCATGCAGCATTCTTCGTGGCAGGACTAACATTTGTTAAAAAAGACTCTGAAAAAAAAAAAAACTTACTCTGTTCCAATGACTGTGCTAACATCTCTGTTTATGCATCTCATTTAAACATTATGGGGGGGTGGAGTCAAGATGGTGGTGTGGGAAAAGGCGGAGTTTGCATCTCCTCACAATTAGAGCACCTGCCAGCCACTGGTGAAAGACCTCAATGCACAAGGAGACAGAAGAAACCCCCAAGCAAACTGGTAGGAAGTGGGGGGGCAGAAGGGGGAGAAGAAGTGGAGGCCAGACAGGACCAGCGTCCCTGAGGGGTGGCTGAATGGGAGGAGGGTTTCCCACACCTGAAGGGACCCTTGGGTACTCAGATCAGGGAGAAATGTGCCCAGTGTTTCTCCTGCCTAATCACTCAGGGAAGTCTGCCCAGATCTCAGGCTAGGTCCTACACCATCAGAGGCTCCCTCTGGGCTGTGTTGGTCCTGGGGGCATAGGAGGGAGGCCAGCGGAGAACAGGAGAGGCAGGTGGGAGGGGTCCTTCAGGACAGGGGAAGCAGGAGAGGAGAGGAGGGTGTTTGCCCCACCCACTAGAGCCAAGGAAGCCTGCTGGGCTCCCAGGTGGGGTCCCCTGCCCTCTGAGACCAGAGGTGGGGGACACACCTGGGGCCCTCTGTTCCAACGAGCCTAAGCACCACCTCCCACACCTCCAGAGCCTTTTCCAACACTGTGGGTCTTATGCAGAAGACCTATCCACTGCCTAAACCCTGCCCATGCTTAGGCCATGCCCCTCACAGCCAACATCTTTTCCACTTTTTTTTTCTCCTCCTCTATTTTACTATTATGGGTCTATTTTACATTCCAGTTGTTGTTTCATCTATATTATTAATATTCTTTCTAACATGTCTGTTAGTTTCCTAGTCTAATTTTGTTTTTTACTTTGTTATTGTTCTCTCTTTTTTTTTGGCCACCCTATGCGTCTTGCAGGATTTTGGTTCATGAGTCGGGGGTCGGGCCAAAGCTCCTGAAGTGGGAGTTATGAGTCTGAATCACTGGACTAATAGAGAAACTCAGACCCCAGTGTATATTCATCAGAGTGAGGTCTCCTAGAGGTCCTCATCTCGGCCCAAGACACAGCTCTATTCAACAGCCTACAAACTCCAGTGCTGGAAGCCTCAGGCCAAACAACCAGTAAGACAGGAACACAATCTCACTCATAAAAAAAAAAAAAAGAGAGAGAAACAGCAATAAAAAATGTCACAGAGGAAGGAGCAAGATAAAGACCTACAAGACCAAATAAATGAAGAGGAAATAGGCAAGAAAAACAGTTCAGAGTAATGATAATAATGATGATCCAGAATCTTGGAAATAGAATGGAGGCATAAATCGAGATACTACAAATATTTAACGAAGACCTAGAAGAACTAAAGAACAAACAAATAGAGATGAACAACACAATAACTGAAATGAAAAATACACTAGATGGAATCAATAACGATTAACTGAGGCAAAAGAACAAATAAGTGAGCTGGAAGACAGAATGGTGGAAAAACTGCTGAGGAGCAGAATAAATAAAAAGAATGAAAAGAGTAGAAGATAATCTCGGAGACCACTGGGACAACATTAAACACACCAACATTCAACTTATAGGGGTCTCATAAGAAGAGAAAAAGAAAGGGTGTAAGAAAATATTTGAAGAGATTATAGTCAAAAACTTCCCTAACATGGGAAAGAAAATAGTCACCCAAGTCCAGGAAGGACAGAGAGTCCTATACAGGATAAACCTTAGGAGAAACACACAAAGACACATATTAATCAAACTAACAAAAATTAAATTCAAAGAAAAAATATTAAAAGCAGCAAGAGAGAAGCAAAAAAATAATATACAAAGCAATCTCTATAAGGTTATCAGGTGATTTTTCATCAAAAATCTGCAGGCCAGGAGGGAGTAGCAGGAAATAGTTAAAGAGATGAAAGAGAAAAACCTACAACCAAGATTACTCTACCCAGAAAGGATCTCATTCAGATTCGATGGAGAAATTAAAACCTTTACAGACAAGCAAAAGCTAAGAGAATGCAGCACCACCAAAACAGCTTTACAACAAATGCTAAAGAAACTTCTCTAGGCAGGAAACACAAGAGAAGAAAAGACCCACAAAAAAAATGCAAAACAATTATGAAAATTGTAATATGAAGATACATATCAATAACTACCTTGAATGTAAATGGATTAAATGCCCCACCCAAAAGACACAGACTGCCTGAATGGTTACAAAAACAAGACCCACATAAATGCTCTCTACAAGAGACCCACTTCAGATCCAAGGATACATACAGATTGAAAGTGAAGGGATAGAAAAAGAGATTCCATGCAAATGGAAATCAAAAAAAAAAGCTGGAGTAGCAATACTAGTATCAGATAAAACAAACTTTAAAATAAAGACTGTTACAAGAGATAAGGAAGGACACTACATAATGATCAAGGGATCAATCCAAGAGGAAGATATAACAAGTATAAATGTTTATGTACCCAACATAGGAGCACCTCAGTACATAAGGCAAATGCTAACAACCATGAAAGGAGAAATCGACAGTAACACAATAATAGTAGGGGACTTTAACACCACACTTACACCAATAGACAGATCATCCAAACAGAAAATAACTAAGGGAACACAAGTTTTAAATGACAGAGTGCATCAGATAGATTTAATTGATACTTACAGGACATTCCATTTGAAAACAGCAGATTACACTTTCTTCTCAAGTGCAAACGGAACAGTCTCCAGGAGAGATCATATCCTGGGTCACAAATAAAGCCTCGGAAAATTTAAGAGAATTGAAATCATATTAAGCATCTTTTCTGACCACATTGGTATGAGATTGGAAATCAATTACATGAAAAAAACTATAAAAAGCACAAAAACATGGAGGCTAAACAGCGCACTACTCAATAACCAAGAGATCACTGAAGAAATCAAAGAAGAAATTTAAAAAGACATAGAAACAAATGACAAATGAGAACATGACAACCCAAAACCTATGGGGTGCAGCAAAAGCATTTGTAAGAAGGAAGTTTATAGCATTTCAATCTCCCTTAAAGAAAGAAGAAAATAAACAAAATAAACAATCTAACACTACACCTAAAGCAACAAGAGAAAAAAGAACAAAGAAAACCCAAAGTCAGTAAAAGGAAAGAAATCATAAAGATCAGAGCAGAAATAAATGAAATAGAAACAAAGAAAACAATAGCAAAGATCAAAACACTAAAAGCTGGTTCTTTGAGAAGATAAACAAAATTGATAAACCCTTAGCCAGACTCATCAAGAGAAAGAGAGAAATCAATAAATTTAGAAATGAAAATAGGAGAAATCACATCTGACACCACAGAAATACAAAGGATTATAAGAGACTACTGCAAACCACTATATGCCAATAAAATGGACAACCACAAAGAAATGCACAAATTCTTGGAAATGTACAATTTTCCAAGACTGAACCAGGAAGAATTAGAAAATATAAACAGACCTATCACAAGTAATGAAATTGAAACTGTAATTAAAAATCTTCCAAAAAACAAAAGTCCAGGACCAGATGGCATCACAGGCGAATTCTATCAAACATTTAGAGAAGAGCTAACACTGATCCTTCTCAAACTCTTCCAAAAAATTACAGGGGAAGGAACACTCCCAAATTCAGTCTACAAAACAACCATCACACTGATACCAAAACCAAGAAAAGATATCACAAAAATGAAAATTATAGACCAATATCACTCATGAATATAGATGGAAAAATCCTAAACAAGATACTAGTAAACAGAATACAGCAACATATTAAAGGGTTCATACTACATAATCAAGTGGGATTTACTCCAGGAATGCAAGGGTTCTTCAATATATACAAACAAAACAATGTGATATACCATATTAACAAATTAAGGAATAAAAACCATATGATCATCTCAATCGATACAGAAAAAGCTTTTGACAATATTCAACACCTTTTATTATAAAAATTCTCCAGAAAGTGGGCATAGAGGGAACCTACCTCAACATAATAAAGGCCATATAAGACAAACCCACAGCAAACATCATACTCAATGGTGAAAAACTGACAGCATTTCCAGTAAGACCAGGAAAAAGACAAGGATGTCCAAATCACCACTCTTATTCAACATAGTTTTGGAAGTCCTAGCCACGGCAATCAGAGAAGAAAAAGAAAAGGAATACAGATTGGAAAAGAGGAAGTAAAACTGTCACTGCTTTGCAGATGACATGATAGTATACATAGAAAATCCTAAAGATGCCACCAGAAAACTACTAGAGGTAATCAATGAATTTAGTAAAGTTGCAGGATACAAAATTAATACACAGAAATCTCTGGTATTCCTATACATTAAAATGAAATAACAGAAAGAGAAATGAAGGAAAAAATCCCATTTACCATTGCAACAAAAAGAACAAAATACTTAGGGATAAACTTACCTAAGGAGGTAAAAGGCTTTTGTACTCAGAAAACTATAAAACACTGATGAAAGAAATCAAAGATGACACAAACAGATGGAAAGATATACCATTTTTTGTATTGGAAGAATCAGAATTGTGAAAATGACTATACTATCCAAAGTAATCTACAGATTCAATGCAATCCCTATCAAACTACCAATGGCATTTTTCATGGAATTAGAACAAAAATTTTACAGTTTGTGTGGAAACACAAAAGACACCAAATAGCCAAAGCATTCTTCACAAAGAAAAATGGAGCTGAAGGAATCAGGCTCCACAACTTCAAACTATACTACAAAGCTACAGTAATCAAGACAGTGTGGTACTGGCACAAAAACAGAAATATAGATCAGTGGTTCAGGATAAAATGTCCAGAGATAAACCCACGCACCTATGGTCACCTAATTTACGACAAAGGAGGAAAAAACATACAATGGAGAAAAGGTAGCCTCTTCGATAAGTGTTTCTGGGAAAACTGGACAGTTACATGTAAAAGAATGAATTTAGAACACTCTCTAACACCATACACAAAAATAAACTCAGAATGGATTAAAGAGCTAAATGTTAAGACCAGAAACTATAAAACTCTTAGGGGAAACATAGGAAAAACACCCTTTTACATAAACCACAGCACAATCTTTTTTGACCCACCTCCTAGAGTAATGAAAATAAAAACAAAAATAAACAAATGGGACCTAATTAAACTTAAAAGCTTTTGCACAGCAAAGGAAACTATAAACAAGATGAAAAGACAACCCTCAGAATGGGAGAAAATATTTGTAAGTGAAGCAACTGACAATGGATTAATCTCCAAAATATACAAGCAGCTCATGTAGCTCAATAACAAAAAAACAAACAACCCAATCCAAAAATGGGCAGAAGACCTAAATAGACGTTTCTCCAAAGAAGATGTACAGATTGCCAACAAACACATTAAAGGTTGCTCAACATCACTAATCATTAGAGAAATGCTCAGAATGGGGGGGAAATATTTGCAAATGAAACAATGGACAAAAGAATAATCTCCAAAATATACATACAGCTCATAGAAGTCAATATCAAAGCAAAAACCAGCCCATCACAAAATGGGCAAAAGACCTAAAAAGACATTTCTCCAAAGAAGATATACAGATGGCCAGGAAGCACATGAAAAGATGTTCAAATTCACTAATTATTAAAGAAACGCAAATCAAATCTACAGTGAGGCATCACCTTACACCAGTCAGAATGGCCATTATCAAAAAATCTAGAAACTATAAGTGCTGGAGAGGGTGTGGAGAAAAGGGAACCCTCTTGCACTGTTGGTGGGAGTGTAAATTGATACAGCCACTATGGAGAACAGTATGGAGGTTCCTTAAACAACTAAAAATAGAACTACCATATGACCCAGTAATCTCACTACTTGGCATATACCCTGAGAAAACCATAATTCAAAAACAGTCATGTACCACAATGTTCATTGCAGCACTATTTACAATATTCTGGACATGGAAGCAACCTAAATGTTATCAATAGATGAATGGATAAAGAAGATGTGGCACATATACACAATGGAATATTACCCAGCCATAAAAAGAAACAAAATTGAGTTATTTGTAGTGAGGTAGTTGGATGTAGAGACTGTCATACAGAGTGAAGTAAGTCAGAAAGAGAAAATCAAATACTGTATGCTAACACATATATATGGATTCTAATATATATATATATATATATATATATATATATATATATATATATACACACTGTTGAACCTAGTGGCGGACAGGAATAAAGATGCAGACATAGAGGATGGACTTGAGGACATGGGGTGGGGAGGATGAAGCTGGGATGAAGTGAGAGAAGCATCAACCTATACACACTACAAAATGTAAAATAGATAGCTAGTGGGAAACAGCAGCATAACACAGGGAGATCAGCTCAAGCTTTGCGAAGACCTAGAGTTATGAGATAAGGAGGTTGGGAGGGAGGCTCAAGAGAGAGGGGATATGGGATATATGTATGCATATGGCTGATTCACTTTGTTGTACCACAGAAACTAACACAGTATTGTGAAGCAATTATACTCCAATAAAGGTCTATTAAAAATATATAAAAATAAGCATTATCACAACCTTGCAGGGTAAATTCTATATTCATTTTAGAAATCGAGAGACTGGGGCTAGAGGAGTCCAGGATTGGTTATGGCTTCACACTTAGGACTACATGACATCTAAGCCACCACATCCAATTATCTCATTTAGGACAAAATACACATTTTAGTACACATGTACTATTTGGTAGAGAATCAAAGTTCTATTAACTTTGGTGCTATGTAAATTTTAATTTTTGGATCCTTGCACTGTCTGGAAGGAGTAAAGAAAATTAGCTGATTTTTTTTCCTCACAGAGAAAGAGCTTAATGTTTATATATAGGTAGTAATTATAATATTTTGACTTTATCACCCTTTACAAAATAACAGTATGTCACCTAGGAAGATTACAATATGAAGGAGAAAGTGATCTGATTAAGACTCAAAATTCACAGAGCTGTCCTTCTTTTGTCTTACTAAGTCCTTTTGTTTATTTATTTTTTATTCAGTTAATCATCATAATCTGATAAGAATGAACCAGTTCAAAATGCATTTTTCCAAAGCAAAGGTTAGTTTGCATTGCACCCTCCATACTTTAATAAGTCTCCCTTGTGCTATCAAGGATGTGTGAGAGCAGAGGTGTAGGGACTAGAAAGTATGGGATGGGAGCAGATGGCCAAGATGTCAATATCCTCTTTTTATTTATCATATATACCTTTCACATAGAAATAAATTTTATTGGCATCCTATTTTATAATTTGTGTAGTTGCCTCCATGCACTTTTTTTTGGTATGCAGGCCTCTCACCGCTGTGGCCTCTCCCATTGCGGAGCACAGGCTCCAGATGCACAGGCTCAGGGGCCATGGCTCACGGGCCCAGCTGCTCCACAGCATGTGGGATCTTCCCGGACCGGGGCACGAACCCTTGTCCCCTGCATCGGCAGGTGGACTCCCAACCACTTCGCCACCAGGGAAGCCCCTCCATGCACTTTTGACGGTCAGATTGCAGTACTTTAATTTTCCCCTCTTGGAAAATTGATGGAGGGTGTTAAGATGTGAACCCGAATTCCTGTTACATATTCCTAGTTTATTTTCAAATCTTCCAAATACACTTTCATGTAAGGGAGAAGCTATGGATGTTAGCAGAACTATGATCTACAATCATGAAAACATTGCACAGGTAAATATTTAAGAAATAGGTCTAAACCTCACATATTGAACACAGACCAGGAAGACTCCCAGAAGCTAACTTTAATTTTGATTGGAGCACCAATTATTTGCTGCCATAAGCAACAAGCATAAGATAATTATGGTTTTATCTATTTAAATATTTACATCTATATCCATTTCTATCATCTATCTATCTAGCAATCATATCAATTACCTATCTTCTATCATCTATCTATCATCATCTATCTAGAAATTGCAAAATAGCATTTGGTCCATGTTTCTCATAGTTCACATTATTTGGTTCTCTATATGACAATTCTCCATTGGTGACATTTATGATGAAACACGAAGCATTCAAGGAAACCTCAGAATGGATACTCTCTGGAGACAACTTTATGGTCTCTGTGTATTCAAGGTCTTCCTTATCCAGAGCTGGGTCCACCTACTCAGCTCCATCTTCCAGTTGGAAACATCTATTGGTGGAGGCTGCTCTCCTCTCCATCTTTCTCCTACTTTACACTCTCTCCTCCCTCTGTGGTTTGCTTATCTCTTCCTGGAGAAAAAATAATCTCTCTCCACCTATCCAGGGCTTATCCATCCTTTACCACCCATCACATATTCTCTTCCTTCCAGAACATGACTAGGGTACATAGTGCACTTTTACTTTTCTGAATTCCTAAAGCTTTCCAGTTCAGACATGGGTGTGTAAATACAACCACAATAAAAGCCATACTAGTATCACTGTTCAGCTGTAAGTAGATGGTGAGGCTTGTCATCACAGTGATGTACGAACATGGTCTGTGAAGTGTGGCATCCATTCTGAGAGGAAGCCTTTCCTATACAACTGAATGTAGGGTCATGGCTTCTTTTGTTCTAACACCACATACCTTAATAATTGTGTTTGCTTTTTAATGTTTCATACATGTAAATGTAATGTCTCAGACCACAAGCTACTTTTGGAAAGGGGCAGGTAATTTTTGTGAAACAATGCTCTCAGTGCCTGAATCATAGTGTAAATAAATCACTACTTGCAGAATAATGAAATTAATGGGTTGATGCCTCTTTCAAAGGTAGAAAGCATAATATAATCAAACATATTTTTAGTATGTAGAAGGCATAAATATTTAATAAATATCGAGTCAAATTTGATTAATAATACATATTTATATATTAATGTTAATTTTTATGTAGATTATTAGTGGTGCAAAGATAGGTCAATACATGTTCAAGTTCAGGCAGATATATATTCTGTCTCTAACCACCAACATTGCCTTTAACATGTGTATTTCCCTTGTTTGGGGTTTTATTAGAAACACAATTGTAACTACAGAGAGAAACCAGGAAATTTTATAAAATAAATAACATAGGAATTTTTACTAAATAACAATTCTCCTATTATCATGTCAGTTATCTTTGTGTCTCAATCTCTGATTTTGTATAACTATCATAAACAACCGTTTATTGTTTTGTGTACAAACATTGGTCACTAAAACTGGGAAGCCAGCTGGGCAAATAAAAATAAAGATACCATGAAATTTCCAGAAGAGAAATGCAGTGTAAACTTAATACCCTTTATCCAGACTATTCCAAGATGCTACACTCATAGTATTAGCATCTCCAACTAACAAGGGCTGGACCAGCTGTTGGACACACATCATTTTTCTTCTTGGAGGCAGGAGGGGTGGGTTCAAAGTGTACCATTAAATTAGGCTTTGAAACAGGTTCAGTGGCAATAATAACAATAAGGACTCATCAATCAGAGTCTACAATTGGTACTTCCAGAAACATTTGACATTTTTCTCTTGGAATGCAGAAATACATGTGGCAAAGCATGCCAGAACTCTCTTCAGTGCCCCAGAGATGCTTATATAAAACCTGAACTCAAATTAAATGCCAACTCTTTTGCTACCACCAGAGTTCCATTTAGCAATGTGTTATTCACTGTCATGTTAACTTGCTGGTGGTGTTTTACTTTACGGTAGCATAGCCGATATCCTTCTCGATCATTTGCTGTTTTCTCCCACAGATATATGTCGTAGTTTCTTCCTGACCACCCTGCCACTCTGACTTGATGTTCAGAGTGCCTTCCCTTCAAGCTGCCAGTGAAGGGAATGCAATAGCTTGTATCAGGAATGTTTTGAATAGGCAACACACAAACCCTGGTACAATGGATTTATTGCAGTAGGGTGTGTTTATATGTTGTAGAGAAACAAGAAGACCAAATGGAGTTGAGAGACTGAAAGATGAATCCTATTTCTTCATCCTAACCAAAAACAAAACAAAACAAAACAAAAAACAAACAGAAAACAAACAAATAAAAAACCCTCTGTATATCTCCTGTCTTTTTATGATGCTTTTGTGTAGACAACCTTTTAACTCTCAATGACAGAAAGCACTGAAGTTCAGTTGTGATACTGCATTAGGCAGAAATCTCTATACTTTGCCACTTTGTAGATGAATATATATATACTGTACATCATGTCAAGAATCTGAATTTCCACAGTCTTTAGAATTCAAAACCTTGCTTGTCTTATTCAATTTAACTCTGCTTTCTTTTTTTTCCCTTTTACTGCAATAATTCTTTCTTTTACTCATCAGCTTGCCTGAGTCTCAATTAAGTATCTTTATTTTCTTACACACAACCCTTTAGTGTTGCATTGTTGATAGAATTCTGTGTTTCTTTTTCTTATAATTGTATCCTCCTATAGTACAGTGTATCCCAAGAGTTGAACAGATAGTCAGAAGCCTTATATTTGGTAAATATTTGTTGAACAACAATAAAAACTTCATAAATCTTTCACACCATTATAAATAACAAGCTATTTCAATTTTCATCATCAAATCCTTCTTTTATCTCACTCTAATTAAGCTCATGCCAGAAATAGTCCATTTTAAAGCCACCTCCCATATGAAAACTAAGCTCCTTTTATTTGCCTCTATTTCTTTCTGTCATTCAAATCCAAACCCTATTTTTTACCATAAGAAGGGAAGTAATGGATTAATGATTGGACTAATCTAATATTCAAGATTAAATTCAGGAATAACTTCTTGATGAGCAGGTGGCAAACTAATGTTTGAGTGGGAAATTAAAAGTGGATTCCTATGCAAATCTAGTATTGTGCATCTGTAGCTCACTTAATGAAAGCTGGTATTGTTTTAATTAGGTTAATAATTTTGGATAAGTAGATTATCAGTTAAAATAGTACTGCTCAAGGGAAAAAGTCATATCTTGAATAGACAAATTTTCAAGGTTGAAGGCTCCAGCTGACTGAAGTGTCACTCTATTCACCCTGGTGTTAATTACCTTCATCAACTAACATGTCAGTCATGGCAATAATTTAACTTTTCAGTAAGCATGTGATCCAGACAAAATAGTTCTCTTCCTTCCCCATTGCCGACTCAGAAAGCATTTATCAAGAAATCTCTACATAAAATGCATAGAATGTTGGAAATAAAAGGGAACTTGGGGGCTTCCCTGGTGGCGCAGTGGTTGAGAGTCCGCCTGCCGATGCAGGGGACACGGGTTCGTGCCCCGGTCCGGGAAGATCCCACATGCCGCGGAGCGGCTAGGCCCGTGAGCCATGGCCGCTGAGCCTGCGCGTCCGGAGCCTGTGCTCCGCAACGGGAGAGGCCACAGCAGTGAGAGGCCCGCGTACCGCAAAAAAAAGGGAACTTGAAGTTTATTTTGTCCATAACTATTTATTCAACATTCATCCAATCTGTTCCTCAGCATTATCCAGAGCTGATTGTATTGCTTTGTCTCAAACTCAACCAGACATGGGAAGCTAAATTTATCAGGACATAGTATCCATGGCTGGACAGCATCAAATAATTCTAAATTGCTTATACTGATCTCAGGCCTGCCTTTTTCATTGATGCTATTCTACCTGCTAGAATCTACACCAACAGCTTGAGATATATTTTTTTAGCATATGATACTTCTTCTAATATATGCATATGATTATCGTGTGCTCCTTTAAAAGTTTAAGTTCAGAAGTGATCACAATATTCCAGATAAGTCTAGCTAATGCATATTCAATGGCAATATTTCATAAAGATATTCATACAAATACAATTTATTTCCTCTTTCTGTCTGAATAATAAAAACTTCATCTGACTTAAAAAATGATTCCCCTTTTAATTTTCTATACTCTTATTTTTTCTGTGTCTAAGAACTCTTTGTGTATTTCTTGTAGAAAATATAAATGATAGGTATTTCACAGGATTAAAATTTTTCACTCAATGACTTCCACATGTCATTCCTAAGTCTCCACAGATTTAAATTTTTGCCATGATCATTAGGGGTGTGGGAACTGAGAGAAAGAGTCTGATTTTCTCAACTCGGGAGGATTTCTCCAAAGTTCCTTAAAAAATAGGACTATTTGATACCATCAAAATGGTAAATATTCTGTTCAATAAGGACAATACATTTTTAAATAGATTTTTTTTTGTATGTTGACCAGTGTTTCTAAATAATTTACCAGTTAATTTGTCATTTTATCCTAAGAAAATACAGAAAGATTCAGAAAAAGAATAAGTGAAATTTCCAACACAACAAATTCATAGCTCTGTGACGTGGACAAGAAACTAGTTTTTCCAAGATTCAGTTTTTTCTCATGTGTAAAGTAGGCTAATTTGTTACTATTTTGCAAGAACATTTGTGTGGATGAAAAGAGGGAAATAATACATGTAAACCATATAATACAGGGTCTACATCAAGATAGACTAAAGAACACATTCCCTTACTTTTACAATGTGGAAAGTTAAATTAGCAGGATATTTTATGTTAAATAGTTTGGTTTCTGACTAATTTAAGGAACAAACATTTCAAAATAATATCTGTCTTACTTTGCTTGAAACTCAGCTGAATAATGAATAACTGAATTGTCAGCTATATGAAGAGAGAAAGCAACTATGCAGGTTAGAGAAGAGAACTTAGGGGACAAGACATTTTGAGGTAGTCATTTTGGCACATATGTCTACTATATGAACATTTTGGAAACTCTATAAAAGTTTCAGAACTT
This sequence comes from Grampus griseus, assembly GCF_964374135.1. Taxonomy (NCBI): domain Eukaryota; kingdom Metazoa; phylum Chordata; class Mammalia; order Artiodactyla; family Delphinidae; genus Grampus; species Grampus griseus. The sequence continues at coordinate 107,250,185 of NC_139001.1, forward strand.
TTAGTACCAAATGGTATGAGCAACCGATACCTCCCATCATAACACATTTCTTATTCTATCCCTGATTCACACCACATCTTTTGTTCCATTTTCACGTTGCATAGGGTAGGATCACAGTAAGGGCAATACTCAAGGGTAGCACTGGATTGGATGCCCTGAAAAGTGATGTTAATTTGCCTCTGTAGAGGCACACACAGAGAGTGGAAGTTCATCATCCATCCTGCCAAAGCAACTGAAAACATAAATCAAGGTTTACCAGATGTCTCAACCAGTTCCTTCTGGCTCACATATCATGTTCAGGATGATGCTATAGTTTTCAAAATACTGCAGAGGCAGATTAAAACATTCAATATTTTCAAATGACATTTGAGATAATGAAAAGAGCAAGTGTGGACCATCTTTAATGAGCTACTCTCTCAGGGGTGATCTGAACCAATAAAGGTAAATTTCTGAGTCCAGAGATCATATCTCTTGCCAAAACAATGAACTTTACAGCAATGTAGTGAAGGGTGGAAAAATGTGCCACTCCAAAATATGCCACTTGAACATAAGGGTTTTTTTTGTCTAAAGGCACTTGAGAAACAGCAGATGCATGAAGGATGTTCTAACCTCTGTTTTTTTTTTTTTTCCCTGAAATCAGGAGATAAAATGCTTCTGTGAAATACACTCTCTCAGTATCAGGAGAAAACAAACATTCTTTGACAGGGAGTTAAAGCTGAGAAAATTCTGTAAAAATAAAACTTGTTAAAATAATTTTTATTTTCTTTTAGCCTCTCCATATAATTTTGTTACTTTTTCTCAATTGCTTCTCTTTGTTCAACCTAGAATAAAAGCATTTAGGCTTTGCCACTTCTTTGAGTCTTCCTTATGAGAGCTCTCATATCATAAAAATTTCATTAAGTAAATCTGTATGTTTTTCTTCTGCTAATCTGTCTTGTATCAATTTAAGTTTTAGGCCCAATCAAAAACTCAAAGAGGATAGAGGTAAATTTTTTGTCTCCTTTGCAAGTCTCTCAAAGTTGAAATTATGTTTCTGCTTCTGCCACTATACTGCTCATGTATCCTGGCTATGGTGTACTGAATTTACTTATTCTTCATTTTCACAATGCCAGGCAAAACTCCTTGTGTGTGTTACGTATACATTTTTAATGTTGGGAGATAAGAGGGAATGGATCAAAATGTAGAGTAAATGGTCCTTAATGAGCATCTACTACGTGACAACGACCACACTGTCCCCTACATTTACTATCTCACTAAATATTTCCTACATTATTAAAAGTAATGACTATTTATCCTTTTAACAGACAAAGAAACCAAAGCATTGAAGAGGTTGAAAAAGTTGCCAAATACATAAGTTGGTAAATAGAAAAATTGGAATCAATATTCTTGTGTAATTAATTCTAAGTCCTTATGCTTTCTGTAATCATTTGTTGCCTTTCTAGAAAAAATGCACTGCTTATTAAAGCTGCAAAGCATCTTTTAATAAACCATAATGGAAAAGAGTATGAAATTAATATAAATATAATTATATATTTTATATATAACTAAATCACTTTGCTGTATGCCGGAAACTAACACAACATTGTAAATCAACTATATTTCAGTGAAAAAATAAGAATAAATTTAAAAAAATAAAGTGGAAAGATATGAAATGCATTTATAAATATTTTCATAAAAAATAATGAAAATATCAAAAGCTCTGTTTTCTAAAATAAGAAACCTCAGTTATCAGAAAAATTAACTTCTATGGAGCATATCATTCTCTAACACTGCTGCATAAATAAGGTATTGCAATGACTGAGAAAGAGAATAAAATGATTGATGAATCACCAAATGTCACATGTGAACTTGTTTTTGAAATTTAGGACTATTCTTTGTTTGATGAGGATTCATATCAACCGGATTTTATGTCTGGAAACAGATAGCTCTTGTGTAAAAAAATAAATTCAACACTGACAGCATTAAGAAAATATTTGCATCCATATATTTTTACAATGGATTCTATGTTACTTAGATTCAATTAAAGCTAAATGGAACACAGACTGTCACGTTATTGGCTGAAATGTTACTTGTCAAAGTTAACACAGCACTGTACCAGGAAGATGAGTGCAGTGTTTCTGGAGATGCGATTTTAAAATACATATATATATATATATATACACACACACACACACACCTCAAACACAAATTGTCACATAATGAGGTTACTTGGAAATAGATTTCCAACATACAAATGAAGAAGGGCAAAATGAGGAAAATTTTAAAAGAAAGTGAAAAAACTAGAAATCATATATCAATACTAAAGTATTTGCAATCTCTCTATCTAGCCCCTGGGTCCTTTTGATACATATATTATCTGCCAGTAATAGTTGATTATTGAATACAATTACAACATTTGTTAGGCAACTGCTTAATTATAGACTGCATATGCTTTGCCTCACTTAAATCTCACAACTAGACAGAGTTGATACTGTGATCTGTGAATTATGCAAGGAAATTATAGGGCACATTGGTAGGTTCACCTCTATTATCTCCATCATTACTAATCACTTACAGGAAGAGGAGTGTTGATTCTGTTATTACTCTGTGCATAACAATTGGTACAGTGTTATATGTCTTTTGAATGAAGATTAATATTTTATTCTGTGGAAACCACAGTGGTTAAACCAATGCACAGAGTTTGTTAACTACTTAATATAATTCTTAATTATACAGAGAACCCCCTTAAAGAATGGCTTTGTATCCTATAGAATACAGTCATGTGAAGTGGCCAGTGATCATTAGACTGATATTTCCCATTGGCTAAACTACTTTACTTAAAACAAAGCAAAACACAAACTGGTTTGTTGTTTCTCCTTGGACTGGGGAATTTCAGTTGGGAAGTGGGTGCTGGTTATTATTGTTTGCTGAACCATTCATTTACATTCCCTTAAGGATTCCCCTGAGGTTTTTGTGCTCAGTGTTTGTTAGGTCGGAGATGCAACCCAACAACTTGGGCAGGGAAGAAGATGAACTTTTTGAATACTGTTATTATTTATTCAAGCAGGCAAACCATTCTCTCAGATATGGACCTGCAGTTAACCTTACACTGTGCATTTTCTTGTAAAGAGATGAAACAATTCAAGAAAATGGCTAGGAGGGAGTTTCCAGCAATTCTGTTGCCTCAATCTTTCAGTTGAAAAGTCGTTGAAGTCTATTATACACATCTGTTAAGTCAAACACATTTTGTGAAATTTAGAAAAAGAACAAAGAATTTGCATTACTTATGATGTGGGAAACTTTTCTCTCAATTTGCTTTTTCTCTTAACTTTCTTATTTTTTAGTTAATTCTCCTCTTGTAGAAAGATTGTAGGCCTGAGCTCCTGAATGCTGCCTCTAACCTCCAATCTCCCAAGAAATGCTTTCTGTTCCTGTTCTGAATAAAAATCATTTTCCTACATGTGTTCTCTTTAGAGCATGGAATTGTGCAGTGTTTCAGGAACTTCTATGTAAATAAAAATCACTTTGAAACTATAATTACAATGCAATTTCCCAGACCTCACTCTTCTTTTCTGAATCAGGTCCTCAGGATGGTGCCCAAGGACGTTTTAACTCAGATGACTTCATATACTGCTTATGGGAAGCACACCAAATCAACAATCTAAAACTGGGGTTGACAAAGTATGGCCAGTGAGTGAAATCTAGCCTAATGCTTGTTTTGTTAAGCAAAGTTTTATGGGAACACAGCCAAGTTTACTTGTTTACATGTTGTCTATGGCTTCATTCATACTCCAGGCAGAGAGCTAAGTAATTGCAACAAAATACTTAGGATTGCAAAGCTTAACATCTTTGCTCTCTGGCACTTTCTAGAAAAATTTGCTGACTCCTGTTTTAAAATCCTGAAATATATTTGCATTATGCGTTTAGGCTCTTGTACAGAATATCATCAAATACTACCCCTATCAAAAAATGAAATACTTACCCTCTCAGAGATACTTGTTTCCATGTGGGTCTTCAAATTCTTCCAGGGAAGCTTCCCTTGCCATGAACACTGATCTAAAGGAACTAACACGATCACAAAGATAGCTTCTCCTCATCTAATGGTAAAATAATTGACCAGGTAAATCTGTGTACATATTCTCTTCCACCTTCCCACTCTAACTGTAATTTGAAAGTTGGTCTGACTCTGAAGGGATTTAGTTGTTCCTGGTCCTATCCAGATATGAAGGTAAATAGTTTTAGGGTGGGTAGTAGACTGGATCTGTGCTTGTCTCCTGGAGTAATCTTGACACTGAAAGGTAATAAACTTTGGAGTGAAGATGTTTCAGCCTGTAACCAACCATGAGCTGGGATATATGATGTTATAAAATCAGCTGTCTGTGATAACTACATATTGTTGATTATACTAATGATCACCTCAATATCTCAAAGTTTTTAATCATTTAATTTAAAAGTTCTTCTTGACCTTCAACCATACCATTTTTAAAAATTATTTCTTTATTTATTTATTTATTTATTTTCATTTGGTTGTGCTGGGTCTTAGTTGCAGCTTGTGGGCTCCTTAGTTGTGGCATGTGAATTTTTAGTTGAAGCATGCATGTGGGATCTACTACCTTGACAAGAAATCTAATCCTGCATTGAGATCATGGAGTCTTAACCACTGTGCCAACAGGGAAGTCCAAAACATACCAATCTTTAAGTTACAATTTCAAATCTCATCCACTGCACACTGCTTACCTTACAACCATCCTAAAAATCTATATCAATCAGGACATCATGTTTGAAATTTAAGTATCTATCTATCCCTATAATTTTATAATTACCCTGACAGGACAATGTAATACTTAACACAATTAAAAATGCATATATTTTTTAGTCAGAAAAATGGTGAACCAAGCTCCATGCTCTTGTTCCTCCACAGAAACATTGAAAAAACGCAAAGATGTCTGAACCAACTTTGAGCTCTGAAAAATAGTCAGAAGTTTACAACAACAAATCAAATACCAAATCAAGATTTTTCTTCAAAATGGCAGGAAAGTATTGTGGTATTAGTATTTGTCCTTGCATCAGCCCCTGCATAGCCCAACAGTGGTCTTCATCTTGAGCAGTTGCCAGCCCAGTTCTAAGTCTTAACTTGCCCCAAACCTCCTAAAACTAGAAAGAGCAGAGCAGAACATTACTTGCAAATTATTGTGTACAGTTGTCATAACTTGCCTGAGGGACACTTGAAAGACTGATACAATATATGTATCTGTTTTGCATACCATGGAAGGCAAGGGAGGAAAGTGACAGGCACTGCTTTTCAAACTACAAGAGGACTAAAAACCCAGAAAAGCTTGGGGCAAGAGATTATGGGTGGAAAAATATAATGCATGTAAGTCCTGAAGGAAAAGAAGGGATGAGACTTCTGTGGGAAGTTAAAACATTCAAAAGCAATTGTATATATAGCCACACACATGCCCGAGGAAGTTGCATGCTCATCAAAGCCCTGACAGGGGCTTTGGCTTTCATCTTGGCCAATCCAGAGGCCCAGAGGAAGCTTAGCTAAGTGAAGAACCAGCACAGTGTCCATCTGCAAACACTGGGAGAAGTAGTTGTTCTCCATTTTATAAATATATATTGGGTACTTCATCTATGTGTTCATTTGTTTCATCTCTTAGCAGTCCAGGAAATCACTGTCAAGCCTTAACTGAACACACGCTAAAGTAACAGAATTAAGAAATCACATATGACAAAGAAAGTCTCTATAAAAATAATTTGGAAAAGTCTGAAAAAGAAAGGATTACTACAGCCTTCAAAAACCAAAACCAAATCAAAACTAAAACCAACCAGCAGACCCCAAGGAAGAAGGAAAATCTTATATCCAGTGTAGTCATGTTATAATAGTCAAATACCCAAATCTCAACAAGAACAAAAATTTACAATGCATGCAACAGGAAGAATTACTTAATTCAGAGGAACAACTAAATTGACACACACACACACACACACACACACACACGTGTGTGTGTGGGGTGTGTATTAATATTTATTAAGCAAGCCTAGATATTGGGCCTACTAGTCAAATACTTTAAAACACTTGTCTTAAATATATTCAAAGAGCTAAGGGAAAAAATGGACAAAGAGCACACACACACAAAGAAACAAACAATAAAAAATATATGGAGGGCTTCCCTGGTGACGCAGTGGTTGAGCATCCGCCTGCCGATGCAGGGGACACAGGTTTGTGCCCCGGTCCGGGAAGATCCCACATGTCGTGGAGTGGCTGGGCCCGTGAGCCATGGCCGCTGGGCCTGCGCGTCTGGAGCCTGTGCTCTGCAACGGGAGAGGCCACAGCAGTGAGAGGCCCGCGTACCGCAAAAAAAATATATATGTATATATGGGAAAAAGGGGAATATAAACAGAAATAAAGATATTACAAAAGTATCCAAACAGCAGTTCTGGAGTGGATATCTACAATAACAAAAACAAACAAACAAAATTACTATATGAACCTGACAACAGGTTTCAACCAGCAGAAGAAAGAATTTGCAAACTTGAAGATAAGAAAATTGAAGATACCAAGTCTGAAGGAAAAAAAAAATGAAGGTAAAGCATCTAGTGGACTTATGGGACACCACCAAACAGACTGATATAAATATTATGGGAGTTATAGAAGAAGAGAGAGAATGAGGCAAAAGACTGTTTGAAGAATAATAGACATAACCTATCGAATTGGATGAAAGAGTTGAATTTACAAATCTAAGCCATGCAACAAATTCTAAGTGGGAAAAACCCAAACAGACCAGATGGAGACACAAATGGCCAATGACCAAAATAAAGGATACATTTTTAAAAGCAGCAAGAGAGGAGCAATTTGTCATATACAAGAGTTTCTCAGTAATATTATAAGCTGATTTCTCTTGAGAAACCATAGAGGTAAGAAGGCAGTGAGATGATCTATTTAAAGTACAGAGAAAAAAGAATATTGCAAAGGAACAAAGAATTACTCATCCAGTAAAATTGTCCTTCAAAGTTGAGGGAGAATTTAAGATATTCCAAGATCGTTAAAAAGCTGAGGGAGTTTACTACCATTAGGCCTGCCCTAAAAAAATACAAAAAAGAATCCATTATAAAAGGAGGTTAAAAAGTAACTCCAAAACATATGAAGATATAAAATTTCCAGTGAAGGTAAATACATGAGCAAATATTAAAAAAAAGTATTATTCTAATTATTATTTGTCACTCCACATTCTTTCTATAGGATTTAAAAGACAAATGCAATATATATATATATATTTGTGGCATGAATAACAGAAAAAGGGAAATGGAGCTATATAAGTTTTGGTTTGAGGTTGAATTTAAGTTAATATCAATTCAAATTAGATAGTTTTAACTTTAGGATTTTATATGTAATCCTGATGTTAGCCACAATTAAAATATCTGTAAAATACTCATGAAAGAAGATGAGACTGGAATTAAAATGTGTCACTACAGGACATCAGCAACATTAGACTAGGAAGCTCCAGGACCCCATTCCTTATTTCCCCATAAAAATGCCAAACAACAACATAAAGACAAAAGTAGCTTTGTGGAACACTGGAAACCAATTAGAGATCTGCAGCCACCAAGTGAATGCCTAACCGAGACAAAGCCATATTCAAAATGATAGAAAACTTTGTGACATTTTTGGTTACCTTTAGCCCAGCCCCATACCCAAGACAATGTGACGTGGTCAGGAAAAAGCCACCTAGTTCCTATCTTCTCCCTCAGGATGGAAGAGAAAAAAGAAACTTGCTTTCAAGTTCCATATTAAGAACTGGCCAAGGGACTGCCTGAGCGTGTCTGTCTCTCCTAACCCAGAGTGCTAACAAGAAGGGCGGCATAATATGACTATCATGATAGAGGCCAATGAAAGGCACTGAGGCATAAGATTGCTGCAGAGGTAATGCATTACCATAAGTGCCTGAGGTCAAGAGGTTAACCACCCAGGAATACAATAGAACAAATAGCTAAGGCTCTCAGAAGAAGCAAGGATAAGATGGTTAGAAAATTAAGACATTTCAAAATAGCAATGTATACAGTGGAACTGGAACCTAAATACAGTCTCAGATTCAGGGAAGAAACATTCCCAAAAAACATTTGAGAAGACCCTGAGCTTTTATAACTGGCTGATTAGCAAAGTTCAGAGCACAAAGAATGGGAGAAATAGCTGTTTTCTCAAATGCCCAATTTTCAACAAAATATCACAAGACATCAGAAAGACACACACAAAAATAACACAAAAGGAGAAAAAGGGAAGATGGCGGAAGAGTAAGATGTGGAGATCACCTTCCTCCCCACAAATACATCAGAAATACCTCTACATGTGGAACAACCCCTACAGAACACCTACTGAAGGCTGGCAGAAGACCTCAGACCTCCCAAAAGGCAAGAAACTCCCCACGTACCTGGGTAGGGCAAAAGAAAAAAGGAAAAACAGAGACAAAAGAATAGGGATGGGACCTGCACCAGTGGGAGGGAGCTGTGAAGGAGGAAAGGTTTCCACACACTAGGAAGCCCCTTCGTGGACGGAGACTGCGGGTGGCGGAGGGGGAAAGATTCAGAGCCACGGAGGAGAGCACAGCAATAAGGGTGTGGAAGGCAGAGCGCAGAGATTCCCGCACAGAGGATCGGTGCTGACCGGAACTCACCAGCCCGAGAGGCTTGTCAGCTCACACGCCGGGATGGACGGAGGCTGGGAGCTGAGGCTCGGGCTTCGGTCAGAGCGCAGGGGGAGGATTGGGGTTGGTGTCGTGAACACAGCCTGAAGGGGGCTACTGTGCCACAGCTAGCCGGGAGGGAGTCCGGGAAAAAGTCTGGAGCTGCAAAAGGGACAAGAGACTTTTTCTTGCCTCTTTGTTTCCTGGTGCGCGAGGAGAGGAGATTAAGAGCACCGCTTAAAGGAGCTCCAGAGACAGGCGAGACAGGCTATCAGCACGGACCCCAGAGATGGGCATGAGATGCCAAGGCTGCTGCTGCCGCCACCAAGAAGCCTGTGTGCAAACACAGGTCACTATCCACACCTCCCCTCCCGGGATCCTGTGCAGCCCGCCAATGCCAGGGTCCCATGATCCACGGACAACTTTCCCAGGATAATGCACGGCACACCTCTGGCTGGTGCAACGTCATGCAGGCCTCTGTTGTTGCAGGCTTGCCCCGCACTCCATACCCCTCCCTCTCCCCGGCCTGAGTGAGCCAGAGCCCCCAAATCAGCTGCTCCTTTAACCTCGTCCTGTCTGAGTGAAGAACAGATACCCTCAGGTGACCTACATGCAGAGGAGGGTCCAAATCGAAAGCTGAACCCCAGGAGCTCTGTGGACAAAGAAGAGAAAGGGAAATTTCTCTCAGCAGCCTCAGGAGCAGAGGATTAAATCTTCACAATCAACTTGATGTACCCTGCATCTGTGGAATACCTGAATAGACAACGAATCATCCCAAATTGAGGAGGTGGACTTTGGGATCAATGATATATATATTTTTTTCCCTTTTTCTCCTTTTGTGGGTGTGTATGTGTATGCTTCTGTGTGTGATTTTGTATGTATACCTTTGCTTTTACCATCTGCCCTAGGGTTCTGTCTGTCCATTTTTTTAACTTAAAAAATGTTTTTCTGAATAATTATTTTTTATTTTAATAACTTTATTTTATTTTACTTTTTTACTTTATTTTATTTTATCTTCCTCTTTCTTTCTTTCTTTCTTTCTTTCTTTTCTCCCTTTTATTCTGAGCCGTGTGGAGGAGAGGCTCTTGGTGCTCCAGCCAGGCATCAGGGCTGTGCCACTGAGGTGGGAGAGCCAAGTTCAGGACATTGGTCCACAAGAGACCTCCCAGCTCCATGTAATATCAAATGGTGAAAATCTCCCAGAGATCTCCATCTCACCCTTAAGGCCCAGCTCCACTCAATGACCAGCAAGCTACAGTGCATGGCACCCTATGCAAAACAACTAGCAAGAAAGGAACACAACCCAATCCATTAGCACAGTGGTTGCCTAAAATCATAAAAAGGCCACAGACACCCCAAAACACACCATCAGATGTGGACCTGCCTACCAGAAAGACAAGATCCAGCCTCATCCACCAGAACACAGGCATTAGTCCCCTCCACCAGGAAGCCTACACAAAGCACTGAAACAACCTTAGCCACTGGGGACAGACACCAAAAACAATGGTGTCTACGAACCTGCAGCCTGCGAAAAGGAGATGCCAAACACAGTCACTTAAGCAAAATGAGAAGACAGAGAAACACACAGCAGATGAAGGAGCAAGGCAAAAACCCACCAGACCTGACAAATGAAGAGGAAATAGGCAGTCTACCTGAAAAAGAATTCAGAGTAATGACAGTAAAGATGATCCAAAATCTTGGAAATAGAATAGAGAAAATACAAGAAACTTTTAACAAGGACCTAGAAGAACTAAAGAGCAAACAAACAGTGATGAAAAACACAGTAAGTGAAATTTAAAATTCTCTAGAAGGGATCAATAGCAGAATAACTAAGTCAGAATAAGGCATAAGTGACGTGGAAGATAAAATAGTGGAAATAACTACTGCAGAGCAGAAGAAAGAAAGAAAAGAATTGAGGACAGTGTCAGAGACCTCTGGGACAACATTAAATGCACCAACATTCGAATTATAGGTGTCCCAGAAGAAGAAGAGAAAAAAATGGGACTGAGAAAATATTTGAAGAGATTATAGTCAAAAACTTCCCTATTATGGGAAAAGAAATAGTTAGTCAAGTCCAGGAAGCACAGAGAGTCCCATACAGGATAAATCCAAGGAGAAACACACCAAGACACATATTAATCAAACTATCAAAAATTAAATACAAAGAACAAATATTAAAAGCAGCAAGGGAAAAACAACAAATAACACATAAGGGTAGCCCCATAAGGTTAACAGCTGATCTTTCAGCAGAAATTCTGCAAGCCAGAAGGGAGTGGCAGGACATATTTCAAGTGATGAAGGAGAAAAACCTACAACCAAGATTACTCTACCCAGCAAGGATCTCATTCAGATTTGATGGAGAAATTAAAGCTTTACAGACAAGCAAAAGCTAAGAGAATTCAGCACCACCAAGCCAGCTTTACAATAAATGCCAAAAGAACTTATCTAGGAAGGAAACACAAGAGAAGGAAAAGACCTACAATAATAAACCCAAAACAATTAAGAAAATGATAATAAGAACATACGTATTGATAATTACCTTGAATGTAAATGGATTAAATGCTTGAACCAAAAGACATAGACTGGCTGAATGGATACAAAAACAAGACCCGTATATATGCTGTCTATAAGAGACCCACTTCAGACCTAGGGATTCATACAGACTGAAAGTGAGGGGATGGAAAAAGATATTCCATGCAAAGCAAAAGAAAGCTGGAGTAGCAATTCTCATATCAGACAAAATAGAGTTTAAAATAAAGACTATTACAAGAGACAAAGAAAGACACTACATAAAAATCAAAAGATTAATCCAAGAAGAAGATACAACAATTGTAAATATTTAGGCACCCAATATAGGAACACCTCAATACATAAGGCAAATACTAACAGCCATAAAAGGGGAAATCGACAGTAACACAATCATATTAGGGGACTTTAACACCCCACTTTCATCAATGGACAGATCATCCAAAATGAAAATAAATAAGGAAACACAAGCTTTAAGTGATACATTAAACAAGATGGACTTAATTGAAATTTATAGGACATTCCAACCAAAAGCAACAGAATACACATTCTTCTCCAGTGCTCATGGAACATTCTCCAAGATAGATCATATCTTGGGTCACAAGTCAAGACTCAGTAAATTAAAGAAAACTGAATTCGTATCAAGTACCTTTTCTGACCACAGTGATATGAGACTAGATATCAATTACAGGAAAAAATCTGAAAGAAATACAAACACATGGAGGCTAAACAGCACACTACTTAATAAACAAAAAATCACTGAAGAAATCAAAGATGAAATCAAAAAATACCTGGAAACAAATGACAAAGAAAACACAGTGACCCAAACCTGTGGGATGCAGTAAAAGCAGTTCTAAGAGGGATGTTTATAGCAATACAATCCTACCTTAAGAAAGAAGAAACATCTCAAATGAACAACATAACCATACACCTAAAGCAATTAGAGAAAGAAGAACAAAACAAAACAAAAAAACACACACTCAAAGTTAGAAGTAAAGAAATCATAAAGATCAGATCAGAAATAAATGAAAAAGAAATGAAGGAAATGATAGCAAAGATCAATAAAACTAAAAGCTGGTTCTTTGAGAAGATAAACAAAATTGATAAACCATTAGCCAGATTCATCAAGAAAAAAAGGGAGAAGACTCAAATCAATAGAATTAGAAATGAAAAAGGAGAAATAACAACTGTCACTACAGAAATACAAAGGATCATGAGAGATTACTATAAGCAACTCTATGCCAATAAAATGGAAAACATGGAAGAAATGGAACAAATTCTTAGAAATGCACAACCTTCTGAGACTGAACCAGGAAGAAATGGAAAATATGAACAGACCAATCATAAACACTGAAATTGAAACTGTGATTAAAAATCTTCCAACAAACAAAAGCCCAGGACCAGATGGCTTCATAGGCAGATTCTATCAAACATTTAGAGAACACCTAACACCTCTTTCTCAAACTCTTCCAAAATGTAGCAGAGGGAGGAACACTCCCAAACTTATTCTACAAGGCCACTATCACTCTGATACCAAAACCAGAAAAAAGATGTCACAAAGAAAGAAAACTACAGGTCAATATCACTGATGAACATAGATACAAAAATCCTCAACAAAATACTAACAACAGCACATTAAAAGGATCATACACTATGATTCAGTGAAGTTTATCTCAGGAATGCAAGGATTCTTCAATATACGCAAATAAATCAATGTGATACACCATATTAACAAATTGAAGAAGAAAAACCATATGATCATCTCAATAGATGCAGATAAAGCTTTCAACAAAATTCAACTACCATTTATGATAAGAACCCTCCAGAGTGTAGGCATAGAGGGAACTTTCCTTAACATAATAAAGGCCATATATGACAAACCCACAGCAAACATCATCTTCAATGGTGAAAAACTGAAAGCATTTCCACCAAGATCAGGAGCAAGACAAGGTTGCCCACTCTCACCAGTATTATTCAACATAATTTTGGAAGTTTTAGGCACAGCTATCAGAGAAGAAAAAGAAATAAAAGGAATCCAAATCAGAAAAGAAGAAGTAAACCTGTCACTGTTTGCAGATGACATAATACTATACATAAAGTATCCTAAAGATGCTACCAGAAAACTACTAGAGATAATCAATTAATTTGGTAAAGTAACAGGATAGAAAATTAATGCACAGAAATCTCTAGCATTCCTATATACTAATGATGAAAAATCTGAAAGTGAAATTAAGAAAATACTACCATTTACCATTGCAACAAAAAGAATAAAATATCTAGGAATAAAACTACCTAAGGAGACAAAAGACCTGTGCACAGAAACTTATAAGACACTAATGAAAGAAATTAAAGATGATACAAATAGATGGATAGACATACCATGTCTATCCAATCCAGGAACATACCAATGTTCCTGGATTGGAAGAATCAACATTGTGAAAATGACTATACTACCCAAAGCAATCTACAGATTCAATGAAATCTCTGTCAAACTACCACTGGCATTTTTCACTGAACTAGAACAACAAATTTCACAATTTGTATGGAAACACAAAAGACCCCGAATAGCAAAAGCAATCTTGAGAAAGAAAAACGGAGCTGGAGGAATCAGGCTCCCTGACTTCAAACTACACTACAAAGCTACAGTAATCAAAACAGTATGGCACTGGCACAAAAACTTAAATATAGATCAATGGAACAGGATAGAAAGCCCAGTGCCTGCACATATGGTCACCTTATCTTTCATAAAAGAGGCAAAAATATACAGAGTAGAAAAGACAGCCTCTTCAATAAGTGGTGCTGGGAAAACTGGAGAGCTACATGTAAAAGAGTGAAATTAGAACACTTGCTAACACCATACACGAAAATAAGCTCAAAATGGATTAAAGATCTAAATGTAAGGCCAGTCACCACCAAACTCTTAGAGGAAAACATAGGCAGAACACTCTGTGACATAAATCACAGCAAGATCCTTTTTGACCCACCTCCAGAGAAATGGAAATAAAAACACAAATAAACAAATGGGACCTAATGAAACTTCAAAGCTTTTGCACAGCAAAGGAAATCATAAACAAGATGAAAAGACAACCCTCAGAGTGGGAGAAAATATTTGCAAATGAAGCAACTGACAAAGGATTAATCTCCAAAACATACAAGCAACTCATGCAGCTCAATAGCAGAAAAACAAACAACCCAATCCAAAAATGGGCAGAAGACCTAAATAAACATTTCTCCAAAGAAGATATACAGGTTGCCAACAAACACATGAAAGAATTCAACACCATTAATCATTAGAGAAATGCAAATCAAAACTACAATGAGGTATCACCTCACACCAGTCAGAATGGCCATCATCAAAAAATCTACAAACAATAAATGTTGGAGAGGGTATGGAGAAAAGGGAACACTCTTGCACTGTTGGTGGGAATGTAAATTGATACAACCACTATGGAGAACAGTATGGAGGTTCCTTAAAAAACCAGAAGTAGAACTACCATACGTCCCAGCAATCCCACTACTGGGCATATACCCTGAGAAAACCATAATTCAACAACAGTCATGTACCAAAATATTCATTGCAGCTCTATTTACAATAGCCAGGACATGGAAGCAACCTAAGTGTCCATCAACAGATGAATGGATAAAGAAGATGTGGCACATATATACAATGGAATATTACTCAGCCATAAACGAGCACAAAACTGAGTTATTTGTAGTGAGGTGGATGGACCTAGAGACTGCCATACAGAGTGAAGTAAGTCAGAAAGAGAAAAACAAATACCATATGCTAACATATATGTATGGAATATTAGATAAAAAAAGAAAAAGATGTTCAGCAGAACATAGGGGCAAGATGGGAATAAAGTTGCAGACTTACTAGAGAATGGACATGAGGATATGGGGAGGCAGAAGGGTAGGCTGGGACAAAGTGAGAGAGTGGCATGGACATACATACACTACCAAATGTAAAATAGATAGCTAGTGGGAAGCAGCCACATAGCACAGGGAGATTAGCTCGGTGCTTTGTGAACACCTAGATGGGTGGAATAAGGAGGGTGGGAGAGAGGAAGATGCAAGAGGGAAGAGATATGGGGACATATGTATATGTATAACTGATTCAATTTGTTATAAAGCAGAAACTAACACATCATTGTAAAGCAATTATACTCCAATAAAAATGTTATAAAAAATATCTGCAACTAATTTTATATTTTTAATGTATAGCAACTATTTAGACTTTCCAGCTGACCCATGTGAAGAAAGCACTGTAAAAATTATTAAATCTAGATAATATTTCTTAAAAAAAACACAAAAAGTAAACAAGGAATAAAGCCCCATTCAAATAAATAAAATAAATCTACAATATATAAACAAAATGAGAATATAAACAAAAGGTAGAAATTAATTTAAAGAGAACTAACCCCAAAATCCTAAAGTTGAAAAACACAATAACTGAATTGAAAATTTTAATTCAGGAGGTTAAACCGTAGACTAGAACACTCAGAAGTAAACTCAGGGAATTTAACTCAAGTCATTTGAAATTATTGAATCTGAAGAGAAAAAATAGTAGTAGTTGAACAGAGACTAAGGGACTTATGAGACACCATTATGCAGAACAACATACATATATAGGCATTCCAGAAGGAGGATAGAGTGTGAAAACTGCAGAGCTTATTTAAAGAACAAATGGCTTAGAATTACCCAAATTTGGGGAAAGACAAGTAAAAAATACAAATGCAAGAAGCTAGCACAATGAAAGAAGGGAAAAAAAAATCCAAAAAGACTCACAATGAAATATATTATGGTCAAACTGTTTAAAGTCAATGACAGAGAGTAAATCTTGAAAGTGGAAAAGTGACTTGTCACATACATGGGAGCCTCTGTATACTTATCAACTGATTTCTCAGCAGAAACTTTGCAGGGCAGAATGCAATGGAATTAAATATTTAAAATGCTGTAGGAGAAAGGTAACATAAAACAACTAATTCTACACGTAGCAAAACTGCCCTTCAAAAATGGTGGATAATTTAAGAATTTCCCAGATAAATAAAAGCTGAGGGAATACATTACATGGTTTCTGTTCATGGGAGTCCTTTCAGTTAAAACAAAAGCCAGTAGACAGTACTTAGAATGCATAAGAAAATATAAAGTTCTCTGATAAAGGTAAATATAAAGACGAATATAAAAACCTGCATTTGTGTAAATTTATTGTTAACTATACTTTTTATTCTTCTATAGAATTTAAATGACAATAGTATACATAATAATTTTAGATCTATGTTAATAGATACACAATATATAAATATGTAACTTGTGATATAAATGACAAAATAGGGAAGGGACAAGACTGTGAAAGGGTAGAGAATTTTTATGTCATTGAAGTTAAGCTGCAGAGTGGTTGTTTAATGAGTACCATTTCTGCTTGAAATGATGAAACATTTCTGTGAATGGTTAGTGGTGACAGTTATACAACATTGTAAATGAACTTAACGTCAGGGAATTTGACACTTAAAATGATACAATGGTAAAATTTATATTATGTATATCTTACCAGTAAATTAAAGTAAAACACCTCATTAACAGGATGAAGAAAAAATACATACATGATTGATATAGTAAAAGCATTTGAAAAAATTCAATAACGTTTGTTGACAAAAACAATCAATAAACTAGTATTAGAAGTAAACAACCTCAACATATTAATGGCCATACATGAAAAGCCCACAGCCAGTGTCATATTCAATGATGAAAGACTGAAAACTTTTCCTCTAGAATTAGGAACTAGATAAGGATGCCCACTTTCACCATTTCAACTCAACATAGTACTGAAAGTCCTAGCCAGTACAAATGCACAAGAAAAGTAAGTAAAAGCTATCCAAGTTGAAAAAAAAAAGTAAAATTATCTATTCATAGACCACATGATCTTATATGTAGAAAAAGGTTCCACAAAATAAAGTTAGAACTAATTAAAAAATGCAGGTAACTTATAGGATACAAAATAAGAAAAAAATATCATGCCTCTATACATGAACAATATAACAATTAAAAAATACAATGTAATACCACCTCACACACATTAGAATGGCTACTCTCAAGAAAGAAAAAAAAAGTGTAGTGGTTCCTCAAATAATTAAAAATAAAATCACGACATGATTCAGCAATTCTACTTCTCTGTATATACATAAAAGATATAAAAACAGGGTATTGAAAAGATATCTGTACCACCACATCTATAGCATCATTACTCACAATAGTCAAAAGGTGGAAACAACTTGAGTGTTTACCAACAGATGAATAGATTTTTAATATATAGTATATACATAAAATGGAATATTATTCAGCTTTAAAAGAATTGAAATTCTGACATATGACATAATATAAATTTGAGGACATTATGTTAATTGAAATGAGCCAGAACAAAAAGACAAATACTGATGATTCCATTTATATGAGGTACCTAGTATAGTCAAAATCAGACACGGAAGGTAAAAGGGTAGGGGGAGGTAAAAGGAATGGAGTGTGGCTGCTTAATGAGTACAGTTTCTGCTTGAGATGATGAAAAATTTCTGGGAATGCTTAGTGATGACAGCTGTACAACATTGTGAATGAACTTAATGCCAGTGAATTTGATATTAAATTCACTGACATTAATAAATTTCATATTATGTATATGAAATTTCATATTATGTATATCTTACCATAATAAGAAATTAAATGGAGGAGAGAAAAAAGGAAAATAAAAGAAGGAATGAAGGAAGGAAGGGGTAGAATAAGGGGGGCAGAGGGAAAGAGCAGAGAAAGATAGAAAGGAGAGAGAATTCCTTGGCTTGAATCCTAGTTAGGCTACATATTATATGTAAGTTTTTGGAAAGTTACTTGACCTTTCCCAGTCTCATTTTCCGCTTTTTAAAAAATCTAGTTTTTAAGTTTATTTAAATTTTGTATTAAATATGTATGTAATTTATCAGTCATCATACTAATGAACAAAATCAGTTGTTTCAAGATTTTGTGGTAACTTACAAACATAAAATGGCACAGTAAAATTAAACCTATATTTTAGTATGTTTGTAAGATTGTACACAGCTTGATATAGAGAACACATTTCATATTTTCTTTCATAACACTTAAACACTTAGTTCACTATATGTTTTGAATTTTATTTGATCCAGAGAGGTTTACTCAATTTTACTAACTGAAACAAAAACAGGTCTGGGAATAACTTAGAGAATTCAAACTATTGCAACGTTGTCTGTTTCTAGGTTTTAGTTTAATAAATGGAATCCTTTTACTTAAAAAAAAAAGTCTTCAAGAAGATTATGATCTCCACAAAGTTATGTAAGAACTAAAATGGAAGACTCCCAAGGATGAATAGAGAAAGAATTTGAATATTCCTACGACAAATATAGTACTGTGGTACTGTGCCTGTCATTGAAAATACACGGAAACAAAAATATGACTGTATCTTCCAAAAGTCAAAAACACTGAACCAACTGGGAACCTGAAGAAGTGAAATAATGTTGTTAGCAGCCTCCAAAATATCAGATTCACCAAGACTAACAGGAATCTTTACAGGATGACTGTGGGGAATAACTTGCCAGTGACACTCAGAGCCAAAAATGTATTGAACATGTCAGTGTTGTCTTAAAGTTATTCTTTATTTTAATTCAGGCACAAATGCCAAATTCTTATTGACGAAAACCCATTTGTAATATTTGCATCTTATTCCTGGAACAATTTAGCTTTTTATTGCCACTGTTTACATGAAATGTACTATGATAAAAATGGCTTTCATAAAAGTTGCAAACTTCCAACCACCTGCTGTGTGCTGACAGCAGTAGCAGTAATTCTGCTCCTACAAAATAATATTCAATTGCAATATCTATTGTCAGATCCACAAATTGTTTTCTTAGGTTATGTGGTTTTGTTGGAATAAGACCATACTTACTAATTCTCCTTTGTCATCTCTCGGTCTTCCCAGCATAATTCTCCTTGATTGATTCCACTGAGATATGGGGCAAGCAGAAATGAAATCCTGTTTGGAAACCTCATTTTCCTGCAGTTCACATGGGGAGCAGCAACTGGAAATTGTAAGGCTTGGAGAATCTGCAGATGGAAGTAGGCCCAATGATAGAAAGTTCACTGTAATATGGAAATGCCCTCCTGCCAGTTCAGCTGTTTCTGTGCCATTTTGCAGGCAATGTTTCATTACAAAACTTGGAGTTGATGGACTGCGATATCAGAAAGAAAGGACTTAAGAAGCCCCCAAATTAATTTTGTGGGAGAAAGTACTTGTATGGATAACAAATATTTTCTCCATATACCAAGGCATCTTATTATTTAGAGGAAATGAAGAGGAAAAAGAAAGGGAGGGGTAGATTATCTTCAGTGAAGCTTCTAAAGCACAAATCCTCCATTGGTGATCACGGAGCAGCAGTTAAAGTGGCATATGTTCAAAGGGGTCCTGAAGCCAACAAAAATGGTTTAAGCAATCCAAGAATATGTGCCTAGATGCATATGGGGAGACCACTGGGAATGGTACTTTCCCCGTTTAAAGGATGCAATTGCTTCTCAGCTCCTGCCCATCATTGACAAATTAGTATGAGCCCACATTCCAGGTGCTCAGATATTTTTTCTTCTTTTATAAAAAGTCAGGAATTTTTAATTTTATGTAAAGTATTCCAAAATTCCAAGCCAAAGTCAAGACAGCCTGGGTGCTATAGCCAGAGAGTAGAGTCTTCATGGGCACAGAATAGAGAAGAGTAAAGAATATATTAGCGGCTTCCATCTCTTGGTTATTGTAAATAGTGCTGCAATGAACATTGTGGTACATGACTCTTTGAATTATGGTTTCTTCAGGGTATATGCCCAGTAGTGGGATTGCTGGGTCATATGGTAGTTCTATTTTTAGTTTTTTGAGGAACCTCCATACTGTTCTCCATAGTGGCTGTATCAATTTACATTCCCACCAACAGTGCAAGAGGGTTCCCTTTTCTCTACACCCTCTCCAACATTTATTGTTTGTAGGTTTTTTGATGCTGACCATTCTGACTGGTGTGAGGTGACACCTCATTGTAGTTTTGATCTGCATTTCTCTAAGGATTAGTGATGTTGAACATCCTTTCATGTGTTTGTTGGCAATCTGTATATCTTCTTTGGAGAAATGTCTATTTAGGTTTTCTGCCCATTTTTGGATTGGGTTGTTTATTTTTTTGATATTGAGCTGCATGAGCTGCTTGTATATTTTGGAGATTAATCCTTTGTCAGTTGCTTTTTTTTTTTTTTAAAGAGTTAGAAATTGATATACACATAGAAGGGGTAAACTAGAGAACTATGAATAGATCATTTAAATCTCATTTTTCCTAATCACTTTTCCTGGAATGTTAGTGAAGGAGTCTTTTTTATTTTGTTTTAAATACATTTTTATTTATTTATGTATTTATTTTTGGCTGCGTTGGGTCTTCGTTTCTGTGCGAGGGCTTTCTCCAGTTGCGGTGAGCGGCGGCCACTCTTCATCGCGGTGCGCGGGCCTCTCACTATCGCGGCCTCTCTTGTTGCAGAGCACAGGCTCCAGATACGCAGGCTCAGTAGTTGTGGCTCACGGGCCCAGTTGCTCCGCGGCATGTGGGATCTTCCCAGACTAGGGCTCGAACCCGTGTCCCCTGCATTGGCAGGCAGACTCTCAACCACTGCACCACCAGGGAAGCCCTGTCAGTTGCTTTGTTTGCAAATATTTTCTCCCATTCTGAAGGTTGTCCATCAACAGATGGATAGATAAAGAAGATGTGGCACATATATATAATGGAATATTACTCAGCCATAAAAAGAAATGAAATTGAGTTATCTGTAGAGAGGTGGATGGATCTAGGGTCTGTCATACAGAGTGAAGTAAGTCGGAAAGAGAAAAACAAATACTGTATGCTAATGCATATATATGGAATCTAAAACGAAAAAAAAAAAAAAAAGTCCTGAAGAGCATAGGGTCAGGACAGGAATAAAGATGCAGGCATAGAGAATGGACTTGAGGAGACAGGGAGGGGGAAGGGTAAGCTGGGACAAAGTGAGAGAGTGGCATGGACATATATACACTACCAAATGTAAAATAGATAGCTAGTGGGAAGCAGCCGCATAGCACAGAGAGATCAGCTCAGTGCTTTGTGACCACCTAGAGGGGTGGGATAAGGAGAGTGGTAGGGAGACGTAAGAGGGAGGGGATATGGGGATATATGTATACATATAGCCGATTCACTTTGTTATACAGCAGCAACTAACATAATAATGTAAAGCAATTATACTCCAATAAAGATGTTAAAAAAAAAGAATATACTTGCTGGATTGGAGGGTGTGTGTATGGGGGGGAGGTGACAGGAAACAAATAATGAGGAAAACACATACTAATTTCTCATTCCTTTAAATGGTAAGGTGTACTTTCCATCTCCACCTTCCTGGAGGAGAAAAGGAAGCCATTTATAAAGAAATTCAGCCAATATTTGAGGAAGTAGATATTATAAACCCAGTGAACAACATATCTTAAGGCATAGGTGTTTAACGATCATAATAACTTCCATAAAGTACAAATATTTCAATATGGCTTGAGAATAGAAGGAACTTATAAAAGAATTCAAAAAGAAGGAAAGACCAGGTCATGATTAGGAGTCTGGGTTCCATCCTGAAGGGGATTCATAGCAATAAAGTTATGTTTTAGAAAAGAGCTAAATCTGCACACTATATGTGCAAAATATCTCAAGGTGAGCATGCTAATGCAGATAGACTCGTTTAGATCTGAAAGACAAAACACCTTCAGTACCCTTCAAGGATACACAAATTAGTCTAGGGCCCCAGCCTCGTGTCTGTGATTCCTATAGGAAATAGGACAAATAGCATGCTGATGTCAACAGAATCTGTTCACTCAAAGTGTCCTGATCTTTGTCATCTCAATATGTCCTAGCTCTGAGTGAGTCCTGTGATGTGCAACCAAATCCTAGTCCTTTTTAAGATGACTTTACACACACACACACACACACACACACATACACACACATAGAGCACAGAGTGCATTATTCAAAGTATGACAGTGTGTTTGTGTGGTAAAATAATAAAATGTATAAGTAAGCGACATGTGCTGTTGGTATAGTAGGACAAAAAAAGAGATGTAGCTTGGCATGGCTTGAGAAGTCTTTTCAGAGGAAGTCAGAAGTGAAACAGAGCTTAAAGAATAAGAAAAAAATAATTAAATGAGAGAGAAATAATTTTCAGACAAAGAAAAATTCATGAAGAAAGATTTGGAGTGAGGGTTGAGTAGGCAGAGGGAGGAGGTGTGTAAGGTTCTTAGGAGAGTGACTAGAGCATTGAAAGTGTTCAAAAAATATTACTCATAGAGTCAAAATCAAGTATGTTGAGGTTTTGGGGTAATAAAGTGTGCTGGGACATCCTGAATAGCGCAACATGAGGAGATTGATAAAATGCAGATCTGGGCCCTCCAACCTAAACCTGCATCTCTTGGGGTGAAGTCTAGGGATTTGAATTTTTAAAAAGATATACATAATTATAGTATATCTGCTGAAGTTTAATAATTAATCTCTTATGAAAAGCCTGGAACCAATTAGTGATTAAAGACTAATGTATGAAAATAAATCACCTTGTTTCTATAAATAAGAAGTTGATGGTAGCAGAGTAATCAAATGAAATAATGTGGTTTTGGTGTTAGGCAAACCAAGGCAATTGGATTAATTTTTATATTTTGGTTCCCTCATAAGATAAAATAAAACAGATAAAATTATTGTTTAAATTGTATTAAAGAATATAATAATATTTGCCTGTAACTTCTGAATGAAGGTGAAATGAGATGTGTCTCTTTCATGTAAGTGGGTATTAAATAGGGGCTCATTATTATTTGGGAATATTTTGTGTGAAATAAATGATAAACAATATTTAGGAAAAATTAACTTAATATTTTAATATCTAGGGAAAATGTTAAATGATTAGACTATTTAATGGGCTACTCTTTTCTTTTCTTTTTGCCACACCATGTGGCTTGTGGGATTTTAGTTCCCTGACCAGGGTTGGAACGCAGGCCCCAGCAGTGAGAGCGCTGAGTCCTAACCACTGAACTGCCAGGGAAGCCCTAATGGGCTACTCTTTTAAAGTTACACCCCCTCCATACCATCTTGCTATTTAGAAATTAGACAATAGTTGAGTTAGAGCCTAAAATCAAAAAATTTCTCAACTTTTAAAGTGGAAAGGATGAGTTTCCATTCTTTTTCAGCAAAATTTAATGTTGGGAGTATTTGAAGTACTATTATTTCCATAAAGTATGGGGTCATTTTAGGATATAAATCATATTTTACCCAGAAAAGCTCAGATCAACTTTAAACCTAGAGTGCCAGTTTTCTTTGTTAGATTTAATTCTAAAGATAAAAATGAATATGTGAAGGCTCTGAATATTAAGCAATATAAAAAAAAAGTCCTATTAAATTTTCATCCCTATTCCATTGTCTGTTAGAAAATTCTCTATCCTGGACTATACCATCTCTGTTAAGTGTTTATATATTTTCTTTTTCCTTCTGCACTTCCCCAGGCTTCAGCTTTATAAGGCCAAAAGAAATGTTCAATTCTGTTTAAAAATAATGAGAATCAAGGTTGACAAAGTAAGATCTGACTGGTTTTAAAGATTGAAGTCAGTAAAAATTCTAGTTACTTTGAGCACATTTTAGTGACAGATTAGCCAAAAATCATTAGCCAGTTAACTTGTCTAGAATGCTATTAATTCTTATTAATAGAGAAATAAACCAGCTTTTTTCTTGAAAAGAAAGTTTGGACAAAGGGAGTAAATGTGGCAATATTGTAAGTTTTCCTAATTTCCACTTAGAATGTACTAGACCAATGAAGGGGATTGATTGTATTTCAAGTGCCATGAACATTATCTAGTTCCCATAATTTCCTGAGTACTGTAAGCCATAGACTCCAGAGGAAATTCAAGAAACTTCAAATTTTCACAGAAATCCAGGAAGATTAATTCAAGTCAGGTAGCCTGGTCAGCACCTTGTATATGACCAGGAAATAAAAATGCATTCAGGGGCTTCCCTGGTGGTGCAGTGGTTGAGAATCTACCTGCCAATGCAGGGACACGGGTTCGAGCCCTGGTCTGGGAAGATCCCACATGCCGCAGAGCAACTAAGCCCGTGAGCCACAACTACTGAGCCTGCGCTCTGGAGCCTGTGCTCCGCAATGGGAGAGGCCATGACAGTGAGAGGCCCGCACACCACGATGAAGAGTGGCCCCAGCCCTCCACAACTGGAGAAAGCCCTCTCACAGAAATGAAGACCCAACACAGCCAAAAATAAATAAATTAATTAAAAAAAAAAAGAATGCATTCAATTGATATGACTCTATGAACTCCACTGGGAGAAGAGAGATTTCACCTGAAGGCGGGAGGGGGGCATGTATTGCTTGCAATGAAATGTTGAGTTTTTCTATATCATGGCTTTTTATAGTCTTCTGGGTCCACAAAAAGACTAAAAGTCATGATTATTAATAACAAAATAATTATAATAACCTGGTTCAGTATTACGTGTAAACATTTCGTTGGATTATTTAAAACTTACAACAAATTATATCACTGATTACTATGTTTTAAGGGAAAAGTAAAATATTAATAGCCAGCATGCAATGGGTTAATGGCACAGATGGACGAAAACGGTAGAGAAGATTCAGAATGTGTCTTTGACCTTTGTGACTCCTCTGGATCCCCAAACCATATTTGACAAGTTTTGTTACACAGCAAACATCAGTTTGCTTATTTTTAAAAATACTGCAATGGCTACTTCAAGATGTTACATCAAGATTAATAAAATAAAGTACCTAGCAGAACACCTGATTCATAGTATATGATGAATAATTTAATTTCCAGTTCTATTCCTTTCTCTTCTGAGGAAAGTTATGTCATTCTCTCTTGCTGCATTTTAATTTGCCTTGTACTTCTCAGGGCATTAACATTGTCAAAATTTTATTCAGCACAGATTGGAGCCCAGTCCTTGGCTCAGCCACATAGCTAGTTAATACCAGACATGTTATATAACCTGAGACTCTTGTTTTAATTGTCAGCAAAACAGCAGTAAATGAAAGAACATAAATAAAAGCAGAATTAGCAGGATCTTAGTAATTCTTTATACCCAGCCTCACCTTGCAACCTTCCACTGTTACCATCTGTCACATCTGTGAGTAGCCCCATATGCAAAGGAATTGAGTATTAACTAATAAATAAGATAATTAGTTTTCTTTTTATATGTTAGCTACTAATTCATTTTTTCAGATGCTATGTTATTATTTCTTTGCTAAAATGTAAAGGTTACAAGCTGATCATTCAAATGGTAAGAATTTTGGACTCCATCTGGGGTGCTGCAAAGGGTAAAAGAGGGTTTATTAGGAAGCACACTATGTGATTGGTGATTAGTTGATGTTGGCTCCTGGTGAATTTGAGCTTTGGAGTAGAAATATCACTGGACGGAAAGTGGGATGGCTGTGTAAGAATTGATCTTCAGGGAAAGATAGTGAAAAGCAAAGACTCCTTTTCAGTGCTTTCTGGTTCCTAGAGAGCTTAGGAATGGTAAGTGCCTGGGTTTCCATCAAGGAACTGAAGAAAGAGGCAGGGAAGACAGCCACAATTTGACCATCTTCTCAAGAAAAAAAAACCCAAAACATTGTTATTCATCCTTTGCAAATCATTTGATATGATTGAAAGAGCAAGTTCTTGAGCATCACAGAGAATGTGCTTGAAACCATGCTTCACTATTGTGTGGCCTTAGTGAACGTACTCTTCCTATGTAAGCCTCCTCATTTAGGAAGACTCAATCTTGGATGTGTGTGGAAGGGGGAGGGGGAGGGGATGGTGTCAGCAATATGGCAGAATAGAAAGCCAATATTCACATTTTTGAAAATTTGATTAAAATGTGTCCTAGTGTATACTTTTTAAAATTCATTTTATTTGGAATCAACTGGATTTTTAAAGTCTGGATATTCATTTTCTCACCAGATTTGGAAAAAAAATTGGCCATTATTTATATAAAAGCCTTCTATCCCTTTCTCTGTCTCTTCTTCTGAGACTCTCAGAATGCATATATTGGTTCTTTTAATGGTATCCCATAAATACCTTATGGTTTCCTCACTCTTCTTCATTGGACACATGTTCTACTCTTCTCTTTCCACTGAGGGAAAGTCTGACAAGTTATATTGGCCTTTGTAATATGTACCCGAGGTCCCGTGGAGCAATAGCATTCTGCCCAGACCTATTTTCTTCTCAGCAACTCCCCAGGCCTCTAGTTGTCCCTACCAGGGCTCTTAACAAAATGGAAGTAGCAAAAGTTTTCCTTTTAATTATTAGGAAGGCTCAGCCCGAATATAATGATACACTCTACACAATGCCTGAGACATGTTAAATACTCATAGGTTTTGGACTGTCTCACCTAACTTTTCTTTATTTACATGTGACAAGAAAGGGGGCTGAACCTAATTAGTTTTTACTTTGTATTTATTTATTTATTTTATTGAGGTATAGTTGATTTACAATATAGTGTTAGTTTCAGTTTACAACATAGTCAATTCATTTTTTTAATGAATTCATAGTGGTTCATTAAAAAAATTAAATGAATTCAAAGTGGTTCATTTTTCTTTAATTTTTTTGGCAGATTATATTCCATTATAGGTTATTAAAAGGTATTAAGTTAGTATGTATAATTACCTACGTTATATAGTAAATCCTTGTTACTTATCTATTTTATGTATAGATTTTTTTATATATATATTATATATGTATAATATATATATATTTTATGTCTTATATATTTTATGTCTGTATCTATCAGTCTCATATTCCTAATTTATCTCTGCCCTGCCATCCCTTTGGTAACCATAAATTCATTTTCTATGTTTGTGATTCTGTTTCTGTTTTGGTATATATATATATATATATATTTTTTTTTTTTTTTGGATTCCACGTATAAGTGATATCACATAGGGTTTGTCTTTCTCTGACTGACTTATTTCACCAAACACAATATTCTGTAGTTTTATCCATGTTGCTGCAAATGGCAATATCCTATTCTTTTTTATGGCTGAGTAATATTCCACTGTATATACATATATCACATGTTCTTAAGTCAATCATCTGGTGATGGGCACTTGGGTTACTTTTATATCTTGGCTCTCATAAATAGGGCTGCTATGAACATTGGGGTGCATGTATCTTTTCAAGTCAGAGTTTTGGTTTTTTTCTGGATTTTAACTAAGAGTGGAATTGCTGGATCATATAGTAATTCAGTTTTTAATTTGAAGAACCTCCATACTGTTTCCCATAGAGGCTGCACTGATTAACATTCCCACAAACAATGTAGGAGGGTTCCCTTTTCTCCAAGTCCTCTCCAGCATTTATTATTTGTAGACTTTTTGATGATAGCTATTCTGATCGGTGTGAGGTGATACCTCATTTTGGTTTTGATTTGTATTTCTCTTATAATTAGAGATGTTGAACATCTTTTCATGTGCCTGTTAACCACCTATATGTCTTCTTTGGAAAAATGTCTATTTAGATCTTCTGGTCATTTTTTGAGTGGGCTGTTTGTTTTTTTGAGGTTAAGATGTATGAACTGTTTATATATTTTGGATATTAACCCCTTGTCGGTTGCATCACATTGCAAATATTTTCTCCCATTCCATAGGTTTTCTTTTTGTTTTGTTGATGGTTTTCTTTATATCTGAAGCATCTGGAACAATCTCTAGTACTCAAAAAAGATCTCTTAACTAAAATTTGTAAAAATTCTCATTTATTAAAATCAACACTCTCAGACATGGGTTAATTTTGGCCATGATTGTGAAAGGAAATGGAATCAACTTTGCAAATTCATTTCCTTTGTTGACTTGTCTGTTTGAATGCTCTACAAACAATATGTCATTTAGTCCTTACAACAAACAGATGTGGTCGATATTAAAGTTTTTGTTTTTCTTATGAATGCTCAGAAAATTTTTGATAATTCCTTAATTTCACTTAAAATTTGCATACTATATACTTTAATATCTTAGAATTTTTGATCAATATAGCAGTAAAAACTTAGTTCTAATATTTGGGAAATAATTTGAAATAAAATTTTTATTCATAGTGAGTGCTCCTCTCTTGATTTTTTTGCCTCTTCATATTCTCAAGTTCATTCAGTCAACTCCTCTTGAGCATTTTCCTCTAAATACTTTACAAACTCATTCCCTTTTCTCCCATTTTATTATCAGTAAGCTGATTCAGACTCTGTCATGTTTCTCTCACACTTCTTGTGTAGCCCTCAAATCTTGACCCCTTTACAGACAGCCTCACTCTCTCTAATTCATCTTCAATACTTTTCCCAGTGTGTCTTACATAATAAAAATCATGAATAAAACTGCTAAATGACCCTCTTCCTTTGGAAATAAGTACTCTTATCTTTAGAAATCACCTCTTCTGGATTAGACTATGAACTGTTTGAGAAGGGATTTTTTTTTAATTGAGGATATGGTATTGAAGGTTATATTTGGGTTTGGAAACAGATAAAATATATTTGTACCTGAATTCAAATACTCAACCCCACACTAACTGCGTGCTCTTGAACAAATTGCAAAATTTTACTGTCTTCACTCCCCTGCCCATTATAAATAGAGACAATAATAGAATCTATCTGTCCAAAGTTTAACTATGCTACTCCATTATATTGTTGACTTGGCATTCATATTGCTTGGCTAAGCGGTCTGCTGGGGCCTTAAAATTACATAGTCCTTCATATAAGTGCATGATCTAGATAGCAGCTCACAGAGATACAAGTAAAGGTAAGTTCCCAATGTGACTTCGCTACAGCCTTTGGGATAAAAAGTCTTCCCTACCTTCCAGGGCCCTCCCTTCTGTGCTTGTTAGATAGAACCCCCATGGAGCTTATCATAACCTGCACTTTTTGGTTTGAATTGACCAATCCAACCTTAGACTGAGAATTCCATGGCACTCCACCCATAGAGCTTAATAAAGACATGTGCCCTGGGCCCTGCCACTGTCTCTGACTGCGCCTTTGCTTTGACCTCCCTGTGTGGTCCCTCAAGGCATGCCATGTACTTTCTCCAGAATCAGTGAGAGTAAATTCTCTATTTCATTTCCTTATGGTCTTTTGTTGAACCAAAACACACCATCTGACACCCTGGGGCTCTACTTAACTTAAATGTTAATTTAACAAAGAACACAGCACTACCTAATAAAAGTTTTGTAATAATTAAGATGATTCACATATCACCATAGAAGACTGTCTGACACACCAAAAATTTAAATAGGTATTAGTTGTAATTCTGGCTATTAGAATAGTGAGTCACAATATGGTAATGAGTGGCACAGCTTTGGGATACGACAAGTATTAGAAATAATAAATATAGATATAGTAGCCTTCATAATTGAAAAAATAATAATAATCATGTCTACTTCTTCAAAGTACTCGAGTATCGAAACATATAATTATTTTATGATCTTAGAGAAGTTGTCCCCATTTACCCTCTCTTTTCCGATTCTTTTATGTGCACCTTTATTCTATGGAAATAAGCTCAAGTGGCTGGCTCAGAATTAGGATAAGAAATTGAATCTTGGGGCATTGCATTACTACATACTCTTCAAGAGTGTTATTCACTAAGTTCAAGCTTTACAAAGAATTATCTCTTAAGTGATTAGATATATGCTTACTAAACTTAAGGAAGCATATTTTAAAAAAAAATTCTCCAGGAAAAACAAGAAATAATAAAAACAAAAACAAGAAGGTTAAGAATTGAAGAATACTGGTGTAGATAGTGGAAATACACCGCAGTAAGAGAGAGCCACATAAATCTCCAAAATTGCATGCTGACTTCTGTTAAGTCTCCAAACTATGATAATTATTAGGCTTCTTAAAATATCATGCCATTCTCATTGTGTGATTGTTTGTGTTCCTGTTCCATAACTATTATCTCTCTACTCTTTGGCAAGTAATTCAAACCTTTGAGGTTTGACTTTGTAATCATACTCTCTAGAACTTCATTAGATTCAGTTTTGTGCCTGTCCTAAAAATGGTACTTTTTAAAAGTGTTGCTTCCCATCTACTGAAGATCAAATGCAGCAAAACCCTCTGACCTTTGAAAATGTGGGTGTAGTAGTCAGATTGAAGGACAGAAATCAAACAGGAGATGGATGAAATAAAATCTGTTTTATGACAAGCATTGATCTTTTCTGTAGCTGCAAATTCCCAGGAAAGTTTTCCTTGATTTCCAAGGTCATTAAGCAACAGAATAGAGACAAAGTCAAACTAACTCTATCTGCCATTCTGAGTGAAGATTTTCCATTAGTCTGGTAGCTCAACTACATAACAGGTGTGTGACTTTGGGAGAACTTCCCTTTCCTCTTTAGGAAGAGTGCGACTGCTCAGTTTGATAATTTTTTTCAAAGGGATTTCCATTTATAGGATTACATTTTAGGAGCTGGTCTATGGCAAGGGTTCCAGGAGTGATTAACAAACTTTTGGATACCATGTCCTTATTGGAGAAGAAGAAAAGAGGGCATGTAGTAGGCAGAAGGAGGCTGATCGATAAGCATGAATAGATTGGTCTATGTCTCCTACTCCTCCCTCCAATCTTATAAGTTGGTTTTATGGCTTGTGAATGCTGCTTTTTCAAAGCATTTATAACATTTATAACTACGTGAGCAGAAACATGTGAAGGATGTTCTTGACAGATTCAGAATTATTGTCATAAAGAAGAAAGTGTTAAATGACTCCCTCCTGTGCCAAACTCCTCTCTCCTGGGTACAAGTCTTCATGGGGCAGGCCATGACTCAGAGTATGTGGAAAGGATTGTGGAGATCTGGGTCACTAGTGTGTGTTGAGGGGAGGGTGTGCTAGGTAGTTCTGAGGTCAAATTAACATAGATGATAGTAGGGAAAGGGAAACAGATGTGGGCTTCATTGCCTAGGAGCAGAGCCAGATGGGTTTTGGAAACCTCAAAAAAGATGAAATCCAAGGACTATATGTAAGATTGGGGTCTCAACTATTAGCTCTTAGCTGTATGATTGCTTTAGTGGGTAAAGCAGTTGGATGGATACAAACTATAATTTTATTGATATAAAGTTATCTGGTAATTAACTATAAAATATCTCTTCCCCTGTGTAAAAAGCATTGTCTGAGAGGCATCCTACTTCCCAGCCAATCCTCATTTAAAATGCAAATGCTTTAGCTTATCCCATCCTTTTTTTCCATTTCTCTTTATGAGATCAAAACACAGAATAACTATTATTATGGAAACACCACCAGACTTGGGGTCAACAAAGAGATCTACTAGGTACTAGCTATTTGACATTAAGCAAATTAATTCACCTCTATTAATTTATGTAATAATGGTTGTCTTTTTCACAATAATATATATTAAAAGCTACTATTATGTTTACTATTACAGAATTGGTATATTCAACATATTAGGCGAAACTTTGAAAGGAAGCAGATATGATTATACTGGACAAGGCATTAGTTGGGTGAGAAAGAGGGTGTATTACTCTAGCCAAGAGTTAGAGAAGACAAGATGGCCAGAGAAAGACCAGGAATGTGCCAGGAGGGAGCAGCAAAGGTGGTCTTGAAACCAAGCAGGACCTTGTGAGGCTCGTGGGCATGAAAGACTTTCTGTGTCCCCCACTTCTTGTTTGTAGGAAATAGGCTTCAGCTTCTATGATTTTCCCTGAGTTCCAAAGGGCAGGTTCCAACAGTTGCTAATCAGGGAAGGAAGGGGGTGCAGAGACAAGGGAGGAGCTGTCAAATGGTGGTGCAGCCTTGGTGCAGGGTCCTGGTTCCCCCTCAAGGGATACACATAACAATATCTTTGAGCTCTTCTGCAAAACAAAACCCCCCACCTAATAGAAGTTAACTAGTTGATAACACATGCTTCATTCCAGAGAAGGTCACAGTTTGATAACCTCGAGAACCACAAAGCTCATCAGGAGACCACCTGAGGCCAGATTAAAGGAGTGCAGGCCCTGCACACACCCTGATCCTGATCAGCAACCCGGACCTTGAACCACTGCTATAAAACTCCTCACTAAGTCCCCCTGGGTTAGGACACACAGTTTTGGAGGGCATGAGCCTGCTGTATCCCCCTTTGCCTGGCAAAACAATAAAGCTATTCTTTTCTACTTCACCCAAAACGCTGACTCCAAGATTCAATTCAGCACTGGTGCACAGAGGCAAAATTTTCAGCATCAGTCTTACAATGAATACATTGCAACTTCCAAACTCATGGGCATTCTGTCACATATTTCTTTCAGTTTGACCTTGGACCACAACTGTCTCATAGAGTGACACTGAAGAATTGAGTTTGCCATATTTTGGTTAATATGCAGCTCTAGTCTTTGACATTATGGTAAGAAGTTTCCTGTATGATAGACTAATAGATTTACTTGAGAAAAACTGGAATCCAATTTCTATCTCTGCATTGACCTCCAGGATGTCCATTAGCAGTTAAGCTGTATATTGTTTTGGAGAGTTGGCAATAAATTAGGAGATAAGAGTAAGGTACTATAGTTAAAAGAGAAAATAGTGAGTGAGCAATAGAGTAATTTCATTCTGTGGTTCACTCCTCCATATATCCTTCAAACACTAATTAACAAAAGTCATAGATTTACCTTGCTTGATGGAACAGTTCAATTAAAGTTAAGCTATAGTTTAAGACTAATGAGTGGTTTAAGACTGGAGATTTTGTGACAGGACATCATTTTAATATTCAAGGGAGATGAAATAAAGTGCAACAAATTCTCTGTCATAATGGGCTTATTTATAATAAATCCTTAGGAAACCTCATTTCAGTTTACCTGCACTCTTAATGAATAGTGAGCAAGTATATTTTTCTAAAGGATAGTATTGGAGTCACTCAATTTCTTCCAATGATATTTGGCACCTCACACTATCTGAACTTAGAATGTTCACTAGAAATCTCTAGTGATAATAATCATTCAATACTCATGTAAAAATGTCTAGTATTTAGCAGTTCTCTTTCTTTCATTCTGGATCCAGGTAATAAGGACTCTCCCTCAAGAGTTAGTGATAGTGAGGAAAGCAGGAAGTCATAAAGAATTAATAGTGAGGAAAATTCTTGTTGTTGTTTAATATTGTATATGCATAGAAGAGAAAAGCCATGGAGGAAGCAACACCTGTGTTGGAGTTTGGAAGATGAAGTATAAACAGAATTTTATGAACATTATGGAGAGCAGGGAATAGGAGGGCAGGAGACAGAAGTAGGAAGGAAAATTTCAGCAAATGTGAAGGTGAATTAGAAAAGACAACACAGAACATGACAGCAGACTCAATTAACCCTTGTTCATAAAGAATTATTCACTGCTTCACTTTTTGATAATTTTACTGATACTTTGTAAGATGTATGTAAGGCATTTATAAATCATCTTTATTTGTTAGGTTATGTGATGTATAACAGTGCATCATCACATGATATCATGAAAATAAATTTGATTTATCAAATCCTTGAAAATTGAATAACTATTGAATAGCTCCAATAATTTGCATCATATACCAAATCATTAAAATTTTATGTTATTGGAAAAGCTTCATGAAATAAAGGTTCAGAAAACTAAGGTCTAGTCATACGTTAAAAAGCTGGTAAATGTGATGACAGTAATTCACTCTTCTAGTAGGATCACTGTGTAGAGAGAGAGAAAATAGAAAGAAGGAAATAATGTTTGTTTGGGTAGGTATAAAGCAAAGTGGTTTCAGAAAAGCACTCATATTGCTCTGGCCTTCATTCTTATAAGCAGGGAGTAACTGCTACACCTTAGGAAACTTCTAAGTAGAAATTAATAAAGCTGATTTATCTTTGGCTCCATAAATCTCAGTAGACATGGCATTGAGCCTGGTTAGTCAGGAGGTATGCTCACCCATCCCATCTGTGCT
Organism: Grampus griseus; assembly: GCF_964374135.1. Taxonomy (NCBI): domain Eukaryota; kingdom Metazoa; phylum Chordata; class Mammalia; order Artiodactyla; family Delphinidae; genus Grampus; species Grampus griseus. Next base: position 107,284,329 of record NC_139001.1, read on the forward strand.
TTGGATATATTTCCAGTCCTTAATGAACTTTGATTATCTTATATCAATATAAAATTCTTATTTCTTATGAAATATAGCTTCTATGAAAACTATTTTCATTTGTTTATAATTTTAAATAGCTATCATTTCATGGGCTCTGATCTAGTCACACAGAACTGTAAAATGGCCAACCCAATCAACTATTTAGTTACTGAAAATATACATATTAAGGAAAAGAAAGAAGATTTGGGGGAAGCCATTATATGACTTTTAGGTGTCTATATTTGGAAGACCTCAGAAAAGGAAGGTTTCTTCATTTGCTCCCACTATATCCCACCCTTTCTCCTCCACTATGTCAATACCTTTTATGACAAGGATAATGCCAAATATTCTTAATGTATTAAAATTAAAGTATTTAAAATAATGTCAAATAAAATCTTCTTTAAAACCTTGATCTAATGAACGGTCCATTTTATCCTTCAGAGAGGTTCTATAACTCTTTGTAGATAGCAAAGAGTGATACTCTCTTTTCTTCAGTAACCAGTGAAGGCTAATGGTTGCATTTAAACTAGAATTTAGATTCACTCAGCCCTGACATTGTGCTGAAGGATATTTCACTGGTCTTTGCGGGTCATAAAATAATTACTAGTGAGAGACCGTACAACAGAGCTACCTGCATGAGGCTCAGAAGGCAAAAGAAATGCTTTTTTATAGACCCTCAGTTATGTTAATTAAAGACTAATATAGTCTTTAAACTTCTTGAGGTAATACTTCTTACTATTTTGGATCCTGGTGATGGTTTTGTTTTAATGCCTGAATACTGAAAAATTTTGTGGCATTTAGAAAGTGATGTCTGTAGCTTAAATTGTAAGTGTGATTTTTGTTAAATTTAAACTTTTTTAATGAGGACTATTTCTTCTGCATTATCCTCAAAGAGATTATAGAAAATTGGTATAAATTCTTCTTTAAATATTTGGTAGATTCACCACGGAACACATCTGGGCCTGGTGTTTCTGTTTTCAATGATTAATTACAGATTTAATTTCTTTAATAGATATCAGTCTATTCTGATTGTCTATTCCTTCTTGTATAAATTAAGGGAGATTATGTCTTTCAAGTAATTGGTCCATTTCATCATAGGTAATCTAATTTATGAGCATAGAATTGTTCATAGTATTCCTTTATTACTGTTTTAATTTACATGGGAACTGTAGTGATGTCATATTTCATTTCTGATATTAGTAATTTGTTTTCTCTCTCTCTCTCTCTCTCTCTCCTTAGTATGGCTAGAAGCTTATTGATTTCATTGATCTCTGCAAAGAAACAGTTTTTGGTTTTGTTGATTTTCTCTACTGATTTCCTGTTTTATTTTCATTTATTTCTTCTTTCATTTTTATTACTTACTTTCTTCCACTTTACTTTGGATTTAATTTTTCTTTTTTTTTTTTTTTGGTCAAAGATAGAAGTTTTGATGACTGAGTTTAGATCTTTCTTCTTTTGTAATATATGCATTCAAAGCTATAAATTTCCCTTTAAGCACTGTTTTCACTGTATCTCACAAATTTTAATAAATGTGTTTTCATTTTAATTTAGTCCAAAGCATTTTACAATTTTTCTTGAGATTTCTTAATTGATCCATATGTTATTTAGAATTTTGCTGTTTAGTCTCTATGTATTATAAGATTTTCTAGTTATCTTTTTGTTATTGATTTCTAGTTTAATATTATGTTGGTCTGAAAGCAGATGTTGTATGATTTTCCCTTGCCAAAAGCCTGAAGAAAATTTTCTACAATATTTATGTGGGAACCTGGTTGAGCTCTTGTTGGTAAATCTCACAGAATTGCAGGGGACCCTCCATGATTCGGTCCCTCTGGAGTTTTTAACTCATAGTCTTCCACACTGCAGCTCCAGCAATTTGTCAATTACAGTTCAGGTTTTCCTAACCTGCTGCAAGTTCCTGAAGCAGTTTCTCCTGGTGAGTCTCTGCTCCAGTAAGCTGTGATTCCCTGTATTCATCTGTCTCTCCAATCTTGGGAATAGTCTTTCCCCTATTTCCTCTCTTCCTTCATAGTTCCAGAAAGAGCTGTTGATCTTTTTGGCTGTTCAACTTTTTATTTGTTAGACTAGAGCAGTGTCTTCCAAGCTCCTTTCATGTGGAACCAGAAAGTGGTCATTTCCTCCTGTCATTTCTTTATCCTTTCTTTGTCTTCTATTTTTTGAAGCCTAGTGTGTGTGTGTGTGTGTGTGTGTGTGTGTGTGTGTGTGTTGTGAACAACTACTGCTAGATCATTTTTCACCGACTCGCATTCTTTTTTTCTTTACCTACTTTCCATTGGATATACAAACTTCTCTTTTGTTGGTTAATATTATAATTCTTTTTTCATTCTACTAATTAACCCTACTTATGTCCATTTTTCTCTGTCAAATTCTAAATGTAGCAATAGGTGTGTCTTCCTCTTAAAAGGAAATGTATCTTAGCATTTGTCACCTCCCTTATTTCACACCTTGTGGGTATCATCTAGAGTTTTAGTTTAAGATTGTTATAAACCTATTCTTTTATTGTTTTTGCCATTTTGCAAACAGTGTGCTTTCTTAAATTCTTTACTTACTATTTATTTTGACGTATCCTTCTGAACTTTTTTTCTAATGAATGGAGCTATTCTTCCAGACCATTTTTCAGGATATAAAATTGTGCTTTATGATCCTGAGTCCTTATATTATGGTTTATTTTTGCACTCAAAAATATTTTTGAAGTGTTATTTCTTTAAAAATAAAAAAAAAGTTTATTTGTGTGTATAATAGTGGTTTTATTGAGGAGTCTTTTTATCATCTTATCCATTTTTAAGTTTACAGTAAAATAGTGTTAACTGTATGCATATTACTTTTAGGGAGGCTTATTCCAATTTTATTCTTATTCCAATGTAGAATGTTTGAGGTTTTTTTGAATACTCTCTTTTTCATGGTTATCCTTAAATTTCACTCATGTGATATTTCCTTTTCCTATATTTATCATTTAGTACTCTGTGTGCCCAGAGATTTTTGGCTTTTCATGTCTTAAAAATCATTTCCTTTTTAAAAAAATCCCCTTTGTTTACTTTTTTCTCTGTCCTTTGGTGATTTTATTGTAAAAATATCAATGTTTCTACCTCTATGACATAATGTTCTTTTAAATTTTCACCTCTTTCAGCCTTCCTGATGTTTCCTGGCAGACTGCTTTGGCCTCTTCCTCCAGTTCATCAATTTGACTATTTTGTCACAGATCATCTTTTGCACAATTTGAAATAATCCTTTATTTTACCATTTAAAAATTTTACCTTAATTTCTACCTTTTCTGGTTTCAATATTGATTTTTTTTTTATGTTTTTACTGAGAAGGGTGAAGGAGAGTTCATTTTCCTTGTGTCTTAGTTCATCTTACTTTATTAAATTTTTTTTAGTCTCATTGTTTTGAGGACAAATGCTTGGATTTATTTAAGTGAGACTCACAATGTTTGTCTTTTGTTGAAATAATTTCATTGATTTGCATTTTTGAACTCACATATGTTTTATGCATTTATGCTTTAAATTTACAATTTTTCTGCATTTGAGTATTGATTTATCTTTCCCCCCACTCCCCACTTTGTCTTACTTTCACTGGGCTGTCCATGTCTTTCTGTATTTCTCTTTCTCATCTATGTCCTCATCTGGAAGTTTGGCAGTTCTACTATGATTTTCAGTTCAGCTAGCGTTTGCCATCTTCTCTTTAACTGGTATATACAAATTGCTATTTCCTTGGTCGTATATTTACACTACATAATATTTCTGCTTCCAATCAAACAACTTAATTGCCTATATCTTTTCCTTCACCCAACCGTTATGATTTTCTGAAAATCTATATTTCTATTTTTCTCTCTACAAGATTATGGGGTTTTTTTCCCTGATATATTTAGACCATTATTCAATTTTCCTTTTTAATATATATTCTCTGTTCTAACAAAAATTACTAATGTCTTACAAATTCACAATTATATTATTATCTATCATTTTAAAATACTCTATATATTGTGAGATTAATTCTTTACTTCTGTTTATCTACTCCTTTTATTTATTTATTTATTTTACCTTGAGATCAGTCTTCTAGTTTGTTTTCATTTGGTTCTAATAGTTGAGCAATTATTTTTGCCATTTTGGGTGCAAAGTTCATGTATTTTCTGTTTTGTGGAAATATGATTCTAAAATTCTAGAGTGATGTCCTGTTTGCTGTTGTTTTATTCAAGCAAGCTGTATTTCTATCTGGGAGTTTGTAAAGTTTAATATGTATCTTGGTCATTCAAAAATTTCATCAGAAACCTTTATATATATAAATAAGGGAGGTGACAAATACTAACTTTATACATATATATACAATCTCCTCCCTGGAGCCAGTTGCCCTCCTTCAGTGTGAAGAGAGAAGCCACACAAGTTCTTTAAAAATGTAGTCCACTTCTGCCATTTCTTCTGTTAGAACAGCTATTATATTATATTATGTCTCAATATCAGCTATTCAAGTCTCCCATTCATTCTCTCAGTTTTTCCATATCTGTGGGGTTTTGCCTGCATTGTAAGATTCTTCCAGTTAAGCTTTTCAACTACTAATTCAGGTCTCAACAGTGCCTATTCTTTTTGTTTTAGTTCATCTCATGTTATGAACTTTTGGAAAATAATTTCTATATCTGGACGGATTTTTTTCTGTGTTTGTGTGCAAATATACTCTAAATAAATGTTGTGCCCAAGAACATTACTTACTTTTTTGTTGCTGTTTTTGTTGAAATTCTCTTTATTCTTGTCCACATTTTTGTAAATTTGGCCCTCTTTCCTCAGTTTACTAATTCTCATTAATCTTGATTTGTGTTCTCATTATGTCAAGCTACTTGAATGTCCCGAGAAATGCCAAATAAACCTTTAGTGGAAAGCACTAAAGGTTTTGGTTCTGGCTGTTCTGAGGTGAACAAGCTGCATAACTAAGACCCCACTCCCTGTCTACCCCTTTACCCCTCTATGGAAAGCTGAACTCTGCTTTCAGGCCTCTCTGAGCACACACATTGGGGAGCAGTCCCCAGCACCTCCACAGTCTGTGGGAAATCTTTCCCCAGTACTATTCTACTCTACAGACCGCTGATAATACATCTCTTAATTACAGTAGCAGTTCACTTGGACTTGCTAGAGCAAGTCCTCCCATGTTTCCTCTTCTTTAATCTTTCTTAGTTATATCCATATATATATCAAAATAATTTTGTTAATACTACCAAAAATATATAAATAAAAGAAAATAAACACACTTTGTTTTTGTTGTTGTTGTTATTGTTAAGCCATTTGAAAATTTAAAAAAATCATCCTCAGCTGGAATCACCGTACCGCCATGTTTTTGTGGACGTAATTGTGATGCTGGCACACAAGCACTTAATCTGTTTGCCAAATCAGTTTTTTTATCACCTTAATTATATTGCTTACCACATGTTGAATGCATGTATACATGTATGCATGTGGTATGTATTTATCTACCTAATAATATCTATTCATATCAGATCAATCTATATAAATCAGCTTATTTTTTTAGATTGAGATATAATTGACATAAAATAGCCTATTGGTTTTAGGTGTAAAACATAATTATTTGATATATGTATATATTGCAAGGTGAATACCACAGTACGTTTAAATAACATCCATCACCACACATAGTTACAATTTTTTTCCTTGTGATGAGAACTTTCAAAAATTAGTCTCTTAGTAACTTGTAAATATAAAATAATGTTAACTATCTTCATCATGCTCTACATTACATCCTCAGGACTTATTCATCTTATAGCTGGAATTTTGTACCTTTTGATCACATTCACCCAATTTGCCAACCTCTCTTCCCCTGCTGCCCACCCCCTGCAACCTCTAATCTGTTCTCTGTAGCTATGAGTTTGGTTTTTGTTTGTTTGTTTTCTAAATTACACATGTAAGTGAGATCATGCACCACTTGTTTTTCCCTGTCTGACTTATTTCATTTAGCATAATGCCCACAAGGTCCATCCATGTACTTGCAAATGGCAATATTTCTTTTTTTTAATGACTGAATTATATATATATATATATATACATATTTTACAGGTTTCTAATCCATTCATTCATTCATCAATAAACACTTGGGTTGCTTCCCAATCTTGGGTATTTTAAATAATTTTTCAATGAATATGAGGGTAAGCATATTTTTTGGAGATAATGATTTTTGTTTCCTTCAGACAGATATCCAGTTATGGAATTGTTGAATATGATATCTCTATTTTTAATTTTTTGAGAAAATTCAATACTTTTTTCCATAGTGGATGCACCAAGTTATATTCCCACCAACGATTTAAGACTGTTCCCTTTTCTCCACATCCTCACCAAAACTTGTCATTTTGATAATATCCATTCTAACAAATGTGAGGTGATATCTCATTAGGTTTTTGATATGCATTTACTGGATGATTACTGATGTTGAGCATCTTTTTAATGTACTTGACCATCTGTATGTTTTCTTTGTAAAAATGTCTATTCAGATTCTTTGTCAATTTTTAATCAGATTGTTTATGTGTTTTTATGTTGTTGAGTTTCATGAGTTATTTATATATTTTAGGTATTAACCCCTGATAAAACAAATGATTTGCAAATATTTTCTCCCAATACGTAAGTTGTCTTTCCATTTCATCGATAGTTTTCTTTGTTATGCAGAGCTTTTAAAATTTGATATAGTTACATTTAAAAATTTTTTTTGCTATTGTTGCCTTTGCTTTTGGTGTCAACTCCCTAAAACCATTACCAGGACCAATATCAAGAAGATTAGTACTTATGTTTTCCTCTAGTTTTATTATTTCAAGTCTTACATTCAAGTCTTTATTTTGAGTTAATTTCTGTGTATGGTGTAAGACTGTGGTCCATTTTCATTCTTTTGCATGTGATTATACAGATTTCCCTTTATCAACTACTGAAGAGACTGTCATTTTCCCTTGCATATTTTTGTCATAAATTGATTACCAAATATGCTTGAGTTTATTTCTAGGCTTCATATTCTGTTGCATTGATCTACATGACCGTTTTTATGCCAATACCATACTCTTTTGATTACTATACCTTTGTAATATAGTTTGAAGTCAGGAAGTGTGGTACTTCCAACTTTGTTCTTTCTCAAGATTTCTTTGGCTATTTGGAATCTTTTGTGGTTCCATGCACATTTAAAAATTTTTTATTTTATCTTTGTGAAAAATTCCATTAGAATTTTAATAGAGATTTCATTGAATTTGTAGATTGCTTAGGGTAGTATGGACACTTTAACAGTTTTAATCTTTCTACTCCATGAGAAAAAATGTCTTTCCATTTATTTGTGTCTTCAATTTATTTAACCAAAATCTTATAGCTTTCAATGTAAAGCTCTTTCACCTCATTAGTTAATGTTATTCTTAGGTAATTTATTCTTTTTGATGCAATTATAAATGGGGTTGTTTTCTTACATTTGGGATTTTTTTTTTTTTCAGTATGCGGGTCTCTCACTGTTGTGGCCTCTCCTGTTGTGGAGCACAGGCTCTGGATGTGCAGGCTCAGTGGCCATAGCTCACGGGCCCAGCCGCTCTGCGGCAAGTGAGATCTTCCCAGACCTCGGCACGAACCCATGTCCCCTGCATTAGCAGGCAGACTCTCAACCATTGCGCCACCAGGGAAGCCCACATTTGGGATTTTTGATTGAAAAGAAAATTAAATCTTTAGAGCAATCTGTATACAGTTATATATTTACAAGATTGAATCTTCAACTCTATTTAGTCACACTTTTATAATTTTTCTCAGTAGTGTTTTAAAGTTTCCTACTTAAAGTCTAGAAGAGGGTTTTTGTTTCTGTTTGTTTTTATATATTAATCTTTAACATTTTTATACTATAGGACTACTTTATATATTTTTAAAATTTCTAACTAATGCTGGGTATAAAACATTATTTTGCATCAATTTTTAATTCAGCAACCTTATTAAAATATCTTCTTGTTGCAAATAATTTTACTGTAGTATCTCTTAGGTTCTCTTTCTTTGCACTTAATTATATCAACCAAAAAATAGTAAAATTTTTGCTTCTTCTTTCCAATTTTCTCTCCTTTTTTGCTGCTTTTTCCTGCATTGGTGCATTGCTTAGGGACTTCTGTCCAATAATCAATAGAAGCAATGAGAATAGCCTCCTTGTTTTCTTCCCAATAAACCAGTGAAAATTTTAATGTTTTACCAACATTAATAATGTTTGGTGTAGATAAAAGTTAGATACCTTTTCAGATGAAGAAAATCCACTTCTATCCAAAGTTTGCTCTCCTTTTAATGAATGTATATTAATTCTTATTGATAGTTTTGGCATATGTTAAGAAATGCTATGACTTTCCCTCTATTGTGTTAATATTTTAAGTTATATTAATTGAATTTTAATGATAACACATTTTTCAACTTAATTTTTCATATTTGATTATATAATTTTTATTTATTGCTGACTTAATTTTGTTCATATTTTCTTTATGATTTTACTTTAATCTGAGTACATGTGGCTTGTAATTTGATTTTGTTAAAATATCCTTGCTTATGTTTTGGTATCAAGGTTTTACTTGTTTTATAAAATGAGTTGGAAATATTATTTCTTCCTTAAATATTGGTGAAAAATTTACTGGTAATAACTTTTGGAACTGTAAGTGTGAGGACATTTTTAAATCCTTGTTTTTTAGTAGAACTAAGACCAATCCTTTTTTCTTTCTATATTCATTTCATCTAAATACTTAAATTTGTCTGCACAATGTTGTTCATAATATTCTCTTATGATCATTTTAATGTTAGTGAGGAATGTCATTTATTTCTGATTTCTTATTGATTATATTTTGTCTGCTTGTTTTGTTATTCACTGAGAGGAATGCTTTCAAGTCTCTGACTATGATGGTGAGTACCATTGTTGCTGACTGAGTCCCTCACCACTGCACAGCCCAGCTTATTGCAACAGTGCTCACAGTAAATACCTCCAAGTCTCTGGCTTGAGTTTTACTTTTCCCTGCATGAGTGACAAGCTCTAAGAACCAAGGTATTTAAAGCCAAGAGGAGAAATCTTTCTCTCATAAAAAATAAGTATTAAAGCTTCCTTACACCTCAGATGGAATTGTTGTAAACTAAATTGACTATTGGAGTTCAACAGTAGCACAGAGCCTCAGAAACCCATAGTGGGAACTTACACAAAATTTTCTGGCTTTTTATTTTCCTGGTCTCACTTTCCCACTTCTTAAGATCTCTTCAACTTATCTCTCGAAAGACTACTTGTACCTAAATATATTTGACCTTCTTCAAAAGAAGTCTAAATTAAAACAATTCTTCCAGCACTTTTCTAATTGTATCCATTGTGTGACAATATGCAAGGGTGTGCATATTTCAAACCATTATACCTCTAGATAAACCGAAACATTTGATATTTATGAAGCTAAATATCTATAGTAAAACTTTGTGCCGTAGAATCTCTTTGCTCTGGATGGATACAACTTCACCAGTTGTATTTGTTTATTTAGACTCTTGTTATTATTTTTATATTTTTGTTCTTCTTGTAAATTTATACTCAGTTGTCTTTTGATAGCAGCATATGCAAGTAAGTCCCCTACATACAATAGAGTTCCACACCAAGAGCACATTCATAAATCCAATCTATTCATTAAGTCCAACAAAGTTACCCTAGGTACCCAACTAACACAGTTGGTTATATAGTACTCTACTGTAATAGGCTTATAATACTTTTCACACAATACATAAAAAACAAACACAAAATATAAAGAAAACATTTTTAATCTTATAGTACAGTACCCTGAAAAGTACAGTAGTACAGTACAACAGCTGGCATCCAGGGGCTGGCATCAAGTGAACAGGCAGGAGAGTTACTGACTGGAGGAGGGAGAGGAGGTGGGAGATGGTAGAGCTGAAGGATTGTCAGCAATAGGAGACAGAGGGCAAGCTGCAATGTCATCCACACCTGATGTTGATGGTACAGGTTCTGATTCCTTACTGGATTCAATTCTATCTACCCTCTTGAGAAAACAATACAGTGATGTCTGGGTAGTAGCTCTTGTTTTCTCATCCTAGATGACAGGGTAGCACTGGATTGCATTCTGAACGGCTGCTGCAAACTTCGTGCATCGTTCTATGTTCAGTTCCTTTGCCTCAAAAACCGTGTCTCCTCAAAGAAAGAAAATCTCCTTGCCACTTCCTGAATCGTGAATCTCCTCATTCTGCAGTTACTTCTTCCTCTTGTCTCTCTTCATCCTTTCTCTGGGTATGTTCACATCTTTGGAAGTTTGAAACTTGAAGGTTCATATGTAAGGGATTTAACTGTTTTTCAATGTCTAAACTCAAAACATTTGCCTTTTAGCTACAGTACTTATTCAAATTATATTAAATATAATACTGATATATAGAGATTTAAATATATGATTGTATCCTAAGCTTTCTATATGGCAGCTTCTATGACATTTTCCCGCTTCATCATTTTTTGAATAATTTTTATTAAACTATTTTCTTTCTATAAATTTAGAAAGTATGCCCTCAGTTATGTAATCTTTTATAGATTATTCTAAGAGTTAAAGCATAAAACCTTGATAAAGCCTTATCAACATACAAAATTATCTGGCAATTTTTTCCTCTTCTCAGCAAATGTGAAAACAAAGCATTTAATTTCATTAAAGTACCTTCAGAATTATATAACATACTTATGTTCAGAAACGTGACAGGGAGGTCAAGAAAGTAAAGTGAGGATTTATCTAAGCGATAGTACACTCTCAAGGGGAAAGTTGGCAGGCTTAGGTGAGTAGCTCTGCCCTGAGTTTCTTTGGCAAACTTGTTATGTGGGGTGTAGAAATGAAAGGGTGGAGTCTTCATTGGAGAAGGAGGGGCTTGAGGGTTGTACTCCCTGATTTTCATCCCAGCTCCACCTTCCGGAGGGAAATTTCTGTCCTTATTTAGCCTTGATGGGAAGTGTCATGGCCTCAGTGTATAAAGGGAACTTCCTATCTACAAGGTTCATTTAATTGTAATAAGAGCATAATGAGCAAAAGGTTACATTCAGTTGCTGGAGATTCTCCACTTGTCCCACCTTTCTTTGTGTAGCTTTAGAACACTTATCACCCAAAAATGTGTGGTTTTCTGTCAGCCTGGAAGTTTCTGCTTTTCTTTGTCTGACCAAGGACGCCTGTTGTTTACAAGATGTGTGGTTTCATGCCATCTGGTTGGTACCCCCCTTCCTCTTCTCCTACCTAGCTACGTGCTTGCTGTAACACTTATAATTTTGTTCTTCTCAGACACGTAAATTTCAGAAAGCAATATTATTATTATTACTATTTTAATGTTCATTTAAATTTGCCTATTTATTTATTATTTGTTTATTGCATGCTTCAGATATGACCTTTTTTTTTTTTTGCGGTATGCGGGCCTCTCACTTTTGTGGCTTCTCCCGTTGTGGAGCACAGGCTCCGGATGCGCAGTGTCAGCGGCCATGGCTCACAGGCCCAGCTGCTCCGTGGCATGTGGGATCTTCCCGGACTGGGGCACGAACCCGTGTCCCCTGCATCGGCAGGCGTACTCTCAACCACTGCACAACCAGAGAAGCCCCAGTTATGACCTTTGATCTGAAATTATGTTGTTTCTTCCAGAAGAATGTCTTTTAGATTGTCTTTTAATGTAAATCTACTTGTGTTAAATTCTTATTTGGATATTCTTTGATGTTTTAGGTTGTATTCTTATAAAATAATTTTGCTAAATAGAATTAATAATATTAGAACTTTAACATGTTAAGACTTTTGGTTGTTATTATTTTGTTTTTGTCTGAGTCAAATATTAGTGTTGAGAAATAATTTTCTGGTCAAACTATTTCTACTTTGAAAATAATGTCTATTGTCTTTAACTGCTTTTAACATTTTATCTTTGCTATATTTCTCTAATTTCACCCTAATGCTTTAGGTATGGATTTCTTTATAGTTTTCTGCTTAGGATTTACTGGGCTAGTTGACTTCTTTTTTCATTTGTTATGAAAAAATTTCAGCCATTATATCTTCAAATATTACTAACTTACTCTTTCTCTATTTTCATCTTTGACTTTAATTCAACGCATAATAGGCCTTTAAATGATTTTTTTTATTTTTCCAGTTTTATTGATATATAATTGACATACAGCATTTGTGAATTTAAGGTGTACAACACGATGATTTGATAGATGTGTGTACTGCAAAATCATCACCACAATAAGTTTAGTTAGCGTACATCACCACACAGTTACATGTTTTCCTGTGATGTGGACTTTAATATTTGATCCTAACAACTTTCAAATGTGCCATATCATTAAGTGTAGTCACCATGCTGTACATAACATCCTCAGAGCTTAATTGTCTTACATGTGGATGAAGAATGTCACCTGACATATCGGTAAACAAATGATGTTGTGGCCATCAAGCCATCAGACGCTGTATCCACCCTCAGCTGTGCACCCTGAAGGGATTCAGGATGGAGAAAAACAGGACACTGGCCCTAGATAGTTAAGGTACACATCAAAGGAATGATTTCAATGAGCCCAGACTGTTACATCTTCCCATACAAAGAAATGTGCTAAATTAATTAACTTGACAAGTCTGGTTTTCTGTAATTAATAGTAATCTTTTGATGCTCTGACTACCTGGTTTGTGTTGCAAAAACTCCTATAGGTCCTGACATCTCCCTGACCTCTTCAGAGCTGCCCCTCTGAGCTAACTGGAGGCTGTCTTCCGGGCTTAAATCCTCAGAAAGTCTACTGAATAAAAACATAATTCTCAACATTTAGATTGTGATTTTTTTTTCAGTTGACATAAAACTGGACATTTGTACTCCCTAAACTTCCCATCTCTGGCAACCACAAACATGTTCTCTGTTTCTGTGAATTTAGTTTTATTAAATTCCACACATAAGTTAGATCAAATGGTATTTGTCTTTCCCTGTCTGATTTATTTCACTTTATCCCGTGTGTTTCTATCTTATATCCTGTATTTTATATATTTATGTCTTTCCTTGATTTATTACACATGCTTTCTGCTCATTTATATTAGGTTGCTAACTCTCCTTTGAATTGTGACTAAGCAGTTAAAAATTTGTTCATTAAGTTTTAAATTTTGGTTATTTTATATATTTAGTTCTAAAGTATTGATTTTAAATTTCAAAATATAATAGTGATATGTTTACTGATAATATTACAATGTTGTTAGATTTCGAAGAATGCCTCCAAGATCCCCACTTCCTGATATACACATACCTCATACTCCCCAGAACTGTGAATATGATGGATTTTGCTGTGAGAAACAATTGATATGCCTTTGCTAGTTTTCAAGATGGAGGAGAAGAACTATGAGACAAGGAATGTGGGTAGCCTCTACGTGATGAAAAAGGAAAGAAAATGATTTTTTCCCTAGAGCCTACTGAAAAGAATGCATCACTATCAATGCCTTGACCCTCTCTCACATTCATGGTAGTCTTAAAAATCAGCAGCCTTGCAACCAGCAGAAGAGTTAATGGGGTTTGGGACTCCTCAAAATGTCAGCATGTTTTGCAGCTCTCTGGAAAAGCCTTATTCTCAGAGCATTGTGATTTTTTGACCTGACTTAAAGCTCTTTCAATGGGAAAAGTGCTGTCTCTAGGGTTTTTTCAGAACAATCAGAAAAAATTAGTAACTGTTAAAGGCAGTTACTAATATTGCAAATTTCTGAAGCCATGATATTGGGTTAGGAAATATTTTAAAAGCCTGGTCAAAAAATTAAAAGAAATACCTGAGCTATTAGATGTCTATAGAGGGCTTCAAAAAAGTTCTGACGTACCTGGGGTTTCTAGGAGGTCATGCATTTTTGCAAGGCAGTGTGTGCACTTCCAGGAGAGAACTGATATAGCTCAATCTTACACTTCTGCCTGACTTTTCTTGCTCACTTTGAGGACCTGCACAAGCAGGAAGTGAATGCTAAAGCAGAACTGTAAACATCAGAGTGTTGAAGATGCGCCTCATCATAGTGCCCCTCATGAAAAGGTGGAACTTATTGGTTCAAGACGATTAAGGATAGTTGTGAACAATCTTTTTTTATAAGTAAGCTAACCAAGCAGAGATATCAGTGGTAGCATACTACAGGGGATAGAGATAGAATAGAACACAAAAAAATGGGGTCCAGAAAAGTAACTAAACAAGCAATTAGCAAACACAACAACAACAGACTCTGGAAGTTGTATCTTATTTCCAGAGTCACCATATTTATATTACTTCAAATATCCAGTTTTCAAGCAAATCATGTATGAGACACAAAACAAACCAACTGTAAAATAGAAAAAAGGGGAAAAAAGTAATAAAATTGTGCAAAGCCACTAAATTGTGAACAAAAGAATATATATCTAAAAAGTAATGAAAAAAGAACACTTTAATTAATAAAGAAACTTATGTTGTTTCTAAGCAGAAAAAACTTTACAATAGAAAGATGTTATTGCTCTAAAAATTGATTTAAAAATTTAACTGAGATTAAAATCTCAGTTATAACAATATTGGAAGTCCTAAAGTAACCTAACTTATTGCAAAAGTAATCTGAAGGAGAAACAAAAAAAAAATGGGAAGGGGGAATAATAATTAAGAACAGTGTGAATTATTGTATCAGAAATTACAACATACAATTAAATCAGAGTGATTAAAACAATATAGTGTTCACCAAGAATTTGAAAGTAGATCAAAACAGTACAGTGGTCCAGAAATAAAACTGAACATACAGCGATGTAGCATGTGTTAAATGTTGCATTTCAAAATGGTAAATATAAGATAGACCAGTCAATAAATATTGTGGGAATTGAATAGTATGGATTTGGAAAAAACATAAGTCAGGTGCATAAATTAATTATATGTTAAAAATTGAGATGTAGTAAAGAGCAATTTATTTTTAATTATAAGAAACTATTATATACAGAGATTATATTATAAAGAATGGCTTAAGAAGGACACCATGAGAACAATACAACATTTTAAAAAACATAAAGAAAAAATACATGTGAGTTCCCAAATTAAAAAAAGAAAATTGACTGGTAAAAATACTAAATAGAAAACAAATAAATGGGAAGATATTCCATGTTCATGAATAGGAATACAATATTGTTAAGATGCCAATACTCTCCAAAGTTATATACAGATTCAATGTAATCCCAATTAAAATTCCAGCTCCTTTTTTTCTTGAAAAAATGGCAAAGGTGATCCTCACATTGATTGGAACTGTAAGGACCCCAAATAGTCAAACTATTCTTGAAAAAGAGGAACAAACTTGGAGGACTCACACTTCCTGACATCAAAAGTTACTATAACAATTAAAACAGTATGATACTCACATACGGACACATATATAGACCAATAGAATAGAATAAAAATCCTGGAAATAAATCCTCAAATATATGGTCAATAGATTATTGACAAGAGTGCCAAGACTGTTCAATGGGTAAAGGGAATTATTTTCATCAAATGGTGCTGAAAACACTGAATATCCATTTGGAAAAGAATGAAGTTGGGCCCTTACTTCACAACATATATAAAAATGTACCTCTCGGGCTTCCCTGGTGGTGCAGTGGTTGAGAGTCCGTCTGCCGATGCAGGGGACATGGGTTCATGTCCCAGTCCAGGAAGATCCCACATGCCACAGAGTGGCTGGGCCCATGAGCCATGGCTGCTGAGCCTGCACGTCCAGAGCCTGTGCTCCACAGCGGGAGAGGCCACAACAGTGAGAGGCCCATGTACTGCAAAAAAAAAAAAAAAAAAAAAAAAAAAAAAAAAAAAGTACCCCAAATGAATCAAAATGTAAAAGCTGAAGTTATAAAACTCATGCAATAAAGCAATGGGGGAAAATTCAGGACATTGTATCTGACAACAATTTCACAGATGTGTCACCAAAATCTCAAGCAGTGAAATAAAAAGTAAATAAATTAGACTTCAACAAAAATAAAAACTTTTGTGCATCAAAGGAAACGATCAAGAAAATTAAAAGGCATTCTACAAACTAGGAAAAATATTTGAACATCATTTATAATGAAAAGGATTTAAAATCCAGAGTATATAAAAATCCTCAAACTTAACAATGACAACAAAAATAAAACTAAACAAACAGAAGAAAACAATAAAAATAAGCAGTGTTTGAGTAGACCTTTCTCTATAGAAGATATACAAATAGTAACCACTTGAAAAGATGCTCAACATTATTAGTCATCAGGGAAATGCAAATAAAAATCACAATGAGGGGGACTTCCCTGGTGGTCCAGTGGTTAAGGCTCTGCACTTCTACTGCAGGGGGTATGGGTTCAATCCCTGGTTGGGGAACTAGGATCCCACATGCCGTGGAGCATGGCCAAAAACAATCACAATGAAATGCCATGTTATATGCATCAGAATGCTATTAAAAATAAATAATAATTTTTTGGCAAGGACATGAAGAAATAGGAGCATGTGCATTTAAGATGGGAATGTAAAATGATGCAGGTGCTGTGAAAGACTGTCAGTTACACAAAAAAGTTGTACGTAGAATTACCATTGATTTGGCAATGCCAATCTTGAGTAGTCATTAATTATAAACAGAATTATATAATCAGAATTAAAAGCAGAGATGCAAACACATATTTTTATAACAATGTTTATAATAACATTATTCACAACAGCCAAAAGGTAGAAACAATCCAAATGTTCATCAATAGATGAATGGATAAACAAAATATAGCATATAAGACAATAGAATATTATTACTCAGCCATAAAAAGGAATGGATTTTTGGTATATGTTACAGCATGGCTAAATCTTGAAAACATGCTAAATGAAATAAGTCAGACACATACAATAAGGACACACATTATGTGACTCCACCTATATGGGATAGGTAGGATAAGCAAATTCATAGGGACAGAAAGTAGTGTAGAGTTTGGGAGAAGGCGAAAGAAAGAGATGGGATGTTATTGTTTAGTGGATAGCGTTTATATAGAGAATGATGAAGTTCGGGTATAGATAACGATGATGGTTGCACAACGTTGTGAATGTACATAATGGAGCTGAATTATATACTTAGAGATTGTTTAAATGATAATATAAATATAATTATGTATTCACCAAAATGGAAAAATATATCTTAGGGAAACATTTTTTTAAAAGATAAGTGACAAGTTACAAGAAAATATTTTAAACATATATACAAGTTAATAACTATAATAAAATATATGAACAGTTTTCTTATATGAATAAGAATTAAACATCCATATAAAAATATAAAAATTATATGAATAGTAAATTTAAATTAGAAGAAATATCAGTGACCAATAAGTATATGAAAATTTGCCCATCTCATCAGTAGACTCAGTAAGAATCAAAACAATGACCTGATTAAAGAAAAATAAATAAAAGAATCAATCCAGTATTTTTTAAATGTAGGAAAAATAGTTAATTATAGATAGCTCATGGTAGCATACATTGGAATAGCACTTTTGAATGCAGTTCAACAGCTGTTCTAAAAATAAACAAATACATATTAAAGGAAGTGAAAAAAGAAATCAATCTGATACTCTGATCCAACAGTTCTAGATAATTATCTTACAAACATATGTCCACATGAGAAATGGTACATAATGAAAAATGTTTATTGCAGCATTCTTTACAATGACAAATATACTGAATACAATCTAAAATTCCATTAGCAGAGAAAACTGTGAAAGACTGAAATTGGCATAAAAGATAACTTGTGGCCTGTCAAGAACACTCTCTAAGTTATCTCTGTCTGTCATGGTCTTCGAACAATTCTGTAAATTGTAGTGAACTAATAGTAGGTTCATCTACATATAAATGCAAATGAATTGAATCTATTGGATCTGTAAATATTGGCTAATTTTGTATGTATCTATAAATTCATTTTGGTGTATGTATCTATAAATTCATTTTGATGGTGTTTGTACAAGTGTGTGTGTGTGCGTGTGTGAGTGTGCTGGATTCTCCTTTGAACCAGTTCCAATATCTTACTGGTTTAATTAATTGAGGAACTAAAGAAAGTCTGAAATGTTTTCACTTTATGGTTGTATAAGAGTCTTTATATTACCCTTTAAAAGTTATCCTTTAACATCATAATTAGGAAATTATTATTCATCTATATTAATAGAAGTTTGTTCATCTATATTCAGAAATACCAAGGAGTTAAAGGAATGATTCTGAGCTATATATTCTGTTTTGGAAATTTATTTAAGGAGTATCATTATTAAATAAGTTGCTACAATATATACAATAACTTCTTTCTTAAAATTTGCATATGTGGAAGGTATATAAATTTAAATATGTAGAAGAAATACATTTACACTGCAAACTGTTAACTAAGGTTGATTATATGATTTATCATTGAATTGGTACATTTCTATGAATGGAAAATGTTGCCATTACTTTAACAATCACAGTTACCCCAGATCAGCAGGTATAAATTGGCATGTATGGCCACTCAATTCCTAAGAATTGTTACTTCTGGGAAAGATAGTGTAATTTTTTTCTAGTCATCTTATTATTAAAAAAATTAAGAATGTAGTCATTTATTCTTCTACATTTTAAAATAGAAAACCATTTTTTAACTGGCTGAGCTTAAAAGTACTGTTTGAAATGTAAGTTTGATTACATTATGGCTAATAAGTCAAATCTTTAACAATGGGGACTGATTAAATGTATTGTGTCACAACTGTAAAATAAACTATTATATGGCTTTTAAACATACCAGTTTTAGGGCTTCACTGGTGGCGCAGTGGTTGAGAGTCCGCCTGCAAATGCATGGGACACAGGTTCATGCCCCAGTCCAGGAAGATCCCACATGCCATGGAGCGGCTAGGCTCATGAGCCATGGCCACTGAGCCTGCGCGTCCAGAGCCTATGCTCCGCAACGAGGCCACAACAGTGAGAGGCCCGCGTACCGCAAAAAAAAAAAAAAAAAGAAACATCCTTTATAGAAAATATAAAGTCATATGCTGTCCTCTGTCCATTGTAGAAATATAAGTATTGTTTGGCTGGTTGGAGGTATTTCAATCTGTACCAATGCCTAACTTTTATAACTGAGGAAACTGAGGCCCTAAGTTATAAATTGACAGGCATAAAATGACTTGGCAAACCAATGGCAGAACCAATTCCTGGATACATGGTTTTCTGACATCTAAAAATAATTATTTTTAATTATTAAATTAATAACATTTTTGTAAGCATAGGGTTATTCCAGTTACTTATCAAGAATTTTTAGGAGATAGCCAAGATGGTAGCATAGAAAGGCCCTGAAATCAAATCCTCCCAAAGACATATCAAACTTACAACTACTTACAGAGCAACTACCTTTGAGAATAACCTGAAGACTAGATGAAAAGAATTTCCACAACTAAAGACACCACAAGGAGACAGGTAAGAGGGGCGGAGATATGGTATTGTCAGGACCTACAATCCTGAGTCAGCAAACCCCAAACAGGAAGAATATCACAATCATAGAGGTTTTCCCCAAGGAGTGAAGAAACTGAGCCCAACATGAAGCTCTCCAGCTCATGGGTCCTACCCTGGGAAGATGAGCCCCCAGGATGTCTGACGTTGAACCAATGGAGCTTTTGTTCAGGAGAGCTGGAGAGCTATAGGAAACAGAGACTTCATGCTTAAAGGGTACTTGCAAAAATTTCACATGCTCTGAGTCACAGCACAGAGGCAGTAGTGAAAGTAGCCTAGGTCAGGCCCACCTGTGTATCTTGAAGAGCCTCCTGAAGAGTAAGGAGACAACTGGGACTCCCCCAGGGACATAGATGTTGGTGGCTGCCATGTTTGGGAACTTGTTCTACTGCAGTAACACTGATGGTGGCAAGTGCCATTATGTAATCCTCCCTCTAGCCCATTAGCAACAGGGAACCAGCCCTGCCCACCAAGAGTTTGTCACCAACACCAAATATCCCATGGCCATGCAGACAGTGGAGGAAGTGTCTGGTCCCTCCCTTCAGTGGGCCAAGACCAGCCCCAATGTTCCCTGGGTTGTACAACATAGCCGTACTGAGAATCAGCCCCACCCTCCAGCAAGATAGCACCAGCCCCAAGACTCCCCACCTTGAGGAGCACACAGACAGGAAGGCCATAGCCCCTGGCCATGCAGGAAGCCAACTTTGTGATCCAGCTGGCCTGAAGCCACCACATGAGGCACAGCCTCACAGACAACTTGGCCAGGGGCTAGCCCCACCTACCAACATGCCCACAGTGGTCAGCCCCACCAGAAGAGAAGGCACACAGAGTGGGCAACTCTAGAGCACATATCTCTGGTGACTGGAGAGGACCATACTGCTAGGTCACATAGAACATCTCCTACATAAGGTCACTTCTCCAAGATTAGGAAATGTAACTGACCTACCTAACACATAGAAATAAACACAGAGAATTGGGCAAAATAAGGAAGAAGAGGAATACATTCCAAACAAAAACCAGACATAACCTTAGAAAAAGAACTAGATGAAGTGGAGATAAGTAATCTACACAATAAAGAGTTCAAGGTATGATTATAAAGACTTTCACCAAACTTGGGGGAAGAATGGATGAATATTGTAAGAATTTCAACAGAATTAGAAAATAAAAAGAAGAACCAAACAGAGCTAAAAAAATACAATTACTGAAATAAAGAAAAATACACTAGTAGGAATCAAAAGTAGATTAGATGATACAGAGAAATGGGAATCACAAAGATGAACATAAAAAAGAAAATTAAAGATGAATATATATTAAGAGACCTTTAGGACAACATATAGTATATGAACATTTGCATTATAGTGGTTCCAGAAGGAGACGAGAGAGAGAAAAGGGAACAGAAGTTATCTGAAGAAATAGCAGCTGAAAACTTCCCTAATCTTGGGAAGGAAACTGACATCCAGGTCCAGGAAGCACACAGAGTCCCAAACAAGATTAAACCAAAGAGATCCACACCAATCACATCATAATTAAAGTGACAAAAAAATAAAGATCAAAAGAAAATCATAAGTGTAACAAAAGAAAAACAACTGGTTATGTTAAACACACACACACACACATACACACACATATACAAAACTTCCATAAGAATATGAACTGACTTCTGCAGAAATATTGCATGTCAGAGTGGCAAGATATATTCAAAGTGATGAAAGAAAAAAACAAACATTCAACAAAGTATACTTTACCCAGGCAAGGTTATCATTCAGAACTTAAGGAGAGATAAAGTGTTTTATAGACAAGCTAAAGCTAAGAATTCAACTCTAGGCAGAAAAGAAAAGGTCACAGTTAGAAATATGAAAATTCAGAAAGAAAACTCTCATTGGCAAAGACAAATATGAATAAAGTTAGACCAACCACTTATAAAGCTATTCAGAAGCTTAAAAGACAAAAGAGACAAAATCATCTACATCTGCAATAAGTAGTTAGGGACAAACACAAAAAATATAAAATATCATGCCAAAAACATGAAATGTGGAGTAAGAGGGTTAAAATTGCAGGGCTGTTAGAATGCTTTCAAACATAAGAACACATCAACTAAAAATAATCATATTTGCATATAGGTTACTATATATAACCAGCATGGTAACCACAAGTCAAAAAACTATAATAAATATGCACACCAAAAAAGAGAATGGAATACAAACATAACATTAAGATAGTCATCAAATCACATGGGAAGAGAGAGAAAGAAGAAGAAAAAGAGGAAAAAGAACTACAAAAACAATCAGAAGACAATTGGCCAAATGGCAATAAATACACATCTATCAATAATTTATTTAAATGTAAATGTACTAAATGCTCCATTTAAAAGACATAGAGTGCCTGAATGAATAAAACAAACAACAAAAACAAAAAAAGACCCTTATATATACTACCCACAAGAGACTCACTTCAGATATAAAGACACCCACAGACTGAAAGTGAGGGGATGGAGAAAGGTATTCCATTCAAATGGAAACAAAAAAAAAAGCTGGAGTAGCAATAAGTATATCAGAAACTATACATAAAAACAAAGACTGTAACAAGGGACAAAGAAGGACATTACATGATGATTAAGAGATCAGTGTAAGAAGAATTTATAACAATTGTAAATATATATGCACTCAACATAGGAGCAACTAAATATGTAAAGGAAATATTAATAAACATTTAAAAAGAAATTGATAGTAACACAATAGTAGGGGACTCTAACATGCCATTTACATCCATGGAGAGATCATCTAGACAGAAAAAATCAATAAGGAAATATTGGCCTTAAATGACATATTAGATGAACTGAATATATATATATATATATATATATATATATATATATATATATATATATATATATATATATATATATATATAAAATGAACAACCTAGAATAAATTGATAAATTCCTAGAAAAGTATAATTTCCAAGACAGAATCAGGAAAAAATAGAAAATATGAACAGACCAATTACCAGTAATGAAATTGAACCAGTATTAAGAAAAATTCCCAAGAAACAAAAGTCCAGGACCAGATGGTTTCACAGGTGAATTCTGCCAAATATTTGAAGAAAAGTTAACATCTATCTTTCTCCAACTCTTCTTAAAAATTGAAGAGAAAAGAATACTTTTGAACTTATTCTTTGAGGCCAGCATCACCCTGATACCAAAACTAGATAAAGACATCAAGGAAAAAGAAAATTACAAGCTAATATTACTAATGAACATAGATGCAAAAACTCTCAGCAAAATATACCAAAACTAGACAAAGAAATCAAGGAAAAATAAAATTAAAAGCTGATACTACTAATGAACATAGATGCAAACACTCTCAACAAAATATTAGTAAACCAAATTCAGCAATGCTTTCTAAGGATCATATATGATGGTCAAGTAGGATCTATCCCAGATATGCAAAGGTGGTTCAGTGTCTGCAAATCAATCAGGGTGGTATACCACACTAACAAATAGAAGAATAAAAATCATAAAGTCATCTCGATAGATGCAGAAAAAAACCTTTGACAAAATTCAACATCCATTTATAATAAAAACTCTCAACAAAGAGAGTATAAAGGGAACATACTTCAATGTAATAAAGGCCATATATAACAAACTCACAGCTAACATCATACTCAATGGCAAAAAGATGAAAACATTTCCCCTTAGACTATGATAAGGCAAGTATGCTCACTCTGGCCCCCTTCCACTCAATACAGAAGGCACAACAATCAGACAAATAAATAAATAAAAGGAATCCAATTTGGAAAGGAAGAATTAAAATTGTCAGTGTTTGCAGATGACATGATATTATATATAGAAAATCCTAAATATACCACCAAAAAACTATTTAGAACTGATCAATGAATTAAGTAAAGCTGTAGGATATAAAGTTAATACATAGAAATCTGTTGTATTTCTCTACATTGACAATGAAATACCAGAAAGAGAAATTAAGAAAACCATTTACCGTTGCATCAAAAATAATGAAATACCTAGGAATAAATCTAACTGAAGAGATAAAAGACTTGTATTTTGAAAGTTCTAATACATTGACTAAAAAAATCGAAGCTGAGGGATACACATGAAAATATATACTGTCTTATGGACTGGAAGAATTAATGTTGTGAAAATGACCATACTACTGAAGGCAATCTACAGATTTAAAACAATCCCTATGGTAATACCAAAGGCATTTTTCACAGAACTGGAACAAGTAATTCTAAAACTTGTATGGAAACCCAAAAGACCCTGAATGGCCCAAGAAATCTTGATAAAGAAGTACAAAGCTGGAGATATTATTCTCCCTGAGTTCAAAGTATACTACAAAGCCACAGTAACTAAAACAGTATGGTACTGATCCAAAAACAGACACATAGATCAATGGAAGAGAATAGGGAGCCAAGAAGTAAACCCATGCTTATATGGTCCATTAATCTATTGTAATAAAGGAGGCAAGAATATACAATGGGGAACAGACAACCTCTTCAACAGCCTCTTCAACAAATGGTGTTGGGAAAACTGGACAGCTACATGAAAAAGAATGAAACTGGACTACTTTTTCACACCATATATAAAAATAAATCAAAATGGATTAAAGACTTAAATGTAAGACGTGAAACCATAAAATTCCTAGAAGAAACATAGGCAGCACACTCTTGACATTGGTCTTAGCAATAATTGTTTTTGGATCTGTTTCTTCAGGGAAGTGAAACAAAAGCAGAAAGAAATAAAGATACTTTGTTTAGTCAAACATCAGACTAAAAAGCCTTTGCACAGTGAGGGAAAGTATCAACAAAATAATAAAGTAGTCTACTGAGTGGGAGAAGAAATTTCAAACAATATATCCAATAAGAGGTTAATATCAAAAACATGCAAAGAACTCATATAATGCAATATCAAAAAAACAAACAACCCTATTTAAAAATGGGCAGAGGATCTTAATAGACATTTTTCCGAAAAAGACACACAGGTGGCCAACAGACACATTAAACTATTCTCAACATCAGTAATCATCAGGGAAATCAAAACCACAATGAGAAACCAACTTACACCTGTCAGAATGTCTATTGTCAAAAAGACAAGAAATAACAACTGTTGGAGAGGATGTGAAGAAAAGAGAACCCTGTTGCACTTTTAATAGGAATCTAAATTTGTACAGACAACTATGGAAAACAGTATGGAGTTTCCTCAAAAAATTAAAAATAGAACTACAACATGATCCAGCAATTTTACTTCTTGGTATTTACTTAAAGAAAATTAAAAAAAAACTATTTCAAATAGATATATGCACAACAATGTTCATTGCAGCATTATTTACAATTGCCAAGATAAGGAAGCAACCTAAGTGTCCATAGATAGATGAACAGGTAAAGAAGATGTGTGTGTGTATATATATATATATATATATATATATATATATATATATATATACCCACAATGAACTATTACTCAGCCATAAAATATGAGATCTTTTCCTTTTTGACAACATTGATGGATCTAGAGTGTATATGATAAATGAAATAAGCCAGAGAAAGAAAAATGCAGTATGATCTCACTTATACATTTCATCTAAAAAACAAAATAAAAACAGGCCCATAAATACAGAAAATAAATGAGTGGTAGCTAGAGGTGAGTGGGGGGAGAAATAGGTGAAGGGGATTAAGAGGCACAAACCTCCAGTTATAAAGTAAATAACCACACTGATGTCATATGCAGCATAAATAAAATAAATAACCACACTGATGTCATATGCCACATAAGGAATATGGTTAATAATACTATAATAATTTTATATATGGGGTCAGTAGGTTACATAACTTATCATGGTGGAAATTTTATAATGTATGCAAATATCAAATCAGTATACCTGAAAGCAACATAATGTGCATCAACTATATTTTAATTTAAAAAATAACAATCTTAGTTATTTTAGGATTATTCATGGGTCCCAGAAGTTGGTGGAGATGTTTCCCTGCCTTCCATTGGTAACTAGTTTGGATGGTGATTTTGATGATTCATACCTAAGCCACCATGACAGTATCAGAAATGATGAGTAATTGCTGGTATTTAGTTGGTAGGCACAAAATTACCTTGTTTTGACAGTTTTGCACAATTAAATACCTGTGTTTCCCTTGGTGTTTTCCAACTAGTAACCAAGACCTTGTTTATATAACTCCTTTAACCTGCCTTGACCAATATTATTTAAACATCTTTGAGTTTCCATCTCTTCAACAGCACCTTTAAAACAGACTTAGCCTAATTTCATCAGGTGGTTGATAAGAGTTCCTTTCTAATGATGTTTGAAAATCCTACTGCTTGGTATAGAGCACTGAACTTGCTCAGTTGATGGTCTTCTTCTTCCTCCCATGCAAGCCTTATTACACTGGAGAAATTCCTGTCATTAGAGAAAGATTGGCAGAAGAATTAAGGGCTGAGCTGCAAAGTAATTGTAACTCGAGGATCCATTCCCTAAATAGTCTCAAAAAAAGAAGTATTTTTTCAGGACTAGATATTATCTGTAGCATATGGACACACTGATATTAACTAACTCTTCTCTGGCTCATGTTTGCCTCTTTTGTTCACTATTCCACAGTGACCAGCCCTGTGTTGTGTCCAAGATACATATACAGTGTTTCTGAATGTAATTTTATCCTGGATATTTTTCCTTATCCATTATTAAAAAGAAAGGGGAAAAATTCACAACTAACCTTAGGGTAATGGGTTAATTTTGTAAAGTCAGGAGTAAAATATTGATTTATATAGTAAATAAACTAAAAGAGACAATCACATTTTTGAAATCAAAGGATGAGGAAATCTCTTCATTCTAGGGTGGTCTTTGTCAATTTTACAGAAAAGCCTTTAGATCTGGCTTAAAGAATGGATACACAACTTACAGAGCCTTGGCTGAAACAATATAAAGCCCTACACTTCCACACTTATGAATCAAAAACTTTCACCTGCCAAAATAAAACACTTAAGACACATCAATGTCTATTTTATGAATGAACATGTTCTATCACTACACCTGAATTTTAAATGTGTCATAGATCTGCTTATCAATGTCCCATGCTGAAGAGTGACTTCATGTTGTTTGTCAAAGGTTTGGCTGGTAGGAGAATGAATATGAAATGATTATGGTATATTATACTCTGTAAAGAGTCTATGGTGACTCCTGAGGGGACTGGAGGTGAACAGGTCCACCCTTCACTAATGAAAATCAATGTAGAACTGTTCAGTGTCTGCATCTCATGAAAATCCCATAATTGACTTTTAAGGGATAATCTTATTAAACTTTGAATTTCTCTTTCCTACACAGTTCTATTTCACTCTGCCAAATATTTAGTAGAAAATATTAATTTTATAATGTGCACATTGACATCTTGGGGAAAAACTTAAATATCTTATAAAAAGGTAGCAACAAATCAAAATGATGGCATACCCACTCAAAGGTTTGTTATAAACCATTGGAAAAGATTTAGATAAGGACAACACCATGCAATGAAAAAAAAATGCCTATATGAAATGAAAGTAAGGAGTATCAGTTGTTTATGCAAAATGATTAGTTAAGTGTATAAAGAGAACATATCTAAATTGGTAATAGCAACAGAAAGATTTTTAAAAGATTTTTCCTTCTTCATACTCACTTTTTAGTATTTTCCAACCATGTTTATAAATGTTTGTTAACTTAGAATTGAGAAATGATTGTTTTCATCCAAAATATAAAAATCATGGTTCTGATTTTTAAAGAAAATCTACAATTCATTTTTCTTATGATTTACCCCACCCCACTCTTGAGTTCAAATTTCCTACTTTTATTTTTAACAATATTTTCATGTTTGTGTATGTTTGGTTTGGTTTGGTTTCCTTTTTCTTTTGTTTTTTGGATCCAATGTTGTTGTTGTTGTTTGTGGTGGGAGTATGTTATTAATAATCACCGACTTTCACAAGCCACCAAATAGCCCTTATAAGCAAACACTCTTAGTTGAGCTTTACTTATGAATTAGATGTTAAAACTTTACTTTTTCCTTGCAAAACAACTTTTTGTTCTACCAAATTTCTTCACAAAGAGCAATAATACAAGAATTGAGACCCTGATATTTTGTCCAACCCTCTCCTTTCTCTCTTATTTCTAGATTCATCTAGGTCTTGTTTCTTATCAAGGCCAAAAGGTACAGAGAGATGAAGAAAACATAATAAGGTTGATAATGTAATGATAGCAGCTAACATTATTTGTGCAATCTCTCTATGCCAGACATTATTCCAAGTATTTTATAGGTGTTATATCATTTATTGCTCTCTTTTAAAATAAAAAGGAAGAAACACTACTCTCTTTTCCTGGGCTTCATACCTGCATGTTTAGCAGCATAGAGATCTTGAGAGACAGCTCCACTTATAAGTCTCTGACCTCACTTCTAGAAAGTTCAAGAAGACACTTCCCTGTCTCGTTTGTAACTCAGTGCTTTATTCTCCTACTATTTCTCATTTCTTTAGCCAATCAATCATTTATTAAATGTATACTCTATAGGCACTGAAGGTACAGAAAATAATAATTAAAAAAAAGAAAATGGCTGCCCTCATGGCATTTATGTTGTTAAGGGAGGAAAAATAAGTAAAGTATTTAATATGTCATAGAGTGATGATGGCTTTACCCTGAGAAAAATACAGCAGGGAAGTTGGGGGAGAGAATGATGATGTGTGGGATTTTAAATAGAGTAATTTGGACCAGTCATGCTGAGAAAGGGAAGTGTAACAAAGACCTGAAACAGGTGAGCGAATGAGCCTGAGCCATATTACCTGGGGGAAGGTCATTATATTCAGTGAAACAGCAAACTCAAATGCTCTGAGGCAAAGCACACCCAGTAGAAGCTGGCTTTTCCTAGTGAAACCTTGAAAGAAGTGATGCTGGGTATAGGCAGAGTGGGCCAGACATGAAGGCACAGATGTTTCAGGGGCTAGATTAGAGACACAGAAGCCATCAGAAGGACTTTGGTTTTTATGAGTATTTGGGGGAAACTGTTAGTAGATTTCATCCAGAGAAGTAGCATAGTTTTACATGTTAAAATAGAGTCTCTATTATGGAGGGAATAGATCACATAGGGGAAGTGACAGAAGCAGGAAGCCCAGGGGTAATCAAGTGAGTGGGTGATTTTAGGAGACTACAGTAATAATCCAATAGAGAGATTATGGTGACTTGTTTCAGAAGAGTAGCAGAGAAGTGGTAGGTTCTGGATATACTTTGAAGGAGGAGTCAAAAGGATTACTGAGAAATCAGAGGTGGGGTATGGTAGAAAGCAGGGAGTACAGAAAGACTAAGCTTTTTGTCTTGAGCACCTGTAACAATGGATTTGCCGATTATTTAGTGATTTTTATGAATTACCTACCACTGCTTACAATATCCCAAAACTTAGTGGCTTAAAACAGCACACATTTATTATCTCACAGTTGTTCCTGGGATCACTTATCTGGGTGTGGCTTAGCTGGATCCTCTACTTCAAGTCTCTGACAGGCCGCAGTCATGGTATCAGACAGACCCATGATCTCAGCACCAAGCTCAAATGGGGAAGGATCTGCTTCCAAGCCATATATGTGGTTGTTCGCAAGATTCAGTTTCTTGCAATTGGACTGGAGATCTTAGTTGCTTGCTGGCTGTTGACTGAAAGCCACCTTTACTTCCTTCTAACATGGATCTCTCCAACATGACAGTCTACTTTATCAAAGCAAGCAATAGAATGAGCGTCAGTTAGTAGACATTTTTTTTGTAACCTAATCACAAAGGGATACTTCTATGCATACTCTCTTAGCTAGAACCAAATTACTCAATATGAAGGAATTATACATGGCAATAAGTACCAGGGGAATATTTTGGGGGGAGGAATATTTAGATGGCTTCTCACTAACAGGATATTTTTTCATAAATCACTTTATTTGTATGTTACTCATAATAACCCTCTGTATTGATCACCATTTCAATTGTTTTAAAGATTAAGAAGATGAGGTCCCTAGACTTAAGTGATTTATCCAGAGTTACAAAACCAGTAAAATACAGAATTTGGATTCAACTACAAAGCCTAATTCTTTTCCTCTGCAAGGATACCTCATTTTCCAAGTTTGGTTGGCTGACTACTCAAGAAATAACATTTCTTGGATAGTCAGCCCAAGAAATAAGGTAGTCCCAAGAGCCTTAAGGAATACAGACAAGTTATATTTCTCTAAAGCTTGACCTGTGGCATCCTTGAGTTTTATTCTTTAAGATATCAGACATTCACAGATCCTTCTTGGACCTGATTAAAGAAGTCAATTCAATTAAATTTAATCAACATTTACTCAGATCTACTTTATGACAGGTCCTGTGCTGGACATTAAAATGCAAAATAAGTGAGAAAAAAAGAAATCCTGTCCATGTGAAGCTCGATATTATAAGAGAGAGTTTAAAGAAAGGGACATTCAGTACCCCTTTTACACAGTCCTTTATGAACCTTAATTTCTTCTGAGGTTAATACTAGTTGTCACTGGAAACAAAGGAAGTCCAGAAAAAAAATCTCATCTGTGTAACTATGGACGTTCTCAGCAGAACAGTTCTGCTTAGGTCCTTCCAATATGTCTTCTCCCTCCTGCTTCATCTTAGAAAGCAATTTATATTCTCTCTTCTCTTTTGCACCCAAGCACTGCACTTCATGAGAATAGTGAAGAGATCTCAACACTTGATTTCACAAAGACCTCTTAAAGGAAACCATAAAGACAAGGGTCTAAGAAAATCTCTAGAAAAATCCACAAATTACAGCTAAGTGTACATGCACTTGGCATTATCTAAACCTCTTCTGATCATAACTGTGGAATAATTGAAGTTGAATGTGTTTGCTGAGGGCTACTTCTCAATTGTAATTCTTCACTTAAATAAAAGAAAGAAAATTAAACACCAATTACATTATTGCTGTAGAAATGCTCTTTAAATTCATGTATATATATATATATATATATATATGTATATATATATACACACACTGTTTACCATCTGAATTAGCAAAGATAAATATGAAGAAAGAGGAAAGATAAATATAATGATATAAATGATTTAATAGCAGTCCTTAACTGAAAGACTTTTGAAGGTGAGTTGTACCTTTTGATCTAAAAATGTACTTTCCCAAATGACACATTTCTTTATAACGATGCCCCTAAGAGGGCATAAGAAGTTAAATTAATAATATTTATTTTCATGAATTGAGATGCCAAAATTAATTAGAAAATGTGTTTGATCACAAAAAAACTACCAATTTTCTCCGTTTTCCATGATGAATTTAAATATGTACTTGATAAAGGACAGCAAAAAGGGAGAAAAAATCATGACATTTTTTGAGGATATTACAAGGACAAGCATACTTAACAGCATATTTATTAAGAAATCTATTATATTTTCTTATTTCTTCTGTATGACCAGTATGATTTTGTGTTTGTAAAACAAAGCCATTATTAAAGTTATATAACAAGATAGTGCAGTTCTATTTATTAAATGAAAGAGGCAAGTTTACTCATCTTTTGATATTCACCTGTATCTAAGTTCCATATGTATAAATCAAAGTCAGTTACTTTGGGCTGGGGAGAGATAGAGGTTGGTGGGAGAAGTGAATGAATATAGATATTCACTAGGAAGTTGACCGTGAAGCCATCATCACTGGGGAAATATTTACTGATCACCTCATCTACTCTGGTAGCTTCCAAGCACAGAACAAAATGTAATAGTTAGTTCACATAGGTTTGGTGTAGATTATCATGGTGCAGTGGCTGCTGGTAATAGTGTTTTTGTTGAAAAAACTAATATGTTTCTTTAAAGACACAGTCAATTCCTCATAGTTATTTATAGAACCATATAACCATAACAGGCCAGAAAAAGAGAAGTTCTGATGTTATAGACTAGCACATCCATTTGATTAAAGACCTCAATGTATTAAGAACTTACCCAAAGGCATAAGGTAGTTATTGTCAATGATGTTGGTTATACATTCAGCTATCTTCCTCCTGACTTTGCCAAGTGATGATGTCTTTTTCTTAGCTCATCTTTATGGGAGAGCACACTGTCTTCTCTATTCAACACTATATATGAAATCAATGAATCTTCATGAACAAGTGGAAATTTAAATAAAAAAACACTGCAACACCATTTACATTAGCTCCCAAGGCATGAAATGTTAAGGTATAAATATACCAAGTTATATGCAATATTTATATGAGGAAAACTATAAAACTCAAAGGAAGTATATTAAAGAAGTAAATAAATGAAGTAATATTCCATGTTCATGTATAGAAATACCAGATATTGTCAGGATACCAGTTCTTCCTAACTTGGTCTATAAATACTACATGATCTCAATCAAAAGTTATCTTGTGGATATTGAAAAACTAATGCTAAATATCATATGGAGAGCAAAAGCCCAAAATAACCAATGCAATACTGAAAAGAATAACAAAGTTGGAGGACTAACTCTACCCAACATTAAAACTTCCTCTAAAGCTCAGTATCAAGACAGTGTGGGTCTGACCAAAACAAAAACATAACAAACAAACAGAAACTACTCAATGGGACAGAATATAGACCCATAAAAATGTAGTCAATTATTACTGACAAAGAGGAAATGGTAATACAATGAAGAAACTATAGTTTTTTTTCAAGAAATGGTACTGGAACAACTGGATATTACATGCAAAACAAATTAAAAAAGGAACTTAGACACAGACTTTACACACTTTAAAAAAATTAACTGAAAATGAATCACAGACCTAACGTAAAACTAAAAATCTACTAGAAGATAACAGAGAAGAAAACCTAGATGACCTTGATTTTGGTGATGAGTTTTTAGATATGACACCAAAGATGCAATACATGAAAGAAATCTAGACAAGTTGGGTTTCATTAAAATTAAAAATTTCTACCCTGCAAAAGATACAGTCAAGAAAGTGAAAAGACAAGCCACAGACAGGGAAAAAATATTTGCAAAAGACATATCCAATAAAGGATCATTTTCAAAAATATACAAAGAACATATAAATCTCAACAATAAGAAAACACTCTTAACAAATTGAATTCAACAATACATTAAAATAATTATATATCATAATCAAGTGAGATTTATTCCAAGGATGCAAGTATAATTCAACATCCACAAGTCAATCAATGAGATACATCACAATACCAAAATGAAAGATAAAAACTATATAATCATCTCAATAGATAAAAAAAGAATTACACAACTTAACATCCATTTATCATAAAAAAAAAACCCTCAACAAAATGAGTATAGAGAGAAGTACCTCAACATAATAAAGGCCATATATGACAAGGCAAGATAACACCAAACTCAATGGTAAAAAGTTGAAACTTTTCCTCTAAGATGAGGGACAAAAGAAGGGTGTCCACTTTCACCACTTTTATTCAAAATAGTATTAGAAATCCTAGCCAGAACAATTAGACAATAAAAATAAATAAAAGGCATCTAAATTGGAAAGTAAGAAGTAAAACTGTTACTATAGGCAGTTGTCATAATATTATTTATAGAAAACCCTAAAGAATCCACCAAAAAAACCTGTTAGAAATAATAAATTAATTCAGTACAGTTGCAGAATACAAAATTAGTGTACAGAATTCTGCTACATTTCTATACACTAATAACAAACTATTAGGAAGATAAATTAAGAAAACAGTCCCATTTACAATTCCATTAAAAAGAATAAAATGTTTAAGAATAAATTTAACCAAGAAGTTGAAAGACTTATACAATAAAAGGTGTAAGATGTTGATGAAAGAAATTGAAAAAGACATAAACAAATGGAAAGATATTCCATGTTCACTGATTGGAAAGTTATGAGCATTAAAAAGCCCATACTACCCAAAGCAATCTACAGATTAACTGCAATCTCTGTTAAAATTCCAATGGCATTTTAAACAGGAATAGAGCAAACAATTTAAAAATTTGTATGGAATCACAAAAGACTGCAAACATCTCAAGCAATCTTGAGAAAGAACAAAGCTGGAGGCATCAAACTTTCTGATTTCAAATTATATTACAAAGCATTAGCAATCAAAACAGTATTGTATTGGCATGAAACATACACACAGATCAATGTACCATAATAGAAAGTCCAGAAATAAACCCAAGCATATATGATCAGTTAATTTATGACAAAGGAAAAAGATGGTCTTCTCAATAAATTATGTTGGGAAACCTGGACTGCCACATGCAAAAGAATAAATCTTGACCACTAACACCATACACAAAACTAACTCAAAATGAATTAAAGACATAAGACCTGAAAACCATAAAAATCCAAGAAGAAAACACAGGCAGTAAGCTCTTTGGAATCAGTCTTGGCAAAGATTTTTTTGGATTTGACACCAAAATCAAAGGCAATAAAAGCAAGAATAAGCAAGTGGGATTACATCAAACTAAAGAGCTTCTGCACAGCAAAGGTAACCATCGACAAAATAAAAAGACAACCTACCAAATGGGAGAAAATATTTGCAAATTGTATATCTGAAAAGGGGTTAATGCCCCAAAATATAAAGAACTCATAAAACCTAATTAAAAAAAATCCAATTAAATAATGGGCAGAGGATTCAAATAGACATGTTTCCAAAGAATACATACAGATGGCCAACAGGTATATGAAAAGGTGCTCAACATCACTTATCATCAGGGAAATGCAAA
Source organism: Grampus griseus (assembly GCF_964374135.1). Taxonomy (NCBI): domain Eukaryota; kingdom Metazoa; phylum Chordata; class Mammalia; order Artiodactyla; family Delphinidae; genus Grampus; species Grampus griseus. The sequence continues at coordinate 107,318,523 of NC_139001.1, forward strand.
TCAAAACCTGAGATATCACTTCACACCTGTTAGAATGGCTGTTATCAAAAAGACAAGAAATAACAAGTATTAACAAAGGTGTGGAGAATAGGAAAACCTCATGCAGTATTTGTGGGAATGTAAATTGATGCTGCTATCCATGTAAAACAGTATGAATATTTCTCAAAAATTAAAAAAAATAGAAGTACCATATGATCCAGTAATTCCACTTTTAGATATTTATACAAATAAATTGAAAACACACTAAGTTGAAAAGGTATATGTACCTTCACATTAATGGAAGCATTGTTTACAATAGTCAAGATATGGATACAACCTAAGTGCCCATCAATGGATGGATGAATAAAGAAAATATGGTGCATATATGCAATGGAATATTATTCAGCCATAAAAAATAATGAAATCTTGCCATTTTTAGTAGCATAGATGGATCATAAGGACATTATGGTAAGTGATGTTTGTCAAATCAGACAGAGAACAATAAATACCATATGGTGTCATGTATATGTGGAACTTAAAGAAAAAAAGGAAGCTTGTAGGTACAGAGAGTAGATTAACAGATTAGTGGTTGCCAAAGTGTGAGGGAGTGGGCAAAATGGGTAAAGAGGCTTAAAAGTGCAAACTGGAAGTTATAAAATAAATAAGTCATGGAGATGCAATATACAAAAATAATAACAATACTGTATTGTATATTTAAATATTTTCAAAAGAGTTGACCTTAAATATTCTCATTACAAGGAAAAAATATAACTATGTGTGGTTACGTATGTTAAGTAGTCCTATTGTGGTGATCATTTTGCAATACATACATATATCAAATCATTATGTTGTACCCCTAAAACTAATATAATGTCTTATGTCAATTATTTATCAATTAAAATAATGATAGTCTGACTTCTAACTGGACTTAAATATTCAAAAATGGGCATACCTATACTCCTAAGTAAGAATAGATTTATTAATTTATTAAACATTTTACCAAAATTTGACAGCAGCTAAATGCCTGACAAATTTTATGTTTCAAACCAATATTTGTCATGCCTATCAGACACAAATCTACATGGGTCCAGAGTAATGCTCTTTATGATTCATTGGGAAAGTTGGCAGGAAAAAGAATATTAGTTTACTTATAGCTTTAGCTTTAGTTAATCTTTTCTTAGCATTTGTTCTATATGCAGGGCATGGTTTCCACAGAGTCTCAAGGTAACCTAAAAAATGCTGTTAACAGCCCATTCATAGAAACTTGAGAAACTATCCTTTAGAAGTCAAGATATATCATGGATATAATGACTCAAGATGATTTTAAATGAGTACACTTTGTCCTAGGTTTATAAAGCTCCAGAAACTCAGTTCCTCAATCAAGGGGAGAGTGGAAAGAGTGGCTTTTAATGTCAGTCTTTTCAGTCATGATAAACACATCTTGAAATTTTCAAGCTACCTCAGAATTTATGGAATCATGAGTAACATTTCATTTTTGAGGATTCCAAGTTAGTTAGTTTTTAAAATAATAGGGAAACCTATCATGACTTTAAAAGGCACTAGTGAGAATAATATCAAGAGTGTCTTATAAAGAAATGTCTTACAAGCACACGAGATATGAATATATAGAACAAAAGAAAGTCTATGTGCAAATATATGACCTGTGGGCAATTTTACCTTAAGAAAACAGTCAAATCCCTAGCAAAGATGGTGGACAGGGAAGTATTTACAATTGTCCCTATTTTTCTATAGGTGTTACTCCATTATAGATTAATATTTAATGTTATGGATGAGTTATTGGGCAAGGATTACAAGCTCAAAATAGATTTTCAATTATATATTCCTAATCTCATAAGAAGCAAAGCCAATAAGAATGATGTTCTGATTTAAAAATAATAATAATAAAAGAAAACAAACAACCTTATTAAAAAATGGGCCAAAGACCTGAATGGATACCACATCAAAGATATAGAGATAGCAAATAAGCATATAAAAAGTTCGTACACATCAGATATCATTAGGGAAATGCAGATTAAAACAACATTGTGATACCAATACACACCTATTAGAATGGCTAAAATTCAGAGCACTGTCTTTGCCAAATGCTGGCATAAATGTGTTAAAATAGGAATTCTCATTCATTACTGGTAAGAATGCAAAATGTTATATCGCCTTTGAAGACAGTTCAGTAGTTTCTTACAAAATGAAACACACTTTTACTATAATATCCAGCAATAGCACTCCTTGGTATTTACCCAAAGGAGTTAAAAACTTATGTCCACATAAAAACCTACACACAGATGTTTAGAGCAGCTTTATTCATAATTGCCAATAGTTGGAAGTAACTAAGATGCCCTTTAGTTGGTGAATAATAAACTGTGGTATAAACAGTGAAATATTATTCAGCACCCAAAATAATTGATCTATCATATAATGAAAATACATAGAGGGAATTAAATGCATATTACTAAGTGAAAGAAAACAACCTGAGAAGGCTTCATATGACATTCTGGAAAAGGCAATACTATGAAGACAGTAAAAAGATAGGTGGTTGCAAAGGGTAAGAGGAGGAAGGGGTTAATCGGCAGAGCACAGAGTATCGTACTCTATACGATATTTTATAATGGTGGATACATATCACTATAAATTTGTTAAGTCCATAAAATGTACAACATCAAAAGTGAACCCTGATGTAAATTCTGGATTTGGAGTGATAAGGATGTGTCAATGAAGACTCATCAATTTAACAAATGTACCACTCTGATGGGGGATGTTGAAAATGGGGGAGACTATGTATGTGTGAGGGTAGGAAATTTATAGGACATCTGTAAATTTCTGCCCAATTTCGCTGTGAACCTAATACTGCTCAAAAAATAAAGTCTATTTTTTTAACAAAAGACATATCTCATAAATACTAAAGCAATAAAGAAGACCACTACAGACATCATAGATTTTCTTTCATTCTATTTGTATCTCTTGTATGTTTATAGGACATCCTTGAGAGTATTCTTGCTAATTCCCTTTTATAACCATAAGATATTTAGAGGACTGGTTTAGGAAGTCCAACAGCCTAAAAACATCAACTCCAGAGAGAAAGAGAGAGAAAGTGAGAGACGGAGAGAGAGACAGAGACAGAGAGAATAGAAGATGTGGTGGGAAGAAATTAACAAACTATCCAGACCTTAGGGACATGAGTTTTGGGAATGCAAGAGTTCACTGAATTTCCATTATAGTAAAAATTAAACATAAAAAAATGAAACCTCACATGAAAGCTCATCATAGAAAAATTGTAGACAATTAGCAATAGGGAAAAATGGTAAAAACATATAGAAAAAAGAATAAAATGCTGTTAAACATCATGTGTATCAGGGTGGAAATGACTTTCTCAACAGCACTGGAAGGCAGAAGACAATGGACAATGCTTCAAGTATTTATTTGAAGGAAACAAATGTGAGCTCAATACCAAACAAAACTTTCAGTAAATTGTGGAGGAATTTTGAGACTACAAGACTTTTAAAATTTACATTCCATGTATATTTTTTCAGGAAGTACGGAGGTAGGTTTTATAAAAATAGGGAGTACACAAAATAAGAAGACATTGAATCTAGAAATAGATTTCTCCAAATATCTTTTAATGTAATTTCAATTCAAATCTCAACAAGATTTAATCACAGAACTTGATATTGTGATCCTAGAATTCACATGGATGTTCAAAGGGCCAAGAATTGTCAAGACAGTTTGGGAAGGGAAGAGAAGGAGCAGAGTCTTAGTCAATGAGATATTAGGACTTCTCCAGAAGCTGTATTTCTTAAGACAATAAGCTGTTCTCAGCAGTGACTGGGAAGAATTTAGAATATATTAGCATTACAGTAGAGAGCTGAGAATCAAACTCACCAATATATGGGGAGCTGATATATCACTGTGATACCAATGTAGATCAAATAGTTGTAGACAGAAATAACTATTCAATAATTAGTGTTTGGAAAGCTGGTTATAAATATGTAAAATATGAATTAAGGCTTCTGTCCCATACTATAATGAACAATCAACTTCAGGTAAATTAAGTATCTTCATATGAAATAATTAGTATTAAACTTTGATTAAAATGTAAAAAAAAATAAATATCCGTATTGCAGACATATGAAATATTACTTAAGCAAGACAGAAAAAGCATACATCTGAAAAGAAAGGATTCAAGAACTTGATTATTTTCAATTTCAAAACTTCTTTGATACAAACCACAGTATAAAACATCTGAAGATAAGCCACAGACTAAAAAAGATGTATATAATCAAAACAAATTAGGTTTTATAGTATAATATAATAGAATGAACATTAAAATAATGTACATAATAAAATGATTTAGTATTAAATATATTTAAAAGTCCTATAAATCAGTAGGAAGAATATGGAGACCAACATTTATAAATAATTCATTCACAAAGAGGAAATCTAATCACAACCAATGAAAAATGATTTTCATTAGTTCACCCCTTAGTTTCTATGGCGTGATACTTCTCTTTTGTCATCTAGCCCTCAAAACACAAAACAAAAATCATATGTTTTGCTCTGTAAGGACTGCTATCTATCACAGTGGTACCTAAATATTCCTGAATTTAGAATCACCTGAAACTTTTGGTAAAAAGTCAGTTTCCCTTCATTATTTACAGCATCAATGATTCTCTGGTAGGACTCAAATAAGCACCTCAGGCAATTCTTTTTGACTGTTCTTTGATTACTTTGTACCTTATCTTTCTTCTATGGGCATCAAGCCTAGATGGTGGATATTCTATGAAAGCCAGTCAGTTAATTTTCTGGATCACAAGACACACTCCTCCTTGATACCAGACAGGCTCACAGAGTTACAATGATAAAGTCAAAGCATGACACACCTTCAAACCCAAACAGGGAAGTGACACCAATGTGTTAGAACCCTACTCTTTGATCTTGACCAAGAAAGAAAAAAAAGGAAATAACCCCAAAATCAATTAATGGGGGCAAGGAAGATGGAGCTGGAAAAGCAGGGCTTGGAAAACATAATGCTGAAAGCACAGTTGAGGAACCTACCCTCCTGTATCATTTTGTAGGGGTGGTCTATTTTTTTTCCCTTTCAAAGGCAATTTGATAGTTCTTTTTTTTTGTTTGTTTTTGCATGCATGTCACAATTCTTTTCCTACTCATCTCTACTCCTTTCTTTATACTATTATTCCAAAAGACAAGACTGTTCGTTATCTTTGTAAATTATGGTGATTAGCACTTTAGATATTATGTCGAAAGCCGAGGGCTTTCAAGTCTAGTTTACCGTCTCTGTGTAATCTCCTTCATTCCATCAGGATGAGGACTCAGGAATCCACAAAATTCATGCACCCCAGAACTGAGCATAATTGAGGGGTAATGTCATCCGTGGCCAAATCACACAGGCACACATAGACACACACACACGGTGCTCTTTCATGTAATGTGTAAGCTCATTTATATCTTATGTGACAGGAAATAGTTTTCTATCCCTAAGTGAAATAATGCATTTAGTAATTTGATGGTGGGGGTAGGGAAGTATTATGTTTAATTGGAGTTGTCAGGTATGAGTCCCTTCCCTCAGAAATTAAAATTCTTTTCTGTTTTAAAAGAGATCTGATTTATAGTGCTTCAAACCATTGTCACTTAAATTTCCAATAATGATTAAAATTATTTTCTTTTAAAATTAGAATTGTCAATGCCTTGACCTTTGAGAAGGTTTCTTAGAAATAGGGCCTACATTCAAACTTTTTTCTTTAAAATGTGGTATTGGATGTTAACTTTGACACTATTCTGAGCACTGTTAACAATATCTGGAAAGTATTTTGAGAGATCAGTGGAAAGTTAAACATTCTAAATTTAACATGAATACACTTCTTTTTGATTTAGAAAATAAAATCAGATTTTTCAAAGTAAAAAAAAAATGTATCCTATGAGACAGGAAGAATGCTGATCTGTGCAGATGCTTTTTAAAATTACAGGTGTTCTGTAGTAGAAATAGACTTTGCAGCCCTAAAGACAGATGTATGTTCAAGTCCTAGCTTAACCACTCAAGTCTTGGAAAAGACAGTTGAATCCTTCTTCCACAGTTTTTCCATGTGGGCAGGTACATTGTAGAGTGGTTATGAAAACCAGAGATAATGTATGTACATTAATCAGCATGATACTAAAAGGTGGTCCAGAAATAGAAGCTGTTGTTATCAGGGCATGGAAACTATGTCAGTCCGAAAAAGAATTGAATATTTGTCCTTATAGTATTATATATATATACATATTATATATATATATATATATATATATATAAAAATACCATATTGACCTAGGATATTGTATGTAAGTCAGCTCTGGACAATGACATGTAAGATAAGTCTTCAGACTGAGGGTGGAAGAGGGTTCTGGGAAATATTTTCATCTCAGAAAAAAATGGAGTTTTATGAGGAAAAAGTCTCCTGCCATCTTGTCTTCTTGCCTCAAAAATGGTATTGGTGAGGGAAGATGTTGCCTGGAGCATAGCAGCCACATTAGACTTAGAGATGACAAGGTAAAAGGTTGTGGAGGACGGAATTATAAAATAGAGACACCAGGGCACCAGGTTTGAACACGTCTGTCCTCTCTCTCAAATGGTCCAGTGGATTTCCATCTCACTCCCTGGAAAAGACAAAGTCTAATGGCCTGCAAGACCCAGGTGAAATGTGCCAGCCCTTCCATCTTACCTCCTAGGCTTCTCACTAGCTTCTTCTGCTCCAGACACACAGCCCATCTTACTGTTCCTCGAATGTGCCAGGCATGCATTTGCATCAGAGCCTTTGCATCTGCTGTTCCCATCGCCTGGAGTATCTTTCCCTCACAGGTGTGCAAGATGCTCCCCCACTTTCTGCAGGCCTCTGCTCTGAGGTCACCTTCTCACACACAATCCTGTCTTTTAGTTTCTCAGCTTCTTTGTCCTCTTGCCTCTTGCCATTCTGCCTGGAAAACAAAAATAAACAAACCCTAGATCCTACATTCAGACTTCTTATTTAGATTAGTTGCTATGATTGGTTTTCAATCTTAATCTACTATATAATTCTGTTACAGGAGCCTAATCCTTCTACAGCATCAGAGAAGGATTTATACTCACTTTTCCAAGCTCACCTAACTGGTAGGGCCTGGATACACATGACCATGTCTCAGCCACCAAACAGATGCAGCCACCTGGATCTTGAATCTGGAGTTAATGTCACAAAGAAGTAGGGAGGAGGGAATTCAGGTCTTCAGTGCCAGCAGCATGGTGTCTGCCCTGTTGTGGGGAAGCAGCGGCTATAGCATCCCTGGAGGGTCAGAAGCAATGCCTCCCAGACAGGCTGCCAGGAGAACTGAGGGGATTCTCTGTGGTCCTGGTTACCTTTCCCCTCTACATCGCTCCATGCTTCCCAAGCTTGGTTCTCCAGCTTTCCTGGGGAATGTAAGAGTTCCCATTACCCTTCTAATACATTCAGACTAAGTTGGTTTCAATCACTTGGAACTGAGGATAATAATTGATACATAAATATTCTTGTGCCTAGTCTAGGGAGGTCTAAGGTGGAACTCCAGAACATGGATTCTGGAAAGACTCCCCTGGTGGTTCACATTGTCAACTAAATTTGGAGCTTCCTGGGCAGGTGACCTCTAAAATATTTTTCACTGTTGAAATAGTTTCCATTTCTGTTTTATGCTTCTTAGATGGAGATGAAATGCCCATTTTCAAGCTCTGTAGGAGCAGAATTAGCCTTTGGTGAAAACCCTGTTAGCTAAATTTCCTTTAAGAAGCCCTTCACCCCACCTGTTTTCCATCCCATCTTCAGCTTTCTTGTACTCAGATGCTCATCTTCTTTCTCCCAGTGCAGAGGGCCCTCCTCCCTGCCCCCTTCCCTACCCCGGCTTCTTCACCAGAAGCCCTGTTCAGGACAGAAGGGTTTGATAGCAAGCATTCCCTCTTTAGTGTGAATGTAAGCCATTTTTTTCTCTCTTAAAAATATTTATATTTAGTTTTCTATTTCAGTGTGGAAAAAACTTTATCCCTAGGAAAATGTGAACACCATTCCAATAAAATGAATGGGTTTTATTTATGAATATAAAGTTTTATTCAGGAATTCAGGAGATGGGAAGAATTTCTCTTATCCTAAACACACGTGAAGTAAGATTTCCTAAGATGGAGAATATAAATTACTCAATTTGAAACTGTTTTTAGATATTTCAATAGCTAAAATAGATATTTAATAAAACAGATATTTCAATAGTTTGAGGAAATAAAGAATTAGCTGTTTGTATTAGTTCAGATTTTGAACTAAGATAAATGAATAAATATAACAAGGACATTTATTCTAGGTCAAACAGAAAAGGGTAAAAATGACCTTTTATTGAATGTATCTAGATTTGACACCAATAAGTACAAATCTCCAGAAAAGACTGTGCTTCCCTTAATCATAGGGTCTCAGACGTGGAAAGTAGCTGAAATGTTTCCAGATTAGCCTCTCACTCATTAAGAAGTTTTGTTGTTGTTGTTTTTTGTTTGTTTTTAACAAAGGATCTACCAACTAGTGAATTTTGCCTTTGCATAGACATTACTACATACTTTGTTTCTTTACGCACTCACAATGATCTTGTGAGGTAAGTAATATGCATTAAGTAATATACATTAGTCAGAGGAAAACCCCGAGGTTCAGAAAGTTTAATCAGTTCATAATTACACAACTTGCTAGTATCAGAGCTGGAATTCAGATTCACACCCTGAAACAAAGTGTCTTCTACTACCTTTTGCAGTTACAATTTAAGAGAGAAATGTCCAGGAGTCACCCCTGGGAATTATGAGTTTCAAGGAATAAGAGATTTGTGAGTAGAGGCCCTTGAGCCTTCATATATTTAATGATCTACTCTTCTGATGAGAAATTAAACCTTTTCCTTGATGACCAGGCTGTGAAGACACTTTGATCCTCTAGGAAGAGCTTCAGAAAACTCTCATATATATGCATATGCATAGCTTCTCACCCGAGATGAGTGTGTAGAAGGCTTTAGGACAGGGCTGCATTTCATTCATCTCCCAACATATATCCCAGTGTCTGACTCAGAGATACCTCTCAGTAAACATGCGTGGAGTCCCTCACAGCCAAAGGCAGTGTTCCAAGTAAGGAAAATAAAAGGTGTAAAGTGGTGCGTTGATGTCTTCCTGCCCTGTGCTTTTCCAGATCTGAAGGAATTTATGTCAGCACAAATCTTTCATTTACAGAATTCCATCCATGCTGTGTGTTCTGGTTCAGTCTTAGGAGATATGTAGAGTTTTGCAGAACAAGCACTACTTACATAAAGTTGGGAAAGTAGGTGGGGAATCATCTCATTCCCTTTTCCTGGAGAGTAGCTGACAATTCTTCAAAAGTTGAGAGATGCTTGAAACCCAATACGTTTTTTTGTTTTTTCTTTTTTTTTTTTTGCGGTACGCGGGCCTCTCACTGTTGTGGCCTCTCCCGTTGCGGAGCACAGGCTCCAGATGCGCAGGCTCAGTGGCCATGGCTCACGGGCCCAGCCGCTCCACGGCGTGTGGGATCTTCCCAGACCGGAGCACGAACCCGTGTCCCCTGCATCGGCAGGCGGACTCTCAACCACTGCGCCACCAAGGAAGCCAGAAACCCAATATACTGAAGTGAGATATTAGGAACTTATTCTACTTGGAATCCTTCTTGACTTGATGAACAATTAAATTGTATTCTTACTTTGAAACTGCAGAATTGAGAGAGCCCATTTGCTCTGAGCATCCTTCTTTAGAGTATCTTCTATGGCAACATTTTTGTAGGAAAGTAATTTCACCTTACTGTTGGAGAAATTCTGCCTTTGTGTATTAGCAATATGTTTTGTGGGGCATTATCCTTTTGAGGTAGGAGATAGATGGGCCCCAGGCTGAGCAGCTGCAACCAGTCTCCTGCTGACAATTTGAGATAAGATAACAGCAGGACTAGAGCCCTGACTGAGTAAAAACCACATTTTTCTCATCCTTGTGGTCAAGGGGATTTCCCAACCCACACATGCACAGAGAAGGTACTCAGCAGTCAAAGGAGGGAGTGGGAGCATGCCAACTTTCCAGAAACCTTTGCATTAGAATCCATCTTGGGTAAAGGATGCATGTGCACACCAGGGAGGACCCTGAGTCAGACAAAATATGGACATAAGCAAAATGATTGGCCAAGAGAGAACCCAGAAATCTGCCCCCATATAAGTGATTTAAGCCACCCTTCTTGTGCACGACTTACTCCAAGTCTGCCCGTGTGTTATTCCACACATACTTTGCTTCTAATAAATGCTTTATCTGCTTCACATCTGTCTGTTTGCTGAATTATTTCTTCATAGAAGACAAGCGCTGAGGTCCTGCTTCAAGCCACCTCACCCCTTGCCTCCCCAAGATCACTTTGAAGACAATAAATGACATTTTGTGAAGATACTAAAGATCATTTATAAAGTGATTTCCGTTGAGAAGTCAGTAGAGTGAACACAAGCTTCGGAGATAGGCAATCCTTTGTTCAAATCTGCTGACATTTACAAGTTAGGTAGTCTTTTCAGGCAGTTTAATCTTTCTGTATCTAATTTTCTGCATCCATAAAGTTACAATAATGATAGTTAACCTCACTGATATGCTAGAAAGATTAAATGTGTTTATGTGCATGTATAGTTGCTATATAATTCCTAAAATGTGCAATGCTTCACCAACATTGCTTCTTCACATTGTTGAGTACAATAACATCAAATTGTTGATGCTATGTTATGGTTAGAGAGAGATAAGGTTACTTGACAGAAGGAGTGCCAATGACTTTGGGAAAGTCATTTAACCTCATAGAAACTTCAGGTTTCTCATCTGTTAATGACAATAATAGCTTTAGAATTTCATTGTTATCAGGGAAATGAAATCAGAGTGTGTCATTCACCCAGAGACTGAAACACAGAAGCATGTAAGGAAGACCTGATGTGAGCTTGCTAACTGTAGTCAAAGACATCACTGGTGACATTGAGAAACTCACTTTAAAACACATCAAGTCTTTCCGAGAATACATGTACGATCTAATGGAAAAGGTCCTGGTTAGGAAACAAGATTTCCTTCAGAGTCATTTTGACTCTGTTCCTTAATGGTATTTGTTGTGATCTTCTGCATTCAAAGGCTATAGTCATTCCACTAGCCATATGTTTATGATACTGGAGAGTCGTATCTTGTCTCATCACAGAAAGAATTCAGAGATGAGACAGGGAGGTCAAGAGAGAAAAGTGAGGATTTATTCAAGTGATAGTATGCTCTCAAGGGGATAGTGGGCAGACTCAAGTGAGGAGCTGCCCTGAGTTTTCTTGGCAAGCAAGTTATGTAGGGTATAGAAGTGAAGGGGCAGAGTATTCATTGGGGCAGGAGTGGTTTGGGGGTCGTATTCCTTGATTTTCATCCCAGCTCCACCTTCCTGAGGGGAGAAGGAATTTCTGTCCTTATTTACCCTTGGTGGGAAGTGTCATGGCCTCGGTGCATAATGAGAACTTCTGATCTGCAAGGGTCATTTTTTGTAATGCAAGCACATTATACAACAGGTTACACTTGGACACTGGAGATTCCCCCCTTTTCCCACCTTTATTTGTCTGCCTCCAGGATCCTGATCACCCCAAAACGTGTGGTTTCCTGTCAGTCTGGAGGTTCCTGCTTTTCTTTGCCTGCCCAAGGACCCGTGTTGTTTACAAGACGTGTGGTTTCCTGCCATTTGGTCTGTATCCCATTTCTCTCCTCATATCTAGATATCTGCCTGCTTTAGCATTTATGCGGCATGGCTTAATATAAGTTCAAAACTGGACAATTGTCTCTCTGGGAAACTTAAGCTGAGCTTATCTCACTAGTGTTACTTCTTTAGTTACATTCTGAGTCATCTTCTACCATCACAGGAAGAAATTAAATTAAGGAACCTGTCTTACTGGATAAGCAAATGTCCATTTTATTAACTTATTACAAAAGCCAATAAAATAGTAGATGCGTTGAGTGGTGGCTGCCCTTTAATCCTCCACCTGAAAAATGGGGAACTGGGTTAGATATTTCTCTTAATGTAAGCTTCTGCATAAACTTTCACACTATTTCTTTCAAGGTAGACAGAGATTGCAACTAAGAGTCTTGACCACAATTAGTATTGCCAAATATTATCATAAAAGTAATTTCTACGGTAAGAGTGTTGAGAGTTTATAAAAATAGTCACATACAGTCTTGGTGTTTTATAAATATAAAAATAAACAGACCAGATTTTACAATTTTGGAGATACTTGAGAAACTTTTTAAAAAAACACTGTAGTAGTTACAACCAAGCATTATAACTAAAATCTCCAGTCCCGCATGGACAGACAGTACATCTTTTGAGCACTTTTTTGTTGTTTGTTCATTTAACCTTGCTCATATCTAACTATCTCTAGCTACAAAAGAGAAACGAGAAGCATAGTAGCGTGAGCACAGGTTTTGAAGTTGGATGTATTCTGAAATCTTGATCTGTTACCTAGTAACAGGGTAACTTTGGGGAAGTTATCTACCCTTCAAAGCTTCAGTTTCTCTATCTATAGCATCAGAATAATAGTGATTATTGAAGAAGATTTCTGTGTGGATCAAACAAAATGATGCATTTAATATTTCAAACTCAGTGCTAGAATATAACAGCCCGACTACTATAAGTGTGATTAACATTTTTACTATGAAGCTAGTCATTATGAAGAAGGAATTGATAGGGGAAGCAAAAGAAGAAGGAAGAGAAGTATAAAACTAATCTAGCCAATCTACAGGTCATTCAACCTCTTGGAACAAATATTAGTATAAGTAAAAAAGTATATTATTACAAGGCCTACTATAGTTTTCTGTGTAAGAGGCCTTATTGACACTGTGACAGACACACACAAATGGATCATTCCATTTAACCTGTGAAAAGTAACCTGTAAAAAAGCATTTGGGAGAAAGCTATGGTTTACATTTCTTCTGTGTTGCTCTATTACAGAGCTGGTATTCTGGTATTAGTGTGATTTATTTGTAAGTAGTCAACATTTTCTTCATGTTAAAGATGCTCTTATTTTGTTTTCAATGTTTCGATTCTTGTTGGTATCATAAACATCAGATATAACTAGGCAGATGAATTGTGTAGAATAAAGCCCTATTACAATTGCTCAAGAAAAGACTATGTTCTCAGAATTCTGACTGCCTCACCAATCACAGATGGGGATGCCTTGGGGCGCCATGGCCGTCTGCTTTGCTGACGTGAATAAACCCATGAGCAGGTTTTAAGAGAAGAAGGAAAGATAATTCCTCAATTAAAAATGTATGGGGACCTTAAGCTTGGCAGAATACAATTACTCAATTTGGAAAAGAGCCAAGATATCAAGGTTAACCATCATGCCTGAAAACATTATATATGTCTTGGGACATTTTTAATGATCACTTTCTTTCAGTATTTCAACATCCACTTACAATCCCAAAGCCCCCAAAGTAGGAAGCACTACATAGAAAGAGTCATTCCAGCCCAGTTTGACAGGGTCTGAAGCAAATCTAGCAGGTGGTTGAAATGCTTCAAGGACAGAGATGCTGTGTTCTCAAGGACCATGGTCTCTCCAAGAAAATGAAAACTCCAATCTCAGAGATGAGGCACCTTCTGGAAATCTACTCTCAAGTGTTCAGAGAATGCTCTTGGCTATTTTCATTATTACAATTGTGTCCAGGTAAGATGATGTGTGATGTCTCATTTGTAACTCCCCTGGGCTAGGTTTGGTAGGGGAGGATATCAAGGAAGAGCCCATCTATCAGGATCTGCTGTGCACTCAGGTGGATCCAGAGTGACCTATCTTCTTCACCCTGTCACCTTGTCATATAGGTTATAATGTTCAGACTCGAAAAGGCCACCTTGAGGAAGAATAGAGGTATTCATCATTAGTCATATGAGGAACGTTCCAACAAAATCAAAGTTCCTTAGGGACATCAGAGGCTGAACTGAAAGTTATAATTAATCAAGAAAGGGAAAAGTAGGTACATTTCATCTGACAAACTGTACCTTGGGAGGATTATAATTGGCAAGTCATGACATTATAATCTGTGCAAGGCATTGAAATGCTGCTGTTTGATTTCAGGTGACCTTATGTGATTGCAGAAGGAAAGTAATGAGCCTCACCAACTGCTAGCCAGAAAGAATAAGAAAAGGAAATATTGTTTATGTTGATTATATCTATTGATTCTCCTGAGGAAACTCATAATATTTTCCCCCAATTTTTCATGATGGGGTGTGGTGGCTGGCTTGTGCCAGGATCCCAGAGGACTGAATATTCACAGATGAGCTTCTACTAAGACAAAGGAAGACATGACATTTGGGAAATAAGGACTGCAGGGGCACTGCACTGATCTCCAGGGAGAGTCAGAAAGACAGCAAATCCAGAGGGCCCAAAGCAGAAACTACCCCAGGACAGAGAGCCAAGAATCTGCTCTCTGGAGACATGACAGTGGATATGCTTGGATCCAGTAGGAGTGACAAAGACTGGACCTGAGAGGACATGACTCTGAGGGTCACATGGCTGCAGAAGACTTCTTGTCAGGGATGGCAGGATTGTGTATTGTGGGTATGTTACTGAACTCAAATTCTGCTGCTCACCCCTCAAAAGCCAATAATTCAAGAAGAAAGTGTCAGTAGAAAGGAAAGTTGCTTTAATCGAAAAGCTGGCAATCAGGGGAGATGGTGGACTTGTGCCCAGAGACAAACTCCCAAGACTCTATTCAGCCATGACAGTTTTTAAAGAGAAGAAAGGAGGAAGAATCTCAGTGACTCATGGAGGCAGGATGTTGGGTTCTGCATCCTTCTCCATTACGTCCAGACTGGCTGACTCTCTCTTCAGATGTTATCTTGCCCACATGATCTGTCTACAGGATTCCTGGTGGGGAGGTGTTGGGGGTAGAGAGCTATTCATTTTTTAACTGCTTAATTCTTCATTCTTACTTCTTTTTATCTAGGAAAAGAATCAACACATTAGACAAGGCATGGTGTGCATTCAGGAGAGCATGTCAGGAGTTAGTTTCAATTGCTTAGTGATCTCATTTCTGTAATTAGGTACTTTTAAGGTTAGAGGGAAACAGAAATGGCAAACAGGAAAGGGGCAAAAGAGTTGCTTTCAGGCACTTCAACTTGGCTTAATATTAGACCCTATGGATAAAATAAGGTAACTGCCTACTCAGTCCGTGTGGTAGATAAATAGATAAAAATTCTTTGCTAACATTTATTTTTCATATACAGCATGATTTTTAAGTTTTTCAATTCCAGAAAGATTTTAAACTTCAGTTAACATCAAAGAATATGAGCATCTTTTTAGCAGCAAATGAAAAATGTATTACAGGTTTTTCAGACAATTGCACAGAAAGTAGGAGATTCATTTAATCACTCCAATCCCCCAAATTATTTCAAAGTTCTCATTTTCATTTTCTTTCTGTAAATATGTACTGTTACATACTTTTAAAATCATCATAATCAGCATCATCTAAAAGAAAACTGCAAGCATCAAGTGAACCAGACATCCAATTTTTAGATTCAATATTTGCTTAAATTACAGATGGTCACATATTTGGTTAGAAAAAAAATTAGTATCTGCCTCTGAGGCATCACTAAATCTATTTTCTTCTCTGGTTTCTGTTATGGCTTCATACTAAGATTCATTCTCTGTCTAGCTCATTCTAGTGGATAGATTTGTTTGACAATAGAGCCATTTACATAAATTAGAATTAACCAGAAGAGGAAATATTTTGGATCTTCTTCCTCAGCTCCATGTTATGAAAATAAAGAACAAGTTATATTTCAAGTCTGAACTAGATATCAGTTTTTTTTTAACACCTTTATTGGAGTATAATTGCTTTACAGTATTGTGTTAGTTTCTGCTTTATAACAAAGTGAAGCAGCTATATGTGTACATATATCCCCATATCCCCTCCCTCTTGCATCTCCCTCTCACCCTCCATATCCCACCCTTCTAGGTGGATGCAAAAAACACCGAGCAGATCTCCCTGTGCTATGCAGCTTCTTCCCACTAGCTACCTGTTTTACATTTGGTAGTGTATATATGTCCGTGCCACTCCCTCACTGCATCCCAGTTTACCCTTCCTCCTCCCCTTGTCCTCAAGTCCATTCTCTATGTCTGTGTCTTTATTACTGTCCTTCCCCCATGTTCTTCAGAACGTTTTTGTTTTTTTTCGGTTTCCATATAAATATGTTAGAATACAGAATTTGTTTTTCTCTTTCTGACTTACTTCACTCTGTATGACAGACTCTAGGTCCATCCACCTCACTACAAATAACTCAATTTCATTTCTTTTCATGGCTGAGTAATATTCCATTGTATATATGTGCCACATCTTCTTTATCCATTCATCTATCGATGGACACTTAGGTTGCTTCCATATTCTGGCTATTGTAAATAAAGCTGCAATGAATATTGTGGTACATGACTCTTTTTGAATTATGGCTTTCTTGGGGTATATGCCCAGTATTGGGATTGCTGGGTCGTAGGGTAATTCTATTTTTATTTTTTTAAGGAGCCTCCATACTGTTCTCCATAGTGGCTGTATCAATTTATATTCCCACTGACAGTGCAAGAGGGTTCCCTTTTCTCCACACCCTCTCCAGCATTTGTTGTTTGTAGATTTTCTGATGATGCCCATTCTAACTGGTGTGAGGTGATACCCTATTGTAGATTTGATTAGCATTGCTCTATTAATTAGTGATGTTGAGCAGCTTTTCAAGTGTTCCTTGGCCATTTGTATGTCTTCTTTGGAGAAATGTCTATTTAGGTGTTCTGCCCATTTTTGGATTAGGTTGTTTGTTTTTTTTAATATTGAGGTGCATGAGCTGTTTATATATTTTGGAGATTAATCCTTTGTCCTTTGATTCATTTGCAAATATTTTCTCCCTTTCTCAGTGTTGTCTTCTAGTCTTGTTTATGTTTTCATTTGCTGTGCAAAAGCTTTGAAGTTTCATTAGGTCCCATGTGTTTATTTTTGCTTTTATTTCCATTACTCTAGGAGGTGGATCAAAAAAGATCTTGCTGTGATTTATGTCAAAGAGTGTTCTTCCTGTGTTTTCCCCTAAGAATTTTATAGTGTCTCGTCTTACATTTAGGTCTCTAATTTATTTTGAGTTTATTTTTGTGTATGGTGTTAGGGAGTGTTTGAATTTTATTCTTTTACATGTAGCTGTCCAGTTTTCCCAGCACCACTTATTGAAGAGGCTGTCTTTTCTCCATTGTATATCCTTACCTCCTTTGTCATAGATTAGTTCACCATAGGTGTGTGAGCTTATCTCTGGGCTTTCTTTCTTGTTCCATTGTTTCTGTTTTTGTGCCAGTACCATATTGTCTTGATTACTGTAGCTTTGTAGTATAGTCAGTCTGAAGTCAGAGAGTCTGATTCCTCCAGCTCCGTTTTTTTCCCTCAACACTGTTTTGGCTATTTGGGGTCTTTTGTGTCTCCATATATATTTTAAGGTTTTTTGTTCTAGTTCTCTAAAAATTGCCATTGGTAATTTGATAGAGATTGCATTGAATCTGTATATTGCTTTGGGTAGTATAGTCATTTTCACGACATTGATTCTTCCAATCGAAGAACATGATATATCTCCCCAACTCTTGGTATCATCTTTAATTTCCTTCATCAGTGTCTTATAGTTTTCTGCATACAGGTCTTTTGTCTCCCTAGGTAGGTTTATTCCTAGGTATTTTATTCTTTTTGTTGCAATGGTAAAGAGGAGTGTTTCCTTAATTTCTCTTTCAGATTTTTCAGCATTAGTGTAAAGGAATGCAAGAAATTTCTGTGCAATAATTTTGTATACTGCAAATTTACCAAATTCATTGATTAGCTCTAGTAGTTTTCTGGTGGTATCTTTAGGATTCTCTATGAATAGTATCATGTCATCTGCAAAGAGTGACAGTTTTACTTCTTCTTTTCCAATCTGTATTCTTTTATTTCTTTTCCTTCTCTGATTGCCATGGCTAGGATGTCTAAACTATGTTGAATAATAATGGTGAGAGTGCACATCCTTTTTTTTTCCTGATCTTAGAGAAAATGCTTTCAGTTTTTCACCATTGAGAATGAGATTTGCTGTGGGCTTGTTGTATATGGCCTTTATTATGCTGAAGTAGGTTCCCTCTAGGCCCACTTTCTGGAGAGTTTTTATCATAAATCGTGTTGAATTTTGTGAAAAGCTTTTTCTGCACCTATTGAGATGATTATATGATTTTTATCCTTCATTATGTTAATATGGTGTATCACACTGATTGATTTGTGTATATGAAGAATCCTTGCATCTTTGGAATAAATCTCAATTGATCATGGTTTATGATTCTTTAAAGTTGTTGTTGGATTCTGTTTGTTAGTATTTTGTTGAGGATGTTTGCACTTATATTCATCAGTGATATTGGTCTGTAATTTTCTTTTCTTGTAGAATCTTTGTCTGGTTTTGGTATCAGGGTGATTGTGGCCTCATAGAATGAGTTTGGGAGTTTTCCTTCCTCTGTAATTTTTTGGAAGAGTTTGAGAAGGATGGGTGCTAGCTCTTCTCTAAATGTCTGAGAGAATTAACCTATGAACCCAACTGGTCCTGGACTTTTGTTTGTTGGAAGATTTTTAATCACAGTTTCATTTCATTACTTGTGATTGATCTGTTCATATTTTCTATTTCTTCCTGGTTCAGTGTCAGAAAGTTATACCTTTCTAAGAATTTGTCCCTTTCTTCCAGGTTGTCCAATTTTTTGGCGTAGAGTTGCTTGTAGTAGTGTCTTAGGATGCTTTGTGTTTCTGCTGCGTCTGTTTTAACTTCTCCTTTTTCATTTCTAATTTTATAGATTTGACTCCTCTCCGTCTTTTTCCTGATGAGTCTGGCTAATGGTCTAGCAATTTTGTTTATCTTCTCAAAGAACCAGCTTTTAGTTTTATTGATCTTTGCTATCGTTTCCTTCATTTCTTTTTCATTTATTTCTGATCTGAGCTTTATGGTTTCTTTCCGTCTGCTAACTTTGGGGATTTTTTTGTTCTTCTTTCTCTAATTGCTTTAGGTGCAAGGTTAAGTTGTTTATTAGAGATGTTTCCTGTTTATTAAGGTAGGATTGCATTGCTGTAAACTTCCCTCTTAGAACTGCTTTTGCTTCATCCCACAAGTTTTAGTTCGTCGTGTCTCCATTGTCATTCGTTTCTAGGTATTTTTTTATTTCCTCTTTGATTTCTTCAGTGATCACTTCTTTATTAAGTAGTGTATTGTTTAACTTCCATGTGTTTCTATTTTTTACAGACCTTTTCCTGTAATTGATATCTAGTCCCATAGCATTGTGTTTGGAAAAGATACTTGATACAATTTCAATTTTGTTAAATTTACCAAGGCTTGATTTGTGACCCAAGATACGATCTATCCTGGAGAATGTTCCATGAGCACTTGAGAAAAATATGTATTCTGTTGTTTTTGGATGGAATGTCCTATAAATATCAATTAAGTCCATCTTGTTTAATGTATCATTTAAACCTTGTGTTTCCTTATTTATTTTCATTTTGGATGATCTGTCCATTGGTGAAAGTGGGGTGTTAAAGTCCCCGACTATGAATGTGTCACTGTCAATTTCCTCTTTTATGGCTGTTAGTATTTGCCTTATGTGTTGATGTGCTCCTATGTTGGGTGCATAAATATTTACAATTGTTATATCTTCGTCTTGGATCGATCCCTTGATCATTATGTAGTGTCCTTCTTTGTTTCTTCTAATAGTCTTTATTTTAAAGTCTATTTTGTCTGATATGAGAATTGCTACTCCAGCTTTCTTTTGGTTTCCAAATGCATGGAATATCTTTTTCCATACCCTCACTTTCAGTCTGTATGTGTCTCTAGGTCTGAAGTGGGTCTCTTGTAGACAACATATATATGGGTCTTGTTTTTGTATCCATTCAGCCAGTCTGTGTCTTTTGGTGGGAGCATTTAATCCATTTACATTTAAGGTAATTATCGATATGTATGTTCCTATTTCCATATTCTTAATTGTTTTGGGATTGTTATTGTAGGTCTTTTCCTTCTCTTGTGTTTCTTGCCTAGAGAAGATCCTTTAGTATTTGTTGTAAAGCTGGCTTGGTGGTGCTGAACTGTCAGCTTTTGCCTGTCTGTAAAGGTTTTAATTTCTCCATCAAATCTGAATGAGATCCTTGCTGGGTAGAGTAATCTTGTTTGTAGGTTTTTCTGCTTCATCAATTTAAGTATGTCTTGCCAGTCCCTTCTGGCATGCAGACATTCTTCTAAAAGATCAGCTGTTAACCTTATGGGGACTCCCTTGTGTGTTATTTTTTGTTTTTTTCCCTTCCTGCTTTTAATATGTTTTCTTTGTATTTAATTTTTGACAGTTTGATTAATATGTGTCTTGGCATGTTTATCCTTGGATTTATCCTGTATGGGACTCTTTGTGCTTCCTGGACTTGATTAACTCTTTCCTTTCCCATATTAGGGAAGTTTTCAACTATAATCTCTTCAAATATTTTCTCAGTCCATTTCTTTTTCTCTTCTTCTTCTGAAACCCCTATAATTCAAGTGTTGGTGCATTTAATGTTGTCCCAGAGGTCTCTGAGACTGGCCTCAGTTCTCTTCACCCTTTTTTCTTTATTCTGCTCTGCAGTAGTTATTTCCACTATTTTATCTTCCAGGTCACTTATCTGTTCTTCTGTCTCAGTTATTCTGCTATTGATCCCTTTTAGATTGTTTTTAATTTCATTTATTGTGTTGTTCATCATTGCTTATTTCATGTTTAGTTCTTCTAGGTCCTTGTTAAATGTTTCATGCATTTTCTCTATTCTATTTCCAAGATTTTGGATCATCTTTACTATCATTATTCTGAATTCTTTTTCAGGTAGACTGCCTATTTCCTCTTCATTTGTTAGGTCTGGTGGGTTTTTATCTTGCTCCTTCATTTTCTGTGTGTTTTTTTGTCTTCTCATTTTGCTTTTCTTACTGTGTTTGGGGTCTCCTTTTTGCAGGCTGCAGGTTCGTAGTTCCCATTGTTTTTGGTGTCTGTCCCCTGTGGCTGATGTTGGTTCAGTGGGTTGTGTAAGTTTCCTGGTGGAGGGGACTAGTACCTGTGTTCTGGTGGATGAGGCTGGATCTTCTCTTTCTGGTGGGCAGGTCCACGTCTGGTGGTGTGTTTTGTTCTGTCTGTGTACTTATTATGATTTTAGGCAGCCTCTCTGCTAATGGGTGGAGTTGTGTTCCTGTTTTGCTAGTTGTTTGGCATAGGGTGTCCAGCACTGTATCTTGCTGGTCGTTGAGTGAAGCTGGGTGTTGGTATTGAGATGGAGCTCTCTGGGAGATTTTCACCATTTGATATTACATGGAAGTGGGACGTCTCTTGTGGATCAGTGTCCTGAAATGGGCTCTCCCACCTCAGAGGCACAGCACTGACTCCTGGCTGCAGCACCAAGAGTCTTTCATTCACATGGCTCAGAATAAAAGGGAGAAAAAGTAGAAAGAAAGAAAGAAATAAAGAGGATAAAATAAAATAAATTAAGGTAAAATTAAAAAGTTATTAAAGTAAAAAATAATTATTAAGAAAAAAATTTTTAAGTAAACAAACAAAAAAACAGACGGGGGCTTCCCTGGTGGCACAGTGGTTGAGAGTCTGCCTACCAATGCAGGGGACATGGGTTCGTGCCCAGGTCCGGGAAGATCCCACATGCCATGGAGCGGCTGGGCCTGTGAGCCATGGCCACTGAGCCTGTGTGTCTGGAGCCTGTGTTCAGCAATGGGAGAGACCACAACAGTGAGAGGTCCGCGTAATGTAAAAAAACAAACAAACAAAAATAAACGGACGGATAGAACCCTAGGACAAATGGTGAAAGCAAAGCTATACAGACAAAATCTCACACAGAACCATAAACATATACACTCACAAAAATAGAAAAAGAGAAAAAGTAATTAATCTTGCTCTCAAAGTCCACTTCCTCAATTTGGGATGATTCGTTGTCTATTCAGTTATTTCACAGATGCAATGTACATCAAGTTGATTTTTGAGATTTAATCCACTGCTACTGAGGCTGCTGGGAGAGATTTCCCTTTCTCTTCTTTTTTCCCACAGCTCCCAGGGCTCAGCTTTGGATTTGGCCCTGCCTCTGCGTGTTGGTCGCCAGAGAGCATTTGTTCTTTGCTCAGACAGGACGGGTTTAAAGAGTCACTGATTCGGGGGCTCTGGCTCACTCAGGCCGGGGTGAGTGAGGGGTACAATGCGGGGCGAGCCTGTGGTGGCAGAGGCCGGCGTGACATTGCACCAGCCTGAGGCACACCATGCGTTCTCCCGGGGAAGTTGTCCCTGGATCACGGGGCCCTGGCAGTGGTGGGCTGCACAGGTTCCCCGGAAGGGTGGTGTGGATAGTGACCTGTGCTCGCACACAGGCTTCTTGGTGGTGGCAGCAGCAGCCTTAGCATCTCATGCCCGTGTCTGGGGTCCGCCCTCTTAGCCGCGGCTTGCGTCTCTCTCTGGATCTCCTTTAAGCATCGCTCTTAATCCCCTCTCATTGTGCACCAGGAAACAAGAGGGAAGAAAAAGTCTCTTGCCTCTTAGGCAGGTCCAGATTTTCCCTGGACTCCCTCCCAGCTAGCTGCAGTGCACTAACCCCTTCAAGCTGTGTTCTCACAGCCAGTCCTCTCCCTGCACTCCGACCGAAGGCGAACTTCAGCTCCCAGCACCGCCCACCCCAGCAGGTGAGCAGACAAGCCTCTCGGGCTAGTGAGTGCCAGTCGGCACCGATCATCTGTGCAGGAATCTCTCCACTTTGCCCTCTGCACCCCTGTTGCTGTGCTCTCCTCCACAGCTCTGAAGCTCCCCCACCTGCCACCCACAGTCTCCACCTGTGAAGGGGCTTCCCAGTGTGTGGAAACCTTTCCTCCTTCACATCTCCCTCCCACTGGTGCAGGTCCCATCCCTATTTTTTGTCACTGTTTTTTCTTTTGCCCTACCCAGGTACGTGGGGAGTTTCTTGAATTTTGGGAGGTCTGAGGTCTTCTGCCAGTGTTCAGTAGGTGTTCTGTAAGAGTTGTTCCACCTGTAGATGTATTTCTGGTGTATCTGTGGGAAGGAAGGTGATCTCCGTGTATTACTATTCTGCCATCTTCCCCCTCTCCTCCAGTTATTGTACTGTTAATCTTTGTTTGTTTGTTCTTTAATTCTTCTATGTCTTTGTTAAACATTTCTTGCATCTTCTTGAAATTTGCCTCCATTCTTTTTCCAAGGTCCTGGAATATCTTCACTCTCATTATTCTGAATTCTTTTTCTGGAAGGTTGCCTATCTCCACTTCATTTAGTTATTTTTCTGGGGTTTTATCTTCTTCCTTCATCTGGTACATAGCCCTCAGCCTTTTCATCTTGTCTATCTTTCTGTGAATGTGGTTTTTGTTCCACAGGCTGCAGGATTGTAGTTCTTCTTCTTTCTGCTGTCTGCCCTCTGGTGGCTGAGGCTATCTAAGAGGCTTTTGCATGTCTCCTGATGGGATGGACTGCCGGTGGGTAGAGCTGACTGTTGATCTGGTGGGCAGAGCTCAGTAAAACTTTAATCTGCTTGACTGCTGATGTGTGGGACTGGTTGGTTGCTTTTGGTTGTTTGGCCTGAGGCAACCCAGCACTGGAGCCTACCTGGACTCTTTGTGGGGGGCTAATGGCAGACTCTGGGAGGGCTTACACCAAGGAGTACTTCGCAGAACTTCTGCTGCCAGTGTCCTTGTCCCCACAGTGAGCCACAGCCAACCCCCGCCTCTGCAGAAGACCCTCCAACACTAGCAGGTAGGTCTCATTCAGTCTCCCCTGGGGTTACTTCTCCTTCCCCTGGGTCCCAATGCACACACTACTTTGTGTGTGCCCTCCAAGAGTGGAGTCTCTGTTTCCCCTAGTCCAGTCAAAGTCTTGCAATCAATTCCCACTAGACTTCAAAGTCTGATTCTCTAGGAAATCCTGCTCCCGTTGCCGGACCTGCAGGTTAGGAAGCCTGACTTGGGGCTCAGAACCTTCACTCCAGTGGGTGGACTTTTGTGGTATAAATGTTCTCCAGGCTGTGAGTCACCCACCCAGGAGTTATGGGATTTGATTTTACTGTGATTGTGCCCCTCTACCATCTCATTGTGGCTTCTCCTTTGCCTTTGGATGTGAGGTATCTTTTTTGGTGAGTTCCAGTGTCTTCCTGTTGATGATTGTCGAGCAGCTAGTTGTGATTCCAGTGTTCTCACAGGAGGGAATGAGAGCACATGCTTCTACTCCGCTATCTAGGTCTACCATTTTCTCCCATTCTAAGGGTTGTCTTTTCATCTTGTTTATTGTTTCCTTTGCTGTGCAAAAGCTTTTAAATTTCATTAGGTCCCATTTGTTTATTTTTATTTCCATTTCTCTAGGATGTGGGTCAGAAAAGACCTTGCTGTGATTTATGTCAATGATTACACTGCCTATGTTTTCCTCAAGAGTTTTTTACTGTCTGACCTTACATTTAGGTCTTTAATTCATTTTAAGTTTATTTTTGTATATGGTGTTCGGGAGTGTTCCAATTTCATTCTTTTACCCATAGCTGTCCAGTTTTCCCAGCACCACTTATCGAAGAGGCTGTCTTTTCTCCTTGTATATTATTGCCTCCTTTATCAAAAATAAGGTGACCATATGTGTGTTGGTTTATCACTGGGCTTTCTATCCTGCTCCATTGATCTATATTTCTGTTTTTGTGCCAGTACCATAAGCTCTGAACTTTCTATCCCATTCCTTTGATCTATATTTCTGTTTTTGTGCCAGTATCATACTGTCTTGATTACTGTAGCTTTGTAGTTTAGTCTGAATTCAGGGAGCCTGATTTCTCCAGCTCCAGTTTTCTTTCTCAACATTGCTTTGGCTATTCAGGGTCTTTTGTGTTTCCATAAAAATTGTGAAATTTTTTGTTCTAGTTCTGTGAAAAAAATGCCTTTGGTAGTTTGATAGGGATTGCATTGAATCTGTATATTGCTTTGGGAAGTATAGTCATGTTCACAATGTTGATTCTTCCAATCCAAGACCATGGTATGTCTCTCCATCTGTTTGTATCATGTTTAATTTCTTTCATCAGTGTCTTATAGTTTTCTTCATACAGGTCTTCTGTCTCCTTAGGTAGGTTTATTCCTAGATATTTTATTCTTTTTGTTGCAATGGTAAATGGTAGTGTTTTCTTAATTTCACTTTCAGATTTTTCATCATTAGTGTATAGGAATGCTAGAGATTTCTATGCATTAATTTTCTATCCTGCTACTTTACCAAATTCATTGATTATTTCTAGTAGTTTTCTGGTAGCATCTTTAGGATTCTCTATGTATAGTATCATGTTGTCTGCAACAGTGACAGCTTTACTTCTTTTCTGATTTGGATTCCTTTTATTTCTTTTTCTTCTCTGATTGTTGTTGCTAAAACTTCCCAAACTATGTTTAATAATGTTTGTGAGAGGGGACAACCTTGTCTTGTTCCTGATCTTAAAGGAAATGGTTGATTTTTTCACCATTGAGAACGATGTTGGCTGTGGGTTCGTCATATATGGCCTTTATTATGTTGAGGTAAGTTCCCTCTATGCCTATTTTATGGAGAGTTTTTATCATAAATAGTTGTTGAATCTTGTTAAAAGATTTTTCTGCATCTATTGAGATGATCATATGCTTTTTCTCCTTAATTTTTTTAATATGGTTTATCACATTGATTGATTTGTGTATACTGAAGAATCCTTGCATTCCTGGGATAAACCCCACTTGATCATGGTGTATGATCCTTTTAATGTGCTGTTGGTTTCTGTTTGCTAGTATTTTGTTGCCAACTTTTGCATCTATGTTCATCAGTGATATTGTTCTGTAGGTTTCTTGCTGTTTGACATCTTTCTCTGCTTTCAGTATCAGGGTGATTGTGGCCTTGTAGAAGGAGTTTGGGAGTATTTCTCCCTTTGCTACATTTTGGATGAGTTTGAGAAGGATAGGTGTTAGCTCTTTTCTGAATGCTTGATAGAATTTGCCTGTGAAGCCATCTGGGCCTGGGCTTTTGTTTGTTGGAAGATTTTTAATCACAGTCTCAATTTCAGGGCTTGTGATTGCTCCATTTATATTTTCTATTTCTTCCTGGTTCAGTCTTGGAAGGTTGTGCTTTTCTAAGAATGTGTCCATTTCTTCCAGGTTTTCTATTTTATTGGCATACAGTTGACTGTAGTAATCTCTCATGATCCTTTGTATTTCTGCAGTGTCCGTTGTTACTTCTCCTTTTTCATTTCTAATTCTATTGATTTGTGTTCTCCCTTTTTTTTCTTGATGAGTCTGGCTAATGGTTTATCAATTTTTTTTTTTATCTTCTCAAAAAAACAGCTTTTAGTTTTATTGATCTTTGCCATTGTTTCCTTCATTTCATTTTCATTTATTTCTGATCTGATCTTTATGATTTCTTTCCTTCTGCTAACTTTGGAGGTTTTTTTGGTTCTTCTTTCTTTAATTGTTTTAGGTGCAAGTTTAGGTTGTTTATTTGAGATTTTCCTTGTTTCTACAGGTAGGATTGTATTGCTATAAATGCTTTTCTTAGAACGGCTTTTGCTTCATCCCATAGGTTTTGGGTCGTCATGTTTTAATTGTCATTTGTTTCTAAGTATTTTTTGATTTCTTCTTTTATTTCTTCAGTGATCTCTTTGTTATTTAGTAGTGTATTGTTTAGCCTCCAAGTGTTTGCATTTTTCACAGATTTTTTCCTGTAATTGATATCTAGTCTCATAGCATTGTTGTTAGAAAAGTTACTTGATATGATGTCCATTTTCTCAAATTTACTGAGGCTGGATTTGTGACCCAAGATATAATCTATCCTGGAGAATGTTCCATGAGCACTTGAGAAGAAAGTGTACTCTGTTGTTTTTGGATGGAATGTCCTATAAATATCCATTAAGTCCATCTTGTTTAATCTGTCATATAATGCTTGTGTTTCCTTATTTATTTTCATTTTGGATGATCTGTCCATTGTTGAAAATGGGGTGTTAAATTCCCCTGATATTTTTGTGCTACTGTCGATTTCCCCTTTTATTGTTGTTAGTATTTGCCTTATGTATTGAGGTGCTCCTATGTAGGGTACATAAATATTTACAATTGTTTTATCTTCTTGGATTGATCCCTTGATCATTATGTAGTGTCCTTCTTAGTCTCTTGTAATAGTCTTTATTTTAAGGTCTATTTTGTCTGATATGAGAATTGTTACTCTAGCTTTCTTTTGATTTCCATTTGCATGGAATATCATTTTCCATCCCCTTACTTTCAGTCTGTATGTGTCCCTAGGTTTGAAGTGGGTCTCTTGTAGACAACATATATACAGTTCTTGTTTTTACATCCATTCAGCCAGTCTATGTCTTTTGGTTGGAACATTTAATCCATTTACATTTTAGGTAGTTATCGATATGTATGTTCCTATTACCATTGTCTTAATTGTTTTAGGTTTGTTATTGTAGGTCTTTTCCTTCTCTTGTGTTTCCTGACCAGAGAAGTTCCTTTAGCATTTGTTGTAAAGCTGATTTGGTGGTTCTGAATTCTCTTAGGTGTTGCTTGTCTGTAAAGGTTTTAATTTCTCCATTGAATCTGAATGAGATCCTTGCTGGGTAGAGTAACCTTGGTTCTGGGTTTTTCCCTTTCATCAGTTTAAATATGTCCTGCCACTCCTTTCTGGTTTGCAGAGTTTCTGCTGAAAGATCAGCTGTTAACCTTATGGGGATTCCCTTGTATGTTATTTGTTCTTTTTCTCTTTCTGCTTTTAATATTTTTACTTTGTATTTAATTTTTGATAGTTTGATTAATATGTGACTTGGCATGTTTCTCCTTGGATTTAACATCTATGGGACTCTCTGTGCTTCCTGCATTTGATTGACTATTTCCTTTCCCATATTAGGGAAGTTTTCAACTATAATCTCTTCAAATATTTTCTCAGTCACTTTCTCTCTTCTTCTTCTTGCACCCCTATAATTCAAATGTTGGTGTGTTTAATGTTGTCCCAGATGTCTCTGATACTGTCCTCAAGTGTTTTTATTCCTTTTTCTTTATTCTGCTCTACGGTAGTTAGTTCCACTATTTTATGTTCAGGTCACTTATCCATTCTTCTCCCTCAATTATTCTGCTATTGGTTCCTTCTAGAGAATTGTCAATTTCATTTAATGTGTTGTTCATCATTGTTTGTTTGCTGTTTAGTTCTTCTATGTCCTTGTTAAGTGTTTCTTGTATTTTCTCTATTCTATTTCCAAGATTTCCCATCATCTTTACTATCGTTACTCTGAAATATTTTTCAGTTAGACTGCCTATTTCCTCTTCATTTGTTTGGTCTGGCTGGTTTTTACCTTGCTACTTCATCTGCTGTGTGTTTCTCTGTCTTCTCATATTGCTTAACTTAGTGTGTTTGGGGGTCTCCTTTTTGCAGGTTGCATGTTCGTAGTTATTGTTGTTTTTTTGTGTCTGCTCCCAGTGGCTAAGGTTGGTTCAGTGGGTTTTGTAGGCTTTCTGGTGGAGGGAACTAGTGTCTGTGTTCTGGTGGATGAGGCTGGATCTTGTCTTTCTGTTGGGCAGAACCACGCCCGTGGTGTGTTTTGGGGTGCCTGTGACCTTACTATGATTTTAGGCATCCTCTCTACTAATGGGTGGGGTTGTGTTCCTGTCTTGGTAGTTGTTTGGCATAGGGTGTCCAGCACTGTAGCTTGCTTGTGGTTTACTGGAGCTGGGCCTTATTGTTGAGATGGTGATCTCTGGGAGATTTTCACCATTTTATATTACGTGGAGCTGGGAAGTCTCTGGTAGACCAATGTCCTGAACTTGGCTCTCCCACCTCAGAGGCACAGGCCTGTCACCTGGCCAGAGCAGCAAGACCCTGTCAGCCACACGGCTCTAAGAAAATATAGCCAAGTTGCTCATCTAGACTTTCAAAAATATTGAGATTAT
Source organism: Grampus griseus (assembly GCF_964374135.1). Lineage (NCBI taxonomy): Eukaryota > Metazoa > Chordata > Mammalia > Artiodactyla > Delphinidae > Grampus > Grampus griseus. Next base: position 107,347,481 of record NC_139001.1, read on the forward strand.
AGCTCCCAGGGTGAAGTTACTTAGGAAGAAATTCTATGCCTGAGAGGGACAGCCAGAAGGAAATGGCATCTAGATATCTGTTCTTGATGAAAAGTTAGGACAGACATGTAGATTGATATCAAACATAATAATGAGATCATTTTGCATAGAATAATACTGGTGACAGTATTTTTTTCTGATAAAAAGATAAACCTGATTTTAATTTACTACTGATTTTTACCAAGCCTTTTAAACTTTAATTTATTAAAGAAAGTCACATTTCCTTCCCTCACTTACTAACACTCACACTGTTTCAAATTCCCAAAAGGGCAGTCCACAATTCCATGCTGGATAATTTCTTATGTGTCAGCTTCTGCAGTGTTTCTCAGCAAAGGAGCCACATTACCCCAACATTCCTCTCCTCACTCTCAGAAGTATACAAACTATGTTTCTCAATATATTCCTGAACAAGGTCTCGTTCCAAGTAGTGAATTCTCTGGCCCTTCTGATCGTTCGCTGGATCTTCATGGATTAGATGTCATTGGTGATCCATTCATTCACGAGGTGAATATTGTTCTGGTGTTTCCTCAGCACGTTGTATTCATAGATGAATTTCTGAGCACCATTTCCAGCCTGAGTAATAATATAAGCCCATAGGCTCCCATGATTTTGGTGATATCCTTGCCCTTCCACAGACTGAGCACACCAAAGGACTCCAAGAAATCTGCTCCTCACAACAACTTCACCTTTGGCACATCCTTTGGTTTTTTGTTTGCTCTAGGGATTTCTTTTCTTTGTTTAAAAACAAGGCATGCTTGTGATGACTCTGTAACAGACTAATTTGGGTTGTTGAAGCTGTTCCCAGGTTCCACTCTGGTGAGTCATCTGGGATATCTAGTTTTTTTTTTTCTTTTCCTTTTTTTTTAGACGGTGTGTATGTGTGGGATTTGTTTTTATTTAGTCATGTTTGTTTGTTTTTTTTTTAAATTCATTAACCATTGGACAGCCCATAAAGGAGGATGGATTGATTTCACATTCCTCTTCCTAGATCTAGTTTAGAAAATGTATTCCCCACCTCTTGCTCTTAGGAAGGAGTATAGTAAATGTGTCATTTAATAATATACTCCTTTTTGAAAGTTGCATTTTCTCTCCACCTTTGAATAGATCCAGTATTTGATAAAACTCATGAGAGTGGGTGGAACCTCTCTTGCCCCTCCTCCTTTCTAGGATCCACTATATATATATATGACTGTGGCTCTCAAAGAAATTTTTTTGCCCTTTGCTGATATTTTTGAAGTTAATTTCTAACTTCTTTCACTGATAAATGAAGAAAAGTATTGCACCTTTTGAAATATACCAAATGGACTGAGTACATAATTAAAAAACATTTTTTCCCTGTCAAAAAAAATAATACTAATTTTTAAAAGAAGGATAGAAAATCATGCATCCAATGGAGTATTAATACGTAAGTCTACATAGAGAATATGTAACAGAATGTTAAAAATAGTTATCTAGGACATAGCATAATAATTGCTAGTTATTTCTTTCATTATTATCAACCTATCAAAGTAAAGATTAAAATTAAAATTTATAAAAAAATAATAACTTGTGAAAAGACTTTGAAGATTGATTTGGGCCATAAACAGTTCGACTTTATCTAAGCATATTAGTTCTCAGATTTTTCAGATTAAATAAAATTATTCAAGTTAAGGTCTTCACACATGATATAACCTCAATATATCCTTGTTAACGTCCTATTATGTTCTAGTTGCATACTTAAAAATATAGGTAGTAAAGCACTTCAAAATACTTAAATGATAATTAGACATATTCTTAGAATATTACTCAGTTCTATGGAATTACAAGAGAAAGAAAATTCTCAGGTCACTATCTTCCTTCTTAAAAACTCAGAGTGTTCACCCTAGCACTTCAAAAATATTCTGGAAAACTGGAAAAAAATTAAAATGGCAAATATCTGCTAGAGTCAGGCTGACATTTTTATGTGCTAATGGAAGCTGTATGCAGTTGTCAGTTTGGAATTCACATCTATTCGAGACATTATTTAGGTGATTGAAAGAAATTCACTGAAATGTGAAAAACTATAAAATCGACTGGCAAATGGATGAAAGACGAGGAGTATTCCAACCATTTACAGACCAGATCTTTTCTCTTAGACAGTAATATACTCATTATTAAAAGTTTGGACATTACCACTAAATATTTCTCAAGAAGTGTATGTTCTCCCACCAATCCAAAAAATGTCCCACACTAATAAACACATAGGTTTGCTTCCTATATTGAAATTTCTGTGTACTGGTTTATTTTCTGAGTTTTCCTAACAGTGAGGTAGGTAGAATATTAGCAAATATATCAAATATTCACTGAAGTCATATATTGTGCCCAATGTTGTGAACTGTTTATGATATAGAAGTATAAGACACAATTACTAACCTTGAATCCCTTTTAGTCTAGTTGCAATGATAAAATGATCAATCTAGATAGACTCATGAGGGTAAGAAATGGGAGGGGCCTTTGAGATCATTTTCTAGTCCAACAATTGCCAAAGGTTGGTCTGAAGACATGTATGAAGTTTGGATTATTTCTGCCAGTATCACCTGGGAATCTAACTATAAATACTGATTACTAAACTTACCATGATATTCATTTTTATAAAACAATTCCTGATATTATCATGTGAGACCCTGGAAAGATCCCTAGAACTTTCAACTTAGTAACTTATTAAATTCCCATTTTTATCTAAGCCAGTTTTAGGCAGATTCTTTTAACCAAAAGAGTCCATGATAATTCAAAGTAGCTGTTTCCACCTGAAAAATGGGAATTCCTTTAGGAAGCTTTGTCACCTTTGTGACCTTCCTTTGGTCACCTTTGTGTCTTAATTCAGTGGTCAACATCTAGAAAGTACCAAAATAAAAAAAAATGTGCAGAACTGTACTGATAATATAAGCAAGTATCAACATCATGACTCAGAATATAAGTGCTAGATGTTCCCACTAGAAAACAGTGATACAGGGTTGCATTGTTTAGAAATAGGGAGCTAACAAGTATTCGTGGAAGTGAAAACAGATGAGCTTTGTAAGCTAATAAAGAGTCTATGACTCTGCACCTTAATATGCAGGCAAAAAATAAATGATGAACAGAAATTGCAATATAATAAAGAGAGTAAGGGGTGTTCCATTCCTCTGCAGTCTTATGGGAGTTGACCCAGTCAGGCACTTGATGGAGCACTGGTGAAAAATGTGGGGTACATGAGGAGGGGGCAAAATATTAAGGGCTATAAAAACTAGAGAGGAATACAGAGAGTGTAAAGAAACCCAGAAGACTGCAAAGTTACAGATGATGTCTCTGAAGGAATGGGTTAAAAGACTCAGGAAACAAACAAACAAACAAAAACAGGCCTGGGATCTCTTAGAACTCTGGACTTGTGATTAAATTCTTATTAGTAAAAGGTGTTTTTCTGTCTTTTAAAGTGTTCATCAAGGTTGTAGCGCCCTCTTCTAAGAATATTCTGTAAGAAGTAAAGCTGCCTCAGGCAGCAACCAATCTAGCATAACAAGGATGTTAAAACAATAAATAAATCACAATCTGAACCTTGACCTTTAATTTGGTTATTAAAAATATTTGGACATGCCAACACCTCCTTCTGAATACTGTCATTAATTGAATAAACAAGACCAGAATGAACAAATAAATGCACATGAATATGGCCCTTAATTATCATTGCTGATTCATAAAGTACCAACTACCAAAGAGGGACAAATTGGCCAAATATAAACGTTCTAATATATTTATTGCAGTGACTCAGGCTTCCTCTCACCTATTCATCCTCCACTAAAATATACTGAAGTTTCAGGAAGGGAGTAATAAGAAATAGATCATGGGCATGATAAAGAAAGTAAATATGAGTAGAATCTTGTCAACAAAAGTAAAAAGGAATAAGGAGAAACAGCAGAAGATGAGGTGGTAGCTGAAAAAGGAAGCAAAATTATTTTGAATACTGCTAACAGTGAAAAGATTTGGTGAAACACAGTAAAGTCATTTGTGAGAATCCACAATGTAATTTTGTAAATTACTTGAAGAACCTTGTGTTACTTGTAAGAATAAAAAAATAAATAAGAATTGTTGTTTATTTTGTTTTGTTATTAAAATCACAAACAGTGGTATATACATGTCAGCAGCGGTCTTTCTAGTCTCCTTTCTCTTTCTGAAACTGTTACTGAACTCAGGTCCGGCTGCTTGCCATTCAAAAGCCAATAATTTGAGAAGCAAGTGTCAGTAGAAAAGCTATAAATCTGGGGAGAAAATAGACTCATGTTCTGAGACCAACTCCAAAGATTCCTCTCAGCCGTGAAAGTTTTCAAAGAGAAAAAAAGGGGAAGAATCTCAGTGAATCATCAAGGCAGGAGGTTGGGTTCTGCATCCTTCTCCATTGTATGCAGGCTGGCTGACTATTCAGATGTTATCTTGCCCAAGTGATCTGCCCGCAGGATTGCTAAAGGGGCTGCCGGGGGTGGAAAGCTAGTCATTCTTCAACTACTTCATTCTTCTTTCTTACTTCTTTTTATTCAGGAAAAGAATCAACAGGTTAGGTAAGGTATGGTGTGCATTCAGGAGAGCATAAGTCAGGAGCTAGGTTCAATTGCCTAGTGATCTCATTCCTATAATTAGGTTCTTTCAAGGTTAGAGCAGAATGGAAATGGGCAAACAGGAAAGGGGCAGAAGAGCTGTTTTCAGAACTGGACATAAAAGTATAATAGGTTGATAGATTGATGAGAGAGAGAGAGAGGGTTTAAAATAACACCCATCCTAGTTACAATGGAAAGTTGCAGTTAAAAATACTGTATAATCTGGGATTGGCAGCAACTGCAAGAGAAGAACAACAGGAAAAGCGAAGGGGACCCAGTGGTTACAAATTTTAAAACTCATCATTAAAATCTTAAAAGTAGGACTTATAATGAAATACAAAACAGCTCATGTCAGAAATAACTGGAACTAAAGTAGGCATTAGTCATAAGAAATCAATCAGAAACCACAGTGGACAGGATGGGAGAAAGGGAAGAGTACAAGGGCAAAGTGGAGAGTGTTTGGAAGACCTAGAAGCAAGAAGCAGACATCAGAAATTTCAGCAAAAACACGCTCTATGAGGCTGGGAGATTTCCTTGAAGTATATTGGCTGTGTTTCTTATTTGAGAGTGACTGGGCTTGTGAGTCCAAGACTGGTGGCAGAGACACTTCAGGACATAGTATGAGATGATGTAAGATGACCTGAACAATCTCACAGGGGAACTCTGTTGAGCAAGAAGCAGTCTGCTTTTTAGAGAGAGACCTTTAGGGGTGTGAAACCTGTATGGGTGCCCAGACCTCCCACAAACCTGAAACTGACTGCAGATACCTAACAGTGGAAAATCCAACTGATTAAAAAAGAAGATTTGAAATAACTTTGTAAAGTATCAAGAATTGAGAATATATGCTATCCCAGAATTAATAACATAAGGTTTTGCTTTGATGATTTCTCCCCAATATTGAGAAGAAAAAACACTGGCATGGTTGAGCATCCGTTATGCACCAGTCTCTATGCTACCTGGTTTCCCATGTGTTATCTTACATAATCTTCACAGCCAACTTGAAAGTATTATTTTCCCCATATTGCAGATGAGAATATTGAAGATCTAAGGAATGCAATAATGACCCTCCAAAAGCAACAACAAATAAATATGGACAGTATTTTAGCACCAAGGCTTCTGCATTGAGAACAACTCTTTTTTTCCCTCTGTTATCATAAACATGATCCCAAGATTAGAATTGCCCAGCTGTGCTACTTCTCTCTTCTGTTCCTCACTGCTACACATCCAGATGTTTCCCCCCAAAAGTCAAAATCTACTGATGGACAGGAAGATGTCAGCACATTGCTGTAGTATACTGTCCTCAGATAAATATATTAGCACTTTTCTCCTTCTTATTTTATACAAAATTTATTCTGTTCCTGGCCACATTTAGGCTGATGTGAATGGAGCCTTTCATGGGAGGCACCTTTTATTGCTGCTGTATGTCTCCTTCCTTCCTGCTGTGTTTTCCCTCCAGAAATAAATTTTTACTCACTTGGCCATCTGAGTAAATATTTTCTGCCTGACACAATATTTATACATATATGTTTTACAAATAACATCAGAAGTGTGAATTTCAGGTACAGTAATGTATTTTGGGGGCATTATGTCACTCCTCGATGGTGAAACAAGTTTCTAGTGACAAATGAAGAAAAGGACAATCTCAAGAAAATTACTAATAACTTGGAGGTAAGAGTTGTCTTGACAGCAAATCCCTGAAGGAAATGAAACACTTTATTTTGCTTAGTGTGGCTTCTTTATAAAATGTATGAACTTAAACTGATTAGTTAATAATGGGCTTAATGATAGATGTTTGGTTAATCACAGGCACATGAGGAATATTTAGCATCTGAGGAGCCTGTTTTTGGTGGAGATACAGTTTGATCTTTGGAGATCTAAAAACCTTAGTGTGAATCCTGGCAATGAAAGTTACAACCTGTTAGCTTTTGAACAGTTTGCTTAACATTTGTAAAACATACATTCCTCAAATACATATATATATATATATATATATATATATATATAAAATTTATGAACATTTCATGGTGATTAAATGGTGATGCATATAGGCCAATTATCATAGTGTATAACATATGGTGTCTTTTTTAATTTGTTATTATTATTGTTATTAATATTGATTCTCATCTTCCCTTTATACTTTTGCTACTTTCCTCACATTATCCCCCAGCATTTGTTTTTCATATATTAATCTCTCATTCAACAAATATTTAGTAAGAACTTGCTAACTGACTGGTATTTAGCTAGGCATCACTGATACTAAATGATTCAGGCACTGTAACATCATGAAACACCCAGAGACAGATTTACAAAGCATAAGTTATGAAAATATATGATGCAGAAAATTTTTTAAAAAAGAAGCAATTGTCCCATTTTCAAGAGAAATTTACTCTGAATTTTAACCATTCAGCACAATTATCAACAGTTTTGGAAGGAGAAAATGAAACAAATTGCAAATGGTTTCAAAGATAGTATATTTTAATCCAATTATATAAATAACCACTTTAAAAGACAATTGTCTAAACATACCAATTAAAAGACAGAGATCATCAGAGTGGATTAGAAAACAAGATCAACTACCTTTTATAGTTGTTGTCTGTAAGAAATTTTAAATATAAAGACTCAAATAAGGTAAAGTAAAAAAATGACAAGAATATACAGTGTTAATATTAATTGAAAGAATGCTTGAGTAGTTATATTAATTTCACATGAAGCATTAAAGGAAAGTTATAAGAGATAAAGAGATCAATTACATAATAAACATAAATAATTTACTTCTCCAAGACATAAAACGCTAAAAGTGTATACAAGTCACCATACCGTATCAGTATATGTGAGGCAAAACCAGATAGAACTGAAAGGGGAAATAAATAAATCCACCATTATAGTTGGGAACCATAACACATCTCAGTCAGTAATTGACAGATCAACAAATAGAAAATCAGTAAAAGAATATAGATGACCTGAACAACCTTATCAATCCACTGGATCAAATGATATCTATAGAATACTCCATCCAAAACAAGCAGAATATATATCCTTCTCAAGTTCACATGGCACATTCATCAAGATAGACTACATTCTAGGACATAAAGCACATTTTAACAAATGCAAAAGAATAGAAATAATACAAAGTTTGTTTACAGACTATGGTAGAATTAAACTAGAAATCAATAACAGAAAAATAGCTGGAAAATCCCCAAGTATTTGGAAATTAGACGCTATTTTAAATAGTCTGTTAGCCAAAGAGAAGTCTCAGGAGAAATTTAAGTAGTATTACAAATTAGACTAAAATCAAATTTTGTGGTATACGTATAAAGCAGTGCCTATAGGGAGCTTTATAGAATTAAATTCATATATAAGAAAATAAGAAGATCTCAAATTGAGATCCCAAGTTTTCACCTTAAAAACTAAGGAAAGAAGAGCAAATTAAACTTATAGCAAGCAGAACAAAGGGAATAAAAAATAAAGTATAAATCAATGGAATTAAAAATAATAGAGAAAATAAATGAAACAAAACAACTAGTTCTTTGAAAAAAACAGTAAAATTGATAAACCTCTAACAAGTCTCTCTAAAAAAAAAAGAGAAAAGACATGGCTAGTTGATATTAGCAGATTTGGTCATCTGCTATGCACACATGGCACATTTAGCATATGAAATGAGTGACCAAAGTGGCAGAGATATAGTCTCTGAAGTAAAGACTAACACTTGCCATGGCTCTTCTAGCTGATGCCATCTCTGAATAGCCAATCTGCCTGCACAGAGTCCAGTACTGAGCTCCTAGGATGTTACCATTCCTTGGGGAGACCCAATGACCAATTGGTGGTAAGTTTACTTCAGTGGGCCTCTTCAGTCTGAGATTTATTTTCCCTAGAAGAGAAACTTATCTTTGTTTGAGTTTGCCTTTCTTACCTACCAAACCTCAGTCATCATCACTATTGGTACTGACAATGTTCCTGGTCCACAGGCATTGAAATTGAATACTGTACAACATAGCTACTGATTAGGGGACCTATCTTACAGGGAAGAAGCTGCAAGATTGGGTCCTTTTCCATAGGTTACACAGGTTGTATTGCATTGTGCATTGTTCAAATGTAGCCTGATAGAGCATGGAATGGTCACTGAAAGTCATAGCTGATGGGACAGCTTAAAGGCAACACTCTATGAGGATGGGAAAACATCTTCCAGGATTCAATATACTAATGGAATCAGAGTCTTCAACATACTGTGTCCCAGTGGGAAGAATACATGAGTCTAGGAATCAAGTGGCTGGAAGCACTATTTACCATCACTGTCATTGGGCCATTGAGGAGTTTTTGCTTCCCATCTCTACAGCTCTGGGTTTTGCAGAGTTAGAGATCCTGGTCCCCAAAGACAGTGTACTCATACCAAGGGACAAAACTAGAGTCTCATAGAACCACAAAGAGCATCTGAAAATGACTTTGAACCCCTTGTGCCCAAGGGCCAGCAGTCAAGGAGTCACCAACATGAGAGGGTAATTTGCCCTGTTTAGCTAGAGGAGGTAGGACTGCTGATACACAATGGGGCAGGAAGGAATGTGTGGAACTGCGGGCATCCACTTGAGTGCCCCTTGCCATTCTGATGCCCAACTGTGACATAAACTAGTGAGAAATAAATGGTTACCAAGGACTCAGACTTCCCAAAGATGAGGATACAGGTCACACCCCTAGGCAAGCCTCCAAGACCAACAGGCATATGTGAGGGCAAGGGGCATTTAGAGCGCAGTGTAGGAAGGAGTAGATGAATACTTTCTAAGACCTTGTGACCAACTGCAGTGTTGACAAAATGCCGTTCATCCCACTACCTTTCTTTTCAAAACCTCTGCATATTGGTATGCTGGGTAATGTGCTCCCCAAACAGTATCAGAGATGTGGATTCACACACTATAAGGGTGAATAGCAAAAAGTCAAGAGAGTCCTTCATCCACCTCTCTCTCAAGGAATGGTCTGCTCTTGAGCTGCAAGAATCTTCTCCAGCATTAAATCCAAAGAAAAACCCTTCCTGGGCAGTCCTTAAGCAGTGAGAGTACAGAGACACTACCATCTGGCTGTTTCTGTTCTAAGCAGAACTCTTCCACTGCACAGTGAGGTGTTCCCACCAGTTTTTGCTTTCCCACCCCTTCTTTTCTTTCATGGTTATCAGACCTACACAGCATTTTGAAAGCATTCAAATGCTCAATTTTACTTCCTCTCACTACATTTTTTACTGATAAATTTCTTGCACTCTTAATTCTGTATTTGCTTCCCAGGGCATATGGATTAGCACAACCTTTAAATTAAATATCAATAAAATGCATGAAACTATTATTGAAGAGATCAGTAGCGAGCAAAAATTCTCCCTACACTTATATGTGGACTTCACCTTTTTCAAGACCTTCTGAAAAAAATAAAAAGGAGAAATATTCAAATAACTAGGAGAAAAACTAAAAATGTCTGTGAAACAATGACTACCTCATATTATCCAGAAGTGATAAACCTTAAGGTTTATGTCTCAGTGCTTAAAACTGATAACAATATCTGTTAAAATTATATTTTTCTTTGAGGGGAAATAAAGGAAAGCTTTCAATCAAAGATAAATGGTATATGGAGATGGATAGATAGATAGATACATTTTAGAGTCATAAATACACACACATATGTGCATTTTTTGGCTACATGGGATGAGAGAAACAGCAGCTTTAGAATCATGCTCTTTGGGTAGAATTTTATTTAAAAAAAAAAAAAAGGAGAAAATGACTTCAAGATGGCAGAGGAGTAAGACATGGAGATCACCTTCCTCCCCACAAATACATCAGAAATATATCTACACGTGGAACAACTCCTACAGAACACCTACTGAACGCTGGCAGAAGACCTCAGACCTCCCAAAAGGCAAGAAACTCCCCACGTACCTGGGTAGGGCAAAAGAAAAAAGCATAAACAGAGACAAAAGGATAGGGATGGGATCTGCACCAGTGGGAGGGAGCTGTGAAGGAGGAAAACTTTCCACACACTAAGAAGCCCCTTCACTGGTGGAGACTGCGGGGGTGGCGGAGGGGGGAGCTTCGGAGCCATGAAGGAGAGCACAGCAACAGGGGTGCAGAGGGCAAAGCGTAGAGATTCTTGCAGAGAGGATCACTGCTGACCAGCGCTCACCAGCCTCAGAGGCTTGTCTGCGCACCCGCTGGGACGGGCGGGGGCTGGGAGCTGAGGCTCGGGCTTCAGAGGTCAGACCCCAGGGAGAGGACTGGGGTTGGCTGCATGAACACAGCCTGAAGGGATGCCACAGCTAGCCGGGAGGAAGTCCAGGAAAAAGTCTGGACCTGCCTAAGAGGCAAGAGACCGTTTTTTCGGGGTGTGTGAGGAGAGGGGATTCAGAGCACCGTCTAAACGAGCTCCAGAGACGGGCGCAAGCCGCGGCTAACAGCGCGGACCACAGAGACGGGCATGAGTCGCTAAGGCTGCTGCTGCCACCACCAAGAAGCCTGTGAGCAAACACAGGTCACTATCCACACCTCCTGTCCCGGGAGCCTGTGCAGCCCACCACTGCCAGGGTCCCGGGATCCAGGGACAACTTCCCAGGAAGAACGCGCTGCACGCCTCAGGCTGGTGCAACGTTGTGCTGGCCTCTGCCACCGCAGGCTCACCCCACATCCTTACCCCTCCCTCCCCCTGGCCTGAGTGAGCCAGAGCCCCCGAATCAGCTGCTCCTTTAACCCTGTCCTGTCTGGGAGGGAACAGATGCCCTCAGGTGACCTACATGCAGAGGCGGGTCCAAATCCAAAGCTGAACCCCAGGAACTGTGAGAACAAAGAAGAGAAAGGAACATTTCTCCCAGCAGCCTCAAGAGCAGCGGATTACATCTCCACAATCAACCTGATGTACCCTGCATTGGTGGAATACATGAAGAGACAACAAATCATCCTAAAATTGAGGTGGTGGTCTTTGCGAGCAACTGTAGACTGGGGGTTTGCTGTATGCGACTGACTGGTTTCTGGTTTTATGTTTATCTTAGTTTAGTATTTACAGTTTATTATCATTGGTAGATTTGTTTATTGATTTGGTTGCTCTCTTCCTTTTTTTTAATATATATATATATATTTTTTTCTTTTTTCTCTTTTTGTGAGTGTGTTTGTGTATGCTTCTTTGTGTGATTTTTGTCTGTATAGCTTTGCTTTTACCATTTGTCTGAGGGTTATGTCTGTCTTTTTTTTTTTTAAATATACTTCTTAGTGCTTGTTATCATCAGTGGATTTGCTTCTTGGTTTGGTGGCTCTCTTCTTTCTTTCTATTTTTATTACTTTTAATATTTTTTATTTTTAATAATTTTTAAAATTTTCTACTTTAATAACTTTTTTCCAGTAAACTAAGATATAATCCTTTACTGAATATGTAATAATGTCAAGTAACAGTAATGTTTTTGAATTCAGGAATATTACAGTAAAATCAGTTATTAAGTATGTGCAGTCATTGGATTATCAGAAACAAATCAAGCTTTTTGCAACACCTTTGATTCTAAGCATTATGCAACAGGATGTCTCTGCATGCCTGAACTACATAGAGAAACAGCACAAGGTGGTTTTATGTCTTTTCAAAGGAAGGTGAAGAAAGCACACATAGTAAATGTTTTCAATCTTCATAGGTCCCCAGAGGGAAACAGAAGCTCCCTTTATCCCTAGCCCAAATATAAAATCATCTTCTTCCAGCCAAGTGTAAAGTAAATTACAAGAGGTGCTTGCCTAAGCCAAGTTCAAATAACACCATTTAAGAGAAGCTGCAAGCCAATCTGCCCACCTTCAACAGGTTTAGTCAAGGAAGAGGTATCTTCCAGAAGTCTCAGGAAAGTAATAGAAAAGGCATTTCTCAACAGGTTAATAAATAGCTCTTTGATGATCAACTCATATTTGTGTATGCAACACCATTTCTCTGTGGAGAACATGCTAAATTACCATGAGCATGTGGTGGTTCACAGGGTCTTCTAAGCTGGAAAACATGGATATTTAAACACCATGTTGCCACTGTTGTTGACTTATTCTGATATTTTCCATAATCAGAAAACCCTAGTTTTAATAAGGGTCCAATGGGTGAATACTTTATTTTTATTGTTTTTTTTTAATGTTTATTATTTATTCTTTTTTCTCATTAGTCATCAGTTTTATACACATCAGTGTATACATATCAATTCCAATATCCCAATTCCTCACACCACCACCACCACCCCCTGATGCTTTCCCTCCTGGGTGTCCATACATTTTTTCTCTAATTCGGTGTCTCAAATTCTGCTCTCCAAACTGGTTCATCTGTACCATTTTCTAGGTTTCACATATATGCGTTATTAAAGAATATTTGTTTTTCTTTCTGACTTACGTCACTATGTATGACAGTCTCTAGATGCATCCACATCTCTACAAATGACCTTACTTTGTTCCTTTTTATGGCTGAGTAATATTCCATTGTATATATGTACCACATCTTCTTTATCAATTTGTCTGTTGATGGGCATTTAGGTTGCTTCCATGACCTGGCTATTGTAAATAGTGCTGCAAGGAACATTGGGGTGCATGTGTCTTCTTGAATTATGGTTATCTCTGGCTATATGCCCAGTAGTGGGATTGCTGTGTCATATGGTAATTTTATTTTTAGTTCTTTAAGGAACCTCCATACTGTTCTCCATAGTGGCTGTATCAATTTACATTTCCACCAACATTGCAAGAGGGTTCCCTTTTCTACACATCCTCTCCAGCATTTGTTGTTTATAGATTTTCTGATGATGCCCATTCTAATTGGTGTGAGGTGATACCTCATTGTAGTTTTGATTTGCATTTCTGTAATAATTAGTGATGTTGAGCAGCTTTTCATGTGCTTCTTGGCCATCTGTATGTCTTCTTTGGAGAAATGTCTATTTAGGTCTTCTGCCCATTTTTGGATTGGGTGGTTTGTTTTTTTAATATTGAGCTGCACGAGCTGTTTATATAATTTGGAGACTAATACTTTGCCTGATGATTCATTTGCAAATATTTTCTCCCATTCTAAGGGTTGTCTTTTCTTCTTGTTTATGGTTTTGTTTGCTGTGCAAAAGCTTTGAAGTTTCATTAGGTCCCATTTGTTTATTTTTGTTTTTATTTCCATTACTCTAGGAGATGGGTCAAAAAGGATCTTGCTGTGATTTATGTCAAAGACTGTTCTTCCTATGTTTTCCTCTAAGAATTTTATAGTGCCTGGTCTTACATTTAGGTCTCTAATCCATTTTGAGTTGATTTTTGTGTATGGTGTTAGGGAGTGTTCGAATTTCATTCTTTTACATGTAGCTGTCCAGTTTTCTCAGCACCACTTAGTGAAGAGACTTTCTTCTCTCCACTGTATATCCTTGCCTCCTTTGTCATAGATTAATTGACCATAGGTGCCTGAGTTTATCTCTTGGTTTTCTATCTTGTTCCATTGTTTCTGTTTTTGTGCCAGTACCATATTGTCTTGATTACTGTACTATAGTCTGAAATAAGGGAGCCTGATTCCTCCAGCTCTGTGTTTTTTCCTAAAGACTACTTTGGCTATTCAGGGTCTTTTGTGTCTCCCTACAAATTGTAAGATTTTTTTGTTCTAGTTCTGTAAAAAATGCCATTGATAATTTGATAGGGATTGCATTGAAGCTGTAGATTGCTTTGAGTAATATAGTCATTTTCACAATATTGATTCTTCCAATCCAAGAACATGGTATATCTCTCCCTCTGTTGGTATGATCTTTAATTTCTTTCATCAGTGTCTTATAATTTTCTGCATACAGGTCTTTTGTCTCCCTAGGTAGGTTTACTCCTAGGTATTTTATTCTTTTTATTGCAGAGGCAAATGGGAGTGTTTCCTTAATTTCTCTTTCAGGTTTTTCATCATTAGGGTATAGAAATGCAAGAGAATTCTATGCATTAATTTTGTATTCTGCAACTTTACCACATTCATTGATTAGCTCTGGTAGTTTTCTGGTGGCATCTTTAGTATTCTCTATATGTGGTATCATGTCATATGCAAACGGTGACAGTTTTATTAATTCTTTTCCGATATGGATTACTTTTATTTATTTTTCTTCTCTGATTGCCATGGCTAGGACTTCCAAAGCTATGTTGAATAATAGTGGTGAGAATGAACATCCTTGTCTTGTTCATTACCTTAGAGGAAATGCTTTCAGGTTTTCACCATTGAGAATGATGTTTACTGTGGGTTTGTCATATATTTCCTATATTATGTTGAGGTAGGTTCCCTCTATGCTCACTTTCTGGAGAGTTTTTAACATAAATGGGTGTTGAATTTTTTCAAAAGCTTTTTCTGCATCTATTGAGATGATGATATGGGATTTATTCTTCAATTTGTTAATATGCTGCATCACATTGATTGATTTGTGTATATTGAAGGATCCTTGCATCTTTGGAATAAATCCCAATTGATCATGGTGTATGATCCTTTAAAGGTGTTGTTGGATGCTGTTTGCTAATATTTTTGCATATATATATATATATATTGCGGTATGTGGGCCTGTCACTGTTGTGGCCTCTTCCATTGCGGAAGAGCGTGTGGCCTCTTCCACACGCTCCAGACATGCAGGCTCAGTGGCCATGGCTCACGGTCCTAGTTTCTCCATGGCATGTGGGATCTTCCAGGACCAGGGCATGAACCCATGTCCCCTGCAACGGCAGGTGGACTCTCAACCACTGCGCCACCAGGGAAGCCCTGCATCTATATTAATGAGTGATACTGGTCTCTAATTTTGCTTTTTTGTAGAATCTTTGTCTGGTTTTGGTATCAGGGTGATTGTGGCCTCATAGCATGAGTTTGAGAGTTTTCCTTCCTCTGCAATTTTTTGGAAGAGTTTGAGAAGGATGGGTGTTAGCTCTTCTCTAAATGTTTGATAGAATTCACCTATGAAGCCATCTGGTCCTGGACTTTTGTTTGTTGGAAGATTTATAATCACAGTTTCAATATCAGTGCTTGTGATTGGTCTGTTCATATTTTCTATTTCTTCCTGGTTCAGTCTTGGAAGGTTATACCTTTCTAAGAATTTGTCCATTTCTTCCAGGTTGTCCATTTTATTAGCATAGAGTTGCTTGTAGTTGTCTCTTAGAATACTTTGTATTCCTGTTGTGTCTGTTGTAACTTCTCCTTTTTCATTTCTAATTTATTGATTTGAGTCCTCTCCCTCTTTTTCTTGATGACTCTGGCTAATGGTTTATCAATTTCGCTTATCTTCTAAAAAACCCAGCTTTTTGTTTTATTGATCTTTGGTATTGTTTTATTTGTTTCTATTTCATTTATTCCTGCTCCTATCTTTATGATTTATTTCCTTCTGCTAACTTTGGGTTTTGTTTGTTCTTCTTTCCCTAGTTCTTTTAGGTGTAATGTTAGATTGTTTATTTGAGATTTTTCATGTTTCTTGAGGTACGCTTGGATAGCTATAAACTTCCCTCTTATAACTGCTTTTGCTGCATCCCATAGGGTTTGGATCATCATGTTTTCTTTTTTATTTTGTGGTACGCGGGCCTCTCACTGTTGTGGCCTCTCCCATTGCAGAGCACAGTCTCCGGATGTGCAGGCTCAGTGGCCAGGGCTCACGGGCCTAGCCACTCCGCGGCATGTGGGATCTTCCTGACTGGGGCACGAACCCATGTCCCCTGCATTGGTAGGTGGACTCCCAACCACTGCACCACCAGAGAAGGCCTATCATTGTGTTTTCACTATCATTTTTCACTAGGTACTTTTTGATTTCCTCTTTGATTTCTTCAGTGATTTCTTGGTTATTTAGTAACGTATTGTTTAGCCTCCATATGATTGTGTTTTTTCCTTTTTTTGCCCTCTAATTGATTTCTAATCTCATAGCATTGTGGTCAGAAGAGATGGTTGATATGACTTCAATTTTCTTAAATTTACTGAGGCTTGATTTGTGACCCAGGATGTGATCTAACCTGGAGAATGTTCTGTGCACACTTGAGAAGAAAGTGTAATATGCAGTTATTGGATGGAATGTCCTATAAATATCAATTAAATCTATCTGGTCTATTGTGTCACTTAAAGCTTGTGTTTCCTTTTAAATTTCTGTTTGGATGATCTGTCCATTGTTGTCAGTGAGGTGTTAAAGTCCCCCACTATTATTGTGTTACTCTCAATTTCCTCTTTTATAGCTTTTAGCAGTTGCCTGTGTATTGAGGTGCTCCTATGATGGGTGAATATATATTTATAATTGTTATATCTTCTTCTTGGATTGATCCCTTGATCATTACACAGTGTCCTTCCTTGTCTCTTATAATATTCTTCATTTTAAAACCTATTTTATCTGATATGCATATTGCTACTCCAGGTTTCTTTTGATTTCCATTTGCATGGAATATCTTTTTCCATCCCCTCACTTTCAGTCTGTATGTGTCCCGAGGTCTGAAGTGGGTCTCTTGTAGACAGCATATATATGGGCCTTGTTTTTGTACCCATTCAGCCAGTCTATACCTTTTGGTTGGAGCATTAATCCATACACGTTTAAGGTAATTATCTATATGTATGTTACTATTACCATTTTCTTAATTGTTTAGGGTTTGTTTTCGTAGGTCCTTGTCTTCTCTTCTGTTTTCCACTTAGAGATGATCCTTTAGCATTTTTTTTAGAGCTGGTTTGGTGGTGCTGAATTCTCTTAGCTTTTGCTTGTCTGTAAAGAATTAAACAATTCTAAATTGATTATTGATTTCTCCATTGAATCTGAATGCGATCCTTGCTTGGTAGAGTAATCTTGGTTTATCATGCCACTTGGTTTATCATGCCACTCCCTTCTGGCTTGTAGAGTTCATGCTGAGAAATTAGCTGTTAACCTTATGGGTGTTCCCTTGTGTGTTATTGGTCATTTTTCCCTTGCTGCTTTCAATAATTTTTCTTTGTCTTTAATTTTTGCCAATTTGATTCCTATGTGTCTCGGCATGTTTCTCATTGGGTTTATCCTATGCACTTCCTGGACTTGGGTGGCTATTTCCTTTCCCATGTTAGGGAAATTTTCGACTATAATTTCTTCAAATATTTTCTTGGGTCCTTTCTCTCTCTCTGTTCTCCTTCTGGGACACCTATAATGTGAATGTTGTTGTGTTTAATGTTGTCCCAAAGGTCTCTTAGGCTATCTTCATTTCTTTTCTTTCTTTTTTCCTTATTCTGTTCCACAGCAGTGAATTCCACCATTCTGTCTTCCAGGTCTTTTACCCATTCTCCTGCGTCAGTTATTCTGCTATTGATTTCTTGTCGTGTATTTTTCTTTTCAGTTATTGTATTGTTCATCTCTGTTTGTTCTTTAATTCTTCTAGATCTTTATTAACCATTTCTTGCATCTTCTTGATCTTTGCCTCCATTCTTTTTCCGAGGTCCTGAATCATCTTCACTATCAATATTCTGATTTCTTTTTCTGGAACATTGCCTTTCTCCATTTCATTTACTTGTTTTTCTGAGGTTTTACCTTGTTCCTTCATTTGGTATATAACCCACTGCCTTCTCATTTTGTCTCTCTGTGAATGTGGTTTTTGTTCCACAGCCTGCAGTATTGTAGTTCTTCTTGCTTCTGCTGTCTGCCTTCTACTTTATTTCCTTTTATTTTCCTTTTTTCTTTATTTTTTCTCCCTTTTTTTCTTAGTCATGTGACTGACAGGGTCTTGGTGCTCCAGCCGGGTGTCAGGCCTGTGTCTCTGAGGTGGGAGAGCTGAGTTCAAGGCATTGGTCCATCAGACACCTCCTAGATCCACATAATATCAAATGGCTAAAGGTCTCCCAGAGATCTCCATCTCAATGCTAAGGCCCAGCTCCACTCAACAACCAGCAAGCTACAGTGATTGCACCCTATTCCAAACAACTAACAAGACAGGAACACAACCCCACCCATTAGCAGAGAGGATTCCCAAAATCATAAGGTCACAGACACCCCAAAGCCCACCACTGGATATGGTCTTGCCCACCAGAAAAACAAGAGCCAGCATCATCAACCAGAACACAGGCGCCAGTCCCCTCCACTAGGAACCCTACACAACACACTTCACCAATCTTAGCCACTGGGGGAAGACAGCAAAAACAACAGGAACAATGAACCTGCAGCCTGTGAAAAGGAGATGCCAAACACAGAAATTTAAGCAAAATGAGAAGACAGAGAAACACACAGCAGATGAAGGAGGAAAGTAAAAACCCACCAGACCAAACAAATGAAGAGGAAATAGGCAGTCTAACTGAAAAACATTTCAGAGTAATGATAATAAAGATGATCCAAAATCTTAGAAATAGAATGGAGAAAATTCAAGAAAGTTATAACTAGGACCTAGAAGAACTAAAGAGCAAACACACAATGTTGAACAAAACAATAAATGAAATTAAAAATTCTCTAGAAGGAAACAATAGCAGAATAACTCCAGCAGAAGGACAGGATTAGTGACCTGGGTGATAAAATACAGGAAATAAGTACTGCAGAGCAGAATAAAAAAAAAAAAAAAAAAAAAAAGAATGAAAAGAATTGAGGATAGACTTAGGGACCTCTGGGACAACATTAAATGCACCAACACTCGAACTATAGGGGTGCAAGAATAAGAAGAGAAAAAGAAAGTGACTGAGAAACTATGTGAAGAGATTATAGTTGAAAACTTTCCTAATATGGGAAAGGAAATAGTCAATCAAGTTTAGGAAGTGCAGAGAGTCCCATACAGGATAAATCCAAGGAGAAACATGCCAAGACATATTTTAATCAAACTATCAAAAATTAAATACAAAGAAAAAATATTAAAAGGAGGAGTGGAAAAACAACAAATAACATAACAAGGGAATCCCCGTAAGATTAACAGCTGATCATTCAGTAGAAACTCTGTAAGCCAGAAGGGAGAGGCAGGACATATTTAAAGTGATGAAAAGGTAAAACCTACAACCAACATTACTGTACCGAACAAGGATCTAATTCAGATTCGATGGAGAAATTAAAATCTTTACAGACAAGCAAAATGTACAAGAATTCAGCACTACAAAACCAACTTTACAACAAATGCTAAAGGAGCATCTCTAGGCAGGAAACACAAGAGAAGGAAAAGACCTACAATAACAAACCAAAAACAATTAAGAAAATGGTAACAGGAATATACATATTGATAATTATCTTACATGTTAATGGATTAAAGGCTCCCACCAAAAGACATAGACTTGCTGAATGGATCCACAAACAAGACCCATATATATGCTGTCCACAACAGACCCACTTCAGACTAGGGACACATGAAGACTAAAGTGAGCTGATGGGAAAAGATATTCCATTCAAATGGAAATCAAAAAAAGTTGGAGCAGTAATTCTCATATCAGACAAAATCGTTTTTAAAATAAAGACTATTACAAGAGACAAAGAAGGACACTACATAATGATCAAGGGATCAATCCAAGAAGATATAGCAATTTAAAATATTTATGCACCCAACATAGGAGCACCTAAACACATAAGGCAAATGTTAACAGCCATAAAAGGGGAAATCGACAGTAACACAGTCATACTAGGGGATTTAAACACCACACTTTCACCAATAGACAGATCATCCAAGATGAAAAAAAAAAATAAGGAAACACAAGCATTAAATGACAGATTAAAGAAGATGGACTTAATTGATATTTATAGAACATTCCATCCAAAAACAGCAGAATACTCTTCTCAAGGGCTCATGGAACATTTTCCAGGATAGATTATATCTTGGGTCACAAATCAAGCCTTGGTAAATTTTAGAGAATTGAAATCACATCAAGTATCTTTTCCGACCACAAAGTTATGAGACTAAATATCAATTACAGGAAAAAAAGCTGTAAAAAATACAAACACATGGAGGCTAAACAGTACACTACTTAATAACCAAGAGATCACTGAAGAAATCAAAAACTACCTAGAAACAAATGACAGTGAAAACACGATGACCCAAAACCTATGGGATGCAGCAAAAGCAGTTCTAAGCAGGAAGTTTATAACAATACCATACTACCTCAAGAAACAAGAAACCTCTCTAATAGACAGCCTAAACTTACACCTAAATCAATTAGAGAAAGACGAAGAAAAAACCTCAAAGTAGGCAGAAGGATCAGAAATAAATGAAAAAGAAATGAAGCAAAGATAGCAAAGATCAATAAAACTAAAAGCTGTTTTTTTGAGAAGATAAAGAAAATGATATACCATTAGTCAGACTCATGAAGAAAAAAAGGGAGAAGACTCAAATCAATAGAATTAGAAATGAAAAAGGAGAGGTAATAACTGACCCTGCAGAAATTCAAAGGATCATGAGAGATTACTACAGTCAACTGTATGCCAATAAAATAGACAACCTGGAAGAAATGGACACATTCTTAGAAAAGCACAACCTTCCAAGACTGAACCAGGAAGAAATAGAAAATATAAATGGAGCAATCACAAGCCCTGAAATTGAGACTGTGATTAAAAACCTTCCAACAAACAAAAGCCCAGGCCCAGATGGCTTCACAGGCAAATTCTATCAAGCATTCAGAAAAGAGCTAACACCTATCCTTCTCAAACTCATCCAAAATGTAGCAGAGGGAGAAATACTCCCAAACTCCTTCTACAAGGCCACAATCACCCTGATACTGAAAGCAGAGAAAGATGTTAGAAAGGTAGAAAACTACAGGCCAATATCACTGATGAACATAGATGCAAATATCCTCAACAAAATACTAGCAAACAGAATCCAACAGCACTTTTAAAGGATCATACACCAAGATCAAGTGGGGTTTATCCCAGGAATGCAAGGATTCTTCAGTATACACAAATCAATCAATATGATAAACTATATTAACCTACTAAAGGATAAAAACCATTTGATTATCTCAATAGAAGCAGAAAAAGCTTTTGACAAAATTCAACACCCATTTATGATAAAAACACTCCAGAAAGTAGGCATACAGGGAACTTACCTCAACATAATAAAGGCCATATATGACAAACTCACAGCCAACATCATTCTCAATGGTGAAAAACTGAAATCCCTTCCTCTAAGATCAGGAGCAAGAAAAGGTTCTCCACTCTTACCACTATTATTCAACATAGTTTTGGTCACAGCAATCAGAGAAGAAAAAGAATTAAAAGGAATCTATAATGGAAAAGAAGAAATAAAACTGTCACTTGTTGCAGTTGATATGATACTATACATAGAGAATCCTAAAGGTGCTACCAGAAAAATACTAGAGCTAATCAATGAATTTGGTAAAGCAGCAGGATACAAAATTAATGCACAGGAATCTCTTTCATTCCTATACACTAATGATGAAAACTCTGAAAGAGAAATTAAGGAGACACTCCCATTTACCACTGCAAAAAAACAAATAAAATACCTAGGAATAAACCTACCTAAGGAGAGAAAAACCTGGATGAAGAAAACTATAAGACACTGATGAAAGAAATTAAAGATGATACAAACAGATGGAGAGATATACCATGTTCTTTTATTGGAAGAATCAACATTGTGAAAATGACTATACTACACAAAGCAATCTACAGATTCAATGCAATCCCTATCAAACTACCAAAGTCACTTTTCACAGAACTAGAACAAAATAATTTCACAATTTGTATGGAAGTACAAAAGACCCCCAATAGCCAAAGCAATCTTGAGAAAGAAAAATGGAGCTGGAGGGATCAGCCTCCCAGACTTCAGATAATACTACAGTAATCAAGACAGTATGGTACTGGCACAAAAACAAATTGTAGATCAATGGAACAGGGTAGAAAACCCAGAGATAAAGTCACACACACATGATCACCTTATTTTTGATAAAGGAGGCAAGAATATACAATGGAGAAAAGACAGCCTCTTCAATAAGTGGTGCTGGGAAAACTGGACAGCTACATGTATAGGAATGAAATTAGAACACTACGTAAGACCATACACACAAATAAAATCAAAATTGATTAAAGGCCTAAATGTAAGGCCGGACACTATAAAACTCTTAGAGGAAAACATAGGCAGAACACTCGATGACATAAATCACAGCAAGATCCTTTTTGACCCACCTCCTAGAGAAATGGAAATAAAAGCAAAATTAAACAAACGTGACGTAATGAAACTTAAAACCTTTTGTACAGCAAAGGAAACCATAAACAAGATGAAAAGACAACCCTCAGAATGGGAGAAAGTATTTGCAAATGAAGCAACTGACAGAAGATCATTCTCCAAATTTACAAACAGCTCATGCCATTCAATATCAAAAAAACCACACCTCAATCCAAAAATGGACAGAAGACCTAAATAGACATTTCTCCAAAGAAGATATTGCCAACAAATACATGAAAGGATGCTCAACATCACTAATCATTAGAGAAATGCACATCTAAACTACAATGAGGCATCAAATCAAACCAGCCAGAATGGCTATCATCACAATATCTACAAACAATAAATACTGGGGGAGGTGTGGAGAAAAGGGAACCCTCTTGCACTGTTGGTGGGAATGTAAATTGATACAGCCACTAAGGAGAACAGTGTGGAGATTCCTTAAAGAACTAAAAGTAGAACTACCATACGACCCAGCAATCCTACTACTGGGCATATACCCTGAGAAAACCATAATTTGAAAAGAGCCATGTACCACAATGTTCATTTCAGCTCTCTTTACAATAGCCAGGACATGGGAGCAACCTATGTGTCCACTGACAGAAGAATGGATAAAGAAGATGTGGCACATACATACAATGGAATGTCACAGAAAGATAAATACCATATGCTAACAGATATATATGGAATCTAAAAAAGAAAGAAAGAAAGAAAGAAAGAAAGAAATGGTTCTGAAGAACCTAGGAGCAGGACAGGAGTGAAGATGCAGAGGTAGGGAATGGACTTGAGGACATGGGGATTGGGAATGGTAAGCTGGGATGAAGTGAAAGAGTGACATGGACATATATACACTACCAAATGTAAAATAGATAGGTAGTGGGAAGCAGCCGCATAGCACAGGGTGATCAGCTCGGTGCTTTGTGACCTAGAGGGGTGGTATAGGGAGGGTGGAAGGGAGATGCAAGAGGGAGGAGATATGGGGATATATGTATATGTATAGCTAATTCACTTTGTTATAAAGCAGAAACTAACATACCATTGTAAAGCAATTATACTCCAATAAAGATGTTAAAAAAAAACAAAAAAGAACAACAAAAAAAAAAACAAGGAAATGATGCTACTGTTTCATTAGATTACTTTCATGTGGAACCTACATGTTGGCCATGCCATAAACTCTCACCTTCCCACAACAATAAAGATTTCTTATTAATGTATCATTAAGATAAATCTTGAACTTTTTCTTTCTCTCAATCCTACTCAGATTTTCATAGGTCTCACCTGGATCCCTAAAATTGCCTTCTATCTGCTACCCTGCCTCAAATATTGTTCCTTATAAAGAATACATGTAGCAGCAAGGGTGATTTATCTGAAACACTAAGGCAGCTGTTTTCTTCAATTGCTGGTAGCCAACACGCCTTTAATGCCTCCAGTTCCATGTATACACAGAGTTGATATTTCCTTATGCTTCCTATGGCAGGTCATATTTCTATTCTCATGCTGTTTCTTCTGTGTGGAATATATCCTTCACAACCACCATACTCTCTTCTCTTCTTTCTTTTCCTGCTAAACATTCCATTCTCTTTTCCTGGATAAATCTTATTAAGTAATCAGGACCCAGCTAAGATTCATTCTCTAGAAGCTCCTGTGACCTCCATTCTGTATTATCTCTCAGGTCTAGGAGTTTACAGACTAAAGTTGCTGACCCCTGAGCACATCATGCTGCTCTTTATCAGAGCATTGCCATGTTATATGGAAACCTTGTTCCTATATGGCCATATCTCCTTCAATTCAACAACGTTCACAGAGGCTTATCTGAGGCTTTGCATGTATAGTGTTTGTCTGGCATAAAGTGGGATTCACTGTGTGTTTGTTGAATTGAGTTGTAACTTTCATTGAACTTCAATGAGTTATCAAGCAGAAAATTCAACATCTGCTTCTTATCAAGATTCTAAAATGTAAAATGCCATTTTAAAGCAATCTTGTCTCCAGAAAATGCTTAACTCTTCCTCCTTCTAATAGAGTGGATGTCACTCCCTCCAACATTACCTTTATACCTGTACTTCAGCTATCACAAAAAAATAATATTGCATATTAACTCATATACAATAATAATTGCATTTTAACTCATAATGGGAACTCATATGTTCCCATTACTATATTCATATTGGGTATGATGAGAGGAACTATTTTTTATCCATTCCTACAGATGCATGATTTAGTAGTATATTATACACTACTCAAATTGTTTAAATTGCTAGTCATTTTCACTCTGCTAGTAGGAGACATTTCAAGAAGACATGAGGTAGCATAATCCACTGGGTTCTTCACTAGTCTCGGATTTCACATTTAATTTCTGGCTTTCATTAAGTTGATTCCCTAGAAGAATTTGTTTGGAGATTACCTCCCAAATAGAATTGTTATAAAATGACATAAGGCCATAAATTGAAAATTTGTGTTGCATGCCAAAAGTTCTGTTAAAATGTAAAATTCTGAGTGGTATCACACTAAATTTTATCACCATTATTGCCATCATGGTCAGTATCGTATTCTATTTAAACAGCTGTATTGAGTTGGTTGCCTAGTGCTTCTGTGAAATGTCTTTGAGAATGTGAATAGGAGGTTGTATAGCAACACAAGCAGAAACTGATTGGAACTCCATCATTCGGAAAGATATCTGTTATTTTCCTCCATTGCTTTGCTTTATTCCCTGAGTGCTTGTCTAATTCCCTTTTCAGTCTAGGAGTACAGCTTTTGCAGCCTCAGAGATCCCTTTGAATGAGAAACTTGGCTTGGGATAAACTAGACCTGAACCTACACAGTAGGGTGGGGTCAGACCACAAATTAACTGCACTCCAGTGAGTGCTGTGAATTTGAGGAGTTATTTCCCAGGCATCTGAATTAAGGATTAGGCACTAGGTTGGCTGGCACTTTGAATCTCATCTCTGTTACTACATTTCTCTTTTCTCTCATTCTATCAACTTGAAGCTAAAACCTTGAGGTTAAATTTATCATTTTTCACCTCAGAGTAGACACTCCTTGAATTTCTAGTGTGAAGTTTATAAGCCTTTATACAGTTCACTGGTCCCTTACTGTAGATTTTTCTTGCCTCTGTGATTCACCCCATTACAGTTAATATTTCTATCCCCAAACAAAAAAATATGGAAGTGCCACAAAACCTCTCTTGACATTTACAGTTTCCAAATAAACAAATCTATTAAGACTCTCATCATGTTTTTTATTTATAAACATAATTTATCTAGTCTGGATTTTCTCTTGGTTGCTGCTGTATCTTCACTGTTTCCCTAGAATATATATATATATATATATATATATATATATATATATATATATAGAATATATATAGAATATATATGTATATATATAGAATATATATTTAATTATGACCATATTTCTTTGAGCACTTTAAGTTCCTCCCACCTTAGAAATAAAATTTTTTCATTGAGATGCCCATCAGATAAAATATTTCCCCCCAGATATATATTTACTCAAGTTGCTTTAGAAAAGTAAATTTGTGTCATATTGTGGGCTATAAGAGATGCTGGCAGCTGTAAATCCATGTCAAGAAGCTTGCAGTTTTTTTGTGTTAAATGGTAAAATATATGCTAGAGTATCTTCTTCTAATTCGTTAGTGGATAGCCCTTTACAGTAATCCAGAATTATTGTCTTAAGGGAAATGTCACATGCAAAAGCCATGTAGCCTTTGATTGCACCCCTTTTCCAACCTCTTCAGAGCCATGGTGAGCTGGTATTCACCTTGACACTTCCTTCTGGCACCTTTGTTTTTATGCTTCCTCTGACAGGATTAAAATATAAACTATTAAATATTTTTAAATCAATATGACTTCATGATCCTTTATTAAATAGTAAGGTAATATTTGTTTTCATTACTTCTTTATGTAATAACATAAATCAGAGAGGTGGAGTCAAGATGGGGGTGTGGGAAGACACCAAGTTAGCATCTCCTCACAACTAGGGCACCTGCTGGCTGCTGATAGGGGATGCTGATGCACAAGGAGATGGGAGAGAACCCCAAGTGAACTGGTAAGATGTGGGGGGACTGAGGGGGGAGAAGAAGTGGAGGCCAGACGAGATCAGGGCCCCTGAGGTCAGGGAGATCAAGAGAGGCAGGCAGGAGGGGCACTCTGGGACGAGTGGGAGAGGAGTGGAGAGTGTTTGCCCCACCCACTTGGGCCCGGTGAGACTGCTGAGTTCCCATGTGAGGTCCCCTGGCTTCTGACACCAGGGGTGGGGGGCACGCCTGGGCTCTTCTGTTCCTTGAGCCTGAGCCCCACCCCCCCACAGCCCCCAGGGCCTTTTCCAGCCCTGTGGGTCCTAAGCATAGGTCCTGCCCCCTGCCCAAACCTTGCCCTTGCTTGGGGCCCACACTCCACAGCCAAGGCATTTTCCCCATTTCTTTTCCTTGTTTTTCTTTTCTTTTCTTTTCCCTCCTCCTCTTTTTCATTATTGTGGTACTATTGTACCTTCTGGTTGCTGTTTCATCTATATTTTTATTTTTATATTATTTCTAACATATCCGTTAGTTTCCTAGTCTAATTTTATTTTTTTACTTTGTTATTGTTCTCTCTATCTTTTTTTTTTTTTTTTTTGCTTTGCCACCCTACACAGCTTGTGGGATGTTGGTTCATGAGCTGGGTGTTGGGCCAAAGATCCTGCAATGAGAGCTCTGAGTCTGAACCACTGGACTAACAGAGAACCTCAGACTCCAGGGAATATTCATCAGAGTGAGGTCTCCCGGAGGTCCTCATCTCAACACCAACACCCAGCTCTACCCAACAGCCTACAAACACCAGTGGTGGAAACCTCAGACTAAACAGCTAATAAGACAGGAACACAATCCCACTCATTAAAAAAAAAAAAAAAAGATGGCAAAAAAATATGTCACAGATGAAAGGGCAAGGTAAAAACCTACAAGACCAAATTAATGAAGAGGTAATAGGCAATCTACCTAAAAAAGAATTCAGAGTAATGATAGTAAAGATGGTCCAGAATCTCAAAAATACAATAGAGGCACGGATTGAGAAAATACAAGAAATGTTTAACAAACATCCAGAAGAACGAAAAAACAAACAAACACAGATGAACAACACAATAACTGAAATTAAAAATACACTAGAAGGAATCAATAACAGAATAAATGAGGCAGAAGAACCAATAAGTAAGTTGGAAGACAAAATGGCAGAAATAATGGCCAAGGAGCAGAATAAAGAAAAAAGGATGAAAAGAATTGAAAATAATTTCAGGGACTTCTGGGACAACACTAAATGAACCAACATTTGAATTTTAGGGGTTCCAGAAGAAGAAGAGAAAAAGAAAGGGTCTGAGAAAATATTTGAACAGATTATACTTGAAAACTTCCCTAACATGGGAAAGGAAATAGTTACACAAGTCCGGGAAGCACAGAGAGTCTCATTCAGGATAAACCCCAGAAAAAACACACCAAGATATATATTAATCAAACTAACAACAAAAAAAATTCAATGAAAACATATTAAAATCAGCAAGGGAAAAACAAAACATAATATACAAAGGAATCCCCATAAGGTTATCAGCTGATTACTCAGCAGAAACTCTGCAGGCCAGAAGTAAGTGGCAGGATATACTAAAGTGATGAAAGAAAATAATTTACAACCAAGATTACTCTACCTACCAAGGATGTCATTCAGATTTGATGGAGATATCAAAAGTTTTCAGACAAGCAAAAGCTAGGAGAATTCAGCACCACCAAACCAGCTTTACAACAAATGTCAAAGAAACTTCTGTAGGTGGGAAACACAAGAAAATAAAAAGACCCACAAAAGCAAATGCAACACAGTTAAAAAAATGGTAATAGGAACATACATATTGATAATAACCTTGAATGTAAATGGATTAAATGCCCCAACCAAAAGACACAAACTGGCTGAATGCATACAAAAACAAGACCCATATATATGCTGTCTACAAGAGACCCACTTCAGACCTAG
This sequence comes from Grampus griseus, assembly GCF_964374135.1. NCBI lineage: Eukaryota > Metazoa > Chordata > Mammalia > Artiodactyla > Delphinidae > Grampus > Grampus griseus. Next base: position 107,376,176 of record NC_139001.1, read on the forward strand.
GGACACATACAGACTGAAAGTAAAGGGATGGAAAAAGATATTCCATGCAAATGGAAATCAAAAGAAAGCTGGAGTAGCAATATTCATATCAGATAAAATAGATTTTAAAATAAGACTGTTACAAGAGCTAAGGAGGGAAACTATATAATCATCAAGGGATGAATCCAAAAAGAAGATATAACAATCATAAATATTTATGGACTCAATATAGCAGCACCTCAATACATTAGGCAAATGCTAACAATCATGAAAGGAGAAATCAACAGTAACACAAAGATAGTAGGGGATATTAACACCCCACTTACATCAATGAACAGATCATCCAAACAGAAAATAACTAAAGAAACACAAGCTTTAAATGACACAATAGACCAGATAGATTTAATTGGTATTTATAGAACATTCCACCTGAAAGTGGCATAATACACTTTCTTCTCAAGTGCACACAGAATATTCTCCATGATAGATCACATCTTGGGTCACAAATCAAACTTCGGTAAATTTAAGAAGATTGAAATCATATCAAGCAACTTTTCTGACTACAACACTTTGAGATGAGAAATCAATTAGAGGAAAAAACTGTAAAAAAGTTTTGGGGGCTAAATAGTGCACTACTAAATAACCAAGAGATCACTGAAGAAATCAAAGAGGAAATCAAAAAAATACCTAGAAACAAATGACAATGAACACACGAAGACCCAAAACCTATGGGATGCAGCAAAAGCAGTTCTAAGGGGGAAGTTTATAGCAATTCAATCTCCCCTCAAGAAACAAGAAAAATCTCAAATACACAATCTAATCCTATACTTAGAAGGAAGAACAAAGAAAACACAAAGTCAGAAGAAATCATAAAGATGAGAGCAGAAATAAATGAAATAGAAATGAAGAAAACAGTAGCAAAGATCAATAAAACTAAAAGCTGCCTCTTTGAGAAGATAAACAAAATTGATAAACCCTTAGCCAGACTCATCAAGAAAAAAAGTAGAGGACTCAAATTAGAAATGAAAAAAGGAGAAGTCACAAAGGACACCGCAGAAATGCAAAGCATCATAAGAGACTACTGCAAACAACTATATGCCAATAAATGTGATAACCATGAAGAAATGGACAAATTCTTGGAAAGGTAAAATTTTCCAAGACTTAACCAGGAAGAATTAGAAAATATAAACAGACCAATCACAAGTAATGAAATTGAAACCGTAATTAAAAATCTTCTGACAGACAAATGTCCAGGATAAGATGGCTTCACAGGCGAATTCTATCAAACATTTAGAGAAGAGCTAACACTTCTCAAACTCTTCTAAAACTCTTCCAAAAAATCGCAGGGGAAGAAACACTCCCAAATTCATTCTACAAAGCCACCAACACCCTGATACCAAAACCAGACAAAGATATAACAAAAAATGAAAATTAGAGACCAATATCATTGATGAACATATATGCAAAAATCCTGAACAAAATACTAGCAAACAGAATGTAACAGCACATTAAAAGTATCATACACCATGATCAAGTGGGGTTTATCCCAGGAATGCAAGGATTCTTCAGTATATGCAAATCAATCAATGTGATAAACCATATTAACAAACTGAAAGATAAAATCTACATGATCATCTCAATAGATGCAGAAAAAGCTTTCCACAAAATTCTACACCCATTTATGATAAAAACCTTCCAGAAAGTAGACATACAGGGAACTTACATCAACATAAGAAAGGCTGTAGATGAAAAACCCACAGCCAACATCGTTCTCAATGGTGAAAAACTGAAAGCATTTCCACTAAGATCAGGAAAAAGACAAGGTTGTCCACTCTCTCCACTCTTATTAAACAAAGTTTTGGAAGTCCTAGCCATGGCAATCAGAGAAAAAGAAATAGAAGGAATACAAATTGGAAAAGAAGAGGTAAAACTGTCACTGTTTGCAGATGACATGATACTATACATAGAAAATCCTATAGATGCCACCAGAAAACTTCTAGAACTAGTCAGTGAATGGTAAGGTTGCAGGATACAAAATTAATGCACTGAAATTTCTGACATTACTATACACTGACAATGAAAAATCAGAAAAAGAATTAAAGAAACAATCCCATTTACCATCGCAACAAGAAGAATAAAATACCTAGGAATAAACCTGCTTAAGGAGGTGAAAGACTTGTACTCTTCAAACTATAAAACACTGATGAAAGGAATCAAAGATGACATAAACAGATGCAGAAATATACCATGTTCTTGGATTGGAAGTATCAATATTGTGAAAATGACTATACTACTCAAAGTAATCTACAGATTCAATGCAATCACTATCAAACTACCAATTGCATTCTTCACAGAATTAGAATAAAAAATTTTGCAATTCATATGGAAACACAAAAGACCCTGAATAGCCAAAGCAATCTTGAGGGAAAAAAAATGGAGCTAGAGGAATCAGGCTCCCTGACTTCAAATTATACCACAAACCTACAGTAATCAAGACAGTATGGTACTGGCACAAAAACAGAAATACAGATCAATGGAACAGGATAGAATGCCCAGAGATAAACCCACACACATATGATCACCTAATTTATGACAAAAGAGGCAAGAACTTACAATGAAGAAAATACAGCCTCTTCAATAAGTGGTGCTGGGAAAACTGGAAAGTTACTTGTAAAAGAATGAAATTAGAACACTACATAACACCATACATAAAAATAAATTACAAAAGGATTAAAGACCTAAAAGTAAGATTGGACACTATAGAACTCTTAGAGGAAACATAGGAAAAACACTCTTTGACATAAACCACAGCAAGTTCTTTTTTTAAACCCACTTCCTAGAGTAACAGAAATAAAAACAAAAATAAACAAATGGGACTTAATTAAACTTGAAAGCTTTTGCACAGCAAAGGAAACCATAAACAAGATGAAAAGACAACTCTCAGAATGGGAGAAAATATTTGCAAATGAAACAACAGACAAAGGATTAATCTCCAAAAGATACAAAGAGCTCATGGAGCTCAATATCAAAAAAGCAAACAATCCAATTAAAAAATGGGCAGAAGACCTAAATAGACATTTAACCAAGGAAGACATATGGATGGTCAAGAGGCACATGAAAAGATGTTCAACATCATTAATTATGAGAAATGCAAATCAAAACTACAATGAGGTATCACCTCACGCTACTCAGAATTGTCATTATCAAAAAATTTAGAAACAATAAATGCTAGAAAGAGTGTGGTGAAAAGGAAACCCTCATACACTGTTGGTGGGAGTGTAAACTGATACAACCGCTATGGAATACAGTATGAAGGTTCCCTAAAAAAATGAAAGTAGAACTACCATATGACCCAGCAATCCCAATACTGGGCATATACCCTGAGAAAACCATAATTTAAAAAGAGATGTGTACCACAATTTTCAGTACAGCACTATTTACAATAGCCAGGACATGGAACCAACCTAAATGTCCATCGACTGATGAATGGATAAAGAAGATGTGGCACATATATACAATAGAATATTACTCAGCCCTAAAAGGAAATGAAATTGAGTTATTTGTAGTGAGGTGGATGAACATAGAGTCTGTCATACAGAGTGACGTAAGTCAGAAAGAGAAAAACAAATACTGTATGCTAACACATATATATGGAATCTAAACAATAAAAATAAAAATGGTACTGATGAACCTAGTTGCATGGCAGGAGTAAAGATGTAGACATAGAGAATGGATTTGAGGACATGGGGTGGGAGAGGAAAGCTGAAGTAAAGTGATAGTAGCATCGACATATATACACTACCGAATGTAAAATAGCTAGTGGGAAGCAGCAGCATAGCACAAAGAGATCAGCTCGGTGCTTTGCGATGACCTTGATGGGTGGGATAGGGAGGGTGGGAGGGAGGCTCAAGAGGGAGGGGATATGGGGACATATGTATCCATATGGCTGATTCACTTTGGTGTACAACAGAAACTAACATGGTATTGTGAAGCAATTATACTCCAATAAAGATCTATTAAAAAAATAACATAAATCAATTGACTGTGGTCTTCTTAAACCCATATAAAATTGAACAGTAAATTATGACAATAGACTATGGTTTGTTTGGAAATTGTTGTCAATAAATATAATTTTCTCTGAAATCTCTAGACATTGGATTTCTTTTTTACTTCAAGGGCTGTAATGCCCTGGTGAAAAACATTTTTTTAAAAGCAGTTTTATATATATATAATCAAAAGTCTCTGAGCTTTCTGGTTGCCTGGATAGATACTGAGGCATTCTTAACCTTTTCTTGATCACTGTTTGTGAATTTTCTCAGTTGCTATACACACCACATTCAGATCTCCAGATCTACAAGGACGTTTGGAAGCTACTCATTTTCATGAAGACAAGGCTAAGCTGGAAACCCAGTAACACACTTATTGGAAGGCAATGAGAACAATCACTTCCCAAATAATTCACAAAATATAAAAATCAGAGAAGTCTATCTACAATGTGATTTAACAAATAAATGTGTTCTGCACAGGCAATCCATATGTTCTTTTTTAGGTAAAATATTTATAGACTGTGTTCTTAGAATGAAGCACATGATAAGGATATGGTATCTCAGCTTCTGAGGGTTTAAAAATCTGTTGAGAAAGACATGATTTCCCTAGACAAATATTTCTTCTGCTTTTCAGAAATAAATTCTTTATAGGTGGAGATAAATCTCACCAATGGGTTTGATAAAGATCTTTTCCACACAGTCAGAATGGGCAAGTAAAACTTTACAGTAGCTGAGGCATGGATTTTATTATTGTCTCCCTCAGCTGCCTGACCCTAAACCTATAGCTCATCTTAGTTACACTCAGTTTTTGAATCTGTATAATGGATACATTGTATGGGTCACAGCTTAAGAGATTAGTTTTTTTGCCTCGATTGTAGTCAATAGGTTTTTCCATCTAGGAATGTCCTATAAAATAGTATCACTTCCAGCAAATAAATATACAATGGCCAAGAAAAGAATTTCATACATACAAGCTTTGCATCCTCAGCACATGAATTTCTAGACGAATCATCTCTCAATCTTTTATCTGTTTACACATGAAATGCTGTCTAGATTGAGGACCCCCTACTATTAATGACATTTGTTCCTGAATGGTGGAATTTGGAGACCATGTATCGATATTTTTTTCCATGTTCTTATTTGAACTTTCCTGTTTTATTTTTTCAGTGGAGGTGGTAAATATATTTTCTCCTTGCAGTGCCAAAAAGGAGGGGGAAATTCTTCCAGATGTCCCAAGAATTGTATTCTTTTTGTTTATTGTTTTTAAAAAGATGTATTCAGAATTCTGTCTCACTCTCTTAATAATCTAGCAGTTATAGAACTCTTGTGTGCTTGTGTATTGAGTTATTGTTGTTGTTTTTTGTTTGTTTGTTTTAATTAAACAAAGAAATAAAAAACCCTGAGTATTTTTGTGGTCCTCAGAAAAAGAACTACTTCTCTGTGTACTGGGCTGGTGCTAATTTGTTGCAAAGATCTGATCATGTATGCTACTGCTGTACCCCCCACCCATGGTGGACTTTACAAATTAAGTACAAACAGAGTCAGACTCCATCTTAGCACAGAGCTTCAGGTACAAACTGCAAATCTGACTGATGGCAGTCAAGGTAATGCTTACTTATCAACACAAATTTACAAAACCAAAAACAAAACCCCTGGCATGGCACATGAGCCCTCCACAATCGGGCCCCTGCCTACAGTGCTAAGTTCTTCTCTGATCACAGTCCTTCATTTTAACCATGCCGGAAAACTCTACCAAACTACCTTGTTTTCTCACTCTGTACCACTACTGCACATGTTCTTTCCTTTCTGTGCTTTGTCCTTCTGGCAACTTTTGCCCAATAAGTGAATTCGTGTTCATCTTTTTTTCAGCTCTCATGTCAACTCTTTCATAAAACCATAGTGACTTTCCAGGCAGAGTCAAATCCTTTCTTCTTGTTTTATCCCAATGGCTGTGTATGTGCCTCATTTTTAACATCTATCTCTCTGTTATACTTTTGTTTGTTTTCTGCCCCAGATTGTGAAGCACTACAGTCATAGTTGGGTTATATTCTTCTTGGGGTTCCTAGTGCTTAACAAAATTCCTGGAATCAAATAGATATCATAAATGAATGACTAGGTAAGTTAATGATCAAATTTTACTCTCTGAAATCTAAATATTAAAAACATTCTGGAAAAAGGGAAAGTATCTTAACTAAAACCTGTTAGGATAAGCTAAATAATGCTGCAGTAACAAAGAACTCCAAATCTCAGAGCTTTCCTTTCCACTCCTGTCAAGTCTGCCCTGGGTTGTAGCAGCTCTCTGGATCATTCATCTTCTCAGATTCAATCTTCTCAGGCAGATAGTAACTCTGTCACCCTGTAACTTCACCATCTGGGACCTGTGGTCTCCTCAGTTGATGTGACATGGGAAAATAGTGTATAAAGATACCTATGGTCTAGAGAATTCTTGCATCTAGAAATGATATAGCACAAGCCCACTCAACCCCATAAGCTGGAATTAGTCACATGGCTACACCAAACTACTAGAAGGAGGGGAAGTGTAATATTTTCTCAGCCCAGAAGGAGAGGATAATCACAAGTGGGTGAGTACTCTTAGCACTTAACATCAGTATAGACATAAAACAATTGTGATTCTCTTAATTTGGGATATGAACACAGATAGATATGAATATAAACAGAAACTACACTGCTATGAATCCATTGTGAGCCAACAGTCTGCCCTGTTGGATACCAACTGTTTTGTGTAAGGGGAAAGATTGTTTGGGGATCTTGTTAAATAATAGGACATCCACATTTGCATAGAATGAGGAAAAAAATGAAGAAATACAGATATTGCCTGTGGAAATGGTTTATTGGGGTGATTTAGCTTAGGGAAAAGGTGAGTGAGTACAACACTTTAACTATCTTCGTATTCCTAATGTTGTTTCATGTGAATGGACTTGGTGCATCTGATAGGAGTAAGCAAAGGCTATGTGAAAGAGTTCATCATTTCTGCAAGTGTTGTACAAGAGAAGATATACAAGAGAAGTTATAACATCTGTTTAGAGATTCATCAATTTTTCTGATTCAGATGTAGTGTAGTATTGTGGAAAGAGTGCTGAGTTAAGTCTTCAAGTTTCTAGACATGGTTCTGTCAGAAATGCCTGAACCATCTCTTATAAGTTACCCAAGCACTCTGTGCCTCAATTTATTTATCTGTAAAAGGCAGGAAAATCAAAGACATGAGTTCTCAGGTGTCTACCAACTCCAAAAGTTTGTAACTGTTGTAGGTCATGTATTCATTCATAGAATCCTCTTCTTTAGGTCAGGTACAATAGTTTAGTTTCAAATATTCAACAAAATCACTTCCTGGATTTAGTCCAACATCACTTTTCACTTGCTTCCTCTTCTGCGTTTCATGCTGCCTTTTTCCAGTTGTACTTTCTTCCTTTAAAAGATAACCAGGTGTTGAACATGCTTGTTAAAATCATTAGTTCCCAGTTGAAAATTTCTCTTTGGTGCAATCAGAATATATGAAAGGAGATTTAAATAGGAAGAAATTGAATGAGTGCAGCTGTCAAATAATGTGTTTGGGACATGAAATTCTGGCTTATTTATGGAATCTTCCAGAGTTACAGCCAAGGAATAAAAAGGTCTACCTTCAACATGCCTTGATAAAAAAAAAAATCCAAAAAAAAAATAAGATAGAAATTATTTAGCTCTGATTTTATATAATTTTTTCAAAATACCAAATTGATTTATTTCATACAAGGCCACTTGAAATTCAAGTGATAGTAATAGAGCTCTTTTCATATATTCCAGTAGCCTCTAGTAACTTAACTTATGAAGACAGGACAATTTACATTGCCACGGAAACTTGTAGAGGATTTTCTACTTTCTTATTACAATTTATAAGGTTTTCTTTAATATATATATTGGTCCTTGGAAAGAAGACAGAAATCCAGAACTTCAAGAAAACAGTTTAAAATTTATTTTCACCTAAGGTCCAGAAAATTTGTCTGTGTAGCTTTGCCTTATACAAGTGTAATTGTTGGAATTGGAACTTGTATTTTTTGGAGTATTATCAGGATGTAGGGACAGCCAGGGGCAATGCTTAGAGATCTAAAGGGCCAGGTTAAAGTCCACGGAAAAGTGGCACGTGTGCTTCTGAGGACATGGAGTGACCATGTAGCCTTCATTCTGATTGTTCTGGTCATGTATTTTAGTCAGGTTGAGCTGTTATTAAAAAAAAAAAAAAAACACCATAGACTGGGGAGACTTAAAAAAAACATATTTCTCACCATTCTGAAACTGGGAAGTCCAAGATCAAGGTGCCAGCAGTTTGGGTTCCTGGTGGGAACCAGCTTCATTGTTTGCAGATGGTCACCTTTTCACTGCATGCTCATGTGGCTTGTCTTTTCTTGTAAGAGCACTAATGCCTCTCATGAGGACTTCACCCTCTAGACCTAATCACCTCCCAAAGGCCCCACCTTCTAATACCATCACATTACGAGTTAGACTTCAACATATGAATCTTGGAGGAACACAATCATTCCATCTACAGTGTTGTGGTTAGCCACAAAAATGTTCTGTTTTCTCTCAGACAGGCCAGAAACCCAAGGTATCAATTCAAAGGGCTCTTTCAGAGTCTCTCAAGTTTTTACACTTTATAAATCATTTTCACCTCTTTTTTTTTTTTCTTTTGCTGTCCTGCTGCTCAGAGTTCCCTTTGTTGAAATGCAGTTCACTACCTAGAAGAGGCTACCCAAATTTTAGCTCTCTAAAGATGTTGTAAAAGATTGTGTCATACAGCAGAATGTAAAAGAGCTTTGTGAAAAGAAAAATTAGGATTTGGATATCAGTCTTTCCAGTTACAAGTTGTATCACGTTAGATGTTAATTTTTCTGAACTCCCTTCGCTCACTTTGCGAAGTTACTGTAAGGATATGTTGTTTCAGTTTTAGGATGACTGTGTCCAGCTTTGAGGTGAATCATTATTGGTCCAGGCCAATCCTATCAGTCCTAGTAACAGGCTTAACAGTAAGCATGCAACCCCTTCTGGACAATGAAGTGTAAGGTGAGTCTGCTGACAAGCTTCAGGGAAAGGATTTTACTCCGGGATAAAAAGGACCTAACAGGACTTGGAAACAATCTTTCCTCATGCAAAGCTGTTAAGAGAACATGTGAGGCAGGTATTGGCTGCAGCCACCTTGAGGACAAAGACAACCAGCCTAGAAAAAAATGGCAGGCACACTGATGGCTGCTCAGATGGATGGGGCTCCTAGGTTCCTAACGACACTGCTTCTTTGCTGAGCCAGTCCCAGGAGGGCCGACTTTAGAGGTTTTGTTAAGTACACGGACAGGACTTTAAGTGACATCTGGCTCTAATTTGCTGCTTCTTTTTGCCAAATATGCCATATTAAGGCATCTACTCTTCCCAGTTTTTACCTCACTCCTTCAGTCTATCAGTGACTTGTATAGTTATGCTCAGATCTGGAGCCCGTGGCTCTTGAGATTAAAGTAGTAGCTCAGTCTTCTATCTCTCTGTCTCCCTTCTCTGATAAGGAATTATTCAAATGCAACAGAGAGTCTGTGCTGTATTTAATTAAGTCACAAATCAAAAGGTATTCCAAACAGAGCCATCATATCCACAAGGTGATTTTTCAAAACCTCTTATATATCTTCATCTAATTATTAATCTAAGTAATATCAGTCAATCTCTAAACCGATGGTGGTATAAGAGCAACATATTCCATCTGGCCGAACCAGATGGGCAAATGGGATGAAAGTTATGCAGATGGAAATTATGAGCTGTAGGAAAAAAAAATCCCAACTTTAATTTTTTTTTTCTTAAATGACAGCATAGCCACTCATCAAGGATGATATCTGTCTTCTAGTATAAGAACATTACAGTAGGGGAACCTAGTTCCCACCACTAAATTTGTTCCCAATTTTAGAGTTGTAGGACTTAAATACTACTACTACTACTATTGCTACTACTAATACAACTACTACTACTATTACTGCTACTAAAATTTTGGGATTATAGTTATCAGTATAAGTTAGATATATAAATATTTATTTAAGTTTAAGGGTATAAACATCTATGTGATTTGAGAAGTGTAAACAACTTAAATTAGATATGTTAATATCTATATATTTAAGAGCATTGAGATCCATTTAAGTAGGGATCATAGCTCTCTACATAAATTTATGGGTGTAGATATCTATATAAGTTTAGGATTGTGTACTGTTATATAAATTAGAGATGTAGACAGCTATATAATTAAAGGTATAAATATCTATGTAGGTTTGAGGTATAAACTTCTGTACAAGCTTAGGGAAAAGCTGCATAAGTGAGGACATAGATATTTATATAAGTGTTGGAATGTAGAGGTCTATGTAAATTTAGAGGCATAGATATCTATATAAGCTTATGGGTACAGATATCTACTTAAATTAGATGTGTCAATATCTGTTTAAGCTACAATGTAGATGTCTACATAATTCCTGTTCTATTCATATAATTTATGAATCACATATTTGAGCACCAACTAATAAGATATGCTATATACTTTTTAACTTTTATTACCTAACTGTACTAGGAGTCCTGATAAATCAGATTTTTTATGAGCAGTGTACTCATTATTATTTCTTAGAAACTAAGGAAGTTTGTCTTTCCTGCACAAATCTAATTTAGTGATAGATCTAGTCTGTTACTATAGAACTTGTAATCAGAGGAATCTACGTTCAAGTCTTTTGTCTGCATTATATTAGGTAAGTAACTTGTTTTACTAAATTTTAAAGTAATAATTGGTTAATTGTAAATCTGAAAAGAGTATGATAGGTGAGGATTTCTAGCAGATTTTGTCATGTATGCATTTTTCCCATAGACCCTTAAATTGATCAGGGTAAATATAGCCCTTGTGGAGCCTATGAGGCTCTTAATTTCTCTTGTGAAAGTCACGTATATATTTTGCAGATGGGGAGACAACTAGATGCCACAAGAGACAGAAGACAGAGAATCCCCAATAAATAAGAACAAATAGAAGTCCCTCCAACTCTTAGAAGGAAGGGGGCTAACATGGCAAAATGGGTGGACCCAAAGATTAGAACCAAAAGTCATTCTTGTTATAAATTCAAACTCCATTTGTAAATTCAAGTAATGCCCCTATGATTTAGCTTCATCATCTAAAAGGTGATGATAAATATACTAAAGTACTGAGTTAAGACTCTACTAGCCTTCTGCAAGAAACTCAACCCAATATCACAGCAGGAGGAGGCATTCTTTAGCTAGACATTGGGTGTGTTGGTCTTGAGGTGAGCTGGGGGAAACAGGACACAAATACTGATGTATACTGTGTGCCACCAGTGTAAATGCTGAATCCTATATACACCATTTATTTTGTCTTTAAAATAATGAGACATAGTAGATATTAAGTTGCCCATTTTGCAAATGAGAAAGAAAGAGTCATAGAGATTAAGTAACCAACCTAGTTTATACAGCTGGTAAGGAGAAAAAGCAGAGAGATAAAGCTAGCCAGTCTGCCTCTAATTAAGTTCGTGTATAATACTTCAAAATCTGCACAGCAGTGTGCTTGTCCCCATGAAAAACTGTTCAGATATTTTCTTGACTACATGGATCATTTTTTTCTTTGCCAAATATCTCTATTTGGAGCCAGCTTCACCCAGATGTCCTAACACAAAGGCTAAACGTTCAGAGACTTGCTTTCTCATGAGGTTTCTTCCTGTTTGCTAGATATATAACTCTGTAGTCTGCCTGAATAGATGCAGCAGACCTGTGACTCTCAGACTCATAATCCCAAACAGGATGCTGTGGCCTAGTAAAACAAGCTCTCACTTTCCTATCATTAAGTCCACTTATCCAACTCTCTGCTTTATGCACCAGGCTCCAGTCTTCATTTTCATTATTGTTATGATTTAGCATCTATATTACACTTTATACATATATATATATGTGTGTATATATATATATATATATATAAAACTTAAAATCATTGGGAGGCATTATTTTATGTTGTATACTGGCAACTATATAGTCCATTAAGGTAATGTTACAGAGAATTTGTGAAGAAATCTGATGGTGAGGAGAGATGCAAGTATGAACCATGGCCAGTCACCACAATTACCATGAGCCTTTGATCATAAGTAAATGAATGTGAAGGGTACACACTAAGAAACGCTTCGTGGAATTAAATCCTGACAATTTTCTAAAGCACAGCATAAAAATATTATAATATCTATGTAATACACAAATCCTTGAGAATAAGTAAACACAACTTGAATTGAATATTTACTCGTATGTGAAAATATATTTGAATTATTCACAGTATGACTACATAGTCCAAACAAATCTATGAATATTTATGTGTTGCCTTTTTCTGGAAACAATTTGTTGTAGACACAACCATGCACAAGGAATTTCAGGATACTCATTTCTACCTTGTTTCACTATTCCTTGAAAGGTGTCCTGAAGAAAGTGCTAAATTATTATTCCACAATTTTCTTTATGCCTCAAGAGACCAGGGCTATTTCTATTTTGCACATTGCTGTATCAACAAAATCATGCTGAAGCAAATGGAGGACACTCAAGAAGTATGTGTTGCATGAATGGACAGAACAATAAAAGCACAAGAGAGCTATATTTTTTTTCAAATTTTAACAATCGTAAGGAGGTTACATGTATTATTTTCCCATTCTGTGACTTGTCTCTTAATTTTCTTTTTTTTTTTTTTTCCTTTTTTTGGCCATGCTGTGCAGCATGCAGGATCTTAGTTTCTCAACAACAGATGGAACCTGGGCCTTCGGCAGTGAGGGAGCGGGGTCCTAACCACTGCACCCCCAGGGAATTTCCTGTCTCTTAATTTTCTTTATTATGGATTTTGATAAGTAGACATTTTTACTTTGAAAGTCCCATTTTTCAATTTTTCCTTTATTTTTAGTTCTTTTGGGTGGAAATCTCTATATTATTCAATGTTATAAAGGAATCTCTCTATGCCTACTTTAAAAAGTATAGGTTTTAGATTTATTCCCTGATACATTTTTATTGAGCTATAATTGACATATGACATTATATTAGTTTTAGGTGTACAACAAGTGGTTTCACATTATGCATATATTGCAAAAAGATTACCACAATAAGTTTAGTTAACATCATCATTTCACAAAGTTAAAGTCTGTTTATTATTTTTGTGTGTGTGATGAGAACTTTTAAGATTTGCTCTTTTCACAGCTAAGATCCATTTTAAGTTAATCTCTGTTTAGTATAGTATATCTGTGCCTAGGTTATTTTTTTTCCCCCACGGGGACATACAATTGTTCTGGCACCATTTATAAAAAAGATCATTCTTTTTTACTGAATTACCTTTGCACCTTTGTAAAAAATGGTTGATTATATTTGTGTGTGTTTAATTCTAGACTGTCTATTCTGCTCCATTGATTAACATGTCTTTTCTTTTGCCAATACCATGTTGCCTTAATACAGATGCTCTAGAAATTTTTGAATTGAGTAAGATTTGTTCTCTAAATTTGTTCTTCTCTTCAGAATCGTGTTGACTATTCTAGGTCCTTGGCTTTCCAAAAAATTTTAAAACACTTTTTTAGTATCTATGACAAGTTTTGCTGGAATTCAATATTGTGTTGGTTATTCTGGGTCTTTTGCCTCTCTATATACACTTTTTAATCAGTTTGTTGATATCTACAAAATAATTTTCAGAGATTTTGGTTAAAATCAGCATTGAATTTATAGATCAAGTTTTGAAGAACTAATATCTTGATGATATTGAATTTTCCTATCCATGAACATATTTCTCCATTTATTTAGTTCTACTTTGATTTTGTTCATCATTTTATAGCTTTTCTTATACAGATCTTGTACATATTTTTTTAGACTTATACCCACATATTTCATTTTGTGGGGAGCTTACATAAATAGTATTGTTTTTAATTTCAAATTAATTTTTCATTGGTAGTGCATAGAAAAGTGATTTTTTTAAATATATTTACCTTGTATCACACGACCTTGCAATAATCACTTAGTTCCAGGAGGATTTTTTATTTTTTTTTTATAATTCTTACAGATTTTCAACATAGACAGTCATGTCTTCTGTGAACAGTTTTATTTCTTTCTTCTCAAACTGTATACCTTTTATTTCCTTTTAGTGTCTTATTGCATTAATTAGAACTTCCAGCATAATGTTGAAAAGGAGTGGTGAAAGGGGACATCGTTGCCTTGTTCCTGATTGTACTGGGTAGCATTTTATTTTGATTCTTTCTAAAGTTTCTCTCTCTGATGACATTGTTCATCTGGTTTGACATGATGTCGATCTTTTTTCCAATTAGATCTCACAACATATTAATCATAGTTATTTTAAATTCTTTGTCTAGTAATTCTAAATGTGTGTTGATCTGAGTCTTGTCCTAATGCTTGCTTTGTTTCATCAAACTGTGTTTTCATACTGTCTTTTAGCATGCTTTCTTATTTTTTGTTGAATGACAGAGATGTTTTATTAGATGACAGTTACTGGATGAAACAGGTCTTGAATGCAAAGAATTTTGTTAATCTGGTATTGAGTTGGGCTATAGATAACGTTTGTTTTATCTCTAGTTATTAGTAGCTTTTAATTCTTATATTTTCCTTGTTTGTCCCACCTCCTTTGGCATTAGGGTTTCTCCTCAGAGATATTCCAAGATTTGTAGCATTTCAAATTTCATCTACCATTATTACACAAGAAGCTTGTTCTTGTGGATGCAAGGCCCGGGGGAGAAGAAATGTTCAGGAATCTTGTTTCAACCTCAGTCTTTTAATTGACCTGTGCCTGGGTTTTCACCCTCCACAGGTCTTCCTTTTCTTTTCCAAGTATATAGACAGTTCCCTCTGTCTCTTACTTCTTTTCCAGACTGCCGCATTCTTAGAATTCAAATCTACATCCTCCAAGCTCTGTTTGTGTTGGCTTTCCTGTCTTTCTTTAAGCAAGAGAGACACTGCCTTTTATTCTCCCAGCTAGGATAAAGTTTCAGATTTCTTCTCTTGTGAATTTCTTTCTCTTAGTGACTAGTCCTTTAGAGAGAAGAATCTAGGCCTGTATTAAGAAGGCTACTCTTCTCTTTTCTTGCAAGGCCATGAGGGGATGTTTTCACATTTTTACTATGAGAACCTGATGGAGTTACTGGATGGAAAGCTCACAAAACTGTGGGGATCCTCTTAGCCTGCCACTCCCAGGAGTTTTATACTCTCAAGTTAGTCCACCCACTGTTTCCATCAATTATCAAATAACCATTTGATTGTTCCTACCAGTTTATGCATCCAGCATCTTCTGCTCCTGGTAAGCATATTTTAGATGCTGTTTCTCTCTGGATGCAGCTGTCTGTCTATTCAAATTACTGGATGGTGATTTTTCCCTATGTCATCAGTTGTCTAATGTATCCAGGACAAGTCATTGATTTTTCAATTTTCAAGCTTTTTTTTCTTGTTGAAAGAACTGGAATGATAATCTCTAAAATCTTTGCATGTCAAAGGTGAAATTGATTATTCTGTTACTTTTTTAATATGGTGAAATCTTTTGAATTGATTTGAATGTTAAAACAACATTACATTCCTATAATGTACCTTACCTGGTCATGATATAATATCACATTTTATGGTTGAATATGATTATTATTATTTAATTAAGAATTTTTGTGTGTATGGACATGAAGCTTAGTGTTCTATACATTTTTTTTTTCAAATATAGTTTTCAGATTTTGGTATCATTGTTAGACTTGTAAGGTGACCAAGTCTCATTGTTTGTCTGAGATTGTCTCAGTTTTAATACTGAAATTTCCATGTCTCTGGAAACCTCTCTCTGAGATTTTTAAAAAAACATGTTATGACAGATGCAGAAGTTTGTAGAAAAATTACACAACACATACAACATCTAAAATAAAAATTAAAGACTAAGACTACACTGATTTTAGTATCAAAATGATATGATATATTGTAGTAGTCCCTATATATATTTTTTCCAAATATAGACAAACTTCTGAACGGCGCAACTTAAGTGTGCAATGCAACTTAAGTGCATTGCAACTGTGATTTTGCCGTATAACTATTGTACTTTGTATTGCTATAGTGCTGGTATAATTTTTAACCTTTTGAATATTGTGAGCACAATTGTATCACCACCCCAGACATCACAATAATAGAAAGCTAAACAACTGTGTTATTCAATGACAGTTGGAAGAACATATACAACTGGATTTGTATGGTGCATAATCAAAACAGAGCCTACTGCATGATATGTAGCAATGAATATGAGATTAATCACTTTTTGATCACCCCAAAATGTGCAGAAGCACTTAATGAATTTTTTGACTCATAGAAAAAGAAGAAGATAGCTTCCCTATCATTTGCCTACAAGATGACTATCACTGTTGCTGGCCATAGAAAAGATGTTAAAATGTTAGCTTGCCATAAAATCATATTTTGTGCATGTGAGACAAGAATAATGTCCTTCTCTAATTTGGAAATGTATTGAGGATATGAATACAGAAAAAGGATCACAGTAAATACAGAAATGTATATGTGTTTTTTCCAAAACTGCATGATGATCTTTGAAGAGGCCATAAGGACTTTAACAATGAATAAATTGACTGCACCTGAGTTGTTCAATTTTATGTGTAGTTTACAACAAAAACAATGCAATAAATCTTAATATTTTGGAAACAAAATTTCTTCAGAACTCAAAAATATGTCTCAAGAAAAGGGCAGCCAAGTTAAACAGAACTTGCTAAATTTCTTTACTAAAACTCTCACTTATTTAAATCCCAGCTTCAATTTCACAATTTCAAATTATTTCTTTGCCTAAAAAAGGTTGACCTGAGAAAGAAAGGTTCAATCCATGACATCTAATGCTTTTCATAGTGTTAAAAAGATAATAGTTTAGACATGGATAAAATATTGATGAATTTATAGGTGCAAAGGACCTGATTGACAAACAGCTGATATACCAAAATATGTCTATAGATTTAGAGCATATGGCCACATTTGAAAATCTGGAAACTATCTGCTACAAGCCTACAAACTTGCTGTTGTTAATAATTTCTGAAATGGTCCATGCTTAAACCTGTATTAAGAACGTATTTAACTTGATGCCATCACATGGCCTGATAGCAAGGGTCCATGTAAGGTGAGCTTAATGAGAGAAGAGCTGCTACTCAGAGAATATGTTCCACTGTATTCAGTTTGACCACTACATATAAAAAAAGAGGAAATTTTTAAATTTTGCTGATGCATGAAAGAAGTATTATTAGAAAGGGAAACAGGTAGAGTAAAAATATTCTGTTATCATTGGACAAAAATAAAATGGTTCAATGCTATTTTTTGTTAAACAGAAAATGTTTACTTAGTCATATTGTAATTGTAATCTCCCTGTAAACAGTCAAACATTTTGGTGGCTAAAGAATGTATGATAATAAAACCTACAACGTTTACATACTCAGTGAAGAGTTAAAACATAAATAAAATGTTAAAATAAGTGTTGGAAGATAGAAAAAAAATTATAAGATATTGTTATGTTTTTCTAACACATATTATTTGTTTAATTAGTCCTATTATTAATTAGTACTAATTGTCACTAGTAACTAAGTACAGGTTTTTGTTTCATTAAGAGTATTTATGTAACAGAAATAAACATAATAATATATAATTGTAAATAAATGTCCACTTAATTTTTCAGTTTAAATTATTTATATATATATATATATATATATATATATATATATATATATATATATGTATTTCCCAGTATCCCCCACCCCAACCCCCACCCCAACCCCACCCCCGGTATGGTTGTTTCCATGACTGACTCTTTAAAAAGCTGGTTACCCTATGACTTGCTTCATAAAAAAACTGGGAGATGTCCACTTCTCTCTTATAGTCTTAAGATGCTTGCAAAGGATAGGTATTCTCTCATCTTCAAACTTTGGTAGAATTCACCAGTGAAATTACTTGGACCAGAAGTTTTCTTTAGGGAAATTTGTATTACAAAGCCAGTTCCTTTAGTAGATGTGAGCTCTTTGACTACTCTATTTTTGTTCTTGTGTCAGTTTTTCTGTTTTTGTTTTTATTTGTTTTGCTGTATTGTTTTGGCCACACTGTGTGGCTTGCGGGTGTTCCCCAACCAGGGATGAAATTCAGGCCCCCTGCGGTGGAAATGCTGAGTCCTAACCACTGGAATTCCAGGGAATTCCCCCTCTTGTGTCAGTCTTGATAGTTTCTTTTTGTTTGTTTGTTTTAGGAATTTGTTCTTTTTGTTATAAATTATCTTATTTGTCAGCATGAACTTGATCATAACAAGTCTTTATTATCATTTTAATATGTGCTATTTGTAATAATGCTCTCCCTTTATGCCTGACGTTGGTAATTTTCTATGCTTCTACTGAGTTTTGTCCCCTTGATTTTAATTCCTAATAAGTATGTGTTAAGATCTCCAGATTTACTTGTGGATTTGTTGCTTTTTATCTTAAGATCTATCAATTTTATTTAATAATTTGGAAGCATACTTAGTATTTATATATAATTTATAATATTTTTATTACAAAATGTTCATCTAATTTTTCTTGAAATCTTCCTTTGTTATTAATATAGTCATTCCATCTTTTTTTATGTTTACATGATAGAAGTTTTACCATCTTCATTCTTTCAAACAATTTGGTTCTTTACATTTCTTGTAAATAGTACATAGTCTTGTGCTTTGTTTTGATTTGTTTTCTGCTTTACTTTAGCTTTTTAAAAAAACTCCAGTTAATAATTTATGCCTTTTAATTTGCATTTAATCCAATTAAGCATAACATAATCATTGGTGTGATTGTATTTACATTTCTCATAACTGTATTTGTGTAGCTTTTTTTTCTGTTTCTTTGTTCTTCTTTTCCTACTTTGTTTTGGGTAAAGTATGTATTTTATGATGCCATTTTAATATTCTCTATTGAGTTTTTTGCTATATCTTTATGTATTATTGTTTTATCAGTTGCTCTAGAACTTATACCTTCAAGTTATAAAAGTATATCTTTAAATAATAGACTACAATGTAAAAAACTTATGTGAATATAACTTTTTTGACCCTGTTTGATCTTTTCACTTCTATTGCCTTAAATTTTATTTCTATAACTATGCTATAAACATTACTATATTTTTAAATTATTTTTATCTTACACAATAGTTTTTTTCAAATATAGACAGACAATTTTAAAAGGTCATTTAATATTTACCAAAATATTTATGGCTTCTGTTATTCCTAAGTATCTGGACTTATTCCTTCTATCATTTCCTTTTAGCCTGAAAAATATTTGTTAACATTTTGTGTTGTGCAAATCTTCCTAAAAAATTTTTTCCTAAAAAAGTTTTCCCATATATTGACTCTATAAGAATGATTTTATTTTACCTTCAATTTTGAAGAATACTTTAACCAGATGCAGATTTCTACTTTGACAGGTTTTTTTTCTCTTATTTATTACCTTCAATATTTCATTGTTATCTTCTAACCACCTTTGTTTGTTGTGAGAAGTCAGTCTTCTTACCATTCCTTTTAATATCTGTTCTTTACCTTTGCTTTATAAAATTTTATAATAGTGTGGTTGTGTTGTTTTTTGGGTTTTTTTTTTTTTTGCATTTATTCTTTTGGGATTCACAAAGCTTTTTGAATTTATGGGTGGATTTCTTTTCATGAATTTTGGAAAGTGCTTCACCATTTTCTCTTCAAATTGTATTTCTGTCCTTTACCTCTCTTCTTCTTTTGGAGAATTCCAATTAAATACACATTTATACTAATTTTTATTAAAACACAAATCTCAGATTTTCTGTTTCTTTTTTTCCCCCCAAAGTTTGTTTTTTTTTAATGTTTCAGTTGGGTTTTATCTTTCAATCTGTTTTCATAGTCACTGATTCTTTCCTCTGCTCTCTTCAGTCTGTTATTAAGCACAAATCATAATTTGTGATATTTTAATTTCATTTCCAGCATTTCTATTTGGATCCTTTTAACATTTTTGTGCCTCTACTGAAATGACCCATTTCTTCATGCATATTACCCATATTTTCTATTATATTCTTTATCATAATTATTTTAGAGACCTTGTTAAGAATTCCAGCTTCTGGGACTTTATTCATTGGTTGTTTTCTCTTTTAACCATGGACATTTTTTTTTTGCCCTTTTTGTAACTTGTATTTTGATATATTATACACACATACACAATATACACATACATACATATATAAACAAGTAGATGGCTTTATATAGCACTACCAGACTCTTAGATCATTGATGGACATTCTTTGTTTTCCAGCGTTATCCACTGTTCCCTGTGCCTCTGGTGATCTCTTACAAACTTACTTCTCTTGCCAAAACTTTGAAAGGCATATGGCAGGCATCATAGGCTCCTTAAAGGTCTTGAAGCTCTTGAAATGATTTTTCTTTTCCTCTCTTACCCCATGTTCATTCTTCAGGGATTGAAATACTGGAATGCTGTCCTGTCCAACCTGCAGCTTTCTTCAGCTGAAAGAAGAAATATCTCTAAAGGATTTCTTTCCATTCTCCAGCTGTCTTCCATCCTTATTTGGGACTTCATTCTTGAGGGAGGTTCCACATGCCTCTGGGGATTTGTCTCTTATCTCTTCTTTGTAACTCATCCACTTTGACCACCATCTGCCAATGTATTCATTGAAACTGGCTGGTAAAGGCAAACTTGTTCTGAAGTAGGATTTTTCTGGATTCTAATCTGTCACCCCAGCAGACATATCCTGACAAGGAAGTTGTGTTCCAAATAGATAAAGAACTCGTACAATTCAGTAGGAAAATAAAGAACACAATACGAAAAATGAGCAAAAGATTTGCATATATGCATCACAGACCTATAAAAGGCCAATGAGGATATTAACAGGTGTTTTGAAATCATTAGTTATCCAGAAAATAGGAATTAAAGCCACAATGAGATAGCACTACACATGCACACAAGAATAACTAAAATTCAAAAGGCTGGCAATGAGAAATGGTGGAAAACATACAGAAAATTTGAAACACTCATATATTGCCATGGGGGAGATACAGTGGTACTATCACTCTGGACATTAATATGGAAAATAGCTTCTTACAAAGTTATGCATAGTATTACTATACCACTCAGCAATTCCATCATTAGGTATTTAGTCCAAAGAAATGAAAACATATTTCCAAAAAGACTTGTGTATGAATGACGCTTATATCAACTTTAGGTGTCCCAAAACTCAAGGCAACCTAAATGTTCATCAATAGATAAATGGGCAAACAAATTCAGATATAGTCGTACAATGGATACTAAGAGGCAGTAAACAGGAACTAACTACTGATTAATGCAACAGTGTAGATGGATCTCAAAAATATTATACTGAGGAAAGAAGACATTCATAAAAGTATGCACAGTGCATAAGTCTGTTTCTATGAAATTCTAGAAAAATTCAGCTCAACTACAGTAACGAAAAGCAGATTGGTCACTGTCTGATAAAGGGGTTGAGAGTAAGGCTTTCTGCAAAGGGGCATGAGAGTGCACTTGCTTATATCTTGATTATGGTGGTAGCTCCATAGGTGTATATATTTGTCAGAACTCATTAAACCAAACACTAAGATCTATGCCTTTTATGTTATGCTAAATATGCTTGATTAAAAATGACTAAATAGCTGTGGGAGTTTGGATTACAGAACAGAATACAAATGTTATAAGCCTCCATAAAGCCCCAATTATATAATATAATCAAGAAAATTCAAGAGGTTATGAAAAATGTAAAATTATTTACTTCACCTTTGATAATAAATTTAAGGCATACTGTCTATGAATAAAACATGAAATTTACCCCCCAAATAAATTTAATCTCAAAATTATTTATAACCATTTTACCTTTTACTTCCAACTTCAAAGTAGCTTTTAAAACCTTGTTTTTCTGTGGTAAATAAATAATTATCTTAAATATAGCATTATTTATCATTGCATTTCAATTTTTCTTCTCTGAAATTAATTTCAATTGAAATTAATGTTAATAAATTTATTAGAAATCAAATGCATACTATACTTCCATTTTATTAATTGTTACTATCCATCTGTCTGCCTACCTACTCATCTACCAATATCTCTCTACATATCCATCCATCCGTCCTTCAATCTTTCCATTCATTTATTGACCTATATGCTCATAATGATGACCAGTATGTTGATTTATTCAACAACAATTGTGACCCTCTTCTCATGAGCAGAAATGAGAAAGATAAAATCCTCTGTAGTGCTGACTTGCTTTCCTGTAGGGTTTTAAATGTGATTTAGAGTCTTCCGATCAGTTGTAGTTACACTAGATCCTAGATCTTGATTTAGAATGAATTGTGTAGAGGGAAAGGCACTTGAATACGATTTTAATATTGGACTAAGTTAGCAGGGAGAGAGAAGTAGGATGCAGATCATCTGTCTTTTTGATGGTTATCTTGATATAAGGGGCATTGTTATGATGGGAATATCTATAGTGGTGGCTTCCTGATTTGCTTTCTTCTTGCTATTGGCAAAAACAGCAGTTCCATTGGACACTCAGTTCTATTGTGTGGCTGGACATTTAGCCTAGGGTTGTTTCTTCAGCCTTCTCAAAGATTCTTAATAAGTTGCTTTTTGCTTAAACTCTCTGGATTGCATTCTGTTGCTTGTAGATATCATTAGCACATCTTGATACTGGGTATGTTTAGATTGAGCCATTTGAACTAATTTGTAACTTTTCTCTTTATATTATTTTATGATTTTTTTTCTTTTTAAGGAACATATCATTATAATATATTCAATTAAATTATTATTTAGAAATGATGGGTAGGACAGTTAAGTCAACGTTTTCTTATAATCATCTCTTCTACTATTGTATATGTTATATTTGACACATTACATATATGTATATCTATGTTTGTATACATAAATGTGCATATATGTATACATGCCATAGATACACACATAAATGTCTTTCTTATTATAATTCATTTCCTGAGGCCAAGGGAATTTAACATCATTATCCATTTCTTTCCCCACCCCTGAACATGGCCTGGTATGTAATGGGTATCTAATATATAATTAATTGAACAGAAACATTTATGCAGTGCTTTTGGAGATTAAAAAAATTCCTGTTATAAAAATTGTGTTTTTTTTTCAAAATCTTTACAAAAATCAGGAAACTCTAACTCAGTGAAAATTTGTAAAAAAAACAGTGCAAATTTGTATGATACCTGTAGGTTTAGAAACAATGAGTGAAATAGTCTGTTTTCAGGGTTAGGCACTCACATAAAGTGAAAAATTCAACATAATTTCCTACCCAAATATATGAGGACAAGTCCTTCAATGCTTGCAGTTTGCAATAACTTTCTTCTTTTACAATTCCTAGTTTGTGAATTAAAAACTGTTCATCAAGCTCATTGTGGATATTAATTTGATTCAAAATAGATTGAAAGTTCCAAATATCACAGAATCTAGGTATTTCAGTGTTACTTTAAATGAGCTAGCAGTCTCTAAAATGTCATCAGTAAATAATCCTGTCGTATAGAGAATTAGCCTTTTCAATAGAGAATTAGCCTTTTCACAGAGACATGAATGGAATCCTTGTCTGAGTAACCAATGTTGAATCCTTATGTTGGTACTCCCTTCTCTTCACAGAAGCTGACTTGTATGAGAATTACCTAGTCCTGGTGCTCTTCCAAGTCAGCAGCAACATTTCCTCATTTATCTTCTCAGACACAGATGCCTGAGCACCTTAATAAATTAATTATCAAATCATTAATTTACAGAAGAGATTCCCTTGCCTTTATTGTATAATTTGCTTGATCTTACTAGTGCTTTTATTATACTTTGCAACAATTGTCTATTTAGAAATTTAGAATTATGTTTTCTCCAATAGAAACAACTCTAAGAAAACAAAGAACAATAATATACAGTTTTAATTTATTTAGTTTCAGGTTCAAGCATAATTCTTAAGGCATAATTATGAATCAAGAACAGATCAACAAGAAAATCTTGACAACAAAGCAGTTTAAAATGAGTCAAAAAATAAACAATAAAGATGTTTATTCAAATTAGTTTATTGGTATGAGTACTATATGCTACAATGTGCTTCAAGTTAGAATATGATGATGGAGTTTACACTATCTGGTAAATCTCCAAATTCTATCAGATTACTGTGACATTTATGTGACTGTTGACATTCACTCCAGCACCTATTTATTTAATACAACTTCTATTAAAGACATTCCAATATATTTATCAATAAACATTTTATAATAAACCATTTAATTGAAATATAACACACTCACTCAAAAATAATATCATAAGTGTAGAGATGTATGGATTATCACAAGGTAAACACACACACATAACCACCACCTGAAACAGAATCTTTTGCCAAAGTCCTCTAGTCTCTACATCCCACAATTTTCCCAATGTTAAATACCATCTTCACTTCCAAAAATCTAAACTAATTCTGCCTATTGTTGAACTTTATAGAAACAAAATCCCACAGCATGTACTTTTGGTTTCTGGTTTTCTTCACTCAGAATTATGTTGCAATAATCATCCATATGGTTTAGCATAACAAGGCATTTATTTTCAGTATTGTATGCAATTCAAGTTAGTGTATCACAAATTATTCATTCTACCATTGTTGAGTACTCAGTTTGTTGCTAATCTTTGGCTAAAATGAATAACACTGCTATGAACATCCTTGTACATGTGTGTTGGTGAACATATTTCTATTGATTATATACCTAGGGGTAAAACTGCTGAAAAAATAAGTAATGCATATGCTCAAATTTAGTAGGTACTGTTAACAGATTTCCAAAGACATTATACAAATTTACAATCCCTTCAGCAAAGTAAAATTCCAGGTGCTTCACATTCTTGCCCAGACTTGACATTTTCCATTTCTTAATTTTATTTCTTAATAATTTTGTGCACATTTGTATCAAAATGTTGCTTTACCTTGCATTTCCCTGATTACTAAATGAGGTCTTATAATAGCTCATGTATTTATTTTTCTTGCTGGATTAAATTGAAAATGGATGTTTGTTTCTTGTTTATTTTTCTATTTGATACCCTCATTAATTTTTATTAAATTATAGTTTATTATAACTTCTAGATGTAAACCATCATCAGTTAAATGCATTATGTATATGTTCTTCCATTTCTTTGTCTTTTTTTTTTAAATCAGTCTTTTGATGGACAGAATTCCTAATCTTAATTTTGTCCTATTTGTTTTTAATTTTGGATTCGTATTTAAGAAACATTTTCCTTCTCTACCCTACGGTCAAGAAGATATTGAATTTTAAAAGTTTTATTATTTTAGCTATAATATTTGGATTTAATTTCACCTGGAGTTGATTTTTGCATATGAAATGAACTAGGTCACATTTTTTTTTAATTGAAGTACAGCTGATTTATTAAATTATGTTAGTTTCAGGTGTATGACACAGTGATTCAGTATTTTTATAATTATACTTTTTACATGGTAGTTTGTATCCCTTTATCATCTACCCCTATATTGCCCCCTCTTTCCTCTCCCCACTGGTAGCCATTAGTTTTTCTCTATATCCATAAGTCTGTTTCTATTTTTTTATATACATTCATTTGTTTTCTTTTTAAAATTCTGCATATAAGTGATAACATAGAGATTTTGTCTTTCTCTGTCTCAATTATTTCACTAAGCATAATACCCTCCAGGTCCACCCATGTTGTTGCAAATGACAAAATGTTATACTTTTTGTGGCTGAGTAATATTCCATTGTATACATATAATGATCACACAGGTTGCTTCCACAACATTGCTATAGTAAATAATGCTACTATGAACATTGGGGTGCATTTATCTTTTCAAATTAGTGCTTTTAATTTTCATTTCTCTTCTTTATATGTTTGTTAGAATTCCCCTTTGAAGCCATCCAGTCTTGGACTTTTATTTGCTGTGAGTTTCTTTATTATAACTTTAATTTTACTACTATGATAGGTCTGTTCAGATTGCCTATTTCTTCCTGATTCAGTATTAGAAGTTTGAAAGTTTGTAGAAATTTGTCCATTTCTTCTAGGTTGTCCCAATTCTTGGCATCATTTTTAATATTCTTTTATGATTTTTATATCTCTGCGATATCAGTTGTTATTTCTTCTCTTTCATTTCTTACTTTTTTTTTATTTGGGTCCTCTCTCTTCTTTTTGATGAAACTGGCTAAAAGTTTCTCAGTTTTATTTATGTTTTCAAAAAACAACTCTTGGTTTCATTGGCATTTTAAATTATTTTGGGGGGTGTGACATTTCTTTTCTCTCTTACTTTATTATTTCCTTCCTTTTTCTGACTTTGGGTTTTCTTTATTTTTCTTTGTTTATTTCCTTTAGATCATAGGTTAGGTTGTTTATTAGAGATTTTTCTTCCTTCTTGATGTAAGCTTGTATTGCTATGAACTTACCTCTTATAAATGCTTTTGCTGTAATTCTTAAATTTTGTAAAGTTTTGTTTCCATTTTCATTTGTCTCAAGGTTTTTTCTGATTTCCTCTTTGATTTTTTTCATTGACCCATTGGTTTTCTAGTAGCATGTTCTTTAGACTCTGTGTGTTTGTACTTTTCCCATTTTTCATCCTATGAATGATTTCTAGTTCCATACTGTTGTGGTTGGAATATATGTTTGATATAATTACTATCCTCTTAAATGTGTTGAGACATATTTTGTTGTCTAGCATGTTATCTATTCTGGAAAATGTTCCATATGCACTTGAAAATAATGTGTATTCTGATGGTTTTGGATGGAATGTCCTGTAGAAGTCCATTAAGGCCAGCTGGTCTATTGTGTCATTTAAAACCACTGTTTTCTTATTTTCTTTCTGGTTGACCTGGTCATTGATGTAAGTGAGGTGTGAAAGGCTCCTACTATTATTGTATTATTGTCAATTCCTCCCTTTATGCCTGTTAATATTTGCTTTATGTTTTTAGGTGTTACTGTATTACATGCATATATGTTAATGAGTGTAATATATAGTATAATATATAATGACAGACAAGTTTGTTTTAAATTTTTTTTCCAATACACACCTCCAATTGACTCAAGTTTATTAATTGAAAATCTAAGTTTTCCTGCAATATTCTTGAAAAATTATATGGGTTCTTATTTCAGACAATTCTTTGCCATTTGTTTATTTTTTTAATCCTTCTGTTAATACCACACTTTTCACTATGTAGCTTTGTACTAAGTCTTAATACCTTACAGTGTGTGTTTCTTTCAATTTGGTTCTATTTTTTCTAGACATATTGATTTTTCTTCAACTTGGCATTTCTACATAATTTTTAATTGTATTGAGGTAAAATTCATATAACATAAAACAATCATTTTAATGTGAACAATTCAGTGATACATAAGACATTGACAAAGTTGTGCAATTACATTTTCAAAACTCCAAAATTAAATTCCATTAAATTGCTTAAATTCTATTGAAGAGTTTCTTCCCATCCTCCCTTCTCCTAATCCCCTGTCAACCACCAGTTTGTGTTCTGTCTTTATTAATTTATCTATCTTGCACAATTAATAGAAATGTTCAATCCCTATCAAAATTCTAGTGGCCATTTGACAAATTGAATTGATCCTTGAATTCATATGGAGTCTCAAGTAGCCCTAAATAGTCAAAACAATATTGATGAAGAAGAAAACAACAATAGAAATTAATATCCATGACCTTGAATTTGGCAATGAATTTGTAGATATTGATGCCAAAAGCATGAGCAGCAAAATGAAACATAGATAAAATGGACACGCTCCATATTAAAGAACTTTTCTTTATCAAATGACATTATCAAGAAAGCAAAAAGACAGCCTACAGAATATGAGAAAATATTTTGAAATTGTGTGTGTATATATATGTATATATAATATCCAGAATATATAAAGAATGCCTAATGTTCAACAATCTAAAGACAAACAATATATTTAAAAGTGGTCAAAGACTTGAATAGACATTCCACACAGAAGATATACAAATGGCCAAATGCCTTATAGGAACATGAATAACTTCTCAACATTATTAATAATTAAGGAAAATAAAATGAAAACCACAATGAGATACAACTTTACACTTATTAGGATGGAGATAACTGAGAGACACAGAGAGAGAGAGAAATGAATACCTTTGTACACTGCTGGTAGGAATCTAAAATTGCTCAGAAGCTGTGGAAAACAGTTTGGTGACTCCTCAAAAATTTAATCATAGAATAAGCATATGGCTCATTAATTCCACTCCTAGATCTATGTCCAAATAAATGGAAAAAAGATGTTCAAAGAAATATAGGTAAATAGATGCATGTATGTTCATAGAAGGACTATTTATGATAGCCAGAAGTGGAAACAATCCAAACACCTCTCAACAGATGAATGGTTAAACAAATTATAATACATACATACAATGGAATATTATTCAAATTTTTAAAAAAGGAGTGAAGTACTGATACATGCTACAACTTGGATGAACCTCACAAACATTATGCCAAGTGAAAAAATCCAGACACAAAAGCTTGCATATTCCACATAAATTTTTAACACATTTGCTAATTTTCATTAAAAATATGCTACAATTTATCTGTATATTGAATTCATAGCTTGAGTTATGCAGAATTGATTTTTCTACTATTTAGTCCCTCAATACATGAACATTATATATACCTTCACTTACTTAGGTTTTTAATACCTTTCACTTAGGTCATATGATTAATTTTGTGTATAGAGATTTAGAACACCTATCTTTAAATTTATCCTCAGTAATTAGACTTTTGGTATTATTGTAGATGATACCTTTCTTTTTCATTTTCTAGTCACTTATATACAAAAAGTGAAAAAAATATATTAATCTTTTATCAGTGACCTCATTATATTAACTTATTAATTTCAAGGTGTTATCTGTATATTATTTTTTCTTTTTATGTATGCACTATTGTGCATTGTGTGAAGAGTGACAGTTTTATTTTTCAAAAAATATTAACTAAATATTATAAATGTTCTTTACAACTTTTTTCCTAAATATACCAAGTGGGGATTGTGATTAATAATGGTGAAAAAATTCAATACAAATATCAGCATATTTCAAAAATAAGAAGAGTGTAATAAATAATGAGCTAAACATTATTTACCTCACACCATGTGTGAATATTTTGAATCCACTGCTGATATCTAGAGAAGCACTATTGGACAATAATGTAAATGATGAGAGAAACGTAAGGAATGAAGAATGACACTTTGAATGTAATCAAGTGAGTAATAGGAGAGCTGGACTTGATTACATTTCTAAGTAAGGTCCATGCGGTTTTTAAATTTGTTGAATTCAGAAAGACCTCTGTGTGTCCCTTAAAATAACTTAAAAATTACAT
Source organism: Grampus griseus (assembly GCF_964374135.1). Classification (NCBI taxonomy): domain Eukaryota; kingdom Metazoa; phylum Chordata; class Mammalia; order Artiodactyla; family Delphinidae; genus Grampus; species Grampus griseus. Next base: position 107,405,612 of record NC_139001.1, read on the forward strand.
TTATTAATTTTTCCTTTTGAAGGAAAACCTTCAGTATCAAAATAAGCATCCTACTCTAGTCAACTAAATCTTTTTTTTCCCCTTAGAAACTTATTTATATTTTGAAAAAGAAAGATGGCTCCTATAATATAAATTAAGGTAAAAATTTGTTCCAATTTCTGCCTTTTGACCAATTTCTTTGAGAACATTATGATGCATCAGCAAAGCTTAGAATTTTAGAACATTCAGGAGAATCTTTATGAATATTTTATGTCTTTGCTGCTCTTTTTGTACATACTATGTTTTTCTTGACAAGTCAGAAAATGGAAAGAGGTTTAACCTATGTTTGTTGCCACATAACTGTTTTGGAAAAAGCAGTTTAATACAAGATAGAGGTTATCCTTGTATTTTGAAAGCCAGATATTGCTGATAACTTGAGATTGATATATCCAGAGTGTAACTGTCACATCCACCATGAAAGATCCTGAAGGGTATAGAATTTCACCTCTGAAATCCCCACTGACATGACTAATTCTCCTCTGAACCAGTATATGTATGGCCTCCTTGTACAGTGACAGCACTGTGCACTTAATTGTCTTCAAATGCACATCACACCATAAATCTGTTTACCCATTTGTCTCTACCAGTGAACTTAAACAGTGGCAGGGCATAGAATGCATCTTTTTTATTAGTATTCTAGCATTTATTGTAGATGCTTGGACTACCTCAACAACTGTTTGTTGGTTTAAATGGAACAGAACAGAGACCAATTTATTTCAGTTGAGTAGACAGTCAAATTTTAGATTGTGAAAGGGAAAAGAATATTTTGCTGATGTGGCCTCACAGGCTAGTAAAGCATTTGAGGATAACTGCAGGTCAAGATACATTTACCTGCTGAGATACATAATTTATAAAATAAAAAAGGGAAACTTAGTTATGGCCTCAGAAAGATAAAGAGAATGTATATTTTATGAATATCTATTTTGTAATTTAGATACAAATGCATTTTTGAAAGGACTCTTTTGTCAAAGATCTTTTCATCCCAACTATGTGAAATATAAACCCATCAGTAATTTTTGTTTCCATGAATTAAACCCATTATTTTTAAAAGTAGCAATTAAAACATACAACCTTGCTTTTCTGTTAGTCAGAATGTCTTTGAGTACAATTGCTACAAAACTAGATTTTCTCTCAAGTATTAAATGTATTGATTGCAATAGCTGAAGGGCACAGGTAAATATAAAGAAGATTTCATTGGCTCAGCATCCTCAGGACAGATTCTCACCCTCTCTCTCAGTGTTTTTTGTTTGTTTTGTTTTGTTTTTCTGACTGCCACAATTCTGAGGCAGAAGCTCTTCCTGTTTATCCCAGTTTGCCACTGACAGTTTCAGACTTCCATACTAGCTCCAATTGAAGAGAGATTTTCTCAGACAAATATTCTCAAAATATTCCAATTAGATCATGCTGTTTCCTGTTTTGCTAGTTGTTCAACTTTGACCTATGACTGTGGCCAATGTGATGACATACTTTGGCTAGTTATAGTTACATGACAACCACTGTAGTAGAGCTAGAAGTCACAGAGATTAACAGTGGAGTTGTTTGAAAAATTAGAAATCTGTTACTAGAAAAATGGATAACTGATGCTTAGAAAATAAAATAAACAAATTTTACAAATTCTTCCTGTAAGATGTTGCCATTGCTAAGATGTTCCCATTCTTTCATCAAAATTTTAGCTTGTGAAAATAACATCCTTCTTCAGCCCCATGAAATGCCATATACTTGAATTTATTTGCACATTGTCTTCCCTCTTTAGAGGATACCATTTTTGTATCTTTGTTTCTAGAACTCTTGATTCTCCACCTCCTCCTGCATGGCTTCCTTTGACTTCCAAGCTGGTGTTGTGTCTTTTCATTGCATTGTTATAATCTAAAGCATATGTATCCCAAATCTAGCACCTAAGATAAACTTTTCTGTTTATTCACCTAGATTATAAATTCTTTGGCTACCAAACCCCCTTCTTTTCCAAGGACATCAAAAATCCTAAAATATTGCAATGCAAAATATACCTTTCTCCTATGTAGACTAAAGATAATAATATTTCACCTAAAATAAGAATCTTGACAAAGTTAATTTTAAACAAGCTAACCTAGTGTATTTGTATTGCTCCCAATCTTTTAAAGTAGGAGTAGGGATCATACAAGTCATACAAGTAGGAGTCATACCTGAAATTTTATGTAGAGGTAAATAGAGTATAGGAGTATAATTTGTTGACCAGTATTTAACACCTAACACCTTAATTATCAGTACAGGCATACCTTGGAGACATAGTGGGTTTGGTTCCAGACCACTGCAATACAGCAAACAATGCAGTAAAGTGAGTCACACAAAATTTTTGGTTTCCCAATGAACATAAAAGTTATGTTCACACTCTATTATTAAGTGTGAAATATAATATTAGGTACTTAAAAAAATGTACATGCCATAATTGAAAAATACGTTGCTGCTAAAAACCACTAACCATCACATGTGCCTTCAGCAAGTCATAATCTTTTTGCTGGTGGAAGTTCCTCCTTCGATGTCGATGGTTGCTGACTGATCACAGTGGTGGTTGCTGAAGCTTGGGGTGTCTGTGGCAATTTCTTAACACAAGACATCAATGAAGTTTGCCACATCAAGTGATTCTTCCTTTTATGAACAATTTCTCTGACCATGCAATGCTGCTTGATAGCAGTTTACCCACAGTAGAACTTCTTTCAAAATTGGAGGCAATCCTCTCCTACTCTGCAGCTGCTTTAATCAGCTGGGTTCCTGTAATATTCTAAATCCTTAGTTGTCATTTCAACAATCTTCACAGCATCTTCACTAAGAGTAGATTCTATCTCCAGAAAACACTTTCTTTACTCACCCATAAGAGGCAATTCCTCATTCAGTAAAGTTCTATCCTGAAACTGCAGCTGTTCAGTCACATCTGCAGGCTCCACTTCTAATTCTAGTTCTCTTGCTATTTCCACCACATCTGCAGTTACTTCCTCCACTGAAGTCTTGATCCCCTCCAAGTCATCCGTGAGGGTTGGGCTTAACTTTTTCCAAACACCTCTTAATGGTGATAGTTTGATCTCTTCCCATGAATTATGATGATTTTAATGGTGTCTAGAATGGTGAATCATTCCAGAAGTTTTTCAATTTACTTTGCTCAGATGCGTCAGAGCAGCCACTATCAATTGTAGCTAGGAACTTATGAAATGTACTTCTTAACTAATAAGCCTTGAAAGTCAAAATTACTCCTTGATCCATGGGCTGCAGAATGGATGGCATGTGAGCAGACATGAATACAATGAGAATCTCATTGTCCATCTCCATCAGAGCTCTTGGGTGACTAGGTGCATTGCCAATGAGCAGTAATATTTTGAGAGGAATCTTTTTTCTTTTTCTGGGCAGTAGATTTCAATATTGGGCTTAAAATATTCAGTCAACCATGTTGTCAATAGATGTGTTGTCATCCAGGCTTTGGGTGACATTTATAGAGCATAGGCAAGTAGACTTAGCATAATTCTTAAAGGCCCTAGGATTTTCAGAATGGCAAATGAGCATTGGCTTCAACTTAAAGTGACCAGCTGCATTAGGCCCTAACAAGAGAGTCAGCTTATCTTTGAAGCTTTGAAGCCAGGCATTGACTTCTTTTCTCTAGCTATGAAAGTCCTAGATAGCATCTTCTTCCAATATTAAATCTGTTTTATCTATACTAAAAATCTGTTGTTTAGTGTGGCCAGGATCATTAGTTATCTTAGCTGAATCTTCTGGATTACTTACTGTAGCTTCTACATCAGCACTTGTTACTTCACCTTGCACTTTTTGTTATGAAGATGGCTTCTTTCCTTAAACTCATGAAGTTCATGAAACCAACCTCTGCTAGCTTCAAACTTTTCTTCTGCGGCTTCCTCTCATTTCTCAGCCTTCACAGAATTGAAGATAGTTAGGGTTTTGCTCTGGATTAGGCTTTGGCTTAAGGAAATGTTTTGGCTGGCTTAATTTTCTATCCAGACCACTAAAACTTTTGCCACATCAGCAAAAAGGCTGTTTTACTTTCATACCATTTGTGTGTTCACTGGAGTAGCACTTTTAATTTCCTTCAAGAACTTTGCATTCACAATTTAGCTATTTGTTGCAGGAGGGCCTAGCTTTCAGTTTATCTTAGCTTTTGACATCCCTTTCTCACTATGCTTAATCATTTTTAGCTTTTGATTTAAAGTGAGAGACATGAAACTATTCCTTTCACTTGAAAATTTAGAAGCCAATGTAAGGTTATTAATTTGGCTAATTTCAATATTGTTGTATCTAAGGGAAGAGGGAGGCCTTAACAGAGGGAGAGAGACAGGGGAATAGCCAAATCAGTGGAACATTCAGAACACACACAATATTTATAGATTAAGTCTGCCATTTTATATGGGTGTAGTTTGTGGGCCCCAAAATAATTGCAGTAACATCAAAGATCACTGATCACAGATCACGATAACTAATATAGTAATAATGAGAAAGTTTGAAATATTACCAAAATGACCAAACTATGACACAGAGACACAAAGGGAGCAAATGCTTTTCAAGAAATGGCACCAACAGACTTCCTCGAGGTAGGGTTGCCACATATTTTCAACTTGTTAAAAAACACAGTGTCTGCAAAACACAATAAAAGTAAAGTGCAATGAAAAGAGGTAAGCCTATAAATTCTCTTCCAGGTAAGAGTTGACAACTAACTCGGAAAAAAAAGAATAGTAAATGCAATAGCAGGTTAGGTAACCTCTAAGAAAAAGTCTATGGAATTCTGAGGATTTAGGCATGAAGAAAAGGGGAAAAATAAGAGGGAGGTGAAAAGTTGCCAAATAAAGATTATTTTCTTTATCTTTATAACTGAGCCAATGGCAAACCCTGGAATGTTGGGATTTGTGTCCCCATTAGGAGACTCCTAACAGCCTGTCTTGTAATAACGGATCTCAACATCTGGTTGTCACCCATTTAACACCCGAATATGCAGAAAACCTTTCACTAAGAATTTTGATGCTGCCAACAAACACATGAAAATATGTTCAACATCACTAATTATTAGAGAAGTGCAAATCAAAACTACAATGAGGTATCACCTCACACTAGTCAGAATGGCCATCAGCAAAAAAATCCACAAACAATAAATGCTGGAGAGAGTGTGAAGAAAAGGGAAACCTTTTGCCCTGTTGGTGGGAATGTAAATTGATACAGCCACTGTGGAGAACAGTATGGAGGTTCCTTAAAAACTAAAAATAGAACTACCATATGACCCAACAATCTCACTCCTGGGATCTCAATCTCCCTACCTCGGGAAAACCATAATTCAAAAAGATACATGCACCCTAATGCTCATTGCAGCACTATTTACAATAGCCAGCCGAAATAGAAACTTAAATGTTCATCAACAGAAGAATTGATAAAGAAGATGTGGTACATATATACAATGGAATAGTACTCAGCCATAAAAAGGAACAAAAAATTGTGCAATTTACAGAGACGTGGATAGACCTAGAGACTGTCATACAGAGTGAAGTAAGTCAGAAAAAAAAATATCGTATAATATCACTTATATGTGGAATCTAGAAAAATGATACAGATGAACTTATTTGCAAAGCAGAAATACAGACACAGACATAAGAGAATGGACATGTGGATACCAAGGAGGGGGAAGGAGGGATAGGATGAATTGGGAAATTGAGATTGAAACATGTACACTACTATGTATAAAATAGATAACTAATGGGAATCTACTGTATAGCACAAGGAACTCTACTCAGTGCTCTATGGTGACCTACATGGGAAGGAAATCCAAAAATGAGGAGATATATATATATGTATAGCTGATGTATAGCTGATTCACTTTGCTGTACAGCAGAAACTAACACAACATTGTAAAGCAACTAAACTCCAAAAAAATTAATTTAAAAAATATCACTGATCTAACACATATTTAATTTACTACTAGGAAGACACAAGGAAATATAAAACAGTGTTTTATATTTCCATAAACATTGAATATACATAAAATAAAAATAAAATTTATACAAAAAAAAAAGAATTTTGATGCCATCTCTCTCACTTATTTTTCTCCCTGCCAAAGGTTAAAGTCTCTTATAAGCATGGCATTGAAAAGGAGTCTGTAAACTCTGGCCCCTCTCTTATACTGTATAAGCTGTGCTAAATGATGGCTTTTACCAGGTTGTTTTTTATCTGTTACTGAAGTATAACATATTGTAAGATGTATGTGAGGCATTCAAGATTATTGAAAATGTAATCAGTGTTCTCTTGCCTCTGGCCTTCCACAGGAGCAGAGTACTGCAGCCCTGCCTTGGAGAGACACAAATGCAACTCAAGGAAAGGCTTAAATAGTTTTATTTATGTAAAGATATTATAGTTGATTTCATCTGCTACTGAAACATCATTCGTTTCATATCTTGCTTGCTCCTGGTTGCTCAGAGTACAAATTAATGCCCTATGGAGAAAGGCTGATATTATTTAATACTGAGCACCTATTAACAAATCACATTGGGATACATAATTAATTATCTAACTCATTTGGGGGGGTAATAAAATTATCTACTTTTAAATGTCCTTTGGTAATATATGAGTATAACTTCACCACGTTTTTAATGGCCCTCAGTATTAGAGGCGATCATTTAAAAGTTCTATATTTTTTTCCCTATATCATACAAGTAAAAGTTTTTTTTTAATCTTAATATTTTATAAACATATGATTTAGGACTTTCACTGAATTATCAAAAAAGGGGAAGACTTGACTACGTCAAAAAGTTGGAGAGAGAATATCTTGACTGTATTTCCAATGTTGTTACATATGATTATTAATAGCTTCTCCTCATCAGATGCTGGGTTTACCTAGTTAAATAAGAGTGAAATGAGTGGGCTAGTCTACTGTTCATCAGGTGTAAAATTCTTGGTTGCTGCGTTCTCAAAACAGTAATGCTCTGCATTGTACATAAAAGACCATGAGTAGAATGCAATTTTGCAAATAAACTGGAAACACTCCTGATTTGAGTTTCTTAGCTTCCCCATTTTATCCTTAGTAACAGCTCATCCTGGATTCCACTACTCCCTCTTCTACCCAACCTTTTAAATTTCACCATGAACCTCTACCACTGTTGCATGTTGAGAGACCCTGAGCTGGGCAAGACCTCCTGGAGGAATTAAACACTGATCACTCTTTTCTTAAATATTCTCTTTCTGCCCTTTCCTGTCTTTCCTCTCCTTCTTGGGCTCCCATTATGGTATGTTGATATGCTTGATGGCATCCCACACAATTCTGAAGATTATTTGGCTCATTTTTCTTTATTCTTTTTTCCTTATGTTCTTCAGAAAGGTTGATCTCTGCTGACATACCTTCAAGTTTACGGATTTTCTTTTTCTTCTGACTGGTCAAAGTCCCTCCAGTGATATTTTTTTCAGTATTGTACTTTTCAATTCCAGAATTTCTATTTGATTATTTTTATAATAACCTATATATTTTTATTTATATTCTCTATTTGCAGAGACATTTTTGTATTTCTCTTTAGTTATTTAGACATGATTTCCCTTGGTTCTTTGAATGTACTTAATATAACTGATTTATAGGTATTTTCTATTAAGTCTAAAGTTTTACCTTTCTCAGGGACAGTTTCTGTTAATAAATTTTGTTTTCTGTATGTGATCTATACCTTGCAGTCTGTGTATGTATGTGTGGGTCTGTGTGTTCGCCTATCTCATAATTTTTGTTGAAACCTAAACATTTTACAATGTATTGTGAATTAAATATGAAACTAAAATTCTTCCCCCACCCCAGGAATTGTTGCTGCTACTATTTGTTTTTGATGTTATTGATACTGTAGTTTGTTTGTTTAGTAGATATTCTGAATTAATTCTATAATATATGTAGTCTTAATCATGTGTGGCCATTGAAATTTCTGCTCAGTTAACTTAGTGGTCAGAGGGAGGTTTCCTTAAACTCCTGGAATCAGTGAGTCTCCTTGCTTTTGCTGAGGAGTTCTGTGTGCATGTTGGACACACCTTCAACAATGACACAGGCAGTTTACCACTCTGCCTTAACCTTCTCTCTCTGTTTACATAGAAACTCAGAAGCACCAGGATTAAGAGCTTAGATCTCTCTTAGCTGTTTAATGGGTATGCATACAGCCCTACACATGTGTGTGGCTTTCTAGATTACAAGGAATACATTGGAAATGTTCCAACATTCTACAAACTGCTTGTTGCTCAGATTTTAAACATTTTGGTTAACGTATTGTTCTTCCCAACTGTTATGCCCTGCCTTGAGCATATGTGAAGTTAAGATTTCTGTTTCAATCGCTGATAAACATTCCTGGGAAAAAGGTTTTTCTCACTGAGCAAGTTCTAAGTCAGGTCAGATAAAGGCAATCTTGAAAATGTGCTTTTCCAGTGAACAATCAGCCAGAGTAAATAATGACAATTCTCTGAGAATGAGGCTATAAAGGAGCTCCAAACTCATTTTTCCTGCTCTGGTTGGCTGCTGCTGGTTTTTACCATGGTGCATTTATTGGTTTGCAAGGTTACCTTGCAGTTGAAAAGAAAAGGATGAGAAGACAGCAAGTTAAAATGCCATAAACTTACTCTCCTTACCAAGATTTCACTGTTTTTCTTGAACAAATGCTGCAAACCTGTAGTTGGCATTTTTAGTTGACATCCTACAGGCTCTCATGCTCACTGAAATGTTTCTAGCCAGTGGTTTGTGTGCACAGGGGTGTGCAAAGCACTGTGCATTCATGGCCCTTGATCTATCCACCATTCATCCATTTATTCATCTTGCCTACAACAAGACAACAAGATCTGACCGTCAGGCCCCAGGTTTCACAGCAAGGAGGGCTGGGCTCCCAGTGGGCCCACGATTCAGGCCTTAGCCTTCACCCAAGGGCCTCCAAGAATAACAACATCTTTTTCTAAGGCAACAGAAGCTGGGGCTAAGTGGGTAATTAACCTTTAAGTCTCTAACCTCAACTGGACAGGGCAAGCCTAAACCTCATCCTGTGAATACCCTGAGACAGGTAAAAAAATCAGACAAATTTTAGAATGCTGAAATGCTGATTGTTTACCATTTTGCAAGTTTTCTAATTGCTTTTATGAAGAAGAGATTTTCTGGAGGTCTTTATCATTTCCACTTATATTCCCCTAGGATTTAATTATAAAAAAGGGAAAAGAGAAAGCAATGCAGGTGAAGGCATCTGCCTAGGTGTAAGCATAAAAGCAGGAATTAACATAGAATATGCTAATTAATGAAGCAATTAGTTGGGTAGAAGCAGTGGGAACTTATGGTATAATTAGGGTAAGTTGGTTGTAGCCAGTGACTGAAGGTTTTGTAAAACAGGATGAGGAGTCTAGCTATCATATTGAGACAATAAGAATCTCTGTTTTGGTTTATAAGAATTCCACTCAAGCAATCCCATCATGAAATCTCAAAGTCTAATCTCTCACATATAGTGAATTAAACCACTTCTCTCAAACAGGCTTTCTTGGTAAATTAAAAGCAAAATACTATCTATTGTTCCATTGTTATTTCCTCATCTTCGTTATAAACAAAGATTGTTGAGATCCATTTTATTCAGGATAGGCAGGTTGTATTGGGGTAACAATAATAATAGCAACAACAGTAATAGGAAAAATAGGGAATTAAAATAAAGATTTGATCCTTATTCATGTCATAAGACCATAATGGTTTAGGAAGTCTACTTTGCCATCATCTTGAAGTTCTCCAGTTTCTTTCATAGTGAGAAGAGAGTTCTCTGGAGAGCATAAGACCAGTAATTATATGATGTTTGTCACAGTTACTCAAAACTCCTTGACCCAAACTGGTCACATAACTTCTCCCTCACATGGGATCCCAGACATGAAATACTGCCATCTACCAGGGAGGCAGAGAGAAAGAGATTCAGAGAATGTCCCAAGTGGTTACCACAAGCTTCTCAGGCATGCGTCCTGCCAGGCACTGATCTTAGCAAGGCTGTTGTTGTGTTAACTTTACGATAGTGGCTATAGGATCAGAACAGATCACCCTGATCCTTTCATTCCTATTACACCTTTGGGACACGTCCTGTAGGGAGACTTACTGACACTTTAACTGAAATCCTTTGATTACTATTGCTGAGATCTTGGCACCTGTTAAACAAATGTGTGTCTGTAAATTTTCACCAACGTGGACCAGGATTTAAAACAGAACAAACAGGGCTTCCCTGGTGGTGCAGTGGTTGAGGGTCTGCCTGCCGATGCAGGGGACATGGGTTCGTGCCCCGGTCCGGGAAGATCCCGCATGCTGCGGAGCAGCTGGGCCCGTGAGCCATGGCCGCTGGGCCTGCGCATCCGGAGCCTGTGCTCTGCAACGGGAGAGGCCACAGCAGTGAGAGGCCCGTGTACCACACACACACAAAAAAAGCAGAACAAGCAAACAGAGAATATGAAGATAGCAACAAAAGTCAAACAACAATATTTACAATAAAGAATGAAGAGGTAATTTAGTTCAGTAAAGCAAAGAAGAAATAGTATTTGATTTGTGTCTCTGTGGTGGTAGTAGTGGGGAATATATTTCAAAAATTAAACGGTATAGTGTCATTCTTAACCCTACATCCATCTTTCTAGTTCCAGCAGTGCCCCTCTAAACACACACAAAAATCCAACCTAGATTCTACCCATGGAACAACCAAGAAACAAATGTAAAATATCCTAGTTTTCCCAAACAATGTGATCTTGGTTTAAATATGTGGTAGCATTTAAAAAACAAAGAAGACCCAAGGATGTTAAAGGAGAAACTCACATGGTAAAACTGGCTCAAAACAATTTAATAAACTTTTTTGAGGCTCTATTCTATGCAAGACATTTGGTAGGTTTTGCGATGTTTACAAAGCTCCATAAGATAGTTTTTCTTTTGAACTCAAGTTCCCTTTATTTGTTACTGAGACCAACAGTTGTCCCCATATTCTCTTCTTCTGCTTTAGGAATGGGACCCTAAATTGTACTCATGCACATTGTTACCAAATAAAGAGTCTGAGCATATAATGTACCTAGGTGAGGTGCTACAACTCGGATCTGATGAAAGCGATATATAACTAGAAGAGTTATGTGAAATTTTTAAGAAATATCTTTAAAAAGGAGGAGAATGGTGTATACTTTTTTTCCCATTTCTTCTCATTCCTTTGTTAGCCTAGAAAATAGACAGAAAAAATTTAAATTCCTGCACCGACTCTTAACTATAAGGTGACCTCATAGCTGGAAACAACTTACAGAAGGGCTAAGGGAAAGAGAAAAGGCATAGATCTCTGATGAAACCGTTGTTGAACCCAAGTTTGTATCCCTGACCCACAGTGAGGCCAAACAAACCAAAATGTCAAAGTTTGGAGCAGAGAAAGGTTTACTGCAGGGCCAAGCAAGGAGAATGGGCGGCTTGTGCTCAAGAGACCCAAAGTCCCTCATGGATTTCGGGGAAAAGTTTTAAAAGCCAAATTTTGGGAGAAGGGCTGTGGGGTGTGTGACTTTCTTCTGATTGGTTGGTGGTGAGGTAACAGGATGGTGTTCCAGGAATCTCAGTCATCAGCCTTCTGGTTCCAACCAGTCTGAGGGCTACATTCTCATGGTCATCATGAAGTTAAATTTTTCCACCTGGTGAGGGTTTTAGTACCTTCAGAACAACTTAGGAATGTGCATTATTATCATTGTTCCTCCTTCAGAGAGGGACTAAAGATTCTGTAACTGCTATGTGGCTGATTTATTATTTAAATTTTTATCAGTTTTCCTGGACCAACTGCTAGTTTTGTTACTACATTTTTATGTTCTTTTAATTATTAACTCTTGAGCCAAACTTTTGTGACTCAGGGGAGGCCTGGGAGACTAAAGCTTTTCTACAAACAAGAGGCAAGCAGAGGCCATCGAGAGGCCTGTCCCAGAAAGGCTCCACAGAGTCTTGCTTTGTTACAATTTCTTGGATCTATTATACACATCATGCAATCTAAATGTGGAAATCTTTTATGTGAAGAGAAAACAATCTATATTTGCCAATGCCCTCAAATATTTGTTCATAGAAGATGAACATAAATCTTTACTAGTAGACTTCTAAACATACTAAAGATTTCACACCGCCACCCAAGCCAGAAAGCTAGAATCAACATTGATCCTTTTCTATTCCTCATTCACTTCACCTAACTGATCATCAAGTTACTCTCCTTCTCTATTACCAAATAGTCTGTAATCCATTCCCATTTTGCAAGTTAGTTGGAGTCTTCATCATCTCCCACTTGACTATATCAATAACTTTCTTTTTTTATTTTTTTCAAATTCTTTTCCCGTTTCAGTTGTTACATAATATTGAGCAGAATTCCCTGTGCTATACAGTAGGTCCTAGTTGGTTATCCATTTTAAATATAGTAGTGTGTGCATGTCAATCACAAATTGACACATCCCCCAACCCTTCCCCCCAGTAACCATAGTTCGTTCTCTAAGTCTGTGAGTCTGTTTCAGTTTTCTAAATTAGTGAACAAAAATTTAACTTTATCTCCCAAAGAACCTTCTCAAAAAGTAATACTCAAATTACTTTTTTAAAGTAATTATATGAATAAAAGAGAAAATGTTTTGAGCAGGGTAAAATAACTTAATTATAGAACCTAAAAAAACATTGTGGTAATCCTAAATAATACCTATCTTAACTTCCCACCCAGACAAAATCTCAGGGGGCAGATGTTAGAATAGCTTTGAGAAGTGGAACCTGACCACTCAGGAGAGACAAGATACTAAAGTGATTAATAGCCCAGGCTCTAAATCTTGATTTTGTGTGCCCCAGTCCTAGTGCCTATATTTACTGGTTCTGTGACTTTGGACAAAATACTTAACTGTATTGTGTTTCTCTAGACCATCTGCAATACCAGAAAGAAAAGTACATCTCCCTTATGAGGTATGTATGAGGATTGAGTTAATACATATGAGCACATGCCCCATATAGACCAAGTGCTTGGTAACTACTTGTATTGTAAGGACATAGTCCATTTCACTGCTTTACTTTCTAACAGTTCACCCTTATACTCTGTCTTTTTTTAAATTGAAGTAGAGTTGATTTATAATGTTGTGATAGTTTCTGGTGTACAGCATTGTGATTCAGTTATGCTTATATATACATATTCTTTTTCATATTCTTTTCCATTCTCATGTATCTACTCTTTGTTGGCACTTACTATATGCCACACACAGTGCTATACCATATACTTGCAAGTAGTCAGAGATTAAAATGAAACAAAAAAAGTAAAATTGCAATATAGTGTGGTAGTAAATTCAGTAAAACCATTTAAAGTATATTATGGATATGTATACGGAAGAGTTTCAAATGCAGGGAAAGCTTCCTGGAAGAGGTGATCGTTAAGTTGTACAACTAAAGGATATCCAGGTGTAGAACCAAGTAAAGGGGAGTGAGTATTGGAGTGAAACAGGGTATCCAGAGCAGAGGTGTAGCAGGAGGTTTCCCACTGATTTTCAGGAAAAAAGAAATGAAATCACATTTGGGGAAGGCTCAATTGCTATAGTAATTGCTGCCTAGCAAAATACTCAAAGTTTAACAGTTTAAGACAATGCATACTTATGTCATTGTTTCTGTAGATCAGTACGATGGGCACAGTTTAGCTGGTCTCTGAATCAGGGAGGCTATAATACAGGTGTTGACCAGGGATGCAATCATCTAAGTCTTGTGTAGGGAAGTATCACTTCCAAGTTCACTCACATGACTGTATCCAGGCCTCTCTTTCTTGGGCAGAGACACCACTTGGTTATTTTCCAAGAGTCTCTTTGTAGGAGAGCTCAGAATAGGATCACTGGCTTCTGTCGAGCACCAGAGGGCATCAAACTTGATAAGCCCTTGACTCATTTCTAAACACTGGTCAATTCTTGACATAAGATGTGAGGTTCTCAGGTGTATTCCAGTATTCAAGATAGATCCCTGATTTTCCAATTAGGAAAAGTAAAATCCAAAATGTTAGCAAAACAATGTGCAATATTAAATGTTTGCTTTGTAGATTTTATTCTATGGCTGTTTGTAATTTCTCTCTTTTTTTCTTCTTTTTTATTTTGGTGCTGAATATGTCCTTGTAGACCTGTTTTAAGAAAACAATATGTGAGAAATGATTTAATTTTTCCGGTTGCTGTTCCTTGTGGAAAATAAAAGTGTTTCACTTTTCTCTTTTTAGTAAAAAAAGAGGGGTTGGGGCACCCAGGATGGAAGCCAGCATATTTTTGTAACAATCTTGGAAGTGATATTCCATCATTTTTTTTTTTTACATTCTAATTGAACTAGTCTAGGTTTGTCAGATAAAATACAGCATACCCAGTTAAATTTAAATTTTAGATAATACTTTTTAAAGAATATTACATGGGGCATCCTTATACAAAAAAAACTGTTGTTAATCTGAAACTTAAATTTAACTGAGCATCCTGAAGTTTTGCTTTCTAAATCTGGCAAATCCAAGCTAGTGACATCTTATGACTTTCATCACATTCTATTCACTAGGAGCAAATCCCTAGGCTCAACTTGCACTCAAAGGGGTGGAGGATTATAGAAGAACATGGGGATTAGTATGTGGGGATCATTGGAGTGCTTCTTAAAGGCTGCATACAGCAGTGACAAAAGAAAGATATTTAATTATGTCCTTTCTGGTATCTTCCTGGTCTTTGTAGAGGCATTCCAACATATTTTTCTTACATTGTCTTATACTCGCCCTCCCTACCCCCCACCAAAGAGTTCTATATTAGTCTGCTAGGAATACCATTTTGAAAAAGACCATAGCCTAGGTGGCTTAAATAACAGACATTTATTTTCTCACAGTACAAGAGGTTTGAAGTCCAAGGTCAAGGTGCCAATGAGGTTGGTTTCTGGTGGGTCAGCTCTTCCTGGGTTGTAGACAACCACTTTCTTGCTGACCCATCACATGATCCCTCTGTGCTGGTTTGGAGAGAGAAATCTTGGTGTCTCTTCCTCTTATAAGGACACTAATATTATAGGACTAGAGTCCCACACTTATGACTTCATTTAACGTTAATTACCTCTCTAAAGATCCTATCTTGAAATACAACCTCATTGTGGGGTAAGAGCTTCAACATACAAATTTTGGAGGGTACATGGTTCAGGCCATAACATGGTCTTTAACAATAAAAGGACAAATCAGTGCAGTTCAGGCTGCAATGTCAGAGCCCAGCCTACCTTACTATTTAAAAACAGAAAGTGTTTCCTCTCCCCATTCTGGGTTTGGAGACTGCAACATAGGAAAGAAAACTTTAGCTTTCCTTTTGCCTAAAATCAAGCCCAGGTGCAAAATCACATGATATATATTTTAGCACCTTTGCAATATTAAGCATGTTCATGGAGAATTCTCTCTTCATGCTTCACAAGGGGTGCAATCATGTTTAAAGTTTGATTGTTTATTTATATTTTATGGTGCATAATTTATGCAATATGATAACCTAAAGCTATTTTGTGGTACTTAATTTAGGCAATTTGATAGCTTAAAAGTTAATGTTGAAAGTCAGGCATAAAGAAAACTCCCAACAATTTAGCACTCTCTTAGGAGCTCTGCAATAAAGACAGCATACAAAACAGAAGTATAAAACTGATACTGCTTGAGTTGGGAGTTAGAGCATTTTAGTTTACACCTAAGGGAGTTTAATATCATAAGCTTATTGGCTGTGCTTAGGGTTCAGGAAGATCCATCAATACTGTTCTCTCAGTCACTCACTGATGAATCCGAAATGAGGCTCTTCTTTTATCCCCTCCCCTTATTTAAATATACTAGCTTAACATCTTTTTAGGCAAAGCTTCCTAGAGTAATGCTTTCTCTCTGCTGAAACTCCAAATGGAACATTTGCTATGAATGTTAACTGCATGCTTGGCATTTTATTCTGAAAGAACATCACAGTCTCATTCCCTCTGGCAATCTACAAAGAATTGGGGAAAATAAACACTGCTAGGGAAGAATGATGAATAGTAAAGGTTGGAGGTCGGACTTATGGGGCTTGAAGAGTGGGATCTCATGAGACTTTGTAAAATCATACAGTTAAGTGGGTAAAAATTCTCCTTCAGGATAATTCAACATTTGAGATGACACATAGCCCATCATGATGTCAATTTTGCCTAACTCCAGTCGGTCTCTCTCCTTCTCCTATGTATCAAACATAACTATTTTGTTAGTTTATTTTCTGGAAGTACCATACATTCTTTCTCACCTCTGTGCATTTGAAGATAATTTCCCACTGCTAGGAATGCAGTACTCCTTTTTAATTGGCTAACTCCAAGCAACCCTCTACAATTCAGCTGACTTTGTAATATCCCTAAGAGGAATTTTTTGGTTAACACCCCTCCACCTCCCTGGGTTAAAAAAAACATATTTATTCTCCCATAGAAATCTGTTCCTACTTATATTTAGCATATATTATATTTTGTGATTATTTGTTTACTTGCTTATCCATCACTCCCAAATAAAATAATACATAGCCCTTTGAACACAGGGATAATTCTTCTTACGGTTGCATTCCTAACTTATAATTCCTAATGCATTGTGTAGTACATATACATGCTCAAACTTTTTTTTTAAATTTACCTCTTTATTATTTATTTATTTATTTTTGGCTTTGTGGGATCTTCATTGCTCCTTGTGGGCTTTCTCTAATTACAGCAAGCGGGGCTTACTCTTCATTGCGATACGTGGGTTTCTCATTGCGGTGGCTTCTTTCGTTGCAGAGCACAGGCTCTAAGTGCATGGGCTTCAGTAGTTGTGACGTGTTGGCTCAATAGTTGTGGCTCATGGGCTCTAGAGCACAGGCTCAGTAGCTGTGGCGCACGGGTTAGTTGCTCCGCGTCATGTGAGAATCTTCCAGGACCAGGGATCGAACCCACGTCCGCTGCCTCAGCAGCTGGATTCTTAACCACTGCACCGCCAGGGAAGCCCTCAAACATTTTCTTTTTTTTCTTTTTTTCCTGGTACGCAGGTCTCTCACCACTGCGGCCTCTCCCGCTGCGGAGCACAGGCTCCCGAAGCGCAGGCTCAGCAGCCATGGCTCATGGGCCCAGCCGCTCCGCAGCATGTAGGATCCTCCCAGACTGGGGCACGAACCTGCGTCCACTGCATCGGCAGGTGGACTCCCAACCACTGCGCCACCAGGGAAGCCCAAACATTTTCTTAATAAAGTTATGAATAAAGGATGAAACCTTTTTTTTTTTACATTTGATTTATTTTTTTCTTTTTTTTATTAGTTATCGATTTTATACATATTAGTGTATATATATATATATATATATCAATCCCAGCCTCCTAATTCAAAAGTATGAAGCTTTTAAAATTCCCAATTCGTTGTAGTTGCAATCAAATATTATCATATCAGTTATGTTAGTCATGATAGTAAATTACATCATGGAATTGTATAGAAATATGTCAATCAGGACAATTTATTGGTCTCCTAAAAAATAGTCCTCTATGTTTTGTGCTAGAAAGCTTAAGAGATTATTCTGGCCTTTAAAGCACTTACACTACATTTGGAGGTAGCCAACACATATTTAACTAGAATTATAACTAAAATATAACAGTAAAGATTTACTGAATTCCTAAATTGTACAAGTACTGTGTTAGGCAGAAAATAAACTAAATGTAACATAGGCATTGCCCTTAAGATTTTAACATTCCAGTCTGAGACATAAACAAGATGCAGATGATTAAAGTATTTTTTAAGAACTGCTTTATAGAAGTGTAAAGCTTATACTAAAGGATTAAGTCTAATGGCAAGGAAGGAGAAGGTTCATATTTTTCGTTGATTCCTCTAGCTTAAATTCAAATGATTTGATCAGTAATTAAATACTTTTTCTTTCTAGGCAAACAGTTGCAGGTATAGCCACACTTCTGTGATCTCTTCCATATTTGGAAGAACACCTTGAAGTTGCAATGAAGAAATTATTTTTTCTCTACCCTTCATGGTTCTTGGCTTAGACCCTTGTAATAATAGACATATTAACAAGAGAAAAACAAACAGGGCTACATCATTTTATATTCCCATTGATAATGTATGAAAATTCTAATTTCACCACATCCTCACCAGCATGTGTTATTTTCCTTTAAAAAAAAACAAAACACATTTATTCTAGTGAGTCTAAAATCGTACCTCACTGTAGTTTTTACTTGTATTTCCCTAGTAACTAATAACATTGAACATCTATTCATGTGATTTTTAGCTGCCATTTGTATATCTTCTTTGGAGAAACATCAATTTTTTTTCATCCTTTGTTAAATTTGAAAGTTAACATTTTATTTTATTTTTTTTTGTTAATTTTTATTGGAGTATAGTTACTTTAAAAATTTGTGTTAGTTTCTGCTGTACAGCAAAGTGAATCAGTTATACGTATACATATATCCCCTCTTTTTTATATTTTCTTCCCATTAGGCCACCACAGAGCATTGAGTAGAGTTCCCTGTGCTATACAGTAGGTTCTCATTAATTATCTATTTTATACACAGTCGTGTGTATATGCCAATCCCAATCTCCCAATTCATCCCACCTTCCCTCCTCACTTTGGAATCCATAAGTTTGTTCTCTACATCTGTGCCTCTATTTCTGCTTTGCAAATAAGTTCCTCTGTACCATTTTTCTAGATTCCACATATAAGTGATCTCTGTCCATCTTTAAATTTAATTGTTGGCTTTTTGTTGTTCAGATATGAGAGTTACTCATATCTTGGACACTAGATACTTATCAGATATATAATTTGCAAGTATTTCTTCCCATTATGTAGAACTTATTTTCACAATCATTTTTTCTTTTCATTTTTCTCTTAACCATTTTTTTTATATATCTTTATTGCAGTATAGTTGCTTTACAATGGTGTGTTACTTTTTGCTTTATAAAAAAGTGAATCAGTTATACATCTAC
This sequence comes from Grampus griseus, assembly GCF_964374135.1. Lineage (NCBI taxonomy): Eukaryota > Metazoa > Chordata > Mammalia > Artiodactyla > Delphinidae > Grampus > Grampus griseus. The sequence continues at coordinate 107,424,563 of NC_139001.1, forward strand.
ATATGTTCCCATATCTCCTCCCTCTTGCGTCTGTCCCCCTGCCCCCCTCCATATCCCACTCATACAAGTGGTCACAAAGCACCGAGCTGATCTCCCTGTGCTATGCGGCTGCTTCCCACTAGCTATCTATTTTACGTTTGGTAGTGTATATATGTCCATGCCACTCTTTCACTTTGTCACAGCTTACCCTTCCCCCTCCCCATATCCTCAAGTCCATTCTCTAGTAAGTCTGTGTCTTTATTCCTGTCTTACCGCTAGGTTCTTCATGACATTTTTTTTTCTTAGATTCCATATATATGTGTTAGCATACGGTATTTGTCTTTGTCTTTCTGACTTACTTCACTCTGTATGACAGACTCTAGGTCCATCCACCTCACTACAAATAATTCAATTTCGTTTCTTTTTATGGCTGAGTAATATTCCATTGTATATATATATGCTACATCTTCTTTATCCATTCATCTGATGATGGGCACTTAGGTTGTTTCCATCTCCTAGCTATTGTGAATAGAGCTGCAATGAACATTTTGGTACATGACTCTTTTTGAATGATGGTTTTTCTCAGGGTATATGCCCAGAAGTGGGATTGCTGGGTCATATGGTAGTTCTATTGGTAGTTTTTTAAGGAACCTCCATACTGCGCTCCATAGTGGCTGTACCAATTCACATTCCCACCAGCAGTGCAAGAGTATTCCCTTTTCTCCACACCCTCTCCAGCATTTATTGTTTCTAGATTTTCTGACGATGGCCATTCTGACCCGTGTGAGATGATATCTAATTGTAGTTTTGATTTGCATTTATCTAACAATTAATGATATTAAGCATTCTTTCATGTGTTTGTTGGCAATCTGTATATCTTCTTTAGAGAAATGTCTATTCAGGTTTTCTGTCAATTTTTGGATTGGGTTGTTTTTTTGTTATTGAGCTGCACGAGCTGCTTATAAATTTTGGAGATTAATCCTTTGTCAGTAGCTTCATTTGCAAATATTTTCTCCCATTCTGAGGGTTGTCTTTTGGTCTTGTTTATGGTTTCCTTTGCTGTGCAAAAGCTTTGAAGTTTCATGAGGTCACATTTGTTCATTTTTGTTTCCATTTCTCGAGGAGATGGGTCAAAAAGGATCTTGCTGTGATTTATGTCATAGAGTGTTCTGCCTATGTTTTCCTCTAAGAGTTTGATAGTTTCTGGCTTTACATTTAGGTCTTTAATCCATTTTGAGTTTATTTTTGTGTATGGTGTTAGGGAGTGTTCTAATATCATACATTTACATGTACCTGTCCAGTTTTCCCAGCACCACTTATTAAAGATGCTGTCCTTTCTCCACTGTACATTCCTGCCTCCTATATCAAAGATAAGGTGACCATATGTGCGTGGGTTTACCTCTGGGCTTTCTATCCTGTTCCATTGATCTATCTTTCTGTTTTTGTGCCAGTACCATACTGTCTTGATTACTGTAGCTTTGTAGTATAGTCTGAAGTCAGGGCGTCTGATTCCTCCAGCTCCGTTTTTTGTTCTCAAGATTGCTTTGGCTATTCGGGTTCTTTTGTGTTTCCATACAAATTGTGAAATTATTTGTTATAGTTCTGTGAAAAATGCCAGTGGTAATTTGTTAGGGATTGCATTGAATCTGTAGATTCCTTTGGGTAGTAGAGTCATTTTCACAATGTTGTTTCTTCCAGTCCAAGAACATGGTATATCTCTCCATCTATTTGTATCATCTTTAATTTCTTTCATCAGTGTCTTATAATTTTCTGCATACAGGTCTTTTGTCTCCTTAGGTAGGTTTATTCCTAGATATTGTATTCTTTTTGTAGCAATGGTAAATGGGATTGTTTTCTTGATTTCACTTTCAGATTTTTCATCATTAGTGTATAGGAATGCCAGAGATTTCTGTGCATTAATTTTGTATCCTGCTACATTACAAATTCATTGATTAGCTCTAGTAGATTTCTGGTAGCATCTTTAGGATTCTCTATGTAGAGTATCATGTCATCTGCAAACAGTGACAGCTTTACTTCTTTTCCAATTTGGATTCCATTTATTTTCTTTTCTTCTCTGATTGTTGTGGCTAAAACTTCCAAAACTATGTTGAATAATAGTGGTGAGAGTGAGCAACCTTGTCTTGTTCCTGATCTTAGTGGAAATGCTTTCAGTTTTTCACCATTGAGGATGATGTTGACTGTGGGTTTGTCATATATGACCTTTATTATGTTCAGGAAAGTTCCCTCTATGCCTACTTTCTGCAGGGATTTTATCATAAATCAGTGTTGAATTTTGTCAAAAGCTTTCTCTGCATCTATTGAGATGACCATATGGTTTTTCTCCTTCAATTTGTTAATATGGTGTATCACGTTGATTGATTTGTGTATATTGAAGAATCCTTGCATTCCTGGAATAAACCCCACTTGATCATGGTGTATGATCCTTTTAATGTGCTGTTGGATTCTGTTTGCTAGTATTTTGTTGAGGATTTTTGCACCTATATTCATCAGTGATATTGGCCTGTAGTTTTCTTTCTTTGTGACATCCTTGTCTGGTTTTGGTATCAGGGTGATGGTGGCCTCGTAGAATGAGTTTGGGAGTGTTCCTCCCTCTGCTATATTTTGGAAGAGTTTGAGAAGGATAGGTGTTATCTCTTCTCTAAATGTTTGATAGAATTCGCCTGTGAAGCCATCTGGTCCTGGGCTTTTGTTTGTTGGAAAATTTTTAATCACAGTTTCAATTTCAGTATTTGTGATTGGACTGTTCATATTTTCTATTTCTTCCTGATTCAGTCTTGGCAGGTTGTGCATTTCTAAGAATTTGTCCATTTTTTCTAGGTTGTCCTTTTTATTGGCATAAAGTTGCTTGTAGTCATCTCTCATGATCTTTTGTATTTCTGCAGTGTCAGTTGTTACTTCTCCTTTTTCATTTCTAATTCTATTGATTTGAGTCTTCTCTCTTTTTTCTTATTGAGTCTGGCTAATGGTTCATCAATTTTGTTTATCTTCTCTAAGAACCAGCTTTTAGTTTTATTGATCTTTGCTATTGTTTCCTTCATTTCTTTTTCATTTATTTCTGACCTGATCTTTATGATTTCTTTCCTTCTGCTAACTTTGGGGTTTTTTTGGTTCTTCTTCTCTAATTGCTTTAGGTGCGAGGTTAGGTTGTTTATTCAAGATGTTTCCTGTTTCTTAAAGTAGGATTTTATTGCTATAAACTTCCCTCTTAGAACTGCTTTTACTACATCCCATAGATTTTGGGTCATCGTGTCACAATTGTCATTTGTTTCTAGGTATTTTTTGATTTCCTCTTTGATTTCTTCAGTGATCACTTCGTCATTATGTAGTGTATAGTTTAGCCTCCATATGTTTGTATTTTTTACAGATCTTTTCCTGTAATTGATATCCAGTCTCATAGCTTTGTGGTCGGAAAAGTTACTTGATATAATTTCAATTTTCTTAAATTTACCAAGGCTTGATTTGTGACCAAAGATATGATCTATTCTGAATAATATTCCATGAGCACTTAAGAAAAATGTGTATTTTGTTGTTTTTGGATGGAATGCCCTATAAATATCAATTAAGTCCATCTTTTTTAATTTATCATTTAAAGCTTGTGTTTCCTTATTTATTTTCATTTTGGATGATCTGTCCATTGGTGAAAGTGGGGTTTTAAAGCCCCCTATGATGAATGTGTTACTGTCGATTTCTCCTTTTATGGCTGTTAGTATTCGCCTTATGTATTGAGGTGCTCCTATACTGGGTGCGTAAATATTTACAATTGTTATATCTTCTTCTTGGATTGATCCCTTGATCATTATGTAGTGTCCTTGTTTGTCTCTTCTAATAGTCTTTATTTTAACCGTCTATTTTGTCTGATATGAGAATTGTTACTGCAGCTTTCTTTTGGTTTCCATTTGCATGGAATATCTTTTTCCATCCCCTTACTTTCAGTCTGTATGTGTCTCTAGGTCTGAGGTGGGTCTCTTGTAGACAGCATATATATGGGTCTTGTTTTTGTATCCATTCAGCTAATGTGTGTCTTTTGGTGGGAGCATTTAATCCATTTACATTTAAGGTAATTATCAATATGTATGTTCCTATTCCCATTTTCTTAATTGTTTTGGGCTTGTTATTGTAGGTCTTTTCCTTTTCTTGTGTTTCTTGCTTAGAGAAGATCCTTTAGCATTTGTTGTAAAGCTACTTTGGGGGTGCTGAACTCTCTCATCTTTTGCTTGTCTGTAAAGGTTTTAATTTCTCCATCAAATCTGAATGAGATCCTTGATGGGTAGAATAATCTTTGTTGCAGGTTTTTCTCCTTCATCAATTTAAATATGTCCAGCCAGTCCCATCTGGCTTGCAGAGTTTCTGCTGAAAGGTCATCTGTTAACCTTATGGGCATTCCCTTTTGTGTTATTTTTTCCTTGTTGCTTTTAATATGTTTTCTTTGTAGTTAATTTTTGACAATTTGATTAATATGTGTCTTGGCATGTTTATCCTTGGATTTATCCTGTATGGGACTCTCTGTGCTTCCTGGACTTGATTAACTATTTCCTTTCCCATATTAGGGAAGTTTTCAACTATAATCTCTTCAAATATTTTCTCAGTCCCTTTCTTTTTCTCTTCTTCTTCTGGAACTCCTATAATTCGAATGTTGGTGCATTTAATGTTGTCCCAGAGGTCTCTGAGACTGTCTTCAATTCTTTTCATCCTTTTCTCTTTATTATGCTCTGCAGTAGTTATTTCCACTATTTTATCTTCCCGGTCACTTATCTGTTCTTCTGCCTCAGTTATTCTGCTATTGATTCCATCTAGAGTATTTTTAATTTCATTTATTGTGCTGTTCATCATTGCTTGTTTCATCTTTATTTTTTCTAGGTCCTTGTTAAATGTTTCTTGCATTTTCTCTATTCTATTTCCAAGATTTTGGGTCATCTTTACTACCATTATTCTGAATTCTTTTTCAGGTAGACTGCCTATTTCCTCTTCATTTGTTAGGTCTGTTGGGTTTTTATCTTGCTCCTTCATCTGCTGTGTGTTTTTCTGTCTTCTCATTTTGCTTATCTTACTGTGTTTGGGGTCTCCTTTTTGCAGGCTTCAGGTTCATAGTTCCTGTTGTTTTTGATGTCTGTCTCCAGTGGCTAAGGTTGGTTCAGTGGGTTGTGTAGGCTTCCTGGTAGAGGGGACTAGTGCCTGTGTTCTGGTGCAGAGGCTGGATCTTGTCTTTCTGGTGGGCAGGTCCACGTTTGGTGGTGTGTTTTGTGGTGTCTGTGGACTTATTATGATTTTAGGCAGCCTCTCTGCTAATGGGTGGGGTTGTGATTCTGTCTTGCTAGTTGTTTGTCATAGGGAGTCCAGCACTGTAGCTTGCTGGTCGTTGAGTGAATCTGGGTGCTGGTGTTGAGATGGAGATCTCTGGGAGATTTTTGCCATTTGATATTATGTGGACCTGGGAGGTCTCTTGTGGACCAGTGTCCTGAAGTTCCCTCTCCCACCTCAGAGGCACAGCACTGACTCCTGGCTGCAGCACCAAGAGCCTTTCATCCACATGGCTCAGAATAAAAGGGAGAAAATGTAGAAAGAAAGAAAGAAAGAAAGAAAGAAAGAAAGAAAGAAAGAAAGAAAGGAAGGAAGAAAGAAAGAAAGAGGCTAAAATAAAATAAAATAAGATAAGATAAAATAAAATAAAGTTGTTAAAATAATTATTAAGAAAAAAAATTAAAACAAACAGCAACAACAACAACAAAAAAAAATGGACGGATAGAACCCTAGGACAAATGGTGAAAGCAAAGCTATACAGACAACATCTCACACAGAAGCATACACATACACACTCACAAAAAGAGGAAAAGGGGAAAAAATAATAAATCTTGCTCTCAAAGTCCACCTCCACAATTTGGGATGATTCATTGTCTATTCATGTCATCCACAGATGCAGGGTACATCAAGTTGTTTGTGGAGCTTTAATCCACTGCTTCTGAGGCTGCTGGGAGAGATTTCCCTTTCACTTCTTTGTTCTCACAGCTCCCAGGACTCAGCTTTGTATTTGGCCCTGCCTCTGCGTGTAGGTCACCGGAGGGCATCTGTTCTTTCCTCAGACAGGACGGGGTTAAAGGAGCTGCTGCTTTGGGGACTCTGGCTCACTCAGGCCAGGGGTAGGGAAGGGCACGGAGTGCGGGGCGAGCCTGGGGTGGCAGAGGCTGGCATGACGATGCACCAGCCTGAGGCACGCCATGCATTCTCCTGGGGAAGTTGTCCCTGGATCCCTGGACCCTGGCAGTGGCTGGCTGCACAGGCTCCCCAGAAGGGAGGTGTGGATAGTGACCTGTGCTCGCACACAGGCTTCTTGGTGGTGGCAGCAGCAGCCTTAGCATCTCATGCCCATCTCTGTGGTCCACGCTGTTAGCCGTGGCTCACGCCTGTCTCTGGATCTCCTTTAAGCAACGTTCTTAATCCCCTCTCCTTGCGCACCAGGAAACAAAGAGGCAAGAAAAAGTCTTGCCTTTTCGGCAGCTCCAGACTTTTCCCCGGACTCCCTCCCGGCTAGCCGTGGCGCACTAACCCCCTGCAGGCTGTGTTCACGCTGCCAGTCCTCTCCCTGCGCTCCGACCGAAGCCCGAGACTCATCTCCCAGCCCCGCCTGCCCTGGTGGGTGAGCAGACAAGCCTTTTGGGCTGGTGATTGCCGGTCAGCACCAATCCTCTGTGCGGGAATCTCTCCGCTTTGCCCTCCGCACCCCTGTTGCTGTGCTCTCCTTCGCGGCTCCGAAGCTCCCCCCTCCGCCACCCACAGTCTCTGTCCGTGAAGGGGCTTCTAGTGTGTGGAAACCTTTCCTCCTTCACACCTCCCTCCCACTGGTGCAGGTCCCGTCCTTATTCTTTTTTTTTTTTTTTTTTTTTTTTTTTGTGGTACACAGGCCTCTCATCTCTGTAGCCTCTCCCGCCACAGATCACAGGCTCTGGACACACAGGCCCAGCAGCCATGGCTCATGGGACCAGCTGCTCCATGGCACGTGGGATCCTCACAGACTGGGTTACAAACCCACGTCCCCTGCATCGGCAGGCGGACTCCCAACCACTGCGCCACCAGGGAAGCCCCCCGTCCCTATTCTTTGGTCTCTGTTTATTCCTTTTTCTTTTGCCCTACCCAGGTACGTGGGGAGTTTCTTGCCTTTTGGGAGGTCTGAGGTCTTCTGCCAGCTTTCAGTAGGTGTTCTGTAGGAGTTGTTCCATGTGTAGATGTATTTCTGGTGTATCTGTGGGGAGGAAGGTGATCCCCACGTCTTACTCTTCCACCATCTTGCCGAAATCCCCTATTTTCACAATCTTGATAATGTCCTTCTATAAGCAAAAGTTGTTTACTTTTGAAGTCCAATTTATGTATTTTTGTTGTTGTTGCCTGTGCTCTTATCATATGGAATAGCACATTTCTTAATCCAAGGTCATGAAGATTTACTCTCGTAGTTTCTCCTTAACAGTTTTGTATATTTTGTGTCTTATACTAAGTCTCTGATACATTTTGAGTTAGTTTTTGTAAAGGTGTAAGGTAATGGTCCAAGTTCATTATTTTGCATGTGGATCTATTTCTAAGCTCTCAGCTTTAATCCATTGATCTATATTTCCAGTCTCATGACAGCACAACACTTTTCTGATTATTGTAGCTTTGTAATACATTTGGAAATCAGGAAGTGTGAATTTTTACAATTTTGTAAATATTTTCAATGAATCTTTAGGCTATTCTGGTCCTTTTAAATCCATAAGAACCTTAGAAGGGGCTTTTCCACTTGCCAAAAAAAAATGCTATTGGGATTTTAATAGATGTGTTAAATCTGGAGATCACTTTAGGGAGTATAATTATTCAAAAAGATTAACTCTTTCAATTGATGAACATATGATATAGTCCATGTATTTTGGTCTTCTTTAATTTATTTCACTAATGTCTTGTGTAATTTTTAGTGTAAAATCTTGTACCTCTTTGGTTAAATTAATTTCCAAGTATTTTATATCTTGATGTTACTGTAAATAAAATTGTTTACTTAATTACATTTTCAGCTTGCCTGCTGCTAGAATATAGAAATATTGCTAATTTTGTGCGTTCATCTTTTACTGTGCAACTTTGTTGAATATTTATTTTTTTAGTTCTAACAGTTTTATTAGAGCCTGGAACAAAAAAGTATTATTTTCCAGACTTAAAATATAACAGAATTTGTTCTGCTAGATTTCAGACTAGCTTGGGACACCTGACTTCCTTCTTCCAACTTGCCTCTTTTAGAATGGGAATGTCTATCCAATGCTTGCCCCATAATTGTATTTTGGAAGCAGATAACTTCTTGTCTATGTTTATAATTTCACAGATAGAGAGGAATATTGCACAGAATGAGTTGTACCCGGAGTCTCATACACATCTGATTTAGATGATATTAAGAAAAGATTTTGGAATTATATTTGATGCAGGAATGGGTTAATGTAAGTGGAGGCTTGTGGCAATTGCCCCAAAGTTGGAGAAACAACATGGTACGTTGTCTGGACATTAGAGACGGGCTTGTTTTTTCCAAAGCTACTAAATATTCTTCTTGTTGAGTATAAATTTCCAAAGTGTAATAAAATAGACCTGTTAGCTCATCAAAATGCAGGTTTGGAGAACTGGTGAGTTGGAGAGTCTGCAGCCCATTTGCACTACATCTAAAACACTGGGGACACAAGTGATATCTTTGAAGAATGCTTGAAATAAGAACTAAAAAGCAGAGACAAGAAAAGACATTTAAAGAACAGAACTAAGGCAAACTTTCATTCAGGAAAAAGTTAAATCTTCCATTGTTCACAATCAGTTTGCCCCCAAAAGTGGATCAATCAGGTATCAACTGAGGCTGAATCTGTTACTTTGACACTAGTTGTTTACTGAAAAGATAATAATTACATCATATTTTAAAAATCCATTGTCCTACTCACATTATATCTTCAGTCAATTTTTAAATGTTTTAGATATCTCTGTGGTATAATATGTTTTCAGTATAACAATGATTCAAACTGAGATGACATTGTTATAGGGTGCTGGGAGAGATTTCACAATGTTTGTATAGAGAGGAGATGCACCCTTGCAAAAAACATACAGGATAACGTGTGAGAATTGAGTGTTGTTTTTTTTTTAAAAGTGACATTGCAAAGAGGACTTCTATTTACTGTGAAAATAGAGAATAGAAAATAAAAAAAGGGAATTTTTTTAATGTGTTCAACAATGTATAAATGTGCAGGTGTATGGTAAGTATGTATAGTAATACATACTTATATTTCCCAACTCTCAACTGAGGTGCCTTGGGAGCAGCAAGAGATCAATAGTAGTGGATATATCAAATATTTAGATCTGGGTTAATTAATACAGTTCTCTAACAAAAGGAAAAAGATTCAATTAAAAATGTCCCCCGACCCAAAAAAAAACAGGTAAAATATTTGAACAGACATCTCACCAGAGGAGATATACAATTGGCAAATAAGCCCATGAAAAGTGTCCAATACCACCAGTATTAAGAAGATGTGAATTAAAACAACTAATGAGATACCATTCATATCTATAGAATGAATAAAGTTCATGTTAGCAAGAAAAATGAGGAAGAACCAAAACTCTCATAAACTTCTGGGAGAAATGTCAAATGTTACAAGTACTTTCAAAAACAACTTAGCTCTTTCTTAAAATGTTAAATGTATATCTTCAATCGGATCCATTTCTTCCACTCCTAAGTATCCACCCAGAAGAAATTAAAGCATATATTTATGCAAAAACTTCTGCATGAATGATCATAGCAGCTTTATCTGTTGTAGCCAAAAACTGGGAAGCAACCCAAATGCCCATCAATAGCTGAATGGTTAAAAAAATTATGATATACATGTACAACAAAATACTACTTAGAAACCTAAAAGAAGGATTTACTTATACATACAATAACATGGATGAATCTCAAAATAATTAGGCTGAGTAAAAGAAGCAGGATTAAAAAATAATGTGTATTGGACAATTTCATTCATATCAAATTCTAGGAAGTACAAAGTAATGTACGGTGACAAAAAAGTAAATTGGTGGTTATATGTGGAGTAGTGGGACATTGGAGGCAGGAGAGGCAGGGAATGGAAAGGTGAATAAGGAAACTTTTAGGGGTAATGTATCTTGGCAATGGCTTCGTGAGTGTATGCATATATCAAAACATCAAATTGTACATTTTAAATATGTGCAGTTTATTGTATGCCAATCATTCCCCAACAAAGATGTTACAGTTTTTTTCATTCAGTGTACTTTGTGAATAAACTCTAAAAGAATAAATACAATCAATTCTATCTTTGTACACTATCAGCAAAAAATTAGAAAATAAAATAAAAACACATTTTATGACATCAAAACATAAGGTACTTAAAATACATGTAACAAAAGGTTTATAAAATTGTACATGAAAAACAACAAAGTATTTTGAGTAATTATGAATATCTAAGTAAATGAAGATATAAACTTATTAAGATGTAGTTCTTCCTAAATTCAGTGCAATTCCTATCAACACTCAGCACAGTTTGGTTTGTTTGGATGATTTCTTTGTTTGCTTGCTTTGATGACAGGTAACAACGTAATTCTAAAAATTTATAGGAAAATAAAATAGAAATAAGTTAGCCAAAACAATGAAGAAAAATAAAAATAACATTAAGAGGACTTACACTACCTGATTACAGCACTTACTACAAAGCTACAACAATGAAGATAGAAATAAAGACTAATGAAACAGAATAGAGAATCCCAACAGACCAATTTATTTTCAACAAAAGTGTCAAGATAAATCAATGGGGAAATTCTTTTTAACATACGATATTGAACAACTAAATAAATGTGTGGAAAATAATGAACTTTAACTTTTACTTTATACCATTAACAAACATTAATTTGAAATGGATTGTAAACTTAAATGTGAAAGCTTGGATTATAAACCTTCTGGTATAAAACAGAGTAGAATATCCTTATACCTTTGAGGTAGAAAAATGCAAAACACTAACTAAAATTAACACACTAACATCAGCAAATATTCGTACAGATATAGAGAATCTTGAAGTCTCAGACATTACTGGTGGGAATATAATTATGTACAATTCTTTTTGAAAATGGTTTGTACTTTCTTAAAAAATTAAACACAACATACAGTCAGTTGTGCCTCAACCCAGATATCCCCCCTTTTAAATTTATTCAAGGGTAATAAAAGCATATTTTAAAATCACACACATACAATTTTGGTAGTGGTTTATTTCACAATAGTCAAAACATGAAATAACCAAGAGTAGAATGGATAACTAAATTGAAGTATAGTCATACAATGAAATGTTACTCAGCAATGGAAAAAAAAAAAAGGAACTGCATAGGTAATAACATGAATGAGCTTCAGAAACATGATGAATGAAAGAAGTCAGGCACAAGGGTACCTACTCTGATTTTATTTATACAAGATTTAAATATAGATGGAAATGATTTATACTGGTAGATATCAGAAGAGTGGCTGTCAATCAAGGGGGAATTGATTGAAAAGGTACACAAGAAACTATCAGGACTGATGAAAATGTTCTACATTACAACTGAGGTATTGGTTCTGTGGGGTGCACATTTGTCAAAGTGATTTGAGTAATGCACTTAAGATCTGCTCATTTAATTTCACCTGTAAGTGAAAAATAGACAAAAATACAGTTGCAATACTTATATTTTAGTAATGACCAAAAACTAGATATAATTCAGATGTTTATCATAGTAAAATAAATAAATTGAAATATACTCATTCAATGTATATTCTTACAAAAATAAAAGTGAGCAAATTATATCTCCAAAGTATAAGAATGAATGAATCTTAAAAATATAAGGGTGAATAATAGAAGCCAGTCATGAGATAAAAACATGTGCTACAAATATTTTTATTAAGTTAAAAAAAGAAGGCAAAACTAATATTTCATGTTAAAAATAAGCATAGTGATTCTCCATGAAGGGGATACTGAATGGAATGAAAAACAAAAGGAGCTGTGAGGTTCTGGTCCTGTTTTGTTTCTTGAACTGTGTGGTGATGGCATAGGTGTGTTTACGAAAATTTAATGAGATGTGTATACTAATATTTTGTATAATTTTCTGTTAGTTAGTTATCCTTCAAAATCAGTTTGCTTTAAAAACAGAACAATAAATGTTTATTTTCTAATTTAAAGCATAATGACAAATTTGTAAATAAATTGTCATGAAAATTAATGAATTTTAAAAATGCCAAGTAAGATTCACTGAAGAAACAGAAAATAGTGGTTTACCGTTTAAAAATATATTAATGGGGCTTCCTTGGTGGCGCAGTGGTTGAGAGTCCGCCTGCCGATGCAGGGGACACGGGTTCGTGCCCCGGTCTGGGAAGATCCCACATGCCGCGGAGCGCCTAGGCCCGTGAGCCGTGGCCGCTGAGCCTGCGCGTCCGGAGCCTGTGCTCCACAACGGGAAAGGCCACAGCAGTGAGAGGCCCGCATACCGCCAAAAATATATATATATATATATATACACATATAAATGTAAAGCCACATCAATATACTTATGAGGAATAATTATACAGGTATTTCAATGGATATATAAAAATAATTCAATAAGAGCCAACACCCATTCACAGTAAAAATTATCCTTAGCTAAGTGGGAATTGAAGAGAATAATCTAAACCTACTTAATTTCAAACTTCTGAATGTTCTTTAAGTAAATAAACAGAGAAAAATAAGAGATATAAAAATGGAAATGAAGAAGCTGCATCACTTTACCTACAGATAATATAATATTTACATTAAAAATCTGATAGAATTTATAATCGATTCGAAATAATCAAGGAGTTCATGAGAATTGCTATATAAAATCCAAATTTAAAAATTAATACCACCTGTATATAATACCACAAAGGAAGTTAAATCTCATTATAAAAAGGTAAACTATTCAAAATAGCAACAAAACTTTAGTATTTAAAACCAATCTAAAAAAATGGAAACAAGATGTTCTTAGAGACGATGGTACAACCTGTTGATAAAAATAAAAGAACACCTGCATAAGTGAAATAGTAGGCAATGTGTATGAATAAGAAGGCTCAGTGTTGCAAAGATGTCAATTAATCTACAAATCCAGTGACATTCCTATTAAAATCCTAATAGCACAGTGCAGTGAAAATGAGAAATTGACCTTTGCATTCATATGAAAAATTAAAGGCTCAAGAATTGACAAGATAATTTTGAAGGTGAAGACTCTTTATTGATGATATATGCTATCAGGCATTTTAAGCCTACAGTAATTAAAACAGTGTCACATTTGTGACAGGAAAAACATGTAGATAGATAGGTCCACACATATATGGGAGCTTGGTATATGATAGAAATATATATACAAATCAGTGGTTTAAATTTTTATTCTTCAGTAGACTAAGTCCTATAGATTGTGTTACATTCAGGAAAAGTAATAAAATAAGATTTGTACTTGGTGAAGACACTGTCATTACTCTGCCCAAATCCCCTATGATCCTTTTATCATTCCTGTACATACTTCCTGAGTGCCTGTGTAGTTTTGTTCCCTATAGCCAGCATCTGTGACTCTTCTAGGTGTACTGACCTTGGCCTCCTGAAGATGCTTTACCTTTCTCACCTCCTCCCACAGCTACCAAAATTGTACCCGGTCATTTCTCCTTTGAGGAAAAGCAAAAACAAAAACAAGTGTGCCTAAAGTCCAACCTACTGGGAGGACTTCTCTTCATTTCTGTCCTTCAGGGATGTCCAAGAAATGGGCACCACTTTGGAGTGGTGCCTACTTATAGTGCAGAATCATCTGTAAATAAAACCCGTGTTCTCTTCCTGTCAATAAACTGTGGGAAACTCCTCATGAGGCCTTAGGACAGGCTGGGAGAGAGAAGATAAGGGGAAATTGTGCCACTACTTCATGTAATTTAACAGGTAACGCAGTGCATGTTCAAGTGCTATTGGAGTGCTGATGTGCATGCCCAAACTGATAGTTTGGTGGATCAGAAAACACCCTGTTCATGAAGGGCAACTCAGATCACATGGTTACTTGGCGGCCCATGATTAAGTGTTCAATCTCTACAACAGTCCAGTAGGAACCCAAGAGCTGTTTCTCAAAAGGAGAGTAGTTATCCAGAGTTTGTCAAGGCTTTGCTCCAAAATACTAAAGGAGTATGCTGTTGTTCACCCATAGGGGCCTGCAGAAAGCACCATGCAATATCCCTTTCTGTCATTGTCCCTTCAAACACCATATGACCATATGATCTACTGGATCATATGACCCAAGTAGAGGCCATCTCTATCATATACCAAGTGGCTCCATTAAAAACTAGCAGGTTTTTGAGTTACTTGGTAAATGGACCAGAGTAACACACCCTAATGAGAAATATGGTGCCTCTAAAATCCAAAGAGGTCCACTAGATGGTTTGTCTTGTTTTGGCCTTTAGAAAGGGCCAGATGCCAGAAGATTTCTTCTTCACCTTAGAAGAAATACCTTGGTATGCTCTACCTCACTGGATCCTTAGAGTTGATATATCCTAAGGTAGAAAGTCTGAGAGCTAAAGAGAAACAATACTACTGACAGAGAGAAAACTGTGTCATAAAGTTGGGGAATGTTAATACTTATACTGGGTAGGGAAAATAAGTTTGAATTACCAAAGAGGAAGAGCATGAGAAATTAGAGAAGGAAAAGGAAATCTAAGAGAACGCTGCTTTATAAAATGTAGGAGTGTAAAAAATATCAACAAAGAGGTGTGAATAAGCACTTTGGTGCCTAAGGTGAAGGGAGCTGTTAGAAAGGTGGAGGAGTGGGGAATGGTGAGGGGGTCTCAAAGAACTTGAGAGTTAGTTGATGAAAAATCTTAACAAATTTTTTAATGTAAGTAATCATAATTTTAATTTCTCATTCTCTGATTTTTCATAGAAGATTATTTTTCTTCTGTTTTTTTAAATAAATTTATTTATTTATTATTTATTTATTTTTGGCTGCGTTGGGTCTTCTTTGCTGCACGCGGGCTTTCTCTAGCTGCAGCGAGCAGGGGCTACTCTTCATTGCAGTGTGCAGGCTTCTCATTGCAGTGGGTTCTCTTGTTGCGGAGCACGGGCTCTAGGCACACGGGCTTCAGTAGTTGTGGCACGTGGACTCAGTCATTGTGGCTCATGGGCTCTAAAGCACAGGCTCTGTCGTTGTGGCTCACGGACTTAGTGGCTCTCCGTGTGGGATCTTCCTGGACCAGGGATCAAACAAATGTCCCCTGCATTGGCAGGTGGATTCTTAACCATTGTGCCACCAGGGAAGCCCCCTTTCTTCTGTTTTTAAAGTTTTATTTTACGATCTAGAAATTAGTAAAATAAAGCCTTTTGAACCTTTCTGAAGGTGTAATTTGATTTTTTTTATGTTCCCTGGATTTTCTTTCTTTGTTCTTGTTATGTTTATCTGTTCTGTTGCTTTACTTATGATTTTCCATATTTACATGTTTCTGTAGTTCTATCATAAAAAATAAATATATTTTAAATAACTTGGAACATAATATTTAATTTTAAAGCACATACATATGATTTATATCTCCTTCATTAGAAAAGTTACTCTGAATTACATTCCAGAGATATTAACTAGAGGATATTTTAGTTACCAGACAACTGTGTAAGCTGCTCTTTTCAGGAAACCACCCTCAGTAGGAAACCTCTTTTCCTGTCACTTTAAGCAAAGATACATTGTAACTTCTAAATCAGGCACCCCTTTGCTCTACTCATCTCTGGCCCTAGTACACGTTTCACACCTTTTGATCACACAATACCTTGCCCAAACTGTTGGTTCTTTCCATAGATCAAAGAAGTAGGAATGAAGAATATGTAATGAACAGATGACCAGATCTCTTCCCTAGCTTCCCCTTCAGAAATCTCCCAAGCAAACTGTGTGAACAAGATAACGTCTAAAGAAAGATCACAAGGAGTCAACAAGTCTGCACACAGTGGGGGACGGTGAGGGCTCTGACCCCCCACCATCTCAATGATTGAGATTACTTCCTCTTTCCTTTTAAAATCTTTCATGGCTGAGCATAATTTTCAGAGTTGATTTTTGGGAGACATGATTCTGCCTTCTCCCCAGATTGCCAGCATTCTGATTAAAAGCAAATTTCCTTTCTACCAACAACTGCCTCTCTCTCGGGTATTGATTTTCCAGCGGTGAGTAGCCAGACCCGAGTTTGTAACAACTGGAGTCTTAAGCTATGGGAAAATTGAATTGTTTTGGCTCACAAACCAGATGAAAAAAAATTGTAACCCTTTAAAAATATCAGTGACCCAAATAGCATTCCTAATTTTTATCTTTGCTTCTCCTCAAACCATTTTTATTTCAAATCATTATTTCTCAACATACTTATTGCAGGAACTTCCTTCATTTCCCTGCCACAGTCATTTCTCCTTTGTTTTTCCTTTACTGAACAAATTAATCTTAATGTTGGGTTCTGAAACATGTGGCTTCTCTGTTTCTACTTCATAAACCTCATCCTTAACTAGGTATTCAAAATTCCAAAGTGTTATCAATCAATATTTCTAAGACTGCAATGAAATTTTAAGCATTGTAGGAGTTAGAAATATTTGTTTTTTGTCCCAAATTCCCAATGTAATCTACATCCATATATAGCCAGATTAAGTAATTGTTGATCCCATACACTTTAAAATGTTTCTTTGGATTGTACCCTATAGAAAACTGCCTGCACTGAATATTAATAATCATCATTTGAACAAAAAAGCAGGAGGAAGGTCTGTGGTCAAATAAATTTAGTAACTTCTGTAAACTTAAAAATGCTAATGTACATTGTAAAGGCAGGGGATACATTGTTCACACAGTATTTCCAAAATTTATAAGACAAGGAAAATAGTTTCATGTTTTTTCATCCCTTTGTAAAAGGGACAAGTGGTGGTCTTCAAATCTTTTTGTTTTACTACCCCCTAATTTTTTGATAGTACCATATTTCCTTACAGAAAGGAAGTTTATACCTAAAATATTTCAACTATAGTTTAATTAGTTGCAAGGACCTAACATCTACACTGTAAAAATTGACATTGAAGAAAAACAAAGAAAACTTGTTACATCACTTTTTAAAATCCATGTAATAGATTCTGAATATCATAGTAATTTGCTATCTATACATTTAAAATATAAATATGCTTTTCTTCATTAACAGTTAGAAATTTTAAATATCTTGATGCCTTTGAATTTGTATTTCTCTTCTACTTTCCACAGAGAATTTTAGCCTATTATCATGTGTCATGCCTAAAATTCTTTTATCTCAATACATAAAGAATGAGTTCACTCACCTTCTCAGAAAACTGAAATGGCTCTTCATTGCCCTAATGAAGGAAATCATTTTTTTTTGTTGTTTTAAACTAACAATGCTGGGATTGTCAATCAATATTTCCATCTTTGTTCCACGATACTTTTATTTATACACACTAGCACAAGTAGAATTTTCATTGAGTGACTTCCCTTGAGTTTTTTTTTAAGGTGTCTGTCTATAAAAGCCCTTCCATTTTTCCAGAATGCCTAGTCCCATGCTTTACAACATTTATTTTATTTCTGATTGCTGAAATTCTGTCGGCTTTCAAAGTTTCACTCAGATGCTTTCATATAGTCACAAAAACTTCCTTAGTCACACTGTAAAATTTGACTGGGAGGAATCTCATGACACATGACATTCTTCTGCACATTTTATCTACATACATGTATGGCTTATGTGTCCTACCTGACAATTAAGATTCTTGAAGACATAACACATATGCCAGTCACCTTTATATCCATCACAATGAGAGCATCATTATTTTACTTAATTCAATTAACAGGGATTTATCAAGATATAGGTAAATAAAGTATCAACTGAGTTCTCAATCAGTGAGGGATATTTTATCAGTTGAGTTGCCATAATAAAGCTGGTTTACAATAACCACAATATATCAAAGAATTAACACAACCTATGTTTATTTCTTTCACTCCTCAGTGTGTGCATTAGTTGGGGGTTAGCTGATCGAGGCTTGGTCCAGCAAAGCTTGGCTCCAGACTGCACATCATCTTTTGGTGTGCTTCGTGTGTCCTATCTGAGATCTGGGTTGAAAGGCAAACGATGATCCAAGGGTATGTCTCCTCATGGTGATGACAGAGCATGAGAGGGCTAACCCAACCACACAAGCACATCCCAAGCCTCTACTTGTGTTAAGTCTTGGTAATAATCTATCGGACAAAGCAAGTTGCATGGATTCATAAAGTAAAAGGCACTGTGGAATAACACCACCACTTGGCAAGGCTGTGAACGTATAACATTACAATGCAGTAATGAATTCGGACCAAGAACTCAATCTATCATGGCCGTTTTGAATATAAGCATGAATGAACGGCCAGTCCCTCCTTGCCTCTCTCTGACTGCTTCTCTCTCTTCCATCCTCCCTTCCTTCTTCCTTTCCTTCCTCTTGAAAAGGCACTTTCCCTGAAAAGACGATGATGTTCCTTAAAGAGATAAGAAAATGCAGTAGAGTGATAAATTATTTAGATAAAAATTGATGCAAATTGTTAAGATACAGAAAAGAAAATAAATGCTTGCTGAAGCAACAGAAGCGGAATTGTCTCAACTGGTCACATTGACTCTGACTGCACCTCAGACAATTTATTTGCCTTTAGAACTATTCCAGGCAGGCTGGCAGGAGCATAATGGCACTCGTCTCAGTTAGCAGGGCTTACACACACCCCTCTGCTGCCGTGGTCCGTCCTGGGGCTCTCAGGGCTGCAGCACCAGGCTTGTGAAAATGGAACAGCAAAGGCTGCTGGCTTCAGCTTAGTCCTCTACTGCCACCTGTGTGATGGCAGAGGCCAGCACACTGTTTTGGCAAGAGCAACGTGCTCTTCCAGCCCTGGATGCAGGATCTGGGGCGGCACCTGAGGAACAGAAGAGAGGGAGAGGGAGCATGGGTGAGACAGGGTACTAGAGTCCTAGAGAACAAGGCTCATTATCTCCCCACATTGCAAAACTTTCCTCTGTGAACAAATTCAGAAACGCTTTGATAGAGTGTAAGAGAAGGAGAAGCATTACAGGTTGGTCCAGCGTTTATCTAAAGAAGGAAAATGTCCTGAGGTCTTGGATGAATTCACACTGTGAAGAGACTTTGAGGGTATTCAAATAGTTCCATCAGAACAGAAAGCACAATTTTAGAAGTGAAAGTGCAGGCTCTTCCCTGGATCATTAATTCTAAATATTTATCTCTACCATATGCAGAATCAATAACAGAAAAGGAAACCAAGTCACAGAGAGGGTAAGTCATCTGGAAATATTAAATATCCTGGGCTTGGTAACTATAGGATAAAAATCAAAGTCTTTTAAGAGAGTTTTGGTTTCTAAACTGAATTTATGTTTGGAAAACAAATGTTTTGAATGTATTGGCTTAATTTAATCTTGCAAAACAAGCATCTATAATTATAGCAACTGTTGGTGAATTACTCTTTCAAGAAAGTTCTAATTTCAAATATTCTGTCTTGTCATCACCCATGTCAGACAATATGTTCTGATTTTGAAGTCAGGGGAACAATGTTGATTTTGCTAAATTAATAAGTCTATCTTTTGGGTAGAATATAGAATCTTTGTATAATGCAGATTCAGGGATCTAGGGAGGCATAAGCCTCCTAATCCAGGGGCAAAACAAATGATCATGTTCCTATAGGGTTTCAAGAAACCCAGGGAGGACTTCTGAGTCACAAACACCTCACCACTATAGGAATGACCCATAATAAGAAGTGATATATACACAGTCAGTTTAAAAGGATTCAACTCACATCCTAATATATATTCTTGAGAGTGCATTTTTTATTTGTTTATTTCATTTTTCTAGGGGTTGAATAGCGTGCAATCATTGGAGTAAAAGTTAAAAAAAAATGTTTCAAAGAGCCACAGATAGAAAATGCTGGAGCCTGAAGTTTCGCACTGGAACACGACAGTTTGACATGAGAAGGTGAGTCTGCCACATCATGACAGGCTGTGCTGGTTTGTGTGTGGGCCACCAGGTGTACTTGGCCTTGTACAAGCATGCCCAAATTAATGCAACAGGAATGAAATTAATGCAATACACAGTTTTTGTTTATTTGTTTAAAGGTAGTGGTTGGAAACATGCTGTGGATTCAATCAGCCTGGGCTACAGTCCAAACCCTGTCAAATACCTTCCACTTAATCTCTGAGACGCAGCTTCCTCATATCTAAAATAAGGCTAATACTAGTTGGTTAGTTATAGGGTTTTGCCATGAGAACTAAGCTGCCTCTTGCATGGGCCCTTCTGACTCCAAATAATCAATTAATAAAAACTATTTTATATTACATAAAATATTTATATAAAAAGCCAAAGGTGCTAGTGGAATTCAGGTACTATTCTCTCTCTGCTGGAAGCAGAATAAACATCCATGTAAACATCAGTGATAATAAGACTAAAGTAGGGAATATACTACAAGAAATTCCATGGAGTTAGCAAGCCATCTTAATATTGTGGATAAGGTTACAAAGCATAGTTTGTCATTTACAGTTTGTGCAATACTTGTTGTAGTTCCCTAACTTCTCTGGGAATTGCTTTCTTTGTATTTTGTTTGTTTTTTTTTTTAAATTGAAGTATAGTCGATTTACAATGTCTTGTTAATTCCAGGTGTACAACAAAGTGATTCAATTATATATATATATATATATATATATATATATATATATAATTTTTCAGATTATTTTCCCCTATAGGTAACTAAAAAATATTGGGTATAGTTCCCTGTGCTATACAGTAGGCCCTTGTTGGTTATCTATTTTATATATAGTAGTGTGTATATGTTAATCCCAAACTCCTAACTTATCCCTCACCCCCTTTCCCCTTTGGTAACCATTAATTTGTTTTCTATGTCTGTGAGTCTGTTTCTGTTTTGTAAATAAGTCCATTTGTATCATTTTTTTTTAGATTCCACATATAAGTGATATCATATGATATTTGTCTTTCTCTGTCTGATTTATTTCACATAGCATGATAAGCTCTAGGTCCATCTACATTGCTGCAAATGGCATTATTTCATTCTTTTTATGGTTGAGTAATATCCCATTGTATATATGTATCACATCTTCTTTATCCATTCATCTATTGATGGATACTTAGGTTGCTTCCATGCCTTGGCTATTGTAAATAGTGCTGCAATAAACAAATATCATAGAATTATTGTATCATAATAAGTGAACAAGTTAAAGCAACTTTTAAACCAGAAAAATATTACAAATTGAAATTTTCTCAGAAGAAAAAAGTAAGAAAACGGGAGACATCTTAATATCTACTTATAGAAGGTGGGATTTCAGCTAGATCTTGAAGAAAGGAAAGTTTTCAAATGGCAGTTGACAGAGAGGAAAGGAGCTGGCACTCCAGCAGAAAACAGCCCCCTGCAAAACCAAATAATTATCCACGTCCACATTTTTTTAAAAATAATTATTTATTTATTTACTTGGCTGTGCTGGGTCTTAGTTGTGGCATGCGGGATCTTCACTGCTGCATGCGGGATCTTTAGTTGCATCATGCAAACTCTTAGTTGTGGCACATGGGATCTAGTTCCCTGACCAGGGATGGAACCCAGGGCCCTTGTATTGGGAGCACAGTCTTACCCACTGGATCACCAGGGAAGTCCCTCCACCTCCAAATATTAATACTGATGAGTTTGAGAAAACATTCTACAGACAGATGAGCCACTGGCATAGCAGACGTGGAAGCTCAGTCAGGAAATGTTGGTGGATAATGAATGCCAGGATAGGGAACTGGGACTTTTGTGTACAGTGAGAAAGTCAAGAAATTTGCTTGTCAAAAAGTGATGAATTTTGCATGGTAATGAAAGACAATCATTATGGATATAATCATGTGGATATAATTTAACAAATCACTCTTATGCAATTGTTATAGCAGACTAAATATAAAGATAAATTAGATACAAAATAAATTTTAGTTGATTCACTGCATGTCTGTAACGTTTTCTCACTTATAGTGGGTCTCAAACAGTCTTTCTCATCACCCGCATTTCCAGCGAGATTTCATTATACATTCCGAGTAGACACAGGAGGGGTTGAAGTTATTTATCCCCTTGGTTTAGACCAAATGGCAGGGTTACTTGTTTTATCCAAAGGAATGTGAGCAGAGTGAGGCATGCCTGTTCAAGAGAAAGGATGTAAGAACTGTTACATAATTCACTCTATCTCTTGTCATGGCATAGATGGGTATGTTTTCCAGATGTTTCAGATAAGAGAGAGTGGAGCTTCCTAACTAATACAAGACATGCCTTGTTCTATCTTACTGGACCATTAAATACGTGGGAAATGGGGTCAGTCATCTTTCTCTCTGGATTTTAGTCTCCATACATTTAAAATGAAGAGTTTAAGATAAATAATTTTTGATATTTCCTTTAGCTCCAACTTTCTAAAATCGATATTAACAATGAGAAGACAGTCTTTTTTCAACTTTTTTACCTAAACCCTTGGTTTTATGTAGGCATACTGTTGGAATGGAGATTAAATATCCAATTACTCAAACAATTTAGAGCATTAGTGTCAGATCACATCTTCAATTTCCCTGAGGTATTATTGCTCCACTATGAGTAGACATATCATTAGAAAGGTTAGAAGATGGGAAAGATTTAATTGCCAAGGAAAACTGAAATGTTTAGGGCTGCGATATAATTTGGCTTGTGTAATCCAGATACCTGAAGAGCAGGTGAATAATTCTTCCACATATGAAGAAAATAAATTCCAAATAGGCTAAAGGACTCAGCCAGGGTTGCCAGTCTGTAAAGGATGAGTCATAATCTGTATCCCAGCTCCTGTGCACTGAAGTGACTTGATAACTTCACAGAACGGTCTATGTTACTCTAGTAAATATCTCACCTCAGATTTATTTGTATTCAATATCTTTTATGCACGTTTAATCTCTTTCCACTTTATTGCACACTCCAGAATAAAAAAAACAGGGCCTGCATTTCCTCTCATTCTGTGTTTTTATTAATAGTAATAGTATTATTAAACATTTTATTTTGAGATAATTGTAGATACCTCTGCAATTGTCCAAAATAATATAGACAGATCACGCGTTCCTTTTAAGAAGTTTACCCAGTGATAATTTTTAAGCTATAGTATAACATGATAATTAGATTATTGATGTTAATAGTCATAATACAGAACTGTTCCACAACCAAAAGGCTTATTCATGTGGCCCTTTTATAGCCATACCCACTTCTCCTGCCCTTTGTCTCCTTAACTCCTGACAATCACCAACTTGTTCTCCTGTTCTACTATTTTATTATTTCAAGAATTTTGTATAAATGAATCATATGAGATGTGCATTTGGGGACTGGCTTTTTTCACTCTCATTAATTCCTTGGAGAGTATAGTTGATTATCAGTGTTGTGTTAGTTTCAGGTGTACAGCAAAGTGATTCAGTTATACATATAAATGTATTGATTCTTTTTCAAATTCTTTACCCATTTAGGTTGTTATGTAACATGGAGCAGAGCTCCCTGTGCTGTACAGTAGGTCCTTGTTGGTTATCCATTTTAAAAATAGCGGTGTGTACATGTCAATCCCAAACTCCCGAACCATCCTCCCCCCTACCCTTCCCCCCGGTAACCATAAGTTTGTTCTCTAAGTCTGTGAGTCTGTTTCTGTGTTTTATAAGATACTGCAACCTGAGAAGTTGTACCATTTTACATTTCTACCAATAATGTATGAATGAGACAGTTTCTATGCACAATCATCAGCATTTGGTGTTATATTTTTCATTTTAGCGTATGTGATAATTATGTAGTGATTCCTCATGGTTATTGTAATTTGCATTTCCCTAATGACTAATAATATTACACATATTTTCACATGTTTATTTGCCACTGAAATATTTGTTCATACATTTTACCCATTATCTAATGAAATCCTTTTTTAATTGAGTCAAGTTTTTACATATTCCAGAGATTAGTCTTTCATTGGATATGTGGTTTGCAAATGTTTTCTCTCCATCTGTAGCTTGTCTTTTCATCCTCTTAACAAGGTCTTTCACTGGGCAAAAGTTTTTAATTTAGATGAAGTCCAGTTTAAGGGCTCATGCTTTTGCTGTCAAATCTAAGAAATATTTTCCTAGTCCTAGATTCTGAAGATTTTCCCCCATTTTTTTTTCTTTTTCTAAAAGTTCATAGTTTCCCATTTTACATTAAAGTCCATGATGTGATTAGAGTTAGTTTTCACACAGGTAAGATGTTTAGGTCAAGGTTTATTTATTGAAACGACTGTACTTCCTCCACTGTATTGCTTTTGCATCTTTGTCAAAAATCAGTTGTTTTAAAATTAGATAGTAGTGATGATTGCAAACTCTGTGAATATAATGAAAACCACCTAATTGTAAAGTTTAAAGGGTGAATTTATGGTATATAAATTAAATTTCATTAAAGCTGTTATGAAAAGTTCATGTGAAAAATGCACTGTGCTTATCAGTGTGGGTATATTTCTGGGTTCTCTATTCTGTTCCATTAATCTATGTGTCCTCACCTTTGCCAGTACCACACTGCCCTGGCTACTGAAGCAATACAATAAGGCTTAATTTTATATGGAGTAAATCTTCATTTTACTCTTCTTTCTCAAGATTGATTAGTTCTTCCTGTAAATTTTAGAATAAGCTTGTTGATGCCTCCAAAGCACCTTAATGTAATTTGATTTTAATTGTGTTTAATTGTGGCAAGAACACAACATGAGGTCTACCATTTTAACAATATTTTAAGTGTACAATCTATTATTGTAGACTATAATTATAATGTTGCAGAGCAAATCCCTAGAGCTTAATCATCTTGCTTGACTGTAACTTTATTCTTGATTAGCAACTCCCCATTTTTACCTCCCCCCAGCCCCTGGCAAACACCATTCCACTCTTTGATTCTATGAATTTGATGATTTTAGATACTTCATAAAAGTAGAATCATACAGTATTTGTCTCCTGTGCCTGACTTATTTCACATAGCGTAGTATCCTGAAGGTTCATCCAATTTGTCACATTATCCAGAATTACCTTGTTTTTAAAGGCTGAATAGTATTCTATTGTACGTATATGCCACATTTTCTTTACCCATTCATCTGTCTACGGACATTTAATTTGTTTCCACATTTGGGTTATGGTGAATTGTGCTGCAATGAACAAAGGAGTGACAATATCTCTTTAAGACCCTGGTTTCAATTAGTTTAGATAAATACACAGAGAGGGATTGCTAGATCATAGGGTAGTTCAACTTTTAAGTTTTGGGGGAAATTTCATACTGTTTTCCATAGCAGCTTCACCATTTTGCACAACCATTAACATGGGCAAGGGCTCCAATTTCTCCACATCATCACCACCACTTGTCTTTTGTTGTTTTTATTGTAGTTATTTTGATAATAGATATCCTTACAGGTATGAGGTGATATCTCATCGTAGTTTTGATTCACATTTCCCTGATGATTAGTTACATTGAAAACTACATGTCTTCTTTGGACAGATGTCTATGTCTATGCAAGTCCTTAGTCCTTTTCTACATTGCATTATTAGGTTTTTATTTGCTACTGAGTTGTAAGAGTTTCTTATGTTTTGGAGATTAACCTCTTCTTAGATATATGGTTTGTATATATATTTTCCCATTCTGTTGGTTGCCTTTTTACTCTGGTGATTGTTTTCTTTGCTGTGCAGAAGCTCTTTAGTTTGGTAAATCTTACTTATCTATTTTTGTTTCTGTTGCCTGTGTTGTTGGTGTCATAGCCATAAAATTATTGCCAAGGCCAATGTCATAAATCTTTCCCCCATGTTTTCTTCTAGGAGTTTTACAGTTTCAGATCATGCATTTAAGTCTAATCAATTTTGAATTGAATTCGTATATAGTGTAAGACAAGGGTCCAACTTCATAATTCTGCATCTGGATATCTAGATTTACCAACACCACTTATTGAAGAAACTACTCATTTTCCATTGTTTATTCCAGTGGTCCCCAACCTTTCTGGCCCCAGGGACCAGTTTCGTGGAAGACAATTTTTCCACGGATGGGATGGGGGATGGTTCAGGTGGAGCAATGGGGAGCAGCAGATGAAGCTTTGCTCACTTACTGACAACTCACCTCCTACTGTGCAGCCCAGTTCCTAACAGGCCACAGACCAGTACGAGTCCACAGCCTGGAGGCTGGGGACCACTGGTTTATTCTTTGCACCCTTGTTAAAGATCAGTGGAATGCATAATAAAAGTGTGGATTTATTTCCTGAACTCTCTATTACATTTTATTTGTCTATATGCCTGTCTTTATGCAGTACCATATTGCTTTGATTATTTTAGCTTTCTAATGTATTTCAAAATCAGGAAGTGTAATTGCTTCCAGCTTTCCTCTTCTTTTTCAAAGTTGATTTAATAATTTGTGGTCTTTTGTGGTTTCATATGAATTTTATAATTGGTCTTTCCATTTCTGTAAAAAAATACCTACCATTAGGATTTTGATAGAAACTGTATTGAATCTGAGGATCATACTAAGCAATATGGACATTTTAACCATAATAAGTCTTCCAATGCATAAACACAGGATGTCTTTGCATTTGTTTGTGTCTTTTTAAATTTCTTTCATCAAGATTTGTACTTTTCAGTACATCGGTCTTTCACTTTTTTAGTTAAGTTTATTCCTGAATGTTTTGTTCTTTTTGATGCTGTTGTAAAGGAGATTGCTTTCCTAATTTACTTTTCAGTTACTTTGTTGTTACTATATAAAATGCAACTGATCTTTGTATATTGGTTTTGTATCCTACAGTGTTACTGAATTTGTGTTTTGTTCTAATTGTGTTTTTTTATGGGTATCTAGGATCTCTCTTCCTTTCTGCTTTGGATGTTTATTTATTTATTTACACCTAACTGCTCTGATTAGGACTTCTAGTGCTGTATTGAACAGAAGTGGTGGGATTGGGTATTCTTGCATGGTTCCTGATCTTCAAGGAAAGGCTTTCAGTTTTTTCACACTTGAGTATGATGTTAGCTGTGAGACTTTCCTATATGACCTTTATTATGTTGACATACTATCTTTCTATACCTAATTTGTTGAAAAAATCTTTTTATAAAATGAAAGAATAGATATTACAATTTATGACACAGAAATTCAAAGAATCATACTGGACTATCTGGAACAATTATATGTCAAAAAACTGGATAACCTAGAAGAAATGGGTAAATTCCTAGAAACATACAACCTACAAAGACCAAATCATGAAAACATAGAAAATCTAAACAGAACTATAACTAGTATGGAAATTGAATCTGTAATCCAAAACCTCCCATCAAAGAGAAGCCTAGGACCAGATAGTTTTACTGGTGAATTCTACCAAACATTTAAAGAAAAATTAATTCCAAGTTTCTCAAACTCTTCCAAAGAATTGGAAAGGAAAGAACAATTCCAAACTCATTTTATGAAGCCAGCATTACATTGATTTAAAAGCCTGACAATGAACCACAAAGAAAAGCTACAGACCAATGTCCCTGATGAATATGGATGCAAAAATCCTCAAAAAAATATTAGCAAACTGAATTCAATGATACATTATAAGGATCATATCCAAATTCATGTGGAATTTATCACTGGGACACAACTATATTTCAACATATGAAAATAAATTAATGTGATACATCATATTAATAGAATGAAGGATAAAAACCAGGTGATCAACTCATTAGATGCAGAAAAATGTTTGGCAAAATTCAACATATTTTCTTGATAATAGTTAAAAAAATACTTGCAATAGTTTTAACCCTATAATTCAATTTGAGGAGAATTGACATCTTTATAATGTTGAGATTTGCAATCCATGAACACAACGTTTCCACTTATTTAGCTCTTCTTTTGTTTCTTTTTTTTCAGCCTTTAATGATGTTCAGTATACAGTTTCTGTATATGTGTTTTTAAATGTATACCTATGTATATCATTTTCTTTGGAGGAATTGTATATGGTATTGCATCTTTATTTTGGTTTCCTTATATCCATCGCTAGCTTAGCTTAGCTGGGAGGAGGAGGGGGAGATGAATCCATTTCAACTTGTCCAGACCAGGATTCACT
Organism: Grampus griseus; assembly: GCF_964374135.1. Lineage (NCBI taxonomy): Eukaryota > Metazoa > Chordata > Mammalia > Artiodactyla > Delphinidae > Grampus > Grampus griseus. The sequence goes on from NC_139001.1 coordinate 107,452,692, forward strand.
CTGTGCTTTGTTATAAAAATTAAAATATATTGCCTAATGAGAGTGATATCTATGAAGAGTATAGATAATATCAAAAAAGTAACTATTTTTAGGAATAATGACACAAATTCTTCATCAGTTCATATCAAATTTATCTTTCATATTCCTTTCATATCAAATGTTGGTATATTTTTATGTATATTTTATATTTCTAGCTACACATGATGTGGGGTCTTATATTTCTGTCCTATATTAATTTAGTTCTTATGCTTATAAAGAAGTGAATCCATGGGTGTAAATAAACACTGCTTCACTGAGTAGTACTATCAAGGGAAGTCTGTTTTCCTTTGATGCTTTAATGCCATTTTGAGAAAAATAATGCTGGGAGAATAATCTCCTCTCCTCATCCCTGTTTCCCAGGCAGCAAGGTCCATTTCCATTCACTGTACTTTCAAGCTTAAGTTACCTGTTATCTTCCCCGAGAAAACTGAGAAATAAAGCCATTTGAGATTAGAAAAGTAAATGTGCTCAGTATCAAGAACTTCTTCCTGCTGCTGGGTCCTGCATTTAATTTATCTCTCTTCTGGGTCCCTACAATCTATCTATCTCTTCATCAGTTGTGGATGAGTCTTTCACTCATTTTCACTGGCTTTTCTTTCACTAGCTTTACCTGTCACTAAGCTCCATTATCTTTGGAAGATTTCCCCTTGGCTACCTTGTTACACTAACTTGCCACTGAGTAGATATGTTTAGGGGTTAACCAAAGAATATATTAGATGGAGTTTGTAGAATTTCAAAAATTGCTTCAAGGCCACAGCTGTCATCTTTGTTCATACTGAGTGTAACTGAAACTCCTCTGCTATTTCCACAAACCTTAGTGTTTCATTTCCACTTTCAAAGCCATACATTAAAATCAACATTCCCCGGGTTGGTTAGAGAAGATGACAACAAAGCTACATGAATTTTATGATATCAACATAGGCACTTGCAGATGGAAAATGTAAGGTATCTGGAGCCTTACCTTTTGGGAACTTGCCTTCCTTCTCATTCTTCTCTTTACTTTTAAAGCAAAATCATTTCCTCTGACATTCTTTGCTTTGTGTTTTGGCAATGTTGTATTCTTTAATATTGACTTCTTGATAAATTACAATATTATTTGGTCCTTCCGATTCCTCCATTGTGATATAAATGTTTATTCAGTCATGTTTTTCTCCTTGCACCTGGTATTGTTGGCAGAGTTTTATGTCTTTTCTTACAATCAAGTTACCTAGCCTAGTAATCTGATGACTCCCTCACACATATGAAACCATAGGAGATTTAGTCTCATGCTGCTTTTGTTAAACAATGAGTGTTTGAAATGCTATCTCGAAAGCTGTGCAGGATGTCGAAGTCCTTGCTGTTCTTTCCAGACCCTGACTCCATACTGCTTCACACAAACTCATTTTGCTTATTATGTTTTCCTTCTGGTAATGTGCTACAGGCACAATTCTCTAATGGTAAGTCTTTTACAATGTCTTAAAAGTAAAGCAGGGCTTCCCTGGTGGCGCAGTGGTTGAGAGTCCGCCTGCCAATGCAGGGGACACGGGTTCGTGCGTGCCCCGGTCCGGGAAGATCCCACATGCTGCAGAGTGGCTGGGCCCGTGAGCCATGGCCGCTGAGCCTGCGCATCCAGAGCCTGTGCTCTGCAACGGGAGAGGCCACAACAGTGAGAGGCCCGCATACCGCCAAAAAAATAAAAATAAAAATAAATAAAGTTCTTTCCAACAGACAATAGGATGACTTCTTTTAGTGACAAGCAACATCTGATATTTACCAGTGGTGTGATGAAATTCTCACATCATAGGTCATGAGGGTTTAGAAACATCACAACAGGTACATATATGCAATGGAATATTACTCACACCACTGGTAAATATCAGGAATGAAATTGGGTCATTTGTAGAGAGGTGGATGGACCTAGAGTCTGTCATACAGAGTGAAGTAAGCCAGAAAGAGTAAAACAAATATAGTATATTAACACATATATGTGGAATCTAGAAAAATGTTACAGAAGAACCAGTTAGCAAGGCAGAAATAGAGACACAGATGTAGAGAATAAACGTATGGACAAAAAGGAGGAAAAGTGGGTGAGTGGTCGTGATGTGATGAATTGGGAGACTGGAATTGACATATATACACTAATATGTATAAAATAGATAACTAATAAGAAGCTGCTGTATAGCACAGAGAACTCCACTTCACTGTATTGTAGAAACTAATACAACATTGTAAAACAACTATACCCCAATAAAAAAAATTTTTAAAAAATCACAAAAATTCTTCGAGATTTTATATGTACTAGACAATTGTCTTAGCATGACAAAAATGCACTTTCTAGGTTATTATTATTATATAATAATAAATATAATTATTATTTAGTTTATTATCTTGATTTCAGACAAGACAATGAGAATTATATTCATGTATGGTTTAGAGAAGGATACACAAGAAGCATGTATCAGGGCTCACCAGCTCACCAGTCTTTACCAATCCACCTAAGTAAACTGGTTTTTTAATCTGTTTTTAACCTGGTAAATCTGGTTTTAAAATCAGGGAGGTTGAGAGGTACATACACATGACTGTACGTGCATGTGCGCACATGCACGCACATATGGAACTTATGTTAATATAAGCATACAAAGAAAGAACAAGTCCTCACGACATTATATTTTTTCCATAAACAAGTTTTTAGAGAATTTTAATACTTATAGGGTCGTAGATTATCCAGTTCGAAACTCTCATTTTGTAAATGAGAAAACTGAGACCCAATTTGAATAAATAACATTCCTAAAGTCACACAGTGTATTCAAACCTGAATTCACTTAAGAATTTACCTAATACTGATTGTTCTCCCTGCCCGGCCTTCAGTCTTTTTCCCTCAATGCTGCTGTTACAGATCAGACTGATGTTTCTAAAAAATAAATATATACATATATACACACACACACACACACACACACAGAGGGACAGAGAGAGAGAGAGAGGGAGAGATTGTGTGAAAACCTTCTGGTGTCCACCTTTGCCTATAAATTTCAAATTGTTTAGCACAGTCTATAAGGCTGTCTGTTATCTCCTGCTCTGTGAAACACTTTCAACCATGCCTCTCCTTTTGCACCAGTTCTATTTCCTTACATTTTGGCTGTAAATCAGGATTTCTGAGCCTTGGCACACTTACCATTTTTACCAGATCACCCTTTGTTCTGGGAAAGAGGTCTATCCCATTCATTGTAAGTTGCTTAGCAGCATCTGTGGCCTCTACTCACTAGCTGCCAGTAGCAACCCTGCACTCAACCCCAGTTGTAACAATCAAAAATGTCTCCAGAGATTGCAACTGTCCCCTGGGGGAGGGGGCAAGTTCCCTCCCTCCATTTTAGAAACACTGCTTTGAGACAGTAAACCATGGATTGGAACAATTTACAACTTTTAGAAACCTGAGAATGTTGTCAACCAGAATCCCATTATTCATTCTGCTCCTGCAAGGGACACCTTTGACTGTCTTGCTCTACTTTTAAACAACAACTCCTATTTCAAGATTTCACATCAACAACAACCTCCTTCATGGAATTTCTTTTAGGATAATTTCCTTAGGAAGGATTTCCCTTTTTTGAGGAATCAGGATAACTGGTGTGAATTTCTAACATGGAATCCTTGACACTTCATTGTGCTCCTTAGTAAATGTGTGCATCTCACTTATGAAATGTGAACCAATTGAGGGCAGAGACCACTCAGATCCATCTTTAATGTCTCATCCAGTCTTTCCACATATTCAATTTCAAAGCATTTTCTCTGATTGGGCAAGTCAGTGAGTGAGTAAGTTAATGGATGAATAAACAAATCAGTGAGTGGATAAATAAATGTCCCACGTAGCTAAACTGATTTATATAAACTCAGGTTGTGTTAAACAAAATGTTCTTACCAAATTGTCAACTAAATCAGAACCTAATAGGTTATGTAAAAATTAATCATGAAAGTGACTCACAAATCTAACAGGAAAAAATAAAAAAGGATTCTGTCACCCTTTGAAGGTATAGTGACATTCTCTTCTGCTCCAACTCAATCTGACACATATGCTATATTCTCATTTAATTAGTTGTCAAAAAAGGTTTTATGAAAGCTATAATGTAAGCAGTGCAAGCAATGGCTTTGCCAGAAGGATTTTCCTGCAAAAGGAAAGCATACATTTCGAACTCTACACCACTTATCACATCTTTACATATACAAAAGATAATGAAGGGCTTAGTATGCAAAATAGCCATATCATTCATTATAACCTTCCATTACTTTGATTAACCCAACCCAAGTCCCATCTCAATAACTTTGGGACAATTTTCAATATCTTAATAAATATTTTATTTTTACTAATAATACTCAATATATTATTCAGATATTTATGGGGTGTGGGGTTGCAAATATCTTTTTCTTCTCTCTGCTCACATATATTTATTGTTTCATTTATGTGTTGGTCTTAAATAAAACACATGTCAACCTTACAGACTAAAGACAATTAAATGTAGAAATACGTTTTGGTTAAGCTGACATTGTTTAGCCAGCTACCATTTATGTGCAAGAAAAAACTTTCAAATTTCCTATGGAATGATCAAAGAAACATGGCTATTTTTTTATAAATACATAAGAAAAATAGAAACAATACACTCTTTCCCAGGCTTTATGTACATTTGACTTGTTAATCTACTAACTTTTTTTTCAAGCAAGGAGTGTTGGATTAGGGTACGCAGAGGATTTATTGTGCTTGCGTATAAGTGTATGGAAATAAAGTCACATATATATCACATGTATATTTATATGTAGAGAGAAGTGAAGCAAGTAAAATATAATCATTGAAATACATTGGAATAATTATCAATATTAGTTACAGAGGAAACTAACTTATGAAGAAGAAAGGTCAGTAAATGAAATGTATTAATTTCTTAAACTTGTTGACATTAATTTCCCATGCTATTTAACAATCGTTATTCGAAAGTGATGTGATTGATGTCTTAACAGTGTCTGTAGATGGTGTTATTTCAAAGGCCATTCTGCAGCCCTTTATACAATAACAGACAGTATTCTTCATACAGTAACAGACACACTATGGGTTCTAAGTATGCAAGTCATAATTATTCTCTTTGGTCTGAATTTTATAGTATTTTATTTCTGTGCAGACTCCACTCTTAGACTCTGTCATACTCACAAGGGTTCTGTGACATGGATAATAAAATGGCAAAAAACTTCTACCAAGACATACATACAAGGTGTTCACAGAGGTGTCCACCCAAAAACTCAGTCTCAGGTAACTAAGTGTAACAGGGGTATATTTGATTCACATAATGCTGAGGAATGTATGAATCACAGAGGGAGGCACAAGCCTATAAGATTAATTGTTTTATGCTAGTTCATTCAAATTCATCACATAGGTGTTAATCACTATTTTAATAAATTTGTAGGAGGACACAAGCAAAGGCAGACTATTCCCTTAATTAATCAGCAACAGTTGTAAAATAAATGAGAATGTTTCTACAGGCTAACAGTCAGAACATAATTTATTATAAAAAATGCAGTGTTTGTGGGGCAGTAGTGTGCTTTGGGCAAGTTAATCTTGATAACAGATTAGAGTTCCTGAATTTGCTTAAAAAGATGTTTTAATTAAAAAAAAAAATCTCCTAGTCAGTCCTTCAGAGACATATAGCTTGCCAGGTCAACTTTAATGCTGAGGAAAGAAAAGAATCAATTACAATTTTAATTGGGAGAAACCATTAACCATATTTTGGGTAGGTCTAGTCTGAATCATGGGTAGAATTACCACACTCTACCTGGAATGGTGAGAAAAAACATCATATGTTTTCCTCTCCCAAGCCTAAGATCCAAAGGAACAAAGTAGTTGCAAATTTTAAATAGATGCATGGTGTTTTAGAATGGTCAAGATCTTACAGATCACCAGGACACTCCCATTGCTGATGGAGAAACTAAGGCCCAGAGAGTTCAAGGACTTTCTCCACATTGCACCATCAGATAATTGAAAGCTCAGGACTCTAGTCAAAGCATCTGGAATTTTAGCTTAGCAGCAGAATGTTTTAAGTTGTTGAGAAAATTAGAACAAAATAATAAGACTTAAATTTCCCAGCTTTTGAATTGAGTGGAAGAAATATAAAATTATTTGGAGTGGACATTTTAAAACATAACACAAGAAATAAACTCACAAAGAGCCAGTTAAAGGAGAAAGTGAGTAGATACATGAAGTAGAGAAAATTGATTGGAGAAAGAAAATACAAGATAGAAGTAAAAAGAAGGGAAAAAAGAAGATCAGGTAAGAAATGAGATAAAGTGAAAAAAAAAAGAAATACATAGGAAGTAATAGGTTATGCAAAACAGAGCCACAATTATGGTAGGAGAAGAAACTGAGGAAAAGATGTAGGAAAAAAAAGTATTTTTCTATTTTTATCCCACCCTTACCCTGCCACGAAAGCATATTTTTTTTTGAAGGGAAAAATCAAAATTTTATTTATTTCTTGCCAAATCCATTCAGTTTGGGGATATGGTGAAGGTCACAATTACTTGAAACTTATTAGACAGATCAAGGCAATCAAGAAGAAATTTAAAACCAGATAAAAAAGGGATCTATCCCACTGGACCATTGGGTAACATATAAATATAAATGTATATATTTAAATTATATTTGGACTAAACCATGTTCTGAGTGTTACTGAGTACTATTATGGTTGCTCTTTTAAGCATCCATTGTACATTTAAATGATACCAAGATATTTCTAAATATTGTATCCTTCATTCTTTAGATGCTACTTAGAGCTGTCCAGCAACAGCAGGTCATCTCACAGGAGGAAGGTAAAAACAGGCACCAGTGTCTTATCATTTTAAGGATCAGATAAATTAAAGCCAGGAGTCCCCTCTGGCCAGAGGTTTTCTCCTACTAATTTACACAAATCGGTGAATCCGATGTACATCATTTTACTATCCTTATCCTTAAAAATGTTTTACCAGGGATATGAAAATGATCAACAAATTGTATGTGTATTCAGACTTTCACACTGCTCACTGCTAGATGAATCCAGGAAAAGTTGAACAAGAAGAGAGTTGAATTATTATTACTTTGCAAGTTCTTTGAAGGTAAAGATTTAGTCTTAGTTATTTTTAATCTCTAAAGTTCTCACTCATCAAATGTTTTTTGGAAAAGTTAATTAAAAATTTATTTTTTCAAAACAGTATTTTGGGCGTTTTCAAACATGCAACTAAGATATTCAATTTAGATGTACAAAGTCTTAGTCATTCTATTGCTGTTTGATATCCACAGGGAATATAGTTGAGTAAAGAGGTTTCTACCCAGTTTATCTCAGAGGAAATGTTGAGAGTTCAAGTCATATTTATTTAATGTTTTGGCGCCCTTAGGGAAACAAGAGATTTCTATTTAGCCTATTTTAGTGAAAACTTTGGTGTCTGAGGGTGCTTATCAGTATATCTGGTAGCAAAAGCTCCAGGAATTTAAAGCCTTCTAGGTAACATGACTCACAAGAAAAAAACTTACAATATTCCACTAACAGTTTAATTCTAATGAAACAGTGAGGCTCTTTGCCTGAAAATCCCACTATAAAATCACCATTTCAGGATAATTACAGTGCATTAGCCTTTGTTTCCCTTTAATTGCCCAAGTCATACAGAAAAAGCAGAGAGTGGAGTTTAAGTATCATAGTCCTCCACAAATGGGCTTTGCTTGAATGAAGTTTAAATCAGAGTCCGAAAAGCTTATTCTAAAAGCATCTCTGTGAAGCCAGCCTCTGTGTCTATTGTAAGGATGTCCCTAAAGATGTCTTCATGAAAGTGGAGCATTCCTCTTTGTCAGCAACCTTGGAATAAATAGCCTGCTTCACCACCGAGAACAGTTATTTATCCACTGAATAGTTAATTTCTGTTTAATTTTATGATCCCAATGAAAAGTGTAACTTCCCAGATTTTTAGGTTGAGTTCTGGAAAGATTAGAATCAAAACTGTGACTTACATATAGAAAGACTGTGGATATACATTTTTAAACTCATTTTTAATGTCACCATTCTTGTCTTTTGCATTTTCTTTAGCTCTTTGACTATCCTGTATCTTACATAGCCTTGTAATAATTACAAAAATACACATATACACCTACAGAGCACTATATGCCTGATGCTTTTATGAGACAGCTTCTGTCAGCTAATCCTCACAACAAACCTTCTGGGAAGATAAAATACTAAGCTAATTCCCATGGTCCTAAAGACAAGAGAACTAAGTAACTTGCTAAAGATTACACAACTGTGAAAAAGTGAGAGAGTGGCATGGACATATATACACTACCAAACGTAAAATAGATAGCTAGTGGGAAGCAGTCACATAGCACAGGGAGATCAGCTCAGTGTCTTGTGACCACCTAGAGGGGTGGGATAGGGAGGGTGAGAGGGAGGGAGATGCAAGAGGGAAGGGATATGGGAACATATGTATATGTATAACTGATTCACTTTGTTATAAAGCAGAAACTAACACACATTGTAAAGCAATTATACTCCAATAAAGATGTAAAAAAAAAAAAGATTACAGAACTAAACAAAAGCAGAGATGGGATATAATTTTAGTCACTCTAGCTCCAAAACTAATGTTCTGAGCCAGTACTGTGTGTTGCCTTATGGTGTGCTATACATTGTAGAGTCCGATTCTTTAAATTAATTCTGAAATAAGACAGAATTTAGATGAATAAATGAGTAGACTGAGGATGACCAAGTCTCCACATCTTAGTGCGTGTAAAGACATGGACATCTGCAGCCCGTTGTTTCTCTAACTATGTTTTCAATGTTCGTTAGCCAAGTCACAATTTTGGCATTCTTCCTCACATTTCAGGAAAGAGTGGTTGCATAGAAAACAAAATTTTAATTAGAATTCCACAGCTTATTTTTAAAGTTTTAATCCTTAATTTGGTTTTGGTTCTTCCATAGAGGAAGTTCTTAACATTTATTCCTGACTCTTGGTGTTGCTGTCTATCGTCAAGATTTTTCATCTATGTGCATAATGAGTTCTAACTTAGTGCACACTTATTTTCTTTGTGTGTCTACATATATATTGAGTGATTGACTTGGCACACAGGCTGCAATGCTCTACACCTCAAATTAACTTGTTTAGTCGACACCAGTATTTGCAAAATAATTGAAATATTTACATTCTAATATCCTCAGTTAACACAAGCATTTGGCAATTTAATATTGGAGATTTCTCTGTTTCCTAAAAAATCCAACTAGAAGTGGAAAACATAGCTGCTCTTCTAAGTTACCTTTTAACCAACATCTTTTCCAACTATGTTTGACTATAATTTGGATAATTTATGATTTTCCATTTCCTTCATCACCAAAGCTGAATTGTAGTCACCAAGTACCAGGCACTTTGCTAATTATTGGCAATATGGGGGTGAAAAATAAATATATCGTTACCCAAAGAAGGACATAACTTACTGAGAAACAGAGCAGGTATTTCTGGGAAAAGGTGGCAAGATTTATAGGTGCCTAGAAGTTATTGAGTGTCTATAGAATAGGCATTTGAAAGTGTTGTTTTTATATAAATAAATGCATAATTCAAATATGTATAGATGGCATTAAAGAATTTTATCTAGATTATTCTCCCAGTGGCCTCAACTTCTTCTTTCATATCTGTTTGGTCTTGGAACTTCCTTCCTACGGATAAATCATATACATTTTTCCTTTTTTTTTCAGGAAAAAAAGTTACGTAATCTCTAGGTGGGATAGTTGGCCATCTTTCCTTATGGTCTGCACCATGTATTTTTAGTGAATGGGTTTCTTTCCTAAATGATTCTCCCTGAGATATTGATGTTTGGCTGTAACTCAAGAACTCGAGACATTCACTTGCAAGTTGTCACTATAATGCTAAAGCAAAGCATTGAATAGTGGAAAAAATCAGCCAATCAACTGTTTGTATCATCTTTATGGTGAGAGACAATTGGACTGATTTTTCTAAATGATATTTTTGTTCATTTGTATAACCATGGTTTCTATTCATTCAATTATTTGAATGAACCAGATGTTTCGGTGTATTGCAGACATAGTCTTGGTTAGTTGTTAGCAGAAAAGCAAAGTTTAAGTGGAGAAAAATCTCCAGTGGAAATGGCCAGTGGTAAGAGATGAATATTATTCAATATGAAATATTCAAAATATACTCTAAAAATAATATATAAATAATCTGTTAAACTTGAATATTTTTATTGATTTCTTCAACAAACACATTTTTTTACCATGTGTCAAGACCTGTACTGCTGGAATAAATGACTCCACCAAAAATCTGTCAATTCAATTCTCAAAACCTGGGGTGGGGGGAAATTTTTCAAAAACGAAAAAAGAAATAAAAACTTTCTCAGAAAACCAAACATTAAGAGAATTCATTGTCAACACACCTAAAAGAAAAGTTAAAGAAAATTATTCAGGAAGAAAGAATGGCATCAGGTTGAAACTTGGGTTGATAGCAGGAAATGAATAGTGCTAGAAATGAAATAATGGAAGATGAAATTAAATTTACTTTTTTTCCCCTTACATTTAATTGTTCTAAATGCAGCTGACTATGGAAAGCAAAAGAGTACCTAAGTCCTATGTGTTTGTAGCATGTTTAATATTAAAAGGTGTGACAATGATAACACAAATGATGGAAGAATAAAGATAGAATAAACTGTTGTAAAGTTTTTCTACTACAGGTGAAGTGGCATAATATTATTTGAAGGTGGACTTAGATTATTTTAAGATGCGTATCCTAGGACAATACATAAAAGAAATGTTTAAAAGAGGCATAGGTGATGCATCAATAGAAAAGAAAACAAGATTCACCAATTTAAAGACAGGTATTAGAAGGTAAGACTTGATTATAATCATGCAAACATTAACCAGAAGAAAGCTTAAGTAGCTATATTTATATCAGATAAAGTAGACTTCAGAATAAGGATCTTATTCGGAATAAAGAAGGGCATTATAAGATGATACAGTGTCAATTCTCAAAACAAAAAAATCATGATTGTATATGCACATATATTGAGACAACAGGGGTGGATAGTTAGGTAGTGACAGCTACAAAATGTGAGGTTTCTTTGTATAGTTTATGAAAATGTTCAAAAATTGATTGAAGTGATGGTTGCATAACTCTATTAAAAGACATTCGTTTGTATACCAAGTGGGGAAATTATATGGTATGTGTATTATATCCTAATTGAGTTGTTCATCTTTTAAGAAAACAGTCCTCAATTTTTAGCTTACATCTAATACAAAAATTAATTCAAAGTGGCTCATGACCTAAATGTAAAACCTAAAACTCTAATATTTTCTAGAAGAAAACATAGGAGAAAAAACTGTGTGACTTTGGATTAACCAAACAGTTGTCATACACAACACCAAAAGTATGATCTGTAAAAGAAAAACTTGATACATGGAACTTTATTTCAATTAAAAACCTTTGTTTGGGGAACATTCATTCATTGCTAGTAAAAATGTAAAATAGTACAGCCATATCTTAAAAAAAATTTCACCTGTTTTTCTTTAATAAAGTTAAACATATTCCTACCATACAACCCAGAAATCTCTCTTCTAGATTTCTACCCAAGAGAAATGAAATATTGTGTTCACATAAAATCTATACATGAATGTTTATGGCAGCTTTATTAATTATGCCAAAAACTGAAAGCAATCCAGATATCTTTCAACCCACCAATGCATAAACAATCTGTGATACGGCCATACATTAAAATGCTACTCCTATTAAAAGGGACAGAAGAACTATTGATTTATGTAGTAACTTGGTTTGCTGTTAAATGTTTTTTTGTGTGTGTATGAAATGAAAGATGACAAACCCCAAAAGATACATACTGTTTGATTACATACAATAAAGCAAAACTAGAGGGAAGCAAACAAGTCAGCGGTTGCCAGGGGTTGGGAGGGCAGGGATTATCTGCAGGGGACAGCTTGGGGGAAATATTAGGGTGACAGAAATATTCAGTATGGAAAAATATTAGTGGACACATAATTCTATTCATTTATCTAAATCCTGTAAAACTACACAACACAAAATTTGAACTTTATGTGTTTTTTAAAATTGATTGATTTATTTTTGGCTGCATTAGGTCTTCATTGTGGTGCGCGGGTTTCTCATTGCAGTGGCTTCTCTTGTTGCGGAGCTCAGGCTCTAGGCGCACAGGCTTCAGTAGTTGTGGCACGTGGGCTCAGTAGTTGTGGTTCACAGGCTCCAGAGTGCAGGCTCAGTAGTTGTGGCAAACAGGCTTAGTTGCTCTGCAGTATGTGGGATATTCCTGGACCAGGGATCAAACCCATGCCCCCTGCACTGGCAGATGGATTCTTAACCACTGCTCCACCAGGTAAGTCCTTTATGTGGTTTTTGTAATCAACCAAGATGTGAAGGTAATAGATTCTTCAAAAAAGTCAAGATCACAAAAGACAAGACAAGACTGGTAAGTGTCACAGATTAGAGCAATTAAGGAGACATGAAAACTAAATTCACTGTGGGATCCTGGATAGGATTCTGGAACAGAAAAAGGACAATAGTGGAAAAAGTCATGAAATCCAAATAAAATTTATAGTTTAGTTAATAGTATTGTACCAAAGTTAATTTCATAGCCTAAATAAATTTCCCATGATTATGTAAGATATTAACATAAAAGGAAACTGGATAATAGCTATCTAGGATTTGTAAATCTCTGAGTCCAAATTATCTCAAAACAAAACAGAAACAGAAAAACATTAAAAAAAGCATTACACCAGGGTTAAAATATTCTGTATTCCTCAAATATATTCCTCCTATATTAACCCATCTTTTTAAATCATATTGTATGCTATGGTAGACTAATGAGGTCTCCTTCACATGTGTGCATGCATGCATGCACACACACACACACACACACACACACACACACACACACACACACACATAAAAGGTGCCCAAGTTCTGATCCCTGGAACCTGTGAATTTGTTACCTGATACAGGAAAGATGATTTTACAGATGTAGGATCTTAAGATGGGGATATTATGCTGTATTATTCATGCAAGCCCAAATTTATAATCACAAGGGTCCTTATAAATTAGACACAGGAGGGTCAAAGTCAGAGATAGAAGGGAGAAGACCATGTGATTATGGGAGCAAAAATTTGATGTTATAGTGCTGCCTTTGAAGAGGGATGCCGCTCTAGAATCTAGAAAAGGAAAGGAACTAGATTCTCCCTTAGAGCTTTTAGAGGGAGCATGGCTCTGCTAGCACCTTGATTTAATTCCAGTAAAACTGATTTTGAATTTCTGATCTTCAGAATTCTAAGAAAATAAAGTTATGTTGTTTTAAGCCACTGAGTTGGAAGCAATTTGTTATTTCAGCAATAATACAGACACATACTTTTTAGTCACTGTGCATCTGTCCAGGAATGAAGTGGGTTAAAAATGGATACATTTAATTATATTTTAAACAGCAACAACAAAATTGTATTTGATTCCAATTATAATGTTACATGGACACAGTGAGAATTTTTAGCCTGTGAATGGAAATATTTAAATGAAGTGGCCTTAGAACATCTCCCAGAAGACCTAGCTTTCAAGTTTAATTTAGTATTCACAAACAGTATCCAATGGCTACTACATTCTAGGTACGGTCATGATGATGTCACATTCTATAGTAACAACATCATGCTTGTTTTCCTCATATTATAGATAAGACTATTGAGAATTACTTACCTATTAAAGATCTATGGCTACCTTAGTAAAAACATTAGATGCAATTGCTTCTGTATCCTTGGTCTTGCCTGATTGCATGAATGCACTGCCAGTCACTGTGTCCAAGGTGGAATTGCAGAGAAATAGAAGAAGCCATTCTCAGTGTCCTTTTAGCAACAATGCTGGCTTCTCTCCACTTAGTCTTGTCTGGAATTCCATTATTATTGCTTCCTTGCAAAGGCTTAAAAAGTCATTTAGCACTTGAAATCTTTATAAGCTCACTCCTTCAGGGGAACTAAAAGGCTGTCTACTGAGCGCAAGACCCTAAAAAATTCAGCATTGAGTTTGTTCGGGGGAAGGTCCTACAGGAATATCACATGAGGTCAGTGGCTGTCTCTCAGGTAGGAGAAGAAAGATGATCATGATATTAGGTGGACAGACCTCTAGCCAGTTTTCTTAGGCCTAATAAGGTCCATGCATTCATACAGGGGCTTGAAGTTATCAGATTAGAGCAAGTTTCAATGTCTGTCATTTTTTTCAGAGCAAATTCTTTCCCAAACCACATGCTTCCCTGAGAGCTTTTCTCACCACCCCGTTGGATTGTGCAAGAGTAGGAACTTCTACATGGGCCACAATGGCTCACATCTTAAGGTACTAAAATATTACCAGACTATAATTTTATTTTTAATGCAAATAAAAGAGATTCAGATGCCATATCCTTCTTTAAGTCATCTTGTTTACTATATAGGAAAAAAGTAAAATTAATAATTTAACTTAAAAATGTATAATCTTTAATACAGGGATGTCTAAGTATTACCAAACTCAGGCTCATCTGCTTGCCATACAAAAGCCAATGATTTGAGAGGCAAGTGTCAGTGGGAGGAAAGTTGCTTTAATCAGAAAAGCCAGCAATCTGGGGAGAAGGTGGACTTGTGTTTTGAGACCAACTCCCAAGATTCAGCTCAGCTATGACAGTTTTTAAAGGGAAAAATAGGGGTTGGGGAGAAGAATCTCAGTGAATCACTGAAGCAGGAGGGTGAGTTCTGCATCCTTCACCATTGTGTACCGATTGGCTGACTCTCTCTTCAGATGTTATCTTTCCTGTGTGATATGCCCACAGGATTACTAAGGGGGCTGGTAGGGGTAGAGAACTGGTCGTTTTTTTTTTTAACTGCTTCATTCTTACTTCTTTTTATCTGAGAAAAGAATCAACAGTTTAGGCAAGGCATGGTGTGCATTCAGGAGAATGTATGTCAGGAGTTAGGTTAAATTGCTTAGAGATCTCATTCCTATAATTAGTTTTTAAAATTAGAGGGGAACAGAAATGGGTAAATAGAAAAAGGGGCAAAAAAGCTGCTTTCATAAGGGCACCTCCCTTTGCAATAGGTAAAATTTAAATCCAGAAAACTTTTATTGAATTAATTTAAAACAATTGGATTAATTTGAAAGCCCATCGATGATGGTAGATAAAGGGAATTGGAACAGGAAAAATTCAAATTGTTATATGTGTATGAATATGTTGGTGCTACACAGTAATATGTGTACATGTTTTGGCCCCATATCCCGGATCCTCTGGTTAAGAGCTGATATTTTGATTGATGTATTTACTTAATATCTCATTCCTTTTCCCCCCTTATCGGTAAACTAGATAAAATCTGCATCACAGAGTTGTGAGAATTCAGTTAAATGAGGCAAAAGTTATTATAAAAAATAATGAACTTTATGGGTAGTATATAAGAGATAAAAAATTTCGCTATTGCCATCATTTAGAACTTTACTTAAAATATATCATCTATGACTGTTATGAAATTAGCAGTAAGAAATATGATGAAAAATTTCCCAGTGATAGTAAAAACTGATTCAGCATTTTCTGAGTTGAGTAATGAATCATTATTCCTTTGCTGAGTTATACATTTCTAGAATATCAGACACTCCAGAGTCTAACCTAACACACTTTCAGTAGTTAGATCATTCAGCTAGAATCAAATTTGAAATTTTAAAAATTTGCTTTCATGGATGCAGTTTTCTGATTTAAAAGTTATACAATAATTTGCACTAAACAAGGAGCAACTAAGTAGGGGCTCACAGGGAAATTCCTTCAGTCCCTAGGCTTGACTGATGTATATTTAGTAGAAAACTGCTCATAAACAGGAGCTTTTAGTACTTGAAAAAGGAAAGAGCTAAGCTAAATTATTTATGTTGTTCTTTATAGTCTTTTAAGATAATGACTTTCTTTATCAACCCTTATATCTTAAAGCACTTTGGAAATAAAAACTCTGCTTTCCGATTTCTCTATTTCTAGCTTAGTGGAATATGAATTTAAAAAGTCTTGTTGTAGGGCTTCTCTGGTGGCGCAGTGGTTGAGAGTCTGTCTGCCGATGCAGGGAACACGGGTTCGTGCCCCGGTCCGGGAAGATCCCGCATGCCGCGGAGTAGCTGGGCCCGTGAGCCATGGCCGCTGACCCTGCGCGTCCGGAGCCTGTGCTCCGCAACGGGAGAGGCCACAACAGTGAGAGGTCCACGTACCGCAAAAAAGAAAAAAGTCTTGTTGTATATGTAACATCCTCTCCCATGCAAGCATAAAAGGCATTTACAACAGCCATGGTTTGGTGACATAAACAATATTTTACAGTAAATACTAGTATGGCTAGAGAATTCAAGTTCATGACAATCTACAAACCTCACAATTCCATTCTAGGTATACATACCCCCATTCTACAGATGAGGAAGCTGCAGCTTTTTTTTTTTTTTTTCTAAAATGATATAGTCCCTAATTGGTAGACCCTGTTCTTGAACACAGCCCAATAACTTCCTCAGTATATTTTATATTTTCAGTTAAAACCACTAAAATGATGACATTGACTCATCTCTATGGTTTTAGTTTTCAAGTCTCTAAACAGTGATGAACTGGAATTCAATTCTTCTGCCTCCATACCTGCTGCCTATCCCTCACCTTCATATGGCTATTGCAGGTGATTATTTTGTACTAAGCATCTTCAGTGTGGTGGACCAGTGATGAGAAACAAAATGACAGCTAGCTTAGACTTATGTCTTTTGTACAGAGATATTTCCAAATATATCACAAACAGGAAAAAATTCAACTTCCAGCCAATAATTTTGCATTAATAAAGAAAAAGTCAGTACATCTGATTTATTGGGAAATCTTTCCTTACCAGGACAGAAAAGTGTTCGTGTCTGGGGTTTTATTTTCCACTGAATTACCTATTGGATATACTCTTTTGGGTCACCAGAAATGAAGGGTTCTTTTTAAAATAAATGATTAAAAAATCAGAGTGCCAGTGCTAATGGCACAATAAAATTGACAAGTTGAAAATAAAATGTCAGAAATATAAAAAATTAAAGTTCTCATAACAATATGAGCCCACCATACAGCACACAATATTTAAATTATGGGGGAGTTACTGACCTAAGTAGCAAGTTAAAATCTCTGAAAAAAAAGAGAATAAGAAATTTTGATCCAATTTTCATTTCTTCATGCGAATGTCTTGATAAAGTATATGTATTATTGATGTATTATTATTGGTGCTTTAACTGTATTTGTGACAGAAAGAGAATCTGTTTGATGTAGGGGAAACACAAATCCACGTTCTTTTCCTTTCTTAACTCTTGGCTTTGACCATGCTGTTTCACCTATTTGTCCCTCAATTTTCTTATCTCTAAAGTGGGGAAGATATTTCTGTCTTGTAGAGTAAGAAAAAAAACTTAGAACAGTAGCTAATATAGTGTGAGTTCTGGATTAATGTTAATCCCATTCCTATGGGAAAGAATTCTAAAATTAAGGCACAATGATATGGCATGATAAAAAACAAAAGCATTAAACACATATGGTCATTAGTCTCACTCAGCTGGCTTCTAATTTCTCACTATGCTATTGAATTTATGTTCAAATTTCTTAATATATTTTAACACATTTACCTCATTTTAGCCTAGCAGAATTTAAGATGTACAATAATTTTGGAAAGATGGTAAAGTGGTGTCATAAAAATTCTGAAATTACATAATCAAAAAACACATAATGATTCGTAATGAAGCTGCTAGGTGTCGTTTTGGCGGGGGGGGCTCTGAGGATGTCTGGTTCTTTATGTCTCATCACAGAAAGAATTCAGCGAGAGGTAAAGTGATAGATAAGAAGTAATTTATTAACATAGGTTGCTTGTGAGTCTTACAGGTGGGCAGGCAAGAGGGTGCTGTGCCCCAAGATCTTAGTGGGCTACAGTTTTATAATCAAAGGAAAAGGGGGGAGGGGAAAAGACCACTTCTTCCTCATTCGTGAGTAGACGTTACGTTTCCATCATCAGCTCCTCCTGCAGGTTGGACAGGGGAGTTTTCTTGTCCCTACACTGTCAAGCTAGGCCTGTCATGACACTATGGAAAAGTTATTTCAGGTCTCAATACAATGAGTGTCTTTCACTTTGAAATGTCACCTTTCCATAAATTATTGTTTTTTTATGAGTGCAGAGATCATGTCCTAGGGGTCATTAACTCACTGAACTCACTGGGCAGGATGTGGGTCTCATGTCACCACTGTTTTATTGTTTTGGGGCATGTCTTGTGCTTCTGTTGCTTGGTTTTGTTGCTAAGCAAGCCTGCTTGGTTTTGCGGTTAAGCAAACTTTCTTTCTTGAGTACTTATTTACTTACAAAAGTGCCCCATGCTTTTTCTTCTACTTACAATCCCCTAGCGGGATTAACTATTTAATCAGTTACTTTGTCCCTTTCCTCTGTCCCTATCAGTAAGAATTAAAATATACTTGCCAAGTGAACTTCTATTTGGCAGCAAGGAGAGAGAGAGGGAGGAGGGCAGTGAGATGAAATTGTTGAGCAAGATAACTTGAAGAATTTAGGAAGAATAGCAGCAACTCAATTTTTCTTGCGTGGGCCTTGATGTCTTTATCTGCAAAGTGAGAAGATTTTCCTTATAGTGAGTGTAAAATGAAAGCTATTCTGACTCTAATGTCTCCTTTTTATCACAGAAAAGATGGTTTGGCGTTAGGATATAAGAAGTCCAACTAGTATTACCAATCTCATTCATGTTTCTTTTTCCCCTCCCCCCGCCCTTTTCCTCCTCCTTTTTTTTCTTCTTCAGGATTGATAGAAAACGCACCATCATTTTCTGTTAATCACCTAACAGAGGAATAGTAACCCAGTCTCATTAATGTTATTTTTTTTTCCTTTACTTTATTTTAATTTCTTCTCTCCTTAATATCACTCTACTCTTACTGGAACAAAATATCCTTATCTAGTACCATGCATTGCATTGAACTCTGAACTATCTCTGGCCTGTCTACAGCTATAATAAGTTTGCTACAGGTCCATGCTGACAGTCACTTTTCTCACACTCATATTTAGATTGACCCCTACATCTCACATTCTAAACTATGAAATCCTCTTAGGATCTGTAAACTTGTTCTTGTCACATTTATATTTGTAGCACACCTTACTACTTTATTTATTCACTTCTTTGCTAAAAGGATTTGAGGCAGAATAAAAAAAAAAGTCATAAACAATAAAGCTATAAAATAGGACTAGATTTTTTTAAATTAGAAATTGAAAAGGAAAAAGAAAATATGTCTGCCACAACATATTTAGTTTACTCTGTGCTCCCTGGCAGCCCAGTCATAAAGGGTTATGTGTTGTTTCATTGTATTTCCCTATCAAAGAAAAGAAAACTGCTAAGTTAAAAAATACTCCACTTTATTCTGGCAGTATATTGAATGGAAATGTCTCATGTGGTAGCTTATATAGGGAGTATTGCAGATTGTAGTAACATAATTGATCATATCATCTTTGAACAAATAAAGCATTTTTTTCTTTTAATAACTTTATTCTTAGAAAAGCATGCCATCTTATCATAAGTAACTCATTGAAAGTAATTTTGTAAATAGCAAAATGTGTTACTCATATTGTGTAGCTCTCTTTCTTTTTTAATTTTTGGTGTTTATAAATGATCACCAAAAGAATGCACCCATGTTTTTAAATGAAATAATACAGAAGATCTATCTGCTTCAGCCCACCTTTTACTTTCATTCCCAAGTCACAATTTGTTCAAGTGAGCTGCTTTGTCTGTTAGTGACAATCATATCTCCAAGTGCTATGCTTCTAGGGGCAGTTAGCTCTATAATTCATATGCACACACTTTCACTTTCACACTTTTCCTCCTCCTAGAATATAGTTTGTCTCTAATCTGAATAAAATAGTCAAATATTATAGCAATTTAACTAAAAATTAGCTATCATTGCAGTATAAAATTGTATTATACTTATATTCCCTAGTGGATAAGCTCTGTGCTGTGATTCCTTTGCTGTTGTTTACCCTGGAAGTCCAGAGTCTGAACAGTTCCTGATCCATAGTCAGTATTCAATAAAGAATTATTGAACATATACATTTTCTTTCAGAGCATCTTTGTTTCTTCAATTAATAATTGACTCATTCTTCCTTTGCAAATTACCACTTATGTCTTTTTTTTTCTTTTTCTAAATGTACTTTTTGCTTATTTTTCTATTTTTTAAAAATTTATTTTTTTAAAGTATAGTTGATTTACAGTGTTGTGTTAGTTTCTCTGTACAGCAAAGCAATTCAGTTATACAAATATATACATTATTTTTCATTTGGTTTATCACAAGATACTGAATATAGTTCCCTGTGTTATACAGTAGGACCTTGTTGTTTATCCATTCTATATACAATAGTTTGCATCTGCTGATCCCAAATTCCCACTCCATCCCTCCCCCACCTCTTGATTATTTTTCTATTGAAGCTCTGTTTGCCTAGACCATCACAATCAGAAACCTTTATCTGATTAAACTAGCTATTTTCAAGCTTATATTAACAAGTTATAATAAGCAAAGAAAATAAAAGCATTTAGAAACTTGTGAAAATGACAACAATGCATGAGAAGTGAATAGAGGCACTCCTTTTTAAAATTTTCATTTCAGCATAAATTCAGCAACACATTTTAATGTATTCATACAATCATGCACTCATTAAACAGAAAATTTTGAACAGTTAGTGTATGGCAGATCTGCACTGCTTACACCGAGTGTCAAAGATACACTCCTGAAGATCTTTCCAAGCAGATAAGTGAGACATACAACAAATTAAGTGGTTGCTCTCAGAATCTGATTAGAAGGTACAGTAGGCATACAAAGGAGAGAAGAATCTAGGGCCACATGGTAGAAGATCATCTTGGACAGTCTTCACAGAACTTATGTCATTTGAGCAAGTTTATAAAGGACAAATGAGCAAGTAGGAAAATAGAAGAACATGGTCAAAGCAAATACTCATGAAATTTGAAATTGATGGCATCCAGCAAAGATAGGTAGTGCAGAATGCTTACAGCATAGCTTACAGGGAAGAAAGTCCAGATAATAAGGACCTTGCAGGCCAGTTAACACAATGAGTGGCCATTTTAGGTCATTTAAGGAAAAGATCTGGATTTAAGGAAGATAATTTTGACAGCTCTTTGTAGGATGCATTGGAGATTGAAAGACCTAAAGCAGAGAGACAACTTAGGAAGATATTGTACTAGGTTAGAAGAGGACTTTGAAGCCCTGAACTTAGAAATTGTCAGTAGTGCTATAGAGAAGTGGGTAGAACTCAGAATTAAATAAGAGCTTGAAAGAAAAGGATTTATAGCTGAGAACAGATCAGTTCAAAAGTCACACATTTAATAAGACCTGTCCTGATACTAGAACTGAAAAGTTCTTAGCCAAGTCAACAGGGTTCTTTAGAAACTGAGACACAGTTCATCACAGAAATTGTCATATCTAATTTTTATTTTGGTGAACAAATACATTATTGACTTCCTAATACATATATACACATATACATTATTTATGCATATACTATTTATGTGTATATATGTATGTATGTATATATGTAAATTATATATATAAATTATATATGTGTGTGTGTGTGTGTGTGTGTGTGTGTGTGTGTGTGTATATATATATATATATATATATATATATATATATATATATATATATCTTGGCAGAAAAAAAAAAAAACTACAACCAAGATTACTCTACCCAGTAAGGATCTCATTCAGATTTGATGGAGAAATTAAAACCTTTACAGACAAACAAAAGCTAAGAGAATTCATAACCACCAAATCAGCTTTACAACAAATACTAAAGGAATTTCTCTAGGCAAGAAACATAAGAGAATGAAAAGGCCTACAAAATAAAAATAAGAAAAGGGTAATAGGAACATACATATCAATAATTACCTTAAATATAAATGGATTAAATGCTCCCACCAAAAGACACAGATTGGCTGAATGGATACAAAAACAAGACCCATATATACGCTGTCTAGAAGAGACCCATTTCAGACCTAGGGACACATACAGACTGAAAGTGAGGGGGTGGAAAAAGATATTCCATGTAAATGGAAATAAAAAGAAATCTGGAGTAGCAATACTCATGTCAGATAAAATAGACTTTAAAATAAAGAATGTTACAAGGAACAAGGAAAGACACTACATAATGATCAAGGGAGCAATCCAAGAAGAAGATATAACAATAATAAATATATATGTACCCAACATAGGAGCTCCTCAATACATAAGTCAAATGCTAGTAGCTATAAAAGAGGAAGTCGATAGTAACACAATAATAGTGGGAGACTTTAACACCTCACATACACCAATGGGCAGATCATCCAGAGAGAAAATTAATAAGGAAACACAAGCTTTAAATGACTCAATAGAACAGATAGATTTAGTTGATGTTTATAGGACATTCCAGATAAATACAGCAGATTACATTTTCTTCTCAAGTGCACATGGAACATTCTCCAGGATAGATCACATCTTGGGTCACAAATCGAGCCTCAGTAAATTTAAGAAAATTTAAATCATATTGAGCATCTTTCTGACCACAATGCTATGAGACTAGAAATAAATTACAGGGGAAAAAAAAAAAAAAAAGAAAACCCACAAACACATGGAGGCTAAAAATACAACAATAAATAACCAAGAGAACACTGAAGAAATCAAAGAAGAAATTAAAAAAAATAAATAGAAACAAATGACAAGCGAAAACATGATGATGCAAAAACTATGGGGTGCAGCAAAAGCAGTTCTAAGAGGGAAGTTTATAGCAATACAACCCTACCTCAAGAAACAAGAAAAATCTCAAATAAACAACCTAACCTTACACCTAAAGGAACTAGAGAATGAGGAACAAACAAAAGCCAAAGTCAGTAGAAGGAAAGAAATCATAAAGATCAGAGCAGAAATAAATGAAATAGAAACAAAGAAAACAGTAGCAAAGATCAATAAAACTAAAAGCTGGTTCTTTGAGAAGATAAACAAAATTGATAAAACTTTAGCCAGACTCATCAAAGAAAAGAAGGAGAGGACTCGAATCAATAAACTTAGAAATGAAAAAGGATAGGGTAGAACGGACCCTGCAGAAATACAAACATCATAAGAGACTACTAAAAGCAACTCTATGCCAATAAAATGGACAACCAGGAAGAAATGGACAAATTCTTATAAAGGTATAATCTTCCAAGACTGAACCAGGAAGAAATAGAAAATATGAACATATCAGTCACAAGTAATGAAATTGAATCTGTGATTAAAAATCTTCCAACAAACAAAAGTCCAGGACCAGATGGTTTTAGAGATGAATTCTATCAAATATTTGGAGAAGAGCTAAAACCCATCCTTCTCAAACTCTTCCAAAAAATTTCAGAGGAAAGAATACTCCCAAACTCATTCTACGAGGTCACCATCACCCTGATACCAAAACCAATGAAAGATACTACAAAAAAAGAAAATTACAGACCAATATCACTGATGTATATAGATGCAGAAATCCTTAACAAAATAGTAACAAAAAGAATCCAGCAACACATTAAAAGGATCATACACCATGATTAAGTGGGATTTATCCCACGGATGCAAGGATTCTTCAATATATGTAAATCATTCAATGTGATACATCATATTAACAAACTGAAGGATAAAAAACATGATCATCTCAGTAGATGCAGATAAAACTTTTGACAAAATTCAACACCCACTTATGATAAAAACTTTCCAGAAAGTGGGCATAGAGGGAACTGACCTCAACATAAGAAAGGTCATATATGACAAACCCACAGCAAACATCATTCTCAATGGTGAAAAACTGAAAGCATTTTCTCTAAGAGCAGGAACAAGACAAGGATATCCAATCTCATCACTACTATTCATCATAGATTTGGAAGTCCTAGTCACAACAATCAGAGAAGGAAAATAAATAAAAGGAATCCAATTGGAAAAAAAGAAGTAAAATTGTCATTGTTTGCAGATGACATGATACTATACATAGAAAATCCTAAATATATCACCAGAGATCTACTAGATCTAATCAATGGATTTGGTAAAGTTGCAGGATAAAAATGATGCACAGAAATCTCTTGCATTCCTATACATTAACAATGAAAGATCAGAAAGAGAAATTAAGGAAACACTCCCATTTACCTTTGCAACAAAAATAATGAAATACATAGGAATAAACCTTCCTAAGGAGGTCAAAGTTCTGTACTCAGAAAACTATAAGAAACTGATGAAACAAATCAAAGATGACACAAACAGATGGAGAGATATACCATGTTCTTGGGTTGGAAAATCAATATTGTGAAAACGACTATACTATCCAAAGCAATCTACAGATTTAATGCAATCCTTTTCAAATTACCAATGGGATTTTTTACAGAACTAGAACAAAAAATCTGAAAATTTGTATGGAGACACAAAAGGCCCCAAATAGCCAAGCAGTCTTGAGGGAAAAAGCCAGAGCTGGAAGAATCAGGCTCTCTGACTTCAGACTATACTACAAAGCTACAGTAATCAAGACAATATGGTACTGGCACAAAAACAGAAATATAGATCAATGGAACAGTATAGAAAGCCCAGAGATAAACCCATTCACCTATAGTCAACTAATCTATTATATAGGAGGCAAGGGTATACTATGAAGAAAGACAGTCTCTTCACTAAGTGGTTCTGGGGAAACTGGACAGCTACATGTAAAAGAATGAAATTAGAACACTCCCTAACACCATACACAAAAATCAACTCAAAATGGATTAGAGACCTAAATGTAAGACTGGACAGTATAAAACTCTTTGAGGAAAACATAGGCAGAACACTCTTTGATATAAATCACAACAAGAACTTTTTTGACTCACCTCCTAGAGTAATGGAAATAAAAACAAAAATAAACAAATGAGACCTAATGACACTTAAAATCATTTGCACAGCAAAGGACACTATAAACAAGATGAACAGACAACCCTCAGAATGGAAGAAAATGATTGCAAACCAATCAATGGACAAAGGATTAATATACAAAGTGTATAAACAGCTCATGCAGCTCAATATTAAAAAAACAAAAAAAACAATCAAAAAATGGGCAAAAGACCTAAAGAGACATTTCTCCAAAGAAGACATATAGATGGCCAAGAGGCAAATGCAAAGCTGCTCAACATCACTAATTAGTAGAGAAATGCAAATCAAAACTACAATGAGGTATCACCTCACACCTGGTAGAATAAGTGTTATCAGAAAATCTACAAACAACAATTGCTGGAGAGGGCGTGGAGAGAAGGGAACCCTCTTGCACTGTTGGTGGGAATGTAAATTGATACAGTCACTTCAGAGAACAGTATGGAGGTTCCTTAAAATACTAATAATAGAATTACCATATGACCCATCAATCCCATTACTGTGCATATACCCAGATAAAACCATAATTCAAAAAGACACATACATCTCAATGTTCATTGCAGCAATATTTACAACAATTAGGTCATGGAAGCAACCTAAATGCCAATTGACAGACAAATGGATAAAGAAGATGTGGTACATATACTCAGTGGAATATTACTCAGCCATAAAAGGAATGAAATTGGGTCATTTGTAGAGATGTGGATGGACCTAAAGACTCATACAGAGTGAATCAAGTCAGAAAGAGAAAAACAAATATCCTATATTAATGCATATATGTGGAATCTAGAAAAATGGTACAGATGAACCAGTTTGCAAGGCAGAAATAGAGACACAGGTGTAGAGAACAAACTTATGGACAGCAAGGGGAGAAAGCAGGGCAGGGAGGGTGGTACTGGGATGAATTGGGAGGTAGGGATTGACATATATACACCAATATGTATAAAAGAGATAACTAATATGACCCAGCTGTATACAAAAATAAAATAAAATTCAAAAAATAATCAGTCCCAGCTTGCAAGAGCTGATAGACATGAATTCCATTAGGGTGACTCGAGAAGGAATCTGTCCTGGCCCCTACCTAGAAGCAAGGCTGCAATCTTATGGCTTGGCAAAGTGCAGATCTGTCCATTGGTGGTGTAATTTGGACACGATTTAAGAGTAAGAAGAGTTATTACAGATTTTTTTTCCCACCACAGAAGTGTTTGCTCTCTATGTCCAAGGAAAATTAAGCCTGGAATTAAAATGGACTGGCTGGCTTCATTAGCTGTAAAGTTCCCATTTTTCATTAATTGCTGGGAGGCTGAGTGACTTCATAAAAAAGCTTTTTAGTGCATGAGGCACAGGATATTAAAGATAACAAAGATAGATAGCTGCACCACCCAGGAGGGAACGTTATCCTAAGAGATGCAAATTCATTGTCATTTATGACTGGGTGGTTGAGAGTGGAGGAGGCTCAGATATTCCCCAACTTTGAGTGTTTTCTATTAATGCCACATTTCATTTAGAATTTTGAAGAGGAATTGAAATTGGTGTATTTGGATTCAAATGATGGTTTATCCTGCATTTACAAGCATGTATGCATGAAGGAAAAACAAACAAACAAACCTTTATGTGGTGACTCAAACTACTGAGAAAAAAAAGAAAAGAAAAGAAAGAAAAGAAACTGCTTTACTCCACAGCACAGCCAAAATGAGTCTGATCAGAAATGTTTGAATCAAAAAGTTATACAGATCACTCTTGATATTTATGTAGAAATGGTTGACCCTAGTGTATTTTTACATGAGAGAGAAATTACAAATATTATATTCCTTTAACTTTGTAAACATCTCCTCTGTGATTTGGATATGTTTAAAAATAATTGAGAACATTTTTTGTCTACCTTTTGCATTAAAGACATCACTATATGAAGAGCATTTGCACAATGCAATGTGATATCAGAATTACTTCCAGGAAATGGAAGTGTAAAATGTTTTGTCTGTTAAGGAACTAGAGCTGATAATGTTCCAAGTATAAACAAATTAATTGGGATGGCAGAGTAAAGGTTGTTGGAGGGATTTTAAAAAGAATTACATTCACCTTGACAATTTTAGCAGAATTTCACAATTAACTTTTAACAATCTTACCCTAGTTCAGTGATCAAGAGAAAAAATAATAGAGAAAATTCTAAGTGACATGAATTAGAATAGCCACTTCAGAACCAAACATATAGTATAGTTTCTGCAAATCTGTGGATATGCTTTAATAAAATCTCTAGACAGCAGAATTCTCCAGATATGTTAGTCTCATGTTTGGTTTCTTTTTAACTAATTATAGAAATACTGAAAAATAACATGTTAGTACATTGCACATCATACTGTCTTAGTAAATGATTGAAGTGCTTTTAAGATGCTGATCCAAAGTCCAGAATGAGTAGGCAGCTATGCTATTCCCTGGATGCCAATGCATGCAGAAGAGAATAGTGTAAGGCTCTGTCAAGGCCCTACAAAAAGCCTTTGTTCCCACAGAATCATCATTGTGCTCCTAAAGTATATATACATATATATATATATATATATATATATACACACACACATATACAGACAGTAGAATATAGGTTTATATAGGTTTATATAGGATATATATATATATATATGGAGATATATATATATATACAAACACACACACATACATACATACACAATGGACTATTACCCCGCCACAAAAAAAATGAAATAACGCCATTTGCAGCAACACAGATGGACCTAGAGGTTATCATACTAAGTGAAGTAAGCCAGACAGAGAAAGACAAATATCATACGATATGTGGAATCTAAAAAATGATATAAATGAACTTATTTACAAAATAGAAATAGACTCACAGACTTAGAAAATAAACTTATGGTTACCAAAGGGGAAAGGGGAGGGGGAGGGATAAATTAGAAATTTAGGAAGAACATATGAACACTACTATATATAAAACAGATAAGCAACAAGGACCTACTGTATAACACAGGGAACTATACTTAATACCTTGTAATAACCTATAAGGGAAAAGAATCTGAAAACAAAATATATATATATATATATATATATATATATATATATTCAGTTGAAACTACCACAACATTGTAAATCAACTATACTTTAATAAAAATAAATAAAATAAAGTAAGGTTTAATTCCTCGATTTTCAAATGACAAAGCAAAGCTTACTTGCTCAAGTAGCCATAGCTAGTAATCTGCCAGGCAGAACTGACACCAGAGGCTGATGTGGGAGCTCACACCTCCTCACTACCCCACCACAGCACCATCACGATGTCTCAATCTCACATGGCCAGTGTGTGCCGACACAAGAAGAGTACTTTGAATGAGGGGCTATGGGAGGCCAGGACGTCCATACACCATCAGTTGTTGTCCTCAATGAAGTTTGTCAAAATCATCTTTTTCTTCTGAAGAAAGCAATGTACTGACAAGAAAAAAAAAAAAAGTTTATATTTATAGGTCTTATTCTCAGCCAAACATTAATTTCTTTTCTTTTCTTTTTCTTTTCTGTAAATGTCTGCTTTTAGATATATCTAAGTGTGAAAGACACTTGAAAAAGAGTTATGGTAATCAAAAGGTGAACTTGATGAAAGAACCAGTTGTTAAGGTTATTGTGATCATAACTGTCAAACAGAAAAGACATATTATATCCTCAAACAAGTACAATTGCCTCAGGGACACTTAGGTGAAACATTTGAAATTGGTAACATCTCAGAAAATCTGGGACGTTGGGTGACTGTCATCTTGGTTGTAATTCAGAAGGATGCCTCCCATGAATGCTTAGAACGGTTTCTCTTCCTCTTCCTGTTTGCAAAATTGAACAGAATAATAAAAATAGCTGTAATTATTTTTGATATATTTATTAAGATATAATTCACATACTGTAAAATTTACCCATTTAAAGTACACCTAGTAGTTTTTAGAATTTAGTATATTCAGAGTTGCTCAAATACCACTATGATCTGTCAATAATTTAGATCATTTCCTTCATCTCAAAAATAAACACATAACAGTTAGCAGTCACTCCCATTTTACCCTCCTGTCCCATATTACCAGTCCTAGGCAAACACTAATCTATTTTTTCTCTATATATATTGCCCTTCCTGTATATCTCATTTAAATTGAATCATATGATATGTAATCTTTTGTAACTGGCTTTTTATGACTTAACATAATGTTTCTAAGGTGCATCCATTTTTAGCATGTATCAATACTTCGTTTATTTTTATTGATGAATAATATTCCATCATATGGACATACTACATTTTGTTTATCCATTCAGCAGTTGATAGATATTTGGGTTGTTTCTACCTTTTGGCTATGAACCTTCATGTCTAAATTTTCGTGTCGACATATGTTTCCTTTATCTTGGATATCTACCAAGGTAGGAGTAGAATTTCAGGCTCATATGACAACTTCATGTTTAATCTTTTTAAGGAAATGTCAAACTATGTTTCAAGTGACTGCCCCATTTTACATTCCCACCAGCAGTGTATAAGCATTCCAATTTATCCACATCCTCAGCAACACTTATGATTCTCTAACTTTTTGATTATATTCAGCCTAGTGTGTGTGAAGTAGTGTCTCTTTGAGGTTTTGATTAGCATTTCCCCTAATTATATGTTCAGCATATTTCCAAAAACTTATTAACTATTCGTGTATCTTCTTTGCAGAGATATCTATTCAAAAGATTTGCCCAGTTTTTGGGCTTCCCTGGAGGCGCAGTGGTTGAGAGTCTGCCAGCCGATGCAGGGGACACGGGTTCATGTCCTGGTCTGGGAGAATCCCACATGCCCTGGAGCAGCTGGGCCCGTGAGCCATGGCCACTGGGCCTACACGTCCGGAGCCTGTGCTCTGCAATGGGAGAGGCCACGGCAGTGAGAGGCCCACGTACCGCAAAAAAAAAAAAAATTTGCCCAGTTTTTAATTGAAGTATAGTTGATTTACAATATTGTGTTAGATTCAGGTATACAGCAAAGTGATTCAGTTATACATATTTTTTTCAGATTATATTCCATTATAGGTTATTACAAGATATTAACTAAACTTTCCTGTGCTATACAGTAAATCTTTGCTGCTTATCTGTTTTACATTTAGTAGTTTGTATCTGTTAATCCCATACTCTTAATTTACTCCTCCTTCCCTTCCTCTCCCCTTTGATAACTGTAAGTTTCTTTTCTACGCCTGTGAGTCTGTTTCTGTTTTGAGTATATATTCATTTATACTATTTTTTAGATTCCATATATAAGTGATGTCATATAGTATTTGCCTTGTTCTGTCTGATTTACTTCACTAAGTATAATATTCTCTAGGTTGAAGCACATTGCTGCAAATGGCAATATTTCATTACCTTCATGGCTGAGTATTATTTCACTGTATACATATACCACTTCTTCTTACCAATCATCTGTTTATGGGCACTTGGGTTGTTTCCGTGCCTTGGCTATTGTAAATAGTGCTGCTATGAGCACTGGTGTGCATGTATCTTTTTGAAATTATAGTTTTCTCCAGATATATGCCAAGGTGTGGGATCACTGGGTCATATGGAGACTCTATTTTTAGTTTTTTAAGGAAACTCCATACAGTTTTCCATAGTGGTTGTACCAATTTACATTCCCACCAACAGTGTAGGAGGGTTACCTCTTTTCCATAACGTCTCCTGGATTTATTGTATGTAGACATTTTGATGGTGGCCATTCTGAATGGTGTGAGGTGATAATTTGGCCATTTTTAGTGGAGTTGTTTGTCTCTTTACTATTCGTTGTAGAGTCCTTTATATACTCTGAGTATAAGTCCCCTATTAAACACATTATTTGTAAATATTTCAGTCATTCTCTGTGTTATCTTTTCACTTTTTTGTACTGCCATTTGGAGCATAGATCTTTTTACCTTTACAGTAGTTTAATGTGTCTATTTTTTAATTTGGTTACTTGTGATTTTGGAGTCACATCTAAGAAACCACTGCTTAACCCGAGATCACAAAGACTTACATCTATGTTTTATTTTATTCTATAAGTTTTATATTTTTAGCTCTTAAAGTCCGTGATCCAGTTTGAGTTAATTTTTGTTTATGATTTGATATAACGTTTCAAATTTATTATTTTACATCTTGATGTCCAGCTGTCCCAGGGCCATATGTGGAAATGAATGTTCTTTCCCTATTTAATTGTTTTGGCATCTCTACTATGTTCAATTCAATTGAACATAAATAGACTAAAACATCTAACACCTAATTTGTTAAATATTTGGGGAAGTAAAAGCTGTCTGAGCTGAACACAAATCCACACAATTAACATAGAAAGGTTTTCCCTTCTGAAATGAGGATGATGAAGTTCTTTTGTCCTGGTTAATTGAATTTTATAGTTTACTGTGAAAAACCATTCTTGTCAAATATTTAAAAGGATTTTGCCATTAATTCATTTCTTCCTTATTACATTTTTGTTTTGATTTCATTAAATGACAATTTACCTGAATTATTTCTTTGAAATAAACAAAGCTATTTCTATTGTTTCAAAACAACTTTATGAAAAGGTATAGAAAATGGAAAAATCAAAACATTTAAGCTAAATATCCATTAGAATTATTGGACTGAAAAAAAAATTTTCATTACCAGCATGTAATCCTTTGGAGATATAATGAATCTCTATATAAACATGAGTAGCACATTTTACTTTTTCTCTGCCTAAGTGACAGGAACAAAATAAATTACCTAGTGCCCAACATTCTCTCATATTTAATTATAAGAAAAAGCCTCAAATTGAGTGTTTATAAATTGTTATAATAATAAATCATATGAAAGATGCTCATCTACATGTTTATTAAAAATCATATAAAGTACTTTAGTTTATGCCAAACTTCTTCCTGCATGCTAGTATATAGAAATAAAATTGATTTTTTTGGTCAATATATTTGTATCTTGTAAGCTTGTTTAATTCATTAATTTTAGGAAAATTTTTATATTACATTGGATTTTCCTCATAGATAATTACTCCATCTGCAAATAGAGACTGTCTTATTTTTCCCATTAAAATCTATATGGCTTATTTCCTCCTTTTGCTTAACTGTACAATCTACATTGTGCAATAATTCGAATATACTACTGGATAAGAATAGTGAGATCAGACACCCTTGCCTTGTTCCTGTTCTCATGTGGAAAACCTCTGGTCTTTTACCCTTAAGTAAAAGTAAAATGATAAGTATATACTATACAGTAGGTTAACTGTAGTTTTTGTTGCTCTTTGCTAAGTTAGTTCCTTCTATTCCTTGCATCTTCTGAAAGTTTTTAATTATGAATGTGTGTTGTTCTGTCAAATGCTTTGCCTACATCAAGTGATATAATCACATGATTTTTTTCTTTATCTTGCTATATGGTAGTTTATATTGATTGATTTTCAAATATTAAATCATCCTTGAATCCCTGGATTAAACCCCATATAGTCATGACATACAGTATAATTATTCTATATTGATGAATTATGTTTGCTAATATTTAAAATAATTTTTATTTCTCTATTCATGAGGAATACTAATGTCTTAATTTTCTTTATCCTTCCCTCCCTTTCTCCTCTCCTGCCCCTCCCCCTTCCTTTACTGTTCTGTCTGTCATACTCTCTGGTTTTGTCTTCATAAAATAACTTGGGAAGTATCCTTTCCTCTTCTGTTTTCTAGAGCAGATGATATATATTTGGTGTTAATTCTTTTTAAAAGTTATAAATAATTCTGCAGTAAAGTTATCTGCACCTGAACATTTTTTTTGAGGAGTTTATTACATAATTAAGAATTCAACTTATTCAATAGTTATAGGGCTATTCACATTATTTCATATAGGATGAATTGTGGTAGTTTGTGCTTTTGGGACAATTTTTGCATTTTGGATAGATGTCATGTCATGTGT
The DNA here is from genome assembly GCF_964374135.1 of Grampus griseus. NCBI lineage: Eukaryota > Metazoa > Chordata > Mammalia > Artiodactyla > Delphinidae > Grampus > Grampus griseus. The sequence goes on from NC_139001.1 coordinate 107,485,599, forward strand.
GTAGACTTGTTCATAGTATTCCCTATTATCTTTTTGAAGTTTGTAGTCTGTATCCCCTGTCTTATTTCTGATATTAGTAATTAGTGTTTTCTCTCTTTTACCGTGTCAGTATTGCTAGAGGTGTGTCAATTTTATTGATGCTTTCAAAGAACTAATGTTTTGTTTCATTGATATTCTCAATTTTTTTCTGTTTTCAATTTCATTAATTTCTGCTATTCTCTTTATTAATTATTTTATTCTGATGACTTTGTTTGGCTCTACTTTTCTTTTTTCCCCTGGGATCCTGAGATGAAAGTTGAAATGATTGATTTGAAACTTTTTCTCTTTTCCAACATAAGCATTTAGTGTTATAAATTTCCCTCTTAGCATTGCTGTAGCTGTGCCTCACAGTTTCTGATATGTTGTATTTTCACTGCCATTCAGTTCATGTATTTTTTTGATTTCCCTCTGACTCATGGTTTATTTAGAATTGAGCTGTTTAGTTTCCAACTGTTTCATGACTTTTCTCTTATCTTTCTGTTTTAGTTGCTAGTTTGATCCCATTGTTGACAGAGCATACACTCTGTGTGGTATCAACTGTTATCGTGGAAAATCGTTTGATGACCCCAAATATTGTCTATCTTAGTGTATGTTTCATGGATACCTGAAAACAATGACTATTATACTGTTGGATGAAGTGTGCTATAAATACTGATGATAACCTGCTGGTTGATAGTGTTGAACTCATCAGTATATTTATACATTTTTTCTCTAATTGCTTCATCTATTGTTGAGAGAGAAATATTGAAGTTTCCAACTATAACTGTGGATTTATCTGTTTTGCTTTCAGTTCTAACACTTTTTGCTTTACATATTTAGCAGTTATGTTTGTTGGTTCATACACATTTAGAATTGCTATGTCTTTTTGGTGGATTGATCATTTTATCATTTTGTAATGTTTTTCTCTGTCTCTGGCAATTTTCTTAGCTGAAGTCTACTTTACCTTAATCCATTCTGTCAATACATTCCAATTGTTCTATTGAGACTATTTAAATTTAATGTAATTATTATTAAGGCTTAAGTCTATACTTTTGCTTTTATTCATATTCTGTTTGTTCTCTCTGTTTTCTGTTTCTCTATTTTCCTTTTTCTGTCTACCTGTAGATTTCTTGAACAATTTTTAGAATTCTGTTTGGATTTAGCTCTAGTTTTTTGAGTGTTTTTCACTGTATTTTTCTTTTAATGGTTTCTCTAGGTATGGTGACTTATCATAGTCTATTGGTATACAGTCTTTTACAAGGTCATGTGAAGTTAAAAAACTTAACTCCTCTTATGTCCTTTACTCTTCTCCACTTAGAATATAATTGTCTAAAATATCTCTTGTACATGTTAAGCTCTTTTGCTTCAATTGTCAAATATAATTTAGGAACTAAAAAGAAGAAAACTATTTACTCTTAGGTTTATATTTTGCATTGTTTTTCTTTCTTTCTGATATTCCAAAATTTCTTCTTTCATTATTTTTTTTTGTTTTTAGACAAATTCCTATGGTTGTTCTTTTAAGATAAGTCTGCTGGCTGGCCACATAGTCTCTTAGATTCTCTTTATTTGAGAATGTCTTGAATCCTCCTTCATTCCTCAAGGATATTTTTGCTGGATTCAAAATTCTGCATGGATAGTTATTTTCTCTCAGAAGTTTAATATGTTCATGTCATTACTTAGTGGATGGCCTCTATGGTTCATGGTAAGAAATTCACTGTTATTCAAATCATTTTCTTTTTGTAGGTAAGTTTTTGTTTTTGTTTTGTTTCTTCAGGAGTTAACTACGAAGTGCCTTAGCACAGATTAATTTTTGTTTATCTTCTTTTAGCGTCTTCCCAGTTTATCAAACCTGTAGCTTTACATCTTTTGCCAAATTTGTAAAGTTCTCATTCATTACTCATAAAGCACAGGGTTTTTTTTTGTTTGTTTTTGCTTTTTTTATTTTTTTAACATCTTTATTGGGGTATAATTGCTTTACAATGTTGTGTTAGTTTCTGCTTTATAACAAAGTGAATCAGTTATACATATACATATGTTCCCATATCTCTTCCCTCTTGCATCTCCCTCCCTCCCACCCTCCCTATCCCACCCCTCCAGGTGGTCACAAAGCACCTAGCTGATCTCCTTGTGCTATGAGGCTGCTTCCCACTAGCTATCTACCTTACATTTGGTAGTGTATATATGTCCATGCCTCTCTCTCACTTTGTCACAGCTCACGCTTCCCCCTCCCCATATCCTCAAGTCCATTCTCCAGTAGGTCTGTGTCTTTATTCCTGTCTTACCCCTAGGTTCTTCATGGCATTTTTTCCCCTTAAATTCCATATATATGTGTTAGCATATAGTATTTGTCTTTCTCTTTCTGATTTACTTCACTCTGTATGACAGACTCTAGGTCCATCCACCTCATTACAATTTTGTTTCCTTTTATGGCTGAGTAATATTCCATTGTATATATGTGCCACATCTTTATCCATTCATCCAATGATGGGCACTAAGATTGTTTCCATCTCCGGGCTATTGTAAATAGAGCTGCAATGAACATTTTGGTACATGACTATTTTTGAATTATGGTTTTCTCAGGGTATATGCCCAGTAGTGGGATTGCTCAGTCATATGGTAGTTCTATTTTGAGTCTTTTAAGGAACCTCCATACTGTTCTCCATAGTGGCTGTACCAATTCACATTCCCACTAGCAGTGCAGGAGTGTTCCCTTTTCTCCACACCCTCTCCAGCATTTATTGTTTCTAGATTTTTTGATGATGGCCATTCTGACTGGTGTGAGATGATATCTCATTGTAGTTTTGATTTGCATTTCCCTAATGATTAATGATGTTGAGCATTCTTTCATGTGTTTGTATATCTTCTTTGGAGAAATGTCTATTTAAGTCTTCTGCCCATTTTTGGACTGGGTTGTTTGTTTTTTCATTATTGAGCTGCATGAGCTGCTTGTAAATTTTGGAAATTAATCCTTTGTCAGTTGCTTCATTTGCAAATATTTTCTCCCATTCTGAGGGTTGTCTTTTGGTCTTGTTTATGGTTTCCTTTGCTGTGCAAAAGCTTTGAAGTTTCATTAGGTCCCATTTGTTTATTTTTATTTCCATTTCTCTAGGAGGTGAGTCAAAAAGGATCTTGCTGTGATTTATGTCATAGAGTGTTCTGCCTATGTTTTCCTCTAAGAGTTTGATAGTTTCTGCCTTATATTTAGGTTTTTAATCCATTTTGAGCTTATTTTTGTGTATGGTGTTAGGGAGTGATTAATCTCATACTTTTACATGTAGCTGTCCAGTTTTCCCAGCACCACTTATTGAAGAGGCTGTCCTTTCTCCACTGTACATTTCTGCCACCTTTATCAAAGATAAGGTGACCATATGTGTGTGGATTTATCTCTGGGCTTTATATCCTGTTCCACTGATCTATCTTTCTGTTTTTGTGCCAGTACCATACTGTCTTGATTACTGTAGCTTTGTAGTATAGTCTGAAGTCAGGGAGTCTGATTCCTCCAGCTCCGTTTTTTGTTCTCAAGATTGCTTTTGCTATTCGGGGTCTTTTGTGTTTCCATACAAATTATGAATTTTTTTGTTCTAGTTCTGTGAAAAATGCCACTGGTAGTTTGATAGGGATTTCATTGAATCTGTAGATTGCTTTGGGTAGTAGAGTCATTTTCACAATTTTGATTCTTCCATTCCAAGAACATGGTGTATCTCTCCATCTATTTTTATCATCTTTAATTTCTTTCATCAGTGTCTTATAATTTTCGGCATACAGGTCTTTTGTCTCCTTAGGTAGGTTTATTCTAAAGCACTGTTTTTAGCTCTGCCATCTTTCTCCTCTTCTTATGGACTTTGGCAACAGAAATCTTAGTTTTTGTTTGTTATAGTCTTATGGGCCTGTGAGACTCTGTTCTTTATTTTTTTTTTTAGTCTATTTTCTCTCTGTTGTTCACATTAGGTAATTTCTATTGTTCTATATTCCAGTTCATTAATTCTTTCATCTTTCCCATCCACTCTGCTGTTGAGACTATCTATTCAGTTTTGTACTTTAGTTGTTATATTTTGCAATTCTAAAATTATCAGTTTATTTTTCTTTCTATCTTCAATTTATTTGCAGAGACTTTTGTTTGTTTGTTTGTTTCTGGAATATTTATAATTGCTTGGTGAAGCATTTTATTATGATTGATTTAAATTTTTTATTGGATAATTCTAACATCTTTGTCATCTCTCTGTTGGCATTTATTTGTTGTCTTCATTCAAGGCAAAGGAAAGAATGTCCTGATTTTTATGTGATGACTGATTTTCTATTGAAACTTGGACATCTTGGGCATTATATTCTGAGATTCTGGATCTTATTTAACCTTGTTTTAACTGGCTCCCTCTAACTCTGATCTAGTAGGGGAAGAGAGGGTTCCACCTCATTTCTGCCAGGTGTATGTAGAAATAGAACCTCCTTCCCCTCTGTTAACACCTGAGAGAGTTTCCTATTATTTCTAAACAGTGTTGAGCACTAGGTCTCTGCTGACATCATTCACATGGGAAGAGTAAGAATGTTGTGTTATTGCCCACCTTGTGATCCCTATTGACGTGGGCTTCTGTCCTCATTACCATTGGCCATAGGTAAAAGTCCGAAATCTCCACTAAGATTTCTCCCACTCCACTCACCAGGAAGGTGTAAGGTTGCCTCATTGCTCCAATTGGTAGAAAGTCCAGGCTACCCAGTTAGTCTTTATTGACACTGGGGAGGGGCAGGTCCTCATTGCTGCCCAGTGCAATGAATGTTCCAGCTTCCTACTTGGTTCCTCTGACATTATCCCAGCAGATATGTTGGGATTCATTATTAGGGCCTCATGAGGGCAGAAGTCTAGACTCCCCACTAGGCCCTTGCTGATGTGGGTGGAGATGGGGTATCTACTTTTTTCTGTGACATTTGGCTGGAGTAGAGCCATTATTTTAAAAACATCTTCTGTCTTGCTAAACTGAAATTTCCCTGATCCTTTGTAGACAGAGTTGGCTTTTGCTGTGACTTTGTTTGTTTGTACTTATTGGCATTTGTGGCTGCTGACTTCTTCACCTCCCAGTCTAGGAAATTTAAAAAAAAAAAAAAAAGAAACTTACCATTGGGCTTCATTTTTTGGATCCTGAGTTCTCTTGATGGTCTGCCTCTTCTTATGTTGTTTTTAGTAAAATGTTCAAGTTTTGTTTTTAATTTTATTTAGCAGAAGGAATAGAGAAAATCATGTTTACTTTATCTTCCCAGAGCAGACATAATCGTTAATCCATTTTTACTGGAAACCATTACTTTCTAACAATTTAAAAGCTTATTTTTGCATTAATCCATATTTTTCATAATATATTTCTCCCTTTATTCATTTATTTATTTTCAGTTGATTAGTGTTTTGAAGTCTTGAAAAGAGATTCCCACATTTTGATTAAGGTTCAATTATTTCTTTAGACAGTGAATGTGGCAAATTTGTAGAATACTGAACTAAATTTTACAGCTAGAACATCATCCTAAAGTTAATTTTTGGAGAAAGTAAAGAATTGGCTGTTTTTAAAGTTCTTTATGAATGTATAAGAGTGTATATAGATTTATAGCTCTATTATGTATATGTACCATTTGAATTAAGTCAGTTAATATCCCATTATTGCATTTGATTATTTATTCATCGCCTGACAATCCAGAGACATTAAAAATTCAGTCCAGTTGCCCAACCAGAACAATGAAGAAAATAATTTATTGTTTCTGTTCACCATGGCAATCACTGGTTCTGGCACCATGCCTGATACACTTGGTATACCAATAAATTTTGGTGAATGAATAAATAAAATGACTGCCATCATTATTCCTAGAACATAGCCATGTAGTTCTCTTATGACTCTGCTTTATAAAATGTGCTTAACTTTTAAGTTGAATTGAGGCTACCAAAATTTTGTTAGAAGAAGAATACATGGCTATGGTTAATATTCAATGGTATATGGTAGCCTCTTAAAATTTTATGAATTATTCAAGCAAAGAACAATGACTAAAGTTTCTAGGATCAGCAAAAAGCTCATATTATAGGATACCTGGAGAAAGGGCTAAGAGGCAGAGTTAAACAAGTAGAGCTGTTCAAGGGTAGAGGAAGAAATGCCACATGGCAATTAGTGAATATTATGCACCTCTCACATTCACTGTACCTCAGTTTCCAAATAAAAATATGAGGTTAATTTCCATTGTATTTAATGGATTTAGAATTATTTGAGGATCTATAGAAGTGCTTCAAATTTGAGGAGCAGAAATGAAAGAGGAGAGTCACCAAAAACGTTCAGGTGATCTTTCATTTTACATTGTGAGCTCCTGAAGCACACCTTGCTTATCTATCATAAAATTCCCAGTTTCCGACACATAGTAGGATCTCAGTAAGTGGTTATTGATTAAATATTAAGATTTGCTATTTAGATATCATGTTCAAGTCTCCCTATCTGTAGTTGAAGAATTGCAACCAAGAGACACTGCTTAACTCATCCGAGATAGCACAGCAAAAACTGAGTCATAATTTTTGGACGAGCTTGCTTACCACTTCCTAAGACTGTGGAATGCTGTATGTTTCAGTAAAGTTTATTACAGGATGTTTTAATGAAATAAATGTACCTGGTTCGATATTGAAGTGCCAAATAAATGCAGAAAAGTAGCATTAATGCTCACTGGAATAAAACAATATGATCTAGAAATTAAAAAAAAAACACAAACAGGAAAAAAGTAGACTTTCATTCTAAGGAATACACATTTTTTTTCCTTCTTCTCAGATGTCCTCAATGTTAATTTGCAACATTAAATCAAAGAGGTTTAAAAAACTAGAGTAGCCTCCTAGGCTCTTCAATTGAATGTCAGAAGAAATAAAAATGTGATCCTAGAGTGATAAGAATAGTGATTAAATTTCAACATTTGCCATCATGTTTTCCAAAATTAAAGTGAGAATTAGCAGTTAAAATCTAAGGAAAGATTTAATAGCAAATAAAGTAGAGAACACCAGCCATTCATCATGGGGGTCTGAAGATTTATCATTGCTTAATAGAGGCTTGCAATATCACAATAGCCACAGAGCTAAGTTTGATTGAACAAACAAACAAAAAACAATGATAAGAAATCAATATAAACACCAGATAAAATAATGACAACCCTACTACATTTAAATTTTACTAGTTATTTAATTCTAAAACATAAAAACATTCAAAATGATTTAGATACCTTAAATTGGTTGTGGAACCAATTCCAAAGTTTGACAAGGGGATAGGGAGTTTCCCACACAGTGTCAAGCAATTCTCAGGCACCAGCTGGATGCCTTACAATTCAACTTAGTTCTGGCACAATCTACCTGGAGATAAGTGTAACCAAACCCAAGTTCCTATGCCCGAGGCACAGTGAGGCCAAATAAACCAATATGTCGGAGTTTGGAGCAGAGAAATGTTTATTGCAGGGCCAAGCAAGGAGAACAGGTGGTTTGTGTTCAAAATCCCCAAACTTCCCAATGAGTTTTGGAGAAACTCTGATTGGTTGGTGGTGAGGAAACAGGGTGGTGCTCCAGGAATCTTGTGCTCAGCCTGAAGTTACCATCCTCTACCTGGGTGGGGGCCTTACTTCCTACAGAAGAGCTCAAAGACATTGTTATGTATAATATATTCCTTGAGGAGGAACCAGAACCCTGCCAGAAGGCTGCACTATTGTTTCTTGACTGCTCCTTGCATTCCCTCCCTTCTCTGATTAGCAATTATTTGATTCTGCCCTTTGGAACTCAGGGAAGGTCAAGGAGACTGAATGAAGCCTATTGCCTACAAACAAGAAACAGGGGACACAGAAAGTATTTGTACCCAGGAGCCCCACAAGTGTCCTGGCTTGGTTTCAATAGTATCAGTTTCACAGGTTAAAATTTCCATCCTACAAGACTGCCACCCCACCCCAACCCCTACTCACTTCAGATACCAGTTGCAACCTCAGGTTATTGTCTGTGCTTGTGACCGAAATGTATAGATTGGAGGTTTCCTATGACCCCCTCCTTGGACTTCAGATACTAACCGCAAGTCCAGGTACTGTATTTCTAACCAAATGGCTATAAATCAAAGGTTTGATTAATTTGCCAGAGCACCACATATTTTACTTACAAGATTACTGGTTTATTATAAAAGGATATAACTCAGAAACTGCCTGAAGGAAGAGATGCATAGCGCAAGGTGTGGGGAAAGGGCTCTGAGTTCCCATGCCCTCCCCAGGTGGGCCACTCTCCCAGCACCTGAATGTGTTCACCAATCTGGAAGCTCTCTGAACAATTTCCTTTTGAATTTTCATTTATAGGCATAATTGATTGAATCATTGTGCATTGGCAATTGATTTACCTCCAGCCCCTCTTCCCTCCACTGAGGTCAGGGGTTGGGAATGAAAATTCCAACCCTCTAATCAGGTGAATGGCTCCCCTGGCAATCAGCCCCCATACTTAGGCTTCTTCCAAAAGTCACTTCATTCAAATAACAAAAGATACCTTTTTCACTCTCAACACTTGAAATTCCAACTTAGGAAATTCCAGGGGTTTGGGGAGCTGTGATTCAGGAACTGTGTACAAAGACCAAATATTTATGAGAAATGTATTTTGGTCATCTGAATGACCAAATATATATTTATTACAAATCTCAGTATCATATACCTGAATCACAAGAAATAAATAATTTTCAGAGTTAACTTTTTAATTTTTAAATTAAAAATTTATGATTAATGGGCCAATGGAAGAAAGGTGTTGTTGAAGAAGAAGTATTTAACAAATTTGTGCTGTGTGATCTTGGCCAAATTTTTCAAATTCTATGCTTTTCTGTATTCTTATTTCAAAAAGGAGTGACATTCATAGCATAGAACTATTGTAAGAATTTAATTATAGTCAATAGAACTGTTTGTTACCTATCTTAGAGTGAAACCAAGTGGAGCCTGGGCACAGAGCCCTCCTTTTGTCCACCATTTCTTACACGCAAGACTCCAGCCTTCATGACCTTCCCTGAGTTCCAAAGGGTGGATTCGAACAGTTGCTAATCAAGGGAGAAGCAGCCAAGAATCCACCTGAAGCAAGATTAAAGGAACCAGAAAAGCTCATCAAGATTAGGAGACCACCACCTGAGAGGAGATTAAGGGAGTGGAAGTCTTTCTCACCCCCTAATCTTGTCAGAGACCCCACCTTTGAACCATTGTCATAAAACCCCTCATCAAATCCTCCTGGGTTGCAACACATAGTTTTTTGAGGCAGAGCCTGGTGTGTCTCCCTTTGCCTGGCAAAGCAATAAAGCTATCCTTTGCTACTTCTCTCAAAACTCTGTCTCCAAGATTTGATTTGACACTGGTGCACAGAGAGGCTGAGCTTTCTGTAACAAGAGGTCTCTCCCACTTATTTTTTTCCCATCTCTTTCATATTGGGTTCCCTGACAAGCTTGCTCTGAAATGGAAATTATCATGAATAAAGTTTGTTGAAGAATGCTGTCAGAGTCATCACCTATAGGTGAGTAATGGAGCCATGATAGGTAGAAGTTGGTGTGCAATACAGTAACAACAAACACTTCAGGTGACCCCACTGTGACTTTATTTTATTTTTTTTTTGCGGTACACAGGCCTCTCACTGTTGTGGCCTCTCCCGTTGTGGAGCACAGGCTCCAGACGCGCAGGCTCTGAGCATGGCTCACGGGCCTAGATGCTCCGTGGCGTCTTCCCGGACCGGGGCACGAACCCGTGTCCCCTGCATCGGCAGGCGGACTCTCAACCACTGCGCCACCAGGGAAGCCCCCCACTGTGACTTTTGAAGCTGAGATGGCTGTTAAGACATTGTCCCAAATTAAGGTGTGGCTTGAACATGTATTAATACCCAGTACAGACCAATTATTGGTTATAGGCTTCCTGGGAATGGAACATACCTTTGAGTGAGAGTGCTGTCTTTAGTTGAGGACATCTCAGCATAGCTACAGTTATAAGTATCTTAGTTATGAACGTCACCTTACCTCACTGACATACTGACACTCTTTCTGATATTGAAAGTAAAAGATTTGAGCATTCTAGGCATTTTTTACAGTTAAGATATGGTCACTTGTTATACCATTTAATTAGATAATATATCATATTTTGAGAAGAGTATAGCCAAAGCATGGAAAACTACGTAGCAGAACCAGGCCTCTATTGCAATTTTTTTTTCTTCTAGTATATGAATCCCTACTCTTGCAAAGCAGTTCTCAATCCACAGTGTAGTATTCCATTGGTTTGGGGATGTAACACAGTCTTTAGTCATTTTGGAAAACGCAGGCTATCTTTAGAAGAAAAAACAGTACTTTATTTACTTAAAAATAGGTTCAATAGTATGACTTCATAAATACACACCTTCACATCTTGTTTTCATGAAGATCTCATGGGTAAAACTGTCACAGAGCATTACCGAAACACTTCCATACCAGAAAAACTACAAACTCAGGAGACTCAGTATAAAATTATTATTATTTTAAGTGTGATTACTTTTATAGCTACATGAATGCCTATGGTGGTTTGCAGTAAATAAAGTACATGATATAAAATAAATGCATACAAAATATGAGAACTAAAGAGCTTACCCCATAAAGACTAGACTAGCAATGGACTGCAGGTGCTCAAACAATGAGGATGATACTGATCTTAGAGGACTGGGAGAAAAGGGAAAACAGGTAATCTAGTTCTGAAGTTTGGATGGTGCTAAAACAGCAGGTTTATTCAACCATTTCCTTGCCATTTAGAGCATAGGAAATAGTCAAGCTATGCAAATCAAATTCAGTCTATTAAGTGTAAAAGGTGAAATATATGTCTTTTAAACGTCATCAACACAGCATCAGTGCTAGGATATAGTAGGAAATGATTTCTTTTTGTCCTATACTGCCCACTCTTCTTAGCCTCCCCACCAATTTCCTTCCCAAGTCTCTCTTCAGAGACTGTTTTTTTTCCTCCTGTACTTTCCTCTTATTTCTTGTCTACACAGCTAGGACAGGGCTCTTTAAGATTTAGAGTTTTTTCAGTGTCATGTCTTGGTGACTCTTCCACTGATATGCTACCCTCAAGCCACATCAAGTTCCCTGCAGTTGCCTAAAGAATCTTTGAAATTGTAAATCCTTATTTCAGAAAAAAAATTTTTTTTCTACTCCTTTGCTGCCCCCAGTTCTTCTCAAAATGGATATGACTGTTTAATATTACTCACTTATCTCAAACATTTGTCATTTCAGGAGATTTCTGCTCTCCCAGGCTTGGTTATACATCTATCTTCCTTGTTCTAATAGCCAGCTGTTCTCACCCGTTGTCATGTGTCCTACTATTGGGTCACGGTCATGGTTGATCTATTTATTCCAATCCCACAGGAGGCTGAGCCCAGCTTCTTTTCTGCAGGGCTTGTCTTCTATCTCTCAAGTCCACCCTCGTGTCCTCCACACTCAACTTATACTCTCCCAAACACAAACCCAGCTTCTCACCTTCAAGTTGGCAAACCTCAGTTAATGATCCCAACTCCTGCTTTTTTCTGTAGTCTTCTTCATCATATAAACATTAGTATAAAGAGTATTTTCCATGTTATGGGCTTAATAAGATATTTTCTAAGTCCATTCTCAACCAAGAATTCCTGGATTGCTGGACTCTGCCCTGTCCTCTGGAATCAGAACCCCTTTGCTGCGCCCAGGAATAAGAAGAGAGATCATGGAGTTTATTCAGAAAGTGCAGAGACACCAAAAGAGGATAGAAAGTGATGCCAGGAAGAAGAAAGGGGCAAAAATGGGTGACTTCAGACTGGGGTTTAAGCTTAATCCTACAGAGAAATTCGAACGTCATGTGAATACACGTCTTGCTAAGGGGCAAAAGGACACAAGAATTTACCTCCCCATGTCTGTCATTCATTGTTTAAGGGCTTCCCTCAGAAGGACATTTAGTTAGGTACAACAGACTCCAGCAAACTGAGAGAAACCCTCCAACAAAGATGCAGATGCTGCTGGTCATTAGAATTCAGGCTGGAATGCATGGACACAGCGAGGGGGGGTGAAAACATATGGGTGGAAACCCATAGCATCTGCCATAATCCAATAATAACTACATTCTTGGCTCATTTCACTTTATGGTTGTAAGATTATGGGATCTTCTCAGCCTCCCTCTTGTCTTCACATATCTCACAGAGCATATGTTCTACCACCAATTTACTTCATTAATTTCAACTAATACAATATATAAAACAGTGCTAAGTATGAGAAACACAAGACAATTGTTTTTAAAGCCTCTACTGCATGTATTTTATTGTTTATCCTAACATTATGCCAATCTGTTAAATTAGGGTCCCTTGTTATCAGTGCTATTACCAGTTACATACAGACTCAGGTATAAATGGCTGGAAAAAAGCTAAAAGAGTAACACCACTTCTAACCTAATCTCTTTTCCTCTCTCCTGTCTTCGTTTTTTTTAAAGCAAACTGCATTTTAATAATATAAATATAATTCAAGGTTACTTGACAGAAAGGGATGGCAATCCAGAGTATTGAAAAATTGTCTTCCTCAGTCAGATATAAAACAATAATGACAACAAATATAAGTAGTTAGAATGTAGGGTGCACTTGGGGGACAAGGAGAGAGTCTTAGAGAGGGGTTGGCATGCATTAGGCAATAATTAGGGGATATGTTAGAGCTTGTATCAAAGGCAGCTAAAGAGAGAATTACAAAGTACAAAATGAAGCATAAATGCTATCTTTGTTAAATTTTATAGAGACTGATCTGAGCACCTACACTTAGATGCTGAGCATTTCTAGAGAAATAAATACATGCACTGGATTCTTCCTCCTTCCATGTTTGCAGAAAGTATATTTTAGAGTCCACCTGAAAAATGTTTCCTGCATAGTTTCAGAGCTGATGTACTTCAAAAACCCCAGAGGTGTTTCCTGTAGTACTGAAAATGGATTTGAGGTCCTTTCGCATTGGAGACAGCTGTTAAGAAATAGGAAATCTTTCTGTTATTAGGTACTTTTGTAGCTTTTTAATCTTGCCATTTGTTTAATAAAACTCATGTCATCACAACTGTTAACCACAGGGTAAGGTTTCTTCTGAGTCAGATTAAAGGCTTTGGGAAAAAAGGCCCAAATTTAACTCGTCCTGGTGATACAAAATCCTTGCAAATGTGGAATACTGTGTGCGTCCTATCAATATGTGCAGGTGTTCTACCAGATGCTGATGTTTCCCCCAGGCCCTTCAGCAGCAGTTTGAACTGATTTGCTGACAGATGGATTTAGAAGAGTCAAATAACAATGTTTAAAATTTTTCCTTTCTAGCAAACTAGTGTGTGTGTGTGTATGTGTGCATGTATGTGTGTTCTGAAGAAAAATAAACATAACAAAAAAGTTTTTATAACTAATTAGCCTTTTCTGTGAACACTTGCCTCAAATTCTAGAGTCTACTTTAAACAAACAGTATGAGTCTTTAGAAAGTAGCCTCCCTCCAAGTAAAATGTCCATTTTACTTTCTCTAATATTTATCTATGTGGAGAGACTAATTAGAACTAATTAAACTGTGTACAAGGATACCAAACACTAATGAGTGTCTACTTTGGATATATATTTTAACTGATGTGCAAAATGAGATGCTTTGAAGCTTCTACCCTTTAGCGAAGAACAGATAAGCAGAAGAGGACCCAGTTTCCAAGGTCGAAGCCAAAATGGATAAAATGAAATTTTGGAAGAGAAAGACTCTCTACATGAAAACATGTCATGGGTGAGTATGGATCCCCAGTGATGTCTTCCAATTAGCATAGCCACTAGGTCAGATCGCTAACCTAGGAAAGCACACTCACAGACACATACACACACAATTTAAATAAGCCAGGAAATTTTGATTGAATTGCCAGATCAAATGAGGTAGTGGTATTAGTGTGATGGGAAACACAGCCTTAAAATAACCCACAGTAGAACTCAGCAGTAGCTGTTTAGTTTCGTATTTTTTCTTCAAGCATGAGAAAAAGAAAACCTAGATCCTGGACTTCCTACTTGGGGAGGAAGATGGAGGCAGGCAGCCTTGTTCAGTAGTTCAGGACTCAGGCACTGGAAGAAGCTGAAACTTCTAGTGAAGAGATCATAAAGGCATTTTCTGATGATGACTAAAGAAGGAGATAGATGGAAAAGATCTGTATCATGCCTGTCTTACATTCTCTTTATCATTTTCTCAAGATCGATTGAATCAAATTGGAACCGAACTCAGGTTAGCTGCTCACTGCTCAGAAGCCAATAATTTGAAAGGCAAGTGGCAGTAGAAAAGAAAAGTGGTTTAACCAGAAAAGCCAGCAATCTGGGGAGATGGTGGACTACTGTCCAGCAAACAACTACAAAGATTCTGCTCAGCCATGACAGTTTTTTTTTTTTTTTTGCTGTACACAGGCCTCTTACCGTTGTGGCCTCTCCCGTTGCAGAGCACAGGCTCCGGACGCGCAGGCTCAGCGGCCATGGCTCACGGGCCCAGCCGCTCCGCAGCATGTGGGATCTTCCCAGACCGGGGCACGAACCCGTGTCCCCTGCATCGGCAGGGGGATTCTCAACCACTGCACCACCAGGGAAGCCCTCTAGTAGCTTTTTAAGTAAAGATTGGTATTCATATTTTTGAAATCTTAGGACTTTGAAAATATATTTAATCATCTTTAAGATTAATAATTTGGCCAAGTGCAGAACCCTATGCTCAAAAAATTTTTTTAAAATTTTGGAGATGTGGTTACACTAAAACTCTGTGTCACTGTTGAAAAATCGGATGATACACGACTTAGAAATGTCTGTTGATACATATTTACTTGTGTAACTCTGTAGGTGTATGTGACCTGTACCTTTGTGACACTCAGGTTTATCAACAAACAAAATTTGTTGTTTACCATGTGTAGAAACACACCCTTACAAATAAGATCACATGTAAGATTCATAGATGCTTTATACCAATAAGGTGTCAGAAGGCAATATTTGGGGGAAGGGGAGATTTCAGAAACAATGTTCACAGGAGTTAAGAGCTTGCATTCTTGGCTCCACCACTTACTAGCTGTACGAGCTTGGGCAAAATAGCTTACCTTTCTGAGTCTGAGATTTATGAACTTTAAAATAAAAAGGATGTCTGCATTGCAGAATTTTTTATTTTTTTCAGATGAAGTCAATATCCAAAACTCAGTTTTGTCCTCTATTTTAGTTTTTCAAATGGATGAATTTTAATGTTTTTTATTTCAAGTTGATGTTATCAAAAGCTAAACTTATTTTGATATAGAGTAACATGTTTTATGCTAGCCATCAATTGTTTGAAAAACCATTTATCAAGCATGATAAAATACATTTATTAAGAACACACAATGTTTTAGTCAACCCAAAAAACAAGTCACTTGCTTGCAGCTATCCTTTAGCAAATCTAATTGTTAAATATACAGTTTGAAGTGGAAAATAAAACATAACACTAAAGAAAAATAATATAAATCAAAATAGAAGGAACACGTTTATTTCTGTCATTAAAAAATCAAATAAATTATTTTCTTTATTTATAAATAAATTAATGTGTGTGGATGGACAAAAAACAAAAAACAGCAATACAGCTTATTCTAGTTGAAGGAGTAGAAATGAAAGAACACAAATTAGGTCACTCATTATAATGTCAATTATTTGCATTAGACAACTAACTTTAAAATTATACCCTGCAACCATGGCTAGAAATTCCCTTCAGCTATGCAAATGTGCTTACAGTTAATTCTGTTTCTCTGATAGACAATCTAACACTTCAGGCTTTTCCTCTCTCTTTCTTTCTCTTTTGGCAATTTAAACCCATCTACTGTATTTCCTGAGTATTCATCTCACTTTATCAACAAAGATTAAAGATTTAGACTAGCTGGTAATCCCATTATTTTGCATGATAAAAGCAAAAGTGTCTTTGGTCACTGCCTGCAGAACTCCAGGGATTTATCATGAGTGAGTATAAAATCCAATTAATTATAAGTTTTCTTAACAGTCATGTGGATCATTAGTTTATTCACTTGAATGCTTATGTTTATTACTATTTTACCAGGAGATTTTCTACTATAGAAAAGAAACTTGTTTCTATAGAAAAGAAACTTGGTTTGATTTGATTTTTCAACCTAAAATTATTTAGAATAGGATTGTTTTATGTGAAAATATTTTAAAGACGAAATATTACCATATGGGAAAAAGAACAATATCCATTTTATTAAAATAAATGGGTTGGACTCATGTTTTATTTTAGAAGGTTTTTTTCAAGACCTGATCTAACAAGACGTGTCCTTCAGAGCAAATCTAAAGTTTATATCTGAGGGAAAAAAACGCATTTTCACACCCTTATCATGATCTCCCTTATACACACACACACACACACACACACACACACACACACACACACATCACATCACATTTTGACAAATGGTATGTAGCTAGGAGGAACAAGAACATTTAAGCCAATAATCAGAGACTGGGTTTGCTTAGCAAAGTCAATGCTATTGAGAGGTATAGATAATGAGATACTATTTTGTAAAATAGTTACTGAATTTCCTAAGGTGTAGTAAATTTAATAAATAATTTCAATTATTATTACTTTACTAGGATTATTCATTAATGACTTTTTTTTCTGTTTATTGTCTTGAGGAAATGCAATTGCTACTTTGGAGTTCTACATGGAATACAGGCTATAACGTTTAGGGTACTTTACGGCATTGTGTAAGGGCAAGTGCAAATTGAAAATAGGAGGTTTATTTCTACCTGTTGAAAATAAGAGGAAAGACTGTTCCCCCCCACCTCCCCGCCTTTTTTTTTCAGAATTTCCTTCTCGGGTCTTTTCAAATGTATGCAAATCTTTTTAATGGGTCAAATAAGCTTCTTGACAATCTCAAAACTCAAGAATATTTCTTCAAAGACCTAAGAGCCATATCTTTGAAATGCAGTCATCAAAGAAAGTATTGCTCTATTTCCCAGTTTCCTGGGAGGAGATGAGCCTAATTTCAGGTGTCATCTGACTTCAAATTTTAAAAACTACCTCATTTATTGAATGGATTTTATCCACTTAGTTATTAAGAGTGAGATTTATTTCTCTCTTTGAAAACTCTTTAGCAGATTGTTTATCCACAAAATGTGCCTTACCACAGTATGGTTTAATGATTATTCAATAATAAAAATGTTTTATTTGTCTTCAACCTTTGTAAAGGTTTTCTGTATTGGGAGAAGATTTTGTTTTGAATTATATTTTCCCCCCAAATTGAATGCTCTTTCTTCTCCTGAGGGTCTGTCTTATACCCCCAAAATTCCAAGATGTGACAGCATCTTGGGACAGGACAAAATCTTCATTGACCATTTTCTCCCCTTGAATACTTTGGAAATAATGTGAATAATGGATTCTGAGTAGGGCTATACAGAATCCATTTTAAAAATATAGTCTTTGACTCTAGAAACTTCTTTCCAAAAGCTCTTCAAGAAAGTGCTAGCATTTTTACATTTTCCATAAGTATAGAAGAAAAAATTTGCAACAGGTACTTGTTAAAATGGCAAGACAGATTTTGTTCAAGCTACTGCAATAGGGGAGAGAGACTTAAGCATATAAATAAGCTCAATTCTAAATACAGAAAAAACAGCTAACAATTAGAGCCAACAAGCAAAGTGAGGGAGTAAGCAGATGGAAAGTTACTACAAGGAACTTTGTTAGAAATCAAGGGAAGGAGGTTCCTTGTTAAATGGGCCTAAAAGCATTCTTGCTAAAGGCAAGCCAAGACTGGGCTGAGGACAAGACCTGGTTGTAAAGAGGACTCACAGGAGTCTGACTAAAATTTGGTCAAGGAAGGAACCCTTGTCCTAAGTTTCTACCAAGGATTACCTTAATTACTACTTAACATTTTGGCTGAAACGGGAAGAAATGGAAAGTAGAGAGAGAATCAGAATAGGGGTCTGGGAGAAAAAATTGCTGTGGAAGTTACCAAAATCAAACTATAAGAACTTTAAAGTTATATGTTACCTGATTAGAACATATAGATATGATAAAGATGGCTAAAAGTAGGAAAACATTTACCTTAGTAAGTCCCTTGGGAATATTCTTTAAATATCTATTATAGCTGAGTCTTAGTATATAATATTTTAGTTTTTTAAATAAGCAAGCAAAGAAACATAATCAGCACTTTAGGTTCAGTAAACATTACAAACTTGCCATATGAATCAAGGCCTCATGCTAGGAATTTACAGCTCAAAAAATTAGATGAATCTATAAATTTATTATTTCAATAGCATAATGGAATATACAGACATACCTTGGGGTTATTTCTGGTTTGGTTCAAGACTACTGCAATAAAGCAAATATCATACTGAGTCACACAATTTTTCTGGTTTTCCAGTGGATATGAAAGTTATGATTATATTATATTATATTATGTGTGAAATGGCAGTATGTCTAAAAATACAGTGTGTGTGTCTTAATTCAAAATACTTTATTGCTAAAAAATGTTAAATATCATCTAAGCCTTCAACATGTCATAATCTTTTTGCTTGTGGAGGATTTGATATATTGGGAGAATTACCAAAATGTGATACAGAGACATGAAGTAAGCAAATGTTATTGGAAAAATGGTGCCAATAGGCTTGCTGATGCACAAACATTTAATTTGTAAAAAACACAATAAAACAAGGTATTACTGTAATAAAAATCTGTATGCTTGTTTTAAAATTCAGGGAACTGCAACCCAGAGAAGATAGGTAATATGTCCAACATAGTTGTACAAGTTATTTGACTAAATTCCATTATTTTTCCTCCAAATAATTGTAAAACATAGTTTAGGTAATGAATATTGAATTAGGTCCTGTGGAGGGATGGAAAAAATAAAAAATCAGAATTATCTTCAGGAACTTCTTAGAAAAACAAATGAACTAATAAACAACAGGAAAATAGCCCTATGAAAACTGAAAACAGAAATCCATAGACAAAGGTGTAAGCATGCTTGTGCACAACCTTCATCTATACATCAGTATAATTTAATTGACCTTAAAAATTTGTGACCTTAAATTAAATGAACAACTTGTGTAAAATACACTTTTTTTTTTTTTGCATCTGCTCTCCAATATGCATATGTTTTGAATATAAGTGGCTGGTGAGTGTTTTGATAAAGGAATGGAGAATTTCCTTTTTACCTGGTAATTTTACAGCAAGAAGTACTTAACTTAAAATGGCACCTTTATTTTGATCCATTTACTCCACTGTATTGTCTTTGTTCTATTTTCAAAGATCAGTTGTGTATAGTTAAGTGAGTCTATTTCTGGGATTTTTACTTTGGTTCATTGATTTATTTGTCTATTCTTTTTGCAATGACATCCTGTCTTGATTACTTTAGCTTTATACTAAATTAGGACAGATAATGTCAGTCCTCCAACTTTATTCTTCTCCTTCAGTGTTGTGTTGGCTATTCTGGGTCTTTGAAACTCCATATAAACTTTATGTACATTTTGTTGATTTCCACAAAATAACTTCCTGGGATTTTGGTTGGACTTACATTGAATCTATAGGTCAAATTGGAAAGAACTGACATCTTAACTATATTGAGGCTTCCTATAATTGAACATGGAATATCTCTCAATTTGTTTACTTATTTTTAATTTTGTTCATCATTTTGGAGTTTTTCTTATATAGACCTTTATATGTTGTTAGATTTATACCTACATATTTCATCTCTTCTGTTACTAGTATAAATAATATTGTATTTTCAATTTCAAGTTCCCATATGTTTACTGCCGGTATATAGAAAAGTGATTGACTTTTGTATACTAATCTCATAAACAGCACTATTGATATTATCATGTATTAATTACAGACTTTTTCTTTCAGTTTTTCTACATTGATAAGCATATAACCTACAAAGAAATATGTTTTTATTTCTTTCTTCCCAATTTGTATACATTTTATTTTCTTGTCACATTACATTAGCTAGGACTTCACGTATGATATTGAAAAACCATAGGGAGAGGGGACATCCTTGCCTTGTACCTAATCTTACTGGGAAAGCTTCCAATTTCTCACCATCAAGTAGGATGTTAGCTCTAGGTTTTTTCATCCATAGTCTTTATCAAGTTGAGAAAGTTTCCCTTTTTCCTAGTTTACTAAAAGTTTTTGTCACAAATGGGCGTTGGATTTTGTCAAATGCTTTTGCTGCATCTATTGACATGATCATGTGATTTTTCTTCTTTAAGAAGTTGATGGGATAGATTACTGTAGTTGATTTTTTTTTTATTTTAAATGAACCTTGCATACCTAGGTTATACCACTTGATTGGGGTTTATAATTTGTTAATACACTGATTCAGCTTGCTAACTCTTTATTGAAGATTTTTGAATTTATGCTCATGAGGGATATTAGTCTGCAGTTTTTTTTTTTCTTGCAATATTTTTGTCTGGTTTTAGTGCTATGGTAATGCTTTCCCCACCCCCGACTCCCAAATCTCCTTGTGAATTTATCAGAAAATCTCTGCATTTTTTCAAAACAACTATTTAATGTATTGTTTTTTAAATTTCTACTTAAAAATGAGTACATTCTAGTGACCTGATCTGAGAAGTTAGAAGGTTTTATTTAGTTTCATAAATAATTGTTTTAATTCAATTAATCCAATAAGCATTTATTCTCAACATTCCTGACACTATTAAATGTAAAAGGAGAAATAAATGGAAAAAAAAAGTTTTAAATTGTCAAGGATTTTACATGGAAAGAGAAATGATTATAGTGCAAGTATAAAGAATGAAAGGGGAGGGAGAACAAGATGTCAGCGTAGGAGGATCCTGAGCTCACTTCCCACAATGGACACATAAAAAATACAGCTACATGTGGAGCAATTCTCACTGAAAGAAACTAGAGATTGACAGAAGGTTCTACAACTAAGGCTATAAAGAAAGTTTCACACAGAATTGAGTAGGAAGGGTAGAGAAACAATCAAGGCAGAACCTGCACCCATGGAGGGGAACAAAGAAAAGGAAGGGTTTATCACAAGATTGGGGATGATCCCTGGTGAATGAAACATTCAAGCTACATATTAGGCAACCCAGATCTGGTGTCCAACACCAGGAAAACAAGTCCCCTTAGCTTGTTTGAAAACCAGTGGGACTCACAGCAGGACTGATAAGAAACCTAGACTCCACTTGTAAAGAGCATGCACATGCTTGCTTACTCCCAGGTACAAGGCAGTGGAAACAGAATGAAAACTACCTGGGTTTGTGGCTGGTTTCTCATGAAAATCCCAGCAAACACCCAGCCCACACCAGGCTCCTGCTCCAGCCCTCCTTGCTCCAGTACACTCTGAATTGGGAATGGTACTGGTGCAACTTAGAGTGTGCACACTTAGTAAGAAGAGAGCTGGCTTGGACCTGACCCTGCTACTGGACTATTAGGCTACTAGGGTGGCCATTGCTAGTGGGCACGTGGAAGTGGCAGATTGGGAGCTGCCTAGGGCTCTGACTGGCTTGATGTGACTGTCTCAGTGTACACTCAGCCTGCACAAGGTACCTGCTCTAGCCCTTCTTGCTATGGCACTGCTCTCCACTGAGACAGATGTGCCATTGCCAAGGGAATGCAGACACTAAGAGACAATGGAACCAGCTTGGACTTGACCCTCAGAGTTTTTGCTCCAGCACCTTGAGCCCTTCCCCAACCCCTGATAGGGTTATGACTGTTGTGGAATATAGGAAAAACCCTGGCTCACACGTGGCTCTGTCTCTAGCTCCACCATCTCAAACCCTATAACTCACCAAGGTGGTATCTGCCAGCACAGTCCAGGGGAAGATGCTCACTTCAGATCTAGCTCTCCCACCAAAGACACTGTGCACACAGACTGAACAGGGATGCTCCCACAAAAATACCCCTTCAAGACTGGGAAATGTAACTGTTTCATCTAATTTCATAGAGACATAGGGTTTCAAAAAATGAGAAGACAGAGGAATATGTTTCAAATGAAAGAACAAGAAAAAAACCCTAAAGTGATAGAGAGAAATAATTTACCAGTTAGAGTTCAAAGCATTAGTAATAAGAACAATAACTGAACTTGAGAAAAAAATAGATGAATACAGTGAAAATTTTAATAGAAAACTAGAAAATATAAGAAAAGAACAAATCAGAGCTGAATAATACAATAACAGAAATGAAAATGCACTAGAAGGAATTAACAGCAGACTAGGTGATAGAGAAGAATGCATAAGTAATATGGAATAATGGAAATTACTCAGAACAGCAAAAAGAAAAACAAACTTTTTAAAGTTGAGGATTATTTAAGGGACTGTTGGGACAACATAGCATATATGCATTCACATTATAGGATTATCAGAATGAGAAAAGAGAGAAAAAAGGGTAGAAAATAAATTTGATATAATTATGACTGAAAAATTCCTGAAGTGGAGGAAGGAAACAGATTTCCAGGTACAGGAAGCACAAAGAGTCCCAAATAAGATGAAACAAGAGATGCACATTAAGACATATCACAATTCAAATGACAAAAGTTTAAGAGTGAATTTTAATGGCAGCATGAGAAAAACAAAGAGTCACACGCAAAGAAACCCCCATGAGGCTATCAGTGAATTTTCCTGCAGAAACTTTGCAGGCCAGAAGAGAGTGGTATGATATATTTAAAGTGTTGAAAAGGAAAACCTACAACCTAGGATACTCTACCCTACAGGGATATCATTCAGAATTGAAGGAGAGTTAAAAACCTTCTCAGACAAGCAAAAACTAAGAGAACATCAGTACTAAACCAACCTTACAAGAAGTGTTAATGGGTCTTCTGTAAGTGGAAAAGAATAGGCTACAACAAGAAGTAAGAATTTACAGGAAATTAAAAAATCCCACTAGTAAAGGTAAATGTATAGCAAAAACAGTGGATCAACCATTTTAACAAGCTAGCACAGAGATTAAAAAACAAAAATTGTAAAATCAACCATAACTAAAATAAATAGTTAAGGGATATGATGAAGATATAAGTAATGACATCAAAACAACAAAACATGGGGGAGGGGAGTAAAAAATGTAGATCTAAAATGTGTGTGAATCTAAATGGCTTTTAATTTAAAACAAGCAGATATAGTTATAAGTCAAAATATATAAACCCCATGATAACCACAAATCAAAAACCTAAAATAGTTACACAAAAACTAGAGAAAAAAGAACAGGATCATAACACTAAAGAAAACCATCAAACAACAGTGAAAAGATAGAAGAAACAAACAACAGAAGAAAAGATAACTACAAAAACAACCAGAAAACAAGTAACAAATTTGCAATAAGTATATACCAATCAATAATTACTTTAGATTTCAATGGACTAAATGCTCTGATAGAAAGACATAGGGTGGCTCTTTGGATAAAAAACAAAACAAAACCTCAGAAAACAGACCCTTCAATATGCTACCTGCAAGGGAATCACTTCAGGGCTAAGGACACCCACAGACTAAAAGTGAGGGGATGGAAAGATATATCCCACACAAAAGAAAATAAAAAGAAACCTAGAGCAGAAACACATATCAGACAAAGTAAACTTCAAACAAAGTTCATAACAAAAGACAAAGACAGGTTTTATATAATGATAAAGGGATTAATATATGAAAAAGGTATAACATTTGTTAACATACATGCATCTAATACAGGAACACCTGAATACATAAAGTGATTATTAACAGACATAAAGGGTAAAATTGACAATAATACAATAGTATTAGGGAATTTTAACACCCTAAATACATCAACAAACAGATCATACAGACAGTGAATCAATCATCAAACAGTGGTCTTGAATGACACATTAGACCAGTCAGACTTAATATATATCTATAGGACATTCCAACCAAAACCAGTAGAATACACTTTATTTTCAAATGCACATGGAATATTCTCCAGGAGAGATCACATGCTAGGCCACAAAACAAGTCTCAACAGATTTAAGAATTATATCAAGAATTTTTTCTCACCATAACTGTTGAAACTAAAAAGCAATTACAGGAAAGAAAAGGGGAAAACACAAACATGAAGACTAAACAGCATGCTATAAAATTGTATGGGTCAGTAAAAAATAAAAGAAGAAATGAAAAAATACCTCAAGACAAGTGGAAGTAAAATCAAAATTTTCCAAAATATATAAGACAAAGCAAAAGCAATTCCAAGAGGGAAATTTTTAGCAGTGAAGGCCTACCTCAATAAACAAGAAACAGTTTACACCACAGAATATTACACAGCCATAAAAAGAATGAAATTTTGCCATTTGTGACAACATGGATGAACCTGGAAGGATTATGTTAAGTGAAATAAATCAGACAGAGAAAGATAAATACTGTATGTTTTCACTTACATATGGAATATAAAAATAAAACAAATGAAAATAACAAATTAGTCACAGACTAATAGATATAGAGAACAGATATAGAGAACAAACTAGTCATTACCAGTATGGATAGGCATGGGGAGAGGGACAAGATAAAGGTAGAAGACTAAGAGGTACAAATTACTATGTATAAAATAAATACACTATAAAGATATATTGTACAACACTGGGAACATAGTCAATATTTTATAATAACTTTAAATGGGATATATTCGTTAAAATATTGACTCACTGTGTTGTACACCTGAAACTAATATAATATTGCAAATCAACTGTACTTTAATTTAAAAAAGAAGAATAAAGGCATAAGGACCATGAGAAAGATGGTAGTCAGCCTCCAAGATGGTTGTCAGTATCCCTGCATCTTGGACTTTACAACTTTATGCTGGGAAGTGAAGTTCCATTTCTTCAGATGATTGCAGCCCTAGTCGATACCTATACAGAAATGTAAAGAGATACCTTATGCCCGACCCCCTAAGCCAAGCCACCAGAGGACTCTGGATGCTCAGAATCTATGTGAATT
The DNA here is from genome assembly GCF_964374135.1 of Grampus griseus. Classification (NCBI taxonomy): domain Eukaryota; kingdom Metazoa; phylum Chordata; class Mammalia; order Artiodactyla; family Delphinidae; genus Grampus; species Grampus griseus. The sequence goes on from NC_139001.1 coordinate 107,510,518, forward strand.
AATGAATGCTTGTTTTAAGCTGCTAAATTTTGGAGTTATTTGTTATGCAATAACTGATAACTAATACAGACAGGTAAGCAAAATAAAATCCAGAGATGGATGAGATTGCTTCCTGTATGGGCAGGTTAATAAAATGGAACACACTTCATTCAGCCTCCTTGACCTTCTCTGAGTTCCAAAGGGCAGATTCAAACAGTTGCTAATCAGGGAAGGGAGGGGATGCAGAGACAAGGGAGGAGCAGTCAAGTGGTGGTGCAGCTTTGGGGCAGGGTTCTGATTCCTCCTCAAGGGATATGCATAACAATATCTTTGAGCTCTTCTGCAAAACTGGAACTCCCATGCTAGTGGAGATGGTAACTTCAGGCTGAGCACAAGATTCCTGGAGCACTGCCCTGTTACCTCACCACCAACCAAGAAGAAAGTCACATATCTTGCAGCCCTCACCCTAAATTTTGCCTTCCTTTTCTAGGCCCAGTGATGACCATCCCATTAGGCCTCCTGTTTGGCCCCTGTTTGTTTCATCTCTAACAGGGTCATGATGGTGGTAAGCTCTAGAAATAGTTTTATAGAATAATTTGAGTTTGGATAATAGCTTGTTAGTGAGGAACTAACTAAGAGGTGGGGAGAGTGGGTTTAAAGTGGGTTTAATTATGCAAAAGAAATATATTCACGAGTATGTAACAGTGCTCCAACTACCTGGATTCTGGGATTGGAGGGGGCCAAATGAAAAGATTTATTGGAGATAGATGATGAAATGCATCCATTTATCTATTGTCCAATTTAGGAACTAGACCTTTGTTTGATAGTCAGGGAGTAAATATATTCAGTATATTCTATTCTTAAGCAAGACATTCACAAAATTAAGCTGTGCTTTAGAAACATTCACAGGGCAGTGGTGATTTGCAGAGTCTTCATCCTATGCCCAGGTAAGTTCTAAGGGCTGGATAGGAGAGACCTTTCTCACTAATGAGAAGCTCATAATTTAGTAAGAGGTTTGGACAAATAAAACACAAAGCAGGTTATATATGCTCTAATAGAGGAATACAAGAGCCAAGAAAATTTGTGTCCTGATGAGTGTTTTGTGGGTATTTTGAAGAAATAAATGAATGAAGAATAAACAAAATTAAGTGGTCCAAAGGAAAAAGTGAGAAAGTATAGATATCATTTGCATATGCTCCAAAGGAGCCAAGTTTTTCTACATGTATAACATTCAATTTTATAACAGTGCTCAGCAACTGATATTTTTCAATGTCAATTCACAGGTGAGAAAAGTAATTAAAGTACTGTAGTCACACAGCTGGGAAGAGATTGATCTGGAATTTGAATCAAGATCTATCTAATAATACTTTTCTTATAATTTACACTCTGATGCCAGAAGGCTGTGTTTGTCAGTAGTCACTATAATTGGAAGTCAAGTTTGCCAAGCAAGGCTGAATCAGATAAAACTTTTTATTTATTTATTTATTTATTGCTTTCTAACTGGGAGCTATATTGTCTCTGTTGGGGCTGATACTCCTACACAATTAAACTAATGTCATATGATCAGTTTGGTAGAAATTCATTACCTCGGTTGAGTGATGGATCCACAACTTTTGTGACTTAGAATCCATCAAATAGTTGGTCTGAAAGTCTTGTATAAACACTACCTAAAATAAGCACATTACAAAAATTTCTTTTACATTGTGGAATCACATAAGTTAATGTGGGAAAGAGAATATTGACTTGTGAAATGTTAAGGTTGAGGTAATTAAAATAATTTATTGAATGGAAGTGGTCTCCATTAGACATGAACAGACTCTGAAGCTTTTGCCTGAGTCCTTGGCTCCAAATGAAGTGTAACAACAATATAGCCTAGATTAATCAAAAGATTAGATAATCTAAGTATAATTTCTATTGTTTTATTAATAAAAAATTGATTTTTATATATTTTATTATTATTCTGGGTATATTTACTTTTTTCCATAATAAAAATGTAAGTAAACAATAAAAAAGGAAATGCACTATTAATATGCTCTATTCTCCAAGAAATTTATACTTCTAAATATGTTGTTTAGGTATTTCATATAACTTATTTTCCTTACCCCTGAGGCACAGATATTCTGTTTTGGGGAAAACACATAACTATTTGATGCCCATCAATGTGGTAACCCATGGACTTTACTTTCTCTCATTAACACTCCCTACATCATTTTCACATTTCACTAGATCTCTTTCTTTTTTATATAAGAAAGTATAGTGCTCCCAGATTTTCTTGGGGTTTATTGAGAGATTCTGACCTGGTACCTGAATTATGCATCAGGGAACTTTCATAATGAGGCAAAAGAGGGATTTTCAAAGTTCTCACTCTGAAAATTATATCTTCATTATCACCTTCTAACTGAAGGTCATCTTCAATTTGAAGTAGGATGGCATGATGGCCAGAAACAGACTCAGAGGATCCTCTGTCCACAGAAGGCTTACAACTTACTTTTCAGAAATTGCTTATTTTAAACCTTTATCTATACTCTTTTAAGTGCAAAACTCTTTTCTAATACTACAGAAGATTAGAATCTGAGAAGCAAATATGTTGTTGACCTCCCCTAAGAGAAGGGCAAAGGCTTGTATACCAAGGGTTTATGCCCATTTCTGAAGGTCACTGGGAAAATCAGTGCTCACACACTGTTGTATGGTAAACACTGGCTTTGCCCTCATAGGCCATCAAATCAAATCCTGGGAAAACGGAAACTGTACAAAGTACAAAGTCAGTCTGAAACTGTAACTATCTCATTAACTTCTGACCCAGAAAACTTCCCAAATTGTTAACCACTGATAATGAAAATAGTACTCTGTTCTGTACTATTTCTCTTACACACACACACATACACACACACTTTTTAGAGACTAGAACTGTGTGTTGAAGATAAAGTATGGAAATATATCGTATTCCCTAACTTTAAGAATCTTCAAATTACTAATAGTGTCACTACTGTTAGGAAAATATAAATTACAGACATTCCTTGAAACCATACCTTAATAAATGCAAAAATATTTCTGGATTATTAAATGATTTTAAAACATTATTTGAATATCTTTCTGTTAATAATTTCCTAATAATAAATAATAACAATAAACTTTAATATTGAGCATTTATTTTGAGCCATGTACTTTGTAAAAGGGAAATTCCCAAAGTCCACACTCAGATCATAAATTATTAAAGTCATAAATGTATGAAATTTGTGATTTTCTCAGTAGAAACGTAGTCTTAAACAGCTGAGCTGATACCCTGCAGTTAATTTCATGGAATACATTTAACCTGATTGAATGACTGAATTCACCACTTACATTAATCAAAATTGATTTCCATTGAAATGGTTGAACCTGTAGCCTTGTGCAGTGACACTGCCAAAAACACCTTCATTAACTTGTCCTCACCATATAAATTCTATCTACCACCTAATTTACTCTTCACTTCAACCCATGAGGTAAACAGTAATATTCCGTGTGTGTGTTTGTATGTCTGTCTGAGATAAATTTAGAGAAGTAATGTAATTCATGTGTAACAGTCTGTCCTTCCATTAAAGTACAGTGATGATTCTTTCAAAGTCTCTGATAAGTTTTCTCATTCAAGTCAAGATCATTCACGTGTGTGGTAGGCAGCATCGCAGTAGGATCGTCAGCTCTAACCAAACCAGGAAGGAGTAAGACACTATATGTGACTGCACACACCATTTGTATTCTATTCACACTCATTCATTCATTCAGTAACTCTTTCATTCTTTTGATGGATATAGACAGAGTGTCTTCTACATGTCAGACAGTGTTAGCTTCTGGGATTACAATGATGTGTAAGATATGAACCTTTGTCTCAGGTTGATTAAAGTTGAGTGAGTAAAATAGACAAACATGCATATTAATTAAAGCGGTAAGCAAAACCCCATGATAATGTTAAGCCCATGATCAAGAGTTAAATCCCCCAAATTGATGAAATCTCCTCAAGAGCTCTCATCATGATGAGATCAATCTACTGAAGGCTTCTAGATGCAGAAATCACATGTGCATTAGCCAACAGGTAAGAGAGAACATATATCATATGCCCCCTATAAATTCTTGTGGTATATCTGACTGTAATTAGAGGTGAGCAAAAGGGGGCAATATTGTCAGAATTTTATGTGAGACATATTACTCTGACTGTAGTATAGGTAGTGGATCAGAATGTGGAAATACTGGTATCGTGAAAACTAATAGGATTTGAGGTGATTTGTTTTGGAAATGATGGTGAGCTGAACTAAGGTAGTAGTCATGTGAATAAGAGAAGAACCTACAAAAATAGGAGATATGATAATTAATATATAAATCAGTGGTGATTTGAGTAAAGGACCAGGCAAGGTTGCATTTTAGGTTTTCAGAACTCATGATGATGAATAAAAGAATGAAGGAAGAATGTATATATGTTGAAGGGTGGGTGGGAGGAAGGCAACAAAATGTGCATTTTTTACACAATTGAGCCTGAGTTGTCCATGAAATATTTAAGAGGAGGTATTAAGTCACTAATTGGAGATTCAGGTCATGAGCTCAGGGGAAAGCTGTGAGTGCCACCAACTTGTAGATAGCTGTGAAAACTACTAGAGCAGTTGGACTCATCTAAGAAGCGTGTCTGTAGGAGTGGTTTTAATTGTATTTTAATGAATACTAAGAAGTAACCCAGATAAATGTATACACATGTTTCGAGAAATGTCCTTGGTAAAGACTCAGAGATCAAGTGAAAATAAGGAAGGGAATTTCTTCTACTATTTATAAAAACAGGATGATATTAGTAAACAATTTCATTGGTACAATTATATCAAAAATCAAATACAGAGGATTGAAGGGTAGTTGGAGATTAGGGTATGTTTTACATATTTTATGGGATCTTTCTGGCTTTCTTGATCACATCCAAAGCCACCTTTCTTTCATCACCTCAAAAGTTTCTGACACAAAGCTCAACATGAAAAGAGACATTGCTTGTGGTATAAGAGTAGCTATTGGAATTTTAAATTTTTATTCCTAACTCCACACTTTACTAACTTAGCAATGCTAGACAATTTAATTAGCCCTTTTGAGTTTCACATTCTTTTCAGCAGGGAATCAAATATAATAATAACTATCTCACAGGGCCGTCGTGAAGAAGAAATGAAGTAATATATGGGAACGCACTTATAAGCTCCAAAGAGCTCTAAATAGCATGCATATATGACATTATCAATAACATGGATGCTACCCTTTAACACTAAAGGTGTTTTTGTTTTGCTTTGTTTTTAAATCTCTTTGTTATAGTAATTTGTTTTCTGTTATTGCAATGGAGGTATAAAGATTAATATTTTATTTACATTTTAGGTCCTAATTTCTAAGCAAATCCCCACATGATAAAAGAAATTTGCCATAATCCCAGGTAGTATTAATGATACCACAAGCTGTTACTGAAGTTATACTATTCAGTGAACAGATAAAATGGATCTGATGCCTCCTTCTGGGACTTTCCCAAATAGTTCTCAAGACCCAAACTTTCTCAAGTTAGGTACAGTTTTCTGTGGCTGGGAAGGTGGTAAGCCTCAATGATAAGGGAAGCATTCAAATTCAGGAGCATTTATACAATCAGCATTGCCATTCTCCAACACATCTGGGGCTGGAGTCCTTGGTGGCTTCCATTCAGCTGTCACCTGTACATCATTGACAGGTGTCTACTTTCTTCTCTTTGTTAATTACGTTGATTCATTAGTTCAGGCCTCTGGTTTCCCACATGTGTATGAGTATAAATATCTTTTCAAAAGTCTCTTTATCAATAAAATACAGTTTTCAACCCTACAAAACCCAATGCTTCCTTTTATAACACATATTTAAAACCATGATGTAATTATAATATTATTTACCTTAGTACATATAATTTTAAATGAAAAATCAATACAATTCCCTATCTTTAACAGGAAGCAGATAAAATAATATACATTCAATATGTAAATACTTATGCACAACTACACTAGAAGACATAATAAAGAGATCAAATACCAAGATTTCATTGTCTTGAATTGGTGACTCAGTCATGGATAAGACTTCCTAAAGTAGTGGACATCTCTTGGTAAAGTTATGAATAAAACAATGTATTTTCTTCCTTCAATTTACGAAGTGTGTATTCCTGAAAGTTTTAGGCCAATTATCAAAAACATTTTTGAGTAAATATGTAATATAGAGTTAGGTTCTAGGTTCAAATAATTATAAACTGGTTTTCATGTATGTGAGTTTCTACTGACATAGAAAAGTTGTGCATGTAGAAAAGATTCACTGAAACTTTTAAAGATTCACTGAAAAAAAATCATTTCTTTTCCTGTCTGGGAGCAGAGTTAGACCCATTCCCTAGCCTATTTTGCAGCCTAGCCAAAGCAATAAAGCAGAAATGAGGTGTGCTAATTTTATTTGTCTTTAAACAAAAAACTGTGTCTTTTGTGTCAGTTATGTTTCCTGCAGGAAATAAATAATATGCTCACGTTCAGTAATTTAAGGAGAGTTTAATAATATCATTATAAAAGTGAAGGAAGAAGGACTTCCCTGGTGGTGCAGTGGTTAAGAATCCACCTACCAATGCAGGGGACACGGGATCGAGCCCTGGTCCACTAAGCCTGTGCACAATTACTGAGCCTGTGCTCTAGAGCCCATGAGCCACAACTACTGAAGCCTGTGCTCTACAACTGCAACAAGAGAAGACACTGCAATGAGAAGCCCGCACACTGCAACAAAGAGTAGCCCCAGCTCACTGCAACTAAAGAAAGTCCGTGCACAGCAACAAAGACCCAATGCAACCAAAAATAAATAAATTAATTAAATAAATAAATTAGATTCTTTAAAAAGAAAAGTGAAGGCAGAATATAAGAGGGCATAAAGAACAATGCAGCTCCCAGGGGTGGTAGCAAGGAGGTCTTCAGACTCTATAAGCCTGGAAGGGGATGAGAAGGGTACAGATACCAGATAAATGAAGAGAGAGAGCTGTGTAGAGGGGGTTGCCTGCCAAGAGTTAGAACTTGGATTGTGGACACACTCCGCTAACAGCAGTCCCACTGGGACTGGACAAAATATCCAATCTCTCTCTCTTCTCCCCCTCTCATTGCTTACTCATGTTCCTCATGGTTAAGCCAAATTGAATTCCAGTGATCAAGGAGGCCCTTTGGTGCAGACCAACCATAGAGAAGCTTGGAGAAAGACAAAGAGGAGCAAAGGAAAGATACCCAACAAGTAGTACTTCCAAACCCTCTTTCCACTTTTGCCATCTAGCTGGAGTCAGTAATAATTTCTGTAGTGTAGTGGTTATAAAATTGTTCCTGGGACAGTAGCCTTGTCACTTTGGGAAATTGTTAGAAATGTAAGTTCTCCAATCCCACCATAGAGCTACATAACTAGAAACTCTAGAGGTGAAACCCAGAATTCAGCATTTTACCAAGCCCTCCACGTGACCACAATGCAGGTTAAAGTTTGAGAACCACTGCTGTAGGAAGGTTGGAGCCACATATTGACAGGGGTCTGAGAGAAGGAAAATCATCTATCAAAGAGCCTCCTTCTCAGACAGTCCTTTGATGTATTATGTTGCGCCATTGAACACTCTTTTGTCTATAGTTTCTAGAGTCTATTCTTATCCTAAATAATACAAGTGGGAGGCAAAGGTGTGCTTTGTACTATGTAGGACTTTCCCTCAGATTGCTAAACACCTAGAACCCCTGGCTTCGGCCAATACTACAAAAGTAATCCCTAAATCTCATCTTGTGAGGCTGAGTCTAGTTTCCTTAGTAAGAATTTGTTTTAGTGACCAAGAAGAGCAGAGTCCTTATAGAGTAGCAGAGACGTCTTAGAGAAGGTTTAGCAAAGAGATTAGGATTATACTCTTCTTGTCTTTCTACAACCATATTCACTAACCTGCTTGTATCTTTCCCCATATATTCTACCTTTCCTCCTACTGCAATGGGAGAAAGATGCCTACTTCTTTTGAAGCTTTTCTCTACTATCTATTTTGTAATACTCTGGACTCCAAGCAACATTCTTGACTACTAACAGATTTAAATTTCACAGATTTTTGGGTTTCCCTGGTGGCGCAGTGGTTGAGAGTCCGCCTGCCGATGCAGGGGACACGGGTTCGTGCCCCGGTCCGGGAGGATCCCACATGCCGCGGAGCGGCTGGGCCCGTGAGCCATGGCCGCTGAGCCTGCGCGTCCGGAGCCTGTGCTCCGCAATGGGAGAGGCCACAACAGTGAGAGGCCCGCGTACCGCAAAAAAAAAAAAAAACAAGAAAAGTTTTACAGATTTTTTTTCTGTCTTTCCTGTATATAGTACCAGTTAATGGCCAAACCCTAAATCAAGAGATAGAGATGTATACTTGTCTGCTTTACTTGGAGGCACAGCAAAGTTCTATTGCAAAAGGTATGAATGTATGATCTTATTAAAAAGAAACAATGGAGAATTGAACATAATAATTCAGTCTATTCCAGGTAATGTCATAGAAATGGCATATTTACAGGCTGAACAAAACGACCCAGGAGGGTCATCAGGCTCACTCCCAAAATCCTGATTGGCCAAATTCACTGGTTAATTCCTCATCCATTCCTTATTTGAGCTCTTATACACTTTTAATAGTTGACCAATCTTAATTCTTGACAATCCTTGTTTTCCAGGTATCTTGAATGCCACACCTCTTTAGCTATTCTAATACACTTGTGGTTCTCTTCCTCAGTCTCTTTCTCTGGATGCTCATCATTTTCTCAGATCTCAGTACCCTTCCTTTCTCTACCAACATTCTCTCCCTCAGTGGTTTCCTCAGTCACATGGCTTTAAGTGCAATCCATATTCCAGTGCCTTCACAATGCACATCTCCAACTTTTACCCTGTGCCCCAGAAAGGTGAGCAACTGCACCCATGGCATCTCTACCTGAATGTCTAATAGAGATCTGAACTTTGACATGGGAATAAACTAAACTGGTTCCCCACTCAGAAAAGTGCTGGGTGTCTTTCTGTTTTGGTTACTAGCACCATCATCCACTCAATATTTCAGGCCCAAACCTAGGCATCCTCATGTCCTGTGTGCTCCGTAGTCATTCCTACATCCAATTCAGTAAGTTCAGCACCACTCCCTCTAATTATTTCCTGAGTTGGATGCTTTCTCATCACCCCCCTGCTACCACCTCAGCCCTTACATCTCTTCCTTGTGTATACTTCACTCTAGTGAGGAGCCTCCTTCTTTTCCCCTATACGTACTGCATGCCTCTGGGCTTTAGGGCAAACATAACTTTAGTCTACAGACCATTTGCTCTTCCCTCTTCCTGTAAAACATTCTCAATGGTCTTTATGTGGCTAGCTCCTTTACAACACTTAACTCAATTCCTCAGAGACGTTTCTTGACCATTCCAGATGAAGTAGCATGCTCCCTACCCTACTTAAGAGTAGTCATATTACTCTGTTGTATTCTCCCAATGAGACCTCTTATTATCTGAATTATTGTTAATTTAATTGCTTACGTGTTGATCATCTACTTTTTATCAACTGGGATATGAGCATGACAATGACATGATTTTTTTTTTAAATATTGTTATTCCCCCATTATATCAGAGCTTAGCAAATCAGAGATGGTGAATAAATAGCTACTGAATGAATGAAATAAAAATTTGTGTTGCTATTTCCACCCCATGTAGGAGTGTTAGTTGAACTTGCCAGGGTTCCAAAGCAAGAGAATAGGCTACTAGCTCTTCTATCTTCCAAATATTCTAAGCCATGCCACTATATTAGGAAATATTAAGATTGTAAGCACATCTCATGACAGTGCAATGACACAGTTTTCATGTTATCAGATCAACTGCTAATTTTTCTAAAATACTAACATTTTCTGTGTCAACAAATTGCAGTTTTTCATCGTGGTAATACATAGGTTTGAAATTTTAATTAAATGAACCAGAATTTAACAAAACAATACTTGGTTTAGCAAAATTATTCAGTGTTGACTGTAATCTCACAGAGTGTGAAGTTGTGAGTTGGACAAAAGACAAATGTATTTTGGAAGTAGTATATTGTGGTGATTATCATGTCAATCAAATCAGCAGGGAAGGAAGATGCAGATTGATTGGCTTATTATCAGAAAAACTGTTTAATATGTATGGAGGTGCTATGTCCATTAGAGACTGTGTCTGCATGTGAAAATAAGAATAAACAAAGTCACCATCATTGACGAGTTAATGAAGGACAGCCAAACAAACAAACAGACTAAATAACAACAAAACCCAGAAAAACATTCTTTTGAACCTTAAACATTTGCACATTAAACGTATCATTTGATTATTTTTTTCTGGTGAAAGACGAAACACAGATTTATTGAATACCTGTTATATGCCAGATTTTAGAATAATCACCATTTGAAGTGTTATTATTATATTTATCAGACAGTCATCAAGTGAGGTAACTTGTAACTTAACACAGTCCTACTTTCAAACAGAAACAGCAAAATAACAAGTACAATCACTAGCATGTACTATATTAAACCTGGCACTGTGCTAAGCATTTTATATGCATCATTGAATTGAAGCCTCATGATAAACATATGAGATATGTTGTATTACTTTCCTGAGAAAACTAACGTTTTACAATATTAAGTACCTCACCCAAAGTATAGAGATCCAGAATCCAAACCCAGGTCCACCCAAAACCAGGGACTGTGATACCCTGCCTAAAGGAATTGTTGCTCTCTCTACAATGCTACCCTGACAATAATATCATGAAAACATTGTCCAATTTTGGTCATCTCTTTTCAGGTCCAGTTTCCAGTGCTGCATGCAGGTGGCCAGTGATGGAGTGGATTTATCAAGTCACAGGAAATGGATCAGATCAGGGATCTGGAGTTGGTTGGAATATCGAGAGCAGAATGAGAGGAAGCTGCTGAGAATTTACTACATCAGAGAGTTTGATAAAGCTCTGAGTATTGAGCTAGCTAAAATTCTAAAAGTCACTTTTTGCTATGATAGAATAGATGTACTGATGAAAATAATGTTTTGAAAAATGTCTGTTGGCTGAATACATTTCAGTCCTGAACACATAGTATGGAAAATACATACAATATTTTCTTCTTTCTCAAACTTGTTTTCACCAGAAACCAAAGCTATATTGTGATTAATGTAGACAAAATAAATTAAAATCTCCAATAAATATTTACAAAATAATGTTAAAAACAATAGGATAATGTTTAGCTTTTCATTTCAGATGACACATGAGAAATAAGAACAGACAGGTGACTGTAATGGAGCCCAAGGAAAGGACATGGCACATTTTTAAAAATTCTGAGCATACACAGTCCCCCCCAGGTTGGGACATACAGTTTTGAGGGCATTAGCCTCCTGTGGTCCCCTTTACCTGTCAAAGCCGTAAAGTTATTCTTTTATACTTCATCTCCCCCAAAAAATAATAAAGAAATAAAAATCTGAGCATGGAGTTTCTAAATTTTGATTTTGAATACGAGTTATCAAATTTACAGAGAATGAAAAGACTTTGTCTCTGAATTATACAGGCAATTCAGTCAAGCTTATTCACAAATCCTAAGTGTCCATTATAAACATATGTCCAGCAACATTTCTCTCAATCTGATGGATGTGTCAAGCTGACCCTGTGTACATTCCAATATGCACATTTTGTGACACCATTTCCCCACCAACACAAGGGTAGGATTTGGATAGAGTGAGAGAAGTGGAAGAATCATCCATGAAGTGATATATGAGGAATGCTTCTGAGGTGGAAATGGCTCTGGAAGATAGGAGTGACAGGAAGAAAGTGTTTGAGTAGAACAGCAAGTCATGGTGAGGAGGAGCAGAAGGTAAATGTTGGTGTGATCTCATTAATGGGAGACATTACTATTGGGAATTTTGGAAACAGGACTGGATTTGTTCTGATAAGAAAGAACAAAACATAAAATTTGAATCCCTCTGCCAGCACGATGACAAGGTAAACATGTGAAGACTGACTGGCTATTAAGAAAAGGATAATTTTAAGTAAAAAGCTGTTTTGAGAGTAGTGATTTGGGGATCAGGGGGAATGATGCAGCCAGTAACTGAAAGAGGTCCTCTTCTAAGGACAGTCAGTACACACACACACACACACACACACACACACACACACACACACACAATAGTTTTATTTTCCCAGATATAGGGGATGATTACCAGATGCAGGGAAGCAATGAGTCAACACTGACCCAACATTCTTATGAAGAAATACAGCCTTTGATATACACTTGAATGTTTTTCCTTAATTTCGGAAATGTCTTTGATCCCACGTGCCGTATTCTGGACCAATGATTCAGCTTTGAAAAATAACTTGACTTTTGGAATAAAAGCAATGTACAAGATATCAGTATCATTATTGCTATAATTTTGAATATATTTCTTATAAATAATTGATGGTTGTTATTTATTCATCATTAAATTAGAAATTCATATGGAAGTTAAGTAAGCTTCTGAAAAGAGAATTTCTATTCATTATGCCAGCTGAAGATATTTGGAAAATCACAAGAGCCTGTAACTGACTGATTGTCTTAATATTCATAAAATGGCCAAACTGTGTTTGAGAACCTTGAGGAGATTACATTAAAAATGGAACACCAGCAATAACAGCAACAATAACAAAGCAACTAACAAAACATTTACTTTCTTGTGGGTGACAGCAGTTTTCAAAAAACAGTGAGTTAGAATTAAGGTTAAAAAAGAAAAGAAAAAATGGGTCCGAATACTTACTTCTCAACAACTACGCTTCTCAAATTATTGCATAAATCCTTGACACATAAAGCGTATGTACACTCTTAATTATTTGTTAGGAATTTGGCCCAAATTGATATCTAACTCCAAACGTTGACTATGATCAAACACTGTAGGGAACCCATTCTGTTCTCATTTTTTTGTGCCTTTAACCCCAAAGTACAGAGGACAGTCAGACTTGAATTCCTTTCTTCTGAACTATTTGCTAATGCTACCCACTATGTCACCCCACGAACTAAGAGGTGCATACACAGGAACTTTTTGTTGAGACATCTAAGCATGGTAGCTAAAAGCATGAGCCTTGGAATTAGGATGTACAGGAAAGAACCCTGGTCTCACCATTAATTTATTGAATGAGTTTGAGAAAGTCATTTAAACCTCACTTTTCTCATTTGCAAAATGGAGCTAATAATAGTGGCAGAGTGTTAGAGGGTTTGGGATACAGCCAATTGTGTACATATGGGAGCCCAACTCAGAAATATTAGTGTTATTATTATCATTAAGGAGGTATTTTCTGTTATTCCTACAAATATGAGCTGCATATTTGCTTTCTGCTAACCAAGGAGCAGGCCTGACATTTCCTTAACACATTCTTTCTGGTCTCCAGCAACAGTTCACTTGCCATTCCTGACCTCCTAACTCTAACAGAATGAAAAGAAATGAATTTCAAGAAAAAAGAAAACTTTAACTAAACTTGATTCCATACAGAAGGACTTCTTCAAGGAGTAACCACTAAATTTCCCAAAGTCCTTGATCTTATGAGAATTCCTCCTTTTATTGAAGGTGGGACGGGGTGGAGGAAGTACAATGGGGAGAGAACCTTTGAATAAACACCCTGAGGTGAGCATGCATCCAGCAGGGGGTGAAGAGTTGTTGATTTAGCTGTGATTTGGCTTTTTGGCATCACATTCCCTGAACATGCACTGAAAGATGTAAGAATGAGTGAGAAGTACAAGACTCTACAGGAAAAAGCACAAAGGTAGTGCAGAGCAGTGGTTCCCAAACTTTAATGTGCATAAGAATCACCAGAGGTTGGTGGCCAAGGTAATGAAGTAGGAAGACCCTGAGCTCACCTCCTCCCAGGGGAATGCGAAAATTGCAACTATTTACAGAGTAACTATTGATGAGAAAACTGGAAGACTAGCAGAAAAGATCTACAACTAAAGATGTAAAGACAGACCCACAATGAGATGTGTAGGAGAGGTGGAAATGTGATATAGCCAAGACCCATACCTCAGGTTGGGCGACCCATACCTCAGGTTGGGCAACCCACAGATGGGAGAATAATTACAATGGCAGAGTTTCTCTGTAATGAGTGAGGAATTTGAAAACCATGTTGGGCTCCTCAGCTGGGGGTTTTGCACCAGAAAGACAACCCCCGAGAGGGTTTGCTTACTTTGGGGAGAGCCAGAGGGCTATGGGAAATAGAGACTCCACTCTTAAATGGCACACACAAAATCTCACATGCTCAGGGACCCAGGGCAGAAGCAGTGATTTGAAAGGAGACTGGATCAGACCCACTCACTGGTCTTGGAGAGCTTTCCAGAGAGGCAGGAGGAAACTGCAGTTCACCCTGAGGACCTAGAAACGGGCATTGGCCATTTTTAGGGCTCATTCTACCCCAAGGACACTGGTGCTGGCTAGTGCATTTTGTAATTCTCCCTCTAGCTTATTAGTATGGGAACTGGTCCCATCCATAAGCCTGTCAGAACCAGTTTGGGGACATCTCAAGCCAAGCAACTAGCCTGGCAGGGACATAGCCCCACCGAGCAGCGGGCTGGCTGCCTTAAGACCTCTTGAGCCCATAGCTGCCCCAAGACCCAGACTTATCCACCAGAGGGCTCAGGACCTGGACCCAACCAGCAGTGGTTCAGTACTAGCCCTGGAAGCCTCAGGACCCAGAAGCCAGAGACCCATGCACATGGCTCTCCGCCCTGCCCAGTGGGTCAGGACTAGCCTAGAACCAGCCTCACCAGCCTGTGGGCAGACACCAACCACAGGAATCCCTGGATTCTAGATTCACCCACCAGTGGGCTGATTCTGGGACTCTCAGAGCCCTGTGCTGGAGACTCTGGGACCCAGTTTTGCCAACTCAGTTGTTGCAGGGGGGTCGGTGGTGGGTGGAACTTGCCTTCAGCGTGCTTTCCTGTGACTGCACAGTCTTCTCCCATGCCCGTGTGCTGCAGTGAAGGGCAATCATCAAATCAGACCAAGACCAGGCTGGCACCAGGCAGAGGGACTAGCTGCTGGTAAGCATGGTCGTGCAGGCTGGTGACTGAAGACAGGGCCAGATCCAGACCCACAAGCACCTGAGGGGGCCATGGTTGTTAGTGTGCTCTCCTGGGACCTCCGCGTCTCCCTCCAGGTGTGCGCAATGCAGTGGAGACCTGCGAAGGGCTTCAAGCTGGCAGTATGCACGTGCACAGCTGGAGGGGCTAGGCTTGAGCACACACATGCTAGTGGAGGTCAGCTGCAGGAGTCTAGGCTGGCTTTTTGCACTCATGCAGCTGCAGAGGCCTGAGCTGGCTGTTGGTGTGTTTCTAATCCTCAGTGTGGGTGGAGGAGGGGAATAGGGAAGAGCTCAGGGGACTGGCTTCAGGGAATGCGAATACCTGGGTGGGGGAAGACAGTTGTATGCAGGGGATCCAGGGCAGCTGTGCTAATTGATGGCTTCTTCAGTGGCAAAATCTGCTGGATTTGTCTGCAAGGTGGGTCACTAGGAACTGTGATCGCTCCCACTGTCTGGCTGCCATGGATACCCTTCTTGTTCCGCGCCATCTCTATGCATCTCAGCTTTGCCCATCGTGGTGGGCTGAAACTGAATGCGACCTTCCCGTGGTGCACAAAATACTGGTGAACCCTACACTTCCTTTCCTGGTGACGTGAACTCTTTCTAGCTGCTAATTTCTTGACACTGAGCAATGCTGGCTATGGGGATGTGATGATGTACAAAACTGAAGCTGTATTCTTTCTCTTCTGTTGTGGTTATTCTCAAGTTTTTTTGTTCCACTGTGTTGCTAAAGTTTCTTAAGTAGATTCCAGAGGCCTCACAGAGCAGTGTTTTGTTCATAGACAGCTGTCTAATTGTTGACCTTTTGTGGGTGGGTATGGTGGCTGGGGTCTCCTATGTTGTGATTTTGGTAACATCACTCCAAAAAATGACTTTTGAGTTAAAGTAATAAGGATTTGATACCCAGTTCTACTTTGGGCATTTACCTTGGGTGAACTATGTTAGTCTTCACATCTTCAATTTCATTTTTCATCAAAAATATGAAAATATTATTCTCACATAAATTGCTGTGAAAGTTAATGAGATAACAGCTGGAGTGCCTAGGAGAGTTCATGAACTTGACATTTAGTAATGGTAGCTAATGTTGTTGTTATTATAATAATAATAATTATTATTATAATAATAACAATTATATAATGGCATTTATATAATAATAATAATCATTATTATTTTGAATTAGCCTCCTATTCATGCCATTCGTATCCTACACTCATTTGGCACTCTGACTGCACCTATTTATATTCCTGAACTAGACTCCTGGCTGACCTCCTACTTTTAATCTCATCTGTTTTCAATTTCTAGTAGAATCATTTTAAAACAGACTTGATAATAGCAGTTCTATACTTAAGGATGGAAATTGTGATGTCACTAACTTTCATGAGCAACTATACTTATAAAGCATGCTTACTATGCTCACATAATTTCCATTATTCATTAAAAGGCTAGAAAGAAAAACTGCCCATTTCTATAGTAGGAGATGAAGATAGCGAAATTTAGATAAATTAAGCACTGGTCACACTAATGTGGGCAGAGGTGAGATAATAAAAATGCAGAACTTGATTTATGATTATAAGATAAAACACAAATTCATTAGGAAAACATAGGTGTCTCTTAATCTGGCCCTAACTTTGTTGTTACCACCCCATCTGGCCACTGATGGCCCTGGGATATATCCAAATGTTTCTGTGCTTTTGAAAATGTTGATCTTCCTGTTAGTATGTCCCTCCAACCCTTTTCCCTGCATATCTCTTATTTATTCTTTGAAGACCCAACTTCAAGAGAACATACCTTGAAGTTTCCCTGGAATCATGCAGGACTATTCTTCTTTCTGACTTCCATGGAAATATATGAATATACCTCCACAATTTTTCTAACCCACATTACTCTTCTGGATTTATGTGTTGACCTATCCCATGAGACTGTGTGCTCCTAGGGCAGAACCTAAGACTTGTTTATCTAGAAAGAAACATGATCAAGGGACTAGAAATGTGACCAAGCTGAGAATATCTCAATAAATGTGTGATAAAGAAATCAACCAATGAATACATAAAAGCTGCAGAAAAATAAACTAGACCTAGTGTTCTACTGAGATTTACTCAGACTTCTAACATAAAGAAAATTTGAAATCATGTCTTTACTTACATGGATTTTCTAAATGAGATAGACAAGTTTAAAAAATTATCAGGTAAAATAAAATAATTCAATGAGTATAGCCATTATTTTGTTAGAATTGGTAATATAATTTTAATTCAGAGCTTCATCGCATAGTTGATCAAATACTACATTATAAATTTCTCCAAATATTACAAAGTGACTACTTAAAAATAGTTTTACCAATTCCTAATTTAAGAAATCCTTTTGTAAGCAGTATTTATCTATATATGTGGAGAAAAGGTAGAATCAATATAGATTTTAGGAAAATATTTGCATGTATATAAAGCTAAAAAAAATCCTAGGAAAAAAATAACTACAGAAAATATTAATATAAACTATATTCATAAACATGTAAAATATGCAAAATTATTAATATTGATTATCAAGAAGCTCATGGAGGTGTGTTTGGAGGAAGAGAAAGCTCAGAATTTTGGAGTGCTGGGGAGGAAGATCTCACAGCAGCTTTGAATCTGACAGTGCTAGTCAATTCTCCTTACAATTTTTACCGAGTTTCTAAAAACACCCTTCTTGTGCTCCTCTTTTTTATGTGAAGAGTTTGGAAAGTCCTAGAGTCTTCCAGCTCTGCCCTCACTGGACCTTACCTTCACCTGATGCACATGATGTACTTGCTAGGCATTTCATCCTCTTAGTTAAAAATCAACTTATCCAGCCTGGATGGAAGAGCAAGTGAACTAAGTTTGTTGTTTGTTTTTTTTTTTTCTCAACAAAAACACAGGTCAACCTTTCTAGTCTGGGGGATACTGACTAGATCACACAGCAAAAGCAGGAATTTAATCTCTATAGATGCCAATTTGAGTTAGGAGAGTAGGCTTTGGTCTTTACTAAAACTGGTTTTATTTTCCTCTAATGTGATTCTGTGGTAAATGACAATACATACATGTTAATAAATGTACACATGCATACATATCAATAAACACTTTTTCACCTGCTGGTTGATATCTAGCTTCCTAGTAGTGGTCTGTGATTCTTGAATATCGAAATTAAATCCATACTTTTCATTAATAAAGAGCTCATGTTTTCAGATTAAGTTCAACATGACAGCATACTTTTATCTCAGTGTATGTTGCCAATACTGAGTTCCCTCTGGAAATAATGAGACATCTCCACATGGTAGTCTCCTGGGGAAGTGATTTGGCTCTTAGTGACAGAAAGAAAGTAAATGAGCTGAGTGGATGATACAAGAAAAAGAGACTCAGCTCCACAGGGTATTAATCTGAAGGTTCTTTTTTCTCCTCATGCAAGCTTCTGAAGATGTGCTAACTGATGGATTTATCATATTTTAATGGCATCCTCTTTTTTTTTTGAAGCCTTCTCTATTCTCCCTTTCCTTCATGATGCCTTCATGCAGAATTTCCATACAGTGTGCTTCATTATAATATGATATTTTGGTTACTGGCACTTCTTGAGTCAACAGGAAGAAATCATATTAGGAATGTTGAAGTCGAATGAACTGAAGAGGAAAACTTAAATATTGTTGTCTTGTGCCGAGCAATGTGAAGAGGTTTCCTAAAATAAGAAAGATAGGCAGAACTAAAGAACTATAAGTAATGAGGAAGAGAGAATGAAGAAAGAAGGCAATTATTTGGTGTCAGTTAAAAGAGGTGAGTTAGTGTGTTTATCCCAGGGGCAGTTATAAAAAATGAAGCTTGAAATTTAATGTGATCTCAGTTAGATATAATATACATTGCACTAAATTTAAATAATCAAAACTCTTGTTGCAATTATTTGAGTTGAGGAGAGAGAATTATAAGAAGCTGACACAGAAATCATTGATAGTGAAGTAATTTTCTGAAAACTGATACGGCATTTTCCTGTTATGACTGCAACCAGTACTGTTAATGAGGTTTGACATGTCTGAAGTACTGTCTGTCACTACTGCTATTTAGCATAGTACTGGAGGTTCTATCTAGAGCTCTTAAGCAAGAAAAAGAAATTTTTTTAAAGATCTAGATTGTAAAGAAGAACTGAATTCATTATTTGCAAATGACATAAGATGTAAACAATAAAAAATTCTAAAAAAAAAAAAGAATCACTTAAAAATCATTAGAATAAGTGAGTTCAACATGGTGGCAAAATACAAGGTTAATATATTAAATTTTAATCGTACTTCTATATAACGGCAATGAACAGCCTAAAAATGAAATTAAGAAAAGAATTCCATTTGCAATAGCATCAAAAAATTCTGGACTGAAGGAGGGACTCCTGTGTGGAGTTGTGGGATCTGCCTTTTTGTTGAAGGATGCATCACCTCTGTACATCAATCCAGAGGCATCACAGCCCCTGGAGGGCAGTAGCACCTCCTGCAGAAGCAGGACAGCTGTCACACTCGCTGGGGGAAGTTTTCCCTCTAAGAAAAAAACAAAAACAAGACAAAAAACTGGTAACCCTACTTGAAGTTGTCCCAACTTATCATCCATAGTTATCTACTTAAAAATAATAATTCAGGGTGTCCTCCCTGCCTTCAAGATAATGAAGTCAGTGAGAAACTGAGGATTTCATTATTTAGATTCTTCCTCTCTCTCCATGCACACCATTCCATCCCCCTTCTTTTACTTTATCCATACTCAACTCCTTGATTTTTCTAGCATATTCTGCACTATCTCACTTTCTCAGTCTGCATTGTCAGTGCTTATTTCATTCTGTTTCCCTAGCACAGTGCCCAGTACTTAAATGCTTCCTCAATTAATGTAAAATCATCTTCCAAACAGAGCAGTTCCTGGGCTAGAGATAAACTCTGATGTCAGTGTAAACTTCTCATCCCTCCCCTCACATCCTGTGTAAATACAGCCCGTCACTAATATTGTTACACATACAGGCGACTAAACTGATTAGATCCAGGTTTGCACCTACCTGGTTCTCATTAACTTTTTATTGGTTCTGAAGTTCTAAAGGTAGGAAACCCAGTCTAAGTTTCCAGAAGCTAGTTGATAAACCAATATATTCTACTGTTTGTTACTGAAACTTACTTATTTCTAGGTTTCCCTCCAAACATCTGGAAACTGGCTCCCAGAATAAACATATAGAAAATAGAGGTAGGGGAAAACAGTGAAATAAGGGCTTTAAACAATTTACAGTTATGGAAAAGTGCCAAGGCATGGGATAATTTCCAGCAGCATGAAATTCTTTTTTATTCTTGCCAGAAATTCTCTCACTCAATTTTTACTCTTTTTCCTACTAATATCAAGCTGTCTTTAAAATCTCAGCTCACCTGTCTCCTCTTCTAGGAAGACTTTTTTGATTCCTCTAGATTAGGTTGGGTGCCACTTCACGCTCATACAGCTTTATATTGAGCATCTAACTCTTTCTATAGTAATTGCTTCCTTGTCTGACTTCCTCACTAGACTGTGAAATCCTTGAGGGCAGGGAAGCTGCCTTATTTATCTCTGTTTTCCTCTGCCCAGCACAAAGCCTAGTTCATGGTGTGTAATCAGTGAAGCCATGTGACTAAGTTAGTGTTTAAAGGAGTAATGAATGCAGTCTGATTGCTTGAACAGAATTTTCAGACATTTCCTGGGAGGAATAAAATACTAATTGGGCTTGGGTCATCACTGACACACCTAACACTGGTCAGAGAAAGATGGCACAAAAGAGTGATGATGCATACGTCCAAAAACATAGTTGTCTAGCAAAAGCATTTCCTCACTTGTAAGATTTTCAGGGTCATCCTCTAAGTCAATTTATATAGTTTTCTAATTAAGTTGACAAATAAAAAGCAGATGCTTTTTGAGCTTTTGCCGTTATTTTTGCAACAACTGCTTTAATATATTATCTTGAGATGACCCTCCTATGTAATCCCAGGTAAGTTGATGATGTATTGCTTCCAGTTATGATGTTCAAATACGTAATTGAAAATACTGAAAAAGAAATAAAACTCTGAAAACTACACTTTTTTTATTTCAAATTCCCTTTTTCGTCTCATTCCAGGGATTATACTGCTTAAAGTCGCATAAATAGTCTTTCTTCTTTTCCTCTGCTGATGTCTGAAAGGTCAAGTTTGATTTGCACCTGTCAATGCCTAAATTTCTTCTGGTACTGTCTCAGTAGACATGTTCTTCTAAATTTATTCTTCTTTGTACATTTAAGATATCTGACCTGCTGTTAATTTAGCAACCCTATATCAAGCCACTTTGCCGTGTCTAACCCAGACATACTGAATGTGTTTCACAGGATAAACAAAAAAAAAAACCTATTGTTTGAATAAAACTTCATTTTACGATGTAGATGTTCTGATTTTATTTTCTTTTTTCTGTAGTTTTCCTGTGCACTCACCATAGAACTTCCTAATGAAAATCCAATTAGGTGGAACATTAGAAATTAATGTAAATAAACATGGGGACTACTGTAACAAAATACCAATGACTTATGAACAATAGAACTTTATTTCTCATTGTTTAGGAAGCTGGAAATCCAAGATCAAGGTCTAGGCGGATTTGGTGTTTGGTGAAGACCTGCTTCCTAGTTTATAGATTGCAGCTTTTTTTGCTATAACGTTACACAGCAAGAAGCAGCAGAAAAGCTCTCTGAGGCCTCTTTTGTAAAGACACTAACCTCACTATGAGGGCTCCACTCTCATGACCTAATAACCTCCACAAGTTCTCACCTCCAAATACTCTCACTCTGGGGACTAAGTTTCAACATATAAATTTCGAGGGGACAAAAGCATTCAATCTATAGCAAAGACTAATCATGGTTGTGTGTCGATCCCTAATCATATTTGCTAATTTTGCAAGGTTATTCATACTTGGTTGTCATCATCTAATCAGTGAATTATATACTGAAAATAACCAGTAATTGATTAGACAGGCGGCAACTTTTGTTAATTTATTTAATTTTGGTTTTGTCTCATTCTGCTTTATTTTCAAATTTTGTATAAAGCATTATACCCATTAAAAACTTGGATAATAGAAAAAAAACCTGTCTTTTTCTGTAAAGTATCTACAAATCTGCCACATACAATCACCATTATTACTACATTGTTTCATATGTAATATATGGCACTATATTATATATACAACTATTTTTAATCAACTAACATTATCTCATAAGAATTTTCATGTGCCATTAAAATATTCCACTGATGTAGTATTATTTGGCATTAAGATTATAATCATAAAAAGACTTGTGGTTGTAAATAAGCCCACACATCTAGCTTGTTTTGTAGTTATGCTTTAGAATATATTTCCAGATGTGAAATTAGTGCATCACAGATTAAGAACACATTAAAGAGTTTTGATACATATCAGTAAATGGATTACAAGAACTAATATGATGGCCTCTGGTATGACTATTTTCATTTAAGTCTACAAAGCAATTCTTGCCTGACCTGGACATAGCTTCTGAGGAGCATAAGAAATACTTTAATTTTAATAAGAACCCATTATGACTCACTCTTAACCCTTATTCATTAGAATCATGTTGTGGGATATCAGAAAGCTACTGACAATTTTCTTGACTGGACAGAGGTTGCAAGTGACAGGTCAGTCTTGGGAGGATGGCAGGGTGTATTGGATGTTAGTAAAGATGCAAGCAAGTCCGAGCTCTCATCATAGATTTCCTAACAATGTAACTTGTACAAATTACTTAACTTCTGGGAGATTCGTATTCCCCATTTATAAATTGTTTATTCATTGTTCATCCATCCATCTTTTACTCATTCACTCAATCATTAATTCGAAAGTATGTGTCCAGTTGCTTCTTTGCTCCAGGCACAATTCTAGGTCCCAGGGATAGAGGAGTAAACCAAAGACTCAACTGTCTTGTCCTCATGGAGCCTACATTTCATTAGAAGAGACAGACAAAAAAGATAAACAAAAAAGTAGAATGCCATAAAGAAAAATTTAAAATAGTGAAGAGATAAAGAGACCTGAGGTACTTTTATAGGTGGTGGTGAGGGAAGGTGGTTCTGAAGCGGTAAGAGTTATGTGAATGAGGTGAGGAATGAGTCTCTTATCCTTCCTAATTATACCTTCTCTTGGCATTCCTATCTCACAACTTCCAAACTTTTACATGTCTGAGTTCTAATTAAAACACTGGAGTTTGCTCAAGCTGATAGCTTCACCTCTGCATATGCTTTCTGTCAGGATGCTTAAGAGTTTCTTTCTTGCTGCCTTTTGATCCTAATTATGGCCAGCTGTAAACTAATTAACCTCTCTAGGTGTCTCCCAGGAGGTTAGAGTGCTTGGCAGCCAGGGCAACAGCAGCACTGCAGCTGGGCATAAATGATAACGAAGCATATTGATTCACCAAGCCTGCTACCCGTGTGGTAATTTCCTTGCAGCATCCTTGTTAGCAGAGATAACAAAAACAATCAAAAACAAAGCTTTTGCGACTGTGAAGGGCTTAAATGTTCTTATTGTTTGAACTTTGTTCCATAGTTCTAGTATCTAACCAGAGTAAACTGCAAATGAATGAAATAATTAATTACAGATGAGTGAATGAATGAATATATGTGAGTGAATAAAGAATGCAAAGCCATGTTGTAAAAATCAAGCAATCAACACGAAGAAATTTGTTTTTTTGTTGTCTGTGCTATTGCAAGGGCTTTACTGGGTCCTGGGTGCTTGGTGATGGGAAATAGATATAAAGAGGTAAAGGATGGGTGCAAACCTTGAGGAATGTAAAATCCATTTGGTGGGATAAGAGAATCATTCCACTTACAAACGTCTACACTTCTGTTATAAGGCTTTCTCTGTGTTTTATGATTTTTTTTGTTTTTTGATTTATGCCTGTCTCTCTTTCTCTGTGTGTGTGTACACACACATACCCCCCACACACATATATTTGTTTTCTTTATAATTTGGATCTCTCCCTTACCAGCTGCTTCTGGGAGAAGGTCATGCCTTCTGTAACATTGTATAGCTAGTGACTTTTATTAGGATGTTTCCATGAAAGGTATTTGGATTATATGGATGTTTCAATAATTTTTAAAAAATTTTCACCTCCACTGAATATAAGATATGAACTGGAACTTCAATGTTGTTAGAGTGAGTATTTGGGGACAAAATCCCAAAGAATAAGAGTCTAACTACATTTCTTTCTTTGGGGACATGTGAAAACCTTTTCTTTTTCTCCATCAGTTTCCATAGGTGAAATAAGGGTATGTCCATATTTGTCTTTCCCATCTTGAAAAAACGCGGAAACTGAAGGGAATTTAGAGTTCTTACCTCAATACCACCCCCAATTCTCGCAGGGATCACTGAATCTTCCTGTCTGCACATGAGGTAAGACTGGGTGATTAAAGTGAGCAGTCCAAAATCACTAGGCTCTGTGGCAAATGGATTGTCTCAGATCTAATCTTCTTTGTAATATTCTGAAACTAGAACCTCTTACACTATTAAATTCTAACAAATAATGAAAATTTGTTTTCTTGCTTTGGTTGGGCGTATTGGCTCAATGTTACTTGCCTGGCATACAGTTTCAGAAGAGTTTCACAACTACAAAGGTCATAATGTTTTGTAAAGATTTTAATCATGTGAATTGTTTTTGTAAGGCTAGCATTTCAGAGTCTATCTTCTAGATGTGCTCTTCTACAAAATTGATGTTACCCAACAACTTAACTATAGATTGCCCATGACTAATTATCCCAAATGATGGTTTCATTCTGTTTTTAAAAAATATAGAAATAAGACTAGATATATAGATGTTAAAGTATATAATAATTTATCACACATCCTTTAAAATAGTGCAAACTTAGCAGTTAACAATTTCTCATTACTCTTCAACACTTATCCATCAGTATTTAATAAGCCTGGATCAGGGTTCATTTTCATTTCCAGGCTGATTCTAACACACATCTTTCAAACTAAGCAGCTTTTAAAAGTCTACAGTTCCATCATACAGAGTGAAGTAAGTCAGAAAGAGAGAGACAAATACCGTATGCTAACACATATATATGGAATTTAAGAAAAAAAAACGTCATGAAGAACCTAGGGGTAAGACAGGAATAAAGACACAGACCTACTAGAGAACGGACTTGAGGATATGGGGAGGGGGAAGGGTAAGCTGTGCCAAAGCGAGAGAGAGGCATGGACATATATACACTGCCAAATGTAAGGTAGATAGCTAGTGGGAAGCAGCCGCAGAGCACAGGGAGATCAGCTAGGTGCTTATGACCGCCTGGAGGGGTGGGATAGGGAGGGTGGGAGGGAGGGAGACGCAAGAGGGAAGAGATATGGGAACATATGTATATGTATAACTGATTCACTTTGTTATAAAGCAGAAACTAACACACCATCGTAAAGCAATTATACTCCAATAAAGATGTAAAAAAAAATACAAAATAAATTAAAGAAAAAAAAAGTCTACAGTTCCCAAAAACACAGATCGGTAGGATATTATCAAATAAATTACAAAGTCAGATACCAAATTAGTTTGAGACAGGCCGGATTAGACAAATTTAAACAAGTCTGTTTTCTGCCAGATTGCTGGATCTTTCATCTGATTACTCGTTTTTTGAAACCTGAAAAAGGCTTCCTAGCCTATCATAGGCTAGGATTTCCCAACTTATTTGACAAGTTCTCTCTCTTGCCTTGGCATACCTAACAGTATCTATAGTTTTACCCCCCCCCCAAAAAAAAATGCTGTAAATTGGTGTTTA
The DNA here is from genome assembly GCF_964374135.1 of Grampus griseus. Classification (NCBI taxonomy): domain Eukaryota; kingdom Metazoa; phylum Chordata; class Mammalia; order Artiodactyla; family Delphinidae; genus Grampus; species Grampus griseus. Next base: position 107,536,358 of record NC_139001.1, read on the forward strand.
AAAATAAAGAAACAGGGGCTTCCCTGGTGATGCAGTGGTTAAGAATCCGCCTGCCAATGCAGGGGACATGGGTTCAAATCCCTGGTCCGGGAAGATCCCACATGCCACGGAGCAACTAAGCCAGTGTGCCACGGCTACTGAGCCTGCCCTCTAGAACCTGTGAAACACAACTACTGAAGCCCATGTGCCACAACTATCGAAGCCCATGTGCCTCGAGCCTCTGCTCTGCAACAAGAGAAGCCACTGCAATGAGAAGCCCACGCACGGCAACAAAGACCCAACACAGCCAAAAACAAACAAATAAATAAATAAAATAAATCTAAAAAAGAAAGAAGCCTGTGCTCCACAACGAGAGAGGCCACAACAGTGAGAGGCTTGTGTACCACAAAAAAAAGAAAAAGAAAGAAACAAAGAAAGAAACAAAGAAAGAAACAATAGACCCAAAATGGAGTCACTTGTTCTAAACCCACGTCACCAAACCAAGACTTGATGCCTAATCTAATTGCTTCTCTTAGGAATGTCATCTTACACAGTCAGCCTGGAATTTCCCATCCAGCACTAGTGAGATGATCCACCTCCTCTATCCCCGTTTTTGTTTTTTTTTTTAATTTGTGACTTTCTTGTTGCTCCCACTTTCTGCCTTTAGAAACCTTTTTTCTTCTACAGTTCTTTGGAGCTCCTTCTGATCCATTAGATTTGATGCTGTCTGATTCATAAATTGTTGAGTAAAGCCGATTTCACCTTCAAATATACTCAGTTGATTTTTCTTTTTAAACAATGAGAGAGGCTGTCCCAAATATTCCTGTGGTCTTCCGGTTATCTGAAGCTTTAATATTCTAATCAGGTTTGCAGTTTGATTTTGTTTAGCTTCTATTGCTCTGCCTAATTAAGAAAATGATGGTGACAACTTTGTCCTTTGCCCACCATATCATAAACATGGTGGACCCTTATGTCACTCCTTGGATGAAAGACTAAATCTTATTTAAATGTCCTGTGATTCTTAGGAAAAAAATGCCATGACATAGTCCTTCCCTGGAACTTCAATAATATATGTAACTTCCCAGAGTGCCTGAGGTTTCCCCCCCACCATGGGAAGAAGAGTAAAAATACAGAGGAATGGCACGTACCATCAGCAACATAGCTTTCCTGTGGTTTTTAACACAGTCACCTTTACCATACAGTCCCTCTACCCTTAGCCTTGGGAGCTGGCCTAAGGTCTCCCAGCCTGATTTGCATATACTGCCTGCATTTACTCACTGAGTACATCATTGAGGCTTCTGATATCTGATAAGACTTGCTTTCTGGTAGAGGCTACTTTTTACTTAAGGAGGCTTGGCATTAGTAAAATTCCAGGCTATACTAGACCTTTCCTGATAGCAATGCAAAAACAAGAATCTATGACTTAGATAAATATATCTAATTTTTTTACTCTATAAAAGATGATTTTTGAGCACTCTCTTCTTATATTTTGTAATCATGTGAGTTGTTCTATATATTTATTTTTTGATATATCTTATGACACTGACAAAAAAGTATTTTAGGGGAATGTATTAATATAACGTTTTAACTCTTTAAGACTAAGTATGGAATAATAACTATAGTTTTAATCATTAAATGTTGCAAAAAATATTTTATTATCTCTAAGCACATTACTAATGTCAGGTGTTTAAAAAATTCAATAAATAAAGGACTCACAAATATCGCTTCAATATATAAACATAATGTCTTTAATTAGCATGTATTTGTGTGCAAATTGCTTTTTAACTTTCGTTGTTGCTTCCCTATCTTAGATAAATGTCCCCTTTCTGTCTTTCTTACCTCACTAATTTGTTTAGTAAGTCCTTTTGTATGAAAAATGCTAAATATAGTTCAGCCTGTCCTAAAACTTGATTTATTCTGATCTTCAAAAGTGCAGTATTTGTTTGTATTGTGCTCAACAAAAAAGTATCAGTAGGTCTTTGATAAAATGATATTGGAAGATATACCTCAAATTGAATACAGTAGCTTGAAATAGTTACTTGTAACTATATTAAGTGATTTTCTAATGACTTCAAAGACAAATTGCAATTTTTACTGAATTTATACCAAGTTTTACTGAGCTTACACTGAATTTTACTGAACATGATTCATGCAAGCAGAGGTCTTAAAATCTTTCTTTGACAGCTCTCTTCATACCTCTTATAAAAAACTTATCAAGTTGTGCTGTAATTCTTTGGTTTGCACATCTCTCTGATTTCAGTATATTGGGCTGCTAGAAGCTAAAGACAGAACAGAGGAGATTCTTAGTAAAAGTTTGTAGAATTAATGAATAATATTTTAAATTGGAACTTGCAACCAAAAATTTCCCCATGACTCCCTCAAATTTATCATTATCTGAAAAAATGCTGAGCCAGAACTATCTTATGGTAGAGTTTTGTGTATTTCATGCTATCAATAACTTTCTCAAAGAATGATATGGGAAATAAATGCTTATGTTTCCAAAAGTATGGAATTTGTACTTATGGGTGATGTTATTATATTTATCTATCATGATTATTAATAAGAATATAAACAAAAAAGGAAGTACCAGATGATCCATATCAAGATGTTCAGCAAAAACATGTGCCGATATGCTAAGGGAACAGACTGGTAAGCTAGCATGGTACTTGGCACTTAGTAAGCATTTAACATATGTAAGCTAAATCTGAACCTGCACATTCAGAGGCTATTTTCAACCTTGTCTTTCTCTGTCTGACTCTGTCTCTGTTTCTCTCTCTATATATATAGACATAGCATATTCAGTTTATGTATGATTATGTATATGCACATATTGTGTATGGGTATGTATCTCAGCTAGCTAGCTAGCTATTAATAAGGAACCATTTTCAATCAAAATATGGTCTGAGAGATGAAAGGAAGTTAGAAGAATAGTGATAGAGAAGGAATGAAATTCTAAAAACAAAAACTTAAGCATTGTGCAAAACTACTGAATTTCCATTTTCAAAAGGACTTACAGGAAGCAATTTTCCTACATTAAATTTCTAGGAATACTTAATATTTCAAATATAAGACTCACATGAGCCTCAAATGAACACAAAATCACACTTCAGTTTATTATGCCAATTAAATTGAAAGAATCAAATGGAAATGAGTAACATTTTTCAATGACCCATATGTCAAAGCCAAAGCCAAAGTCATATCTCTATGAGAAAGACATTCTGACTGATTTTACCAGGCTTCACATAAATAGGGAGGAACTGATAAACCACAAGACCTTGTTCAGTTGATATAATGTTATAATACTGTTCCACCAGCCAGGATCAAATCAAGTTTAATTTCACCCTTACAGTGTAACTGATAGCTTTCTACAAAGCTTAGTTGAGGATGCAAAGAGAATAAGACTGAGTCCTTGAACTACTGGAAACTGCAGAGATAGTATAACATGATGCAAATGTTTGGGAGAAAATGCAAATCATATAACTAATAAGAGATTAATATCCAGAGTATATATAGAACTCCTACAACTCAACAACAAAAAACAACCTATTCAAAAATGGGCAAAGGACATGAATAGACATTTATCCAAAGAAGACAAACAAATGGCCAATAAGCATGTAAAAGGATGCTCTACATCACTAATTATTAGGGAAATGCAAATGAAAACTATAATGAAATACCACCTCAAACCCATTAAAATGGCTACTATCTATCTATCTATCTATCTATCTATCTATCTATCTATCTAAAACAATTGTTGGTGAGGATGCAGAGAAGTTGGAACCCTTGTGTACTGTTAATGGGAATGTAAAATGGTAAGCCACCATGGAAAACAGTATATCCTTTTCTTAAAAAATAATTAAAAATAAAATTATGATATGATCCAGCAAATCCACTTCTGAGTATACACCTAAAATAATTTAAAGAGGTATTTTCACACTCATGTTCATAGTGCCATTATTCACAATAGTTGAAACGTGAAAGCAACCCAAGTATCCATTGAACAATTAATAGATAAGCAAAATGTGGTATATATTTTCATCCCTTATTATCCTCAGAAGATTGGTTTCAGGAGGCCCAGTGTATAGCAAAATCTCCAGATGCTCAGGTTCCTTGTATAAAATTTTTAAAAATTAAATATGTGGTGTAATATCCATGAGTATATCTTTTGCAAATTTTACTGTATATATATAGAGAAAGAAAGACAGAGAGAGAGAATATCAAATTAGAATAAAAAAACAAAATTTACAAATTTTAAAAGCTGTTAAATATCATGAATATCACAATATAAAAAATAACATAATTTGAGGAGATTGAAGCATAAAAATCCTCAAAAGAAGTTTTGTTGTTGTTTTTGGGTTTTTTTTGTTTTTTTTTTTGTTTGTTTTTTTTTCTTCACAACTATTCCAACACCATAGGACACATGAAGTATCATGAAGAGGGAGTTGAAGCCGACAAATGGTGTCTGTTTTAACCTTCTATGGACAATATATCTTACTTCTGCAAAGCTTAATGGATATATGGCCATGTGAACACACTAAGTAAAGAGTTTGTACAGATGAGGGTCCAGAAGCTTAATCTTCATGGCTTACAGAGTTAACGTGCCTCAACTTGGGCTTCCCTATTTTGCCCTCCTCACTTGCCTCTCCTCCCCCCCGGCAGGTAGTGAGTGACAAAAACATGCTAGGCCTATAAACTATTCCCCAAACTTTGGAATTTATTCAAAACTATGGGAATATATTAAAGGATTTAGGTAGAAGAGTTAACATGTTTGCTTCCTAAACTTCAGAACCTAATTGAGGTAGAATTACATTGCCTTGAATTAAGAGAGGGGAATGTGGGGTCCTGGTTTAGAGACAGTGGCCATGATGTTGGTGAGGAATGGATATGTTCTGTGTAAATTGGGGGGTAGCACCAACAGGATTAGGTACCAGATTGGATGTGGAAAGCAGAAAACATTGAAAAATCAAAAAAGAGTAGCAGAGTTATGGCTTAAGTAACTAATAGGATAATGGTATATAGGATGGTGGATGACTTTAGAAAGGGGTCAGTGCTTTATATAATAAAGTGTGAATGGTTATGTCACCCAAGTGAAGAAAATACAGTTGATTCTCATTATTCATGGTAGTATGCTCTATGATTTCACCACAGACAATGAATTTGCCAATACCGAACTATTGCCCCTAGGGGGGAAATACAGGGTTAGATTCCTGCCAGCCTCCAGGCATGTTTTCATCAACCAATCAATATGTAACCTTTTTTTAAAACGTGTGTTTTGCCTGAAACTGCACCATAGCCTTTCTGTACTTACAAACACTAGAGAGCATTTCAACGTTATTCTTGGAGGTCATTTTAAACAGAGAAATCACAAAAAAAAGCATAAAAATGGGAAAGAAACATGGCAATAAATGGATTTCAAAAAGAACACTCGTTTACAGTATAAGAGTTGAAACAAGAAGAGACTTGCCTTCTTTTACCTCAACTGGGAAGGTAGGTGTACGATGAAAAACAAAATTTTTGTTGCTCTGTGCATGTCCACAAATGACCGCAAAACTGTCACAAGTATCAATTTGGTGGTTAGAAATAAACTCTAACGGCATTAATGAGGATTAACTTCCGATTCAAGTCTAGAGCTGAAAAACTGTCTTGGAAGAAGATATGTCTTTGGGAACCATCAAAAACAATGATGGTGTTTCTAATTCTGGAAAGGAAGAAAATCACTTTGAAAAACTAGAGACAAGAAAGCTCAATTCCAAAATCTGAGGAACTCTAATATTTATCCTGAGGAAAGCCAACATTTAGAGGCAGGTAGAGGAAAAATAGGTAGAGCCAACAACAAGCATTAAGATAGAGGAGGGAAGAAAGAGAACGTGGTGCCACAGCAGCTTAGACAAGAGAGAGGAAATGAGATTTGGGTATCTGTATTCAAAACAAGCTGAGGTGCTGATACTGGAAAGGTAAGAGCTCTTCTATTGCAAGAGGAAGTCAGAATGGAGGAAGGATGCATATTCAAGAGGATGGTACCTCTTTGGCTCCTGTGTTTCCCTGAAGTCTCAGAGAATGAGGAAAACAGACAATTGGGAAAAATGTGATAAATCCTGTCCTTAGAAAGAATATTTTTAAATAGAATAACTCCTGGACTCCAAAACCAATTCATTCCTGTACTCCTTTTGTTCTTTCCTTTTTTTTTAAATAGATTTTTATTAGAGTATAATTGCTTCACGATACTGTGTTAGTTTCTGCTGTACACAAAAGTGACTGAGCCATATGCATACATATGGCCCCATATCCCCTCGCTGTTGAGCCTCCCTCCCATCCTCCCTATCCTACCCCTCTAGGTCATCACAAAGCACGGAGCTGATCTCCCTGTGTTATGCTGCTGCTTCCCACTAGCTAACTATTTTACATTCGGTAGTGTATATATGTCGATGTTACTCTCACTTTGTTCCAGCTTCCCCCTCCTCCTCATGTGCTCAAGTCCATTCTCTATGTCTACATCTTTATTCCTGCCCTGCAGCTAGATTCATCAATACCTTTTTTTTTCTTTTTAGATTCCATATATATACGTTAGCATACAGTATTTGTTTTTCTCTTTATGACTTACTTCACTATGTATGACAGACTCTAGGTCCATCCACCTCACTATAAATAACTCAATTTCATTTCTTTTTATGGCTAAGTAATATTCCATTGTATATATGTGCCACATCTTCTTTATCTATTCATCTATCAATGAACATTTAGGTTGGTTCCATGTCCTGGTTATTGTAAATAGTGCTGTAATGAACATTGTAGTAACAGTCTCTTTTGAATTATGGTTTTCTCAGGGTATATGCCCAGTAGTGGGATTGCTGGGTCACATGGTAGCTCTATGTTTGTTTCTTTAAGGAACCTCCAAACTGTTCTCTTAGTGGTTATATCAATTTACATTCCCACCAACAGTACAGGAGGGTTCCCTTTACACCACACCCTTTCCAGCATTTATTGTTTCTAGATTTTTTTGATAATGGCCATTCTGACTGGCATGAGGTGATACCTCATTGTAGTTTTGATTTGCATTTCTCTAATAATTAGTGATGTTGAGCATCTTTTCGTGTGCTTCTTGGCCATGTGTATGTCTTCCTTTTTGAAATGTCTATTTAGGTCTTCTGCCCATTTTTTTAATTGGATTGCCTTTTTTTATTTTTGATATTGAGCTCCATGAGCTGTTTTTGTATATTTTGGAGATTAATCCTTTGTTTGTTGTTTCATTTGCAAATATTTTCTCCTGTTTTAAGGGTAGTCTTTTCATCTTCTTTATGATTTCCTTTGCTGTGCAAAAGATTTTAATTTTAATAAGTCCTATTTGTTTATTTTGTTTTTATTTCTGTTACTCTAAGAGGTGGGTCAAAAAAAATCTTGCTGTGGTTTATGTCAAAGAGTGTTTTTCATGTTTTCCTCTAAGAGTTTTATAGTGTTTCGTCTTACATTTAGTTCTTTAATTCACCTGGAGTTTATTTTTGTGTATGGTGTTAGGCAGTGTTCTACTTTCATTCTTTTACATGTAGCTGTCCAGTTTTCCCAGCACCATTTATTGAAGAGGCTGTGTTTTCTCCATTTTATGTTCTTGTCTCCTTTGTTGTAAACTAGGTGACCATATGTGTGTGGGTTTATCTCTGGGCATTCTATCCTGAACCACTGATCTATATTTCTGTTTTTGTGCCAATACCATACTGTCTTGATTACTGTAGCTTTGTGGTATAGTTTTGAAGTTGGGGAATGTGATTCCTCCACCTCCACTTTTCTTTCTCAAGATTGCTTTGGCTATTTGGGGTCTTTTGTGTTTCCATCAAAAGCTGAAAATAGTTTTTAATATATCTTGTTTGATAACAGACAGAAACAGATAAAAAATTGCTAAAGTTTTAGAAGATTTGAATAAGTTTAACAAATTTGTATAATTCACATATATAGAACTTTGCACCCAACAATTAGAAAATACACATCATTATCAAGAATGTATAAAACATTTACCAAAAGTTTCCTATGGAATGAGTGGTAATGCAAATCTCTACAATTTCAAGAAACTGAAATAATCCAGTTTGTGTTTTCTAACCACAGTGTGAAATTAAGCTAGTAATTAAGAGCAAACAGTTGCAAAAACAGATAGCCAGAAAAATTACTAAACATTTTGAAGTTAAACCAAATGACTCTCAATAAACAAAAGAGAAATTACCTGTTTCTTAAATGTGGGTTGTACATAGAGATTTTCTCCCAAAGAGTTAAGTCTGAAAAAGACAGAGGGAGTAACTTTACAGTGGAAAAACCTGATGACACTACATTGGCCAGGTGATCAAGTTCAATATCAACAGTCATAAATCATGCTGATGGCTTATTCCCCGATATGATGAGATGGCACTTTACTTCTGTAATCTTCCTCTACAAAATGACTAACCCCACTTTAATTATAAGAAAAACATCAGAAAAATTCCAATAAAAGTTCATCCTATAATATGCATACCCAATACTCTTCATAACTGCCAAGGTTATCCAAAACAAGGGGAGCTTGAGAAACTGTGCCAGTTGAGAGAAATCTAAGGAGGTATGATGACTAAATGTCTGGTATCCTGAATTGGATCTTGGAACAGTAAAAGAAGCCAAGGTAAAAACTAAGGCAATCTGAAAAAAGTATTGATTTGACTTAAAAATTACATATTGATACTAGTTCATTAATTGTACCAAGTTTTTCATAATAATGTAAGATTTTAATAGTAGGGGACTATGTATATGTGTGTTTGTGTGGAGGTATGAGAATTCTCTCTATTATCTACTCAATTTTTGGTAAATATAAAACTATTCTAAAATATAAAGTATGCTTTTATAAAATAAATTGCAGTGGAAAATAGTAAATATTTTAACTGAATAAAATTGAACTACGATGTATAATTAAGGGGATGAAGATACAAGATTAATGGGTCAGTGGAAATTTCTAGCCTTAAATATATACACTACCAAAATGTGGAAAATTAATGGTAGGTGTCCACCTGAAGACAAAAGAAAACAAAATAAATCTAAACAGGTAAGAAAAAGAAAAAAAAAGAATCAAGCAGAAATAAATAAAATAGGAAAAACCTTTCAAAAGAGAAATTAATAATCTCAAAGGCTAGTCCTTTGAAATGTCTTATATACTAAGCATGAAAAAGAAAAAGGAGAGAAGTCACAGATTAATAATATCAAGAATAAAATAGGATATAAAAACAGATTATAGAGCTTAAAAATATTAGAGCAAATTTTCAAAAATGCTATTCCAGTTAAAGTGGAAATTTACATGATATATATAAATTCCTTGAAAAATCACTTACTAAATCTGATAAAAGAATAAGCAAAAATTCTGAAAAAATTACTAAATTGAATTTTAAATAAAATAATAGTACACATCTCCAAAAGAAAACCCACTCCAAGAATATCTAGAGAGGAATTAACACAAAATTTGCACAGAATTTTTCAGAAATCTCTTGCCAAGAAAAGAATATTATCTGTAGTGTGAAAAATTTCTAGGAATGCTTGTAAAGCTCACCTTCTCAAAATTCTATGCCCCCTATTCCCAGCACCTGTGAAAGTGATGAGCTATCACTACTGTGATTGTGTTATATGACACAGCTTATCTAAGAAAAGGGACATTATCTAAGTAAGCCTAGTCTAATCACATGTGCTCTTCAAAGCAGTTATCTTTCTCAGGCTAGTGGCAGAACAGGAAGGTAGAAGAAGGTAGAAGTACAAAGCAGAAATGGAAGTCAGAGAGATGAGAAGTGTGAGAACAACTTAACACACTGTTTTTTGGTTTGAAGATGAAGCAGTCATATGAGAAGGAATTGTGGGGAGGAAGGGAAGTTGGTCTTAAGCTGAAACAGATCCCTGACTGACAGGTAGGGAAGAAGGAGGACCTCAACTCTGTACCATTCAACTGCCTGAATGAGCTTGGAAGTTTTCCTCCCCAGAGCCTCCAGAAAGGAACACAGCATCTTGATTTTGACTTTCTAAGATCCTAAGCAGACCCTCCAGTTATGTTGTGCTCACACTCTTGACCCATGGAAACTGTGAAATAATCAATCAATGTAAGTCAACATGTTAACATAGTACAGAACAAAAACCAGGTGATAATCCTGATGTATTCCTATTATCATAGCTTCTACACCACATTTTATCGAAGGTTCTGACTAGTCTAATAAGCTGACAAAGCTAAATAATGGTACAAGGACTGGGACAAGAAATGAAACTTGCTTCATTCACAGATGATGTAATTGTTTATGTAGATTATTGAAAATGATCTATGTATAAGCTATTAAAATTAGTAAGTGATTTTTAGCAAAGTTGCCAAAAAGTCCACATGCAAAACTCCTTGTTGTCCTATACCAACAACCAAATAGTAGAAAACGAAATGAAAAATAAGATGTCATGTATAATGACATCTATGATTGTTAAATACCAAAGAACAGATATAAAGGAGGTGTGAAAGACCTCAGTACAGTATGTAAGACAGGATCGAGATAACTTCAAAAGACATACATAAATGAGAAATTATACTCTGTTCATGTATTAGAAGATTCAACATTATAACAATGTCAAATCCACATCTGGTCTATGCATTAAACACTACCCCAATAAAAATTTTAGCCAGTGTGTATGTGTTTAGGAGTGTAGGTATGTATTGTAAATTGACAAGATAAACAAAATACCCAAAACACGTATGTAAAAACAAGTAAGATTACCTGACTTGCATTTATAGAAACAAGGATTATTACAAAGCTATTTTAATTAATAGATTATTCTATTGCAAAAATCTGAGCAAATAAATTAAAAGACCAGTTAGAGAGTCCTAAAAAAATACCCAAACATATGAACACTTGATTTATGATAAAGTTGCTGTTGTACTGCAATAGGGTATTCTTTTAATGCTGTTTTGAATGTCCATAGGGGAAAAATATTAATCTGTATTTCACATGATTCTCCATAAATAATTCTAAATAAGTTGGAGATAATAATGGGAAAAGTACAAAAACATTTTTTTTACAAGATAACATAAGATCATATCTTCATAATTTAGGCAAATGAAAATCTTAAATCATAAAGGTACTCATCGTTAATCAAAATATTGTTAAATTATATAGTATTAATATTAAGAGGAGCTATTATTGAAGACATCACTGAGAGAGTGAAAAAACACATCCTTGAGTAGGAAACTATATCTTTAGTACCTAAAGTCAAATAGGTCTTGTATGCACAATTTAGAAATAATATTTTATAAAATAAGAAAGCAACTATTATGTTTTGGAAGATGCACTTTGTACTTTGCCTTATTTCTCTCTCAACTACTACTAAAATCTTGGTGTCTCTCTCTCTCTCTCTCTCTCTCTCTCTCTCTCTCTCTACACACACACACACACACACACACACACACAAAGACTCTCAAAGATGAAGGAAAGAAGGCAGGCTGACTAGAGACCTCAGGGCTGGAGAAATGATTGGGTTATGAGCTCCCTGGGTTTTCTTTTTACTTCATATATTCCAGACGTGGAGCAGACAAAGTTGGCAATGATGCAGGGTGGGGAGGGTGGGGAGTGGGGAGGAAAGCCACCAAAAAGCCTGCCTTCTCTAGACAAAGTACCAGCAAAAGGGCAACCTACTGAGACAGAAAACTTATAGACATATCTGCTCTAATCCAGTTAAATGCCACAGAAAACACTCCCACCAGCCAGCAAAGGCCAAGTGGTGAGTATAGACTACTCCCACCTTCACAAGATTGTAACAGATACCCCAGCTCTCACCCTCCTGTCCCTTCTGGGGGTGCCAGAGGACTTACTATGGAGATGGAAGTTTCTTCCTCAGTAGGAAGTAATGGAGATCCTAACATCTGTCTACCTCTCACCCAAAGTGTCAGTGGGACAATGCTGGGAGCACTGGCTTCTATCCCCATCTAGCAGTAACAAGGTGACTGTCCCCCTCTCTTACTAGGTGGTGTCAGAGGAGACCTAGGGGAGAGTCAGGAATTTCAATACTTCCTGGGGGAATTAATCTGCCTTCTTTCCTCACCATCATGGTGTCAAAAGAGCTCATGTGGGGAATGCTAACACCTCTCTCAGCTGCAGGAGTCTCATGGGAGGTGTAGGCAGGAGCTGGAACTCACAACCCTGTGGAGGACTTAACTGAGGCCAAGTGGGGAACATGGAACTCTGCATTCTACCCCCACTTAGTAGAAGTCAAGCAGTATCTTCCCTTCTTTTGAAGGAGCAGCATCAGAGGAACCCAGCTAAAATAGAAGGATTAAGTAAGATCTAGTGGCTCATAGTATACTTACCAATATATCCATCTTCCCGAAGAAGATCGTCCACAATACCAAGAACCAGGGAGATCTCAAACTGAATGAGAAAAGACAATAGTTGACAACACTGAGATACAGAAATGTTACAATTATCTGACAAAGATTTTAAAGCAATAATCATAAAATAATGTTTCAATGATAAATTGCTTGCACCTTTGAAACCAATAAAAAAATATAATCTCTGAAAAGAAAGAGGAGACATAAAGAAGACTCAAATGGAAATTTTAATAGAGAAAAATGCAATAAAGAAAATAAAATTCTCAGTGGAAGGGCACAAGAAGAGAATGGAGGGGACAGAGGAAAAAAATCAGTGATTCTGAAGATGGAAAATTGCCACAGTCCAATTTAAACAATTGAGGGTAAATAGGTTGAAAAGAAAAAAAAAGAACAGAGCCTCAAAGACCTGTATTATTGTAATAAGTGATCTAACACTCATGTCATTGGAATCCCTGAAAGAGAAGAGAAAGTAACATTGAAAAAGTACCCAAAGAAATAATCGTTGAAAACTTTCCAAAGCTGGGAAAGGGCAAAAGCCTATAGATTTAAGAAACTATATGAATTCCAAATAGCATAATCCCAAAGAAATTCACATGAAGACACATCATAGTCATAGTTTTAACTAAAAGCAAATTTAAAAAAACAAACAAACTTAAAAGCATTGACAGAGAAGTTATGTTACTTATAGAGGAAAATTCATTTAAATGACAATGGATTTTTCATCCAAAACCATGGAGGCCAGAAGAAAATGGCACAGTATTTTTCAGATGCTGAAAGAAAATAACTTTTCACCGAGAATAATGAATGCAGTGAAAATAACCTTCAGGAATGAATGGAAAACCTTGGCATTCTCAGGTGAAAGAAAACTGAGAATTTGTGGCCAGCAGACCTACTCTAAATAATAGTTAAAGGAAGTATTCTAAACAGAAAGAAAATGATAAAGCAGGAAAGGTGGAAGATCAGGAAGGAAAATAAATAATGAAAGTTATAAAATGAAATGAAGTCTCTAGATAGATAATCTCCTACTATATACTATATAATGTATATCCTACTATATAGAATTACAGTACTATAAACCATAGTTTGAATTTAGTCAAAAACTGTTATTGTAACCCTACATCCACAGCATGATTTGTTGGTCCACATCCCCCTTTTTTCCATCCTTAAAGAGATAGTTTTTAAAAATATGTCATTATGAAGCTAGATTACAATGAAAACACCCCAATCCAACAGAATTAGGCAACACATTGCTTTGATACCAGTACCAGTGCTTTCTGCAAATCATCTTTGAAAAGGGATCCAGGTCATTTCTTGGTAATTACATAAGCTTCTCTCTCTGTCTTTCTGTCTCACACACACAAACACACACACATACACAATTTAAGTGGTCAGAGTATTTCAGTATTACTTATTTTTGTGTTTTAATATGCACTGTACTTTTATTCCCTGAAGGTAAGAACTCTGAATGCACTGGACCATTCCTGTAACAGAAGGGCTTTTACAAATTAAATATGTAAATTGCATATGCCAGAGGGTAATGAATAGAAGATGGTGACTCTTATGTCAAATCTAAATAAAAAAAATACTTAACATTATGGAGGCTCCTTAGAAAACTAAAAATAGAACTCCCATATGACCCAGCAATCCCACTCCTAGGCATAAACCCTGAGAAAACCATAATTCAAAAAGAGTCATGTACTACAATGTTCATTGCAGCTCTATTTATAATAACCAGGACATGGAAGCAACCTAAGTGTCCATCAACAGATGAATGGATAAAGAAGATGTGGCACATATATACAATGGAATACTACTCAGCCATAAAAAGGAGCAAAAATGGGTCATTTGTAGAGATGTGGATGGACCTAGAGTTTGTCATACAGAGTGAAGTCAGTCAGAAAGAGAAAAACAAATACAGTATGCTAACACATATATATGGAATCTAAAAGAAAAAAAAAAGAAAAGAAAAAACGTGGTTCTGAAGAATCTAGGGGCAGGACAGGAATAAAGATGCAGACGTAGAGAATGGACCTGAGGACACAGGGAGGGGGAAGGGTAAGCTGGGATGAAGTGAGAGAGTGGCATGGACATATATATACTACCAAATGTAAAATAGATACCTAGTGGGAAGCAGCCGCATAGCACAGGGAGATCAGCTCTATACTTTGTGTCCACCTAGGGGGTGGGATAGGGAGGGTGGGAGGGAGAAGCAAGAGGGAGGAGATATGGAGATATATGTATAAGTATAGCTGATTCACTTTGTTATACAGCAGAAACTAATACACCATTGTAAAGCAATTATACTCCAGTAAAGATGTTAAAAAAAAATACTTAACCATTTTGGGGGATCCTGAATATCATTTTAATATTTTAGGTCAAGGAGTAAGAGCTGGCAAAAAGGTCGAGGAAATAAGATGCATTTGTTAAATCAGTTGTATGCAAACTCAGGGACCTGCTTCTCTCAAGGGTGTAATGGGCAGAAGGTTGGAATGGATGCTCTTGAGCACAACACAATTATTTTTAAACACAAACATTTAAGAGGAAAAAGTCAAATGTATGTCAATATTATGGCAATATATTTGACTGACATTTTCTGCTGCTTCTGGAAAAAGTGAGTCAACAGAGAATAATAAAGCAACAAGTCACATGCTTAATATATGACTTAAAAAATCAAGCATTTATGAGTTTTATGGTCTTTCTGTGAAAAGACTGTACATCAGGATGATACTAGAAAATAAAACAAATGATTATTAGGAACTGAATTAAAATATGATAGTACATTTTAAAATGTTTCAGAAATGTGCTTACTTGTTTGATAACTCAGTTCACAAGTGTCTCTTCAGGTGTCTCTCCCTCTCCCTCCATCCCTCTCTCTCTCTCCCCCCTCTCCCTCCCTCTCTCTCCCTTTCTTTCTCTCTCTCTCTGTTTCTATCTCTGTTTCTGTCTCTCTATCTCTCTGTCTCTTTGTCTCTATGTCTTTACCCCTCTGTCTCCCACTCTCACACACAAACACAAAATAAATAATTTTCCACATTCAAATAATCTCCTTATGAAAGATTAATGGTATATTTTAAAACTTATCTGAATGTGTCAGATTTTTGTAGACCATTTGAAAATGAATTTCTCCTGGAGAAATACCCATGCAAACATGTTGGAAGAGCATGGCAAACTCTGAAAGGGAATGGAAATAAACTCATGAACAATGGCCTTGATGATTATTTAATTTCAACATGAGGTCAATGGTAACATCGTCTGATATTTTGTACATATACAAAGATTGGTTTGAGAAAAAGGATGCAGAAAAAGAGGTTCAACCATTGAAATGTTTGTGGAGAGGGAAGAAGAAGAAATATCAGGTACATCCAGGTAGGCATCAAGAGGGAACTGCAGACCTGGCAGGTCCAGAAACCCCCAATGCCCCCCAAACAAAAAAACAAAAACAAAAACATGGAGGCTGAAACAGAGTGTCTCCCTGGTGGCTCAGCATGGCTTAAGCTGACCCAGCAAGCTGCCATGAAGCAGCACTTTGAGTATGATGGTCAAGAGGAGGCAACATGATTTTCTATGCTTTGGGTGTTAGTTTTAGTAGTATTTTGGTATGCAAAAGAGTATTCAGTATAAAGAAAACCTTTGACTTTGGCATTTTGAAGATGTTTCTCCTTAATTTTTTTCACTTTAAATCTCTTTTTGGTTGTACTCTTATTCATTGTTTCCCTTAGATTCCCTAGATAATGATAACGTCTGGAAGTATGACAGCTCTAACTTTTAATTTTCAGTATGTATGTCTAATATTTTTTTACTTCCTTCAGTGCTCTGATTGTTGACTCATAGGGGTATTAGCAGACATCATTACCCTCTTCCTTACTTTAATAAGAAGTCTCTTAATATTTCATCACCAAGAATTGTTTCTTTTGATGAACTATCTTTAATAGATTAAGAGTGATTCCTTTAATAATTATTTGCTATGAATACTGAGTTTGGGAACTTAGTTTGGAATTATGTATTATAATCATTATGATTTGTTTAACCGCCAGTTTTGTTTTATTGATATTTCCCTGTAATGTATTAATATGGTGGTTTGCATTAATTTTTTATCTAATATTAAATATCCTGGTGACTCAGGAAGTACTAGGATGGCTTGTCCAAGGACTTCATCTGATATTCTCTGGTTTCAATTTGCCAAGGTTTTATTAACATTGATATTGATGATATCACAATGATAGTTGTCCAGAATTATCTTACATGTTCCCTTTCTACATTGGGAATTAGTGCTACATTGTTCTTAGAAAATGATTTAGTTAGCTGTGCATTTGTTTCTAGGCTCTGAAACAGGATATATAACATGCATATTATCTGTTTCTTGATGCCAGAGTAGAACATGAGAAGTAAAACTTATGGGGGAGAAGTTGGTACACATGTATGTGCTTCTGTGTGTGTAAAATAGAAGTATAGAACATTCACTGAAATTTATTTTATCAGCCTGACAAGATTTTATACTTCCTCAGAAAAGAAAAGCTTTGTGTACTGTCTAGTTTATCAATTATTATCCTAAGCATCTAATAAATGATGGTTTAAATATTCTCTATTTTTTATTTAAGAAAGAGTTTATATGTTTAATGTATTACTCCTATTTATTTGTACCTTTTAATTGTCTTTTTTTTGCCTTTTTCTGAACTTGTAAAATATATAGTCATATCGCACTTATCAATCTACTATTTTCTTAATCTTTGCTTTTTTCTTAGAAGAATTTATTCTTACCCTTTTAGTTGCTTTTATTATTTAATGAGGCAACTTTTTCAGTTGAAGCTTAATTTACATTTTTTTACTTTTTCTGGATTTTTATTGAAAATATTTTAGGTTATCAGTTTTTCCTGATTATGTTTTGGTTGTATATGGAGGGATTTGTATTTAATATTTTTATCATCATTTATTTATGAATTCTTTGTAGTGCCAAGAGTTCTTTAGAAAGATATTGCATAATTTTTTAGGTTTACAGATTTTTTTTCCCTTTATTTTCTATTTATTTCTAATTTGAATGCATTCTGATCAGTGATTTTAGATTTGAGTTCTATTTTTTTTGAAAACCTTATTGGTATTACAACAAACTTGTTAATATTTGTTGTGGGTGTTTTTGGCTGTTCCATGTATGTTCGAAATGATACATAGTTTCTATTTGATCAGTGCAAATATTTACATGTGATTAAGCTTATTAGCAGTGTTAAATCCTTTCTATCCTTTTGGCCATGGCTCTTCTCAGAGCCCATGTTGTTTCTTATCTAATAATAGTTAAGTTATTTGGGCTATGTAAAAGAAAATCAATTAATATAGACCAAATGTGTATTTGTTAGAGACCTCCCACCAAATTTTTAGATTTAGATAAAGCTGACAGCTTATCATTAAATGGCCATTATTCTCTCTTCTTGTCTGAGTCCTTAGTCTTTCAACAAGGAAAGGACAACTTTTGCTCTTTTCTGTCAGTGATCATGGCAAAAATTGCTGGATATCAACTCCAGGACAATTTATTCAAGGTTATAGTCCAGTGGTTAATAATCTATTATAATGATACTAGGTTGTATTATGATCTGCCACGTTTTTGAAAAAAGAAGCATTTCTCTAAGACCAGTATGGAGGCTGGTCCCATAATTCAATAATTCAAGCTAAGCAGAAAATGGCGCATATGCTTCTTGCCTTTTAAAGATCAATTTGTTTCTAAACTCCAATGTTTTCTTTCTTTCTTTCTTTTTTAATAGAGAATGTAGAATGAATTACAAGAATATAAAAATGTACTAAGAGCTGATTTCCAAGGGGTTGTTGAACTTTTCTTTCTTTTTCTTTCCTTTGTTATTCTTTACAAAAGAGAGAGACATTTTGTGGTCTGTAAATTCTGCGAAGACAGTGATTTTTTTTCTACTTTCTTATCCCCGGCAGTGAACCTGTTACACACAGTTTTTAAAAATGTGGATGAATTAATGGATAAGTGAACAAATGACTATGTTAAGCATCTGTCAAGAGGCAAAGAAACATCAACTGGCTTCCAGAACTTTCTAGCTGTGGTGGGATTGCAATATTCACAATCACAATTAATCTATTATTTACTACATGACCATATTAAAGATTTTTGTTTACCAGACAGAAAAATAAGGTCCTTCAATATATTCTTTCAAGAGTCAGCCTATGAATAACTCTTTTATATTCTTTCCTGCCAGAAACATATGTTTTGCTTTCACTTTCAGGACATCACGAGGCTGTTTCCAGCATAGCTACTTGCTGAGGTAGCACTGGCTGAGAACTATGTTCTTAACTATTGATAGATCTTTCTGCTTCTCAACACGTTCCTTGACTTGTTTCCTTTTGGTTGAGAAACTTCTCCCTGTGCTTCTTAATTGCTTATCATTTCAAGGCACTATTTGCTGGTCTTTGAGTTCCCAGAAGAGAATATATGTGTAAAAGCAGCAAGTTGTTGAAATCTTGAGACCTAACTGATAGATATTACAGACCACACTGTTTCTCACAGAGTGAGATATTTTAGCTACTTTCCTGATATTTAATTGAGAAATATCTTCTCTCCAACTGTCTAAAGTAAACAAAATTGCAACATCAAATAATTAGAGTAGGCTTCCAAGACTTCATAATTAATGTTATAGAGCTGAGAGGATAAATGAAAGGAAAGTGTAGATATTTAAATAGGCAACTTTATGTTTTGAGTATTATGCATCCTTGCCAGGTGTTCAGTTGCCTCTCTTCCAAGTCAGAGGTCCATGAACAACAGAATTTTAGAGACTGCAGAAACAATGGAGATTTAACTATTGGGTTGGCCAAAAAGTTCGCTCGGGTTTTTGGACAGATGTTACAGAAAAACCCGAACAAAATTTTTGGCTAACCCAATACATCAAAAAGTCAAAATGGAAAAGCAGTGGAGTTTATCCTGTGCACAGTCAAGCTCTCCTATTCTGTGCTTGTCCTTCTCCTGGGGATCAGTATTCTTTTGCAACCTGTAAAGTTATCAACAACTGGCTATTACCTTAATAATAATAAATATGGCTTGTTGAATGCCCAAGATTTAGCTACAAGAATTCTGAAAAGTGTGCACTATTTTTTCACTCAGGAAGAAAGAGAGGCACAGAGCAGTTAATGAGGTAGCCTTAAGATACACAATTCCTAATTAGTGCAGCTTCTGTGGCCCTCTTATGGTGGTTATTCTCTCAGAGGGAAAAGCTTCTTAAGTTTTATGTTTGAGTATAAAACCAAATCTTTGCTTTCATGTTGAAAATGATTCTGTGGGATATTCTCTGTGCTCCTAAACACACAAGAGCATTTGGTCCTACATCCTCTGCTGCCCATACATGGCAACCCATCTCTCTTGTGTGTATTGACTTAATCAGGTGTCCTGATTGTATGATAGAGCTAAATGGGCTTCCTGCCAGGGCTGTCTCTGTGTTAGGAACTCAGGTTCAGCTGCTCCCTGCTGAAAAGCCAGTAATCAAAGGGCAAGTGTTGGTAGAGAAGAATGGTAGTTTATTCAGAAAATCCAACAATCTGGGGCGAAGGTAGACTCATGTCCAGATACCAACTCTGAAGATTTTGCTCAGCCACAACAATTTAAAAGGGAAAAGTGGTAGCCATCTCAGTTAATCATTGAGATAGGAGGTCAGATTCTTCATCATTTTTCCATTGCGTGCAGACCTGCTGACTTCTCCTGATGTTCTTTTGGATGCTGTCTTGCCTGTGTGGTCTGCCTGCAATTGGATGCTGTCATGCCCACGTGGTCCATCTGTGTCTGTGGGGTCCACCTGCAGATTTACTCAGGGGAAACTAGGAGTAGAGAGTCATTCATTCTTTAACTACTTAATTCTTCATTCTTACTCCTTTTAATCCAAAAAAGGAGTCAACTGGTTATGTAAGGCATTGTGTACATTTAGTAGAGCATAAGTCAGGAATTAGGTTAAATGTTGCATGGTGATCTCATTTTTAAAATTAAGGTTTAAGGGGAACAAAAACAGACAAACAGGAAGAGGCAAAAGAGCTGCTAATATGTGTCTGGAAGACACAAAGCATGGAAGAACCACTATAGGCATGAGCTGTTCAGTAAATATTTTAGAGATAGTATTTTAGATATTATATAATATATATAATATATTATATATAATATATAATATAATACTATATAATATATATAATATATATAATATAATATATAATATAATACTATATTATTATAGTATTTAGATAAAATATTTTAGAGACCATTTATTGAGTTTTTCTTTTCTTTTTTTTATCATTTTAACCCAAGATTTGGAGTTAGAGAAACACAATTGGAAAAGAATTAGTTAAATCTACCATGAGATTACAATTACAGATTCAGGACTCCTTAGGGAGCTGCTCAAGCTGGGACATAAAAAAGCCTCACAGCTTCCCAATGATGAAAACAAAGAGGAAAATAGACCCATTTTCAAATGTTTAGGACTGTTAGGATAACAAAAAAAACACGCTATCCCTGGAACTCAGCCCTGAGGGAACTTCTGGGCACATGCAGTAAATAGAATGTTTTCTATTTGTATGAGATTTTTGCTATTCATTTTTGATATCACAATATTATAACCTACATTAATACAGTACGGTGATTAAGGTCAAGGCTCTATGAATGCTTACTTTCTTTCTTCACTTTTTTCTAAGTTTAAAAATATGATTTTCAATGATTAAGTATTGTCTAGTACATGGAAAATCTATTTTATATACTTTTACTTTCTATTTTTTCTTCTGGCATTTAATAAATGAATTGTTATAAGTAACTGTGAGCTGTAGCTAAAATCTTTTAACAGATTAAAAATAATCCTTCAACACACTCAACTTCTACCCTAACCAACCCAAATCAAACTTTCATGCAGTTAAACTCGTTCACTGCATTCTGGTAAATTTTTTTTTTTTTTTTTTTTTTTTTTTTGCGGTACGTGGACCTCTCACTGTCGTGGCCTCTCCCGTTGCGGAGCACAGGCTCCCGACGCGCAGGCTCAGCGACCATGGCTCACGTGCCCAGCCTCTCCGCGGCATGTGGGATCTTTCCGGACCGGGGCACGAACCCGTGTCCCCTGCATCAGCAGGTGGACTCTCAACCACTGCGCCACCAGGGAAGCCCTCTGGTAACTTTTTGATATGAAGGAAGGCTCAGAGAGTCAAACACCATCATGGATTAAGTAATGTTTATCTAGTGTTCACCACAAAGCTTAGATGTCATAGTCTGCTGAAGATAATCTAGAGCAGTACCATCCAATAGAAATAAAATGCAAGCCACATTTAAATTAAATTTTTTTGAAGAGCTGCATAAAAAAGCCGCATAAACTGAAACAGATGAAACTAAGGGTAATACCATATTTTGTTTAATCCAAAATATCAAAAGAATTATTGTTTCAACAGCAATTCAATATAAAATTACTAATGAGATTTATTTTCCTTTTTTGTCTATGTAGGCTTCAGAACACGGTGTGTCATACACACGTACAGTGCAGCACATTTCAGTTTGGACTAGGGACACTTCAGAGGCTCCATAGCCACAGGTGGTGAGTGGTTACCATACAGGGCCACACAGCTCTAGAGGACATATATTTCTGCTCTTAGGGAGGATTCACAGGAATTAGCTACCTTGCTGAGGTACAAGTAAAGGAAACTTATTTTTCTGAATAATTTTTCCAGCTCATGGTACATCCCAGTACACGGTCTCACTGTGCATGAGTAGCACCCATGAGACCTACCTTCACAAGTCTGACATCACCTGAACTGGGCTCTGCTGTGTCCCACCAGGCAGGGACCGGATGCTGTGGCAATGCTGAAGTGTTCAAAGACTTCCTGAATGTAAACTCTCAATCCCTGCCTTTGTCTCCTAGCTGATCAGTATCAAGTAGGTCCAGAACTCCCTGTGATGTGGGTACCACTCTCTGAGTAGCACTGCTCTATCAGAATCCCAGAAGTTGAGACTTATAAAGAGAAACATTTTTAGATCAGAAAAATATCCATTACAGAAATATGCTAATTATAAAAATTGTCTCACTCAATCTTACATCATCAATATCTCTCCTGTCCATCACATCAGTAACTTTGTCGGAATATACTAATTATTAAATGGGGCAAAATCATGTAATATGATACCATGTAGATAGCAAATTACATCAAAGTTTATGTAGCAAATTCACAGAAATGCTGAAGCATGTAACATTTAAAAATTAAAGTTAATATAGATGGTTCAAGAGATAATTAATTAACTATCGAAGAATTAAGAGACATTTTTCACTACTTGGAAAACCCTAAAAGTGTTTTTCAAAGTTCATCTTCTTTCTGGTTGCATGCTAAACTAAAATGTCACTCGAAGGTTGTAGTAGCATGCTCTTTTCTTACAAAATTTGATCGGAAAAACTGTATACCAGCAAGGTAACAATCGACAGTTTCTTCTCTTTCTAAAAAGTACATAGACATAATTACAACAGATTTGACTAAATACAAAAAACAAAAGTATTTTAATAATTTCTTCATTTTATAAGTTTAATCTTTCTATCAAAGGGAAGCATATAAAATTTAGCCTGTGAATGGTAAAAGCCCTAATCACCAAATATTTGCTTCTCCTTTCTTTAACATTCTCATATTCAAAAATGCTATGTTGATTTTTAACACACAAGGAAATTGATGCTTGCACATGTGCACTTTAAAATATGGTTTATAATATATGAACATCTGCTCCACTCTAACCCAGAATATCAACAGGGAAAGTGCAATAGAATATTAAGTGTTGCTCACATCATTACTGTTACACTGAGTAAGATAAATATTTGAACATAATGGCGTACTTTATCATAAAAACATATTGTGATTATTTGGGGAATTCATAATGTTTCATTTAATCACAACAAAAGGAAAAGCATGACGTGTGTAGAGAATGGGCTTACAGACCTGGGAGCTGTTTCCCTTGCTGTGACATTCAGTAAAATCTTATTAACTCAGACCCTACACAGTTTGGAAATTAAGGTTATTCAAACATTTGACTCTGAGTTAGGAAAAAATTGGAAACAATGTCTTTATTTATGAGTTATAAAAGTATTGTCCATGAGAAAGGGGAAGGTAGAATAATCAAACATGGCTCAAAACCAAACCAAACTTAAAACTGTCTCTGTATAGGGTGCTATAGTTGTGAACTCAGAAGATGATGTTGACTGGGAAAGAGACAGAGTCTGGGCCTGGCACCAGGGTGTGATCTTAGCCCCCATGACTCTCCACCACGTGCTTTCTGCCCATCATTGGAATTTTGGGCTTCTGCATGTTCACTTTTAAAGACAGGAAGAGATGTTTATTGATTTTCCTGCCAGCTTTGAGTGCTTGTAATCCTAATTTGTATGAGTTAAATAATGTATGCGCTTAGGATACATTACTATGTAATTGAGATAATTGGGCATTTATTGCCATTTAATAAATCAAAGCTTATGCAGCATATCCTCTATAAGTATTATTTTTTCATCTTTTCATACTTTTTTTCGTTCACAGTTAGAGAAATCAGCCAGTAGGTGGACATTATTCTCATATTTATGGTTTTGCCCATCTCAGCACTCTGATTTTCCATAGACTTGTTCAATGAAAGAATCATATTTTATTTTACGTAAAATTAATATTTATGGTAATTTAGTATTTATGCATATACATAAAATAGATTTACTATAGTGTTACATTTCAACCCAACACAACATTTGAAATATGACTTAAAATGTACTTATAAGTAAACACGTATTTTGGATTCTCTCTTTCTGGTCTTTTAAGCCTGGCTTGATCATCCACATAAGATTGTTTAGTTGGTTTATAATCCTCCTAGAAATAAAAGATTTTAGCTTCCAAAAGTGTATCACATGATCTACTTAGAGCTGGAACAAAATGTTAGAATTTCTATCTCTATTTTTATTTTACCTGTTTAAATTTTCTATTTCTCCACACATTTTACAAAAATATACCAAATTTTTATAGAGCTTGGCAGATCTATCAATTAAAAATAAGTGTAGAAGATGCATTTAAATTGTGTTTACTGACAGGGGTATGTGTTCAAGAAAGTTGAGAATCCACTCTCCAAACATATGCTGTCCAGTAGAAATATAAACACCATTTATAAGTTTACATTTCCTAGAAGCCACATATGTATAGATCTGTGGCATATATAAACTATTATCCTTTTGACATGTAGAATTATAAATGTATTAATGGTCTTTTTTACATTAGTTTATATATTTTGTACTATATCTTGGAATCTCAATGTGTAGTTTACACTGATGACACATCTCTGGACTACTCGTATTTCAAATGCTCAGTAATTACCTGTGGGAAGTGGCTATCGTCCCACGTAACTCAGTTCTCGAAACAGCACAAAGAAGCTCTCCCTCCAGTTGGTTTTGTCTTGACCCTCCTGTTTCCTCCTGGTCCCTGCATCTTCATATTGTAGCCCCACCCATGAACCTGTCTCTGCACCTTGGATTTGGCCTGCACAAAACACGTTTAGCTTCCTGTTCTTAGTGCTCTTGTCATGTCCTAGCTCTGCTGCCCACTTGGATTTTGAGGACTGTCCCTAGTTACCTTCAGGGAACACCTTAGTTCTGGGTTCCTGCCTGAAAGAAGTTCAGGTTTTTTTAAAATTGAAGTATAGTTAATTTACAATGTTTTGTTAGTTTAAAGTGTACAGCAAAATGATTCATATATATATATATATATATATATATATATTTCAGATTCTTTTCCAGTATAGGCTATTACAAGATGTAGAGTGCAGTTCCCTGTGCTATACAGTAGGTCCTTGATGGTTTTCTATTTTATATATAGTCACATATATATGTTAGCCCAAACTCATAATTTATCCCTCCCCCCGTTTCCCTTTTGGTAATCATAAGTTTGTTTTCTGTGTCTGTGAGTCTGTTTCTGTTTTGTAAATAAGTTCATTTGTATCATTTTTTAGATTCCACATATAACTGATGTCAAATATTTGTCTTTTTCTGTCAGACTTACTTCACTTAGTATGATAAACTCTAGGTCCATCCATGTTGCTGCAAATAGCATTATTTCATTCTCTTTTATGGCTGAGTAATATTCCACTGCGTATATGTACCACATGTTCTTATCCATTCATCTGTTGATGGACATTTAAGTTGCTTCCATGTCTTGGCTATTATAAAAAGTGCTGCTGTGAATACTGCATGTACCTTTCTGAATTAGAGTTTTCTCCAGAAACTCTAGAGTAGGATTGCAGGATCATATGGTAACTCTATTTTTACGAAGCTCAGATTTTGCTTCTGAACATTTAATCATTTCTAATAACTGTTATTCTTGCTCAGCCATCAAGTTCCACTTGACTCAATAGTTTTCCTACATCAGTGGTTCTCAAACTATGCTTCTCCCAGCTGAATTAAGGTTTTCCTTTACTTAAATACAATAATGGTGGTCATTTTCTAATTCAAAGAAAAGGAAAAACAAAAAAGAAAATCAATAATACAAATTAATTTTCTCAACATGCCTTTCAAATTTTTACTTTAAAAACTTATTTCTACAAATATTACTCCCTGTTCATATTTCTCTCCAATGACCACCAGTAGTTGGTGAAATAAACTTAATACAGAGAAAATACTGTTAATGGCAAACATTAAAAATTATCTCTAAGATATATATATAAATATATATATATATAATATATATATAATATTTTAAAATTTCTTTAAATAGTGCATTTTGGCCTGTGCCAACTTCTGTTAGTTCATTAGAATGTAAGCCCTGAGATAACGTATTTTTAACCATAGTACTGGTAAATTCTCCTAGAGTGGCTGACACACATTTGGCTTGCAATATTTATTAACTAAATGATTTTTTTTAAATCGTCTTTTCTGTTCATAAAATTGCTCCTGTAGGCCAAATGCTTCATAGTAGTAGTACCACTACTAGTAAGTGCTTGCTAATCAAAGTAGTGTGAGGATCAGTTGTGAAAAGCCCCTCTACATTTTATTAAGCCCTGGAGTGTCTCACCCCTTGAGGACAGCTGGTAAGGCTTGCCTTGAGGATGACCTTGCTTCATCCTTTATTTCTTTCTGTTGTGCAGGAGAACTACATTTGCCCAAGGTGTTGGTATTCTTCCATGGCCCCTTCTCATACTCGTGACTTGATAACTCTCAAGAGCAAAAGCAGAAAGAGAAGGAGAAAACGAAGTCTGTCTGCTGGACTACATGAAAAGTTTAAAGTATGCCCTTCTTTATTCAATCAGCACTTTCTCCAATACCTCAGCAACAATTACGTTTGTTGTTTTATTTTTTCTCCAGATTAAGAAATGCTCCATTGTCACTATTCTTTTCATCTTCTGGCCAGTGAAGTACATTTGTTACATTTATCTGCTTTATAGTTACATACTATTCTATTTTCTTTGTAGCAAAGTTAGTATGTATGTGAAACAGAACCTTTTGTATATTTTGATAGAAATATAAAATGGTGTGTGCACATACTTTTTGAACACTATAATTTTAGTTACTGTTACTCTGTTTTATTTACTGGATCTCATTGTATATTAATTTGTTGAATGAATTACAATTTAGATAATCAATGTTTGATGAAATCACTCTGGTGAAAGTCTTCTCCCCTTGCTTCTTTGCCTTTTCATATTCCTTTTTCATTCTGTTTATATTAACTTTATATGCCTGATTGAGAACAACTTCTTTATGTGCCTCACTCCTGAGTATGTTGTAGTAAATTGAATATATTATTTAGATTTGGGAGAAGAAAACCAAATCCCACTAGAGCCTTATAGAAAATAAAGCATTCTGAGACTATATTTCACATACACACTTGAGTATCCTCCAAAATAACTGAAGCCAGTTATTTCTGGTCAGTGCTTGAGGTCAATGGGCTAGGTGGGAGCTGGGAGATAGAATGGGTAAACATGGGTGGTTTATGGGCCTTTTAAGCTGGAGAAATGCATGGAAAGGATGCTTTATACAGTATTGTTTTCCAGAGAAATGAGGTATCATGTGGGGGATTTAGTGAACTAGTGAAATGGGTAGTTGGTGAATGCCCTTAATTTTTTTTATGAAATAAGGACATTATCTGGAAACAGTTTTAATTCTTTTGTATCTCTCAACTATAATTTGTTTCATTTTGTGATCCCAACATTATACCCCCAAAATGTCCAGAAAGGCAAGCAGGCACAGTCCATGAACAGAACACCAGCCAACTCATCAAACATATACAGAGTCTAGAGAGTCATACGGAGTGTATAATTTTACAGTTGCATCATCCTTTTTCTCCTATGGAATCAGCCTCGGATGAACTTTCTCCCTCTGTGTTTGTTTCCCTGTTTCTATTTTTGCATTTTTACCCTTTCTTCCTGATACTCACCCTGCCCCTGTCCCATTCTGGCTGAGCGCTGTCTGATCAAGACTATTGGGGTATCATTCCTCCTTCTCATATGCTTTGAGTTCTCTGTAGTATGTGTAGGCTCACAATTCTCCA
The DNA here is from genome assembly GCF_964374135.1 of Grampus griseus. NCBI lineage: Eukaryota > Metazoa > Chordata > Mammalia > Artiodactyla > Delphinidae > Grampus > Grampus griseus. The sequence continues at coordinate 107,564,187 of NC_139001.1, forward strand.
CGGAAGAAAGAGTAGCTATTTTAGACTGGCCAAAATAGATCCTCTATGAGACAAACTTTCCACCTGCCAAGCACATTGCTTCTCATAGCTTAACTTCAAAGGGCTGTTAGATTAAAACATTCCCTCTTTAGAAGAAATATGAGTGAAAAGGGGAATACATGGAGTTAGTGAGACAGGAAACCCTGAGCTACCATTCATTTATTCATTCAGAATTTCATGGGACTTGTCTGTGTACGTACAATCACCCACGGAAGGTCACAGAATATTAAAATGAAACAGACACGATCCATTTTCTCAGAATTTATCTTTCTAATGGAGAAGGCAGACATGTATATGGATGAATTACATTGCAATGCATCTATGTGATATACTAGACTGTAAACAAAATACTGTAGAAGCCAAATTGAAAGCTGGGTTTTTTCAGGTAGCAGTTTACCTGGAAAATCGGACAACAATGGAGGTATCACTTTTTCACCTGCACTGCCCACATGGTTCCTGCAAAAGAAATCTGGTGACAAATTAATTTATCCCTATGATACTGTGTTTAAAGTATGTCTATAGAAATATCTGTACAAATACATGACAGATTTATTAGTATTGATAAAACCTGTGGCATAGTTCTATCAATAATCACTGCATAGAGGACTGGGAACAATTTAAATAAGAATTGATAAAACACTAAATTGGACTTTGCGAAGTCCTGAAAAAAAATCCTTGGTGTGTATCCGTCTTCTGTGAGAAGTTAAAAAAAAAAAAAACGTTTCTACAAGGTTTCTACAATGTTTCAGGATGCCTGCAGTTCAAGACTAGTGAAAGAATAAATGTGTTAAATTATGGGCATTGGCTTTATGGAAAGAAGTGGAAATCTATGTCATTTGGAGAAGAGTGACAATTTTAGGATGACATATTTTTAAGTTATTTTAAAGATTTTTCCTTGTTCTGTAAAATATAAAGTACTTGGAAGAAAAAGTGTCTTTTTTATAATTTCCTAGCCCTTCTCATTGTTAACAAGACAAATTTATTTAAAATGGATTAAAGACTTTGTGAAATGTCAGATCAAATGGAGAGTTGCATTCACTGAATTGATGTCACTTAGCATGCCTGGACATGTAGCATGTCCAAAGTTTTTTAAACTACTTATTTTACCCTGCCAAAGTAATGAATCCCACATTACTCTCATGGCATGATGAAAAGAGTTGTCTTAAACCCTGGATATACTGTAATATTTGTGGTACTCTGTGTAAGGTACCCTTGAATTTCATTTATATTAATCTATCAGGTGGTCTAAATAATACCTATCTTATAGTCTTGTTATGAGGGTTAAACAGAATGAGCTATGGACTGTGTCTTGCTTACAAGCCTAAGGCACTTACCCAAACTTCCATGGATTTGTTTCCAACTCCTTTCTCTGACTTCAAAGCTTTGAGCTAGATATCAAGTTAGATTAAAATTTGAGTTTAGTAGATGGACGAGCTCTGTGTTCTTTAAATACTTTGATTGCATATACTATTTCAGACATGCTCAGAAAATTTGAGCACTTTGGAGAGAAAGAAGAGTGGATGAGCATCTTTAGAATGAGGACTTTATGTTCGTATCTTGTTGTAAATCAAGACTAAAGATAAAGTAGACAGACAGGAACACAGATTTTTGAAATATTGTTACTGAATAGATCAAATCCCCCTGTTTGCTGCTTAAAAAATCAATTACATACTCATAAATGATGGAGGAGAAATGGGCCTTTAATCAGAATGCTGGCAATCTGGGGGGATGATGGACTCAGTGTCCCCCAAAAACCACCTCTGAAGATTCTGCTCAGCCATGAAATTTTTAAAGGGAAACAGTGAAGAAATATCAGTTAATCCTTGAGATGGGGGAGGGTCAGAGTCATCACCATCCCCCACTGCATGCAGGCTTGTCAACTCCTCGTGATCTTCCTGTAGATGCTATCTTATTAACACAGTTTGGTCACACAATTTTTTGTGAGATTACTGAGGGGTAAGCTAGGGAAGACATCTATTCATCTGTTAATTTCTTTTCTTCATTTCTACTTCTTTGATCTATGTAAAGAACCCACAATTTAGGAAAAGTATTGCCTGATTAAATAATTTGAAAGGTGTGCTTGGTCCAGAGATAAGTAGAGCATGGAGGTGCCTGCTTAAAAGTTAGTTACAGTGTAGCTTTGCTAAAGTGACAAGAAAAGAGGCTCCCTGTGGAGGGCAGTTTCCTGCAAAGGGCGGCTTACAGTATGATAAGCTAATTACAATAAGGTTGTATAGGCTAGGTACGAGGGAAAGTGAGGAAGAGCACAGTGAGGGTTAGCATCTGAGGATAGAAGTTCTGCACAAGCTGGGTTTGGGCAGTGAGAGGCATTTTTACCAGTTGTCAGATGTACAAAGGCATCTGAGAGAATCCTGGCATCGCAAATAAGGAAAAAGTCTGTATTGACAAAACTGCCCCTAACATGCAACTCTTCTAGACATTTATACACTCTAGAAGAAAATGCCTTGATGAATGTTGTTCTCCAGGATCCCATGAAATGGGGATCAACTAATCTTGAGGAATTCTAAGAGAAAAAGACTCCACTTGTAACAAGGGAGTTCCTGAGTATAAGCAAATGATACCACACCATGGGTAGGTATGTCTTATCTTTGCATTGTTTTCCTATACTCTGAAGACCTGTTGGGTAACAAATGAGTTATTGACTGCTTAAGTCCAGGCTTCTGGAGAGCTAGAAAAGACAGAAGTGGAATGACAACATCCCTCTTATGGTTCACTCTTAGAGCTGAAGAAACCTAAGAGGTTGAGAGGTCTATGCTGTCACTAGAGGTGAGTAGAGCAGGGTGAGTGTCTTAATCTCCAGTGTGGAGGAAAAGCAAGTCCAGGAAACTGGAGGGATTGGTTGAGTTATCCAGGAACTTCACAGCCTCAAGACTTGGGTGGATCCCAAAAGCCTGAGCCCACTTCAAAAGTAACCCAGCTTCAGCTCCCAATATCACTCTCCTCTGCCACCAGCCAAAGCTACTGCCTAGAATTCTCTGGATCGGGGTTAAATGCCTTTTATTCCTGGGGGCTTTCCCCAGAGTTTTGAGCCAGGTGTCCCTGTTGCCTGGGAATTTCCTGTCTGCACTTTCAGTGATGCTTCCTCATTCCTTCACCCCAGGTTTCATAGACTGGATCTTAAAATTGACCTGGAATAAGTTTGTGCAAAGTCAAGTCTCAGTTTTCAATGGAACTGAGAAATGGTCTAGCTTAGTGATCATTAATGTTTTTGCTGTAACACCCTCTAAAGAAAATGTGAGACAGACATAGAGAACATACTTGTGGTTGCCAAGGGGGGAGGAGGGGTGGTGGAGGGATGGACTGGGAGTTTAAGGTTAGCAGATGCAAACTAGTATAAGTAGGATGGATAAACAACAAGGTCCTACTGTAGAGCACAGGGAACTATATTCAATAGCCTGTGATAAACTATAATGGAAAGTAATATGAAAAAGTATATATAAATATGTATAACTGAGTCACTTTACTGTATAGCAGAAATTACTATAACATTGTAAATCAACAATACCTCAATAATTTCTCTAAATTAAAAAGAGAGGGCTTCCCTGGTGGCGCAGTTGTTGAGAGTCCGCCTGCCGATGCAGGGGACATGGGTTCGTGCCCCGGTCCGGTGAGATCACACATGCCATGGAGCAGCTTGGCCCGTGAGCCATGGTCGCTGAGCCTGTGCATCCAGAACCTGTGCTCCGCAACGGGAGAGGCCACAACAGTGAGAGGCCTGCATACCACAAAAAAAAAAAAAAAAAAGAAAGAAAAAGAAAATGTGAGAAATATGAATATATTTACAAACTGTAAACTGATTTAAAATATTTTCATCTTATGTTTAAATACTGTAGTTACAAATGTTATATATGTTGATTTTTTAAGATACTGACATTTAAAAATAAAGTTGTTATATAAACATATACAGTGAAGTAGAAATACCATAACAATTAGACACCTACAACCATTTACTTAAAACTAAAAAGATTTTTCAAAAGTCATACATTTTACAGTGTTCTACTTTCTCTTTAACTTTGTGTGTTCCTTCCGTATTTGTGCACAGAATTTAATCCTAATGTAATATATATTTATCCTTGAAAATCTTCTACTTATCACTTTCTTATGCATCACTGCCATAAAATATCTCTGTATTTAAATTTTAGATGTTTATATTTCTTTGTGTTTCTGGTGACCGAAAAGCATTAAGCATTTTTTTTTTCATTCTGGATTAAGCTATCATTACATTTCTTAGTAGCACACAACTGACTAAAATGACTTTATACTAAAAATTTGAATTAATCACTATTAAACATAAAAGTACAGTTTTAAATGAAACTCATCTCTTCATGAGATGGATTTTTTCAATTAATTCATGAACCCATAAATAAACATTACTAATTGCTAGAATAAGAGAGAGTTCAATGAAAATTAACAGAGGGGAAAAAAAAAAAGAAGAAAGTTTAGATCACATTAACTAAGTGCTAAAAAGGTGAATTAATAATTGTTGGTGATGCATTATTTACAGTAAAATGAGTACATGTTCTCATTAATTATTCCAGATTTAATTAGTTCATGCCAGAAATGAATAAATGAGCAGATAACTGGATAATTATAGAATGTCAGAGATTTGATAACAAGTCTAATGAATATGAATTTGGAGAATATGATAATCTTTTAGGAAATTAATGAAAATATTTTTACTACATACTTGGATAAATATTTAAGAAAATATAAAACTTTCACTTATTTCTAATGTATATTCTTATTACTCAGTAAGAAGTTGATTTGGAGAAAATAATCATGGGACTTTTTATCCCCTCCTCTTTGAGATCATGTAAAATTTGAGACTGAACTACAAACCAAGATGAGGAAGAATGAAAAGATGCACCAAGATACAAAAGTTTGAAATGTAGAGAGGACATCTTTTCTGACAGATTAGTAATTTTCAGTGTACTCTTTACAATTCTTGACTATTTTATATCTAGCTTTACAGAGAGTCTATATATATAGGTTGATAAGGACACAAGCTTGCTGCCTTCAGTATTTCTTACTAACCTTGTCATTGCTCTGGAGCAATGAATGCTTTGGCAACTAATGGAGGCTAGAAGAACTCCACTTTATTACATGGTGTCTTCACTAAAAGACATCCAGTTGGCTCCAGCATTTCAAATGGTCCATTTTCTTGGTATCCTGAATTTTTCATATTTGAAATGAATAACTGTTTGATTTCTTTTTCTTTTTAAGTCTTTATATACTTATTTTTCTTCTCTTATTTCAATATCTAGTATTTTCAGTACACTTTTTACTAGAAGTGATGATAGTATAAACCCATGTCATTTTATTTCTGAACAGTAGTTTATCATAACATGAAGTTTACTGTACACTTGTTCCTTTTTAGAAATTCATTATCCAATAAAGGAATTAAAAAATAAAATAACTTTATCATTTAGAGAAAAGCGCTTATATACAGCTTCCTTCACCTTTAGTTTCACAGACTCTGCTCATCCCCAATATTACTTATCTTAGCACTTTTTTCCCCACAATTTCAGTGAGATTTTTTTCATACATTTATAGTATGGTTAGATTATTTTGTCACATTCACATTCCATCCTGAGATCCCCTAACTATGTATATTTAAACATATATATTTAATTTAGATACCTTAACATTCACTCTTTGAGCTTTACAACTCTATGGATTTAACAAATGCATTATGTCCAATATCTGCCATTACAGTATCCTGTAGAATAGTTTAACTGCCCTAAAAAAAAATCCTCTGTGCTTCAATAACTCAACACTTCCTGTTCCCAAACCTCTGGAAACCACTGAACTTTATATTGTAACCACAATTTTACCTTTTCCAGAATGTCATATAATTGGAATCACACTCTACACAGTATTTTCAGACTACATTCTTTCACATAAGAATGTGCATTTAAGGCTCTTCTGTATCTTTTTGTGGGAAGCTCATGTATATTCATTGCTCAAAATATTCCATTTTATGGATATACCACAGTTTACCCAATTATTTAAAAACACCTTGGTTGCTTCCAGACTTGGTGGTTATGAATAAATCTACTATAAACATTTATCTGCTGGTTATTGTGTGGACATAAGTTCTCAGTTTAATTGGGTAAATATCTAAAAAGCATGACTGCTGGATAATATGTACTATTTTTCATTCCCATCAGAAAGGAATGAGAGTTGTTTATGCTCCAAATCCTTGACAGCAATTGGTATTTTCAGTATTTTGGATTTTAGTCATTCTAATAGTTGTATAATGGCATGCCATTGTTGTTTTAATTTTCAATTACTTAATGACAAATGATTGAATATATTTTCATATTCTTATTAGCCATCTATATATTTTCTTGGTGAGAAACATGTTCAGATTTTTAGCCTCTTTCTTCAATTGAAATGTTTATTTTCTTACTGTTGAGTTTGAAGTGTTCTTTGCATGTATACTTTTTGGATATAAGAACTTTATCAGATATGTGTTTTACAAATGTTTTCTCCCAGTTTGTAGCTTATCTTATGAATCTCTTTTTTTCACAGCTTTGTTGAAATATAATTCACATACCATAAAATTCATCCAGTTAAACTGTGCATTTCAATGTTTCTGAGTACTCTACTACCTTCTAAGTTTTGGTAGACTATTTGTAACATAAAATTTGCCATCTTTTTAAAGTGTAAAATGCAGTGTCATTAATTACATTCAAAATATTGTATGACTATTTGAAAAATTTTCTCATCACCAAAGTAGAAACTATAACCATTAAGCAGTAATTCCCCATCCTTATACTTCCAACTCTGGAGAACTCTAATCTACTTTCTGTCTCTATGAATTCACCTATTCTAGAAATTTAATATAAGTGAAGGCATACATTTGTCCTTTGTATCTGGCTTATTTCACTTAGCATGTTTTCAAGGTTCATCCATGCCATGGCATGTATCAGAACTGTGTTCCTTTTCATGGCTGAATAATATTCCATTGTATGTGTATTCAACATTTTGTTTACCCATTTATCTGTTCACGGACAGTCAGGTAGTTTTTAGTTTCTGTCTATTGTGAATTACATAGCAATGAAGACATACAAGGCATACAAGGATCAAAGTCCCTGCCTTCATTTTATTTGAATATATATCTAAGAGAGGAATTGCAACATCATATGGTAATTATTTGTTTAGCTTTTTGAGGATCTTGCGAACTCTTTTCCATAGCAGCTACACTGCAATGTAGAGGGTTCTGATTTCTTCACATTCTTGCCAATACTTGTTGTTAGTGACTGAATGTTTATGCCCTCCCCACCCAAAGTATATGTTGAAGCCCTATCTTATGGTGTAACTGTACTTGAAGAGGTAGACTTTAAGAAAATAATTAAAGTTAAATGAGGTCCTAAGGATGGAGCACTGAACTCATAGGATTAGTGCACTTATAAGAAGAGGCACCAAAAAAAAAAAAAAAAAGAAGAGGCACCAGGGAGCTTGCTTTCTCTCTCTATCTCTCTTACTCACAGTCTCATTCTTTCTTTTGTTCAATCTTGCTCTGTCTCTTCCCACACACACACAAAGAAAATGCCATGTGAGCACAGAATGAAGTGATGACCACATATAAGCCAAGACAATCGGCCTCAGATTTAATTCTACCTTGCTGGCATCTTAGTCCTGTTATGTCCCAGGACTTACTGAGAAAGTAAGTAACAATGAGAAAATAAATTTCTGTTGTTTAAGCACCCAGTATGTGGTATTTCAGTATGACAGTCCTAACAAAGTAATATAGGTTTTGGTGCCAGAGTGGGGCGTTTCTGTAAAAAATATCTAAAAATATATAAGTGGCTTTGGAACTGAGTAATTGGTAGAAGCTGGAAGAGTTTTGATGTGTGTTCTTCTGGAGAAGCCTAGATTTTTATGAAGGGACAGTTGGTAGGAATATGGTATGTTGAAAATCATTCTGGTGAAATCTTCAAAGGAAATGAAAAATAGTCATTGGAATCTAGAGGAAAGGCTGTACTTGTTGCGAACAACTTAGCTGAGTTGTATTCTAGTGTTTTGTGGAAGGTAGAACGTACAATAAACAAAACTGGTTATCTAGCTGAGGAGATTATTAACAGTAGCGTTAAAAGGCATACAACTATGACCAATTGGATTCTGTAAGATTGCCAAACCCATGCATAGTAAAAGAATAGTCTCGTCAATAGATAGTGTTGGGTTTCCACATTTATGTTCTGTATGTCTGTTAAGTCCACTTGGTTTGTAGTGTTATTCAAGCCTTCCCTTACCAAACTTTTGTCTAGAGGTTCTATCTTTTGCTGAAAGTGGAGTATTAAAGTCTCGAACAATTATTATAAAACTGTCTATTTCTCACATCAGTTCTGTCTATATTTGCTTTATATATTTTAGGACTCTGTTTAGTTTATTGCATACATATTTATAATTGCTATTCATCTTTGAAAATTTGGCCCATGTTACAATATATAATTTTCTTATTCATCTATTGTAATAATATTTGAATTAAAGTCTATTTTGCCTGATGTTAGTATAGCTACCTCAGTTTTTTTGTTTGTTTTACTATTTGCATTGGATATGTTTCTCCATCGTTTTACTTTCAACCTATTTTTGTCTTTGTATCTAAAGTGAGTTTCTTGTAGTCAGCATATAGTTGGATTGTATATTTAAATATACATTCTTGCAATTTCTGTCTTTTGATTAGAAATTTAATCTACTTACATTTAAATAATTACTGATAAGAAAAATTTACTTCTGTCTTTTTTTCTATTTCTGTTCAGTGTGTCTTATAACTTTTCTGTCCCTGATTGTCTCCATTATTGCCATTCTTTTTTTTAGTTCATTATTTATAGTGATACATTTTTATTCCCTCTCATTTCCTTTTGTATATATTCTGTCAATAATTTCTTTGTGGTTATCATGGGAATTACATTTGCCACCTTAAATTTATAACAATTAATTGAATTGATAGTAACATGTCTTCAACGTGGTACCAAAAAATCTGCTCCTATACAACTCTTTCCCCTTTTAACATTATTGTGGTAAAAAAATTTATCTTTATGCATGTGTGCCCAAAAATTCAGATTCATACTTTTTATGCTTTTGACTTTTAAATCCTGTAGGAAATTTTAAAATGTAGTTCAAAACTAAAAATATCATACTATTGATTGAATTTGAAATATATATTTTAACTTATCTAAATCCACATTTATATAGCCTCATCTCACATCATGTATTGCAGACACTGTATAAGAGAGTATTCCCATTTCTTTCTTCCCATCCTTTATGACATTGCTGTCAGTTATTTCACTTTTTCACATGATATGATCACTTAATACATCATTACTATTATATTATTTTTAAGACTTTTTTGATGTGGACCACTTTTAAAATCTTTTATTGAATTTGTTACTATATTGCTTCTGTGTTTTGGTTTCTTGGACACAAGGCATGTAGGATCTTAGCTTCCTGACCAGGGATCAAACCTGCATTCCCGGCATTGGAAGGCAAAGTCTCAACAACTGGACCACCAGGAAAGTCTCATTACTATTATATTTTTAAGCAATTAAATTTTAGATAAATTAACAATAAAATAAAGATTTTATTTTACTTTCATTTATTACTTTCCTGATATTTTTCATTTCTTTATGAAGATAATGACTTCTGACATATATAATTTTTCTTCTCTTTGGAGAACTTTTAACATTTCTTGTGTGGCATGTTTGCTGGCAATGAAATTCCTCAGTCGTTTTTTTTTTTTTTTTTTTTTGGTAAGTCTTTATTTGCCCCTTATTCTTGTGGAATAATTTCACAAGATATAGAATTCTATGTTTTATTTTTTTAAGTACTTTAAATATTCTACTTAATTAACATTTTGCTTGCATGATTTCTAACAAGAACTCTTCAGTTTTTACCCTTTGCTTCTATAGATAATGTGATTTTTCCCCTATGATTTTATTCAAGATTTTCTCTATGTCTTTGTTTTTCTGAAGTTCAAATGTAATATGCCTGGGTGGAGGCATTTTGGTTTTAATACTGTTTGGTGTTCTCTGAGTTTCCTGAATCTGTAGTTTGGTTTTTGAAATTTCTCAAACATTATTACTTCAAATAATTTTTCTGTTTTAATCTTATCTTTTTGGCATTTCAGTTATGTGTGTGTTGAACCTTTGAAATTATATCATATTTCTCAGATGTTTCATTTTGATTTTTTAAAATTCTTTTTCTCTTTTCATGTAGGAAGTTTTTATTGATCTGTCTTAAACTCACTTATTGTTTCCTCACCTATATCCAATCTACATATAACTCCATCAAAAGTATTTTGTTACATTATTTTTTATTTTCAGAATTTCCTTTTGGCTCTTCTTAAAGAGTCTCTCTTCTTATATTAGCCCCATCTGATCCACTTTTTCCATTAGAGTCTTTTACATATTAATTATTTTAAATTCCTTTTCTGATAATTACAATATCTGTCATGCATGATTCTGATTCTGGTGCTTGCTTTACCTCTTCAGACTGTACTTTTTCTTGCCTCCAGCACACATTGTAATTTTTGGTTGTCAAAAGTCTGACATGATACAACGTGTTATAGGGACTGGAGTAAATAACCCTTTAGTGTGAGGTTTTTGTTAATTTTTTTAGGAGTAGAGTTGGGTTTTTGAGCTTTTTTGGGGGGGAGTGGTGGGGTTAGTTGCCATAGTTTTCAAATTCTTCTAGTATCCTTATGTGTTTGTTTTCATCCTTCTCCCCATGTTGACTTTGGGCTTCCCTACAAATTTCTCATCTACAATTCTGGAATAAGACTCTGACAAAGTCCTTTTCCCTGTAAAGTAGGTTTAATTATGAATAATGCTCTTGGTATATTAGACCAGGGTTAGTCTTCATCTTCTTCTGTCAGAGCCAGGGGTATACCTCCTAAGTATATCTCCTAACTCTACTTCATGAGGACATCTTGGGGTCATGGAAGTAACACTAATGAAAGTGTGGAGAGCCCAACAATGTTTCCACTGTTATACTAATCATACTCAACCTCCAAAAATTTGCCATTAGTACCATTTAAGTCTTCCTACCAGTTTATGGCTTCAGCATCTCCAGTTAAGTAGGTCTTTGTGAATCTTTGGATTTGCTATCTCTCCAGATTTCAAGGTGACAGTTTGTCCTGTATCCTCAGTTTTCTGGTGAGCCCAAGAAAATAAGTCTGTTCCTCAATTTTTTTCAACTTTCTTTTAAGTATGGGTGTGACAGCTTCTAAGTTATTTATCTGTTGAAGCTAAAACCAGATGTAACTTTATAAATTTTAAATTAAATTATCTTGATTATCAAAATTTCATCTATGATGTGTTTGTAGTTGATTATTTGGACCCGAGTATTGAACTTCATACATATCTTAAGTTAGATTGTAGTTTGCCTAACTTGGCTCATTGATCTATTCCACTTTCCTGATTGCTGTTTTCATTCCTTAGCTCAGCATCACCTTGGAATAATTTGAATGTGCTTTCCCTAATTTTGTTCAAGTCATCAATAAAAATGTGCTTCAGGACATGGTTGACATTGTCTTATCCTGAGGCAAGCTGTTGGAAGAGTGTTTTCTTGACTGTTACCAGTACTATTTAGTATTTTTCTGTATTTTCACTAAATAACATGTTGATGTACCAGATAATTTTTACTCCATTTTTAAAGCTTTTTTTTTCACCAAAGAACTATCATGAGAGACCATGTAAAGTACAATTCAAAAGACTACATGCTCTATTTACTTTACTGTTTGATTTATTATCATTTAATACTAATAGACATAGTAGTAACTAACATTTACAGAGACCTAGTATATGCAAAATACTACCATTTACTTTACATTTCATATTTCAATTCTTTGCAATGACCATGTAAGTAATATCTTTACCTCCAGTTAATAAAAAGGTAATGAGAATCAAAGAGGTGAACATCACAAAAACTACAGCATCAATAGAGCCCAACATGAAGCCTAATTGTTTGTGTTGACAAAATTTGCTTTCCATGCACTATATCAGTGATTCCCAAATATGACTCTGATCAGAATTATTTGGAGAGATCATAAAAATATTCCATATGTCTGAGAGGGTTCAAGTAATCTGCATTTTATTTAGAACCAATCAAGTAATTTATGCAGTCTGGTTTTGAAATGACTGTATGCTTTACAATCAGTTTACAATTAGAGATTTGGTGCACCTCAGCCTTTGAATATTCTCTTTATCTGTCTTTGGTGAGTTTTCATCCAAAGATAGTGTTGCTTGTTTGAGACAAAAATGCCATGATGTAGAAACTGCTCCACTGGCTTTGCATAGCTGTTCTTACACTTCCTTAGTTTATTGTGCTCCAAATAAAATCACAAACCATTTTATTTTTCAGAAAAATCACTGCTCATTTTAGCTTAAAAATTCTTTTAAGTCCTAGGCACTTTCTTCTATGAGTTCCATAAAAATCCCCATGTGGTTAATCTATGTTTGCCACACCTATCCCTCATCTTTCTCTGCTTTAGTCTGCACCCTGTGAACTTGACCTGAACAAGCTGCATCACTGAGGCTGCCATGCTCTCTGGCACCAGAAACCAAAGAGAAGGAGAGAAATGAGAGGTTGTGGCATTTTTCCCTTGCTGTCTCTTGTTAGTTAGTTCTAGGGGCAGCTGTGTTTCTTTAGGTACATAGCCCTAGCTGGCAGTCTTTCATCCATGTCTCTGGGTCTAATTTACTATGATAATATTGACCACTTCATCTCTGCCTTCAGGCCTAGGGTTGGTAAGAACTTCCAATAATTGCTAATCCCTGGAACCCCAAACATCTCTTCTTGTTTCCTAACTGATTCTTTCCACAACTGTAAAACAAAAACAAAAACAAAACAAAACAAAACAAAAAAACAGAAAAAAAAAAAAACCCAAAACGCTTCACTGATTTCTTTTGAACTGAACACTTTGAAGGGTGCTATATATTTCCTAGTGAAAACCCTACTAATACAGTCCCTGGTGGCTTCCCATTGCATTTAGAATAAACTATTGATACAAATGCTGATCTTGTCCCTGAAATCCCTACATGTCTGGCACCTCCCCATCCCTCCCACCTGTTCTTATTGTATTCTCCGCATCATCATCTGCCCCTTCTTCCTGTTTCTTTAACCTGCCAAGTTTAACAGTACCTTAATACTTTTCTCTGCACTATGTCTGCAAGGGTAATTTTCCTTCAGATCATTAAATGTCTGCATCCATCTGGTCTTTAAAATCACAATTGCCAAGTTATCTGCTAAATGAAATCTTCTTGATCACCTTACCCTGTTGGGGAAACAAAAGAACCAAGGAAAAATTAGTTGGAAGGTTTTAAGAGCAAACTTAATTGACCCCGCTGTTTTAAAAAGGGCTAGTCCAATCTACAGACTTTTCTTTATCTTACCAATGTGCGCACCCTTGATGAATGTAGGCTGTGAAGTTTCAAAATTTTAAAATAGGCAGAAGTTTTCTGCAAACTCCATTTCAAAAATAAAATTAAACAAATAGTATTTAAACTTTTATGACTTCAACAATAATATTTCAATGGTGCAGGTTTATTTGCATAATCTACATATGTATATTCTGAACTTTATCTTCCCATTCACACTGCAGACAGCATCTGCCTGCAGTGTGAATGTGTCCACAAGCCTGGATCTTAATGATTCATTTAGCCAGCCCCTTAGCATACACAAGGGTGTCCTGTCTTGTTTGTGGTATTTCCATCAAAATGTGTAAACATTTGCTTGATTTAATAACAATAGGAAAGGTGTGAGAAAAGACAAAGTGTCTAGGAAAAAACCCATCAACCCACCATTATGATTTATATGGCACAATGTGAAACGCCTTTGCAGTACGTTTGTATAAAAAAGTCTATAAAAATGAATGTCTGGGTGGAATTCATTATAGAATGGGATTTGCATGAAAGGTGAGTTTTCTGCTAAACAAAGACACACTGAAAAAGCTTTAGAAAGTTTGTTAACATTGGAGACTGGCAAGTCAATTTCTGTGACTGACGAAAGTCCTACCATCTCAACTAGATAAAGACTGATGCCCTGTTTAGTACCTGATACAGGTACTTAGTTCAGTACCTGGCATAACTTTGAGGCTTTGTCATAGGCAGTAATCACCATCCTCCAGAGACAAGGCACTAATCTAATTATCCACAAGTCAAAATGTACCAATACCTTGGAAAACACTGAAGAACAGAAGACTCCATGTTTAGGTAGTACACTAATAAATTGTAACATGCTGAAAGCCTGAACTGATGATGTTTGTATTTGTTTATTGACCTACAGATTTTCTTATTTATTTAGCCTGTAGGAAAGAGCCAGCACCTACATGTTGGACTTTTCCTCTCTGCTTCAACCCTTTCTTGCCATCAGAGACAGAACCAAATTTAAGACAAAATTAAGAAAGGCTGTTTATTCATCGATTTGTGGCAAAAGAACCCATTTACTGTCACTTTTGTTTCAGCAATATCTCAAAAATACCTGAAAGCAAAGTTAATTTTATAAGGTAAAAAGGGGAAACACTAAAGGGCAAGCATGCTACTAAGTTGGTATTTTAGGAGACTCTCTAATTGGTCTGCAGGCACATTTGGCAGTCGGGTGGCTACAAAGGGTCAAGAAAGTTGTTTGGAAACAATTTGAAAGAGCAAGTTTTATTAAATATTAGGGGCAGAAGATTCTGTGTGACCAGCCATTTCCTGGAACAAGCAGAGTTGATGGAAGCCTTTTTGTTGTTACGCTGCCACAGTAGTACTTCTGGGGAGTGGCAGCCATGGCCCGAAGTTTCTCATTGTTCCTATATGTGATTTTTGCAAGGCATGAGACCTTTCACTTGAACTTTCCCTTCAATGATCTGACTACATTTTGTGAGCTCCCTTTTAGCATTTCGAGGCTGTGGTTAAATGCACTGTCAACTCAAATGACAACCAGGTTTTCAAACTACCATTTCACAAGGTGGAAGCATGAGTTTTAGCAAGTGGCTTAATTTCACATTGCTGGGGAAAAGGGAGGCTAGATCTGAATCTAAGTCTCTTGCTCCAAAACCCAAACGCCTCCCCTGCTGCTGGGTTTTGCCTTTTTCCCCAATCAAAGGAAAGTAATAGATGGGAAACTTTTGAGCCAGAAAATTACATCCTTACATTTCAGTGAAAGAGTCTGTGGCCCAGAAGCAAAAATGGACTTCCTGAAGAGCATATAGCTAATTAATGACAGATAACAGAGCTAATAATGGGGAAGATTAACACTGGATTCCCAGACTCCCAGACTCATCTACTGCAGCTTCTTCTGTTACGAGCTGAGTGATTCTTGGGGGATTGTGGATGAAGTGGTCATATGTCACAATATATTGCTCTGACTTTGCTGGCCAGAAGCACGGTGCAAGAGGGTTATAATAATAACCTACCTCATCAGGTTATTATTATAAGGATTAAATTAAAAATTAATATAGGTAAATCTCGAGCACAATATCTGGGACCACACTGGGAGCTGGCAAGGCACTGGCTATGGGACAAGCAGGACAGCAACACAGAAATGCTCCTGGTTTGTACTTCCTGGGTCAGCTGCCTT
Source organism: Grampus griseus (assembly GCF_964374135.1). Classification (NCBI taxonomy): domain Eukaryota; kingdom Metazoa; phylum Chordata; class Mammalia; order Artiodactyla; family Delphinidae; genus Grampus; species Grampus griseus. The sequence continues at coordinate 107,579,814 of NC_139001.1, forward strand.
AATTCCTCTGTGGAAGTGTCTCATTAGTGCCTCATTTTGATTTAAGACAGACATGGATACCTTCCAGCAAATCTCTTCTTACCCATAGCCCAGGGCCTCTGTGCAGCTTTGTTTGGATATGCATAGCACCTGGATAAAATCAGAAACTGTAAGAGAGTACAGGTAATTTAGGTCCTGGAGGAAATGCCCCTTTGGGTTTCTGCTTAGAAATGCAAAGCCAGTGGGTTTCTGAGCAAGAGATACTGCTGGCTTAGCCTCTGAGCCAGGTTTACCAGAGGTCAATGATCCTATTTATTTAAATCAATATGCATTGATTTGCAGCTGATGTCTTTTTTGTCTTTATATATAATGTCCTCCTAGAAGGGTACCTTTGTTTTTTTGCTTAAATTCACTGGTTTACTCCAAAAGGGCATACGCTCCTTTCAACTATATGCTGAAGGCAGGAAAAGTGCTGATTTAACTCTCAGAGCAATTCACATGTAATATTAAGTCAGGGGGTTTCATTTCTGTAGTCACCTTTCTAATTTAATGCATGTCAACATGCAAACACCCTAACAAATAAACCTTAAGGATTATCCTCTGTGTTACTGAAGGTCTTTGGAGTCTGAATTTATTCAACTCCTTCCAATACCCCTCAACACAGACACAGACACACAGCTTCTGATACTGTAAGTTACAAAAGAGCCACCAGTGAAGGTCTTAACAAAGGTGAACATCTCTTAACTGCTGCTGCTCTGACCCTTTAAACTGACTGAGCCCTTTTTCAGCAGGCTTTCCCTGGTCAGCCAGAGGACAGCAGGTTAAGGTATTGGCAATGACTCCTTGTGTGTCATGTATATTTACATGTCATGTATATTTACATTTATTATATGAATATTATATGGTATGTAGATTATGCAGATTAATTTTACATGATATAAATATATACAATGTATAAATTATATGCATTTACAGTGTACTTTTATATACATAACAATGCCTTCAAAGACCTCCTGATGTGGGAAAAGTTCACATAGTTTGGGGAAGAATTACCACCTGTCCAAAAATTTTATAATCCGCCTTTATATTTTAGCAATTTTGGAAATGCAATGGTCTTCAGCAGAAACCCAGGCTTTGCTTTTCGGAAGTGGCATGCTACAGTGGAAAGTACACAGCCGTGTCCAGGTGTTAAGCCTCAATTCTGCACTTTGTTGGCTGCATTGCCTTGAGCATGTTACTTAACCCTCCTGACCCGCAACTTCCTCAGTAGGAATAGGGGGCTAAAATTCACATTTTGAGAGATTATTGTGAAGATGAGATGCCTCTTGAGCCTCTAACATGATGTCTAGATTTCAGTAAAGATTCAGAAAATGACTTTCCCTTACTGCAACGGTAACAGGAGAACCTCTTGGGCTGCAAAGAGTGGAAAGGGGCCACTGAGGGTTCTGTCCCTGGCACAAGTTCAGAGAGGCCCTTGAGTTTTTCGCTTAGCAGGCCCCATGCCCCCTGCTTACAGCCAGGAGGAGAGCAGGGAAAAAGAGATGGGAATGTGCTTTGGAAGTCAATGTGCTCTATAAATCCCAGGTATTATTCTTAGATAGCTAAACTGTTGATGGTCCACTAAAGTTTCCAAAATCCTTAAACTTGCAGGATTTCATAGCACTGGATACTTATTAACACACTGAGGGATTCTTCTTTTCCTAATCTTTCCTCTGCCTCAGGCTACCACTACTTCTACCTTTCCTCAGCACTTGGGAGTGATTCTTTCCTGAACCTTAAGCAGGGCTCATTTCTACTTCCTAGGCAACAAGAGATGAAATGTGATAGAGAGAAGTGATAGAGAAGCTTCCCCTCTAATCCTCTATCATCTTTCTTTAAAGGTGGGGGGACTCAGACATCTAAGCTTCTCTTCCTGTCTCTGCCTTTGCCCTGTCAGTCCCCTAGGGTGGCTGCCCCTCTGTTTGTTCCTCAGCTGAATGGCTAGCACCTAGTGACAGTTCAGAGCCCACTTAGCTGTGACATGTCTCAGGAAGGTTTCAGAAACCTCTATGACCTGACACTTTCTGGCTGGATTTAATTCCTGCCCTGTGTCATCTTCTCACCATTTCTTTGTCTTACCCTCTAAAAGATGAGCTGCTTTGATGACATAGACACTGGCTCTGGTCCCTGATATCTCAAGATCAGGTGTATGGCTGGTGCTCAGCAAACATCTGTTGTATTAACTGAGTCAGTTCCTTCTGGCAGAAGCAGAAATGTATCCAGACTGCACTGCAGTAGAGGTTCTGTCAGTTCTGTTCACTCTGTTATTTCCAAAGTATATGAAATAAACAGGGTTCTTAATACCTTTTGAATATATGGATGAAAATACAAAGCCAGAATTTCATCAGAAGCACATTTAAAAAAAATATTTAACAGCTTTACTGGTACACTGTTCATATACTATATAAGTCATCCATTTAAACAGTATAATGCATTGTTTTTATAGTATATTCACAAATATATGCAACCATCATCACCTCAGTCAATTTCAGAATATTTTCATCACCTCTAAAAAACATCCTGTATCCTTTAGCTATCACCACCTTCCCCCATCTTCCTCCTCCAGCCATAAGCACCATTAATCTACTTTGTCTCTATAAGTTTATCCGCTCAAAACATTTCATATGAATGGAATAATAAAATATGTGTGCTTTTGTGACTGGTTGCTTTCACTTAGTATAATGTTTTCAAAGTTCATCTAGGTAGCATGTGTCAGTACGTCATTCTTTTATGGCTGGATAATATTCCATTGTATAGATATGCCACATTTTATTTTATCAATTCATCAGTTGATAGACACTTGGGATGCTAAAAATAACCATTTACAAGTTTTTGTGTGAAGGTACACTTTAACTTTTCTTGAATTTATACCTAGGACTGGAATTGCTGGGTCATATTGTAAATTTTAGGTTTAATTGTTTGAGGAACTATTAGACTGTTTCAAAGCAGCTGCAACATTTAATATTCCATCAGCAGTGCATAAGGGTTCAGATTTCTTCACATCCTCACCAACACTCATTATAGACTTTTTGATGACAGACTTCCTAGTGGGTATGAAATGGCATCTCATTGTGGTTTTGATCTGCATTTCCATGATCACTAACAATGTCAAGCATCTTATGTAATTATTAGCTGTTCATATATTTTGGAGATTTGTATATGTTAGAGAAATGTCAATTCAGATACTTTGTCCATTTGTAATTGTCTTTTTTAATTCTTAATTATTTTTGTAAACATTATCTATATATTTTTGGAAATGAATCCTTTATCAGAATATGATTTGCAAATACTTTCCTCCATTTTCTGTTTGTCTTTTTATTTTCTTGGCAGACAGCTTTGAAACATGTGTTTCTTATATAGATAGGTCCAATTTATTTATATTTTCTTTTGTTGCATGTGATTTTGGTATCATATTGAAGAATCCTTTCCCAAATACAAAGTCATGAAAGTATACTCCTATGTCTTTAAGAATTTTATAGTTTTAGCTCACACATTTAGGTCTGATTCATTTTTGTAATTTTTGTATATGACGTGTGGTAAAAGTATAACTTCATTCTTCTGCATGTGGTTACCAATTGTCCCTCTTCTCCAACATTCTGTTGAAGATATTATTCTTTCCCCATTGGATGGTCTTGGCATCCTTATCAAAAGTTGTTTGACGATAGATGAATGGCTTTATTTCTGGACTCTCAATTCTATTTATCTATGTGTCTATTCTGTGCCAGTTCTACACTTTTTTTTTTATTACCATTGTTTCTAAGTAAGTTTTGAAATCAGGAAGTATGAGCCCACCTACTTTCTTCTTAATTTTCAAGAATATTTGAACTATATTGAGTCCCATGCATTTTATATTAATTTTAAAATCAGCTTGTTAATCTCTATAGAGAGGTCAGCTGAGATTCTGATGGGGATTGTGCTGAGTCTTTCAATAAATTAGGTGAGTATAGTCGTTATAACTATTAAGTCTTCTGATCCATGAACATAGGATAATTTTTCCAATTATCGAGATCTGTACAATTTCTTTCAACAATGTTTTATAGTTCTCAGATTATAAATTGTGTGCTTCTACGTACAGATGGCAAACAGGCATGTGAAAAGATGCTCAACATTGCTAATTGTTAGAGAAATGCAAATTGAAACTACGATGAGGTATCTCCTCACACTGGTCAGAATGGCCATCATAAAAAAGTCCACAAATAATAAATACTGGAGAGGGTGTGGAGAAAAGGGTACCTCCCCTTACACTGTTGATGGGAATGTAAATCGGTGCAGCTACAATGCAGAACAGTTTGAAGGTTCCTTAAAAAAACTAAAACTAGAACTACCATATGACCCAGCAATCCCACTCCTGGGCACACATCTGGGAAAGATGAAAACTCTAATTCAGAAAGGTACATGCACCTCAATGTTCATAGCAGCACTATTTACAGTAGCCAAGACATGGAAGCAACCTAAGTGTCCATTAACAGAGAAATGAATAACGAATAAAATAATGCCATTTGCATCAACCTGGAAGGACCTAGAGATTATCATACTAAGTGAAGTAAGTCAGACAGAGAAAGACAAATATCATATGATATCACTTATATGTGGAATCTAAAATAATGATACAAATAAACTTATTTACAAAACAGAAATAGACTCACAGACATAGAAGACAACGTGGTTATGGGGGAGGGAGATGAATTAGGAGTTTGGGACTTACATTTACACACTACTATATATAAAATAGGTAAACAACTCAGTATCTTATAATAACCTATAATGGAAAAGAATCTTAAAAAGAATGTATTTATGTGTGTGTGTATATATCTATATATATATATATATATATATGAATATATATAACTGAATCACTTTGCTGTATACCTGAAACTAACACAACATTGTAAATTAATTATACTTCAATTAAAAAGAAATTTGGAAAAAATATCCAACGCTTGGGAACTGCAGCAATAACAAATTTCTAAGTAAGTTTCTTACTTAAATGCTTGTGTTTATCTTATTGCAGACCCATAACAAAAGGTAATGGAACAGTGCTGGTCTTTAGACCACACCATGACAATCACTTCTCTAATCTTTCTTGAAGCTCACCAGATATCACACCCTTTAGGAGCTCTGAGAGGTAGGTGTGTGTGAAGTAGATTACTAGGCCATTTATTTTTTTTAAAAAAAGCTTTCTGAATGAAATATATTGTTTTGTATAATTTTGGACCAAAATCTTCTCTTATAAGACAGGATGTACAGAACATGTGCCTAGAATAAAAAAGAAAAATTGTCTAATGAATGAATAAAATTTGCATTGCTTTTTATTAAAACTTTACAATTGTCAAGCGTTCAGAAATGTAACCTATATCTTACCCATATCTTCCAACATTTTAAAACAAACACAAAAAAACGCATGGTATAAATTAGAATACAGGCAGTGTGCACACACACACTTGCATCAAAATGACAGTGGGGAAGAGCTCCTAGTGGTCTTTGGTGGAAAACAATTCAGAGTTCTAATTGCTTCCCCTCAGCCCAGAATGATTAAGTGATTGGCAAATGAATACAATGTTGACCATCTCACCTGCCCTTCTCCTCAATCCATTTACCATATAATTGAGGCCCTTCCCTTTACAGAAACTGCTTCAGTTTCCTTTTACTAACTAGATTCTATTGAAAATGTCTGCAATAACTGGTCCAGGATAAGAATGGCAGTTCTTATAACCAACAGAAAGGAGAAAATAAACCATGAAAAAAAAAAAAAAAGAGATAAGGAAATTTTATTCATCTACATTTGACCTTTTTATTATTACCTGTGAAAACAATGTTTCTAATCTCTTTGCAGCTGTTTTAAACCCTTATCCTTTATTACTTAAATCCAGTTAGATATAAAATTGTTTCTGGGTTTTATATACACACACACACTCTTCAGGAAGTTTGAAGAGAACAACAGAGATTTTTGTATCAATCCTTCTATTTGTTTCTCTGTGGGATTTCTTGTATCCATTTGACTTTTCAACCTTCCTTACTTTTGAAAACAAAACTTTGTAAATTTCCATCTGAGAAGAAAAGGGCCAAATAGCTTAGCCCTCACATCTTCAATTATTAATTTCCGACTTCACAGCTATTGAATAATCATATGGGACAATTAAAACAAAATACCAACTGTTACATGAGGGAAGTTCCAATAAAGTTAATACTGATAATTTCTGGAAAATAGAAAGCATATTTAGCCTTTATTAATCAGCCTATTATATTAATAAAGGTCATAGAGTTACTGGGAAAGCCCTAGAAGTTAATGAATAATTCCAGAATTGTTTTCAAACTTCTTATTAGTATAATAGTCCCTTCAAACTTGTGTCAATCTTTATATAACTCAGCCAGTCTCACCTTTTAGTACAAACTGAAAAAACTTAATGGATATTCATTCCATTTTTTCAAATATTTTTATTTTTTAAATTTTATTGGAGTATAGTTGCTTTACAATGTTGTGTTAGTTTCTACTGTACAGCAAAGTGAATCAGCTATATGTATACATATATCCCCTCTTTTTTGGATTTCCTTCCCATTTAGGTCACCACAGCACATTGAGTAGAGTTCCCTGTGCTATACAGTAGGTTCTCATTAGTTATCTATTTTATACATAGTATCAATAGTGTGTATGTGTCAATCCCCATCTCCCAATTCATCCCACCCACCCTTCCTCTTTGGCATCCCTAAGTTTGTTCTCTACACCTGTGTTTCTATTTCTACTTTGCAATAATATTATCTATAACATATTTTTAGATTCCACATATATGCGTTAATATACGATATTTGTTTTTCTCCTTCTGACTTACTTTATTCTGTATTACAGTCTCTAGGTCCATCCATGTCTCTACAAATGACCCAGTTTCATTTTATAAAGCATACACTTACAGCAGAGCATATACTCAAGAATGAGCTTTCTTTATTCATGGAGTTCATCTTCTTGACTGAGAAGCAAAGAAAAGATACCTGATTATGAGAGAACCAAAAATAGTGTGAGCCAAGACCAAATTCAAATGGATGCAGGAGGAAAATTAGTGTCACACAGGCCAAACTTTGATCAAGAGCTGCTTGGAGCAGGACCTGGAAGGAGAGTAGAGGCTCACAAGATGAGGATGAAAGGAGTGTTTATAATTCATTCACACTTGTGAAAACCTGTTATCTAAAACATTATTGTAACTAAAAGTGGGGTATTGACACCTATATTATTGCAGAATTGTCTATTTTTCCAATTTTGTCTGTTTTTGTTTCATGTCTTTAGGGGATTTCTTGTTAGGTACATATTTATATTGTTATATCTTTTTCAAAAAATGACATTTATCATGATAAGTATTATCCTCCATCTCTAATAATAAGTTTTGCCTTAAGTTCTATTTTTTTCTCATATCAGTACAGCCATTCCACCTCTTTTTTGGTTACTGTTTACCTAGGATATCTATTTTCACTCTTTTTTACTTTCAATTTATTTGTATTTCAATCTAGAGTGTGTTACTTGTAGGCAACAATTTGTTTTGATCAAGTTTTGTTTTCTTTTTAATCCATTCTTCCAGTCTCTGTCTTTTAATTGGAATGATTAATGTATTTACATTTAATGTAATTAACAATAAAGCAGGAGTTACATCTGCTACTTGGCTAGCTATTTGTTAACTGTATGTTTTATGCTGTTTGTTGTTGTTGTTGTCTTTCCTCTGTTCTTTCACTGTTGTCTTCTTTTGTGTTCAATAATATTGCATCATATTAATTACTTTGCCATTCTTTTACTTTTTCCCTTACTGTTGTTTAATAATTTTCTTAATGGTTTCCCTGGGGTTTACAATTAACATCCTAATTTATAGTAATCTAGTTTGTATAAATACTAACATAATTTCAGAAGAATACACATACTTTCCTCCTATATAGCTATAGTTCTTCCACCTTTTTTGGTGCTTATTGTCAACACACATCATTATTCATGGATTCTATATTTCCACATTTCCCTACATGCTAAAATACATTTGTAACTCCAAAAGCAATACTAGTGACACTTTTGTGGTGATTTGAGGACAGGTACATGATAGCAAAAAGAACTGAGTTACCCAGCGTGTACGTTCACATCTGAGGTCAAACACGGCAGTGCTCTGCCTGTTGTTTCAGCTCTCATACAAAGATGACCAAAGGGTGGAAGTGGCATGGAGAAGTGTAGTGCACTGCAAGAATTTCTCCCTCTAGAGCCAGTTGGATGGGGTTTGAATCTAAACTCTGGCACCTGTTAGTGGGGGGAGCCTCCAGCAAGTCACTTAACACATCTGAATCTCATTTTCTCCTTTGTGAAATAAAAAAAACCAGAATCCACCAAGATGAGTTGTTTTTAGGATTTAATATTATAATCCATGAGATTGATTACATATATATAAATATACTATCTATATCTGTGTCTATATCTGTATCTATGACTTTCCCAAGGAACAATGGTTTGGTATTCACTAATTCAGTGTTTTGTAGAACATATCTATGATGAATGATGAGAATTGACTGTGTATCTGTATACATCCCATGATTTTTCAGCCATGTTTCTCCAGAGAAACAGAACCGACAGGACATGCTTATTGTAAGGAATTTCTTCACACGATTGTGGGAACAAGCAAGTGAGAAATCCATAGAGCAGGCCATTAGGCTGGAAAATCAAAAGGACTTGATCTCCCTTCCTAAGTCTGAAATCTGTAGGCGCAGACTGGCAGGCTGCAGACAGAGGTGGGATTTCAATGTTACAGTCTTGAAGCAGACTTTCTTTTACTATGGGAAATGTCAGTTTTTGTTCTTAAGGCTTTCAACTGATCAGATGAGGTCCATTCACATTATAGAAGAAAATAACCCTTACTTATGTTCAATTGACTATAGGTGAAAATAATGTATACAAAGTCCTTCACGGTAACATCAGTGTTTGATCAAACAATGGGCACTGTAGCCTAGTAGGCACATAAAATTTAATCACCATGATTTAGAATTATCACTTACTCGTTTTCTTTTTAATCAGATAGGTTTTTTTTTAAAGGTTGCAAGTAAAAACGCATTCACACGTTATATGTTTATGTATGCAGTTACCTTTTCCAGTTACCTTTATTTCTTCATGTCGTTTTAAGTACTGTCTACTGTTTTTTTCTTTCTTCCTCTGAAGGACTCCCTTTATTATTTCTTGTAAGGAAGATTTGCTACTGGCAAATTTTCTGCTTTTCTTTTTTTTTTTTTTTTTTGATCTAGAAATGCTTGAATTTCTCTATTATTTTCAAAGGAGAGTTTTGATGGATCTAGAAGTTTTTGTTAGCATTCTTTTTCCTTTAGAACTTTGACTATATCATCTCACTACCTTTTGGCATCCTTCTGTTTCTGATGCAAAATCAGCTGTTAATCTGAGCGAAGATCCCTCATATGTGAATAGCCACTTCTCTCTTGTTGCTTTAAAGATTCTCTTTGTTTTGCAGCAGTTTCATTATTGCTTGTCTAGGCATGACTTTCTTATCCCTACTTTGAGTGCATTGTGCTTCTCAGATGTGTAGATTAGTCTTTTGATCAAATTTGGAAAGTTTTCTAAATTATTTCTTCAATCTCTTTCTGCCTCCGCTTCTCCTCTCTGTCTAGGACTCCAGTTATGTGCATGTTGATGCCCTTGACGGTCCCATAGATTTCTGAGGCTCTAACCACTTTTCTTTTCTTTCTGTTCCTTAGGCTGGATAATCTCAATTGACTTGTTTTCAAGTTTGCTGATTCCTTTTCCAGCCTTCTTAAATCTGCTACTGAAATCCTCTAGTAAATTTTTCATTTCAGTTATTTTAATTTTCAGCTTCAGCATTTCTCTTTGATTTGTTTTTAAAATTTCTACCTTTTCATTGTATGCTCTATTTGATTAGATATCAGTTATGCTTTCCTTTTATTCTTTTAACATAGTTTCCTTTACTTCTTAGAACATATGTAAAATGGCTGATTTAAAATCTTTCTCTTAATTTGTACTCATCTTAATCTTTCCATAAATTTTCCAATGTCTGGACTTCCTAAGGGGTAGTTCCCATTGATAGTTTTTACCCCCCTGCATAGAACAAACAAGTCACTCATTTAAAATGTACAATTCAATGTTCTTTGTTTATTTGTTTGTTTGTTTTAATATAAGCCATACTTTCTTGTTTTTGTCTAACTTTGTTTTTTTCTGAATTAGTTTATTTTAAATTATATGTTGTAATTATAATTATATGTAATTATATGTTGTAACTTTGGAAATAAAATTCTCTTCCCTACTCAGGGTTTGTTGTTGTTTCTATTTATTGTGGTGTGTTTGTTTAGTAACTTTTCTGAACTAATTCTGCAAAGTCTGTATTCTTTGAAATGTATGTATAATGAAGTCTCTCTCTGGATATCTTAGTGTCACCTAATGATTAGATGAAAATTTCTTTAACTGCCTGGAACTAGCAAGTCTCCCAGTTTCTGTCAATAGGCTCTGTGTGTGTCAGGGCACCCCTTAAACACTAGGCCAGGCAGTTAATTCTGCCTTTATTTCCTCTTGTGCAGGTCCTCAAGTTTAGCAACGAGAGGTTAGAACATCCTTATGACTCTTCTGACCCCGTGCATAGCCCTGGGCAAGTGCAGAGCCCCACACATGCACGTGGCCTTATATAATCCCAGGAACATGTCAGACATTTTTACAGCCTCCTATGAATATCTCATTCCCAAGTTTTTCCTTTAAAGGCTTCTGGGTAGCTATTATTTGTTCAAAATATAATCTGCTGCCTCAGGCAGCTGTAATGTTAAACAACAGCTATTTCTTTTTTAAACAAATGCCCCAGGGCAGAGGCTATTCACTTTGAGGGAGCTCCAAGTTAAGACAAATGAGTAGGAAACAGCCAGAGAAGGCAATCTTAACAATTCCTGGAAATGGAGCTTTGAAGGAGCACCAATTCCATTTGGCCTCCTCCAGTAGCCATCTTGCAGGTTTGGCCATGATTGTTGGCTGCTCATTTTTAAGGCTAACATGGAGCTGGAGATGTGGAATGAAAAAAGCACAAGTTAAAAAGCCCCTCAGCTCATAGTTATTCTTGAGGTTCAGTCACTTTTCTTGAATAAGTACTCCCTGGATTGCTGCAAGCCTTTGGTTAATTTCCAGACTCCTTAAAATTATTCTGACAAATTTTCCAGGTTTTTTTGTTGTTGTTGTTTATTATGAAGCGGGGTTTTGCATTTTTGGAGGTTCTTAGTTTGGCACTTTCACTGACCACCATCCTCCCACAAATGTTTGTATTTTTAAGACAGTATTTACAGATTTCACAAAATACTGAACAGGGGTGTCTGACACTCCATTAACTGATTTCTCTAATAATTCATTATTTCAGTATTTTCAATAATGAAATAATTCATTATTTCAGTATTTTCAATAAAATTCAATATTCAGTATTTCAGTTAACTGTTTACAGATTTCACAAAATACTGAACAGGGGTGTCTGACACTCCATTAACTGATTTCTCCAATAATTCATTCACCCTTCCTTGATATCCACACCTAATGCTGCGCTCCAGCCATAACAAGCCACTTGCAGTTTTTCTGATATGCTGCAACCAAGCTTTAGCTTTGTAACTCTGAACAACTTACTCTCTGTTCACATATCCTGTTCTCCCTCCTACCATTTACCAGAAGAATTTCTACTAATCCATTAGAATTCTTATCAGGTATCATCTCTTTTGTAATTAACCCTTTTCACCCAGACAGGTTTGGGAGTTTCTCACATACTGCTGTAGCACCCTGTGTACCTCTATTACAGCAGTTGTCAAATGCTACCATATTTATTTTTCTCCCTAAGTATAAAGGACATTCACCAAAAGATATTTGTTGAGCAAGAGGACAGCACAATTCCAACTTAGTACATACAAAGTTAAACATGTATGACTACATACATACAAGAAAAACATAGAAAAAATTTTTGCCTAAATGCCAAGTTGTTGTCTCTGAATGGTGATTGCATTTCTTCTGCTTGATAATTTTCTGTATCTTCTAAGTGTGAACCCATAGATTTTCATATTTGACATTTTTTTTTAAGAGATAATTTGGAGGACCTGGAATCCAACCTTGGAATATTTATATGTGTCTGCAGTAGATTGATCTACATCTGGAGGATCCTGCTGGCAGGGGAGACAAATCAAGATCCACAGTGGGCCCTTTCACATGACAGAATGTGGCTACACAGGAAGTCTGACTTACTTTTGCTTAACAGGCCAGAATCCCTCTGGCAGCCACTGGAGCAACCTTAGGCCATAGCAAAAACATTTCTCTAAGCAGTTCTGCCAGAACAACAGAGGTACTTATTGTGAAAATTCCCTACCACTACCTTTATGACTGAATCCAAATACCATGATTTTTCATACCTGCTGTCTACCATGGCAAATGACTCTGGTGACACTTCTATGACACTGTCTTGTTCATGATGCTTAACATCATAAAAAACTGACTGGTGACTACATGACATGCACTTAACACCACTGCCCATCTAGCAAAGAGAAAACAATGATATTTGTCCCATCTTCAGAATCTCAATCAAACCCTAACTACTCTTGCTTTACACACTATTTAATCAAGTTTCTAAATATAAGGATACTTAGTAAAATATATTTTGGAAAGGAGGGAAAGGTTTAGGCATTTTAGAGTTAAATGATAGACATCTTTAGTCTTGAATATTTGGGGGCAATATATGACCCTATGTCCTTTTTGTAATCTGCAAATGCCTGCAAACATGTCTGCAGGCATCAAGTAGCATTTTCTCTGCCACTCCTTTCTGATATGGCAAGGAAGTACACTTAAAATTTCGTCTAGATTTTTGTGGTTCTAATTCCTTATTCTCTCTGAGTCTTTGATGTCCAAATCTTCCTTCAGTTCAGATTGAATTACGACCATTAAATTCTGTTAAATTCTACCACCTCCAAGCTATGACTCCAGCTTCATATTTCCAACATTTATACCTTATTTCTGATTCTTATTGACCAACTCTTCAACATGGAGGTTTCCCAAGGACTTTCTGCTTTGAGCTCAATCCAAATACACCGATGAGCACTCTTGAGGTCTCCCTTGTCCTCCTGGTCTACATTTTGAGAACTTGCCATGCTCTTCCTCTGAGGCAGGCTCCCTGAAACACTCCCAGACCCCACTTGTCTGGGAGCAGATAAAGAAGCTCAGACATCAAGCTAGGGTGTCCTGACCGTGTTTTCTGCTTTCTGAAGGTTGCCATTTCCAGGACTTATGATCTTGAGCACTTCAAATATGAAAAATCCCAACTGTGTCCTATGATGAAAACAAACAAAAACAAACTAAAAAGAAAAATGAAAACAACCCCCTCCTCATAATAATTCAATGTGACCCCTTCAAGGATCTTATGGTCTAGTGGTGGTGGGGGGGAAGACAGGTGTAAAATCACTACTCAAGACAGTAAGCAGACAGCATAAAACAATTACCAAAGCAGAATCGTTAGGGACAGAAAAGCACAAATCTTGTCTAGAACGTTCACTTAGGTGGAACTGTTGAATTGTGTTCGGTCACTGTTGCACAAAACTTCTCCATTGTTCTCCCAGAACAGAATGGGGTCCATCCTCCCTCATGGTTCTGCTGAAGGTACAGCTGCCTCTGGTCCTACCTCCCTCTCTATTTTCATCTCTCCTCTATTGCCCTTCTCAGATCTCATTCTCAATGCACCTGAGCCAATACCCTTCACCAAGTGTTCTCTCTAAACATATGATCCTTTGTGTCCAGAATGCTCTTCCCTGGCCCTTTTTGCTCCTTGTTCCTCCAAACTCAGCTCAGGCATAACCTGCAGACAGGAAGCTTTCCTGAGCAGTCCAGCCAGATGTGTCAAACTCTCTCCTTTATGCTCCTGATACGCCCTTCCTCTGTCCATGCTGCTAATTTGATCACTGATATTACAATTGCTATTTATGTCTCTGTCTCCAACAACAGAATGGGATCTCCTTGAGGATATTCCCGTGTTTCCCCTACTATCCCTCAACAGAGACTAATTAAATGCCAAACTAAGACTCCTTTTTATGTATTGTGGCAATGCAGACACACACACACACACACACACACACACACACACCCATATTTTAATTATCAGTGCCAGGCTGGGCTGAAGGATTTACAGTTAACTAGAAATGCCCCCCAAAAAGCTCTCACACAAGAGATTTTCTTTCCCCTGGAAGAGCAGTTTCACCTCTATCTCAGTTTCAGTTTTAAAGCCACTAGCCCTTCTTTTCCTTCCTGCAAATTGCCAGTCTTGAAAGAATGCTGAGAATGACACCAAGCATAAATGAACGATGCCTGTGCAGAAGAGTCACTGTCGTTTAAAATGCACCTCAAATGGCAGGGTTGTGATGGATTCACTTCTTCTGCTTGTCCTGGAGAACCAGAAGGGGCACCCATGTTGGGTAATAATTGCTCTGCCTTGCTTGAAGGCATAGCACTTGCCTTATAGGACATTGATTAATTTGGATATTGTGTCTATTCCAGTCCCAGGGCATTCCCCACTCTTGAAATTAACACAGAACAGGAAGAGATAAATGTGTAAAGTCTGGGGCTTTGGGGAGTCCTGAGGCTGATATTGATGAGGCAGTAGCTGTGGAAGTTGCTTCCTGTAGCTCTTCTCCATCACAGCAAAGGCAGACTGAGTCCCAGACTAGGATTGAAACCACTCCCACCACCAACATATTGAAAACCATCTTTGCATCACTTCAAAGGTAAAGAGAAACATTGGGGAACTTCCAGAATTAACAGATGGGGTCTAGATATAAAATCAGCAAAGGAGAACATGTCTTCTTGAGTCCTTGGGCTCAATGTCCCTTGAACATATGGAATTTTAGCCCATTTACTTTTTAACCCTGTGTAATCCTAACATCATGACTAAAACCCCTTCAAAATTCAATGAGACTGGAACCAAGATACTCTCGTGTTCCTGTGCTAAACAATTCTGGGATGAAGAATATTTTTCCTGCTTCTATGCTCATCAATACAAAGATAAGGCAAAAATTGCTTAGATCCTTCCTCCAGGAAATATCTATTCCTGGAAAATACAATTGCACCTTAATTACCCTAGTTCACTTGTTGAGGCTAACAGCTTGCTAATCCATACTCGCTTTGACAACTCTCTTCATGTCCGCAAATCCAAAGTTCTTAGATAACCCTGCTCAGTTTCAACCAGTTCCCAACTGTGCAAGCCCTGTCCTGAAATCACCCAGTCCAGGCTCCCAAACCTTACATGTCTATCTTTCCCTGACTTGTCTTCTGAAGATGAAAGAAGACAGAGAGTGGTGTTTTCCCTCAGGGATGTAAGTCTAATAGTCTTCATTCAGCTTTGGGGAGTCAAAGAGCCCACATCTGTAATAATTTCTTCCTCTCGAAACTAAAACTTTGGGTATAATTTTCTGTCTCACTTATGTCAATCCCCTGACACAGTGGAGAACAACTTACCTTCAACCTGTATACGTATTGCTGTGACACACACCCTCTCCCTTCCCTTCATCCTCCCCAGACGCTGCTGCTACCTGGTGTTCTGACTCCTCTTTCCCCCCAGATGAGCTCACTGAAAGCTTGTTCAAGATGGTTGTTTGTATCTTCCCTCTGAGTCAATTTCACTTTACACGCCTCTCAATGGTGAAACTCACCTCTTTCTTTCTTTCTCTCTCTCTCTCTCTCTCTCTCTCTATATATATATATATATATATATATATAACCATATAAAATAATTGGATTTCAACATATTGTACCTACACACAATTTATTTATACACTTCTGTGCAAAAACTAAAACAAATAAGAGGCTATAGAATATAAAGTCACAGGCAAACATATTAAATAGAATGTAGAGTGAAGAAGTTCCAGCTAAATTTTATTCCCTTTGGGGAAAGAGTCAGGAATTGTGTTTTACAGAATCATTTCACTAGATCTTGTTGTCCTGGATATTTGGAAGCTCCTTGTTGTGCCTGCCTATGACTTGATGGGTTGATAGAAATAAATAAAATGGTCTTATTGCCTGACTTGTTCTACCTAATGATTATGGCTTCTCTACAGAAAAATCACAGCTAAGAGGAGGATAAGCCTAGGGAATGCTCGAGGCGAGGCATCTAACAGAGCAATGAGGGCTCCTCCAGGCCTTTCCTGCTCCCAGGGAAGGAAACTACCACCTTAATGACCAAGGCTAGGAAGGCATAGGGGTCAACAGTGGTAACACTTTCAGTACTGTTGTGTACTAAGCATTCTTTATTTCTGTTCAACTCAAAGACAGATCTGTATTCCTCTTGAGGTTCTCATACAGTATCTGTCATGGTACTCAGAAAGTGTTTACTGAGTAATAGTAAATTCCAAAGACTATTTTAGGATACAACTCTTGAGAGCACAAACATCAGGCTTATGTGCCTTTCTTGTACATTGTCATACATAATTAACTGCTTAATAAAATTTGCCCAATGATGGTGAATCTAAATATATATTACTATAGAAGTTTTAGCCCCATGTGGCCTTTCACTTTAGCTTACATTAGGGCTCTGACATTTTATAATTGCTGGAGACAGGTTTTGCATATCAACACAAAATGTAGTTATTCGTTAATAATTTATTGGAACAAGCTTCACTCTGATATAATAAGTAAATTATTAATCAATGTTCCTAAGGAAAATAGTTCTGAACAGAAGTTGCTTTATTTCTTCTTCCCTGCTTGGGTTTTAGGTTAGCACAATATTTGCAGAAGAAACAGATGCCACAAATTGAATTTTGTACACAAGTCAGAGTGTTACTTTTCAAGATCCATCACGTTACTTCAAAATATATCAAAATTAGCACATCCAGTGACAAACTAATTTAAGGGATGTGCTCGAGCCAGGAAAAAGAGGCATTCCTGGCCTTTCGAAGAACAGACATGTTAGGCAAAGATCATTTGGACTAAGTTCTAACAACACTGGGAGATTTACAGGCGAACAGCTGCTAAATTATTTTTTTAAAGAATGATGGGATCTGTCAGTGTCTCCAATTTATGAGTGCTTTATGAGTGATGTAGTGTGTAATCTGCATTGAGAGGAAAGGCCTCTTCCATTTATCCCACTCCTTGCGTCTCTAGCTCCTGGAATAGTTTCTGGTTCAGAGAAAGATCTCAGTAAATAGTATTTGTTTTAATAATAAAACAGGGTTTGATAGTTATCTTTAAAAAAAGGTAGCAGTCTGTCTAGCTGGAGAGAGAAGATCTGCACTGTTGAGAAGTTCAATGATGACCTTAACACACAATTAAGTGGAAAATGGCTTGAAGAGGCTTCCTGCTACAATCTGTTATCAATTAACATGGAATGTGTGTCTACTACAAGGCACTTTGGTTCTCACTAGAGATTCAGAATTGAGTACCACCTAGCTCTCATCCTTGGGCAGATCTTAACCTAGCAAAAAAAGAATAAAAAGTTTGAACTGATTTGCTCAGGGGAAGCTGCTGGAATGACTTGTTTTTTAAGGTTCCCAGTGCAATCAAATACTTACGTTGCTAGAAACACATCTTGGCTTTCCAGTGCCTACAAAATCAAAGCCAGACTCCTTAGCAGGAGCTATCCTCCTCAACCTTACCTGACCCCTCCCCTCCGCCTGTATTTTTCACTTCCATTCCTCTGAATACCACCCTGAATTCCAAGACCATTAGCTTCTGGGCATTCACATTTCCACTTCATGGAAACCCTGTCTCCTATAGGAAACTCAGCTTCTCTACCCTGTCACCCCACAGCAATGTATTATCCATCTATTTCTGAGTCCTTATTAGCCTTTTAGACTCTACTGAGATATGACTTCCTCTAATAACAGGCTTCTCTGACAAAAGAACTACAGATTATAGGAGTCAGTATTGATATTGTCAGCATTAAATGTATTTAACAGAGCCAAAAATACAGAATAAAACTAGAGGTGGTAAGTTTGTGCAGATCAAATGGAAGTATAGAAACAAGAGCTTAATATACAAACACTACTATATATAAAGTAGGTAACCAGCAAGGACCTACTGTATAGCACAGGGAACTCTACTCAATATTTCATAATAACCTATATGGGAAAAGACTCTGAAAAATAATGTGTATCTGAATCCCTTTGTTATACAACTGAAACTAACACAACAGTGTAAATCAACTATACTTCAATTTTAAAAGAAGTTAACAAAAACATACTAGAGGGCTTCCCTGGTGGTGCAGTGGTTGAGAGTCCGCCTACCGATGTAGGGGACACAGGTTTGTGTCCCGGTCTGGGAGGATCCCACATGCCGCAGAGCGGCTAGGCCTGTGAGCCATGGCCGCTGAACCTGCACATCCAGAGCCTGTGCTCCACAACGGGAGAGGCCACAGCAGTGAGAGGCCCGCGTACCACAAAAAAAAAAAAAAACATACTAGAGGAACTGAGGTGATTAGAGCATTGACCAAAGAGATAGCAGTGGATGTAAAAGCAAAGGGAAATATAGAGATGTTACTGGCAAGGACTCTGCTGCTTTCTATTCGAGTTAGAATATAGAGACTAAACAAAAAAAAAGTATCATTAGTCAAAGATACGGCTATTAATAGAAGAAGGAAAATTGAAAATTTGAGGCACACACAGGGTTTAAGATGGTGGTAAAACATCTAGATAAAATTGACTAGTAAGTGTTTAAAATGTGGACCTTTAGATTTAGAGAAAGCATAAAGATAGAGATGATGGTTTTGAGGTTTGAAGTTCATTTCTTTGTAGCATTTCAGCACATGTTATTTACTTGTAATGTCTATTTCCCTACCAGACTGTCAATTCCACAAACAAGGTCTATATTCTCAATTGCTATAACTCAAGCCACAGAAATAGTGTCAGGCACATAGTAGTGGATTAACTGACAACGAAAACAAAAATTACTCATGAAAGGGAACCCTAGTATAGCCTATAGTGGATGGCACATATTGTTGCTTTAAACATGCTTTCTGCCTTAAAGAAGGTAGTGCCTTGAGAAAATGAGACATACATAACACACTTTAGACACCTAGGCAGAAAAAATATAGGCCATGTCTCATTGCTTCTTGGTGTAGAAAGAAGGGGAAGGGAAGGAGAGGCTACGGACAACCGGGGGCCTAGATTGAGGTAGGTAGCTTTCCTATCCATCTCCTTATCTCCAGGTTGACCTCTTGTTCTTGCCCTGGGACCTTCCAGATGCCACTGCTTGTGTCCCCCTCAGATGGGTGCCTTCTCTGCTGCAGGCTCTTATGGCCCTTGTTCTGGGCTAAGACTTCTTCCATCCAAGTGATTCTTCTGTCAACAGCTTGAACCTTCTCATTTGTTGACAGCCCTGTTCTCATTCTCTTTCCTGTTACATGTTGTCCTCACTTCCTTATTATCATTTCAGTAGAAACAGAGGCAAGAGAAAGCAAAATCACGTGATTTTGACTGGATGAGTTTAATAATTTAGATTTTAGTTATTCAATAATGAAGAGTTGAAAATGCAAGCTACAATATTAATTATTATTGGTTTTTAAGGTTTATAACTCTGGGATGTGTGCTAACATCAGATTAATATAAAAATGAATATTCAACTATTGTTTTATGATAATTCCTAAAATCTGTGAAATACATTAAGATGTTGATATACAAGAAGAGCTTAACCCTTTGCCTGGATTCAAAGTGATTTTTTTTTAAAAGAAGCCTGTAGGTTTTCAGTGTAATGTTTCAATCAAAATGCATGTGTATACACACATAATTGGATTTTTATTATCTAAAACTCTCAATTTTTCTCTAAATACACCCTTGTATCAGAAGAGCCAAAGCACTTGGATCCGCAGACCTGCTTGTATTTTTGCAATGAATGTTGATCTAATCTGAATATTGGTAGTATGATTGGTTCAATGGAGGTGTTAGTGTTGGGGCCACTAACTATTTCATGGGTACTGAGAATATCTTAACCTTATATAGTCAGTTTCCTCTGAGATCCTTTTATTCTAAAGCAGTACCAGGTACAGGCTAAAGACAAGAACAAGGGTCTGAGGGAGCAACAAGGCATGGAGGATGCATCCAAAAGTGTTAGACAACAAAAGAAACAAAACAAGGAACACATCAAAGCTGCTGCAGAAGGCTGATTTCGAGACAGGGAAAGCAGGAGCAGCTGAGAAGTGCACAGGCAGGAGGAGGTGGAGCCAAGGCTCAGGAGTCAGATGAGAAAAGAACTGAAATGGATTTGGTTTCTGGCCCAAACTATGTCATAGTGTGTGGTTTTCCACCCTATAGATCTCACCTCAGATTTTTGATACCACATCTAGTAAGGAGGTGAGAGCATGGTGATGCCAGAAGGCAGCCAAATACTAATCGAGTAGTTACTATATGAAGATCCTGCAATATTTAGCAATTTGGAAATGAGCACTTTATTTCATATCATTAGAGGCCAAAAGAACAATGAGACCAGAAATGTTAAGATGGCTACCAGCTACCAAATTAGACCTAGGGCCATATTAAAGTGCACGACATTTCTGTTGTGTCTATGAAGTTTGGGGCACTGAGAAGTGTAGAATATATAGCTAGAAACCACATACATATGAGAAATAAATAACACAGAACACTAGCCTATACATGATATAAACCTAAATCCCTTCCCTTAAGCTTAGATAGAGGACTCCACTTCTGTTAATGGACCACTTTGTCCTTAAAAATTGCCTATTTACAAATGATTCTCTATAGATAACTTGTGGTGTTTGTATTTGTTGATTTTCTAAACCTAGGACCCTAAGGACATATGCATAGGACGAGCTGCACAGCAGGCCACCAAGGACCAGAAAGCTTCTATCATGACATAGGAGCACCAGGTAAAGCTAACCAAGTGAGAGAGTTAAGCAACCAGTTGAAAAATTTGAATCAATGGTCATCAAAAAGTGTATGACTACTCCCTGTTCTCTTTATGGAAATGCAAGTCAGAGAGGTTTAACAGAATTTTGATGATCATGCTTCAAACAAAGCAAGCAGTAAGTCTTGTGGAGTTTTTATTTGAAACACACAACGTTGATTGGAATGAGGTTAAGGGCTCCACACACCATTTATTGATGTTTCTGAGAAAGTCATCAGACTTTCTCCTCATCCTCCAAAATGTCCTAAAATATTAATTGTTTCTACATCCATTTTTTGTTACTCCATAGTAATTTCCCACAAAGTGAAGACAACTGCTACGTTTTCTGGAGAAGAACTCTTGTGTCTTTGGAGAAAACTTAAGCTTTCCCCCTTGGAAGAAATATGTTCCTCCTGTTCCATGGAGAAGAAAGCTAGATGGAATAAACTAGCTGAATCCCATGCCTGGAAGGCTGGTGGACAATAAACTGAGGAGGTTACGGAGGAGAATAAAGGCAGAGAGACGTCAACTAGAGATGAGAAGTTCACCAATGTCTAGTTAAAGTGTGGAATGATGAGCCATTTATGTGAAAGCTGTAGTACTTTTTTTTTTTATTTGTATGAACGTGAAGTATCCAGATAATAAAGCTTTTTTAAACATGATAAGTTCCTATATCTTTACATATGATGTATGTAGTTAAGGGGTTAAATAGTTGATTGAAGAACAAAATGGGTATATCTTGCTGTTGAATTTAAATTAAATACATTACTAATTCCCCTAAAAATGCCCCCAAAGATGTTCTTTTGTTTCTTCACTGTATATCAATGATGAACAAAGTAAATATTAATTAGGGGAAGCCAAAACTTGTAAACTTCAAATGTTGCATCCTACTGGAATTCAGGCAGAATACGTATTGATATTTTTAAGAGCATTATTTGGGTGTAGCCCTTGCTTATCTGTCCACTAAGACTAGAACGAAATGAGGAGCAGCATGTCCTCTAAGTAAAGGTGGGGGAGAGGGTGTCCGTTACCATCTGGAGTAAAATGAAAAATGTTAGTAAAATAGCTGGATTATTTGACTCTTTGCATTACATTCAGCTAATTTTGAAAGATCCATTCACTCAGCTTTCTATTGCTGCTTTATTCTAGGTGATAATAAATGGTATGCCTTCCCTTGCTCTGTTGAATTTGAATAAAATAAATTACACCTCACTAAGAAAGATGAAAAACCAAAATAGTAACACTGTGGCCCCAACTGAAGTCTTAAATGAAAAGCCACAAGATAACTTAGTCCAGAAACTTCCAATACAAGAGAGACTTCAATAGAAACTTTCTTTACAGACAAAGAAAAAAAAAATATATATATATATTTTAAATTTCTATTGAATTGATAGAGTCATGTTAATAAGAATTCTCCCTTATGTTATTAAGCATTATAGGATTGAGTATCTAATTTTGGAAGAGGGAATAAAAGGGGTAGTGCTAAAATGTTACCTGATGTAAAAGGAGAAGAATTTGGAACTGTTGATTCAGTCTTTGGAGAGGGAGAAAGAAATGTGATTAAAAAGGAAAACCTAGCAGAATGGAAAGAGACGGTATCAGGGTATATGAAACTGCTGGGATGTCTGAAATGCAATTTAAAATTTAAGGTGGAAAGTTATTTGAATGTTTCCTCCATCTCAGAAGACTTTTATTTGGACTTAGAAAGTCACATGCCTCACTTTGCCCTCAAGGCCCTAAATCCCTACAGACCTGACCATACTATCTTTATCTTCTTGCCTTTCTTTTCGTCATTTGTGTCAGCTCAGCTTCACTGTGAAATCTTATAAAATCTCCAATTTAAATAATTCTTTGTACTATCTATCAAATCACCCTGTTTTAATGCTGTATGGCTTTCTTTGCTTCCTAAAAATTAGCCTGCTTATATTTGTATTTATTTCCTGTTCCCCTCACTGAAATGCAAGCTGTTTGAGAGCAAAGAATGTGTTTGCCTCAAATTCCAAAGCCTGGAACTCTACCTAGGACCAACAAATAAATATTTTGGAAGGAGTGATTTTTTACTTAGCTCACAATGAACACAATGCTCCATCTGACATATGTAGTTTATCATTATTAATCACTTTTATGTATCTACCATCATGTGATGGGTGGTGAAGTCTATGGTAGAAGTAAGAGATAAGCTTTGCTCTTTCAATTTGGTCATAAGGAAACCAGGGACTCCTGAAGCATGTTAATAAAGAATTGAGACTCAATTATATCTTCCAAGACAATGCAGAAGATTGGTTAATATGCAAGGACATACCACACTTTTAAGGAAAGAGAATGAAACAAGGTTTGTATGATAGGACTTTATTTAAGCAACACAATAAAAACTTTGGTCCAGTATGTTAAGCCTTCTGATAAGTCACAATAATTTGATAACTATAGAAATACTTTACAACTGATAACATTTTATCATTCAGGTTTTCCTCTCATTTTCCCTTAATAGTAATAAAAAACACAAGAAAAGGTGAAGATTTTATAAAAATTAAGACATTTACACATCATAGAACTCAGTAGTTCACTTCATGGATGAGGAAAATAAAGTCTAGACAGTTAGTGATGAGCCATAGCAGATAGTGGCAAAGTTTTAACTGGACATTACATCTCCTGGAAGATGGCCCAATGGTTTTCTAAGTAAATAAATCAAGCCTCTAAGGTCTTCCAGAACTAGAGTTCTTTATCTCTGAGGTCCCTGCTATTCTATAATAAACAAACAAATAAATATTTAATACCCTTTCTATTTTGTGTGCCTGTTTGTATTTTGGGAATCTGGGCCCTCCAATTGGAGAGTTGGCTGCAGGGTTAGGGATAAAAATGAACAGAGAAAAATAGGTCAGAATGGGAGTATCTAGGAGGAAAATATGCATATGTATGCATATACATATATACATATATATGTATTTACATGTTATTTATTTAATGTTGGTTGGGTTGTTGAATCATTTCTGTGTAATCAGAGACAGGGCTATTTTATTGCTGACGAGAGTGAGGTAGACGTTTCTATCTCAGCATTTGATATTGTAGAATATGAGTTCTGATAGCCTGGGTTTAATTCCCAGATCTCCTACTTAGTGGCTTTATTGGAAATGAATTTAAATCTTTTGCTCTCAGTTTTGTTCCCTTAATGTAGTGTGTGTAACAATAATGTCTCCCTCACAGTGTTACCGGGAGGAGTAAATGTGTTAACACATGAGAAGTTAGCAAGATCTGGAGATAGAGTTGCCGGATCTAGTCTGGGTGTTAGGGTGTATGAGGGCAGTGCACTGCCTTCTCTCCAGAGACACGGGCTCAAAAGGCCTCTGTCCTCCCTATCCATCACCAACTTCTTATGTTCCATCCCATGTTTGAAAATAATCTACCAAGTAATTTATGTTACAATATAAAGATCCTAAAAGCAAGAAACTGGATTCTTAGTGGTAAACTTCTAGTGCTATTAACAGGTTAATGAGATGTAATGTGTGTGTGTGTTTACCATTAGGATGGTGGGATTCACCTTTCATCTACTGCTCAGACCAAATTCTGCCAACTTCATCCACTTGCAAATTTCTTCTCCACTGAAAAATATCAACAATTTGTATGCTTACAAGCCAAAAGGAAAGCAATATTCTCCTAGTCTCAGCTCTTTGGGATGTACAGAAAGAAAAAAGAAAAAGAAACTGAATTAACTTATTCTATCAGGGTAATGAAGAGGATGATGATGTGTTTTAACTTTCAGAATATCTACATGTGTCCATCAATTCAGAGGTCTATATGTTCATTCATTAATTCGTTCTATGTATATGTAGGTAGATACTATGATGTGTCTCATTCTATTCTATTTCACTTTATTCTACAAAGCCATGAGGATAAACTCCAAAACAAGACAGAATCTTGTCTCTTTCTGATTCTTGCTGGGTAATTTCTGTTGATCTCCCTAGGTCTGGCAGGACTGAATACCAAGCCAACACGTTTCCTCTTATATTATTGTTACAACAATCAACTGCCAAAGAGCTGATTTCTACATAGGTTTGACCTGGAACAATATTGGCATTTTCCAGCCAAGAAAGAAATTGTACTGATTGCTTGAAAGTTGTGTCATGTGGGGCTTGGGTGAAGAATGCTTTAACTCCCAAGGAAGGATTAAGTTAAAACTCACTTTCTATTCCACTATTTTTTCCAGTCTTACAGGCCTCATCATCACTCACTTGCACACCTTCTTTCACCCATTGATTTATTCAAAACTTGCTGGGGAGTGAGTCACAAATTAGTGCAATGTGATAGCACGGTAAAAACATTGTGAATGGAAGATGATTGAGACCTGAAAAGTATAACAGCCTGGGGAGCCAAGAAGAACTTCACTCAGAATGAGCCCTAAGGAAAATGAGAAACACTAAAGTGATATTTGGTACTAATCTGGACACTCTGCTATAGGAAACAGCAGCATCAGGCACCTTCAGGGGAGACGGGAAAGGCTCTAACAGACCCGGTGTTTTTCACAGCAACCAAAGATGTCAGCTCTGTAAGCAGAGAAGAAAATGGCACTTGCTTGACGTGTGACAGCCCTGAAGTCTCCAGGAATAATTTCGTAGAAATGTGAGAGGCTCCAGAGTAGGATGGGATCTGGGGACAGTTACTGTGACTTTTATTTAGCCACGATATGAAGTGCTCTTTGGTAAGATGCCTATCCCCTAGAGATGAGGAAGCAGAGGCCAGGACACCTTAAATAATCTGTTCATGGTCTGAGACTAAGTGGCAGAGCTGTGAATTGAACCCAGAATTTTCAGCCAAGTCCATTTTGGTTTTCTATTGTGTGTCGAGAGCACCACAATAATTTAATTTAGCCCCTGCACTGCTGACAAAATTACAGTTTCTTCCACTGTCCTCTACTGCATATTTCTAGACAATCTGTTTTTTAGTATTTTTCTTTCTTTGTAAATAATATAGGTTTTCTGACTGAAGTCAAGGCATGTCCTTTTAAAGAACATGTTCCACCGAGAATGAATGAGATGGTACCTTCTTGGGTGCTGATATTTTAACATTATTCCTACCTGTCATATTTTTTTATTGATGAAAACTTCTCAATGAGAAACAGCAATGAAATTTCCCCTGGGCAATAAATTATTGTCAAGATAAGGGGCTGCAACTTTATCTCACCTAGCTGAGAATGCAGATTATTTAAATAAGGCTCCATTTGACCTCTCACTTTTCATGTTTAATTCAGTGTGAATGAACTGTTAATTCTCTGCTCTATCATGTATTTACTGAGAGCAAAACAGCTCCATAGATTGCCTTATTTTGCAGGCCAACATCCTATACCCAACTATTTTCCTCCACTCACAAATTCCATCAAACTGCTTTTCACTTTAGTGATAGATTCCTTCAATTTTTCAGGAGCAAGCATATATTGGGGGACTTTCTAAGATCTTTTGCTCAAGGGCAAACCTTATTACCAAATAGGATCAAGTTGAGAAGCACTGTGCTGTCATGAAGTGCTGTCATTAGGCAGGTAGGAGAGGAAAATAATGCAACATGAGAACTATGTTCTTTTGGTTGCTGCCTATTTGTCCCTGAGATATGCTGTGTGAGCTTGCTTATTTGCTCCAGTCAAAAACTCAAACAGGTTTATACTTATCAATAGAGGCAGGTAGCATAACGGGTTGGAAACTTACCTGCTGACGAGCATCTGACTGCTGTGCCTTTCCTATAGTTGGAATCTCTCCACTCAGGTGTTAAAGACAACAGCTGCAGAGATATGACATGTGCATGAGCAAGGATGGAAAGTCTCAGATTGGAGGACAAGAAAGATTTATGGTTTTTATATGAACAACTTCTCCCAAAGTGTTTCTCTCTTGTTTTTAGAATGGAGAGAGTCTTTAGTATGTATTGGTCCTTATGGAAAAGATCAAATTGATAAAGAGATTAAAGAATTTGGAAAAGTGAGGATTTTACTAACATTTAAATAGCTAACATGTATTTATATAATGTATACGTTATGCCTGGAATTCTTTTCTACCAGTATTGTGAATTTAGAAAGTTTAGAAATATCTGCACTGAGTTGAAAATGGGAAGGGGGAACAAATGCCTAGATGGAGACGTTAATCTTGGATTAACGGAGGATGTTAATGACTTTAATCCAGAGGACGGATATGCCTTATTCTCAAAGAGAAGCACATGGGATCAGAACATATACATTGACATTTTCAAATGAAGAAAAGAGAAATGAAAAGAACTTTGTTCATTTAGCCAGGATCTACTCAGTGAGAAGAGAATTATTTAATCAAATACCATCAGTTTTAATTTTTTAGATAAGAGATATTTCATTGGAACTTTTGGAAAAACAAATAAAAGAGAGGGAAATAAAATCTATGATTTTAAAGCTTATCAAGATATATCTGATACACCGTGTTTCTATTGATAGCTCTGTATGAGATCTGTGTTGTGTATACAAATACATACATATGTTCAAATCAATAAACACAAGGAAGCTGGCTTCTGTGAGACGGATGCTGGCATCCATCTAGAGGTACTTACAACTGCTGTATAATATGTGCTGGATAAATACATATTCCAAAAATTGTTTTAATTTGGCACTTCTGTCAAAATACCCCTAAACGCTCTCTTCACTCACTTTCTGCCTCAGAGTCTGTAACATGGCATGGTACTGTCCTCTTCTCCCAGTTGGTCTATTTTGAGGTTTGAGAAAGGTCAGTGAGAATAACAAGCAAAAATCCAAACATAGGTATTCAACTCAAAAGATAGCCAGTGTTTAGAAGAGATTATACAGAGAAGAAAAAAATGGCTTAGACCTTACAAGGAGAATTCAATCTCATTTTAGGTAAAAACTTCATCCAAAAGGCTTGATCACATGCCCTTCCCAGCTCTTCTAAAATCTTGTCAATGTTTCTGGGTTACTTTTAGAATGAGCTCTACATTCTTCAAGTTAGCACTTAAAACATTCAGTTATGTGGCTGTAAGCTATCATTACAGATATCAGAACTGGGAAAAATACAGAGGGTGGGGTTATTGAATTCAATCACTGGTACTTACTGTAAGCTTCAGCAAGTTGTTTAACAACCTGGGTCTCAAATTATTCATAATTAAAAGGAAGAGAGTATGATTTCTGCTTCCAGGAAGATGGAGTAGACATATGTTCCTTTATTACCCCTGCTAAGAACAAAACAATCTTGCACAGTTTATAAACAAACAAACAAATACATACATACATAAAATAACAAAAACAAACAAAACCAAAAAAAGAAAAAAAAAAAAACAAAACATGAGAAAGCTGAATGGTAGAGAGAAGATGACAGATCCACTAGGGACCTCACAGCACAAGGGAGAGTCTTGAGTTCCCTGGATCTTCATTTTGCTTCTTCTATCCCAGACATGGAGTGGAAGAAGCTGGGGACAAAGAAAGTCCAAAGGGCACAGACAAAAAGTCCTGATAAAAGTTTGCTCTCTAGCCAAAGAACCAAGAAAGAGATAGTCTAGAAGGAGAAAACATGTAGACAGTAACAACTCTACTCCAGCCTTAAATGCTTAGATGTATATGTAACAAAAGATGTACAGGAATTGTATGCTGAAAAACACAACAAAGTGATGAAATCAATCTTTTGAAAAATCTAAATAAATGGAGAGATATTCTGTGTTCAGGATTGGACACCTCAAAAAGTAAAAAAGCCAATTATTCTAAAACTGATATTTAATGCAATTTTTACCAAAATCACAAGATTTCTCCTTGTGGGAGTAGACAAGATTATTCCAAAAATTATATAGACCAGCAAAGGAACTAGAATGGCTAAAACAGTTTTGAAATGGAGAATGAACGAGGAAGAATATTTATCAAATAGCTAAAGTAACCAAGAATGTATGACAATGGCATAGAGATATATACATGGATCCATTGAACAGAAAAAGAACACAGAAACAGAACTTTTCAAATATGCTTAACTCACTTTAGACAAAAGTCAAAAGCTACTTAATAGGGGAAGTAGATCATTTTAAACAAATGATGCCAGAGTAATTTCATGGAAAAAAAATAACCTCTGCATAAATATCATACCATATACAAAAGTTAACAAAAAATGCAGCAGGGACTTAAGTGTAGAACACAAAACTATGTAACTTTTGGAAAATAAACACATGGGAGAACATCTTTAGGAAATAAGGATAGACAAAGAGTTCTTGGCCTTTACCCCTAAAGCAAAAAAAAAAAAAAAAAAAAGATAAATACAATTTCATCAACATTTAAATTTTTTTGTGAAAGACTGTTGAGTCTTTCAAAAGACTGAAGAAAATATTTTCAAACCATTACTTGACAAAAGACTAGTATCCAGAATATATAATGAATCCTCAAACTCAATATTAAAATACCAAACAATGCAATTGTAAAACAGGGAAAACCATGAAGAAGCATTTCACCAAAGAGGATATATAAAACTTAGATAAACACATAATATGTTCAACATAATTAGCCATTGGGAAAATATGAATTAAGACCACAATGATAGACCTTTAAGAATGGCTAAAATAAAAAGTAAAAAAATAGTGCCACATATGGTCACCTTATCTTTGAT
The DNA here is from genome assembly GCF_964374135.1 of Grampus griseus. Taxonomy (NCBI): domain Eukaryota; kingdom Metazoa; phylum Chordata; class Mammalia; order Artiodactyla; family Delphinidae; genus Grampus; species Grampus griseus. Next base: position 107,609,283 of record NC_139001.1, read on the forward strand.
AAAGGAGGCAAGAATATACAGCGGAGAAAATACAGCCTCTTCAATAAGTGGTGCAGAGAAAACTGGACAGCTACAGATAAAAGAATGAAATTAGAACACTCCCTAACACCATACACAAAAATCAACTCAAAATGGATTAAAGACCCAAATGTAAGGCCAGACTATCAAACTCTTAGAGGAAAACATAGGCAGAACACTCTATGACATAAATCACAGCAAGATCCTTTTTGACCCACCTCCTAGAGAAATGGAAATAAAAACAAAAATAAACAAATGGGACCTAATGAAACTTAAAAGCTTTTGCACAGCAAAGGAAACCATAAACGAGATGAAAAGACAACCCTCAGAATGGGAGAAAATATTTGCAAGTGAAGCACCTGACAAAGGATTAATCTCCAAAATTTACAAACAGCTCATGCAGCTCAATATCAAAAAAACAAACAACCCAATCCAAAAATGAGCAGAAGACCTAAACAGACATTTCTCCAAAGAAGATATACAGATTGCTAAAAAACATATGAAAGAATGCTCAACATCATTAATCATTAGAGAAACGCAAATCAAAACTACATTGAGATATCATCTCACACCAGTCACATTGGCCATAATCAAAAAATCTACAAACAATAATTGTTAGAGAGGGTGTGGAGAAAAGGGAACCCTCTTGCACTGTTGGTGGGAATGTAAACTGATACAGTCACTATGGAGAACAGTATGGAGGTTCCTTAAAAAACTAAAAATAGAACTACCATATGACCGAGCAATCCCAGTACTGGGCATATACCCTGAGAAAACCATAATTCAAACAGAGTCATGTACCACAATGTTCATCGCAGCACTACTTACAATAGCCAGGACATGGAAGCAACCTAAGTGTCCATCAACAGATGAATGGATAAAGAAGTTGTGGCACATATATACAATGGAATATTACTCAGCCATAAAAAGAAACAAAATTGAGATATTTGCAGTGAGGTGGATGGACCTAGAGTCTGTCATACAGAGTGAAGTAAGTCAGAAAGAGGAAAACAAATACCATATGCTAACACATATATATGGAATCTAAAAAACAAAAAATGGTCACAAAGAACCTAGGGGCAAGACGGGAATAAAGACATAGACCTACTAGAGAATGGACTTGAGACTATGGGGAGGGGGAAGGGTAGGCTGGCACAAAGTGAGAAAGTGGCATGGACATATATACACTACCAAACGTAAAATAGATAGCTAATGGGAAGCAGCCGGATAGCACAGGGAGATCAGCTTGGTGCTTTGTGACCACCTACAGGGGTGGGATAGGGAGCGTGGGAGGGAGGGAGACAGAAGAGGGAAGAGATATAGGGATATATGTGTATGTATAACTGATTCATTTTGTTGTAAAGCAGAAACTAACACACCATTGTAAAGCAATTATATTCCAATAAAGATGTTAAAAAAAAAAGTGCCAATGCTAAATGCTAGTGAGGATACAGAGAAAATAAATCACTCATACATTTTTTATCTGAATGTAAAATCGAACAATCACTGTAGAAAACAGCTTGGCATTAAAAAACAAAAACAAAAAACAAAAAATCTAAGAAACATGCAATTACCATATACCCTAGCAATTATACTCCTGGGCATTTATCCCATAGAAATGAAAACTTTGATCCTGAAAAACTCTGTACATGAATGTTTGTTTATTTATTTATTTATTTATTTATTATATTTATTTTTGGCTGTGTTGGGTCTTCGTTTCTGTGCGACGGCTTTCTCTAGTTGCGGCTAGCGGGGGCCACTCTTCATCGTGGTGCGCGGGCCTCTCACTACCACAACCTCTCTTGTTGCGGAGCACAGGCTCCCGACACGCGAGCTCAGTCATTGTGGCTCACGGGCCCAGTTGCTCCGTGGCATGTGGGATCTTCCCGAACCAGGCTCGAACCCACGTCCCCTGCATCGGCAGGCAGATTCTCAACCACTGCGTCACCAGGGAAGCCCCTACATGAATGTTTATAGCAGCTTTATTTGTAATAGTATAAAGGTGGAAGCAATCTAGATGTCCTTATAGAAGTGAATGTTTCAACTGTGGACCATCCATACCATGGAATACTACTCAGTAATAAAAAAGAAGGAACTATTGATATACTCAACAACTTGGATAAATACCCAGAGAATTATGCTGAGGGAAAAAAAAAATGCAGATCCCCAAAGACTGCAAACTGCACAATTTCATCTATGTAACATTCTTTAAGGGGCAAAATTATGAAGACGGAGAACAAAGTATCAGTTGCCAAAGGTTAAGGAGGGAGTCTGTATAAGAGGGGAGTGGATGTGGCTACAAAGGGACAACACATGAGATCCTTGTGGTGATGGATTATTTTATGTATTTTAATTATATCTATGTTCATATCCTGGCCCTGTAGTGTAGTACAGATTTGCAAATTGTCACTCTTGGGGGAAATTGGGTGAAGGATATGTGTGATCTCTCTGTGGTTATGTCTTGCAAGCTCATGCCAATCTACAATTAAATCAAAATTGAAACATTTTTATAAAGAAGATAACAATGCCTATACTCTAGATTTGTTGTCAGAATGAAATCTATTTGAAAGTACCTGTTTAACACCTGATATTTAGTAACACTCAGTTTATCTGATTTTTCTTGCCTTTTCTCTTGCTCCTTTGTAGGTACCTGTGACTTCTTGCAAACTATTTTTTTCCCCCAAATGGTATATACCATGCTTTTCCCGACCTCTTGACCTTGACAAACTTGTCAGACTGAACAGATGCTCTGTTACATCTGGGTGTGGGGTAAAGATAAAACCCAGGAGTGGAGCTGATATGACACACAGACACAACAGGTAATTCCCTAAAGCTGTCAAAAGTAGAGATGAGATTTTAATGGCATCATTTGGTATCAAAGGGAGGGAAGCAAGAAGGCCTGGATAATACCCTACTTATCACCCCACTATCCTGGGAGATTCATGAAGACAAAATAGCAGACTAAGGAAATAAGTACCATCTTGCTGATTGTTTTAGGACTCCAGGAGACGTGGGCTGGAGCCCAGGTCTCAAGTTCAAGGTCACAGGCAGGACTTGTGCCCATAACCTTCCCTTGGCACTACCAAACCTTAATACCAGCAACTGGTAGTTAGTAATTGAAAGGATAACTGTCTAGTTCCTACCAGGGTCCTAGACACATTTACCTACTCTGTAATGTGACTTTGTAGCTAGAGTTCAACTAAAACTAACTTCTTTATTCCATAATAAGTGAGCATTTCCACAGAGAAGCTAAGTGTCTTTGTTCTCCCTAAACTCAGGGGAGAAACAAGGTCAATGAAGTCAAGGAGAGGAGAAAAGGGCTCAAGGCCCTAGACAGCAGACTGCCTGTGCAGCCGAGGATGTGGAAGAGGGAGTGAGTTTCTTCCTGCAGCCACTGGGCTCTATCTAGTCAGAGAGCAAAAACAAACAGCACTTAAAGCAGGGGATCTCAGCCAGTGTCCTGATGGGGAAGGAGAGACAGCCACCAGAAACTCTCAGGTTTGGGGTCCACGTGGGTAGAATCCAGATGTTTCTGTACTTCTGGCAGGCAGGCAGTCTGTTGTCTGCCTGTCTCAGCAGTGGTAATTCATCAGTCGTCTAAGAAGTCCACCAAGATTTTTCACCTAAATGAGAGACATTGCATTAAAATCAGGTGCTGTCAGATTATGGCTTATTGGCTTAATTTAGGAAATCATATGGGCACCTAATCTGGGTAGCTTCGAGCTTCAGGGGAATAGAAAGACCACTAGAAAAGAAAATGAGAATGGCTATCATGTCATGGTCTCTAAAGAGGTGGTAGCATGTTATAAAGGCCAAATCCAGCCAAGCGTACTGCCAGGATATTGCAATGATTCAAAGGTTCTTCCTGACTTGCAGGGAGGATGCTCTCTCTCTCTCATGCAACAGGGGTTTTGAGATCCTGGTCTGCAACACATTTTTGTGCTAAATGTTAAGTGGACCTTAGAATAGAGTGTGGCTAGAAGTCCAATCCCAAATCCTAAAACCTCCACCAGCTATCGATGCAAATTCCAATGGATATATGAGGGTGTGTGCGCATGTGTGTGTTTAAATAAATACCTGAACAGAATTTTCTGGCTAATGTTTCTTTTGGTGATTGGAGCACACAGTCCTTATAGAGTTTCCTTTCTGATCAACTTATTTTTTTTCTAATTTTACTGGAGCATTGTCAAGTTACAATGCTGTGTTAGTTTCAGGTGTACAGCAAAGTGATTCAGTTATACATATATTCATTCTTTTTCAGATTTTTTCCCATATAGGTGATTACAGAATACTGAGTAGAGTTCCCTGTGCTATACAGCAGGTCCTTGTTTACCTATTTCATATATAGGAGTGTGTATATGTTAATCCCAAACTCCTAATTTATCCCCCCACCCCAAGTTTCTCCCTTGGTACCATAAGTTTGTTTTCAAAATCTGTAAGTCTGTCTTTGTTTCATAAATAAGTTCATTTATATCATTTTTTAATTAGATTCCACATATGAGTGATATCATCTGATCAATATTTTTTGTCTTCATGAGAATCCTGTAGATCCCTTTTATTATTCTCAATAAATAATAATACTAAACATGAGTAGTAATGAAATAATAATGAGAAACAGTTAACGTTTTTTCAGTACTTGCATATGTCAGATTATTTTATGTTCACAAACCCCTGTGAATGGAATACTATGTAGGGTTTTTTTTTGGTTTTTTGCATTTTATACATGAAGAAATTGAGTCAGAGAGGTTATTAAAGGTTACCCAAGGTCAATTAGGTCTGACTTAAGAAAATGAGATTTGAGTTTTTGCTATCTAGGATGCATTTTCTTGCTCCTTTTCTCCAAGGTCAGTTGCCTCATCTTGTTCTCCTTCACAGTGCCAGAATGAAATAGGCACACTTGTCCACAGGAAGCCTAGAGCCCTTTTCTGGGCATTTCCCTTCTCTCACTTTATGTCTCCTGCAAACTCCAGGCCTCCTTTCTTTTGAGTCTATTCTAGGGTCCAGAAGCAGGACATCCCAGGTCTTTCTCACTAGCCAATCACATAGGAGGGAACAGAAGGAAAAAATTTAAGATGAAAGCTCTAAGCCCGCTCTCCACCCACCTGAATGAGCTTAACGCCCTTCCCCCACTCCATCTACCCCAAGCTACCTGTACCAATCCATATCTACCATGTATGGTAGCCTCAGGGATCTTCATCTCTGGGGTCAGACAAACAAACAGGGGGTAAAGGGGTCTCCCAAAAGCTTTTCATCTGGCCAAGGGCAAATGCTGAATTCTGCCTTGGTCCTCAAGTCCCATGGACATAGGTGAAGCCAGTGACACAAAGGAAAAGGATGGACCGCACAACCACACCCCTGTGATCCCACTCCAAACACAAGCATTCAAATGGCCTTTCCCAGAAAAAATATGTATCCTTTACATATCATATGAGGTGATATATAAAGAACATATTATATATCATAGAACTCCCACTTATTAATAGTGAATGGCTTCCTGTGTTCCCCAGGGCTTTAGTATCAATGTTTGCTTACATTTCAAAGTAATAGAGTCATTTATTTCCTTTATAGCTGCCCAGGAATTTTAGGTAATGCTTTTTTATCTTCTCTTTTGTGAAGACATTAGTGCTTTTATTCAGCATATACCAAGGCTTGGAAAGGCAGACATCCCTTCTCACAGCAACTTCAGGGAACTCACTGATTTTGATAGATTCAGGTTCTTTCCTCCATCCTCAGTTCATACTTTCTATTTACAAAGCCTCAATGGGCTTAAAAACTTCTGCTTAGAATACAGAAACCCTAAAGAAAAATGCTAAAAGGACAAGAGGTATAGCCCTCCTCATTTAATTAAAATAGACACTTGAGAAGATATGAAAAATTCAGAAATGGAAGAAACGTTTACCATACAATGTAACCTTTCTACCCTCTGGTTTTTCCCCTGTAGTACATTCTCTATAAGGATTTCTCAGTGAGACTTCTAAAGACAAATTTCACAGGTCAACTTTTTAAATAAAATCCATTGAAGATTGATGTTGAGGTCAAGTAAAACGACCTGTGTACCACTTAGCATACATTTAAGGTACTTCATTTCCTGGACCTGGCCATCTTTCTTAGACATTGTTTATGTCTTCAATCTTTACCCCAGCACCCCAAGTATAAATAAACCCTAACCAAGTAGGCTGCGTAGAATTTACATCCATGAAACTTTATTTCCTTTAACGCCTCACCCTTATCTCTGGTCTCCTATCCTGGAGATTGAATCTGACTATCTTTGTGTTTTCCCTTCCATGCCGATGCTTAGGATTAGCTGTCTTCGTTTGTGGGGTGTTTGTAGGAACTAATGGGGTATAGATTGAATGGCTGAGCCTAGCCATCTGTTTATGAGTCTCAGCTAAGAGCATTTATTTAGACTTCTCTGTGATGGTGGAGTTTACATCCAGGCTTATATGAATGTGTGACCATTGACCAGCATGCCAGAGGTTCTGATTCTATGAGAAATGACAAACACAGACCTGACTGTCAAACATTTATAATACTAAAAGCAGTACACATACACGCATGAACACACACACACACACACACACATACACACACACACGTGCGGTCATGCACACAATACACAAAACTCAGTAGTCTCATTCATTCATTCATTTTTTAATCAATATTTATTAAACACCTACTTTGTACTCAATCTTGCTTGGGTATTGTGGATATAAGGTCACTACAGTCCAACAGATTAATGTCTACTCTTGGGAAGGTTTCATTTGACCAGTGAGATAGAAATAAGCAAAAAAAAATGCATTTTTATAACGTGATCTGATATAATACATATAAAGCATCGTGTCCAGGAATGATATGACATAGATGTGAGAAGCTACCGCAGGTTGTACTGATCCCACAGTACCTCCACCAAATGAGAACATAGCTTGTCTTCTAGGGCACCTCTAAAGGGGCTCGCTAACTTCCTCAGTGCCAACTACAATATTTCCTGTCTTAACCTATCTTCCTTCCACACCAATTTAAATCGTTCCCTTGAGTTCTTCCTTTTAGAACTTGAGTTCTGACACACTCAAGGGGCATAAGAACTCCTCGAAAGTTCAGGAAAAATGCTGAAGAATGGAGCTTGTACAATTGAAACTACAGTGGGATTTGGGAGTAAGCAGAAAGCAATTACATTTATAGTTGGCCAGGTACCAGGGTGTTGGGGCCAGGACCCTCACACCACCTCTCCAGCAGCTGCTCCAAACTTTTAATAATGATTGACTGTAACACTCTTATTTACAGGTCTGATTTTTACCCATATGGTGTTCCATTTAATAAAAAAAATTACCTTAAGAAAACCTGCTAATCAGCTGCTTCAGCTAATTGAAAAGGAAAAAAAGTCTAATAGTACTTTTACATTTTCTAATTAAGTGAGTATTATGAGTTTTAATTAATGTCTTAATTAGATGCCATTATCTACCCCTGACAGTGGTGAATTATTTGAAACCAGGACTTGATCACTATATTGATATGTGTTCTGTTCTTTTTGTTCAACAAACAAGTAACTGGCTTAATTTTTTCTATTTAGGAAAAGCTTCTCTGCTGCTAAACAGGGTTGTTTCCCAGCCACATTGCCTGGAGTGTGATTTCTTCATCTGGATCCTGTCAGGGCTTTTCTCTCACTTCCTGAAGCTCTGATCCCGGAAGTCTATAGCTAGGATTCCGGGAGCTCCTCCTCTCTTCAGGCGACCCCACGGTGCTGAGCATTCACTCTGTAATTAGGTGTCTCCTCCTTAATGCTCACCACGTGCTGGATTGGCAGTGAGGATGAAGAAAGGGACTAAATACAGAATCTGAACTGGAGAAGGATGAATGCCTACAGTAAACAAATAAATGAACTATAAGATGACACAGTTTCAGAATGACAGATGTAAAAATTCCTGTGTTAAACTTTGAACTACTCTGCAACATCAATTGCAAAACAACCTTCACGGTGAAAGAATAGTGTACCTGAGAAGTGGGTGCAGGTGCACACTGAGCTAGTTTCCTATCCAGGTAGACATGAGGATGCATTCCTTAAGTGAAGCCTGGGAAACAATGTCTTGTTGATTTCAGTGTTTATGTTGTAACTTCTCAACTAAATGGAACAGGAAAAACACACCTTCTGCATATTTTGTACAAATAGTTGGAATAAGAAAAAAAAGCATATTTTATGCAATGCAAGTGCCATGTGGTCAGAAGGGATTCAGGTTTAGACTTGACAGAGGTAAGGGGAACAAGAAGGATGCAGAGCGTACTAACTTATGAAGTATGAAGAGAAAATGTGGTGGTCCTTGTGATGTGGTTGATTGGTGTTTTCCTTCGATTCTATCCTCCGCCTTGTATGATTCTAGGATTAAAATGGCTGAGAAGCTAAAATTATATTTTGAAGACTTTTCTTAAATTGAAGTATAGTTGATTTACAATGTTGTGTTGATTACTGCTGTACAGCAAAGTGATTCAGTTATACGTACACATTAATTTTTTTTTTTTTGCCACACACACAGCTTGCAGGATCTTAGTTCCCCAACCAGGGACTGAACCCAGGCCCTCGGCAGTGAAAGTGCAGAGTCCTAACCACTGGACCGCCAAGGAATTCCCTATATACATTTTGTTAATCTTCTTTTCCATTATGGTTTATCACAGGATACTGAATACAGTTCCCTGTGCTGTACAGTAGGATTCTATCATTTATCCATTCTCTATATAAAAGCTTATCTCTGCTAACCCTGTACTCCCACTCCATCCTTCCCCCACCCCCTTGCCCTTGGCAACCACAAGTCTGTTCTCTATGTCTGTGAGTCTGTTTCTGTTTTATAGATAAGTTCATTTTTGTCATATTTTAGATTCCATATATAAGTGATATCATATGGTATTTGTCTTTCTCTGTCTGACTTACTTCACTTAGTATAATAATATCTAGTTGCGTCATGTTGCTGCAAATGGAAGACTTTTCTTATTAGCTAGAGTTCCAGATTTAATTTAGGTTGGGCCAATCAGCTGTACTTGCATTTTTTTGTTTGTTTGTTTGTTTCTGATGCACATTATAACAGGTGTGGCTCATGGTCCTGAAGCTAGTTTCCTAATTGGAGCAACATCCCAAATTGGTGATATCCTGACTGCATAAGTTTTCTTATCATAGAATATACACCAGCAACCTTGGAAGCTCAGGTCTGTGGAGGGGTTTAGGGAGTAATGCTTAGAAGCTCAACCTGGAATGTATTTTTAACACTCCTAACCCTCTGTAAGCAATGTCACATCCTATAATAAATCCCTTCCAACTTAAACTACCTAGAATAAAATCTGTTCTCTGTAACTGAGCTGTTACAACAATGGTTTTAAATCCATTCTCATATCAAAATGTTCTGCTTTTATCTGTTTACTTCCTAGTTAGCTGTTAGAACTGGCAAACTCTGATGGTAGAATTCTCACAAAGTTGGAATGATTATTTCTTTTTTTTTTCTTGGGGGAGGATTTTTACTTTAACAATGGACTCCTAGAAAAAAAAAACATAAACATATAGGAAAAATAATGTAGATAGTACATGGCCAGGTGGTTAGGAAATTGTTTCAGTCTGGGGATCATTATTTGAGTTTTCTTCATAAGTTAATTATTTCATCCATATTTGAGATAACTCAAAAGTGCTAAAAAATGATACAATGGTTATTTTTTCTGTTTTATATTATGGAATATTTAAACATAAGAAATAGCATGAAAACTGTAATAAACTCCTAAATACTCATAAATGAACGCAAAAATTATCAAGTCATGGCCAGTTTTGTTTCACCTATACCATCACCCACTCATCATAACTTCGGTTATTTTGAAGAAAATCGCATATAACACCATGTCATCGGTAAACATGTCAGCATGTATTCTAAAAGAGAAGGTTTTCTTTTTCTTCTAAAATAGCCACATTACTATGTTCAAACCTATAAGTAAATTAGCAGTGACTTTTAATATCATCAGTGATTTAGGTGTTCAAATTTTCCTGTCATTTTTTTTTTAAAGTTTGCTTGTTTAAATTTGGATTTCAAATACATGGCAAATGGTTGATAAGTCTCAAGTTCTGTTTGAATTATTGATTTATTTTCTATCTCTCTTTCCTTTCCCTTGCAATTTTTACTGAAGAAATCAAATATTTGTCATGTGAAATTTTCATAGTCATCTCTCTGATCTCATGTAATGTGTTCTCACTTCCCCAAATTTCCTGTAACTTGGTTTTTGCATCCTATAGGCCTATTAGAGCTTTTGGTAAAAATCCTTTACACAGGGGTGGTATATTTCCATTAGGAAATATGCAAAATTTAGTGAATTATCTTTGTGGTGATGTTGGCAGCTGTGGATGGTACACTACTTAATTAGGAGTTGCAAATCAAGTATTCTAATTTTGTCAGTTAGTTGGTATTTATTAGTTAAAACATCACAAGTCCATACTGGTACTCCCAATTCAAGCTCACAACTGCATGTTCTTTACTGAGCCTCAGTGACCTTACCTCATATCTATTTTGTCCTGATCCTCAATGACAAGAATATTACTCATTACTTTATCTCACAATACATACTCAACACTCTCAGGATAATTTTACCACCATTGCCTTTGACAATATGTCTACTAAACTAGTTAATGTTTTGTTTTATTTTATTTTGCAGTTTACATTTTCCTTATGGTATAATCCACTGGGATAACAGTAAAATCATTGTGTTTTATATACTTTGAAATGATTCTTCTTGATTCAATTATGTCACCAACTTGAAACAAGTTTAGGGGGATTTGTTTCATTTTGCTTTATTTTGTATATTATATTATTTATACTTATGCAAAATAATCACATGCTTACAAAATCAAATCTAGAAAACATCACATATTCAGAGAACTCTAGCTTCTATTCCTGTCACCTCCGCCCTTTTCCCTTCTTCCCTATAAAATTAACCTTCTGTTTAATTTTATGGTTTATACTTTCATTGTTTTTCTCATAAATGTAACCATGTTTGGTATGTGTGCTTGTATCTACATACATAAGACACTACACATATTTACTTAACAATCAATTAGTAAATGATTATATTTATTTATAGTAAACTATTCAATTTTCTCCAAATTGTTTTCCTCCTTCTCCCTCTTATATTTAGGACATCACTCATAGGATTGTATAGAGGTATTTCTCATTCCTTTATATAGCTGCCTATTCTCATTTTTATAGATCTACCAGAGTTTATTCAACCTTTCCCTTATAATGGGCTTTTGGGATATCTCTTTCTTTTGCTGTAAAAAATGTTTTCTGTGCATACATGCCTTGCACATATGTCTTGCAATATATTCTCTCTCTTTTTTTTTTTTTTTCACCAGATTCACTGGACAGACCACCGCCTTCCCCCATTGACTGGGGACTGCCATGGTGCAAGTGGGATCTGTGGTGGGGGTGGAGCTCGGGGCTCTGATGCAGATGTCCTGAGCAAGGACATCCCTTCCAGGTGATGATATGATGCATGGCTGCCTTGCAATATATTCTTAAAGTAGGAATTAGTTGGATCAGAGGGTTAATGCACAGGCAAATCTTCTAACAATGCCACATTCCCCACTATATGCATTGGATCATTTTGCATTTCCACTGGCACTATTTCCCCATTGTCTCAACACCAAAGCATGTCGTCAACTTTTAGACTTTGCCAATGTGTTGGATAAGAAATTATATATCACTGTATTTGAAATTTTTATTTATCTCATTATTACCCAGTTTGAAAATCTTTTTTTTGAAAATCCTTTTATATGATTAAGCACGCCGACCTTTCTTTTTCTATAAAATATATGCTCATATCTCTAACTCATTTTCTATTGGAGTGTTGACATTTTTACCATATTCTTCTCTCTTTTCAAATATTACTTTTGTATCTTAGGCACATTAACTTTTTGTCTGTGATATAAGTCATAAATCACATTGAAGTTTCATTGCCATATTTACATCTCCATTATTAATGCTACTGAGAAGCAAAATAAGGTAAACATTAAGGAATACCCATTTTCCAGAACATAAGCTAAACTAGAGTACGAAAGTGAAGAAGTACAAATATAAATATGAAAGTACAAATATAAATGTATATAGTTGCTTCAATTTATAAAACAAGACATGCAGTCTGCCAGATAGAAGAATAGAAATTCCGAAGGGAGAGTTCACATACCTGAAGTTTATATTTTTATACGATTCTTGAAAAAGTAAAAATCATGTTATATAGTTTTTTTCTCTTTTCTTTAAAAGATATAACTATGGGAGATAGTGAATCAGAGGAGGCAGTAAAGTGTTTGTAAGAACAGAGAATAATTGAAATACACGAATGTATCTCTAGGTCTGTCAAATGACCTGTATAACAGTGACATAGGAAAAAACCGAACTCCCAAGTAAAGTGTTATTTATTCTCCAGCAAATAGATGTTAAAGTGTCTGAAGTTTCCAACCTCATTAATACAGACAGACTTTTTAAAAGTTAGATAGAAATTTTGAGTGAAAACTTGGAAGACAAAGCCCCATTAGATTTTTAATCTTGGTTCTGAAAGGAGATTGCTCTTATTTCATGGGTCTTAATATTTAATAAAAATTTTATTTTTGCTTTATAAAAATCAGAGGGAAAAGAAATTTGGGTTATCTGATGAAGTATTACCTTTTTTTAAAGCCTGGGTCTGGATAATATTATAGATTTAGGATTGGAAACTATGCTCTCTCCTAGTTGGAACATGCTTTTTAATGAAAGTTGATTTCACTATGTGTTGGATTGGAATGTTAGAATTTCTCAAGAGCTTCAGACAGCATTTTCCTGTAAATGTCATTATGTCACAATATACAAATGAACAGAGGATATAAATTAGAGAACCATGGGATTTTTGTTTGGTTGTTTTTTATCTGAAGGGGAATTTGGAATCTTGTGCTCTAGCCTCCTAATTACCAGTGGCAAAATAAATAAGTCTAGTAGGTTACACTACGGCACCCTAAGCACAGTGCTATTTCTTGGAATAGTGAAGACATAATTTAGCTCTCTCAGCTACAGTACCTTGTGATTCTCTTCCACACTAAGCTGCTTGTCCTGAATAATGTCAATTATCATCAGTAAATATACACATCAGCGTCACCCTTTGCCACAGATCTAATACATGTACATAGAATTAACATATTTAATATGGATCATCAATATGGTCCTTCGAATAACCTTCAAATTTAAATGATACAAGTGTCTGCATTTTACAGGTGGAGCCCAGAGGGATAAAGCATTGATAACTAGTCCATGCTGGAGCTAGAATCAAAAATCCAAGCCTGACCAATCCCAATTCTCCATCCTACCCACAACCTCATCATTATAATTAAGTTGGATATTTCCTTTTAATCTTGGGACCCCAGGACATCAGAGGAAAGCACATGCCCAAAAGTGGTACTAAGGCCTTCCTGAATAAAGGAACTATACAGCTAGACAATCTGATGTAAACCATCACAGTTGTGCCTACAGGGGCCCTTGTATTTGTCTGTCTTCATTAGTGGTTCTTAAGACATCAAAAGGATTTTAAGAAATGCCCCAGTTAACTTAAAAGACAGAGAACTAAACACAAACTTTTCACTAGTCAAGGCTTGAAACACATTATTTTGATGGTCTAATAATGCCTCTGTATACGAAGGTGACATAAGAGTCTAAGTTCTTTGCACAGCATTGTAGACGTTTGCAGATACAACACTACACACTCTCTGCCCCCTCCATGATCAATGGTGAGGGTCTGATCACAGCTCTGAAACAGTTCAGAATTCACTGGCTTTCTTGAGCAGTTTACTTTATCATGTTGGTGTCTTAACCCCACTACTAACAAACACCTACAAAGTAACTTTTTTAGCTGAAATGGCCTAAAATCAGAAGCTGAATTCTATCCTTAATGCTGTGTGCACTTGCTCCTTCTCTTGTGAAATACGGCAGGCATGGTGAGTAGGAATACATCTATGGCCAAGTGCCTCAAGTTGATATAACTTTGGTGAACTTTTTGTAATTTTTTTATGTCCCAGATGCCAGAATGTGAAATTATAATGGGGTTAAATAGAGCACCAGCCTGGAGTCACATTAAACTGGTTACAAATAGAGACTCCCTATAAGTGAAACTGAGCAGGACCCTGCATGGCCTCCCCAGGTACAGACCCTCCCTAAGTCCCCTGCCTCTTGTTTGTAGGAAATCTTTAGCTTCCTAGGCCTTCCCTGAATTCCAAAGAGCAGAGAAGTGAGAAAATGCAGAAACAAAGGAAAACAATGAAACAAGACAAAATAATAATAGTTTAGCCATAAAACAAAGTCAAGGGCCATTTGTTCCTCCTCAAGGGCTATATATAATATCCTGAATTATATCCTTGAGCTGTTCTGCAGACACTAAAACCCCCACCAGGTGGAGGAAGTTAAATACATGCTGACCACCAGCACATAGACCCGAGACCAGTTGGAATCAAAAGTTGATGATGTTGACTCCCGAAGTACCAGCCTGTTACCTCACTACCAGCCAATCAGAAAGATATCCACAAGATGATCACACACCTCTCGACCCTCTCCTTTACCTTGCCTTTATTTTATTTTAATTTTATATTGGAGTATAGTTGCTTAACAATGTTGTGTTAGTTTCAGATGTATCTTGCCTTTAAAAGTCCTTCCCTGAAAGCCGTGAGGGAGGTTAGGTCTTTTGAATATGGGTTGCTCGTTCTCCTTGCTTGGTGCTCTACAATAAATGCTGTACTTTCCTTCACCACAACCCAGTGTCAGTATGGCGGCTTTGTGAGCATACCTCAGAACATTTACTTCACTTCTTTGAAAATATATATATTTTTGTTTCTAAAATGAATGAGATTTCCTCTTTCTGTAACTCTTTTCCTTCTTCTATCCATTTGTTTTACTGTCTCATCTCCCTCAGTTTTTGGCTCACATGTCCCAGTATCAAGCAGGTCTTCCCAAACTTCCTATTCAAAATAGCACTTTGTCCTTATGTGGCATTGTCTAGTCTGATTCGCTGAATTATTTTCAATATTACTTATAATCATCTGACAGGCTCT
This sequence comes from Grampus griseus, assembly GCF_964374135.1. Lineage (NCBI taxonomy): Eukaryota > Metazoa > Chordata > Mammalia > Artiodactyla > Delphinidae > Grampus > Grampus griseus. The sequence continues at coordinate 107,624,380 of NC_139001.1, forward strand.
GTATTTCACTCACTTATTGTATATATTCCCGACTGTAATGTAAGTCTTATGGTGGAAGGATGCTTGTCTGTTTGATCATTGCTTTATCTTCTGCATTAAAAATAATTCATGCTGTGTAGCAGCCTACTCAAACACTGTAAAATGAATTTAAATATGTGTGTGTGTGTGTGTGTGTGTGTGTGTGTGTGTGTGTAGGAAGACTAATACCCATCTTAAAGGAATGTTGAGAAGACTAAATTAAATAATTTATTCAACAAATATCAAGCACCAATTTTGCATGCATCAGAGTCTTGACAGCTAGTAGGGACACAGGTTAAAATTGGATGGATTTGGTCTTAGCCTTCCTTTACCTTATATTTTAACAGGTATTGTGAAAGATTAAGATATAAATTCTACCATAAATTCATTATTTTTATATGTCTTACCAGGAGAAAGTAAATGGTAGAATGACAGTGTACAGCAGGGAAACAGGGAAGTCTTCACAGAGAAGCAATGTTTACCTTGAGAAATAAGAGATAAGTGAGGCTTCAGGAGTCAAGGGTTGGGGTGGGGAATCCATTCCATCCAGTGAACAGCATGTGTAAATGCATGGAGGCAAAAAGAAATGTGTGTATTTGATGATCTGAAAGAAAACCAACATGAGTGGAGTGAAGAGAATAAGGACAATTGTCTTTTTTTTTTTAATTATTGAAGTATAGTTGATTTACAATGTGTTACTTTCTGCTGTACAGCAAAGTGATTCAGTTATACATATATATATTTATATATACACATTCTTTTTCATATTCTTTTCCATTATGGTTTATCACAGGATATTGATTATAGTTCCCTGTGCCATACAGTAGGATCCATTCTCTATATAATAGTGTGCATCTGCTAAACCCAATCTCCCACTCCATCCCTCTCCCATGCCCCATGGGACAATTGTCTCTTGATAATGATGCTAGAGAGACAGGTAGGCTGGCAGACATTCATTATGATGCCTGGTACATTGTGGCTGCCCAATGAATAGTAACCTTAAAGTAATCAACACAAATACCCAGGATACCAGGGATTCACAAATTTAAAAGAAAGTCATGGTGGCTGGATTTCTAGGGTGGCTGTGGAGTGTGGCACAAATGATTGGTGTGTATGTCAGGGTCAGGAAAATAGCAACCCATCTACATACTTTAAACAGAAGAAATTTAACACAGGATACCAGATGGAGACAAGAGAGGGACCTAACCTTTAACAAAACAGTAAATCCGTGGTGCTAAAAATGGAGGTACCAGGAGAGGAGACAGCTTCATGAAACCTGGCATAAACTGGACTACAATGTGGCCATCACGTGGCCTGGGAGCCATAGCGGAGGACCTGCAGTCTCTTCTACAGAACGGACTCAGACACAGACAGAGGCAGCCTTCGGATCACCTGCCTGCATTGCCCATTAGTTGAACCCCATGGGAAGCCAGCTGCCAAGGCCTCCAGGGAAATGTGGTTTCTGTGATAGAGAGCAGCATAGCCGAAAGTCAGGAATGGAGCTGAAAGCAGCCTGGCAGATAACCCTTACAAAATTATTTTTTAAAACAATAAAGATGCTAATTCTAGCTCCCTGCTTATTATGTCCTGCAAGTACATTTGACATGCTACATTCTGTCTCCATAACAGTTGTGAAAACACATGCTGTATTACACAGGTAGAATATCTGTTTCTCATGCGATGATATATGTGTTATATACAAAGAAATGATATGTATGTTGACAAACCATGCTGAAGAATCTCCTAGATATCTCCTAATTAAAATGTCAGGCCTTGGGTGGTGGGGGAGGGATAATCAGGAGTTTGAGATTAACATATACATATTACTCTATATATATATAAAATAGGCAACCAACAAGTACCTACTATATATCACAGGGAACTCTACTCAATATTTTGTAATAACCTATAAGGGAAAAGAATCTGAAAAAAAATAGATATATACATATGTAAAACTGAATCACTTTGCTGTACACCTGAACCTAACACAACATTTAAAATCAACTATACTTCAATTAAAAAAAAAAAGTAACACCTTAGTTTCTTTTAAAAATATTTTGAAGTGGCTCTACTCATCATCTTACTTATGACAATTTGGAAATCTCAGAAAAGTAGCAGAAAGAAAAGCATAGTATCCATCACTCCACTATTCATAGTTACACATTGATATAGAGAAGATCCTTGAAATTCACAAAGTTACATAGTTTTAGCTAGTTGGATGTAATAACAAAAGTATCCTGAATTAATAATTGTGATTTTCTTGGGACATGAGTATGAGTTATGCTGGCATGTAAGAAACACTTTTTTTGTCATAAACACTGGACCAATCTCCAACATGCTTATTTAAATATGGTGACTTTTTTTTTTGTCCATAACAATGTCAGAAACAGAGTAATTGTAGTTACATAAATTTGAAAAAAAATATTAAACCTTATTTCACTGTAGAGAACATAGCATTTTAACAAGTGATACAGCATGAATGAAAGCTAGTTTGTTTAGGTTTCATGAGGAGAAACAATGAAACAAAAGGTCTCAATGCAAACACATCTTGGGACTAAGCCACAATCTTGTTTAAACATTTCTTTATAAATTGGAAGCTAATTAGAGAATAATCCTGATGAATATGAATTTTGATCCGTATTTTCTAATTTTTTACATCATTTTATTTGCAAATTTTATATAGTTGGTGTAATACTAACCATATTTCTATTTATATTAACATGGTAGGAAAAATGGTACATTCTTTTCTAAATTAGCATTATTAGCTTTTTAAATGTTTTTTTTTTTTTTTTCCACTCAGGTCTCCAGATTTTACAGACTTAAAACTAATGGTTTAAGATCAACTTTGAGAATAACCACCATGATCAACAAATTCTTCTACTTGAAAAGGGGAAAAAAATCTTACTGAAAGCTTAGCTTTATTTTTAGCTAAATGAGAAAACATTTCACAGAGTATTTACTGAAAACAATCAATAAGTCCCTACTAGGTATGACTTGAGGATATATATCAAGTCAAAAATACACTGTCACTTGGAAGCCAATATGTTTCACCAAACACATGGAGAATTTACATTAAAACAAGCCACTGACATTTCCAATCTATTTTTTGACAGTATAATGTACAACAACTCAAGCAAAATTCTGTGTCTCACTAAATCACCCAGTAAAAACTTCATTTAGCCATCTTTTGAGAAAATAATATCTTATTTCATTTGTTCCAAAAAACCTCCTCAGATTAATTTAGGCCACCAGCATACACTGGAGCATCACTTTCTTCTCCCTTTAAGTTGCAATAAACATAGAGACAGAGATAGAGAAAAGGAATATTCTAGTGACCGACATTAAGGATATACGTGTGTTATGATGGCTTTGTGGGAAAGGAGGATAGTATCATTTCACTAAGCTTGTGTGACTAAAGGAACAGTAGGACATAAAGCTGGGGAAGCAGCTTTGACAGAAAAAAACAAACAAAAAAACAAACAAAAACTAAACTAAAAGGCTCTGATAATGTGTTAGAATTTATTGCAAAATTGTAGACTCTCAGTTGTTTGTTTGTATGTGCTTGATCTGATATTCAAACCAAATATCATAACCTGCATAATCTGATCACTCTTTGAGGAAGACATCTTGACAATTGTGTAAAAGACTGTTTAGGTAAGGGAGAAGAGACATAGAGATATTGGTTAGGAGCCTGGTAAAATATTTCCGGCTACTATTTCCTAAAAATACATTGAAGGGACTCTAATTTCATATAATTTTCCTACATGTTGCAAGGGGGAAAATAAAGTTTCTGTAGTCATAGGTCTTTTGTGTAAAACCAGACCTAAATAAAGTAAAACAAATTTCCTCACTGCAGGATATCTAATAAGCTAATTGACACTACAAATATCAAGGAAGGGCTAATGGCACGTAGCATGTTCCAAACTAGTTTGACTGTGGCAATCCCCTGCAGAGAAGCATCTGCAGAATCATTGTTCCCAATCCTATTTTGTAACAGGTTGGTCTCTGCAATAAGCACCTCAGTATGCTACTGGCTCCTAGAGAAAGTACATTCTGTGTTGTTAACCTTTGTAACCTCAGTTTCTAGAAGTTTGGCATAAGGTGTGCCCTCCAGAAATATTTATTGAATGGAGTTGACAGAAGGACCTGAACCAGAAAGAAATATGTACAGAGAGCAGGATTGGAAACTTGCATTTGCCTAGTTCTCTACATTACATTATTCACAAGTCATTGCTTTTGGGGCTTGGCTATTCAGCAATTAATATTTGGAAGCTTATAGGAAAAAAACTAGAGATGCTAAATCTGGGGCTAGAATAATCTCCCCAGGAACTGTCCTGTTTAATCCAGAAACTAAACCAATTTGCCTGTGAAACATCATCATAGGAAATCTGTCAAAAGGGCCTTATTTTACCACAAGGGTGAGCTAGAATTTACAGATGCTTTAGATAATGAAGGATTAGTCGTGTGGCAAAGAAAGACAATCTGATTTACTGGAAAAACACAATTTTAGAGCTAGAAAACCTTTACTTGAATACTAGCTTTGCTACATACTAATTGTGATGACAAGGAGAAAGTTACATATTCTTTTTCAACTTTAGCTTTTTTCTATCTGTAAAAATGTGGAATTAATAATATATAAGAGTATGATACTTGAGCATATTAAATGAGATGATACACTTGAAGTTCTTAGTGTTGTGTCTTCAATAAATGGATTATAGACAGTTGAGTTTCAATAAATGGAGCTAGAGACATTCTAGAATCATCTCTGGCCTGGAAAAGGTAAAAAATTATAATTGTCCTCTCAACAGGGCAGTTAGATGCTGAATGTCATTAACGTGAAAAACAAAACCAAACATTTTAGGCTCAGGAAGATGTTTAGTCTGAATTCTCTGGTCATTTTCAATACACAGTCTGTGTTGACAAAATCATTTAACTGTTATGAATAAGCAGCCACCCCTTGTTGGCTAGGCAGTTAATTAAACACACCTTCTCAGACAATCTTTAGAACAATCCTATGAATTATTGTGTCCACCATTGTTCCAGCCCACTGCGATGTTTTGGGGAAACAAAAATGGGTATTTTTTGCGACAAAAACAATCCCAATTCTGACAGTGGACAAGCCCCCAAACAAAGTTCGTTTGGGAGAGTAGTAATTCACTGTGGCTGGAGCAGAGATTTTGAGGGAGAGTATAGGAACATATATGAATGTAAGGGGAATCACAAATGATTGAATCTGGATAGATTGTAACCAGACTGTGAAGGCAATACAAGCCAGGTTCACGGGTGTGTGCTTCCTCCTTCAGAGAAGGAACAGCTGTTAAGGGATTCTGAACTGGACAAAAACAATATGGGAGTGATTTTCTTTAGAAGCCTGAATCTGATCATGGTTGTTTTGTCGGCAGTGATTTGATCAGATTAACTAGATGTGCTTCCCAGCTTCATATAGAGATTGTAACATCAAGTTCAGGAGCTTTTCTTCCCCTAGCATTTGTCACATTTTGCAATTAATTTTGAGAAATAAACTAATCCAAGTTAGTGTTCACAGCAGGCAACCTGGAGCTAGGCTACCAATCCATCACTCACTAGCTATGTGGTTTTATTTAAGTTATTCAACCCTCAACACAAAAATTTTCTCATCAGTAAAATGTGGAAGTTAATGTTTCTTTCCTTTTAAGGGAAGGTAAAATTAGCTAACAGAGGCAGAGTGCCTAGCACACAGTAAATGCTCAGAATGGTTAGCTGGAGTGTGTGCAACTGTTATTGCAATGCTGCAAATTTTCTAGTAAACCGACGACATTTTCACAAGACTTCCTCTTGGGAAGATTTACCTTCCAAATACAGTTGGCCCTCAGTATCCTCTGGCAGTGGTTCCAAGACCCCTTCCCCACCCTCCCACCCCATGCAGATACCAAAATCCGTAGATGCTCACATTCCTTACATGAAACGGGGCAGTACAGGATTCTCTGTATCCGTGGGTTCCACATCTGCAGACTCAACCAACTGGAGATCTATTCTCATGGATACAGAGGGCTTACTATAGTCTCTTGGATTTGAAATTTATCTCTACACCCTTGCTTTCATAATTAGGGTTTTAAAAAGAGATACATTTCCAGAAAGATCACAATTCCTAAGCTTTAGAAATTTTTAAACTGTAATTTAAATATTTTTGTAGCATTTTGCTCTCCTTTTCCTCAATATGTCTCCCTTCCACTATGGGTACACATTTTACCAAATTATCACCACCTCTCTATCAGAGCTTCAGAAATCTGCTAATTTAGGAAACAAACTCAGCACTAATGCCCCCCCACGCCCCCAGGCTTGTGAGAAAGCACAAAAACTATGTAACCAGTCTTTATTTTCTAACCCTAAAGCTGAAAAGCTTCAACTTGACTGTTTCCCTTTATCAGAGACACAGTATTTTCAACAGCCCTCTTTGCTTCGTTCACCCTGGCATTCCTGATTACTGTAATCAGAAATCACAGCAGGTTATACCGGGGTAATATTGCTTCTGTGCTGACATCTCAACCTGCACTTGCTTTGCTTTTACCTCAGAGTACTACAGTGAGCAGAGCCCTCTGGGTACTTGGCTTCCAAATACTATGTTCTTTTCCAGAGTTAGGGTCGCCGACTAAAGGATGTTGCTTGCCACCCAGCTCTACAAGGAGATGAAGTCACCAGCCACTGCAGTCCTTCAACATACCCTGAAAGGAGTTCAGGGTGGGGATCAGGAAGGATGCCCTCTGTGCTCTGGGAAAAACTGGCAGAACAGGCCTTCAGATAGGTAGATATTTTCAGGAGAGTATTGTATGAACCCCATTTCTTGCCTCTTCTCATTCTTAGGAAAGCACATGAATGGTGACATCTGCTTCTAGTGACTAGCAGCAACATTCCACCGAGATGCGTGTTGGCTGCACGTACACCCCTTCATCAGAATTATATATACACTGACCTGCCCCCACACCTCTTTGGAGCAGCTCTTCAGCACTATATGAGAGGCTGTCTCCTGGACTATTGTCCTCAGTAAGTCCCCAAATAAAGATGAACTCACAGATCCCACGTTGCGTGTTTTTGCAGTTGACAAGGTCAAAGGGAAGGGAAGTGGGCCAGGGCTCAGGGGTCTGCAGAGTTGCAGGGCTTCTATGTGTACCTAGAAGTGCCCAAATAAGCTTTCTTTTGAATGGAAATGTGCTTAAATTAAATAAGGCCCCCGCCCACCCCCGCCTTCATGAACATATTTTGCTCTTTTCCTGAAGAGACTTGTGCTCCTCAGGAGTATCTCTTTCTCTTGTCTGTCCATGTCTGTTGATGGACTGAGCTATCTGGGGATGTTTGCCTAAGACTAAATGCTACACTACTGATTTCGAGTCCCTGGGTCTGCTTTTTATTTGTTTATTTAATCTCTCTCCTTATTAGATTTTCTCTTAACTTTCCCCTCTTCCTTTTTTTTTTAAATTAATTTATTAATTAATTTATTTTTGGCTGTGCTGGGTCTTTGTTGCTGCACACTGGCTTTCTCTAGTTGCAGTGAGAAGGGGCTACTCTTCGTTGCACAGGCTTCTCATTGCAGTGGCTTCTCTTGTGGTGGAACACAAGCTCTAGGTGCGTGGGTTTCAGTAGTTGTGGAACGCAGGCTCAGTAGTTGTGGTGCAGGGGCTTATTTGTTCCACGGCATGTGGGATCTTCCCGGACCAGGGATCGAACCCATGTACCCTGCATTGGCAGGCAGATTCTTAACCATTGCACCACCAGGGAAGTTCCACCCCTCTTCCTTTTTTATCTGGACTGCTGATAAGCAGTTCTATTTACCCCATACTCATTCCCACTGCATTTTAACTTGTGCTTTTAATAAATTATTCCATAAGGTGGGGAATTCAGCAACCAGCTTCCTATGAATTACATCAGACAAAGGAAAAAAGTCTCTGTATAAAGACTTTGAGAATTCTTTTTTGAGTAATATTTGTTTCCATCTTATACTCATATCCAGGATTCAATTCCCACCGTCTCCCACCTGGACAGTTAAGAGCGCCTCCCATCCGATCTCTACATCTTACCTGCTCCTCTGCAATTCTTTCCTAACAAGGCTGAACATTCAAATATGATCATAGGGCTTTCCTACCTAAAATTCTTTGGAGGTTTTCCACTGACAAACAGTAAAATCCAAGCTCTCTGCATGGCGTTTAAGGTCCTACATATTCTGGCTCCTTCCTACCTTGCAGATTTATATCTGCCTCACTAAAAACTCATACACACTAGAAACATTGAAAAGTGCTTGCTTTTCCTTAAAAAAAAAAAAAAAAAGCCTTACCTCATCTCTAAGACTTCAAGTGTGGTGGAATCTCTGCCTAGAATATCTCTCCTTTTTGCTCCACCTTCTTTCTTTTTTTTCTTTTTTAACATTTCTTTACTACAAACTTTTACTATGCTAGTATGTGTTGTGAATGATCGTAAGATACATTTAACATATAGCGTTTCCCATACTTAGTTTTCCCCAGGGCTCTTCCTTTGGGAAGCATCTCCTGGAAGTATGGTTGCTCATAACACACATTTGGAAAAGCAAAATTAATCTTGCTGTCAGGGCAGGTGTTTCAATTGATTGTTTTTATCTAAATGAAGGCTGTAGATAACGTGATGAGGTTATTTAGTTAGCCTTTACCAACCTGCCGTAACGATTTTTTTTTTAATATGTGTATATGTCAATCCCAATTTCCCAATTCATCCCACCACAACCCTCGCCCCTGCTTTCCCCCCTTGGTGTCCATACGTTTGTTCTCTACTTCTGTGTCTCTATTTCTGCCTTGCAAGCTGGTTAATCTGTACCATTTTTCTAGATTCCACATATATGTGTTAATAAACGATATTTGTTTTTCTCTTTCTGACTTACTTCACTCTGTATGACAGTCTCTAGGTCCACCCACATCTATACAAATGACCCAGTTTTGTTCCTTTTTATGACTGAGTAATATTCCATTGTATGTATGTACCACATCTTCTTTATCCTTTTGTCTGTTGATGGGCATTTAGGTTAGTTCCATGTCCTGGCTACTGTAAATGTGCTGCAATGAACATTTCCTCCACCTTCTTGACATCTAGGTACCCTTTAGAACACAGCCAAATGTCTAAAGTCTGTGCATCTGTTATTCTATGGTTTAATTGTTCTTTCACTTAGTCTCCTCTACTGGGCTTTGGGCTTCCTGAGGGCAGAGGCTATACCTGGCAGAGGAAAAACTCTGCCCTGAATCATAGAATCCCAGGGTCTTTCCAGGCTCACAGCTGCCTCCCACTAGATCTGGGTTGAAGACTTTCAATCCTGCCAGTCTCCTCTGGATCTCCCACACCTCTGCCTGATATATGAACACCTCCTTAGGGATAAAGATGTGTCACCAGGTTCATTTACCTGAGGGTTTTCATAAGGCTCCAAGTTGAAATTATTTCCCTTGCTTTTGTCAGGCTTCCATACCTATGTGAGGTGTTGTCAACTGTTGGTGAGTCTATCTCCCAAGTATAGACCTAAATCCTCTCAGGAGGATGAAATATGTTTGATTTTGCTTTGTATTCTCTGAGCCTACAGTGTTGCCTAATTAGAGCAGGTGCTTAATATGAATGCTGTGTTTTTTTTTTACCAATGATTGTTCAGCAGTTAGTCGTGATTTTGGTGTCCTCATGGGAGGAGGTGAGTTAAAGTTCCTTCTACTCCCTCTACCATCTTGTCTCTGTCCCACAAACGCTGTGTTAGAAGAATAAATGCACATCGTAATGTCTGCTCTGCTTGGGGATGGGAAGCGGGTGGTGATTTTTGTTTTTACTTCCATTGATTTGGTCATATTCTTGATTCGTGGTCCTCAAACAGGGCTGCTGGTTGAAACATCTGGAGATTATTTAGTAAACAACTTTGATGTTGTTTCTCAGAGGTTGATATGCATAGGAGTCACATAGGTATCTGGTTATAATGCAGACTCTAATTCAGTAGATCTGAGGTGGGGTTTGAGATCTTGTTTCTCCAGTAAGCCCCCAGGAGATGGGCATGTTGCTGAGTTAGGATCACCCTGAATAGTGAGCCCTGAACTCCCGAATCAGAATCTCTCAGAATCTGCTCCAGGAATTACACATTTCTAGGAATTTTCCAAGTGATTCTGTTAATCAAAAATTGCCATCTATATTAAGGAGTGACTGTGTGTTTCCCTCTTGTATCCATCATTTATTTACTCTGCCACATATTGAACAACAGGCCATATATTGTGGCACAGGCTGCCACAATATGGGTGAAGGAGACAGAAATGTTCCTGACCTCATAACACTCCCAGTCTAAACAGATAAACATATGTTAAACTCATTCTTACATGCTGAGATAAATGCCAAGCAAAGCATAACTGAGGCACTGATTTGGCAATAATAAGGGAAGATCTACGTGTAAGCTAAGATTTAAATGACATAATTGCATGAACCATAAGATTAGCAGGACAATATTTTTTTTATTTTTTTGCGGTACACAGACCTCTCACTGTTGTGGCCTCTCCCGTTGCGGAGCACAGGCTCCGGACGCACAGGCTCAGCAGCCATGGCTCAAGGGTTTAGCCGCTCCGTGGCATGTAGGATCTTCCCGGACCAGGGAACGAACCCATGTCCCCTGCATTGGCAGCAGACTCTCAACCACTGCGCCACCAGGGAAGCCCCAGGACAGTGTTTTTTTAAAAGCATATGCATATGTTATTCCCAAATGTCCTAATTTATCCCTCTCCCCAACCTTTCCACTTTGGTAACCATAAGTTTGTTTTCTATGCCTGTGAGTTTGTTTCTGTTTTGTATATAAGTTTATTTGTATCATTTTTCTAGATTCCACATTAAGTGATGTCATATGATATTTGTCTTTTTCTGTCTGACTTACTTCACTTAGTATGATAATCTCTAGGTCCATTCATGTTGCTGCAAATGTCTTTTTACACACTACTATATATAAAATATATAATCAACAAGGACCTACTATATAGCACAGGGAACTATACTCAATAATCTGTAATAACATATATGGGAAAATAATCTGAAAAATTATATATATATATATATATATATATATATATATATATATATATATATATATATATATAAAACTGAACCACTTTGCTGTATGCCTGAAAATAACACAACATTGTAAATCAACTATACTTCAAAAAAATATGAGCATATGCAGCTCTCTGAGTCAGGAAAGAGCCTGACAAATTCTTGGGTCCTTCCAAAGACTCTTGTGGCTAGAAGAGAAAGTACAAATGGGAGAGTGTCATGTGGTGAGGTGAACAGGGAAAAGACAAGCACACACAAGTTGGTCATCTAACCCAGCAGCACAGTGAGAGGAACTTCCTATAATCGACATCTGGTACAGGGGTGCTGTGGAGATTGACCCACTCTGTCTTGGCTCCTTTGAGAAATTGTCCAGCTCAGAATAGCAGTGATAATTCTTGGAACCCATCTGCAAATACTTTCATTTCTGAGTTTCTAGAAATGTTATTTATGCATGAAAAGGATAATGTGGACAATAAATGTTTTTACTTTTCAATGACTTTATCTTTTGTTTTCCATTTACCTAAATTAGCAATCAAGAAAGTCTCCTGTTAATTTATAACTGGGACTAGTATATTGAAGAGTCACTGCCTCCTGACTATTCCTACTCTTTCATTCCATTATAGGAGTAAAGCATGGAATGGCATTTTCCTTGATTAGTCATTTTCAAGGTACTTCAAATGTACCTGAGTCTCCATCATATGTCAAGTTCTAAATCCCTTGACGTACTATCAAAACACTTAAACAAGCCAGGATAGATGTATCTTCTACCATCTCCTGTACCCCAAATTCTACATTTTGGGAAATTACTAGGTTTGATTCTTTCAATTATGCCTCTGCTTCCTAGCATTTTCAGTGTCCTCATTTTTTTTTTTTAAGGCTCAGGATGCCCTAGTCTTGATTCAAAAATAAAACTCAAAATTTACATTTCAGTGGTTATTTTATCAACCAATACAATTTGCAACTTACCTCTTATAAAGGCATCCAGAGCTCTCAAAATGTGTCTATTGTAAAAACGATTTTCTAAACAGTCCAGTATTTGCAATACAAATATTTTTAACTGACATTACAACAAAATCACCTCAATGTACATTGAAATAGCTAGTCAAACTGGTTTCACAACAGGTAGCAATAAAATAATCTAAGATAATAGTTTTGTTTATTTGTTTTCTCTATTGCATCAATATTTTATTTCTGAGTAAGCACTGTACATTTTACATTGTTACTCATCATATCATACATTTTAACAATGCAAATATTACTCTAAATTCTTTGCATTTCAGTCTTCAAGTCTTAAAATTAAATAGGATAATTAGACATAGCAGCTCAATGTTTGCACATAGTAAGGTCTTAATAAATAGTTGCTATTTTAATTAATATCATTCCTCAAATACCATTATATGAGAATGTTCTCAAAGCAACCTTGAGAGTCTTATTACCTGTTGCATGAAAGGGGCAGGGAAGTTTAGGGGGTAAGTCCCAAACTGAGGGGATTCATATATGGCAGAAAATAGTTTTAAATAAAATAAGTATCATACTTAAAACAAGTGTTCACCATTAACATGAAGATCTAATAAGAAGGAAATGAAAGTAAGAAAGAAAGTCATGAATAGGCATTTTTCTGGGGGTTTCATCATTTCATGCAATCATTGAATTGGTAAAAATTTGTTCTATTTTTATAGATGATAAAACTGAGACTCAGATATATTAAGGAAGTCACATAGTAAGAAACTGAACTAAGACTTGAACAGATATGTCTTATGCCCAAATCCAAAATCATAACTTAGCCCTGAAGTCAGAGCCCATATTTAGATTGATAGGGTGAAAAGTCTATGCAAACACCTAGTCATATCAGATCTGGGGAGCTACTCTGTCTTCTCCATGCCTCAGCCCCACCTCTCCATGATCCAACACACAGGATGCTGCTAACTGGAGCTTGGGGAAGAGTTTGTTGGATCTGCAATGGCATCAAATGGGCAGTAATTGGGTACAAATCATCAAGAGCGGTAATCCCTTTCTAATATAGATTTCTAATTGGATACAAGGGCGATCACAGTTTCAACTAAACAAAGATCATTTACATTGAACAGTGAAACACTCACCCTGGAAAAAACTTCGAGACTATAGATCATTAAGCTGAATGATTAAAATATTACCATAACAACACATGCTAAAGTCTCTTATCTCTTGGTTACCTAATTATCTGCAACATCCTACACTGTGTAGGGTCCTATGGGTTTTGTATTCAAGTGGCACATGCTCAGTGTTTCTTTACAATAAGAATAGCACTTTAGTAAGTAAATATGCATGATATGCAGCAATTTTCAAACTTTTTATGGCAGGAACCCTATTAAACATCATTAAGGAATTTATATTCTATTTTCAGGGAAAGGGAAACCCTCCTTCTACATTTTTTTTCCTTTTTATTCTTCAAATCAATTTGATTTCATTTTTCTGAGTTTTTTTTTACAGTAGGTCCTTGTTGGTTATATATTTTATATATGGTAGTATGCATATGTTAGTTCCAAACTCATAATTTATCCCTCCTCCTGCCTTTCCCCTTCTTTAACCATAAGATTGTTTTCTATGTCTGTGAGTCTGTTTTTGTTCATTTGTATCATTTTTTAGATTCCGCATATAAATGATACCATATATTTGTATTTCTCTGTCTGACTTACTTCACTTAGTATGACAATATCCAGGTCCATCCATGTTGCTGCAAATGGCATTATTTCATTCTTTTTAATGTTCGAATAATATTCCGTTGTATATATGTACCATATCTTCTTTATCCATTCATCTGTCGATGGACATTTAGGTTGTTTCCATGTCTTGGCTGTTATTGTAAACAGTGCTACAATGAGCATTGGGGTGTATGTATCTTTTCAAACCATGTTTTTCTCCAGATATATGGGATTGCTGGATCATACGATAACTCTATTTGACCTAAGTGATTTGATATTTAAATCCTTTATTCTTATTACAACTCTGCTGTGTTTGGATCTTGTCTATGAGTGTGTGCTAGTAACAGGTTTGAACCTATCCTGGAGGTGTTAGTCTGGAAAACTGTAGACTATTTCAGATGATCAAAAAGGAAAGACACAAGTGCAGCCAAAGTAACTGAAATTATCAAAGTTGCAGACCTAAGAGGGATTGAGCTGAAGTTGGGTTGAGAACATAAAGGTAGAATAAACAATCACAGCTACAGTCACAGAAGGTGGACAAATGATCACTGAATCTTTCTGATGGCTCACCTCATCAGAAAGACAAATGCAAGCATCTCCAACAAACATGTACTACTGTCAAGTTATACTATCTGTATTATAAAACAAATAACATCAGCAGGGTTTAAATCTGAGCTAAAGGTGAAATAAACAATGCATTTTTTAATGTTTTGCCACTCATTTTTACTTTCTACTATCATTAGCTAGTTGCTTGAGGCACAGAATATACTCAGAGCAAAGTTTGTCCTTCATAATACTGAATGCAAACTTATATTTCAAGCAGTCTTCTAGATAATGTTGACACTTGGTCCTCAAGTAGCAGTCAATGAGATTACATTAAGAACTGCAGGACCATATTCTTCTCCAAAGCCTCTGTAGAGAGAGCAGCCCTGGCAACACCTTGATTCCTGACTTTTGGCCTCCTGAACTGCGAGAGAATAAACGTGCATTGTGTTCAGCCACTAAATTTGAGGTAGTTTGTTGTGGCAGCTACAGGAAATTAATATTGGTATCAAGTGTAAAATGAGAGCCCGCAGGTTTAGAAATCAGAACGAGTAAATATGAGAAGTGATGGGTGTGATTAAATGACTTTTCAGTGGGCAGGGGGACAAGACTTTTTGGAGGGTCTGACAAAATAGGCTGGTTCTTGAGAGGTTCAAGGAATAGGTTTTTGCATCCTGGGATGAAGTAGACACAAAGGTCCCTTATATATGCTGAAGAACATATCAGAGATGTTCACATTCTTGTCATTTTATTTCCTTCTCACACAAGGTGTCTGAGGTTTAATATACTCTTCCCTTCTCACAGGGAGGAAGTTGAGGTTCAAATATACTAAAAAAACTTGTCTATGATCAAAGAGATTGTGAATTGCAGGATTGGAATTATGCCCTAGGTCTTCTCATTCCAGGTCCATGTTTATATGACATGAGCTCAATAGCCCTTGGTTTCCTCTTCTGTAGAGAAGCAGCATGAATTACATGTCTTTGCAGGCCCACTGCAGATTCATTCTGTTACTGACCTGGGTTATTGGCCTTCCTTAATCAATACAAATTGATAAGAGGCCAGACAAGAAATTCAGGCAAGACCTTATTGGGGTTCCTGCTGCAGCAGGGGGGAACAAAAGCAAGTAAGTTTCCCTTGTTTGCTTGGTGGGGTGTGTGTGTGGGGCAGCTGGTTCCTTATATGGGGTGAGGGTAGGGGTGGGTCCAGGGGTTGGGCCGGAGGGGTGGCTTAAGTGTTTCCCCCCAACACTTTTGGTGATGTTGAGTGCAGGGGACATGCACAATACCCTGCTTTTGCTCTCAACCCCTTGTTTTTCTTCCCAGCTCTTCAGAAGTGGCAGTTGGGTTTTTGGGCTTTTTGTATCTTGTTGTCCAGAATTTGCCCCAACTGTGTATGCACGCAGTTATTTTTAGTCCCTTATAGTTTCTTTGTATTTTGTTGCTCAAGGAGACGTTTGTCTGGATGAAAGCAGTACAGCAATGGCCTCAGGTCCCAGATCCCAGCCTGTCTCAATTCTATGAATGAGTGTATAAATTTGGTGGTAAATGGGAAGATTTTCGTCCATCCTGAGTGTCAGTTTCCCCTGTATTTATAGAAAGTGAGTGTGATTGGCATTAATTCTTATAATTCCCTAAACTAAAATGATTCAAGCTTGTGCCACTGATACGTTCTCCGTTCACAAAAAATTAGCACAAGCCCTTTAAAAAATGTAAACAAAGACCTTTCAGGTTTACACTGCAATATATAAAATTAAAAAATGCCCTTTAACATTCCCAGAAAGCAACAATCTTTCTCCAAATCTTAAAGATTTCAAATACTGTTTTCACCTTTGATATTCTTTTCAGGGATGGATTTATGTGATCCCATTTGCTAGATAGAAAATATATATTTTGAATTACTCAAAAATACTTTCTATTGTCATTCACTTATGACATCAGCTATAGAATTCAGAAAAGTTAACCATTGAAGGCATGTTATATTGCATTTCACATAGAGAGATGGCTGTAGTAATATTATAACAGATTCAAAACCCATCACACTTTGATGAATATAGATTTTGCAAAGGCCTTTGAACATCTAAAAAGAAGCCTTATTCCCTCAACAGCAGGATTTTAGTACTGAATCCTATCTGTAAGTTAGTCCAACCTACCCCGACCCAACACTTTCCCCAAGCAACAGGGATATGCACCAACACACGAGGGGTATGTGCTCTGGTAATTCCTGTCCTGAGTCCCCTCTGCTTGACCCAGGTCTTTTCTACACTTGCTCCCATCTGGCCTAGTCCCTTGATTTTCTCTCCTAATTAAGGGCCCACAGGTGTCTTCATAGTTGGTACCCATTTTCAGTTTCTATCTCTTATGCTTCTCACTTCTCTCTGAAGACTTTAGCTCAGAATCACATCACCAGTCTTTCATGCTTCAGACTGGCTTGCTGTCCCAGAAGACCTGATTTCTTGCTCCAGGACACTGGTGGGTGCTCTCACCCAGCTAACTGACCTCACTGTGCCCAGAGATTTGTAGTCCCAGGCAATTTTAAAGTCTTAAAGAGGTTTCCAAGCCCAAAGATTCTTTACAACCAGTCCAAATAATGCACTAAATAATAGTACATCTCATGCTCTAAGTAGTTAACAACCTAGAAGGAGAGACAGATATGTATATATGAATTCATTACCAATTATAAATATGATAATAGAAAGAAACACAAGGTCCAAAATTTGTAGGGAGTGACTAACTGAATGAAGGAGCACAGGAGTCTTGTTGAAGTAATGGAAGTTGATTTGGTCTTTAATCAATGACTTGGATTTTCACAGAGAGGCCAAGAGAAGGCTACCTCATCTGAAGGAAAAAGAGAATCACAGGCCAGAATGTGAAGCAGTGTGCCCCTTAGGCAACTATAAAGCACTTGACATGACTAAACTAGCAGCATGCAAGGAGCCCAGAAAGATAGACTGGTAGTCTTAAGGGCCTCTTGGTCCAGGAATCATGAAAGTCCTCAAAACATCAAAAATTGGGTTTAAAGCCACAACAATGACTTGAGGAAATCCACATTCATAAGATGCAGCTTTCAAAAAAAATTTAATAGCTCCACTTTTTCTGAGACATTCAATAAATGGACAGGAAAATGTGTGAACCCATTTTATAGGCTTGGTGCCATAACTTCCACTTCTTTGCTCTCTGGTAAATCTTGACTGCAGAATCCTAAAAAAACTGCCCTTAGAAAATGGGGTTCCTACTTTGTGCATCAGTAAACCACATTCTTTTTTGACAGCTCTGATATTTAGAGGTCAGTGACTGGGAGTTGTCCATCTCTCTGTCTATCCAGCACCTGGCTTAGGGTGAGAGCTAAGTGCTTTTAAACATT
This sequence comes from Grampus griseus, assembly GCF_964374135.1. Classification (NCBI taxonomy): domain Eukaryota; kingdom Metazoa; phylum Chordata; class Mammalia; order Artiodactyla; family Delphinidae; genus Grampus; species Grampus griseus. The sequence goes on from NC_139001.1 coordinate 107,642,037, forward strand.
TACTTGAAAGATAAATACCATTAACTCAGCGTCCAGTAAATACCAAACATGATTTTCAAAGTTACGGAACCACAACAGGTGATATATTTGGATTTTAATGGAAAATACATGTTATTTGGTGTTAGTTAGATCCAGATTCAAACCCCAATTCTGCTATTTACTGGATGTGTGGCTATGAGAAGTTTTTTCAATTTCTCTGAGCTGTCATATCTTCAACTTTATAATTGGGACAGAAACTCACATACAGATATTTAAAAATCAGAATAAAATATCATAATACATATAAGGGTAACACAGTCCAATGATGAAGAACATAGAGACTTGAGACTCATTACCAAGGTCCAAATTTCAGTACTGCCACTTACTAGCTGTGTGACTTTAGGCAGGTTAATTACCCTTGCTATACCTCATGATCATCATCTTCAGAAAATGTGAATAATCATGACATCTTTCGTGTAGATATTGTGTAAGTGTACCATGAGTCAGTATATGTAAATCACAGTTGTGTGTGAATCATAGTAAATTGCTTAATAAGTAGTAGGCACTTGGAATGTAATAACTGGTCAATTAAATATAGCTTGATGAGGATTTAGCTTGAAGTGCTTGAAGAGAAGTTTCTGGGGCTCTGAAGTACACTTGTATCCTAGGATTATTCAGCTGACATAGAACTGAGTGGGGCAGCTGTAGAGGAAGTGCAAAGATGAACTGGATTCCTGGTCTACTAGAAAGCAAGAACCAACTGAAACACCAAGCTGAACACCATGGGCAAAAACTGCAGTGAAAATTAAGAGCCTGATTTGGAAGTCAGCTAAAAAGAAGAGCAGGATGCATTGCCTACATAGATTCTCTGAGGCAATGGAGAGGAGGAGAGTCCAAGCCTGGGGATATATCTGATTTATAAGAGAATAAAATCAGACTAGAAAGGTGACTTGAGCCAGTTACTGAATTTCAGTGGGCATCAAACAGGTTTTTTTTTTTTTTAAGATGATAGTCTATCAATGGCAAAAATACAAAGGGTTCTTCTACAGAAACATAGTTTAATTTCTTAACAAACTTAATAATAACAAAAACAATGTTGTTCTTAATAACAAAGAAGACAATGTTGGTATTGAGGGCTATAACTGACAAGAATCTTATTTTTCCTAACCATGCATTCAGTTTTACTGGACTCTATCATCAGAAAGTCACACTGACAGGCCTTTTCTAATGCCCTTTGTTATAATGATTTTCTTCTCTCCTGCAGAGGAGGGTTAGAGGTGCATAATTTCAAGTACAAACTCTTCTTCCCCTCCAGACTGGCACCCACACAATAGGAATATATGACCAGAAAGCTACCATGTGCCATTTCCACAAGGGTTTAAAAAATAAGATAGCTTTCATCAGAATTTTTTTTCTTTAAGAAGTTATTTCCCTCTATCTTCTGAGCAGAAGCATGAGAGAACCAGTGCACAGCTAAGAGGTCCTCAGCAGATATTCTACACATGCCTTTACATCACCTATTTGACTCACATGTGGATGATCCAATGTTGAATGATGTGGTCTATTCCTTTCTAAGTAGAGGATAGAGCAAACCACGACAGCTTAATGTAAACTGGCATCTTTATTCACGCAACTGTTGAATTGCAACTGTTGCAATTCAATCTGTTACAAAGGATTGTACCAAGAATGGAAAAGGCTTTCTTGGATTAATTTCCCAGAACCTTATGCACTGAGGTGTTCTTGGAGATGATTTCTCTTCAATTTATTTTATACCCAATTTTGAACAATGTCAACATATATGAAAACATAAGAATTGTAACATTCCATCACTCTGTTATGATCCTAGAAATACAAGCTAATGAAGATGAACCTCAAAGGGATCCAGTGGGGAAGGAAATGGGACTCACGTGGACTTGGTTGTAGGTATATCATTTAATATCTCTAGATATCATTGTTTATTTGTATCAAAAATGTACCATTAGTCTAGATAATTTAAGTCCAAATACTTTCTTAGAGACCTTTTTCATCCACTAAACTTCTCCCTCTTAGGTTTCAGTTTTCTCATTTTTAAAAGAGTAATAATTGTCTTCTTTAAAAAAAAAATTAACAATCTTGTCATGATTCTACATAGTCATAGATGTGAAAAATTATTTAAAAAGAGACAAATACTAATTAGATGATCAGATCTTTAGTAAGCTCTAATAGACTAAAGATAATGAAATAATACAGATCTGGTCACAAACTGAAAGTGTCACGTAATGCAACTTATTTCCATATCTTCTGAAAACCCTGTGGAATATCACTGGAAACTCAGTCCTGGGTCATAGTCAAGGAAAAGCCTGAGGTCAAGTTGTGCAGGATCCACTTCCACTCCACACAGGCTCCAACTGAGATATCAGACCCTTGAGTAACCAGTTGAAGGAGCATCAAAATATACCAGTTGGTAAGTACATAGGCTCAGGCATTAGATTGCTCCACTACCTAACCAGCTGGAGACTCTGACCAACGTCCCTAACTTCTTTAATCCTATGTTTCTTCATGTGGTAAATAGGGATTGCATTATTACTAATGTTAGGGTTTTAGGAAAGATGGAATAAGATACTAGGTGCAAAATCCTTACAGTAATTGCTGCAAAATTGTAAGCTCTTGGTGAATATTAGCTCCTAATATTATCACTATTATCATCATCATCTTGATCATTGTTGACCAATTCCCTACCACATTCACGGAAAGCTGAAAATTATAGGAGAAGAGAACACGCCAAGGCTGTGCACCACCATTCTTGTAAGTGGACCTTGATTTAGGGTGACCAGCTGTCCCAGTATCTAAGGACCCAGGAATTTCACAGAATAGGCACTTTCAATGCTAAAATCAGGACAATATCAGGAAAACCTTAAGAGGAATAGCTGAATCGACTAAACAGTATCTCATTATCCTATGTAACCATAGGCAGAGAAAATGGAGAAAGTCAGGCTACCACACAGAAAGAATATTTCCTTCTGATAAAGAGAGAAAAGAAGGTCTGCTGCTCTGGGCAGGCCTGAGCAGTGACTTCCTTAACACTGTCAAGTAGGGAAACCCATCACAGGGACACTGCTAAACTCTCAGCACTCAGATATGTTACTCCTTCTCTCAGGGTCCAGAAAAGGTTGGAGAGGAAGTCCAGATAACTTAGTTTTTTAAGGGAGGCTCTTCTGGGCACCAGTCCTGACTAATATAGTCAGGTAGGAATCACTCAATCAAGACATGACTTGAAGGATTCTTCAATTCATCACTTTTGTAGTCTACCAATGTATCGTTCGTTCTGGAATTGCATAATAAGCTGTATCATATGACCAACAAAAGGATAAAGAAACAGGTGTTCTCTTATTAGGAGAAGGGTAAGGAATGAAGGGAGAATGTTCTCTTTATTTAAAGTGATAGGTACTTACATGTTCTGCTTTAAGTTTAGGCAAGATAAAAAACTCATGTTAGTGTCACTTTCCTTGTCTGTAAATTAGTTATATAATCTGCCATCCAAGTGTGCTGGACAATGAAAGAGAGTGTGTAAAAGTTCCTAGGAAGTGGCCAGTAAATTGTAGAATTCAATAAAAATAAATCCCAACCACTATATGGTAACAAATGAACACAAAGATTGCAATGCTTTAACAAACTAACAATTATTTCTTGCTCAATGAATGTGTTTCTGTTGATGGGTAACACCTTTTTATCTATAAGGATAACTTCCATCTTTTGGTTCCACCATCTTTATTGCTGTGGAGCCATTAACATCCAGCTGGTGGAAGGAGAAGACAGTAGTAAATAAGACACACAGACTTTCTTTCACTACTTTCAACTAATTTCCTAGGGTCAGGCCAGAAGTGTCAGCTGTGCTGAATTGTATAGATAGACTGCAGCACAACAAGTCAACAGAGATAGCAAAACAAGCCTGGAGAAACAAGCTGGAGGCAATGGATAAAAATAGTCTATATACAGTAATCAACCGAGCTGGGATAGAGCCAAGAAATATCTATCAGAAACCCAGGAAGTGCCACAACTTTGATCAGAGAGGGTGCTCTCTCAGAAATCGGAAAGATACACAAGTTGCATGGCATGTCAGGCATGTTGGAAAGCCACCCAATGGGAGCACTAGGCTTGTAGGGGGCAGTCAGAAGAGGCTTAGTGGATGTCCAGGAGAACTGTGAGTCAGTGTACTGAGACCCCAACCTCAAGCTCTATGGGCTGCCCATGTAGAGCACGGTGACCTCAGAAAAGAGTAGAAGTCCCAGCAAAGATTCAAGAAGGTTCTGAGACAGCAATGACTGCTCAGCTCTGGGGTGTAACGTTCAGGATTAGGAGTTTGAACCCCCCAAGAAACATTTTTAGGAATAACCCAGAGGCTCTGTCATAGCTGATCTAGGGCACTGGGTGGGGAGATGAACTCTAAAACACCCCTTGTGGGCTTGGTTACATTGAAAAGCACAAACAAAAAAAAAAAACCCGAGAAAACAAGGATGGTGTTAAAAGACAGAACTAGCAAACCCAGTGGACAGCAAGGAAGACTGTGATGAAATTCCAAGTTGCTGGACTGAGATCCTTTCCTTTACTTGTGCCTTGCAGAGGCTGGACAGAGCTCCATCCACTAGGAGGACAATGAATACTCCTGCTCAGGAGAATGAGTGGGACTCAAGGGCAGGGAGAAAGGGTGGATATCATAAAAGCAATCACAAGTGAGAAAGCACCAGAGCAGCTTCCAACATGACAGCATCAGGAGCAAGGCAAGGCTACCACACAGGGCAGCACTGAGCAGGATATCGAGGGCTGAGGCCCTGGGGGGCACATCAAGTGTTAGGTATGAGCTAATACCTAAAAGTAGGATTGGTGAGCTGATTCACAGAGAATGCATGTCTTAACAGGGCTGGAATATGCAAGCACAGAGGCAGAGCTCAGAGCATGGGCAATAATTTCCCTGATTTTATTTTCACAGGCGCTTGGAATGGCGTTGCCACTCAGAGTGCACATCTCCATCCTGCAGTTACAGTTGAATAGAGCATAATCTTCTGTCTCTCCCTGCCTTTCTTGTTCATTCTTAGCCCATTAACAGAGGGAGGAAAGTCTGAATGCTTCCTTTAACCAGTGACTCAGGAATGTGTCTTTGTACTCTCACCCCCTTCTGTTTTTAATAAGGCCATTGGTTCAGACCAGACTATTCAATATTGTTGGTCTCTATGGATTCTTTTCAACTTAAACTTTATAGTTTTAAAAAGCTTATTTGTGATCTTTTGAAGTGCTCAATTAAAGATTTAAGGAAATAATGAATATCTTTAGGTGTCTGTCTGCCCCAGATTTCTTTGCAAATGAGAGCACGGTAAGGCTTTTCTTCTCAACCATGGGGAATAACTGTAAAGCTGGTTTTGCTTTTATTCCTGGGTCTTCTTCCTCTCCAGTAACTTCTGTTTCCCTTCTTCCTCATCCCCTGTCCTTTCACTCTCCAGCTCTAAAGCCTGCTCTGACCAAGACCTGACCTCTTGCTCTCTTCATCTTTTGTTCAGTAAGAGAGCACTGACCCTTTGCAGTAGAAGCAAATAAAATTCCACAGTCCATAGATGTCCAAGCCTTGCAGAGAGAAGGTGCATGTGGTTGACATTGAACTGACTTGGGAGCCCTTTAAGAGAAAGAGTTGAAGCAGTCATCCTCTTTGAAGTGATTCACCTTAAGTGTCACCTTTCCAAAGCAAAATTTCCATCCAGAGGGATTGTAGGGACTAAAATTCATGTCTGTGTGAAATCTTGATTCTAGCTGTTCTCTCAATACAGAGGGGATTCACTGTGTCAAGACTGGTTTGGTGACCCTTCTTTGCCCACAGACAGAGAAAACAATGGTGTTTCATCATCATCTCTGTTCACTATTTCCAGCCATAAAACAAGTCTTTTAAGATTAGAGCTGTGTCGTTCATGCATTCATTCATTTGCACATTCAACAAGCACTCATCAAGTGTCTCCAAGTGCCTGGTACCCTGTCAGTTGCTGGGGATACAGTCGTTACCAAATCGGAGGCAGTTCTTGTCCACTTGAAGCTGGACAGACTTCCGGGGAAGACATAATGATCACACAAATAAATATTTAACTATAAAACTGTGAGCACACAGGGCTATGAGTATAATGTGATGTAGCAGTATTTAGAGAGGTTGAGACTTTTCTGTGAAGTAGCACTTATCCAAGATCTAAAGGTTAAGTAGAAATTATGTTGGTGAAAAGAGAGAGAATGAAAGAGTATCAGAGGGAGAAGGCCTGAGGTGATAGGGCTCATGCATTCCAAATCTCTTGACAAACAGAGCTTCTATCGGGTGGAATTGTCACCTGCAATGAGCAATATTTGGCATCTCTGGTCTTCATCCACGGAAGGACAGGACCCAAATCTCAAACCCATGCTGCTTCCTATGACAACCAAATGCTCCTACACACTTTGAATCGTCTCCAAGGCAGTCCAACGTCTCCAGCTAAAACTACACAGAGCTTTAAAAAGCCTCCTCTGTTTACATGTAATTCATAGGCCAGTGGAGGAGACATTGGTATGAAATGAGCTTGAAACCTATGGAAATACCCATGTCTTTCAGAGCTTTGGGGGACAGAGGGAAGAAGACAGCCTCTAGAAATTGATTCCCAGAGTCAACTCTCCTAAATCAACGGGTCAAGTGACCATTCACCTGTGGAATGTTTAGTCTTGCCCCATCTCTATGTTTGTCCTTCCTTGTGGGTTTACTCTGCTTCTGTACGTTTTCCTGGAGCAGTTATTTTGTGGCCATAAACAAGAGCTTACAAAAGGATAGGGACAGCTTCAAGGTCAGATACAAGGGCAGGAGCAAGGGGTAAAGAAAAGTACAAAAGAAATGCTCATAATTCAGCAAATGGCTTTTTGGTGAACTGATTTTCTAGCCAATTGGCTAGAACTGCCTTGTACACCATCGTCAGTGTTATCACTCTGATAAATCAATGGAAGGGTGGAATGAAGTGTGTTAATTGGGTAAGTGAGTTGTAGGAAGGAGAATAGACTGAAAATTAAGAGCAAGGAACACCAGTTGGAAGGTTACTGTAATATCGATAGTATGGATGAGAAACAACGTTAGCTTAGACCAACTTGGTAGAAATGGAGAGAAGTGAATGGATTCAACAGACAATTAGGAGGCAAAATTGACAGGACTTGACCATGTATGAGATGTGAAAGTAACACAGATGTGTAAGGCTTGGTTGTAGCTAGATGGATGGAAAGAGAGAATACTGGAAATATGAACTTCTTTGGAAGGGAGAGATCATTAGTTTGGTTTTGCAGATGTGGTTTCGAAACATCCAAGAAGGAATATCTTGCAGTTGTATAACTAGATCAAGAGGGCTCAGGGAAGTGCTCTTGTTTAGAAACATACATTTGGGTATCATCCACATATAAGTAGTATACTAGTCTGCTAGGGCTGCCATAACAAACTACCACAGACTAGGTGACTCAAACTACAGAATTTTATTTCTTCATAGTTGTAGAGACTAGAAATTCAAGATTAATGTGTCAGCAGAGTTGGTTACTCCTGAGGCCTCTCTGCCTCTCTCCCCTGGCTTGTAGCTGGCCATCTTCTGCTGTCTTCACATGATCTTTTCCTCTATGCGTGTCTGTGTCCTAATCCCATATTCTTTGATGGATACTAGTCATATTGAATTAGGGCCCACCCATATGACTTTAGTTTACTTTATTTTGTTCTTTTAAGAATGAATTAGCTCTATTAGCTAACTAATTAGCTCCATTTAGAAATACAGTCACAGTCTGAGGTATAGGGTGTGATTTAGAATTTGAACATATGAATTTTGGGGGAACACAATTCAGCCCACAATAGGTGGTAACTGAAGCTGTGGGTATGGTATGATATTGCCTAGGTGAAGAATATATAAGAAGAGAGGAACATTGCAACATGAGGAATCCAACATTTAATATCCAAAGAGAGGAGGGTGAAAAACCAGAATCTTAGAGAGGAATCAGGGGAGAGGTAGGTTACAAAAGCCAAGGAAATTGAATGTCTTGATAAGGAGGCAGTTGTGAAAAGTGTAGAAGATTAAAGAAAGACCAAGTAGAATGAAAACTGTAAAATGAATCTTTTCTTCCATTTTATCTACACAAAAATGTCTAACCTAGTGAATGGTGTCTAGTAGTCATTAAGTAATGGCTTAATTATTTATTTCCATACTTAAGTCTTGAGGGAGGAGAAAGAAGACAAAGCAAGAACAGGTGGAATATTATAGAACTGGCTGAACATAGCTGTGTGAACTTGAAGAGGTTAATATCTCAGTTTATCTTCAGTTTCAAATTATGTAAAGTAAATTTTTAATTTCTATTTCACAGGGTTGATTGAGATTTATGCCTGGCACACATATCAAAGGAACATGGTGGGTGTTATTCTAGCTACACATTGAACTACTTTAAACATTATACTCAAATTGGTTATAAGTAGAAAGAAATAGAAAGCAAGTCCATATTAAGCCAACTCTTTGCTAGAGAACAATATAGATTAAGTCTAGAGAGGCTGTTTTCAGATGTGAATTTCAAAGGGAATTTAAGATAAGAAGACTGCAGCAGTGAAGAGAAATAATACAAGGCAATGGAGCAGGGGCAAAGCAAGACTGGAGCAAAGTATGGGTCCCTCAATGTGGACAGCTCACTGCTACTAATGTCTTAGTGGGGCAGTCTTATTTTAAAAGCAAGCAGAGCCTATTTCTGTTTTGTAAATAAGTTCATTTGTATCATATTTTTTTAGATTCCACAAATAAGTGATACCATAGAAAACAAACTTATGGTTACCAAGGGGGATAGTGGGGGCAGGGGGGGATAAATTAGGAGTTTGGGATTAACATATGCACACTACTATACATAAAATACATAAACACAAAGGACCTACCATATAGCCCAGGGAACTATATTCAATATCTTGTAAAAACCTATAATGGAAAAGAATCCACAAAGAATATATATATGTATATATATATATATACACACATATCTATAACTGAATCACTTTGCTGTGCACCTGAAACTAACACAACATTGTAAATTACCTATACTTCAATAAAAATAGTTATTAAAAAAGCAAGCAGAAAATAAGCCCCCAAATAAAATATTTGTATTAATGTATGTAATTTTTTCAAGTCAATTAATAAATCATTCAAAAGCATAGGTTATGGACTTAAAATATGTAAATCTTTAAGAAAGAAAACTATGCATGGTCTTTACCCTGAGACAATAGCATCTTGGTGGGTGAAACATTCACATGTAAAGACCCATCAAACAAAAGGGTTGCTGGGGTGCTTTATGTTCAAATACAAATTGGAGTTAACCAGGTGAATTAGTTAACTGAGTGTGAATCTTTGGAAGTCTGTGACCCTTTTCTGGTATTGCTCTTGCCTTGGCAATACCTCCTCTGGGTTCTCCTCTGGGTCTTCAGAGTACTCATGAAAACATTTCAACAACAGGGGAAAAGGGAGAAACTAGTATTTTTGAATCTATTGATATGCAAAATACCATGTTGGGGACTTTTATTTATTATCTCATTTAGCCTTTCTGTAAATAATTGAGGTAGATTTCATAGTCTCTACCTTATGGGTAAGGAGGCTGAGGATTAAAAATATTAACTTACCAAGTTCAGAGGGACGGTCAGTGTGATGTTGACCCAGTGATGTGCTGGAGCTGGTTCCCACTGGTTATACAGGGCAGATTGGGTGCTTTCCTTCCTAAACGCACATTGAGTGACCTCACACTGGTAGTTCAAAATGGGCCTTAGTGGAATGATTTACACTATTAAAATCAGAACATGCAGTAAATCAGTGTTTTATTTATTTTCAGAGAACTGTTTTATAAACGTATCAGAATACACTGGTTGAGATTAAAGCCAATTGTGTGCTTTCTCCAATGTATGATCCTTGGGAGCTGTGGGAGTATGAAATGGTTGTCTTCTCGCTTCAAATCTTCTCTGATGTAGCACAGACTACAGCACCACCACCCCCTTCATTACGTAAGAACTGAATTACCTCATTTTTCAGAATGTCCATGTTCGAATAAACTGTCACCTCTTATAGGAAACTTTGCAAATCGTTGCCACATCCCAACTCTATATGGAATTGCAAACTAAAAATTAACACTTGCCATCTACCTCTATATGGATTAAATCATGAGCTGCTGACCTTCAACACACCCGAAAAGGAGTTCAGGGTGGAGATCAGGAATGAGGCACTCTGTACTCTGGGAAAAACTGGCAGAACAGGCCTTCAGATAGATGTTTTCAGGAGAAGATTTTATGGGCCCAAATCTTGCATCTCCTCGTACCTAGAAAAGCATTAAAATCCTTCATGGTAACATCTGCTCCACATGACTTTCAGTAAACTTCATGAGATTAGCAGCAACATTCTGCAAAAAAATATGTACATGATTACATGTACTCTCCCTTTACCAAAGTCACATATATACTGACCTACCTCTTTGGAGCAGTTTCTCAGAGCTCTCTGAGATGCTGTCTCTCGGGCTGTGTCCTCATTCTGCTCCAAATAAAACTTAACTCACAATTCTCATGTTGTGCATTTTGTTTCAGTCGACAGAATCCATCATATTCATTACCTTCAACAGAGCATTTGTTAACATAACCAGACATTCTCCCCAACTCAGGATCTGGGATGTACAGCTGGGTGAAGATTCATGAACATGGCCATTGGAAGATGACCCATTAGAACAAAGCTAGATGGCAACAAATTACAAAAATGCCCTTAAAGAAAGTAGATCAGAATGTTAGCATGTTTAATCCTCATGACTCCACGGGAGGAACGTTGTTAACTCTATTTTACAGATTCAGTGTTTGAAGCTCCCAAACTTACACAGCTGGCAATGAGCAGAACCATGATTTGTGCTCTAGCAGAGTTCCTGGCACATAGTGGGCCCTCGTTAATATTTATTGAAGTGAATACAAAGCCAGATGTTCAGCGCAGATCCCCTTGACTTTTCTTCTTTGTGTCAGTTTTTGGAGTATATTTTCCAAAAATGCTTTTCATAAATTGATCTTAAATCTTTTTGTCACTCTATCCTGACCCATTCTGAGATGGCTTTGAGAGATTGGCAGAGGAAAGACAGGATGAAGTGTGTGTTGCTGTTTGTAATGAAAGAGAAAATAAACCAAAAAAGTTTAAACAGATGTAAAGAGGGAGATCAGGAGACACTTCTCAGATATTTGTTTATTTATCCCATCTTGCCTCACACTGTCTGCTATTCCTCTTAAAGATAGACCTTTGCTAAGGTAAAAATCCAGTGCATCGACTCTGATAAATGTTATGATGCAGAACCAGTCCTCAGGGAATAGGAGGTAACTGCCCATCAGGAAATGCACCCTTGGGTGCACCATACAGACATGAACTACTGATTTGCAGTGGGATTATGAAACATAAAAAGAAAAAAAAAACAACCATTTTTATGCACTCTGCTGGTCTACCTCCATGAAGCTCAGCCTCAATGCCAGAAAGTTTCTCATTCTATGTGTCCTTTGTATTTCTCTTTTAAGTCAGTCTGAAAGCCAGGGGCATGAAGGATGTGTTTTTTTTGTTTTTGGGTTTGTTTGTTTTTTTTGCAGTACGCGAGCCTCTCACTGTTGTGGCCTCTCCCATTGTGGAGCACAGGCTCCGGAAGCGCAGGCTCAGCGACCATGCCTCACGGGCCCAGCCGCTCCGCGGCATGTGGGATCTTCCTGGACCGGGGCACAAACCCGTGCCCCCTGCATCGGCAGGCGGACTCTCAACCACTGCACCACAAGGGAATGTTGCCCTAGTCCTGTCACCAACTTCCTGGGACTGGGGATAAGTCTCTCCCTTTGCTCTGGTTCTCTATTTCCCCATCTTTAATGGATTATAAGGAGAGATGATGAGATAATCACTAAAATCCCCTACAAATCTAAGATTTTATGATCCATACATGCTCCAAGGTTGCCCATGATGAAACATTTAGCTGGTTGTCTGTGAGCAATTTTGCTGTGGTGACCAAAAAAGGTCCTGGAAATAATGCCAGGACTGTCCTTACCATGACAACCATTGATTGCAATGTGGTTGATGAACTGATTTCCTAGACAAGTGAACTTAGGGCACTTGAGAAATTGAGTGATAAGCCAAGGTAGACATCGACATCGACCACTTCTCTTTGTTCTCAGGACACCTGGTGGTTTTAGCATTTTTTTAGTCTCCTTGTTGTCTTTACACAAAAAAGTGATTCACCTCTTTCGTCTAGCCCTACTCTTACTTTTCCCAAACTAAGAAAAACAACTCTAGCGTCTAAAATTACCTTGGGTCTAATGCCATTTTTGCTGATAATAAAACTTCTCTTATTTAATTAGGACAGCCTGAAGTCTATGTTAAGAAAAACACAAAATAACCAAGATTTTCAAGAAATAGAGAGTCACCTAAATAGCTGAACACTGTTTCCTCTTGAACGTAAATTGATTATACACAGGCTAAAATGCTCAGAGGGCCATGGAAATATAGCTCCCTTTTCGCCTCTAACCATTTTCTCTCATTTTAGTTATAAATGTGCTATTTTAGTAAATTAGCAAAAAAATGATGTACTTGCAGTTTCTTCAAACCTGTTTCACAGCATTTCTTTTCCAAGTTTGGTTGGAAGATATCCAAGTGGTTAGGGAAAAACAACAACAACAAAAACACAAACTAACAAGCTAGAAATGGGAGATAATTTCTCAATACCCACATAGTTATGTATGCCCCTTACCTTTGTGTTTACTCTGACTTAACATTTCTTCGATTGTTCTCTAGGTTCTGTTTTGATATCTATGAGAAATCCCATTATCCATGTATTTCATAGAATCCAAGGATGCTCTTGAGTGTGGAGGTACTCCTCTTTCTCTCACCAGGAATGTCCCTACTTCCTCTTTTTTAACCCTGTAAGTCTTTTACCCAGCTTTATTTGCTTTCTCATGTCTCTCCGTCTTTCCTCGCTCTGCCCCTCTCACTCCTACTCTGCTTTTCCCAACTCCTATTGATCTCTTTCTACTCTCCACTCTTTCTTTCTCCTTTTTCTATTTAATGATTCCTTTTCTATCATTTTTCATCCCTTATGTTTTTGCCAACTCACAGTTAACAAGAATAACCCATGCTGCATGGCATTCTTTACAAGCGAAATCGTTCACAAAGCGTTCTCTTAGGTGTAGCTTGTTATTTTGGGAAATAATGTTTATAACTTTTGTTAAAAAAAGAAATAACAGGCGCAATATGGGGTCATTTGTCCCTGATAAAAGCAAACCAAAACTTGACAGTTTTGAACTTCAGCAGAAATATGATCTTAATCAACCAGTTTGGAAATTTCTGGTGAGCACCCATGAGGTAATCTGTCATGCTGGCCCTCTCCATCTCCCAGAGGAAGAGGCAATCTGTGTGATAAAACCCTTGCTGTCCCTTCTTCCTAAAATGATGTCCTGACCTAAAAATAAACCTTTCTATACTTTCACTAATAACTCCCTTGCTTCATCCTTCTTCCTATAAAAGCCTCTAATTTTGTACAATCCCTTAGAGCACGTTTCTATTTACTAGAAGGTATGTTGCCAGATTCATGAATTGTTCAATAAAGCCAATTATATCTTCAGATTTACTCAGTTGACTTTTGTTTTTTAACACTTTCAATTCAGTAAGTGTTGAGTTTGTGCAGTGAGGGGCTATGCTTAGCACTGAAGTTATGAACATAAATAATACACACACCCTATATTAGGAATCCAAGAGGAATAAGATGTGTAAGTGTTTTGATTGAGGCATCACATTGTATAAAGAATAATTAGAAAATGGTTTTATTTTTTCAATAACTTCCAGTTATTGCTCTGCCAGTTCCCCTATGCTGCTGAAAACTTGGACTCATTGAGTGTCATATCTTCCCTAGGAATTTAGTTGACATTTATTGCTTTATATTTTCTAGGGATAAGCCTCTGTACTAAATTGTTTTTCAACAGTTGCAGATTCATTTACCATGACAGTGACTTTTCTATCATGACAGAGGTATTTCTAATTCCAATTCCTTTTGGAACCAGACCAAAACTTTCCAACCAAATGTGAGAAAAATTATTTGCAAAAGTCCAACATTTTCTTCCCTTTAACTGCTACTGGTTGAAAGAGATGTATCACCTTACATGTCTATGGATATAGAAATGAATTCACAGATTTATAGGCAAAATAAACTGAAATTCTTATTTTCCTTCTCTGTCTTTAGATTGCTTTTTCTGCCTTGGATATTCCCTCTTATGGCAAATACCATACATTAAAGCATCAAGCAATGAACCAACAGGGTGGGTTAGATTTCAACCTAGGTCAGCTACTTGTTTCATAAGCACATGCTTTACAAACACTTTATCTTTAAACAATTATCTGGCAGATACATGCAATGTCCAACTCAGTATCCTATAGTTATCTATGATAGACAGGCTGGGGCCATGTTTGTATCTGACCCACCCAGTCATTATAAATCATGCCACCTATACCTGTAATGTGCTTCCTGAAATTGTTCCAACCTGAACATTCAGCACCTTTCATGTGATGCTTCATAAATTACAGACACTTGGTTATAGTTGGATCTCATTCAATGTATAAAAATCTGACTGTTCAGGGTTAGGGTGTTGATGGATTGATTGGTGGTCTTCAAATAAGTGGTTTGAAGTACATTGATTCTTAGAACTGTGTTCCTGCTAGATTCCAGGCTAATAGATTAAGATAGATAAATGAACAGGACATGATCTGCCTAAAAGCCTGACAGAAATGCATTGTAGGAACTGAAGCAAATATGAAAAGGGAGGAAGAGAGGGGCAGATGCTCATTGTTGAGTTTGACATAAATTGATCCTGATACGGAGACTCAGAGTTAGACTGTTTTCCTCCATGGTGATTATGGATAGAAATAGAGATTATACATCCCTTAATTAGTCAAGAGAATGGTGGTCAATCATGTGTCATTCTCCAGTCACTGACAAAGATCAGAGAAAAATGAAATCAACTCTTCTGGTGGTTATTCGGTAAAACAACCATCCAGCTCATATTCCACTAGACAAGAGTGTTTCTCTAAGTATCCTCAAGCCCCACTGAGAGCTGTTACCCAAGGCACTGAAAGAGAAAAAACTTGTACTTCTGATGAGATCCACAGGGCATACCAGTCTCATCAAATCTGAACTTCCTTGTGGAGCTTTTTTGGAGATTCCTGAAGACAGCCATACACAATTTAATGAACCAAATGTGTCCTTCAAGTACCTCACTTGAAAGCTAGTATTAGGTCCCTTGCCTCTGATAAGATCTCCTTCCTTTTGTCATGACCAGTTAGTTTCAGGAAGGAAATCCTTCCTTGTACTGAATAGCAGCATGTAATGCCTGCCATTATTCAAACGTTATTTTTTATGAATGAGATCAATAATCACAGCAGGAAAGGGAGTGTTAGGGCAGCTGCTTTGAAGGGGATGGAGAGTAAAGAGCTGGGAGAAGGAGATCAGAAACTCTTTGTTTCTCCTTCTCTGCTGCTTACCTGACAGGTGGCTGCAGGGATAGATGTTGAATCCCAGTTGCCTTTAGGTAATTCTTGAAGAGTCACAGATAATGAAGCATGTTCTTTACCGCTTTTTTGTTTTTTTTAAAAAAAATTTAATTTAATTTATTTTTTTTATACAGCAGGTTTTATTAGTTATCAATTTTATATACATCAGTGTACACATGTCAATCCAAATCGCTTAATTCAGCACACCACAATCCCCAACCCCCGCTGCTTCCCCCCTTGGTGTCCATATGTTTGTTCTCTACTTCTGTGTCTCAATTTCTGCCTTTGCCATTGTTTTATCACTATACTTGTTAAATATGTTAAACATGTTTATACTTGTTAAACATGTTTACACTTGTTAAACATCCAGAATGGACTTCTGGATACACAGTATATAGGATATATATATTTCTCCTATTTGTGTGGAACATGAGGCATGGAGGACTCCAACATACCAAATCCAGAGCTGATATCTTTAAGGCAAACATAAACCAAAGTTTCCTAAGGACAAGACACTTCTTATTTCCTGGAAAATTTGAAATAAAGGTTCAATCCATTTAAAGGGAGAGGTACTGCTGTTTGTGTGTATGGATATTCTCAGTAGAGGAAGAACTGAATATCCTCACCTTTTGGTCTGACCTCAGGGACAAAGAAATGTTATAAAATAGAATTTATTTAGCCTCAGGGCAATGGATGTAATAGTAGGTGTGGGAAACAAAGACCTAATAAATTGGGCAAATCTTTTCTGGAAAGCCATTAAGCAATATGCACACAAAAAAACTTTCAAATAGTTTGGAGATTTCATTCAGTAATAAGAACTTATTCCTCAATAAATTATTATTTATGAAAATTTAAAAAACTAGCACATAAATTCATCATGACATTATTTTAAAGAGAAAAATAGAAAATAGCATAGATACCAGGTAATATTAAACATTTAAGTGAATAGTGTCACATCACTAGAGTAGACTATTCTGCATCCATTTAAAATTATGTTTGTAAATTCTTTAATGATCTGAGGAGCTTTTTATATTTTTTTGTTATTTATTTATTTAACTTAACATCTTTATTGGAATATAATTGCTTTACAGTGTTGTGTTAGTTGCTGCTGTATAACAAAGTGAATCAGCTATATGTATACATATATCCCCATATCTCCTCCTTATTGTGTCTCTCTCCCACCCTCCCTATCCCACCCCTCTAGGTGGACACAAAGCACCCAGCTGATCTCCCTGTGCTATCCGGCTGCTTCCCACTAGATATCTATTTTATATTTGGTAGTGTATATATGTCCATGCCATTCTCTCTGAGGAGATTTTTAAAATATAATCTTGCATGCAAAGAGTTAGATATAAATTTGTGTGTACAACTTGACCCTTTGTAAATCTGAATGTGTGTGTGAGTGAATATGTATATGTGGAGATAGAGAATTAAAGGAAATGAATCAACATTCTACTAGCACAATGTTCCATGAATGCTTAAGATTCTTGTGTTTTTTGTTTCCTCTTTAATTTTTTTCCCAATTTTCAAATCATCTGCTATAAGTATTTTTGATATTTACACTTATGAAAATTCAATAGTGTGGCAATTTGTGTCCCCAGTTATTTGCTCATTGTGTACACTTGCTTTGACTAATGGAATGAGAGCAGAAGTGGCATGTGTCCTGCCAAGAAGAATGTCTGAGAGCCTCTATGAGGTCCCACTGTGTTTCCATCCCCTTAGCCCTGAGAACTGCAATGTCCCTGGCAGATGCTTCTCCTTTAACCTGATCTCCTTTAACCTGATCTTAAAATGAACAAGACATGTGGAGCAGAGCCAAAGGGACCCACAATGGCAGGCATATGGTATGAATGAGAGTCTAGCCTTTTTTATGGTAAGCGACCAAGAATTGGAAATTGTTGTTACCGTAAAATAACAAAAAGAAAACTTGACTCATATGGCCTATTCCATTAACTTTTCTGGTTTAGAAACTAGCTAATGACTAATTAGCAGGTTACCTTAAGGAAATAATTTATTGTTAATCTCACAGACCCACATAGAAACAAGACAGGTTCAAGTGTCCCAAGAGTGACAATATAAAGACAAAGCAAACAAAATTCCTCTTACCTTGCCACTTTGGCCCAATTACATTTTTCAATTTTGCTGATCAGATACATGAATGAATAAAATTTCTTCTCTATCTTCACTTCTTTACCTTCACTCCTAGGTATTTTGAAATCTGATTTCTACCTATGTCAATATAGTAGATGTATGTTATCATAATTTTGATATATTGAACTGTACTCTCCAATTATTTTCTAAAATATCCTTGTATTACTTTAATATCTGATGTAGTTACAGTAGGCATTCCAAAAATTAATGTTATTTTCATGAGGAGACACACAATGTCAGTTGGCTCCATTACTGGTGATGTTAATTTTAATCTCTTAGTTATGATGGTGTTTACCAGGGAACTTCCCTGGTGACGCAGTGGGTAAGACTCTGCACTCCCAATGCAGGGGGCCCGGGTTCTATCCCTGGCCAGGGAACTAGATCCCTCATTGCCGCAACTAAGAGTTCTCATGCCACAGCCGGGGAGCCCGTGTTCCGCAACTAAGGATCCTGCCTGCTGCAACTAAGACCTGGCACAACCAAATAAATAAATAAATATATTTTTTAAAATTACAAAAAAAAAAGATGGTGTTTACCAGGATCCTCCCTTTGTAATTACTTGGCAACTTACAGGAAGATACTTTGAGACCATGTAAATATCCTGTTCTTTTTGAAACTCCCATTAGTTTTAGTATGTATTAATGGTTTTGTCTGAAATGATTCCCTGTTTATATTAAATGAACACACATATTTGCATCATATTGAATGAGTTATAATCTGTGACTATCATTATCTATTTTGATAATCAAATTGCCCACATTTGGGGATTGAGAACGATCTCGTTGATGTGTCCCACCACTCTTGAGATACTTCATATTTCTGGCCTAACAAGATATCTTGGGCTTTTCCTGTCCTGTAACTGAAATCAGCCATTTTCCCAAGGAACTTTGGTTCCTTTTGATGAAGAAGAGTATTTAGAAACTGAGATGTGAGCTTCTGGTGTGTTCATTACTAGTAGCGGACCACTCTTCTAGACTCAGTTGAGCTAGGAAATTTTTTTTTTTTTTTTCGGTACGCGGGCCTCTCACTGCTGTGGCCTCTCCCGTTGTGGAGCACAGGCTCCAGATGCGCAGGCTCAGCGGCCATGGCTTACGGGCCCAGCCGCTCCGCGGCATGTGGGATCTTCCCGGACCGGGGCACGAACCCGTGTACCCTGAATCAGCAGGCGGACTCTCAACTACTGTGCCACCAGGGAAGCCCGAGCTAGGAAATATTGATTGATAGATAGAAATATGTTTATATCTTCATGTCCTTATCTTTCTCTATCTAAAACCTTGACTTCATACTGTTACTTCCAATTCTAATCCAACTTCCCATAATTCAGCTTACTCTTCCCCCTCTTCTAAGTTTCTTTAATAGTGAGAAATCCATGTCACCGTCCACTCATGTTTAATTTGTCCTCAGGCCTATCATACACAGAAGTAGTTTCAGAACTGCTTACTCACAGCACTTGAAAAAGAAGTCTTCTAACTAGATTTCACCATTTGTTCACAATTGTTTTTTTCTTAATTTGTTTGCAGCCGCATAGTCAAAACACTGCATTCAAAAGCTTATTTGATTTATATCTCCTTTCATTCAGGGTAGTTACAATGTTTGTTTGAAACGCAGCTATATCATTTGGTTTTGTTTGAATTCAATTTTTTTTCCCAATCTTTATTGATTTTATCTTATATTTTAAAATATGGGAAACAGTAACCTGGTTTCCCAAGTCAAAAGTATACAAATGTATATAATCAAAGAGGTGACTTTCCTCCACCCTCCTGACATTTCTACCCCATTCATACCCACCCTTCATAAGTAATCAAACACATAAATGTGTAGCTTATTTTTACAGTTTTTTTTTAGTAAAAATAAGTTCAACACACATTTTCACTTCCAATATTCTCTTACACTAAATACAATATTTTTTAATTTGCATTTTTTTCTTAGCAATATTTCCCAAAAATTATTTCATAACAGGTGGATGAACCAGAGTTTATTCAACCAATCTCTTACAAATGACTTTTAAAGTCATTTCCAATATTTTGTTATGACAGAAAGTGTAGCAATGAATAACCTTATGTATACGTGTGTTTATACTTTTGGTGATGTATCTTCAGAGATACAGAACAAAAGTTATTTTTTTTTTCATTTTCTTAAGTCTTTCCAGATTCTCCTTCATAAAGGTTATGCCAATTTGTACACCTACCATATGACTTGTTTTAGAGTATGTTTCCTCAATGCCACGTTACTGAAAGCATTCTAGGTGTTAGGGTTGATTCTCTATTTAAAACATTTTCTAAATTTTCTATTACTGAAGTGGAAGAAGGGAGATACCAGATGAGCTCATTTCACTGAATTAATCAGAAGTTTTTATACTGAATAGAGTGCTGGGCCCCTTTCACAACTTTGACTTTTTTATAGCCATATCTGTATATCCTCCTCAGTAGATCTTAAGCTCATCAAAAGAAGAAAAGCAGAAGCTGTTTGAATTTCACTTAGTGTCTACATTTAGTTCTCAAAAAGTATTTATTTAACTACTTCTTTTTAAAGAGATAGGTAGTAAATGAGATACTGAGGCAAAATGAAAAGACATATAAAGTCATATTTTTCCCCCTTCAGTACTGTAGTTACACTTATTCTAATTGCACCATGACTTTCTTTGTTGTTTTATCTGGAAAAGCAAATTGAAATTGAAACCTAAATAGGGGTCACTTAGTGAAGGACACTGCAAGACCCCATGAGAAATTACCCGGCCACCCGATGAGAGATTTGGATTGGAAAATGATTCCTTGATGAGTCTCTTTTTCTGTGCTCTCTATTTCTTGCCACCATCTCTTACATCAAGCCCTATCACAGGAGAGTTTCTTGGGGAATTCAAACTGACAGCTTCGTGCTGATTAGAAGCCTGAGGACAAGGTATCTCTGAAATGAGATCAATGTCAGTGCTTTTTCCCACAGCAGCCACAGGAGGAGGAAAAAATAAAATCAACAAATACTTTAAAACATTCTTTATTAGAAGAAAATATTACTCAGAATCATGGAGAAGGAAAAGGAAAATGTTTTACATTGTGTCCTTAAAAGGCTTTCAGCAATGCCAATGAGAGACAAATTTTCTTTCCTCTAAAGAGTATGAATAAAAGCTAGACAGACATAAAATGTGCCACAACTAAACATTACAGGTATTCTGAAGGATCTAGGATATAGTCAGCTGGGTTTTTTTTGTTTTTTTTTAAGACTTCTTAGAGCAGGTTTAGTTTTACAATAAAACTGAGAGGAAGGTACAGAGATTTCTCATCTGTCCCCTACCCCAACACATGCATATTCTCCCAATTATTAACATTCCACACCAGAGTGGTGCATTTATTATAACTGATCAACCAACATTGACGTATCACGATCACCAAAAGTCCATAGTTTAAAGTCCACACTTGGTGTTGAACATTCTATGGGTTAGGACAAATGTATAATATATATCCATCCATATAGTCTCACACAGAGTATTTTCACTCACCTAAAAGTATTCTGTGCTATGCCTATTTATCATCCTCCCCCACTTCTCCCTGGCAACCATTGACCTTTCTACTGTCTCAGTTGTGATGCCTTTTCCAGAATGTCATATACTTAGAATCAACAGTAGGTAGCCTTCTCAAATTGAATTCTTTCACTTAAAAATGCACATTTAAGATTTTTCAGTGTCATTTCATGGTCTGATAGCTCATTTCTTTTTAGCACTGGATAATACTCCATTTTCCAGTTGTACTACAATAGATATTTATCCATTCACCTGCTGAAAGGCATCTTGGTTGCTTCCAAATTTTGGCAACTGTAAATATAGCTACTATCAACATCTATGCTCAGAGTTTTGTGTGAACACAAATTTTCAACTCCATTGTGTAAATGTCAAGGAATGAAATTGCTGGATTGCATGGTAAGAAGATATTTGGTTTTGTAAGAAATGTCAAACTGTCTCCCAAAGTAGATGTACTAGTCTGCATTCCCACCAGCAATGTATAAGAGTTCCTGTTGCTCCACATCTTCATAGGCATTTGGTGTTGTCAGAGTGCCAGATTTGGATTATTCTAATAAGTGTGTAGTAATGTCTCAGTGTTGTTTAATTTTCATTTCCCTAATAATGTGTGATATTTAACATCTTTTCCTATGCTTATGTGCCACCTGTATATCTTCTTTGATGAGGAGGTGGTTAAGGTCATTGGCCTATTATTTAATTGGCTGTCTGATTTTTGCTGTTGTTGTTGAGCTTCAAGATTTCTTTGTATATATATATTTTCTGCTTTATAACAAAGTGAATCAGTTATACATATAAATACATATAAATAAATCAGTTATACATATAAATCAGTTATACATATAAATATGTTCCCATATCTCTTCCCTCTTGTGTTTCTTTGTATATTTTGGATAACATTTTCTGTATTGGATGTGTCTTTTGCAAATATATTTTCACAGTGGTTTGTCTTCTAATTCTCTTGATATTGTCATTCACAGAGCAGAAGTTTTTAAAAATTTTAATGAAGTTCAGCTTATCATTTTTTTCTTTTTTAAAATAATTAATTAATTAACTAATTAATTTTTGTCTATGTTGGGTCTTTGCAGCTGCTCAGGAGCTTTCTATAGTTTCAGCTAGTGGGGGCTACTCTTTGTTGTGGTGTGTGGTCTCCTCATTGCAGTGGCTTCTCTTTGTTGCAGAGCATGGGCTCTAGGAGCATGGGTTTCAGTAGTTGTGGTGTGTGGTCTCTGTAGTTGTGGCTTGTGGGCTCTAGAGCACAGGCTCAGTAGTTGTGGCACACAGGATTAGTTGCTCCATGGAATGGGATCTTCCCAGACCAGGGCTCGAACCCATGTCCCCTGCAGTGGCAGGCAGATTCTTAGCCACTGCACCACTAAGGAAGTCCTATCAATTATTTCTTTCATGGATCATGTCTTTGGTGTTTTATCTAAAAAAAATCACCATTCCCAAGGTCATCTTTGTTTTCTCCTGTTACCTTCTAGGGGTTTTAAAGTTTTGAATTTTATGATTAGGTCTATGATCCATTTTGAGTTAATTTTTGTGAAGGTTGTAAAGTCTGTGTCAGATCAAATTTTTGCAAGTGGGTGTCCAGTTTTTCCAGCACCATTTCATTTGTTGAAAAGACTATCTTTGTTCCACTGTATTGCCTTTGCGTCTTGTCAAAGATCCGTTGCTTATATTTACATGTGGCCACTTCTGTGCTCTCTGTTCTGTTATTAATCTATCTTTTGCCAACACCAAATACTTAATTATTGTAGCTTTAAAGTAAGTCTTGAAGTCGGGTATTGTCGGTCCTCCAACTTCTCTTTAATATTCTTTTGGCTATTCTAGGTCTTTTGCCTCTCCATATAAACTTTAGAATAAGTTTATTGATATCCATAAAATGCTTTGCTGGGATTACGATTAAGATTGCATTGAATCTATAGATCAAGTTGGGAAGAACTGGCATCTTGAGAATGTTGAGTTTTCTTTTCCATGAACATGGTATATCTCCCCATTTATTTAGTTCTTTGATTCCATTGATTAGAATTTTGTAATTTTCCTCATATAGATTTTAAATGTATTTTATTAGATTTACCTAAGTATCTCATTTTTTCGTGGGGAGGGGGTTGCTAATACCAGTGGTGCAGTGTTTTTAATTTCAAATTCTGGTCATTGTTACTATATAGGCAAGCAATTGACTTTTGCATATTAACCTTGTATGTTGTGACCTTGCTATAATAACTCATTAGTCTCAGGAGTTTTTTGGTTGATTCCTTCAGATTTTCTACATAGATGATTGTGTCATCTGGCATAAAAAAAGACAGTATTATATTGTCCTTCCCAATCTGTATACCTTTTGTTTCCTTTCCTTGCCTTTTTGTATTAGCAGGGAATGCCAGTATGATGTTAAAAGGGAGTACTGAGAGGAGACATCCTTGCCTGTACCTTATCATAGTGGGAAAATTTCAAGTTTCTCACCATTAAGTATGGCATTAGGTGTAGCTTTTTGGAGATAGTCTATATCCTGTTGAGAAAATTCCCTCTACTCCTAGTGTACTGAGAGTTTTTAAATATCATGAATGGGTGTTGGGGTTTTTTCAAATGCTTTTTATGCATCAGTTAATATAATCCTGAGATTTTTCATTTTCAGTCTATTTATATGAAAGGATTACCTTAATTAATTTTCAGATGTTGAACCAACCTTGCATACCTGGCATAAATTCTACTTAGCCATGGTGTCTAATTATTTTTATAATTTTTTTGACTGATTTGTTAATATTTTGTTGAGGGTTTTACATCTATGTTCATGAGAGATAGTGGTCTGTCATTTTCTTTTCTTGTAATGTCTGTCTGGTTCTGTTGTTAGAGTGTTGCTGGCTGCATAGAATTAGTTTGGAAGTATTTCCTCTGCTTCTATCTTCTGGAAAAGATTGTAGATAATTAGTATAATTTCTTTCTTAAATGTTTGGTAGAATCCACCATTGTACTCGTCTGAGCTTGATGTTTTCTATTTTGGAAGGTTATTAATTATTGATTCAGCAGAGTTCTCTAGTAGCCTTAATGTTCCCAGAAATTTATGAGTAAAGAAATCAAGGCAAAATAATTTAGTGATATGAACATCTTTATGTGTGACATGGGGACATTTATTTAGAATATTTACTCTTGTAAGGTGTGGCATTAATATCACCACAAATACAGTTTAGTGATAGTAACACAGAAAATTCAAGATTTCAGACTCAGATTCATTATCACCTTGTCCAGAAAGCCTCTATGACTCCTCTAAAATAATTGAGTATTTGATCCATTTATTCCAGAAATCTATGAATTCTTTGAATATAAACCTTAAAACTATAAGGCAATTCTACATCTTATTTAGAGATACATGCACAGAAAATGTATAATGATGTGCATGTAAATGAAAAACAGAAAGGGACACGTTTGCATGAGAATGTGACATTTACCAGAACTATTTGTAAATAATTCACATTATATTATAAATATTTATCTTTCTGTTACTCCCTTTCTTTGATGAGATTAAAAGAAAAAGGAGATTATTTTGTTTCTCTCTGAATTGTCAAGACTGAGCTCCAGGCCTCACCTATTGTAGGTGTTGCATGAATGAATAAATGGATGAATGAATACATGCATGACAAAGGTCTGAGCTCGGCTGATTCTGAGTGTAATATACCACACCCTAACTTGCTTGCTTTCTGTTTATCCTGATGCCTGCCAATTCAGTAATTCTATCCTTTTCACTGAGCATGTTGGAAACTGTTAAAGCAATGTGTGTGTGTGTGTGTGTGTGTGTGTGTGTACCACATCTTCTGTATCCATTCATCTGTTGATGGACAGTTAGGTTGCTTCTGTATCTTGGCTATTGAAAATAATACTTCTATGAACATTGGGGCACATGTATCTTTTCGAATTAGTGTTTTTGTTTTCTTCAGATATGTACCTAGGAGTGGAATCACTGTATCATATGGTAGTCCTATTTTTAAATTTTTAAGGAACTTCCACACTGTTTTTCACATGGCTGCACCAATTTACAACCCCATGAACAGTGTACAGGAAGGGTTTTCTGATATACACATCTTCACCAACAATTGCTTTTTATGGTCTTTTGAATGATAGCCATTCTGACGTGTAAGGTGATATCTCATTGTAGTTTTGATTTGCATTTCTCTGATGATTAGCAATATTGAGCATCTTTTTATGTGCCTGTTGGCCACAGATATGTCTCTTGGAAAAATATCTATTCAGGTCTTCTGTCCATTCCTTAATAGAGTTGTTTGGTTTTTTTTAAATTTTTAATATTGATTTGTCTAAGCTGTTTATATATTTTAGATATTAATCACTTATTTGTCATATCATTTGCAAATATTTTCTCCCATGCAGTAGATTATCTTTTCATTGTATCAGTGGTTTCCTTTGCTGAGCAAAACCTGTAAATTGATCTTTTAATAAAAGGAGTACATATCCCTTTCATACACTGCTAGGAGGAATCAACAAGGGTGACATTAATATAATTCTATTTCAATAAAAAGACAGTCATTTCAAAAAATTTCATTCTATAATCATTTTACTTTCTGCATTGTGGTCAAAAGAGAAATAGTCTCATCTGTAAATGAAAGTTTGAAAGATAAGCTGCACACCAATGATATCTGAATCATACCTGTTTCCTATATGTCTATCACCAAGACTCTGGGCTGGGTGCTATGGGTGATGAAATAATCTTTAGGGCACAGTTCCTCACTTAAAGATGGTAATTAATACTAATCTAGGAGTAAAGCATGCACACAACAGATAACTAGGATTACACAGTAATATACAATCATTTTGCAAAACCACAGTGAAGTTAAGTGACCTAAGTGATCAGAGGAGAGAACCATTGGAAGCTGAGAGGTCCTGAGATCCTAGGAGTGGAGAACTAGAGATCAATCTTGAGGCAAGTAGGAGTCAGACAGGATGGTGGTTGTGTTGGGGGTAGGAGAAAGTTCCTGGCTAGAGGAACAGGGGTCACTAAAATGAACAAGGCAAAGCATAATCTCAGAGAACAGAAACCACATGTGGGAATGAGGGAGATGGCCAAAGAAGCAGAACATGTCAAAGTGGGTGAGGTTTGGAGAATCCAGAAGAGGGCTACCTAAGCAACCCAGCCTTTGGCTTTGGGGCTCAGGAAAGATGTGTTCATTGCATTCTTCAGATTATTCTAGAATTTCCCTACACTCTTATCCTCTCCAAAAGATTTGTAAAAGTTCCATGCTAATATTCGTAACTCGAGAGAAAACATTGATAGGAGTTGCAGGGATTGATTGCACCTGAATGGAACCCAGCTCACCGAGGTGTGGGGAGATTGGATTATTAACCTCTAGTGGTCATATAGAAAGCCCAGGAATATGCAGTCTTTTGTTTTCCAGGCCAACACTCTGGGGGTAGGTGGAGCTGGTATTGCTGTCTATGTACCTGAGCCTCAGAAGGCAAGGACTTTGTCCAAGTCCACATGGCTAATAGGCCTAGCAACTAGAACCATGTGTTTTTGGCTGCCATTCAAGGTTCTTTTCAGTAAACTAAGCAGCTCCTGGATGCTGAAGTTATTTTGAAGACTGACAGAAGTTAAGCAGTAAATCTGGAATTCAATCACTATGAACTGATTATGGTGACCTTCAGGCAACAGTGTTCCGCAATGTCTTTCTGAATTAAGTCATTTGTACATAACACATGCTCATACTTCTTTTTACCAATTCTAAAATGGACAGTACCTGCTCTAGTAGGAATGTGGTCAGTAATGCTTAAGAATGAATGAGAATACATAAATGAATATTTGAACTCTATGATCAAAAAAAAAAAATCCCTTCGAAATGCTTCAATCCTAGAGTCCTCGAGAGTTGTAATTACTCTTGGTAGTGTTCTAACCCCAATTTTTCCTCTTTCAGCAAAAATCAAGAAGCCAGCCAACAGTAATGAACAGAAGGACTCAAATGTGACTGTTATGTTGATTATTTCTTGGAAAATGGTGTGTTAGAAACTCATTAGCAGCATGTTTTCTCAAAGAAACCAAAGAGTTTCACAGTCCCTTTCCTCTCTATTATCTTGTGATATTTCTATATCCTTTTGCTGATACATCAGTGAAAAAATTTAACACTGGACTTCATTTTATCTCCTCACTTCTGTGTAAACCAACTGATGGGTAAGTAATTATGGGTCAAATTATGGGTCAAACAGGAGGTTATGCATATCACTTTTATCTGTGATTGACACACATGTCATTTTGTTATAAGAAGTTTATTGTTCCACCATTTTTTCTAATGTGGAATTTACTATTTTTTTAATGGTCTTGGTGATGAGTACCAAACTGCTTCACAAGGAGTAAATGAAGTGTCTATTCCTTCCTCTATAAAGTTCTCTGAAAGTGTTGCTTCTTATCAATGGCATAGAGAAGTTATATTTTAGGTTCTTCAGTTTGAACGCTGAGGAAATGTTGTGGTTCGATTATAGGGAAAAATCTGTCAGATGTGGTAGACACATCTGTAGAAACCTGTGGACAATAACCAATTGTCACTATTTTGTTCATGAAAAGAAATGAGTTTTTTGTTGTTGCTTTGTTTTGTTTCATTTTACCTCCACTCAGAGTCCTGGACTATATTCAGGAGACAATGAAGATTAACACAGCTTCTGCTGCCTCTCAGATTTGCTGTCCATGCTGTGTCCCCTTCTTTGTCTTAGATTCATCCCATTAAGTATCAGCATTCTTGTGTTTTGTCTTCACTGGAAACACTGTTCACTCTATGGATATTTTTTTTCTCATTTAATAGCTAAGGCATAGAAGCAACCAAAATGTCCATTGACAGATGAATGGATAAAGAAGATGTGGTACATATATATAATGAAATACTACTCAGCCATAAAAAAGAATGAAATAGTGCCATTTTCAGCTACATGGAGATGATCATACTAAGTGAAGTAAGTCAGGCAGAGAAAGACAAATATCATGTGATATCACTTATATGTGGAATCTAAAAAAAATGATACAAGCGAAGTTATTTATGAAACAGAAACAGTCTCACAGACGTAGAAAACAAGTTTATGGTTACCAAAGGGGAAAGAGTGGGAAGAGTGATAAATTAAGAGTCTGGGATTAACATATACACACTACTATATATAAAATAGATAACCAGCAAGGACCTATTGTATAACACAGCAAACTACACCCAATATCCTGTAATAACCTAAAATGGAAAAGAATCTAAAAAATTATATATAAATATGTATATATATATGTACATATATATATATATATATATACACATACATATATAACTGAATCAACTTGCTGTACCCCTGAAACAGTACATTGTAAACCAACTATAGTTCCATTTTAAAAAGCAATAAAAAGTTAAAAAAAAATAATGAATCATTGTAGCACACGTACACACTATAAGTTCACAGTTCTTCTTATGCTCCTGTGTATGAGATGCCAGACTGGAAGATGGAGTTGCAGAGGTGGAAGGCATGGTGTCTTCCCTTGAAGCAGGAGGTGCACAGGTAAGCAGTGACTGCACAGTGAGAATCACCATGGAGAGCTAGGTGAGCTCAACAGAGAAGTCTGGGTGCAAACAGGTGCTGAACGGAGGCTTCTCTGATGAGTAGAGCAGCTGGTGCCATGGGGTTGGGAGAAGAGAGGTAATCAAAAGATTCTTGTGAAAGGATATGATGTCTTAGCTGAGTCTCAAATCATAATAGGCATAGCCAAGAAAACATGTCAAGAATGTGCAAAGGCTTCAAAAGGTGTTTTTCCTATTTGGGAAACTTGTTGTCTTGAGAGGGTTAGAGCACCAGGTGTGCACAGTGAGAGGCAGGAGATGAGTCATGGGAGCTCAGCGAGGGATACAAGTCAACACAGCTAACCTTTCAATTCTCTGTCTTCAGGGTAGGAGACTATACTTCTTAGGCAAAAACATGGCACCTGCCCTTGGAGAAGCCTCTGAGCTTCTTTGTGAGAAAGGTAGGGATGAAGAAGAAGGGGTGAAAAGGTAGGGAAGCAATGAGAGGGGAAAGCTGGTCTCGGCGGGGCAGACACATCAGAAATGACTTCAGGAGAAAGAGGATACTTTTTAAAGTTTGTACATAAAAGCTTACAGTAGGTTCATCATGGGTCCAATTTTTACTTCTTTTTAATATTTTTTTATTGAAGTATAGTTGATTTACAATGTTGTTAGTTTCAGATGTACAACCATCTGATTCTGTTATATATATGTATATCTATTCTTTTTCAGATTCTTTTCCATTACAGTTTATTACAAGATACTGAGTATAGTTCCCTGGGCTATACAAGAGGTCCTTTTTGGTTATCTATTTTATATATAATAATATGTATATGTTAATCCCAAACACGTAATTTATTCCCTCCCTCTCCCCTTTGGTAACCATAAGTTTGTCTTCTATGTCTGTAAGTCAGTTTCTGCTTTGTAAATAAGTTCATTTGTATTATTTTTTTAGATTCCACATAAAAGTGATATCATATGATATTCGTCTTTCCCTGTCTGACTTACTTCTCTTAGTATGATCATCTCTAGGTCCATCCATGTTTCTGCAAATGGCATTATTTCATTCTTTTTTATTTCTGAGTAATATTCCATTGTATATATGCACCACATCTTTATCCATTCATCTGTCAATGGACATTTAGGTTGCTTCTATGTCTTGGCTATCAATTGTTACTGCTAATTGTACTGAGCAAGATAAACTTCATGAGGGAGACCAGAACCACAAGACTAAGTGCTCCAGAGTTTTCTCCAACAGCCTTGTCTTACTTGGCCTTCTGATCTTCTGTGGACCCCACTATGCTAGCCCTGTGTCTGGACACGATTTTCTCCTGCTCTGTTCTGAGCTCCTGAAGGTCAGAGTTCATCTCTTCAATCACTAGTACCTAGCACAGCCCTGGCACACAGAGGTTGCTCAGAAAATGCACAAAAGAATTAAAAGAACATCAGGGGCTTGGAAACTGATTGAGACAACAATTCTGCCTACAGCGTTTTTTTTCTCACAACATAATGTACATAATTGTGCATGAAGGCAGCAGTGAGGCAAAAATCATGGATAAGTTGTAACAAAGAGAAGAAACAAACTGAATTTTAAAAACTGAAGCAAGGCAGAGCCGATAATAATTTGAAACCTGGAATAATACATGTGGAAAACGGGGGGGAGGGTGGAGGAAATATTTCTATGGGACATGGAATGAGCTGAATGTATTAGAGAATAAAGAGAGACAAAGAAAGGCAGATGAGGTTTCTTTCGGGGGTGGAGGGGAAGAAGCACATGGAGATCTAGGGGCAGAATGAAGAAACCTGCCAGCCCTCCCTACCCCCCTCACCCCACCAAGACTACAACATAAGGTTCTGTATCAACTTCTACAATCCACATTTCCCTGGGTTTTGAATAATCGGGAGCTCTGAGGTCAACCTCTGGGAAGGCATTTATAGAAAGCCCAGGCATTAAAATGATGGTGTCTATTGAATGAAGTAGTTTGCTAACTGGAGCCACTGCCCCACACTTCTCTGTCCTGCCTGGAGAGGTCGCCATGACATATTCTTCTTATGGTAGCAATAGTTAAAGTAAGTAGAGGCAGAATATTTGAGTTCTTTCTCTGGTTTCTCTATCCACTGTAGGTATGAATAGAGCTTTATAATGTGAACTCATAAATCCTGTAATCAAATTTAAAAATATTTGTTCTGGGCTTCCCTGGTGGCGCAGTGGTTGAGAGTCCGCCTGCCGATGCAGGGGACACGGGTTCGTGCCCCGGTCCGGGAAGATCCCACATGCGGCAGAGCGGCTGGGCCCGTGAGCCATGACTGCTGAGCCTGCGCATCTGGAGAGAAGCCACAAGAGTGAGAGGCCCGCGTACCGAAAAAAAAAAAAAAAAAAAAAAAATTGTTCTTCACAGGCACTAAGTGAGCAGAAGCTCTAAGAAAAATCATATCATAAGCTCTATGCTTTTAAAAAAGTGGTTAATTTTCAAGAAGGGTTATATATCAAGCTGCTTAAAATATTTCTTTTATGTCCCAACCTTTTATTTTTGTTGCCCTGATTTTTGTGCAAAATATGACAGAATGGATCATCAAACTCTCAAAAGCATCATTAAGTAAAACATAAAAGATGCAGTTTATCAGGTTTAGTACTGAAAAAATATATATTTATATAAATATATTCACTGTCCAAAAAGAATCTATCTTGCATACATCTATCTTGGGTAGATTACCATTCTACATTTATTGACTGTCCCTTCATCCTTCTGGTTAAATCATTTATTTACTTTGACATCGCTGATAAGATTACCAGAACCATAAACTTTAATTGAAGAAGAACCTAGTACTTTTTTAATGAACCACAGAAAAAACAATAATAAAAGGTGTACACTTTAATAACAAGTCTGATTATCTCACCTTGCAGTTGAGGGGTAGGGAGTGTCCAATCATCCTTCAAATACTACTGCAAAGAAATGACCAGATCTATGCAACAACACCGCTGTGCAATGAGATGAAGTAAACATGATTGCAAAAGCATTCACCTTTATCAAGGCACTGGGTTTCTGTTCGAGAGTTTCTACTTCAAACTGGAAAAGATAAATGAAGCAAGCATAGCATGGAAAAGATAAATAAAAAGCTTATTGTTGGGGTATACTTAGCTAGTCCATAGAAAATTCTACATTTCAGATTTATTATGACTTGATGGCCATAAGGAGGGCTGTGTCAGCAGAGAGCAGAGCACCAGTGCCTAGAAGATAGTAGACACCCAATAAATATTTCCTGAATACACTTCTCCTCTCCACTTTCATTGAAGGAAGGGAAAACAAAATAAAAATAATCCACCAAAATTAATTGGACATCTGTTGTTTTTATATAAAAGAGCAAGCGGTGATATTTGGTTTTAGAACCGATGTGCATTTATTTTGTGTTCTACTAAATATAAAAAAGCATTAAATACATTGTAAGATAATTCAGTAATCTACAAAGATCTGGTGGCCCTGTGTGTCAAGCATTACAATAAAAGCTGTAGATCATTCATTCAAGAATAAGTAAGGCAGAGACCCTTCCCTTGAAGTAAGATAAGATGATGATATATTACTTGTATGCAACCTGTATCTATAAAGCAGTGGTTTATGTTTTAATGTGCATAAACCCAACTTAGGTGTTTGGATACATGGAGATCACTCACCACCAACACCCTTCAGGTAATCTGATTCAGTACATCTGAGGTTAGCCCCAGGAATCTACATTTATAACAAATGCTCTAAATAAAGGTGAAATAAAAGTTTATAACTTGGGCAGCGTTTCTTAAACCTAATTGCATATTAAAATTCCTTTATGATCTTTATAAAAATTCCAATGTTTTTTCCCCACACCCAAAATCCTAATTGAATTGTTTTTCATGTAGCATTTTTGAAAGATGCTCAGGTTATTCTAAGGCACACTCAGGACTGAGGAACACTGCCTTAAGAGAACCAGAACAATGAGGTTAAGAACCCCTGGCAGATATCTTACATTGTGTGGGTCCTACATTTTCAGATGTGACCCCACTTCCTAGAACCTAATTTGCTATCGTATCATCATAATCATAGAAATCATTGGCAGTAGAATAGTTACTTTTTATTTTACTTTTGCTTTTTATATTTCACTCATTCTTGTGCTTTACATAGGGATGATTATGTTTAATCTTCCCAATCAGTCTCTGGAGAGGGACAAAGAAATCTACACTTTAAATACGCATTCCAGATAATCGTTATATATATTAACTTTGAGAGCCATTACCTCTCATTACTTTCTCTTCAAAACTGCAGTGTAATCCTTTTTTTTCCCCCAGTATGATTTATTTTTTTAAGTCTGAGGATAGATTACCTTGCTTGAAGCTCTCAGAGGCTCCCCATTACCCCGAGGTAGATTGTGAGGATTAAAAGAGAACAGCTGTATGTAAAGCAACTTGAGGGTCTAGAATCCAGTAAGTATAAAATCTGACCTCCAGTTATACATATATATATATACATATATGTATGTATATATATATATATGTATACTTTTACAGATTCTTTTCCTTTATAAGTTACTACAAAATATTGAGTATAGTTCCCTGTGCTATACAGTAGTAGGTCCTCGTTGTTTATCTATTTTATATATAGTAGTGTGTATATGTTAATCCCAAACTCCTAATTTATCCCTCCTCCCCCTTGCCATTTGGTGACCATACATTTTTTTCTATATCTGGGGACCTATTTCTGTGTTGTAAATAAGTTCATTTGTGTCATATTTTGGATTCCACATATAAGTGATATCACATGATGTTTGTCTTTCTCTGGCTTACTTCACTCAGTATGATAATCTCTAGGTCCATCCATGTTGCTGCAAAAATCACTTTGTTGTACACCTGAAGCTAACACAACATTGTAAATCAACCATACTTCAATTAAAAAAAATACCTTAGAAAAAAACAAGCAAACAAAAAAATCTGACCTCCAAAAGCCAGTTTATCTCTCAAGTAAAATATAATGGCTTCACCATCACCACCCCCCCACACACACAAACACACACACACAAACTCTAAACCCTTTGCAGAACCACACATACCCTCTGAAGCTTCAGATCTTACCAGTTGTTTCTCCATCCGCTTTAAAGTCTTTCTCACTCTGCCACCCACTTGCTCTCTGTTCTCAGTTTAGTTGTCTGCCAGCCTTGATATTTTTAATGTGCAATGGACATCCTGGCCAGTTCTGTGTCCTGGAAAAAGGGGTCCTGGATGTTCTAAGTGGATAGCAGGGTATGAACGTATAAACAGGAATTTAAAGGTGGAGGTGCGTGTGTGTGTGTGTGTCTGTGTGTGTGTGTGTGTGTGTGTGTGTGTGAGAGAGAGAGAGAGAGAGAGAGAGAGAGAGAGAGAGAGGTCAGTGAAGGGCACTGATTGACTAAGGTAGAAAGCCTGTCTTGGGAGAAGATTGATTTCCATCAATCAATCTAATGGTAATGACATATTTCACTGGGTAAACAAATTCTTTAACCAGACAATTGCTCTTTTCATGTCTGTAGGTTAGTTGAGGACCCAGGTAATGCAGCTTCTCACTGGCTTAGTGGTGTTTTTATTTTCCAGGGAAAAATTCTACTTCTGATTCTGCAATGATAGTGAATTGCAAGGCCCCAATGCATTGGACTGTGAATGCTATCCTCTCCCAGGTTAGTGCTTCGATAAAAACTAAGCAACGTGGTCAATGTAGAGTCACATAATTAGAGACAGCAAGTTGAAAGCAATCTTTGGAACTATCAAATCCGCCCCCTTCTTGTACAGATGAAGAACCAGGTCCATGGTACTAATCTTCTCTAGGAACTAGGTCACCAGCCAGCTGTACTCCATTGTGAATAAGAAACAACTTTGTCCAGAAAGAAGTCTTTATCGAAGAAGAAAGATGAAAAAGTTGCATTTGATCATGGGCTAATAATGTCAGCATAAAGCCAAAGAGTGTTAATAAATTCAAAACCATCCCACGGATCTAGAATGGTCAAGGGAGGCTAGAAGATAAAAGCTGATTTTGACTTGTTCAGATTGTGCCCTACTTTTGTCAGCCGTGGTCTCCTGTACATCTCCCTCTGGTCATCATTGCTTTGCCAAGTTATGATATTGATTCTTATTTGGTGGGTCAAGTATTAAAAGAGAGCTTGCTCCCTTCTCTCTGCAATTCTGACATGTATTCTCTAATAGTCAGAGAAACTACATCTTCTTTCACCCTTTTTTTTCTGGCTAACTGAGCTAGACTACCATTATTTTATAAAGCTGGCTTTACTCCTTGAAATCCTCTGGAAGAGAGAAAAGGTATATAGTTAAGAAAGTAGATAAGAATTATAAAAGCTACAGGAGTAAAATAATTTTAATTTGTGACACAGGTTGTCAAACTGTTCAATAATCAGAGGTCTGATTTAACATTCCCACTCGTTAGAGGGAATGTTAAATATCATAAAGTCTTGGGACTCCTCCAAAACACAAGATGGGGCCATCTAGGACTGGGGAGGGTGGGAGTGGGGAGAAATGGGAGTGACTGCTAATGGGTATGGGGGTTCTTTTTTTGGATGAAAGTGTTCTAAAATTATAATATTATAGTGATGTTTGCACAACTCTGTGAGTATACTGAAAGCTCTTGATTTGTACACTTTAAATGTATAAATTGTACAGTAGATGAATTATATCTCAATAAAGCTATTAATTTTTTAAAAGGGTACTTTTCAAGTCCATGTGCACAGAAGCCAAAAGGGTCAGATAGAAACAGGTACTGTTCATGTTTCTGATCATCTCCAGCAATGTTTTCAACACAGTCATTGTCATTTCAGTAACTATTAATTACTATACACCGTAGCTCATCTGAGAAGCTGCTTTCAGCAAGCAATTGACTTTATTTAGCTGTGACTCTTTGCTGTGGAAATTAATTACATATAATAGGCATTCCCTCATCTCCAAGTCACCCAAGAGTTGAAGCCAATGGAAAGAAGTGATTGCATTTAATGGGAGTAGCTATTTCTAAAAGTTGATGTACAGTTTCTCATTTATTAGGGGAGAGAGTTCTCTCTACTTCCACACATGAATGTTATCTTTAACCAAATTTATACTGTGGTTGCAATAATACCATTTACTATTATTTCAGAATTATAGATTGATTATACAAGCCAGCAGCTTTTAATAAGCCCACATAAATAATAGCTAGCGTTGTCATTAATTAAATATTACTAAAGTCTTTCCTTTCTTTGTGTATGCTTGCCTTATCATGCCAAGAGATTGTAATCTTCTGTTTATTAAATGACAGTAAATGCATAAAAGGGATGGAGATAAATAGCTTCCTAGATATTTTCAATATTGTGCTGTCATTCCTACGTGACACGTGATTTTGCATGAATAATGAATGTGGTGAAATGGGATTTGTTTCTGCACATTTTAATTAAACATAAGATGAAGGACCACAGAGAAGAGAGTCTGATCACTTGAATTACTGGCCCTTTATACCACGTGATTTGAGAGGCGGGATGGTCTGATTTTGTTTTAGTGTCTGACGTGTTAGTGTGAAGCCCAGTATTACCTAAGCTGTTTGATCAAAGGCAACTTAATTAACCTCTCTGAGACAGTTTCCAAATATGCAATAATATGGATAAGGCACTAATCTGCTGGAGTTTTTGTGAAGATTACATATAAAAAACCTTTCCCAAAGCACCTAATACGATAAATCGGAAGTATCAAAATGTTAGTTTCACTTAATTTCATTTGAAAGATGCTCCTAAGAGTGTTGTATGCAGTCTCTTCTATAACCCATCATGTTCTTGAAAGTCCACCATTAAATCTTATTTCTTTTAGAGCCTTTAAGTCATTTTAGTTATGAAGAATAACTAAAGTTTGAGGAAGTACACACATTAATACACTGCTGGTGTATACATTGCTGGTGACTGTGTAAACTGAAATGTATTTTCTGGAGAGTGATTTAGACATAAAAATGTTCAGATCTCTTAAATTAGATGCTCAGTTCTAAATACCTATCCTAGGTTGTAACAAGACATGTGGGCCAAGCTTTAGGCACAAATACATTAACCACAGCATTATTTATAATATAAAAAATAGGATTATCTGAATTTCCAACTTTAGGTGCATTAAATAAGTTTTGGTAGATCTCTAGCAGCCATGCTGCTCTCTAGTTCTATGCCCCCTCTTCACACTCTGAGGGGATGTATGTAGGAAGCCATACCTGCCATTTATTGGAACAAGCAGATTACCACAAATCAACAAGTTCTTAGCACCAGGATGAAAATTCTTATTATAGTTATTTCCTAGAATATTTGAATACTTTCTCTACTGTAGAGCTCCAAAAACACACACACACACTCTCTGTCTCTCTGAAAAAAAAATATATATATATATATATTCTCTTTTGATGGGAAAATTTAAACCATTTACATTTGAAGCAATTATGAATAAGTGAGGAACACAGCAAGAGAGGAAAAATGGAACAAGAGAACTACAAAACAGTCAGAAAACAACCAGCTGACATTTGTAAGTCTCTCTTGAGAGATAGGTGATAGACAGACAGATGATAGATAGATGCAACTACATCTAAATAGATATATAAAACTTTTCATTAAATTATACGCTATAAAAATATCATGAAATTTTTATTTACAAACTTCTTTCCAGGGACTCTAGGAGAAAATTGCTCTGAACTTTAAAACAGGCTTTCATACTGAGATCTTATTTGTTGATATTTTTGCAGACAGCAGAGAAGACCTTATAAGGTGGGCTTCTCAGAAGAGGACCGTCTATACATTGCCCATCTTAGAGGTGGGATTATTCCTCCAAAGTTGCTACTAAACAGTCACCATGTGCACAGGAAATTTGCTTGAGCTCCACTATTTAGTCATGTTTTTAGATCTTACATATAAGTGATATCACATAATATTTGTCTTTGTCTGACATACTTCACTTAGTATGATAATCTCTAAGTCCATCCATGTTGCAGCAAATGGAATTATTTCATTCTTTTTTATGGCTGAGTAATATTCCATTGTATATATGTACCACATCTTTTTATTATAAATAAGTGTATATTTTTATGATGTCTATCACACGTACTAAAGAATATATATAAATATATATGTAAAATATATGATAAAATTAATAACATCAATATGACTGCACAGTTATTATTGCTGCATAGTGAATTACCCCAAGACCCTGTAACAGGAAATGGACCATTTTATTCTGCTCATGATTGTGTGAGCAGGAATTTGGACCCCAGTGTTGATGGCTTGTTTTTGTGGGGCAAGTTTTGGAGCCTTCAAAAACTGGCAAGTTTTGGAGCCTTCAAAAACTGGCAATGATTACACAGCTTGGGTCTAAACTCATCAGAATGATCAGTAATTCTCAAGACAATGCTTAGGCTTTGAAGTCTCCAAGACTGGAATTCATTAGTTCAGCACCTACATATGTCTTGGCTTCCTGACATCATGGCAGCCTCAGGGTACTCAGACTTCAGGGCTCCAAGAACAAGTTTTCTAGTGAATAGGTAAGAGGCTGCAGCACATTTTCCGACTTAGTCTTGAAACTTTCAAGACATTTATTGGTCAAAGTAGTGACAAGCCCACCAAGTTTCAAGGGTAGGAGATCTAGAGCTCACCTCTTTACATGAAGAGTGGCAAAGTGAGAAGTATTTGTCAGATGGGAGACATTGTTGCAGACGTCTTTGGAAAATAGCCACCATCCAGTCTCAAAGCAGACCATTACCACTACCTCTGAATCTTGCCATGATTACTTTCTCTTGCCTTAGACCAGTGGTCCCCAACCTTTTTGGCACCAGGGACCGGTTTTGTGGAAGACAATTTTTCCATGGACCATGGGTGGGGGGTGGGGGGGTAGGGTTTGTTCAGGTGGTAATGCGAGTGAAGGTTCAGGCAGTAATGTGAGTGATGGGGAATGATGAGGAGTGGCAGATGAAGCTTCACTCACTCCCCCACTGCTCACCTCCTGCTGTGTGGCCTGCTTCCAAACAGGCCGCGGACCACTACCAGTCCGCCGACCACTACCAGTCCACGGACCAGGGGCTGGGGACCCCTGTCCTAGACAGGTAACAATTTTTGTGAATCTCCTCAGCTATTTGTTATCCTTAAATCATATA
Source organism: Grampus griseus (assembly GCF_964374135.1). Classification (NCBI taxonomy): domain Eukaryota; kingdom Metazoa; phylum Chordata; class Mammalia; order Artiodactyla; family Delphinidae; genus Grampus; species Grampus griseus. Next base: position 107,680,894 of record NC_139001.1, read on the forward strand.
TTACTTTACTTCATCAGTTATTAATCTCTATCAACTCTGTAAACATGATGGATGTAGTAGTTCTAAAACATAACTGCAAATTCTTTGCCATTTGCATAGAAATGAAGAGCTAGAGTCTAATCCCTGCCCTTCGAATATAAACTTGTTTAGTGATTGATTCTAACGAATAGAATGTAGCAGAATGGGCAGTGTGATTTCTGAGGCAGCTTCATAAAAGACTATGCAACTTCTACCTGGCTTTCTCTTGAAACATGTGTTTTGAAGACCAAAACTGCCATGTAAGAAGTCCAGTTCTGAACCACCATGTTGCGGGTATCATGTAGAGAGGCCACATGGAGTGAAGAGAAAGATGCCTGAGAAAAACAGCTCTTTTAGGTCTCAGCTGTTTGAGTTTCCCAAGTTCAGGCACCAGATATGGGAGTAAGGAAGGTTTTGCGTTGACTCAAGATCCTCTAGTCATTTATTACTGCCACATTATCCTTTGAGCAAGAACCACTAAACTAGACCCGAGCAACCATTAGCACTGCAAGAAATAATACTAATCATTGATTATTTTATGGATGGTTAATGTAATGTTTGGTCAAAAATAATTTGGACCTGATGAAATAGATATCAATATATCTATATATATAAATATATCAATATATATCTATCTATCCATCTATCTATTTGAAGATGGGGTATTTTTAATTATGTTCTGTATTCTTTTATCTTAATTTGTGGTTTCATTTTTCTTTCATTCCTAGGGTTAATTCTGTAAGATACTTTTCCTATGTATTTTTCCATTTCATCTAGGTTTTTGAATTTATTTGTAGAGTTGTCTAAATTAAATTTATTCTTTTTTGATCATTGTCTGTGCTTTGTCTTCTTATGATGTTGTTTATTAGTCTTTTCTTCCTTTTTTTTTATTATGTAGTTGGTGATTTGGCATTTACAAAATATTTTGAAGTGCTTTACTAAGATTTATTTATAAGTTTTCTGTATTTTTGTATTCTTTCTCATTAATACTTCCTTATATATTTGTAATTTATATCTTCTAATTTCATAGGTTCAGTTTCATTATTTTCTAATTTTTAGTGTTTCATACACATTTTCATCCTTATTGAGTTAGCTATACCATACTAAAATATTTCTCCTAGTGATAGCTTTAGCTCTATGCCACAGATTGTATTCTGTGTAATCATTTTCATAATTTTTAAATTTTATGTATTTTCATTCTGTAGTTTAATTTTCACCTATAGACGTTTAGTGTTATCTTGTATTATTCCAAGGTATATGGTCTTTTAGAAAATAACATTTTGTTCTAGTTTATTGTCTTTTTGTCAAATAGTAGTACTATTTTCTAGTAGCGCGGTTGTCTTGTAGTACTGTTGTTTAGCAGTCAGAGAATTTTATTTGAGTTATTTTTATTTTTTGGAATATATAGATGTTTTCTCTATCATCTTATAATCATCAGTTTCCATAAATGTTTCTTTTGCCCTTGAAAAATGATATATTATTTATAATTGGTATTCAGGTTTTGATATATGTTTAAAAGAGCTAACATTTTTGTCCATTGGAACTACCTTTATTAAGGGAAGTATATTAAATTCTAGTATTAATATGCGTCTGTGTTTTTACTTTTGTGTCATGTGATTTCTACTTTGTGAAAATTATTTTTATATCTTTGAAAAAATATTAATGAACATTAAACATATTCATTGTGACACTTTATCTTTTCAAAGTGTCCTTCTTTGCCTCTGCTAATGCTTTTGTTTGAATTCTCTTGTCACACATCAAGACTGAAATACTGCTTTCTTCTTGTTTTCTTTGCCTGATGTAGTTGTTTTATTTTTAACCATTCTCAATCTCTTTGCTTTACATGCATTTCTTATAGAGTGTTTGATTATACTTTCTAAGCAAATCTGAGAAATTTAAAATTTTTGATTATTGATATTGAGCCATTTACATTTACTAGTGTGATTGATATATCTTCTTCCAGTTATTTTCATATTTTATATCACAGCCACTCTATAAAAATATGTGTATAAACTAATAAGCAGACATACAGAGATACACATATTATACACACATTCATTCCTTTACTATGTAATCTATATTGTTTACTCTTTGGCATTTATTTTTTACATTTAGAAAGAACTATACCTATATACATATGTAATTTTCCTACTGATTATCTTTATACTAATATCTTCAGATCTTGCTTTCTGTAAATGGAGTCAAATGATTTCCTATTGTGACTAATATTGAAATTAATATTGAAATTTCCTTACTGTCCTTCTCTCCTAGCATCCTGTTCAAAAAACTACATTTCTACTCCAGTAAATACCTATAAGGAAATTACATAGCTTATTTTAGTTTCAAGATGGCATTAGATTTCTATGAGTATTTGATCCTTCATATTTTTTTGTCGGTTTTGAAATGAGTTCTCCCTTCCATGTTCCAACTTTTTAAGTCAGTTATAGTGAAAGGCATATAGCAGGGTGTGCAAGAAATTATGCAACACAGAGTTGGAATGTAGCACTAACGAAAACATTTCAGGTTTGTTGGCAAGTCTTCTTCACTGGTTCTTCATCCATTCCCTCCACAATACAAATCAAGAACACTAGCAATCTCCATTAGTGTTAGCCACATTGGTTTCCGTAGTCTGCTGCTCCACATTATTTTAATTAGTGTGCTGTGAAAAATATACTCTATGTTAAACTCCCAGGAAAGATAAATGAGTGTCTTTATGTTAAGACCCTTCAGAGAATCAAATAGGCTAAATTGCATAGCAAATCTCCAGGAGGAAGATTTAGCATCCAGTATACCCCAAAGTTATGTGACTATGAATTCCCTTTTCTCAGAGTACTCACTAAACTCTCCTGAACTAACCTTTTGTGAACATAGTTTTAAAGACGCTGATCTCCATCAAGAGATTTAAGAGGTAGTATGAGCAAGCCACTATTCTGTATCCCAGCTGAGAAACTGCAGGAATAAGCCACTCTATTGAAAGATATTAAACAATGTTCTTATCTGAAACATTCATTTGCCTCTGTTGATTTACACTGGGTTGACTAGCTTCCTGGAAATAAAATGTTTAAACCTTGTTTACCTTTAAAGTAATATTGTATCAGTCAAGATTTTGGGTTCCAGGCAAGGTAAACAGACCCTGATTACATTAAAACCAAGAGATTTGTTTTAAAATATCATAGAGACGTAGTGAATGGACTTGAGGACATGGGGCGGGGGGAAGCTGGAGCGAAGTGAAAGTAGCATCGACATATATACACCACCAAATTAAAATATTTAGCTAGTGGGAAGCAGCAACATAGAACAGCGAGATCAGCTCGGTGCTTTGTGATGACCTAGAGGCGTGGGATAGGGAGGGTGAGAGGGAGGCTCAGGAGGGAGGGGATATGGGGACATTGTGTGCATATGGCTGATTACTTTGTTGTACAACAGAAACTAACACAGTATTGTGAAGCAATTATACTCCCATAAAGATCTATTAAAAAAAATATCATAGCTCAACATATTGATGGGAATGTGGAAAATAAGCTTGGTTTGCAGGCAGGCACTGTAGAAGACCTGCATGGTTAGAAAGAAGGTAACACAACACCCAGCTTTTATTAGATAGTGTTTAAACTGTTGCTGCCACAACTGGCATCAATGTCCCTGCACGCTGATGCCACGATGAGTCGTTGAATGGATTCTAATCAACCCTAGCCTCACTTACTCCAGATTTAACATTTCATGAGGACTCTACAATGGACTCCCCATTTCATGGGGATAAGCCTTATAAAGACAGTCTTATCTGTCTTTTTCCCTTAGTGGCAAGAACTAATAAGAGAGATGATCTGGTTCCCAGAGTTTCATGGTGGTGGTGGTGAACACCTGTCTCCCATCAAGGCTACACACTTGTGGATGGATTTCCTCAAAATCTTCCATTTGAAGACTTGAATGCCAAGCAGCTAAAAAAATAAATAAATGAGTCAGATTTTCCTGTGGATTATTATAACTGTATCTGAAGGACTTGGATAGACCTGAGAGAGGGCTTAGAATAAAAAGGACAAGAAAAACCCACAGAGAAACTTCACCACGAGGTAATAGATGTCATCAAATGAACTAAATGCTGAAACTATGCATTGGAGAGTTCTCTTGAAAATATTTGTGTTGGAGGTGCCATGAAAAATTAGACTACATAGTCAAGCAAGTGGTAGTGCAGAGTCATCGAGATTTGGACATGCATGTTCATATAATAATTTATGTATCCAAGGCTGTGAAATATAAAACACAGTTTTCAGTATATTTATCCAGTCATTAATTCCCTCATTTATTTATTGAATTAGCAACCCAATTATTCAATGTGGGGATATTGTCATGAAGATAAAAGACTCTCTTTGAGGAGTTTGAGAGATTCAACATGAAAGCACATCAATACAGCACAGGATGATAAATGAAATAATGTATTCAACAAACATTTATTGAGCACTGATTATGTGCTATGCATCTGGGGGATACAAATATTCAATACTTTGTGATGACTTTCAAAGGACTCCAGTTAGTGATGAAAATAAATGCATAAATAATTACAGTAATTACAGTCCTGTGTAAGTGCAATAATAGGAATACAGACAATGGTAGCACAGAGATGATTTAATAGACTGTAATGCACATTAGAGCAAGTATGTGGCAATTATTAAGTGCACTGGGTGAAAAATAGTAATAATCTTTTCTAATTTGTCAGGTTAAAAAGTTTACTGATTTTAATTTTCCTCTCACAGCAAATTGTCCTTTTATTGAAAAGTCTCCCTGGCTTCAGTCCCCATGTTATAAAACACTTTAGCATTAAATAGCCTTTAGTCAGCAACATGGGATAACTCCAAGTTACCCTGGGAGAGGGAATTCCATTTGAGATTTGGCATTTATACTTGCACTGAATGGAAGAGGGGTCAATGAAACTATTTAGATGAAAAATATACTGTATTATATTATCCTCATTATTCATATTATCAGCTTTAGAGATAAAAGCCTAATTATGTCCCAGTCTCAACTGGCAAATCTTATTTTTGCCTAGATGGATTCATTTGTTTATCCAAATAAATACTTTTTGAACAGCATCTCTGTACCAGGCCTGCACTGGACACCTATATCACACAGAAGAATTTAACACAGACATGGCTTTGAGGTTCTAAGAAAATTACTACAATATTATTAGGTATTAAGTACAAGGGCAATTGTTTGTTCTAAGAATGTGCAGAGGAAAGTACAGTTCTGCCTGGAAGACCAGAGGAGCCCACATTTTACTTGTGGGTTTACAGCAGCAGAGCAATGCCATAATGACTTCTTATGGGAAAAATCAGGAAAAAAAGAAAAGGTTAAGAAGCTATACACAGGGACAGTGGGTGAGGAGCTCGTTGTATGCTTTTCCTAATGAAACAATCACTGAACTGCTGAAAAATATTTCAAAAACTAACAAACAAAACTAAAACAACTATTCAGTGTCTGGAAATTTTCCTAAGGGCATACAGAAAATGGAGACATATATTTAAGAAAATCTATTAAATCTCGGTAAGAACCGTGAGTCTGTGGTATGATGATGTCTATTTCCTCCCAGCTCAGGGTAAAGGGAGCTCTACATTGGATGTGTGTGGCCAAGAACATGGGGTTCCCATTCACACCAGCTGCCTGTCTAGGGCTATAGTTTCACCCCAGGAAGGACAGGTCACTTTTATCTCTCACCTTCTTCCCAGGTCTGTCTTATGAGTCCTTTATTATTCCAGAGAGATATGGCCATGAAGACTGGGGTTCCTTAAATATTCTTAACATGACAATGCTCCTTAAATTGATTTAAGGATTCAACATGGTCTCTGTCAAAATCCCAGCTTCCTCCTTTGCATAAATTGTCAAACTGATCCTAAAATTTATGTGGCAATTCAAAGGATGCGTAATAGCCAAAAAAATCTTGAAAGGGAAAATCAAGGTTAGGAGACTCACAATACTTAATTTCTTTTTTCCGCCCCTGGATTACTGAGGTATAATTGACAAATAAAATTGTAATATATTTTAAAAGTACAACATGATGGATTGATATACCTACATATCGTGAAAGGATTTTTACAACCATTTAATTAACATACCAATCAGCTCACAGAGTTATTTTTCCCTTTTCTTTCTTTTTTCTTCCTTTTTCTTTTCTTTCTTTTTACTTTCTTTCTTTCTTTCTTTCTTTTTTTTTGTGAGACTACTTAAGATCTACTTTGTTAACAAATTTCAGTTGCACAATGCAGTATTATTAACTATAGTCACCATGCTATGCATTAGATCCTCAGAACTTATTCACCATATTCACCATATAGCTGGAAGTTTGTACCTTTTTACCAACCTCATTTCCCCTAAACCATAGGCCTTGACAACCATCATTCTACTCTCTGTTTCTATGAATTTGACATATATATATATATATATATACACACACACATATATATACACACATATATATGTGTATATATATATATATGTGTGTGTGTGTGTGTGTGTGTGTGTGTGTATTTCACACATAAGTGAAGCCATGCCATATCTGTCTTTCTCTCTCCGCCTATTTCACTTATGTCCTCCAAGTTCAGCAAGGTCACACATGCAGGACTTCTTTCTTTTTCTTTTAAATTAATTTATTTATTTTTGGCTGTGTTGGGTCTTCATTGCTGCGCATGGACTTTTCTCTAGTTGCGGTGAGCTACTCTTCATTGTGGTATGTGGGATTCTCATTGTGGCGGCTTCTCTTTTTCCAGAGCACGGGCTCTATGTGCACGGGCTTCAGTAGTTGTGCCACATGGGCTCAGTAGTTGTGGCACACGGGCTTAGTTGCTCCACGGCATGTGGAATCTTCCCAGACCACAGCTCAAACCCATGTCCCCTGCATTGGCAGGCGGATTCTTAACCACTGCACCGCCAGGAAAGTCCCAGGACTTCTTTCTTTTTAAGGCTGAATCATATTCCATTATATCTGTATGTGTATGTATATATATTTTTTTCTTTTTCCTTATTTCAAGACCACCTACAAATGTACAGTAACCAAAATAATATGTTGTAGCATATGGATAGGCATATAGATCATTGGAATAGAATTTAAAGTCCAGAAACAAAGAATTCATTAATGGTCAATTGATTTTTGACAAGCACACATACCAAAACCATTCAAAGCATGTATGAACATGCTCCTCAGCAAGTGGTGCTGAAACTCTGGATAACCATATGCAAGAAAATTAAGGTAAGTTCTTCCTCACCCCATGCACAAAAATTAACTCCAAACAGATTATAGACCAAAATATAAAAGCTAAGAAAAGTCATCAAAAAAAAAATAGAAGTACATCTTTATGACATTGCGTTAGGCTTTATTCATTTATTTATTTTGATATGACACCAGAATCAAAAACAACAAAGAAGAAAAGAGATGAATTGGACCACATCAAAATAAAGAAGTTTTGTGCTGAAAACAATACTATCAATAATGTGAAAAGGTAAACCACAGAATTGCAGAAAACATTTGCAAAACATCCATCTGATAAGGGAATTATATGCAAAATAAATGAAAATCACTTAGAACTCAATAATAAAATGATGAATAATCCAGTTAAAATTAGGCAAAGCATCTGAGTAGACATTTCTCTGAAGAAGGTATACAAACATTCAATAAGCACATGAAAAAATGCTCAACATCATTGTCATCAGGGAATGTAAATTAAAACCACAATGATATACCAGTCCACTCTCACCAGAGTGGCTATAATAAATGAAAGATATTAGCAAGTGTTGGCAAGAATGCAGAAGGCTCATACAATGTTTCTGCAAATGTAAAATGATGCAATCACTTTGGAAAATAGTTTGGTAATTCCTCAAAATATTAAAAATTGGCCAAGTAATTTCATTCCCAGGTAAACATTTTAGAGAAAGAAAAACATACATCCACACAAAAATGTGCACATAAATGTTCATAGCAGCATAATTCATAGTACCCCCAAAAGTGAAAACAACAGAAATCCTCATCAGCTAATGAATAGATAGGAAAAATATTGTAAATCCTTATAATGCAGTATTATTGAGCATCAAAAATGGACTATGGCATGCTACAATATGAATTACCCTTGAAAATATTACCCTAGGTGCAGAGTCAGTGACAAAAGAGTATGTATTGCATGATTCTCTTTATCTGAAATGTCAAGAATAGACAAATCTACACAGACAGAAAGTAGAGTAGTGGTTTCCAAGAGATAGGAAGCCAAAGGCGTGGGTGGATGTGGGTGTGACTACTAATGTGTAGAGGGATTCTTTTTCATATTATGAAAATATTCAGAAATTAGATTGTAATGATGGTCGTATAACTCTGTGTACATGCTAAAACCCTTTGTGCAATTGAAGTAGGTGAGTTGTATGGTATATGAATTATAGCTCAATAAATCAGTTTTTTTAGAAAAGGAAAAAATTAATTAGCATGCATTATACATTGTGTTAGACACTTTATTTTGTGTGTACATGTACTGCCTAAATTTCCTGTACCTTCTAAGATGCGTGCAGATGTGTGACACATCAACGGCAACAACCTAGGTCTTTATGGCTTTAGTTCTTACTTGTTCAAGTTGGGCCATGTAACTCCAGAGTCACCTTCCTGGGTAGTATTTCTGGGTTTCTTCCACATGTGCATTAATAGCTTTCTCCTTATAGTCATCCTTGCTGCAGTGCCTTGAGCGTGGTGTTTCCCATTTACTACCGCCCCTCCTCAGAGCTCCATCGGTACTGTAGTCTGATGCTGGCTTCACCTTGAGGGCAGCTGCTGCTGTTATCCTGGCTGTGCCACACTCTCTGGGGTGCCTCTGATGCTCTTTCTTTCTGGCCCTGCTGGATGCTGCAAACCATGCCTGTGGCCACTGCTGGGACACCAGAACCTCCCTAGGCTCCCTGGGCACACGTAGATTCTAAGCCCCATCATAGTGTGTTGTGTCATTGAGCACTGAGGTTTAAGACAAAGGCTAGAGAATGACCCTCTCCCTTTCAAATTCTATTCCATTAGGGTAACCATCACAGATTGCTCACTGGTATTTTGTACTTTAGTGTAAGAGTTCTCTAAATTTTTACAGCCATCCCTCTTCCTGTACACATATCCAGAGAGCTGGGCAGAGCAAGTAATAGCCACCACACTGCAGAACTCACAGGCCTCCACAAGGCTATGCCTATGCATTATTCTAAAGACTAATTTTTGTTCTTGATCCTTCTTTTAGTAGCTGCCTCCTTCTTTTTAATTTGAGTTCTTTTGTTAAAGCTAGTATCTAGACTTTGTCTGTCTACCTCACTTGTTCATATTCAGCCCATAGCTGAATTGCAACAGTAAATCAGATTTGAGTTTTCCAAAAGGCAGCTCAGTCCTCCTACAAATAGAACCTAACCTCTCTACTCCTGTATCATTTGTTATACACTCTTACCTTAGCATGGACCACAGCACACTGTGATTATTAATCTACTTCTGTGTCTTAGTCTTCTGTACCTCTCTGTAGATCCTTAAGGGCAGGGGCGATGCATTATCAACTTTTGTTTTTAACCCTAACATCTATCCTTGTGTTAGGTACTGAACAAACACTCTGCAAATGTGTTCTGAATTAATGAATCAAGTCGTACTCCATTTATTTGTTTGCCTGCCAGTCTTGCTTACTATGCTCCTTGAACTAAAGGTATCTTATTCATCACATTGCCCCAACAAACTAGAATAGTTGAGTCCATTCTAGATATTCATTAAAGATTTGTTGAATTTTGTGGCATTAGTAAATAGGATGACTCATCAAACTATTGATAATGATTATCAATGAAGTATTAATTGATTATGATACAAGCCCTCTAAACCATTGTTACAGGTCCTATCACATATCAGGCAACCTTTTACTGTTTAAATAAATATTAAAAAAATACTATTTGATTACTCTGAGAGTATACCTCTCACCAAAGGCAGTTAGACATAAACTGGAATGAAATAGACAGATGCCTTTCATGTACAGTGTAAGATAAAACTGCTGCTTGATATTTGGTTTTCTGTGTGGGCTTTTCTGAATTCCAGTAATTGTCTTGTTTGTAGTCCCTTGATGCAGACCTTTTCCTCCTGCCAACTGCTTGCTTGCCAGGCGTGGTCTCAATGCTAAGGAAGGGAGAGGTTCCCAGAAACCATAAGATATATATTGAAATCAAACACTCTTCGAAAACTATTGTTTTCCAATTTCTACTAATTCATCCTTCTGGTGACCCTTCCTACTCAGTGGATTTCAAAACATTTAGTGAAAGAATAACTAAAATAAAAAGTCATTATTCACAGACGTTCTGCACACCTGAAGGGTAAAGTTAGTTTCCTTTTTTGTGTGCTATTTATATAAAAAATGCACTACTTTTTTTTTTTTTCCCTTTCTGGCTCTACTTTGATTTCTCCTGCTTAGCTATGGTATAGCAGTTGAATTTAAGTACCTGTGTATCACTTCCTCTGAGATGTCTAAACTTAGGGTCAGAATAAAAGATTAGAAAACAGAATGGATGTCAAGCCTTCTTCTGTACTTTAGAATAGGTATCTCTAGCTTATAATATAGTATCTCCATCTTATAATCTCTATCTTAGAATGGAAGCATAAAGTTTCCTTCTCTATCTTAGAATAAAAACAAGCCCAATGAATTCTTGAAGTTATGGGCATATTTTAAAACCCACCTCTGCTGGCTACTCTCTGTTGTAACCTTGGCAAAATTACTCAGTCTCTATGTATTATGGTTTTCTTACCTGCAAAAATTGATCATTAGGTATAATACCTATGCTACAGTCTTATTTTAAGAATTAATCTGGGAGTGATATCAGCAAGATGGTAGACTAGAAAACTCCACTTCCTCATTTCCCAATGGAAACATTAAATAAAGAACTATATACTGGCTAAAATAACTTTACAGAAGCTCTGTAAATCAGTCAACCATCTATAGCAACCAAGTAAAAGACCAATCAAGAAAAGAAACACATTCAAACAGTAAATTTCTTTTTTTTTCCTTGCTTTTGCCCACACCTTCTCCAGTGTGATGTGCCTTGGTTTGAGAGAAGGAGCAGCCTGTTCCCCAGTTCCCTTCCATGAACTAGAAAAAGTAGAACAGACTTAATTGGAAATATTCTAACCTGTCTGGGGACTGTTTGAGGAATTCATCTCTGTGTCACATAACTTGGAGCTCAGAAGGCCAAAAACAGCATCATTTGGACCTCAGCCTAGTAAAAGTCATGAGAAGCAAAAGGCAAGGTTCATGGACCCCAAAAGTAGACTGGAGACCTACTCATGCCTGGGTCAAGTGGTTAGTGATCGGAACACATAACACATTGAAGGGCCAGAGAAGAAGCAGGAGTGAGAGTCTTAGTGAAAATAAGACATTAAAACAAAACAAAAAAAGCTGTGTATAGGCTGAATCAAAAAACAAAGAGCATGTGCGTGCATGCAGCCCTCCACCCCCAACACACACACACAGGCCCAGGGAAGACACATGCCCTCCAAAATGCTGATAAGACCTTAAACCTTCACTCTGGGTTGACTCGAAGGCTCAGAACATGCCCTGCTAGAAGTCTTCCATTTCATAGCACAAATGAGATGAACAAATTACTGGAAACACACAACCTACCAAGACTGAATCATGAATAAAGAGAAAACCTGAATAGAATTGTAACTGTTTAAGGAGATTGAATCAAGATTCAAAATACCTCCCCCAAAAGAAAAGTCCAGGACCAGATTGCTTCACTGGTGAATTCTACCAAACATTTAAAGAGTACTAAGTGCCAGTCCTTTTCAATCTCTCTCAAAATGTTGAAGAGGACAGAATACTTCCAAACTCATTCTGAGGCCAGCGTTACCCCTATACCAAAGGTGAGCAAAGACTCTACACAATAAGAAAATTTAGACCAATATCCCTTAAGAATATTGATGCATAAATCCTCAACAGAACACCAGTATACCAAGTTCAGTCACTCAACAACATATTAAATGATTATATACCATGACTAAGTGGGATTTATACCTGAAATTCAAGGATAATTCAACATTTGAAAATCAATCATTGTAACATATTAACATTAACAGAATGAAGGAAAAGCACACAGACATAAACTCCATTGATGTAGAAAAAAAAAAAGTTTGAAAAAATTTCAACACACTTTCATGATGAAAAAAATAAACTAGGAATAAAGTACCTCAACAGAATAAAGTCCATATATGAAAAACAGCTAGCATCATACTCAATGGTAAAAGACAGAAAGCTTTTCCCCTAAGATTAGGAACAAGACAAGGATACTGCTTTTACCACTCCTATTCAACACAGTCCTAGCCAGAGCAATTAGGTAAGGACAAAACACATCCAAATTGTAATGGAAGAAGTAAAGTCATTGCTATTCACAGACAACATGATCCTATGTATGAAAAACCTAGTGATTCTAAAAAAGGTGTTAGAAATAATAAACCAATGCAGTCAAGTTTGGGGATACAATATTAACACAAATAAATTAGTTATTTTTCTGTATACCGACAATGAATAATCTGAAAGGAAATTAAGAGTATAATTCCATGTTTTTATATAGTCAAATAAAAAAAATAATTATTTGGAAAAAACTTAACTAAGGAACTGAAAGACTTGTACACTGAAAAGTACAAAACGTTCCTAAAAGAAATTACAGACACAAATAAATAGGAAGACATCTGTATTCATAAACCAGAAGGCTTATTGCTAAAGATATCAATAAAACACAAGATGATCTACAGATTTGATTCAGTCCCTACGGAAAAAAAAAACTAATGTTTCTTTGGCAGTAGTAGAAAACTCAGTCCTTAAATTTATATAAAATCTCAATGAACCTTGAGTAGTCAAAATGATACTGAAAAAGAAGAACAAAGTAGGATGTCTCACACTTCCTGATTTAAATTCTTACTGCAAAGTAGCAGTAATCAAAACTGTTTGGTACTGACATAAAGAAAAACATATATACCAATGGAAAAGAGTAGATAACCCAGAAATAAAACCTTTCACGTATGGTCAAATGAACTAGTACAACGAGTATTCAATGGGAAAAAAAAGATAGTCATTTCAACAAATAGTGTTGGAAAAACTGGATATTCTCATGCAAAAGAATGAAGTTGGATCCTTACCTTATACCACATAAAAAAAAAATTAACTCAAAATAGATGAAAGACATAAATAGAAGAGCTATAAACAAAAAAAAAAATTCTTGGAAAAATGTTAAGGAAAAAACTTCACTATTTGGCAATTTTTAAAAATATGACATCAAAAGTATAGGCAAAAAAAGAAAAAAATAAATTGGACTACATCAAAATTAAAAACTTTTGTGTATCAAAGGACATTATCAACACAGTGAAAAATCAGTCCATGAAATGAAAGAAACATCTGCAAATTACATATCTGATAAGAGGTTAAATTTAGAATCTATAAGGAATTACAACTCAAAAACAAACAAACAAACAAACACAAAGTACAATTCAAAAATGGGCAAAGAACTTGAATAGACATTTCCCCAAAGAAGATATACAAATGACCAATAAGCACGTGATAAAATGCTCAACATCACTAATCATTAGGGCAGTGCAAATCAAAATTATGAGGTAGGTTAATATCAAAACTGAAAATGCCAAGTATTGGTGAGGATGTGGAGAGACTGGAATCCTTGTTCATTGCTGGTAAAAGTATAAAATGGTGTAGGAACTATGGAAAACAGCACACTGGTTACTCAAAAAAGTAAATGCACAATTGCCATATTAATAAATATCAAGAGAATTACAAGAAATTCCACTTTTGGTTATATATTCAAAAGCATTGAAAGAAGACTTAAGCAGATATTTGTATACTCACGTTCATAGCAGCACAGTTCACAACATCCAAAAGGTTGAAGTAACCCAAGTGCCTATCAATCGATGAATGAATAAACAAAATGTGATAAATACATACAGTGGACTATTATTCAGCCTTATAAAGAAGGGAAATTGTGACACATGCTGCAACTCAGATAAACCTTGATGACGTTATGCTAAGTGAAGTAATTCAGTCAGAAAAGGAAAAGTACTGTGTAATTTTACTTGTGTGATGAACACACAGAAGCCAAATTCATAAACATAGAAAATATGATGGTGGTTGGGGGCAGTGGGGAATGAGGACTTGTTTTTCAATTTTGTTTTTTACTTTTTAAGTTTCAGTTTGGGAAGATAAAAAATGTTCTGAAGATGGATGCCAGTGATGGTTGAACAACAATGCAAATGTCCTTAATGTCATTGAATTGTCCACTTAAAAATGGTTAAGAATATCACAAAAAGAAATTAGCTAAACATTAGAAAGGAAGCTGAAATATAAAAACTACCTTATTAAACATTTATTATTCTTCTTTGATTTCTAAAATTTCTAAATAAATATGAAACCTGTAATCCCCCAACAAAATTAAGAACAAAAATTAGCAAAGTTATGACCATACAATTGCAAAAAGAAAGTCAAAAAAGGGAATAAAGAAAAGAAAAGGAGGGAAGGAAGGAAGGGAAGGAGGGAGGGAGGGAAAACAGGCAAGCAGGCACCGGGAGGGAGGGAAGGAAGCAAAGAAAAATAAAACAAAATAGAATAAAAAGTCCTAGGATAAAAATGAAATGAGGTGAGAGTCAGGTCATGCTAAGGAGCTTGGAGAACCATTTAAATAATTGATATCTAGTGAACACAATTTTAGAAGGAGTAAGTGTTTAGCAAAATTATCATTTTAGGAATATTCTGTGGGTTTTAAGAACAAAGGGGTGGGGATACGTCAGCCCTCGGTGACCTTTGTATTAGAGCTTTCTCAGGAGAGGCAGAGTAAGAGGGGAGTAAAAAACTGAATAAAGCAAGTACAAGCTTTGTTTTACCTTTAGGAGTTTGGAAAAAATGAAGCAAAATAATAACTGGGATCAATCTAACCAATGCTCAATTCTTCCTTACTTCTGGATACATGACTATGTGACTAGTTTTGGATAAAGAAATCTGAGAAAAAATAATACATGTCACTTCTAGTTAATAGTCTGTGCTTGACTCTCCAGCCATCTCTGTGAAGTTGTAATAAATCCTGACCCTTGTATTGAGAAAATGACGTGATAAGATGGTGGTGCCCTGGTCCACCTGTATCTCTGATGGCTTTTGGTAAGCAGAGCTCCCCTTGCCAACCTCGTTGGACACCTCACATGAATAGGAATAATCATTTGATTTTGTTAAACTACTAAAATGTGGAGGTTTTATTTTACTACAGTATAACTTGGACTAACCTGAATAATACATTATCTACCCTCACCTTTTCATCATCAAAGGAGAAATTCACAGCAGTGCCCAGTCTGAGGTGAAGATTCTTTTCAGTTAGATAATTTGTACTGTGCAATGAATTTCCCTTTCAAGTTTAGAGAAAAGAGATGAAGGAGCGAGACCACCAATGGCTCCATGGAGATATAGCTAATGACCACTGTGGAGCCCTTGAGTTTGTAAAATGCCTCCTGTGGAATGCTCAGAGAGGTTTAACTCTTTACATTCTCAGAGATAAATTAATTTGTTGGTTTGGTTTGTGATGTAACTGCTAGTAGATTTCTACAACAGAAATGCAGCTCCTCCTATTTTAAGTAGAAGTAAAGGAAGAAATATCAAATATGCCTTGGGTGGGAGGGGATAGATTGTTAGATCTATTTGTAACCTTATATAAAGCACAAAAACACGGAAGATATTCTACATGTAATTTTCATGTAGAATAACAGCCTCTCCTACATGAAGAATGATTTATTCTTCCCCTGAAGTTTTGTAAATTTGCCAAGGTTTTCTAGTGAAAAACTAATTACTCCATCATTAAGGTTTACCTTAAAGTTTACAGTTTAAATGATGAAAAAAGAGTAATATCCTTGATAAATAAAGACCACCTACCAATCCACAAGAAAGCTGTTAAGAATTCAGTGTATGTACATTGGAAAGCTAAAAACTCACTTTGCCAAACTCCCATGGATCGATAGCTAATGAGAAGTAAGCAGAAAGCAGTGTTTAGAACATGGAGGTTTTTATAATGCAGGCTAACTGACTTGTATAGAGGTTCTTTGTCCTCCAAATCCCACCCTTCACATTCTCTTTTCTGAAATCCAGGTCTGATGTTTAGAGGGGGAGAGGCACCAAGTTATGACCAGTGGAAAGACTGTCATATGATAAGCACAGCACATCAGGAAGAGAACAGCAGCCTGAGTCCTTGAAGGACTCGGCCACGTCCATTTCAGCCCTGACTTGTCTATACCCAGATTTCTAAACTAGTGATAGCAAATCAACACATACTTAAGTCACTTTGAGTCATATTTTTTGTTACCTGCAGACAAACACCATACTAGCTGACCAAAACGTACCATGTAACAGACACTATTTTAAACTCTTTAACATATTTTTCACTTTTAAGGCCACCTAAGAGATGAGGTTGTTATTCCCTAATATGTAGACGGGAAACCGAGGCCCAGGGTGCAGCCAGTTCTCTACCAGCTCTATCAACTCAGCTCTATTACTCATTCTTTCCTCCTCATTGCTCCCCAAGGAATCTGGTTCACAGGTTTCCATCTTCTCTTTCAGCAATGGGCATCATACTCTTCAAACCATAAATCTACTGCCACACAGTAGATTCCTTCTGGCTAATTGCTACTTGTGTGATTTGGGGAAGGTGAGTGAATGCCTCCAAACTTCTGTTTCCTTGCAGAGTTGTAAGAAGGATTAAATCCAATACTTCACTTATAGGTCCTGGCCCTTCATAACAGCTAACACTTATAGAGCACACTTACCTATATGTCAGACGCTGCTTTTAACACTTTCCAAGCACTGACTCATTTAATCTTCACATCAACCCCATGGGGTAAGTAGTATTGTTTTTCAAATTTTACAGACAGAAAACAGAGACAGGGAGAACATAAGTGACTTGCCTGTGGTTGTCCTGGTAGAGATGAGACAGAGATTCTAGCCTGGGCAGTGTGGCATCAGAGTCCATGCTCAACCCTCTATGCCACACAGGTAAATCTATTCCGATAGCCTAATCCTAATGAATGACCACACACTATTAAGAGATCACGTCACCCTTGTATCCCAAGGGAATGGTCCCGCATGCCTCATTTCCCTCTCAGTGTGTGCATAATCACAGTCCCCATGCATTTCCCACAAGGCTTGCCTGAGCATCTCTTTACCGTCCAGCTGTACATAGCATTACTCTCTCTCAACACTCAAACTAATTATGCTCCTAGTCACACCTCTGATTACATACACCAAGTCAAATGTCTAATTACATGCTCCCAGCAAGGCATCTTATTAGAGCCCCAGCCAAGCATCTCATTATAAGGCCTGGACACATCTGATTTCCCATAGAGCCAACCATTTTATTACATATTGTAAAGAAACACACACATGAACCTAGGGCTTTGGACATTCATATCATTAAACTTGCTCTATCATATCCCATTTCACACCAATTCTTGACAACACATTCATGTACATTTCAGAGAGGTAGTCCTTGTCTAGTGTCAGGATGCCTGGAGAATAGAATTAGAACAGCAGTCAGAAAGCATGCTTTTCGATCCAAACTACAAACTCAGCAATGCTGTATCCATGGACAATAGTCAGGGCTGAAAAATCTTCATCTATTAAACATAGATAACCTGTACGTTTTTTTCCCTGATAAAACACACACAAGCAACATGTTCACTTAGCTGAAAAACAAAATTAGTAGACACAGAAAAAAAGTCACCAATAATACCACCATTCTAATATAATCATAAATGTCAGACTATATATTGTTTTAGCTATATATGGTAACATGCGTGTGGTAGGTAGAATTATAGCCCCCAAGAAGATTCTAATCCCTGTGAAAAAATATGTTGCTCTATGGCAAAAGGTACTTTGCAAATGTAATTAAGGATGCTAATCAGTTGACTTTAAGATAGGAAGATTATCCTGAATTATCTGGGTGAGTCTAACGTAATTCACATAAGCCTTTAAAAGCAGCAGCAGAAGGCAAAATGGGAATTCAGAGATGAGAATCATGAATAGAATTCCACTGGCCATTGCTGGCTTAAAGATGAAGAGAGCCATGTAGCAAGACAATGGAGAACTCTGTCCTACCACCACAAACAACTGAATTCTGCCCACAGTGTGAATGAGTTCAGAAATGAATTCTTTTGCAGAACCTTCAAAAAGAAATGCACCCATGCTAAATCTTGACTTTGGACTTGTAAGACCCTGAGCAGAGAATCAGGTCACCTTGTGGTAGACTTATGATTCACAAAACTATGATATAGTAAGTAGGTATTATTTTAATCTAATAAACTGTGATATGTCATGCATCCATAGAAAACTAATATCATGTGCATATATTTGCAAAATTAAATTATGCATCATATTTTGAAGCTCCTTTATGTAAGAAGGTATTGCAAATATTTTTCATTTAAAAAATGCATGTTGATTATACAGAGGATGGATAAACAACAAGTTCCTACTGTATAGCACAGGAAACTAATTCAATATCCTGTGATAAACCATAATGGAAAAGAATATGAAAAAGAATGTACCATTTTGATGTACAGTAGAAATTAACACAACACTATAAATTAACTATATTTCAATAAAATAAATTTTAAAAATGCATGCTGACAAAATATTTAATGTCTGTATATTTCCTTTATTATCTGGATCATAACTTATATAAATGATCATGTATTTATGGACATATAGATGATTTCTATTTTTGCTATTAAGAATCAATGTTGGGCTTCCCTGGTGGCGCAGTGGTTGAGAGTCCGTCTGCCGATGCAGGGGACACGGGTTCGTGCCCCGGTCTGGGAAGATCCCACATTCCAGGGAGCGGCTGGGCCCGTGAGCCATGGCCACTGAGCCTGTGCATCCGGAGCCTGTGCTCCGCAACGGGAGAGGCCACAACAATGAGAGGCCCGCATACCGCACAAAAAAATAATAATAACAATCAATGTTATGATGAAATGACCATCTTTGTACGCATGTCTTTGTAAAATAAATAGAATATATGTGGAATCACTTTTTAAATTTCACATGAATATATAAATGCAATAGATAACTAACACAAGCAACCAAGTCTTTGCTGTATACATAGTCCATAGTTTGTATATGCTACAAACATAAATTCTTGAATCTTCTTATACAGTCAGGTACATTTTTGCAGAATCTATTTAATTCCTTTATTCTGATCCCTAAGTCCATAACACTTTGTATTTAATAATTGATGCATTCAGTGGGTTACATGCTCTAAATAACTTAAATAATGTGTTAAAACAAAGCATGCTTTTGAGACTAATTATGTGGTATTAGGTTGAAAGGAAAAGCATCATAAATGTTTATAGTGGAAGAGATGGCTATGTGACAACTAAGAGACAAAGTGCTGTCTAGGACCCCCAAGTTAAGACGGGGAAAGAGACAAAGATCAAATACTAATAACTCAAGAATGTAATGGTTATGATTCAGAAAGAAGACTTTATATCTCAGTTTACTAATTCATTTTTTTTTTTTTTCTGAAAGTTGCACCTTTGGTATGAGACTCAAAATAAAAGTGGATTTCAAATACATAGATGAGTCTGGCAGGGAAAACCAAACTGAGCACTAACAAAGCTTTATAAACAAAGCTTAGGAATGTGAATGAGTATTTTGTTATTGGAGGAAATCTGCCTCATGTTAGGGGGGTATATTGAGGAAAAATGGTCTCAAAATGCAATATACTGGGACTATTCTTAGTGATAAAATAAATCTGATATCAAAAGGCCCAGGTTTTCTAGATCAAAACCAGCATTTCACCTAATGGGAAAACAAAGATGATTTGGGCAGGAGCTACGTAAGAATAGTCACTGTCTCCAATACTAGGTAATACTTTGTTGGAAATATGTGCTATTGAAATTGTTAAAAAAAATGCAATTATATGAATTATAATTGAAAAATATAAAATTAAATTTGTATATGGTTTGAATATGATTATACAGGTACCCCCACTTTTCAAAAGTTTGCTTTACAGCACTTCACTTTTATGAAAGACCTACATAAGTACCTGTTTTCACTAACTGCAAGAAATCTGAAGAGGATTTTCACTTTTAAGAAAAAAGTCTAAAGTGAAAATAGCGTCCAAGGATTGTTTTGCAGGGAGCTGTTACAGAGGCAGTTTGCATCCCGAGCAGCAGTGAGCGTGGCGCCCCCAAGCTTCTTCCCTGGAACTGCAGTCTGCATCTCAGCATCAAGCTGCTATGGCTATGAACTGCGTCTGTGAGCATCTGTGCTTTGTCTCATATTTTGTGTATCTGTCAGCAAGATGTGTCCTAAGCAAATTAACAGGATGTAATGAGCTAAGTGAAGTGTAGAGTGATGGGAAAAAAATAGGCTTGGAAAAAAATCAGAAAAAGCAAGAAGAACAAGGACATCATGAGATAAATGAAAACAATTTAATACAGTAGGAATGTAGTTTTCAACCCAATACTGAGAAAGAAGGCAGGTCTTACGGGAGCTGTGGCATGCTGTGTTGTAAGAGGCATCTGACTGTTATCCTAGGGAAATGGAAACCCATGGTAGCTGGGATGTATTGGGAACTGGGGGCATTTAAACTTTGTTCTTCATATGTTTCTGTAGCTGACAAACTCAAACAGAAAAATAAAGGTGCATGTATTTATAAGCTAGAGACATTGTAGGTTCTTCAGTGAAGGTAACAAATAAGAAAGATGGCATTTAAAGTAGATTAAGCAAATGTCAGGGAATGGGTCAGTGGCAGAGAAGAAAAAGAAAGGCAGGAGGGAGAGCTCAGAGTAGGCAGGTATAGCCATCCAAGCAAGAAGTGTACAGGATCTGCATAATGGAGCTCACAAGGAGATAAAAATATTGGCGAATTTGAGACCCTAGGAAGGAAGAAGTGACAAGACTAGTAAGTAAGCTGTAAGTGATGAAGGAGAAAGTGATTCCAAACGTGTAGGCTGAGACCAGGCATAGAATTATGTTATCACTTGTCAGATTAGAGAAGTGATTTGACAATTTACCATGAGGAAATCACAGTCTCTCCAGCATATTTCTGAGCAGTATCCAAGTGGCTTTTGGCTCAAACCAAAGACCCCACACACCTCCAATGAAATGTTTGCGATAGATCCATTCATTCACTTATTCTATAAACAGCAATCTCTAGCAGCCAAACACTATGGCAATAAAGACCCTCAAGAAGATCAAGGACCAGTAAAGCATATTATTTTGAGGATCAAAGTGGCTGTATTTAAGGTAATTTGACAAATACTTGTCAGACATGTTAAGTATTCTCAAAGATATTCATGCTGAAGCAATATACACAACTCAGGATTGCAATACCAAGAAAAAATTGCTATTGCTATTTTTGTGTTATTCCCATGTATTTTATCTATGGAGCAGTACCATTCAATAGTCAAAGTGAAGCCCTTTATCATAGGTGGAATTCCTATTGTATGGAATAAAATCATTCTTGCTGCAAAGATAAAGGAGCTGCATTATTTTTGAGTGGAAATAGGTGGGTCTGAACATTAGTGCACTTGACTTCTGTTCACCTGTTTTCTCGTCCAATTTAAATAGACAGGTGTCAAATTCCTTGCATATGCTGTATTCAATTTTTTGTACATTAATTAATGAATCAGCATTTCAGGACATGCCAGGTTAGCACTCTGCTGTCCATCAGTCGAATTGGCAGTTACTTTCACATCTGTTAGCACAGTATGGTTTTGGGAATGTTATTGCAGCCTACTTTTATGACTTAAAAAAGGGAAGAAAATGGAAAAATGAAAGTGCTGATATAAGTGATAAGAACTCTATGTCTTCTTGTGAACTCCCTTACCTTCACTTCTAAAGGAATGCAATTGAGACCAAAAAAAACATTTTATGCTAAGAGCAACTCAGCTTCTATGAGATCAATGTGAGTAAACTTAAGCCATTAAAGAACAAAATGTTAAGAAAACCGTAATGATGGAAGTAAATATTCATAATTGAAGTGTCATTAAATGAATGAAACTAATTTTAATTTCTTGTAAATGAAAATCATGGTTATAATGAATGACAATAGTTTGTTTTTCTCTGGTTGGTAATTGTACACCTTTACAAAAAATGCTTTCTTAGGAAGTGAAGGACAGAACTGCATGTTTGGAGTTTCAGGTTCTGAGAGGCACTTTTCATCCACTATTGCATTTGAAATTCAAAACAGCCCTGGGAGTGGATTGTTATCAACCCTATCTTGTTGTTGACAAAAACCGAAGTTTATTCAGAAGCAGACTCACAGACATAGAAAACAGACTTGTGGTTGCCAAGGGGGAAGGGTGGGGAGGGAGGAATGGATTGGGAGTTTGGGATTAGCAGATGCAAACTATTACATATAAAATGGATGAACAACAAAGTCCTACCGTATAGATCATGGAACTGCATTCAATATCCTGTAATAAACCATACTGGAAAAGAATACGAAAAAAAATATATATATATAACTGAATCACTTTACTATATACCAGAAACTAACACAACATTTAAATCAACTATATTTCAATAAAATAAATTTTTAAAAACCAAGAAATCCCCAAATCTGAAGTTTCTTGTGATTATTAAATTGATCATGTTAAATAACTTTTGAATAGTGGAGGTGAGACTTGTAGGGGTGCAAAATATGCCACCCCCAAATGTCTCTGCCATGCAAATTAGTTCAAGCTAAAAACAATCAAGGCCCAACATACCCAGGAAGAAACTTTTATCTTCTCCCTAAATGCCTAAGACTAATTTAGATTGAAGGGCTGTTCCTGGAATACAGTTATCACCAGAGATACCTTCAAAGACTATGAGCCAGCTGGGATGGGGAAACTCTTAGAGCTCAGAGTCCACTCTCTGCCCCATTATCTCTGACGACCCAGCAAATATTTATGTATCAAACATTTGCTTTTCCTTCTCCATGTCAATTGCCTTCTTCCATTTTGAAGTCCCAAACCCCTACCCCCAACATCGTCTTTTGTCTTTACCTAAAGATGATTTAAGGGGAGGCTTTCAGCCATTTTGATGTGTTACCCAGTTTTCCTGTGTCTCTCCCATGAATACATGTTACTAAACTTGTTTGGCTTTCTCCCATTGATCTGTCTCATGTCAATTTAATTATTCTACCAGCCAGGAGAACTTATAAGGGTAGAGGAAAATTTATTTTTTCCCCCAATAGACTCAAATCATATACTGACTATACATCTATATCCACATATAAATTTACTACATCAAGCTAATAAATTGCCTGAAAACATATTTTATCTAAAACCAGAAATTTATTTTTCTGGAAGACTGTAGTACGAAGATGATAACCTAATAAAATCTGCAGTTACATTTCTTTGTGGTACCATTAGTCACTGTTTCAGTCTATGATTCCCCCAAAAGCCAGAGACTGGAATGACTGCTTAGATCTGAATACTGGTGGAGAATGTAATTCCTAGGAGCAGAAGTGGAAGATGGGAGGTGATGGAGGGAGGTCGGAGGACTGATATAAGGGTGAGTTAAAGGTGTGCCCACCATTGCAGGTGCTCTGCTCCTCCAAGACCTTCAGCAAAGGTCTTCACGTGGAATGAGGCACAGGAAGTGAATTCCAGATGACAAAGGGACACATTTATCCATGGTCTCTCATTTCCACTGGTCAAAAGTTTTCCCTCTGAAGACTTAGGACCCCTTTACCCTCACTTCCAGGTTGTGCATGCATGGGTACCCAGCAGACTTCCACAGGGATGGCAAGAGGAGCTTAGGCTATGAGGCAAGACCCTGGTGGGTTACTCCCGTTTGAACTCACTTGGGGTCCACACAGAACTGGCCTCCACAGTGATGGCTGGGATAAGAGATAGGGGAGGCCAAAATGAGATGAACTGGTGCACAAGACTTGACCAATATATTCAGATATAGATTTGCACACAATATATGTCCATATATGTGTGTAGGTACACATGATCTTCCAACCGTTCTAAAATATTTTTGTTGAAATATGTTTAAAACAATATTTTAAAACCTAAAACATTTTTTTTAAACTTTGTGTTAGGAAATGGGAAAAATATGTAGACATACACACACACAGGCACACACATACACATATACACACAGAGAGTCCCACCCATCAAAGACATAAAGTATACTGAGGAAAGGAGATAAACATACAAATACCAGTACATGTGTGCTGACAATTCTCTACTAGAATTACATGAGTGTCCTCAAGGTGTATCAGGTGGTCAATTCTCCTTAAGAATTGGAAAAAGGACCTAGTGTTTCCAGACAAAGGAGGCTTGACAAACGTTCAGCTTTGACATCACGAAAAAGCTCTGTCTTGTAGATGTGAGAGGCTGAGCTGAACCCAAAACCTAGAACTGAAGGTTTTAGGTGGGCACATAACAAAATTTCTGTTTCTACTTCTTTCTATGGTAGAAACTCTTCTTACAGGAAGTGAGGTGGTAGATTGGAGAAAGATGAATGATCACAGGGAAACCATTAGGAAGTAGTGATAAATAGGCAAAACATGACACAGGTCTGCAGTGAAGCAGTGACTGAGGTTGAGGGTAGGATTGGAGAGGAGGACAGAATTCAAGAAATATTTTAATGAAAGAAGTTGGGGACCAATGGGTGTTGGGAGGAAGGGAGAGAAGAAAGTCAGGGAACCTTTCCAGGTGCTTCTCTTAGGTAACTGCATGAATAGTGATTCCATTCAACAAGGCAGACACCCAGGAGAAGAAGCTAGTTTGGAGGTAAGGGATGGGGAATTAACGACTTTCAGCTTGTGAGTGGTGTTTGAGGTTCTCTGTGTATGTGAGGTGTGTGAGTGTATGTGATGTGTGTGTATGAGTACTACCCAAGTGCAGATGGCAGATTAGCAATTGCAGAGAGGCCTCCAGATTCCAGGGACACATCTGGGCTTGTTGAAGCCTGGGACAGGTTGAATGAAAGCAACAAGAACACAAAAGATGGGAAGAAAGACTAAAAACAGAATGTGGGAAAACCAGTATTTAAGACAGAGGAAGAATGGCTGGTGATGTCTGTAGAGAAAAATCAGAGGGAAATTTTCCCAGAGAAGAGCCAAGGAAGAGTGGTGGCAGAAAGCCAAGGAGAATGTTTAAGATGGCTGAATAAGCATCCCCATCAATGTCACACAGAAATCCAGAAGGAATTTACAAAGATGTCCTTGGACTTTAACAGTTCAAAATCAGTGATGACCTTGGGTTAACAGTCATGACATTTGACAAAAGACAGGCCCCAGTGAATAAAGGTGGTGAGTGTGTGTGTTTGGGGGAGGGGTGTAGGAGGAAAAGGAAAAACATTGACAGAACAGAGCTAGTGGAGCAGGATAAAAAGTCAAAGTTGATTTCCTTTTAAATTTTTTTTAAAGAAGTCTCAGGCAGAGAGGGAAAGACTCAAAGTTATAGGAAAGCATTAGATGATTAACAGAGCAAGATTCCAGCACTATTTAAAATAGCCAAGACATGGAAGCAACCTAAATGTCCATCGACAGATAAATGGATAAAGAAGATGTAGTACATATATACAATGCAATATTACTCAGCCATAAAAAAGAATGAGATAATGCCATTTGCAGCAACATGGAGGGACTTAGAGATTATCATACTGAGTGAAGTAAATCAGACAGAGAAAGACAAATATCATATGATATTACTTATATGAGGAGTCTAAAAAAAATGACACAAATGAACTTATTTACAAAACGAAATAGACTCACATAAAAAACAAACTTATGGTTACCAAAAGGGGAAGAGAGGAGGGATAAATTAAGAGTTTGGAATTTGGGATTAACATAGACACAGTACTATATATAAAATAGATAAAAAATAAGATCCTATTATATAGCACGGGGAACTATACTCAGTATCTTGCAGTAACATATAATGGAAAAAAGAATATATATATATATATATATATATATATATATATATGAATCACTTTGTTATACATCTGAAACTAACACAACATAGTAAACGTCAATGAAAAAAGAAAAAAAAGAAACAGCATGCTTCCAAAATAGGTGTGAGGGGGTGTCACAAGTATATTGTTTGTCAGTTGTTTACTTTTTGTCTTGACCCTGTCATGAGTTAGCTATGGACATGTTGGCCCGTCTGCCTAATGTCTTTATGACTCTTCCATATTTGTAATACAAAAATTTGAATTACATGATCAATGAGACTCAGTCTGGATCTGAATAAAGATACTTCTCTCGAAGCAGGCAAAATCATCACCACTTAAGAGAACACTGTGAGCCTTTTGCTCTAATTGGTATTTATCCCCAGACCATTTCAGATGCTGCAGGCTATTTTGATGGTGACAGGGACAGTGAGATTCCACCGGGATCTTAATCAACAGTCTTAATTAGGAAAGGCTGTCACCTGCTGGATCTTCATTTTCATCACCTAGTGACCTTCTCTTGCCATTCCCCAGGAGACACATCCTGGAAATCATTTCTATTGAAATTGAACACAGAAGGCATTGCTTCAAAAGAGATTCATCCTGTTTAGAAAGGCATTCATGTGCTAAAGCAAGCAAGCATGGCCAGGACATACTTAGTTTCCTTTTGCAAGCTATATGACATTATGACTACATTGTAAAAAAGCAGCAGAATGCTCTCTGCAAGCTTAAGCACAGAGCACAGTGGACTGTGCGTAACTGCTGGTAATTACCGAGGAGGAGGCTAATTAGTACCAAGGGTTACAGCAGGTGATGATTTCCTCTAACTGCCCTTGGCACCTGGTGACCACCCTGTAGAAGCCCTTTGCTCCTCTGACTATCATCTGAGAATTTGCCGTCTCAGATTGCCCCATTAAGAAACAGAGACTGGAGAGGTACCCACCATGTTAGATCACCTTTAACAAGACAAGAGCCCTAGTCTTGCTGCAGAAACTCTAATGACTTTCCCATGGCACATGCTTAGCTGAGTGGATTCTAGAGAAAGCCAGAGAAAGCCATGTTAGGAATAAAATGTTTGCATTTTTAGTGCCCACATTTATTTTGTTGACCACCCTGGTTTGTTTCCAAGGGAGGTCTCAAAGTTAATGAGATTGTGGCCATTTTATCACAGGTTCCTAAGTCCATCCTTAAACTCTGCCACTCAACACAGCCACTTGGGTATAACCATCAGTGTGGCAAGAGGAGTGCTTCTTTAATTACTTTTTAATTTCAGAAAGGAGTACATTCGTTTAAAATGAGCAAGTAGTTAAATTTAGACCTCAGAATGTTGAGTCAGAAGCATAGTAATAAATGTTTTGAATAAATTTTATAATAACTGTGATAGAAGTCTTCAAATTCTGGTGCCATGAATACTCTGTTGGGTTTAAAAGAAACACAACGCAAATTAGCTTAAAGTAGAAACAGGAATTTACCGAGCACAACAGAAAAGGAGCGGAGACATTGGAGCCAGGGATGGGAATTGAATTGTGACTCTTTCTGTATCTTTTTCTCCAATCCTTTCCTCATGAGATTTCACTCTTTATCATTCACTTAATCCAACAAGCTAGAATCCTGGTTCCCAGCTCAACCAATCTCACATCTTCCCTGATTCTCCCCCCACCCCCACCCCAGCTCTTGTTTGAGAAAACATTTAGAAACAGTAGCCTAATAACACTACCTGCAATGGTTCCACTACTGATTCCTTGGAAGAATTCTTCTGGTCAGTGCTTGAGGCATTAGTGCTTGGCTGTTCAGGAGCGTCCTGAATGCCAGTCCTCATAGTACCGACCAGGCAGAGTCTCCCAAAGGGGAAAAAGGTGTAAGGGGAAAAAGCAACTACAAATATCCAGTGCATATGGTTAGGGCAGAAAGGAGGGAAACAATGATTTTATTTGGATAGCTGGGACATACCTCATAGATTAGATGGTGCTTGTGTGGATCCTTGAAAGACAAATATGTGATCACAAAGACAGAGCAGGCCTGAGGAGGAGGGAGTCCTTCACTCAGAGGAAAGACCACAGGTAGTCGTGCAACTTCTTGGGAAATGTACTTAGTTCGGCGGCGTGAAGTTTGGTAGGTGAGAGGTGGGGGTGATGATGGCCCAGGCTGGAGAAAAAATCAGCAGCCTTCCCTGGGGCCTTTGCACGCTGTGCTTAGGAATTCCAAGTTAATCCCATGTGCAAAGGAAAGCACTTGAAAGATTTTAGCCAGATTTGCCTTTTTAAAATTTTACCCCGGCAAGTTCACTGATAATCAACTGGGCCAGAGGTAAGGAAGAAGCAGCAGAGACAGAGAAACACAATAGGAGGCTTTTGAAATTCAATTTCATCATCAATGAATTTATTTTTTTAACAAAAACATAATGGTATTAATGCAAAACATGTGTTCCATTTTACAAGCTCTTTTGGTTGGACCATTGTAAATCATGCAAAAATAATTAAATGGTTTAAATTTCTTTTTCTGTTCTAATTATTTTCTTATTAGGTACTTGGACGATTATGACCCTCCTAAGGCCTTAAAAATTAAAACATCAGCAACAAGCATTGCAGAGTTAAGAATATGGGGCATCCATTCTGTGCTGCACATTCCGGGTAAGAATGTGTGTGATTATAGCCTCACTCAGGATGACAGTTGGGAGTGTGTAAGAAAGTACCGTTCCTTTCATCATCTCTGTCCCACAGGGTATTAAATAGCATAGTTAGTGGGAAAAATAGTAGATGACAAATAAATAAAATTGCTGGCCAATATGCCTTTATAATTCAGACTGCAGAAGATTTATTCTGCTCTTAAGAGGGAAAATGATTAGAAGCTTTGGTTTTATATTTACCAAACTGTGTCATATAACATTTAGCTAGCTGAATTTATATTGCCTTTATAACTAATAATTTAAGTATAGTTGCCATTAGATCTTCCATTAATACCATAGCTAATGCAGCCACAACATCTGTTTTTTTAGATACTTTAAATTTCTACAATGCTGTGCTATTTCTGATATCATAACAATATGATAATTATTAATATGACCTAAGAGGACTGCCTAGGAGTTAAAATATACTTATCTTTTCCCAGTTATTCTCATAATTTGCTGTATGAGTTTTTAGTAATTTCACCACCTGTGTCATTTTCTATCCAAATAAGAAGCTATCAGCATAGATTAACTCTAGTCTCTTCTAGTATGGAAATTCTCAAATTTGTACCATCAGGTTTTTGGAGGACATGTCATATTTCCAGAGACTTAAAGCACATGTTGGCCTTTGCTGGACAAAGGAAAATAAACCATCTTCCCACAAGCCTGTTTTGTTTAAAAACAGCCTCATTCCAGATAAGGGCATTAATGGGGTTATTTAGTGGGTCATCCTGTGTGCTTTTCTGTCCAAACTACCAACTGTTATTATATTTTGATGTTTAGCTTTTTTTTTTTTCTCTCTAAATCATGTCTCTATTTTTTTTTTTTTTTTTTTTTTCGGTACGTGGGCCTCTCACTATTGTGGTCTCTCCCGTTGCAGAGCACAGGCTCCGGACGCGCAGGCTCAGCGGCCATGGCTCACGGGCCCAGCTGCTCCACGGCATGTGAGATCTTCCCAGACCGGGGCACGAACCCACGTCCCCTGCATCGGCAGGCGGACTCTCAACCACTGAGCCACCAGGGAAGCCCTTATTTTTTTTTTTTTTTAATAAATTTATTTGTTTATTTTTAGCTGCATTGGGTCTTCATTGCTATGTGTGGGCTTTCTCTAGTTGGGGCGAGCGGGGGCTACTCTTCCTTGTGATTCACGGGCTTCACATTGCAGTGGCTTCCCTTGTGCGGAACACGGGCTCTAGGCACACAGGCTTCAGTAGTTGTGGCACGTGGGCTGAGTAGTTGTGGCACAGGGGCTCTAGAGCGCAGGCTCAGTAGTTGTGGTACACAGGCTTAGTTGCTCCGCGGCATGTGGGATCTTCCTGGACAAGTGATCGAACCTGTGTCCCCTGCATTGGCAGTCAGATTCTTAACCACTGCACCACTAGGGAAATCCCTCCACTGTCTCTTGAAGAGCCACCTCCTAAAATGACACTATGTACATTTTCGTTGCCACATCACTCAAACTCAGTGGATGGCTTTCTAGCAACATCCCCTGTGTCACAAACTATTCATTCTCCAGGCACACATGTAGGTTTGCAGATTAGCAGAAGGGGTCGGGATTCTCACCAGTACTTTCTTGTGGTATTTAAGGCCAGCTTCCAACAAAAGCTCAAGTGAAGTCATTATCATTTTAAAAGAAAAAAAAAATATATGTATCAACATCTTTAAGCTATACATATTTTTGAATAGGAGACGTCAATAGGTTAATAGTCTATCCCTTCCTACACTCTTTTTAGGTAAAAATCCCATCCCCTTCCCATCTATGGAACATTTATATATATTTTTTTATTAATTGAAAATGATTTCTAATTTGCCCCATTGTGTGATTTCTCTATAAATCTCAAATCTAAACTTCCTCCACCATACAGCTCTCCCAGAGACATTTTTCTGAGATTCAAACTGGTCAGATCCAACATCACTTATAAGTAAAGAAATGAAAATGAAAATACAATACATTTTATGTTTTATCTTTTTATTAATCTTGACATGTTTATTAATCCAGGCAATTTATTAAACACTGTGAAGGTTTATTTTGTGGATGTAACTGTAAAAATTAAAAAAAAAATAGACACTCTGAGGCACTGTTGTTGTAAGGAAAAATTAGAACAATCTCTCTGGAAGACTTGGCAATACACATCACAATTTATAATAAACATATGTGACCCAGTCAAATTTCTAGTTTTTTAGAATGTATCCTTCAGACAAATACATATATACATATGTATGTTGTTATATACACATGTATATATATCAGATAAGATATAAAATATATATATATGTATATATATATAAATATATATACATATATCGGATATATATGTATATCTATATATACAAGTACAAGAAGTACAGGTAGAAGAGGTATAGATACAAAAACAACTTAAATAACCAGAATGGATGGTTGATGAAACATATTGAGATGCATTATTTAGATGACATACTAAGCCACTGATTTTTTTTGTTTTGTTTTTTTGTTTTGTTTTTTGTTTTTTTTCGGTATGCGGGCCTCTCACTGTTGCAGCCTCTCCCGTTGCAGAGCACAGGCTCCGGACGCGCAGGCTCAGCGGCCGTGGCTCACGGGCCCAGCTGCTCCGCGGCATGTGGGATCTTCCCGGACCAGGGCATGAACCCGTGTCCACTGCATCAGCAGGTGGACTCTCAATGACTGCGCCACCAGGGAAGCCCTAAGCCACTGGTTTTTGAAATGAATTAGATTTACACGTGCTAATCAGGAATCATCTCTAGGATAAAATCCAGATGCAGAATAGAATGTATTTATATACTCTCTTTGGGGATACATAGTTATGTGTGTGAACACACTTCAATGTTTCTAATGCAGGAGTTGACTCTGAGAAATGGAACTAGAAGAAGAGAGGGATGGACAGGACTCTGTGTTTTCATTGTCTATATTTTGCTCAGTTTGGATTTTTGCCACATGAAAACATTATTTTAATACCATAAAGGGGCAGAGCTCAGTAAAATAAAAACAAGATGGAACCAAAATGGAGCATGTCTCTTCCTTGATTACAATGCCATTTTTGTAAATCTTATAATCTCAAACTAGACTCTAGTAGTTTATAGTAGTTCCCAGAACCTGCCAGGCATTTTCTTTCCTATTTGCCTGAAATGTTCTTCATTCCTTTTCCTTCCTGCTAATAAGCCTCTTATTTCTTGGAACCCGCTGCCATCTTCAGCTCCTTTATGTATGTTTTTCTGTTCACTGCTGTGGTGGATGCTATGGGCTGATCGTTATACTCTCATTCAACGCCCCTCCTTGGGGATCTTCTGCTGCTTCAGAGAATGGGAAGTTAAAATTTGCATTCCCCAGGCTCCATTTGTAGCTATGTTTCTTGATGCAAAGTAGGTTTTGCTAATCAGTAAGGACTTGTAAGGTTTTTCTGAAAAAGTGTTGCAGTATGGTGATCACAGTTTCCAGACTTCGCCCTTTTAATTCCAGAATCACACATCCTATAATCTGTTCTTGGACTCACTATGTTGACACATTCATGGTGGTAGCTCCCCTCCTGTGGCAGTTTTGGAGCATTTGGGGAGTCACTCCTGGAAGGTCTGCTGCATGCAAAAACAAGGATAATCTAATGAACATAATTTTCAAGGAAAGTTCTCAGAAATAAGAATACTTATTGTTTGATTCCATTATAGAATATTCAAAATCGGCAAAACTACCCTGTGATCATTGAAATCAGGATAGTGGTTAACTTTGGATTGGATAGAACA
This sequence comes from Grampus griseus, assembly GCF_964374135.1. Lineage (NCBI taxonomy): Eukaryota > Metazoa > Chordata > Mammalia > Artiodactyla > Delphinidae > Grampus > Grampus griseus. Next base: position 107,713,258 of record NC_139001.1, read on the forward strand.
TGTTTGAGTAGGTCATAAGGGAGACCACTCTGGTTTTATTAAAGTTCTCCTTTTTTTCATCTAGCTGGATATATGATTTGTTTACTAACTAAATTCAATGATGGTTCATCGACAAACTAGGTATTTTAGGTTTGTTAAGTTACACTACCATTAAAAAACTTTTACTTTTAAAACTGTAAATGTGATAAAAATCACTGTGCTATTTACCTGTCATGACTTGTATAGTGGACTGAACTGTGTTTGGTGAAAAAATATGCTGAAGTCCTAATCCGTGATGCCTGTGAATGTGACCTTATTTGGAAATAAGGTCTTTGCTGATGTAATCAAATAAGTAAAATGTAATCATATTGAATTACAGTTGTATTTCTGTTGTATTAGTTGCAATGTCTCCTCTTTCATTTCTGATATTTGAGACTTTGATCTTTATTTTCTTAGTCTAACTAAAGATGTGTCAAATTCATTTGTCTTTTTAAAACATCAGCTATTCATTTCATTGGTTTTTTCTACTGTTTTTCTGGTCAATATCTCATTTATTTCTTCCCTGATCTATTATTTGTTTCCTTCTCTAACTTTGGGCTTACTTTAGTTCTTCTCTTTCTATTTCCCTTAGTTATAAGTTAGGTTATTTGAGATTTTTCTTTGTTTCTTATGTAGACATTTATTGCTATAAATTTTCCCTTAGAACTGCTTTTAAAATTTGTATTTTTTGCTTTCTTCATTGCCACATTGATTGTTCAGGAATTTGTTGTTTAATTTCCAAATATTTATTAATTGTCCAGTTTTCGTCTTGTTATTTGTTTCTAGTTTCATACCATTGTAGTCAGAAAAAATATACTTGGTATGATTTTAATCTCCTTAGATTTACTAAGACTTATTTTGTGGTCTAACATATGATCTATCCTGAAGAATGTTTCATGTACACTTGAGAAGAAACTGTATTCTACTTCTGTTGGAAGGAATATTTTATACATGTCTGTTATTTATTTTGGAGCTAAAGTACAGTTTAAGTCTAGTGTTTCCTTATTGATTTTTTGTCTAGATGATTTATCCATTGTTTAAAATGGAGTATTAAAGTCTCCTACTATTATTGTGGTATTGTCTATTTCTCCCTGCATAACTTTTAGTATTTCCTTAGTATATGCAGGTGCTCTGATGTTGGGTGAATACATATTTTTGATTGTTATATCCTCTTCATGAATTGACCCCTTTATCATTATATAATTCTCTTGTCTCTTGCTATAGCTTTTGAGTTAACATATATTTTATCTGATATACGTCTAGCTCTCCCTGCTTTCTGTGGATTTCTACTTGCATAGAATATCTTTTTCCATCCAGTCACTTGAGCTGAGCCCATGGATATTTAAAGCCAAAGTGAGTCTCTTGTAGGGAACTGGGTCTAGTTTTTTATCTATTCAGCCACTCTATGTCTCTTGACTGTAAAATTTAAACCATTTACGTTTGAAGCAATTATGAATAAGTAAGGAAGGCATCAAGAGAAGAAAAATGGAACAAGAGAACTACAAAACAGCCAGTGTAAGGTCCGTTGGCCCGGGTGAAAGGAGGCCCGGGGGGTAAGAGAAAACATCGACCAGTATGAGGAAGGAGAGGCATTGGGACATAACGACCTCACCTGTTCTGGGAATCAACAAGAGACTCTAACTTCCTGCCCAGAAAACAGTGGGGCTGACGGGAAGGGAAAATGGGCTTACGCTCCACAACAGACCAACCAACACCTGGCCCTGCTGTATCCTCACCAAATAAGGAATTACCCTGTATAGCAAACCACCCACCCCCCTGCAAACCACCCTTTCCTTACACCTCAATAAACTCTCCCACGCCTAGGACTGGGCGCGACTTCTCTGGTCCCTTTCTCTCGGACCAGTGAACCTCGCCAGGGAGCGCTCCCTAATAAAGCTCACTTGAAGCTTTCCTCTGTTTCGTGGTGCTGTTTGTTAAGATCCAACCTTACAGCCAGAAAACAATCAAACAATCAGCTGACATTTGTAAGTCCCTCTCTCTCTCTAATATATATATTCAATTCACCATGTTTAACCAAAATGTTTACTTACAAAAGTGTTTACTTACAAAAGTGAGTATGTTCCAGAGATTATTTTTTGGACTTTAGACCAATCCAAAAATATATTACTGTCTTAAAATAACTAAAAATAACTGAGGAAATCTATGAATCATGATCTTTCATGACATAATGAGGAAAAGGTTGCCAACTCAATGAATTATTAATACATTTTTTATCTTGACTGTGAAAAATAAAGTGAGCCATTTTTACTACTGCTGTTAATATTATTCATATAATCTCTGTGTATAATTCTATCCATTCTTCTAATGTAAATATTAATTTATTTCTCATGCTTGCTTTGTGTCAAGAAAATCTAACACTCTGAAATTTTCAACAAGTACAAACTAGTTTATTTAGCAAAATGGTCAACACAGGGTGAAGAGTCAGCTGTTAACTTTCATTTAATTTAAAAACTGATAACTCTGTGGACGCTTCTTCTGAAAAGTTAGACAGTATCTTTTAACAGACTGTGCAGAGAATTGAAATTCAGAAGACATAAGTTATGGCTTGCTTCTGCCAAGAGCTCTGTGTGAAGTTGAACAAGCATCCTTATTTCAATCATTTGTAAGTACAATTGTATAAATAATTTCTAAATGTCATGTGACTCTGTATTCTAAAACTTTTGTATGATGATATTTTCTGAGATATAGGAAAATATTAAAACTTTCTAAACTTCCCTAATGAATAATTGTAAAATGATCTCATTGGTATCTATTTTTATTTTATGTTTTGCAACATACATGGGGTAGAAAATTGACAGGATAACGTGAAGGACAGTATGAACAGTATGTTAATGTTATCCCTGGCTCTGATACAGCAAAACAATAAAATAATAGTCATTAAATACCTTCACTTAGTAAACGTAGGCTGTCATGAAGTGATTCTATACTACTGATACTTGGCATTGATGAACATAATGACCATTAGTGTCATTTCAATGTTTTTGGATGCCTCAGTTCTGCTCTGAAAATACTACGTGGAAGTCATGTAGAGGTCAACACCATTTAATTGCTCCTTTCAAAAAATAGGGTTGGAGTGTGCAGTAAGAGATCAAAGCCATCATTTAAAAGGGTAAGCATCTCTTTCTCTCTCAGCATACCCACTGGTTGTGTTTCCTTGCTTGGTACAAATGGAAAAAATAAGAACATTGAATGAGAGGAACCAATATTCTTAGGCAAATGTTTAGGCTAGTTCACATTACCAAAGTGAAGTTTACGTTATTTAGACCAGAGTGAAGTGGCTAATAAACCATTCCATAGATTTTCTCTTTGAAGTTTTCAGATACGTGATGGATTTCTAAGGACCGTCTAAAGAATTAGAATGTTAAAGTATGAAAGAAAAATCTAGCTTGCATAGGACTTCTCTGTTATCATGGAAGATGCATTAAACCAGGGGTTCCCAATCCCCAGGCCACCAACCAGTACTGTTAGGAACGGGGCCATGTAGCAGGTGAGCAGCCGGTGAGCGAGTGAAGCTTCATCTGCTGCTCCCCATCACTCCCTATAGCTCGCATTATCACCTGAACCATCCCGCCCACCGTCCGTGGAAAAATTATCTTCCACGAAACCAGTCCACTAATGCCAAAAAGGTTGGGAATTGCTGCATTAGACCAGGATACAAGTGATCAAGTTCTGTCAATCTGTCCACTTTAGTGATACAGAATGATAGTGTGGCATGAAGCAAGTGAGTTGTCTCTAAGGGATTTAATTTTCACCTCTGTGAAATGGGAAAATGATCACTTGCCTATTGAGAGGAGTCATTGAAACTCTTTTGAACTAATATTTTTGCATACCAATAATGTTTTATGAACATATTTTATCATACAGTTATTTGACTAGAATGAGAAAATGCAGGGTATTACAAAGAAAAAATAAAAAATTACTCATAATACTTGCATTCAAAAATAACTATTTTGAGTGCTTAATCTCTAAATTTATTACAGTCATATGGACATGTTATTCTGTTATCAAATGACATTGCATTAGTCAATTTTCTTTTTAACTGAACAATAGTATGAACAATATTTGAGGTCAAAAATTTTAATTCTAATACATTGTTCTTAATAATTGCATAACATCCAGTACATCAAGTATATCATGCCACATGTAAACAATCTGCTACTGCTTAACATTATAATTGTTCCTAGAAAAACAGATAACCAACAAGGACCTACTGTATAGCACAGGGAACTATACTCACTGTTTGGTAATAACATATAAGGGAAAATAATCTGACAAAGAATGTAATCATTCTGAACTGTGCTGTACACCTGAATCACTGTGCTGTAGACCTGAAACTAATACAGTATTGTAAATCAACTATACTTCAATAAAAATAAAATTTTTAAAATTAAATCTAAAAAATTGCTCCTGGAGTCACACAATTATAAATGGTATTTTTCATAACTTTATTGAGATATAACTAACACAAAATCAACTTCACAGATTAAAATTTATAAGATGATAAGCTTTGCTATATGTGCACATCTGTAAAAGTGTTACAACACTCAGGATAATAAATGTATCCATTTAAAGTTTATTCATGACTCTGTATAAGTTTTCATCCCCTTTTCAGCTCACCTGTAGTCAGGCAACCACAGATCTACTTTCTGTCACTGAATAACAGTTTATTTTTAGAGTTTTAAACAAACAGAATCACACAATATGTATTCAGGATTGCCTGTCTTCTTTCACTCAGTATGGTTATTTTGAGATTCATCCATGTGGTTAAGTGTAAAACGGGTTCATTTATTTTTATTGCTAAATAGTTTCTTTTGTATGTACCTACCACATTTTCTTTATACATTCTCTTGTTGATGTACATTTGGGTTATTTCCAGTTTGGAAATAGCACACTTCCATACCATGTTAAAAAAATAAATGTGCTATGACCATCTGTGTGTAAATCTCTGTATGGATGTATGTTTATTTTTTCTTTTCTCTTGGGTAAATACTGAAGAGTGGAATGGCTGGATTATACTGTTGGTGTATATTCAACATTTTAGAAACTGTCAAACTGTTTTTCAAAGTGGTTGTACCATTTTATAACCTCATGAGGAATGTATGAATGTACCAGAGATTCTACATGCTTGACAACATTTCATGTGGTCAGACTTATATTTTCAGCCGTTCTAATAGATATGTAGAGGTATCTTGCTGAGGTTTTAATTAGCATTTCCCTGATGACTAACACTGTTGAAGATCTTTACATGTGCTATTTGCCATAAAAAAGACTACTTTCAGGACTTCCCTGGTGGTGCAGTGGTTAAGAGTCTGCCTGCAGACGGACAATGCAGCGGACATGGGTTCAAGCCCTGGTCAGGGAAGATTCCACATACTGTGGAGCAGCAAAGCCTGTGAGCCACAGCTACTGAGCCTTTGCTCTAGAGCCCGCGAGCCACAACTGTGGAGCCCGCATGCCTAAACCCCGTGCTCTGCAACAAGAGAAGCCACCACAATGAGAAGCCCACACACCGCATCAAAGGGTAGCCCCTGCTCGCTGCAACTAGAGAAAGCCCACGCGCAGCAACGAAGACCCAACGCAGCCAAAACAAAACAAAAAAAGACTTCTTTCAACATTTCTTATAGTTTGGGCCCCTAATGGTAATGAATTCTTTAAGCTTTTGTATGTCTGAAGAAGTCCATTAGCTTTAGTTTTTGAAAGATACTTTGCTTGTACAGAACTCTAATTGTTTCTTCCTTCTTTCCTTCCTTCCTTCATTCCTCCTTCCCTCCTTCCTTTCCTTTCTGTCTCTCTCTCTTTTTCTGTACTTTAAAGATATTGCCCCAATATCTTCTACTTGAGTGTTTTCTAACTAGAAACCCACTGTTATCTCACCTTTATTTCCTCTGTATGTAATGTTGTTCTTTTTCCCCCATGACTTCTTTGAGATTTTGCACTCATGTTTTTTGAACGGTCTGATTATGATGTGCCTTTGTGTGGTTTTCCTCATATTTCTTGAAATTGTAGTTTATCTAGCTTATTGAGTGTTGGGTTTATGATTTTCATCAAATCTGAAAAATGTTCAGCCGTTATTTCTTAAAACATTTTTCTGCCATTTTCTCCCTCTTAAAGTCGAATTACATGTATATTAAGCCACTTGAATTTTTCCAGAGCTCACTGATGTTCTTTTCATTTTTTTTATTCTTTTTTTTTTCCTCTCTGTGCTTGATTTTTATAGTTTATATTGCTGCTTTGGATCTTTTTCTGTATCTTCCATGTCTCCACTTAACTTTTGAACGTATGGAAAACAATTATAGTAATTGCTTTAATATCCTTGCTTGGTATTCTAACATCTGTGTCAATTCTGGTTTGGTTTTACTTTTTGATGCAGATTATACTTTCCTGCTTTTTACACATCTGGTCATATTTGATTGCCAGACATTGTAAATTTTTCCCTTTTTGGATGAGAACTAGCTATTTTTGTATTTCTATAAATATTTTTGAGCTTTGTTCTGCGGCACAGTTAAATTATTTGGAAAATGTTTGATCTTTTTGTATCTTGCTTTAAATTTCTTTCTTTTTTTCTTTTTTTAGGAAGGACCATGGCTGTGTTTAGTCTATAACAAATTATTCCTATCTTCTGAGAAGGATTGGAACTTGGGTGAGGCAAGTGAGGAATCCAGGGTTCAAAATAATCATGCACTCCTGTTCAGGATCCTGCAAGTGCCTGCCTGGGTGGAAGTACCTACTTAAGAATGGGGCCCCAGATTGCAAAATGTAAGGAGGCACTTATTGTCATGCTCCAGTCCTGTAGAAAATTGGAAGTCACCACCACCTTAAATTTGCTCCTTCACTTCTGGCACCATTTTCCCATTCTGCTTTCTGTATCCTTATATCCCAAGAATAATACAGTTTTCCAGTGGGCTCTATTCTAATTCTCTCAGACGGTTCTTTCCCAGTCCTCTGAAGTTTTATTACACACGTGAGCCAATCACTCTGGTGAATGCTCCACAGGGACCCTCCACAACTGTTCAGGGTTACTTTTGTGAGCATCTCTCTCCTCATTGGCACTCTACCCTCCTGGACGCTAGACCTCCTGGACTCTTAGCTTCATCTCCTCAACTCAGTGTAACCTCTGAGCTCTGCTGGGTTACCCTTCCTGGGCCACAGTCTGTAGACTCTTCAAATGTACTAAGCTGGGGCAGTCGTATGGTTCATAATATTTGTTTCCCATCTCTCAGTGACCCTTATCTGTCATTGTCTGATCTCTGATGTCTTGAAAACCATTGTTTCATAGGTTTCCCAATATTTACTATTGTTGAGGCAGTTGGGAGGGAAAATATGGTCCCTGCTACTTCATCTGAGCTGGAAGTAAAGTATCCTACAAATGGTATTCTGAAGAACACATTTATGTTTATATATTTCCACACATTTGTATTTTTATATAGAGGAATTGCTGTTTTTTGGAGGGGATCTATGCCAGTCTGAGTGCCTGCCATGCGTAGAGCCCTCTTCTGAGTTAAGATTTCTGTATGTGCCATGTGCCCGGGTAGCCCCCTGAGGACTAGATGGGAGCTTTGACTAAAATTAGCACTCTGACATAAATATTTAGTATAAGTTACTGCTTCTTGCAATACTGAAAAGAGTAGGTTCTTGGCAAAGCACACCAACTTATGGCAGGCTGAAAGATGTTAAGTGAGCACAATTTCTTGAGACTACACAGTTTTTCATGTGAGAGAAGGTTGTTGGTGGTGCTCATATCTCTACCCAGAGTGATGTCTTACCAGTTCACAAGAAAACCCAAGTAGGGATTTGTCAAAACTCTTTTACTCTTAAGCTTTGCACCCTGACTTACCAGCATAATCACCTTTCACGGTTGCAAAATTGAGTTTAACTTGCACAGTGGCACTGCCATACAGATCTTATGTTCAAGTGCTAGATATGATTTTTGACTCTGCCAATAGCACCATCTTTCCACATTGACCACAGATTATGAGCAATGATAAGGTTTCACACAAGTGCAGTCACATTACAACGATGAAGTGCTGCTGGATCTTTGGATGTACCCAATGAGTTCAAGGCATAAGATAGCCAGAAGAGGTGATGCTGGTCATAAAAGATTGGACCAAGAAGCAGAAGCTACCTGAACAGTCACCACCTGTGGTGCCCAGCAGTCTGGGGGCTTGTTTGCCATGGGAAAAATGCTCAGCACACACAGACAGTGGAGGGTGATGGGTCACACCAGTCAGGTTTACTCTCAGGAGTTTGAATTTGAGGCACTCAAACAGAGAGTTGGCAACAGCAGGCACAGCAGAAACAAAGAGTAACTGGCTTAGTACAATAGCTCAGCATGAAAGCAGGAGCTAAGGAGCCCAATTACTGTGCGGCTGGAGCAATAACTTGTAGACCAGAACTTCAGGGTACTGTGGACTCTGCTTCAATTACCCCTGGCTGAGTGGCTGTGGAAACTATTTGCAGTAATGATGAAGTTCCTTACTTCCCCATACATTTTATAAGAAATGGAATGAACCCCAAATGATAATCATGGTGTGTCTCCTTGCAATATTTTTGAGTTCAATGCCTGCTTCTTTTCTCTCATTCTCTCAGATGAAGGTTGACCTCATCATATTTCCTGCTCATGATACACAATCATCATATGTTTATGTCATGCAACTTTCTTGAAGTTTCTCTATTTCACCCTGGTCTCCATCCTTGTTCCTCTTCCACCTTGTAGGCACTTAACCTATTTAATGTATGTCTGTGGATATTATATATACACATATACACATGTATATCTCCATGGTATATAAAATACATATTGTGGAAACTAATTATTAGTGTTGTTTTGTGTATTTAGTTTTACTTTACCTGATTAATATTGACTGTAGGACACCTGATTCTCATCCGTCATGTATTTAAGAAGTACACATCACACCACATACATTTATATTAATGCTTGTAGATGCTATATAATATTCCACAATATTTTTTATATCTACTCTATATTAATTATCCAGTTTCTAGGTGACCTTCAACACTTCACAAAAAAAACAATGCTTTGATAATTATCTTTGTGCACGTGTCTTTATAGAATTCCTATGCACAATTGGGATTTATTTCAGAAATGGAATTGTTGGGTGTTAGGTTATGCAATAATTAACAAAATGCATTTTATTGTTTGTACCATATTTCCCTCACGCTAGCATTGTGCAAAGGTTCTTAGTTCCCACTACCCTTACAGACCCTGGGATCACTGATTTTCCTAATTATCACCAATATGACTTCAGTAAAGTGGCATCTCATTATACTAGCTTTTATTGTACTCTTATTCTTAGTGAATTAAAAAAGAAAAGAAAAATACATAGGGAAACTGCTCATATTCTTATTACTCATTTGAATTTTTCCTTTTTTTAGGACTGCTTATTCAAATGTTTTATTTAAAAAAACTGTTTTCTAGTTTTTTCTTATAGATACAGAGAACATTGTTATAAATTTTAGCCATTAATCCTATTTTAAAAGTATTAATTATTATCCAATATTGAATAGGGAACATACCTTCTGGGCCAGCTATTTGCTAAGTTAGTTTCTGAAATGCACACATACACACACACACACCTACACACACACACACACACACACACACACACACACACACACACACACACATCTCTTTTAAGCTACTTTTTGTCTGCTACATTCTCCTAAACAGACTTATGTTACTTTGTTTTCTCCTTGCTACATTATTCCCATTGAAACGTCTAGCATTCAACTGGAGCCTAGTATATTTCTTATTCATGGGAAGAGTGGTACTCCTGTCAATCTGTTTACTTTCTATATGTGTATTATTAGAAATTTCCAAATGTATATCAAGGCTGGAAAGACTTTTGCCACCTTACATGTCTATTCATTTGAGATAAAAATAAATCAAGTTACATCATGTGCAATTTACATTAGAAAACTTGTCTTTTGCATACAGATGGCCAATAGTCACATGAAAAGATGCTTAACAACCCTAATTTAGAGTAATGCAAATCAAATGAGGTATCACCCCACAACCATCAGAATGGCCATCATTAAAATGTCTACAAATAACAAATGCTGAAGAGGGTGTGGAGAAAAGGGAACCCTCCTACATTGTTGGTGGAAATGTAAATTAGTGCAACCACTATGGAAAACAGTATGAAGTTTCCTCAAAAAACTAAAAATAGAGTTGCCATATGATCCTGCAATCCCACTGCTGGGCATATATCCAGATAAAACTCTAATTCAAAAAGATACATGCACCCCAATATTCATAGCAGCACTACCTACAATAGCAAAGACATGAAAACAAATATCCATCAACAGATAAATGGATAAAGAAGATGTGACATATGTGTATGTGTGTGTGTGTGTGTGTGTGTATATATATATATATATATATACATGTATATATATGTATATATATATAATGGAATATTACTCAACCATAAAAAAGACTGAAATGATGCCATTTGCAGCAACATGGAGGGACCTAGAGATTATCATACTATGTGAAGCATGTGAAGTAAGCCAGACAGAGAAAAATAAATATTGTATGATATCACTTACATGTGGAATATAAAATATGACACATGAACTTCTATGAAACAGAAACAGACTCACAGACATAGACAAGAGACTTGTGGTTGTGGGGGTGGGTGGGGGTTGGAGTGAGAGGTTGGGATTAGCAGATTCAAACTAGTATACATAGAATGGGTAAACAACAAGGTCCTACTGCATAGCACAGGGAACTATATGCAGTATACTGTGATAAACCATAATGGAAAAGAATATGAAAAATAATACATATATATATATATATATAAAGGAATCACTTTACTATACACAAGAAACTAACACAACATTGCAAATCAACTATACTTTGATAATAAATAAATAATAAACAACTTGTCTTTTGTGTGAACACTTACTGGAATTCATAGAACTAGCTATTGTGCCAACAACCAGGCCCCACCTGGCTAGCAATACATGTGAATCAGCACATGCCCTTCTCTAGTCTACGTAGCACATGCCTTATGGAAACCCCACTCCAGCCTTCCAACACTGGGCTGGCAACACTCAGCCTCTTATGCTGGGACACTGCCTGGCCCAGAGTCTGCATTCTACTGACATTTCTGGATGAATGAATGACTACAGATATCTACTTTTAAATTTTTAAATCACGTAAAGTAGGAGCTCAAGCTGTATATTTACCCACTATATTTATGGTAGTTATGTCCTTACTTATCAATAATTTATTTATGATCTTCTCGAAGTTTATATTAAGGGACTACCAATTTCTAGTTCCACATGTAAAGATCTTCAAAGTTATCACTCTGTCCTAACAAGTGAAAAGTTAAACAAAGTGAAAAAACAACAATTTCTCTGGGCCCCATAAGAGAGGTGAGAACACAAAGGAAACCATTGTCCCCAAGACTGGAGAGAAAGACAGGCAAACACAGGCAGGTGTGTCTTACCAGAACAGAGATTCACCAGCAGAAACCTCTGTAGGAACAGTGCCAGAGTAGGAAAACCTAAACTATAACTGATGAATTACTGGAGTTTTAGTGTGTACAACTCTGGAGAAAACCATGGTTCGAAAGGGTACATGCACCAATGTTTATTGCAGTGCTATTTACAATAGCTAAGACATGGGAGCAACCTAATTGTCCATTGACAGATGAATGGATAAAGAAGATGTGGCACATATATACAATGGAATCCTACTTGGCCATGAAAAAGGATGAAATAATGACATTTGTAGCAACATGGATGGACCTGGAGATTATGATACTAAGTGAAGTAAGTCAGGCAAAGATAAATCTCATATGAAATCACTTATATGCAGAACCTAAAAACAAATGATGTGAATGAAATTATTTACAAAACAGAAACAGTCTCACAGACATAGAAAACAAACTTATGGTTACTAAAGGGGAAAGTTGGGGGGAGGGAAAAATTGGGAGTTTGGGATTGACATATACACACTATTATATTTAGAATAGATAACTAACAAGGATCTACTGTATAACACAGGGAACTCTGCTCAATATTCTGTAATAACCTAAATGGGAAAAAAATTTGAAAAGAATAGATATATGTATATGTATAACTGAATCACTTTGCTGTACACCTGAAACTAACATAACATTGTAAATCAACTATAGTCCAATATAAAATTGAAAATTAAAAAAATAAAACACAACAAAATTCCATGGAGGACCCAGTCATGGGCCATGGGCAATCCCAAAATATTGTGAGAGGATTACCTTGAATTCTTTAATGAGTAGATTGCTTATCTCCATTTCACTTAGTTCTTCTGGTGTTTTATCTTGTTCCTTTTTTTGGAATATATTCCTCTGTTGTCTTATTTTGCCTAACTCTCTATTTTAATTCTATGTATTACATATGTCAGTTTTGTTTCCCAGTCTTGGAAAGAGGCTTATGTAGGAGAAATCCTATGAGACCCATCAGCACACTCTCTTTTGGTCCCCAGAGATATATGTTCTAAGGGTGTCCCCTGTGTGGGCTGTGTGGGCCCTTCTGTTGTGGTGGGATTGACTACCATGGGTGTGATAGTAGGTAGGGATGCCCCCCCCCAGCCCTGCCTTGTACAATGGGTGCTGACTCACTTGGTGGGTAGGTCTGGGTTCCACAGTGGCTGACTGTGGGGCCTTGTGCTGTCCTGGGGCTGGTCTTGGGGTTAGGTTCCTGAACAGGTGGCTGCTGGCTGGGGTGGGGGAGGGCCAAGGGAGATGGGCAAGGTTGGTGCAAACCTGCTGGTATGCAGGACTGGGTTCCCACAGCTGGCTACCCAACCTTGGAGGTCCTGGAACTAGTGCCAACCAGCTGGTGGTCAAGTAAGCTCCCAGTGTGAATAGTCTAGAGGAAGGACTCCAACATGGCAGTTGCCAGCCCCACTATCCTAAGATTCCCCAAAATAGTGGCTATCAGTGTCTATCTCCCCAAGGGGAGTCCCAGTTGCCTCCTCTCTCTGTGGAGGCTGACAAGCAAGTGGGGCTGACACAGTTTCCTTTTCAAATAACTGTCTCTGTGCTGGGTATTGGAGAATATGAGACTTTATATGCACCCTTTAAAAGCAGAATCACTGTTTCCTACATCCCTCCGGCTCTCCCGTACCAAGCCTCACTGGCCTTCAAAGCCAGATGTTCCGGGAGCTTGTGTTCCTGGTGCAGGACCCCCAGGCTGGGAGCCTGATGTGGAACTTGGACAATTTTCTCCTTGGGGAAAACATCTGAAGTTGTGATTACCTTCCCTTTCTGTGAGTTACTTCTCTGGGGGTGTGGGTCTTGACTGTATTGCATCTCCACCTCTCCTTCCCTTCTTGTTGTGGTTCTTTCTTTATATCTTTAGTTGTGGAAAATATTTTCTGCTAGTCTTCAGGTTGTTTTCATCAATAGTTGCTCTGTAAACAATTATAACTTTGGTGAGCCTGTGGGAAGAGGTGAGCTCAGGGTCTTCCTACTCTGCCATCTTGGTCACACTAACAATGATTTTTTAGATACAACACCAAAGGCATAATCCATGAAAGAAAGAACCGAGCAATTTGACTTCTTTAAAATAAAAAAACCCTCTTCTCTGTGAAAGGCAGAAGAAAGGCAATGTCAAGGAATGGCAAGACGAGCCACAGATTGGGAAAAAAATATTTGCAAAAGACATATCTGATAAAGAACTGTTATCTAAAATATACAAAGCACACTTAAAACTCAATAATAATTAAAAAATAATTAATTGAAAAATATGCCAAAGACCTGACTTGACAGACATCTCCTCAAAGATATATTGATGACAACTAAGTATATAAAAAGATGCTCCACATTATAAGTCATCAGGGAAATAAAAATTTAAATTACAGTGAGATACCACTACACATAAATTCAGATACTGACAGCAGCAAATGCTGGTGGGGATGTGGAGCAACAGGAATTCTCATTCATTGCTGTTGGGAATGCAAAACTGTACAGCCACTTTGGTGGTTTCTAACATGATAAACATACTTTTACCATATGACCCATCAATCACCCTTCTTGGTATCTACCTAAAGGTGTTGAAAACTATGTTCATACAAATCCCTCACATGGATGTTTACAGCAGCTTTATTGATAATTGCCAAAATTTTGAAGAAACCAGGATGTCCTTCTGTATGTGAAAGGATAAACTGTAGTACACCCAGACAATGGAAGATTATTCAGTGCTAAGAAAAAATGAGTTATTAAGACATGAAAATCCATGGAGGAAACTTAAATGCATATTACTAAGCTAAAGAAGCTAATCTGAATAGGCTTCATACTGAATGATTTCAATGATATGATATTCTGGAAAAGGTAACACTATGGAGACAATAACAAGATTGGTGATTGCCAGAGTTTGGGGAGGTGTTTAAACACATGTAGCACAGAGGATTTTCAGGGCAATAGAAATACTTTGTTTGATACCATAATGATGAATACATGCCATTATACATTTGTCCAAACCTATAGAATGTACAACACCAAGAGTGGACTCTAGTATAAAATATGGACTTTGGGTGATTATGTTGCATCAATGGAAGTTCATCAGTTATAACAAATGTACCAATCTGATTAGGGATATTGATAATGCAGGAAGCTATGCATATGTGCGGACAGGGATATATGGGAAATCTTCAAGCTTTCTTCTCAATTTTTCTATTAACCTAAAATTTCTCCCCAAAAGTATAAATAAATAAAAGAAATAGAAAAAAGTTTGTATATGGTAAATCTTATTCAAATCAACTAGAGAAAACCTAGACATAAGCAAAGATACTGGGAAAAATATAAATGATAACCCTTTAGGAGTATTGAATATACCCACAAATATGCTAACCTATTCTTCCAAATGTGAAAATTCTTCATGAACTAACAAAAAGGATATTTACAATTTTAAAGGTAAGTACAAGTTAATATTTCATTATTATCATCAGTTTGTGCATGTCTATATCTTTCCATTAACTTCTGATATTCTAGAGCAAAGACCATTTTTATATATCTTTTACTTTGCTGAGTTTAGTAACTGACAAATACATATTTGTTTTTGAAAAGATTGATTTGAAAAGTACTATGTTGCAACAGCCCTCCTTGATTGGAAATCTTTGAGACCATAACTCTATATTCTAGCCTGGAGATGAGGCTCTGATGAAGGACTCATTTATGAAGTCAAGAGTGCCTAGATTTTAATTCCAAGATCATCTTCTAACTAGATTTTACCTTAGGAAATTTAATTATTTTCTCTAAGCTTCTATTACGGTAGTTATTATTATTTTACTATCACCATCATCATTGCCATCTTCATCCCCTCCTAAGAGAGAAAGAAATACATTGACATTTGTTGAAGGCTGATGTACAAATCTCCCAAGATCTGTGCTGTTTCTGCTGTGTAACCTGCCCTCTCCTACCCTCCACTCTCATGAACTCCAGACGTCTAATTGGTCTCTCCTCTTAGAGAAACCAACAGATTCATCTATCATTTTTCTTTTTTGGTTCATTCCATCTTTCTTGTTAATTAAGGAAAA
Source organism: Grampus griseus (assembly GCF_964374135.1). Lineage (NCBI taxonomy): Eukaryota > Metazoa > Chordata > Mammalia > Artiodactyla > Delphinidae > Grampus > Grampus griseus. The sequence goes on from NC_139001.1 coordinate 107,728,847, forward strand.
ACGAAAGATTTCTTTTGCCTGGAAAGAGTGAGTTGATACTTCACCCTGGAATTCTGCTTCCGTGGAGGACCACGCTTACACGCATTACTTTAAAGGCAGAATGCCCACTCATTTAATTTCTGCTTATTTATAGGCATTGTATGCATAGAGATGACAAAGATTTGACACCCAGAAGGACAAATCAGGAAAGCACCTCAGAATTTGCCATTTCTAAACCCAAGGACTTCATGATAACTCATTGGCATGCATTCCTTGGTATTCACCAGTTTGATAGAAAGTTAAATGCTTAACTCTTGTTGATCATCAAACCCAAAAGCAGACTCTGCAGCAAGTAAGGTACATCTCTACTACCTTACGGAGAAGCAACAGAAAGCCAGGGATTATTGTTTATTTTAAATTTCAATAACTTTTCATTAAAGAGCTGCACTGTGTAAACATGAACGCAGTGGTGGCAACTTAACTAATTAAAGATTCATTTACAAGGAAAAGAATCAGATGGATTGCAATAATAATGGTAAGTCTAACTACTTAGTATTCCCCATAGTTTGTCTGTTGAAATGAAAGTAAGAACAAATGTGATTGTACACTCTTAGAGATTATTAAGCATGACAAGTGTAAAATTACTTCTGAAATGCATGTTTTCCCTTAAAATTACTGAGTGACCTTGAAGGCCCAAGGCTTAAGGCACTTGTTAAAACACATCCATCTTGAGACAGCCAACTGTCAGATATGGTAGGCTAATAGGGAGAATTAACAAAGGGAAGAGGGCTGCCCCCTATGCATACAGAGGGGAGTAGATTGCTTCTTGGATTAAAACTCACGTTGACCCAGCTGCCTTCAGGGTTTGGAGAAAGCCTTAGACAGTTTCCCAAAAGGTTGCTGGAGATGAGGTTGACCTATTTTACTTACTTCAAAGAGGATATTACAATTGTTTGTATAGCTCATTGTGGGCACTGCCTGTCTGTTATTATGAAAGACAATCAAAATAACACTCTAACAGTCAGACAGGATATATTTATATAGCTACATACTTACTGCTGGCCTCATTTTCAAAGGACGTCAAAGAAAAAGATTTCTACCTACCTAGGATGAATTTTCATCAGGGAAATGGTCTCCAGGAGAATAGAAATCCATGGGAGATTCAAGTTTAATGTCTCCTCTTGACCACATATTTTGCGACTTAGTTCAAAGATCTGACTTTTGATGATTCTATCCCCTTTCTCTGTTCCAGAAGATTCTACAGACCTAGTGAGTGAAACTTGTGGGGATACAGATTTTGGAATGACATAAGGATTTGGTGAATATAATTGCTTATCATGGAAATTTGCTCCTTGAGAAATGTTCTTGATCATTAGAAAGACACAAGTTAGGCAAAGTTGGTAAAACAAAATAACACAGATCAGGCTGTGTTATCAAGGCTTTTAAATTTATCTTAAGTCAATCCCACAGCCACCCTGGGGCACAGAGTGGTGAAATGATTTGCTCAAAGTAACACAGTTCATAAAGGGAACTGCTTTTGAGGCCAGCTCTGTCAGACTTCAACACCCATTTTTCTCTCCCAGTACAGAGATGCTATGGATAGAAACCCTGAATTATTCAGAGTTTGGGTGGGGAAGTACATGAGTGATTGTGTTCTCCTGCTCCTTAGTAATAGGGGATATAAATTATCCTAACCCTCTATTCTAATTCTTATATAAACTCACAGCCTCTCTGCCCATTTTACACTTGAACCTTATATCCTTGTGACTTCTTAATTTCTGCTCCTGTATTTACATAACCTTCTTGTTTCTGAATCATATCAGATAAGACACAAAGATCTCCTCTTTCTCTGTTTACCAGAGCACATCAAATTCCACCCAGAACTTGCTGTTTACTAACTTTATTAAAGACCATGAGGAGGGGCACGCTATTCTACACAGTAGTCCCCCATGTTACCTGACTACTTTTATGTCCTTCATTTTCTTGGAAATTCAGTTCAGCCTACCTCCAATCCCTTCTGCTCCCTTACAGGAAAGTCTTGCTAATCTGGTCTTCTTTCTTCAGTCCCCTTGAAATCTCAGAAAAGCACTTTTCTTCATCTCTTCATGTAAAACTATCTATTAATCAGAGGCTACAGTTTCTGATGTTTGTGTTACGGGAGCAAACAAACATAATGGGTTGGCTGCTTTTCAAAAACAATTCTGGGATCAGTTTGGTGTATGGATGAGCAGGGATGTGACTGGAGCCAGGGAGACAAGTTAAGATCATTTTAAGAGTACTGAAGAAAAAAAAAAAAAGTGGAAAAAGCCTAAGTTGATTTATTGGTTGAGTCTCAGACATCAGCCTTTCTTCTGCCCTCCATCTTGCCCTTCATCTCCCCAAGGATGAGATGAGGCTCCTGAGAGGTTAATGTGCTGATAGCCACCACCAGAGCATGCGCTTGTAATGGGAATTACAAAGATTGAAAGCCATAATAGAGGTTGTTGTTGGGGGAGAGTCAAAGAAAGGGAGACAAACTTAGATCCATGAGGACAGATGAAAATTAAAAACAAGATATTAGGTGAAATGGAGAAAAGGTACAAGGATGTAGAACACATGGCAGAATAAAGTGACAGGCAGGGTGTGATTATGTAAGAGAAAGAGAAAGTGAACACAATCTCCACAGGAGAACACAGACCTCATTAGGGATTTGGATTCAAAATGCATATTCCTAAGTCCTTTGACGTTCCAGGTGCCCTGTCAGTAAAAAATGGGAAGGTACCAGTAATTAACAGCAGACTGTTCTGTGTTAGAATTCATCACGCTCGATAATGAAGGTGTAGGTTTAGATTTTGGGAAGGAATCCAAAATCCAAGCCTCTGTTAGGAAGATAAGCTACTTTAAGGAGTCCAACAAATGTGCAAGACCAAGTCCCAGCCCTAGAAGGGGAGACCAAGTTCAAACGCTCAGGAATAGACCAAAATGGGTGATAGAACCATAAGATTGAAGAGTAGGGAAAATATATATATAGTGAGAATAATTCAGGACGAGTAAGACAGGCTCAGGAAAAACACCATAACCTCAGAACAATGACTTCATTTTCCATAGATATATAGGAGGTGTGGGGGAGAGTTATAAGGTCCTGCTGTGTCACCCCTCACAAATTTCTTTCCATTTCCCTCCTGTCCATCCCTCCTGCTACAGCTACTGTATTTTACTCCTAAATGATCACATCCACTTCCTCAAAGATCGTCCTGTCTCCACGTTTGCCCTTCTTCTGCACATTTCCACTCAGCCAGAATAATTTCTCAAATATGAGTGAAGATTTCCAGAGCAAGATGGCAATGTGAGTTCACTTACCTGCCTTGTTATTTTTGCTATTAATAAAATACAATGATAATAAATGGTCAAAAGATGTTATACCCATAAAAGCAAAGAAAATAAGCCTGGGCCATCTGAAAACAAGAGATTTCTAAGACTTTCTGAAAACTAGAAGGTGAATGGAGGGTCCTGACTGATAAAATATCAGAGACAGCTACATTTTAGAATACTCCTGGAGAGAAGAACAGCAGAAATGAGTGAAAGTTTAAACAGAACCCTGAATAGAGTTTCTGGTTTTGACAATAAAGAGAAATTAGGATATGTTAAGATAAGGGTAATATTGAAGAGATTTATACCAAAAATAAATTATAGTATTCTTCTGTGTGAATGGAGATAGATATTTATTCTCAGAAGAAAGTGATTTTTTTCAATAATTTAAATGCACTATTTAGGTGCAACTAAAGCATGCAGACTAGGAAACACTCTAGGCTAAAATCAAGTTTTTGATGTATCATTTATACATGTATCAAGAAAATTAAGAATCATCATATATATGAGAAAAATCTCCAGTATAGAAGAAAAATACCGAAATAAAAAGGAATACTTATGATAAAAAGAAAAGGTTGGATCATAATTATAACTGTTTACCTTTAGTTAGATGATACATAAAATAATAACAAGATGTATGAAAAAAAACAACTCTGAGAAAACAAGATTTCTTTAGAAATTTGTTTTAAATTATAACAGAAATTTAAGTAGAAGGGATAGAATATAAAGATGAAGAAGTCTTCAATAAAGAAAAGCCTAAATGAAGAAATATGAAAAACATGAGCTAAAAGACAAGTATGATAGAGGATGAACTTCAGGAAGGTCCACTAAAACCAACAGAAATTCCAGAAAAAGAAAAATGTTAAAAGTAAATAAATAAAGGTGGAAAGTACAAATGAAATAGGAGGCAAGGGGGCAGGGCACAACCTTGGAAGAATGACATAGCTCAAGGACATGACATAAATGGATTAGAACCAAATGGGTCCAAGATGGCAGACAAATTGACTTCCACTAGACCTTGAGCCTCTGTGTATGCTCACTGTAACAGATCAGCAAGCTAAATGACACACCCACCAGTGCCATGACAGTTTCAAAGCCAATCATAAGGATCAAAAAGTGGCTGGTAGACCAGTTCCTGGAGATCCCTGCCCCTTCTGGAAATAGCTGGAATACTCTTCCACTCATTAGCCTATGAAATTACCCAGCCCTATAAAAACTGACAACCCCATACCCTGGTGCCTTTCTCACCTTCTGAGATGGCCCACACTCTGTCTGTAGAGTGTGTTTCTCTCTAAATAAATCCACTTCTTACCTATCATTTTGTCTCTCACTGAATTCTTTCTGTGATGAGACATCAAGAACCTGAGCTTCATTAAGTCCCAAAACCAGGTGTGTGATCTCGGTTGGAAGATGGTGAGTTTGGGCTGGATTTGAGTCCCATCTGTGGGGGTTTGAGTCCCAGTCTGGGTTTAGGCTGGGTTCAAGTTCCAGTACATGGGTTCAGGTCCCAATCTGAGGTGCATGGTTTCACAATTATCAGTGAGATAAATGAAGAAAGTTTCTGAGATCTGAAAACAGACATGGAACACTTCAATTTAAATTGATCAAACAAAAGTTTAACATGATGAATTTTAAAAAGACCAACAACTAATCATTACCTTCTTGAAATTTCAGAACCTCAAGGATAAAGGAAAGACTCTGAAAAAGAGTAAAGGAAATGCAATCACATTTGCTCCAAAACAACACAAACAGACTGGCATTAAATATTTATTGAGCCAGAGTGATGGCGGAAGAGAGAAGATAGAGACCTTCAGAGTGACAAAGGAGTCTGCCAAGCAACCTACAACCAGCCAGAAATTCAACCACATACATGAGATAAAGTTAAATATTAAAATACTCAGAAATTTGCATTACTTTCTGACAAAAAGAATTGAGAAAAAAAGCAGAAAACACCCAAAAAGAGAAAAATATAAAATACTGTAAGAAAGAGTCTATCTAACCCAAGAGTACTGAAACTAAATGTCAGGAAAGTAGCAGCACAATAGGCTTAAAATGCAGGAGGTCCGGAGAAGCATAGGGAATGAATGTGGCCCAAAGAACATCTTCTAGAAGAAAAATGGAGGAACCCAGCCACTGAGAGAATGAGGAAGAAGACAAAGACATCCGATATGTGATGAAACAGTCATTTGCTTCTTCTCCCTACAAGTGTCATCACAATAGGCTTTTAGGGAGAGGAAATAGTAACTTCTTCACTTTGCAGCGAATAATATCTGCAAAGTCACAATTTTATAAATATTGTTTATCAGATGATAACTTTTTGAATAAATATTTAAGTAAATATATGGTGACAATTGTTTCAGAACAGAAAGCGAACTTTTGACCTCGCCTTCATATACTTAGCAATATAATATATACATTAGGGCACAACTGAGAAACACTGCAAGTGGGGGTCTGGTAACAGGAGAGAGACTGACAGAGAAGCAGTGTCAGTATATACCAGCTCTAAAATGAAGGAATAGTGTTGTGGAGAGAGAAAATTGAGATTGTAATAGAAGGAAAAATAGTCACATACCTTTCAAAAATTTGGAGGAAAGAGGGGAGCATTACATAAATGGGGTACATTTAGCAACATCATTGCAAAACGTGAATTTGTAGTGTGCAAAGTTTATGCACCTTGAAATAAAGGGATAGGCACATTATTTAGAGTTAAGTGGATAACTACAAAAAAGGAAGAGAAAAGGAAAGGGATAGGAAAGAAAGATTGAAAAATGCAATGCACAGCCCATTAAAGCTGGTTGTTGTTGGGCATTGCCCTGGGGATAGTGGGTGCTTGGACCCTGGGGAAAATGGATGAAGGATGATTTGGGGCAAGGGACTTTTTTTTTTTTTTTTTTTTGGCTGCTTTTGGTCTTTGTTTGTTTACACAGGCTTTCTCTAGTTGCGGTGAACGGAGGCTACTCTTCCTTGTGGTACACAGGCTTCTCATTGTGGTGGCTTCTTTTGTTGCAGAGCACGGTCTCTAGGCGCCCAGGCTACAGAAGTTGTGACTCATGGCCTCTAGAGCGCAGGCTCAGTAGTTATGGCACAGGGGCTTAGTTGGTCCACGGCATGTGGAATCTTCCCGGACCAGGGCTCGAACCTGGGTTCCCTGCATTGGCAGGCAGATTCTTAACTACTGCACCACCAGGGAAGCCCTGGTGCAAGGGACTCTTGATTTTCATTTTAATCACTTTTCTGTCCCATTTTATTTTTAAGCAGGTGAACATATTACATTGATAAAATTTAGACAAAATCATTTCTTTTCTAGCAGGGGCTTGGGGTGGAAGGAGGCAAGGGGTGGGGGAAACAGTTGAGGATTTAAGTTAAATTTTCTGAATTAACACAATGAATTAGTGCCAAACGTGATGCAGGAAGCCCAGGATTCCCATTCCTATTTCTGTGTTCTTTATACCACACACACTGCCTCCCATGGAGCTAGAAAAATATTATTTGGGGAAGTGGCCCAAGTGCTTTGGAGGTGCATGATTAACATTTAAAAAGATAATGCCAACTAATTTTGTAACTCATAACCAAGTGGCTCTCTTACACGCTGTGACCGGGTGCCTGCAGTTGCCCGGGTTTGCTGAGCATGGGGATGAGGTCAAAGCAAGCGGCAGCCTCTTGTTCTGCAACCAGAATGAACGTCCACTGGGCTCATTAATTCATAAGCCTTCTTTATTTTAATACTCATAAGCTGCTGTGGCATTTAGGTCACCTTTAGCTTTAAGTTGACATTTACCTCTCATTGAAATTAATGAACATTCAGGGACAGTACAACAAAGGCAAGAATCCCCTGACAATGAGAAACACTTTAGGGTCCAGAGAAGGGTTACGTTATTTTTGGCTTAATAGGGCTGGTTAATGAAATCCACACTCAGATGAATAGTCAATTTGTCAAAGAATGTTTTGGCATTTGGCGAGATGGTAGGTTTGTGGTGAGACCCTCTCCCTTTCCACACTCAGTGCTCTTCCTGTAAGGTCATAGAGCTCAAGGCATGAAGAGTGACTTCTAAACCCCAACTAATCTTTATCTCTTTTTCCTGAAATTCACTGGCTATGTCCCAAATATAGTATAAGAGAATATTGGAGCCAGAAATTTTATGGTGATCAACATAGTTTTGTTGTTAAACACTTAAGCCAAAATTCAGCTCGAGCCGCAATACCACTTCTTATATTCATAAATGACTTTATATTTTGCAGAGATTTTCACATCTAATATCTTGCTTCATTTTGAGTCTTACAGCGATCCTGCAAGTTAGGAAGGGAAAAGATCCATCCCATTTTAAAAGTGAAGAGACAGGATTATTTATTGTAGTGGTACTATGATTAGGATTTTCATAAAAAATTCCAAAATTTTATTTCAAATTTTGAAATACAACAAAGGACTGAGAATTCTACATTGATATGTCTTCCTTGTTTAGTGTTTTCTGTCTAGAAAATACATCATCCATGTACTTCTTTCTTTTCTGCTAGCATTTAACAAGAGGGCTAATTCACTTACATTGTCATGCATTTGAATCACATTTAAGGTAATTTAATGCATTCGTTTACTTGGGGCTCGGATTCCAAAGGGAGTGAGTGTGGAGAACGCCATCCAGATCCTCCTGATTACAAAACAATCGCTCTGCAGAGTCTGGAGGAACAGAGCAGACCCTGGTGTGAGACAGGAGTGCGTTTCAAAGCATAGACCCATCGCTTAGCTTCAGATTCCTTCTTCATTAAATTGACCTTCAACACCAAACTCTCAAGAGCAAATTTGATGAGGTGTTATCTGTGAGTGTGACTAGCTCAGGGCACAGGTCTTAAATAAATGTTATTTTTTTTTTCTTTTCTCCACTGATGATGGTTCAATTGCACATGCATTTAAATATCAAAATAGAGACTTTTATCTCCTGCCTATTAATTGGCTTCGCTAAGGACATTTTTAAAGAAACAGTCCATTGAGATTTCTGCATAGCTACACTTAAACTGATACCCATGAACTGTTTTGAGTTTAAAAATCTAGTTGGTCTTTTCTAACCGAAGAGGGGAAAATACCTTCTTCATCTCTAATAAATGGCAGTACTTAATTTATGATTCAAAAGAGGAAATAACACACATGTGGCTCTCAGAAAAGGGGGAGCACTTTAGAAATGACTTCTGTGAAAATGATGTAGTCTGTCTACTGTACCTTATTACTGCAGGGGGACAACTATGTTTCTTTTGATTAAAACAGGACAAGGAGCACATCCAAATCAATACAAGGAGAATTTAATCCTATGAGCTGTCAGAATCACAAACAGAGAAAGTGAACATGAAAGACAGGAAGGCAAACATGTTTATTGTGGAAAGGTTACTGAGACCTACTTGACCCTCTTAGAAAAAGCAAGGGATGACATTACCCAAGGATCTTAAAGTTTGTCATTAATTTTTCTTTAAAAAACTAACACATGATATTTAGCACATCAGATTTGAAAATCTGAAAGAATGAGAATATACACTGTCATTAGGCAGTAAATATGACAAAGGGTTACACTTAACTAAAGTATGTTTTAAATGTTTGTTCAGGTATGTATGCATTTTTTTAACATCTTTATTGGAGTATAATTGCTTTACAATGTTGTGTTAGTTTCTGCTGTATAACAAAGTGAATCAGCTATATGTATACATATATCCCCACCATCTTGCGTCTCCCTCCCGCCCTCCCTATCCCACACCTCTAGGTGGTCACAAAGCACGGAGCTAATCTCCCTGTGCTTTGTGGCTGCTTCCCACTAGCTATCTATTTTACATTTAGTAGTGTATATGCGTCAATGCTACTCTCTCACTTTGTCCCAGCTTACCCTTCCCCCTCCCCGTGTCCTCAATTTTTAATGTATTTAAAATTATATGGAAAAATTGGCAAAGACAGAAATAGAGAATATAGTACAATGAATTCCCATGAACTCATCAACTAAATAAGAAATAAATATCATGATTTTGGTACTTTTGCTTTTTTCTATTGTTTTGTTTTTCTTCTCTTTCTTTTTCTTTTTTCTTTTCTTTTTTTTTTTTTTTGAGAAAGCATTTTAAAGCAGACAAAAAAAGCCACTTACTCCTAAATATTTCAATAAGAATCCTTTAAAACCATAGGCTCTTAGACAACCACAATGCTGTCATTTTGCCTGACATAATTAAATATAATTTCCTATCATATCATACTTAATACATAATAAAATATCTTTCTTAAAATGTGTTTTCATAGTTGTTGTTTTTTTTTTATCAGTTTTCAAAAATCCTCATTGTGGTGCTCCAAGGACAGTGGTGCTTCAAGGACAAAGGACAACCCTGCCTGAAAAAGTTTCAGCCTTACACCCCCTACCAGACTCTCATCGCCCTTCCCACCATGTTGCAATGGGTACGAAATTCCTGAGCCCACCTGGGCAACGGGACCTCTTCCTCTCTCATCCCAAGTAAGGAAAGGCATCTGCCCTGTCACACTCCCACGCTATAGAAGGATGGTATATGTGCCTTGACCAATCAGAAAATGAAATTTTCACCTCCGACCATTCCTTTGTTCTCTGGCTATAAAAACTGACTAATAGCACATGTTCAGGATTGGTTCTTCCAGACTACGAGGAAGTCAGCCCACTGCTTTGGCAGTGACAATTCCCCTCTAAGAAACTCCATCTTCTTTATGTTCTGCCTCGGGTCTGGAAATTCTTTCCCAACCCACAACAAAATTCTTTTCTAGGCCACAACACTTATATAAAATTTAAAAATGATAAATTAACAAATAATCTGAATAAAGAATTCAAATAAGACAGTCTATTAAGGTGAAAAAAATGTGGTCAAATGTTCAATCCCTGCAAATATCCAATTAAAACAATAGTAAGGTAACATTTATGCTATTGAGGTAACATATATTAACAGCTATTTGAAAAACAAAATATTTATGTTATTTAACCTTAGTAAAGCTCAGGATAGCTTAAAAGAGTTTTACATTACCAAGAATGTAGTGAATCAGAACAATTGCCTTTGACACTATATGATTATGACAGGTAATGGAAGCAAAAAGAAAATTTTCTTCCCACTTAACATCACACACCCACTCTTGGAGATTTGTTTTAAGGAAAGAATCCAGACAAAGGGAAATAATTTTTATGTACATAGATCTTTGTAGCAGTGTAATTTTTAAGGACAAAAACAAAGGAGAAAATGGGTAAACCTACGCTAGGTTCACTAGGTGTCCTATATTAACTCACAGTGGCATCATACAGGCATTAAAATAATGAATATAAAGATTAAAAAGCAACTTGAAAAATTTTAAAAACATTAAGTTAAAAAAAACACAAAACTGCATATTTTACTTGTAACAAAATAAAAATATGTAGAAACATAGGTTAAGTATTGAAAGCACATGTAAAAATTAGAACAATTATGTTAAGGTCGGGGGAATATAAGTGAACATTGAGAAATAACAAGTCTAAATTTAATATATATTCATATATATGAATGTGATTTTGTTATATACTCTGAAATATGAGTATTTTCTTATATCATTAGGGTTCTTATTGATATTTTTATATCAGTTTATTCAACTGTTTCATATTATCAGGGAGGAAGGAATTTTCCTTTATCCTCCTTAGTTCTTCTGGCTGGTCTGGATGGTTCTTCTGGTTTTAAATTGACATGATGCAGATTAACAGGAGAAAATCTAACAAAAGTTTAACAACATGTAGACATGGGAGAGATCCAGGAAAACTGATTAACCCACCAAAATGTCTGAAGCCCTCACCTTAAGTACCATCTTCAGCTAAAGACAAAAGAGGATGTTGAGGCTGGGGAGAGTCAGTTCTGGGAGGTGACCAGGAAAAGCACAATAAACAAGAGTGATTGTGATGCAGGTTTAAGTCATTGCCTTCTCCATTGACAAGACTTCCTAGAGATTTAGTCCTCTTCTAGGTACAGCAAGGGAGACCCCCTTACAGTTGGAGATTTCCCTAAAAAATGTAAAGTTTCTTACAAAAGGGTAACTCCTACTTGGTTTTCAGAGTTTTCCCCATGTCTGCTGTTTCTTAGACAATAACCAACTTAAAATAATATTCCAAAGAGACATATTTTAGGGTGGTGAATGCTGATCCCCTACAATATTATTGAACAATTAGGTTGCTTGCAATATTTCCTTAGCAATAATAATAACCATAGGAGTGGCTACCACCAAACCTGCACCAATTATATGCTGATCCCAAGGAAGATCTTTCATAGGCTTTTTTTTTTTTTTTTGGTAATCCTCAACAATGTTTAATTTCATTTATTTTAATTATGAGGACTCAGATGTTAAATCTGCACAACTTAACTAAACAAAGCACTGAGCCAAGATGAAAGGACACTTCATGCCCTTTCTATCCACAGTCTATGACCAACCTTTATGTAAGCTTTAGTTCACATCATCAGTTATAAGATTCTCATAAGTAAAATTATTGGGATACTACATTTTTTCCAGAGCTCTGTGAAAATTTTGCTAAAACAATATTTGGTAGAAACTTTGCCCTTTAACAGTACTTTATATATGTGTGTGTGTATATGTTACCAAACTGAGTAGTTTGTTTGTCCACATGCAGTGGAAAGCCAAACACTGAAGCACTGGTCTTTCTTAGAGAGAAAGGTTTATTACAAGGGGACCAAGCAGGAGATAGGAGGCCAGTTCAAATCTTTCTCCCCAATAGCAAGATGAAGTTGATGTTTAAGAATTAGAGTTTTGGGGTGGTGAAGAAAGAGAAAAAGAGTGACTGGTTATATGGTTTAAGGAAGGAGGCTTCATGTTTCTTCGTGTGTCACATGTGCAAATTTGGGGGGGGGTGTTGGTATAAAACATGTGGTGGATATTTGGGCTGTGACAACTAAAGGTCATCCATCAGACAAGCAGGTGCATTCTGCTTAGACTCTAGTCAGACATGGGAATTCCAATTGGCTTCAGCCAAATTTCTTGTGTTACAAGTGGAGGGGATTTCAACAAGCTGTTTCCTTCTCTGCTGTCCCATAAGACATGCTTAAGAATTTCTGCTAGTAATCAGTTTCTTTAATCCTATGAGGCACGGTTTCATATATATATATATATATATATATATATATATGCATAGTCATATGGTATATATACAGATATACATATATATATATATGTTTGTAGGTAGATAGAAATGTATTTATGTCCATAAATACACCATACACTATAAAACTCTAATAACACTAATTAAAATCTTACTTATGGTTGTTTCAGTTTTCTTTTCACTGGTAAAGATAAGCAGTTTTTGTATATCCATTGGTCTCTGAATTTCTTTTAAAAATACTCATTATAGATAATTTATAAAATACAGTTAGGCAAACAAGAAGATTTAAAAAGCATCAAAAAAAAAATAATGTTCCCTTCTACACCGTTGGTGGGAATATAAATTGGTGCAGCCACTGTGGAGAAACAGTATGGAGGTTCCTTAGAAACTGAAAATAGAGCTACCACATGATCCTGCAATCCCACTCCTGGGCATATATCCAGAGAAAAACATGGTCTGAAAGGATATTTGTACCCCAATGTTCATTGCAGCACTGTTTACAACAGCCAAGACATGGAGCAACCTAAATGTCCATTGACAGAGGAACGGAGAAGAATATGGTACATGTATACAATGGAATATTACTCAGCCATTAAAAAGAATGAACTAATGCCATTTGCAGCAACATGGATGGACCTAGAGATTGTCATACTGAGTGAAGAAAGTCAGACACAGAAAGAGAAATATCATATGATATCCCTTATATGTGGAATCTAAAAAGAAATGATACAAATGAACTTATTTACAAAACAGAAACAGACTCACAGACTTAGAGAATGAACTTATGGTTACCAGGGAGGAAGAGTGGGGGGAAGGAATATTTAGGGAGATTGGTATCGACATATACACACAACTGTATTTAAAATGGATAACTATTAAGGACAGGGAACTCTGCTCAATGTTACATGGCAGTCTGGATGGGAGGGGAGTTTGGGGGAGAATGGATACATGTATATGTATGACTGAGTCATACATATACTTTGCTGTGCACCTGAAACTATCACAACATTATTAATTGGCTATACTCTAATATAAAATAAAAAGTTTAAAAAAAATGTAGTGTTGGAAATTTCAGTTAAATTTCATTCTGTTTTCATTTATTATTTTTCTAAAATATATTGAATATGTGCTACGTGTGTGCGTATAGGAAGGTATTTTTGTTTTTGTTTTTGCATTTTACAATGAATTCATTTTATGGTAGAAATATTAGACTAAATATTAAAAATGCATAAATATAAGCACGTGTTATACCAGCACATAGTAATTTATTAGACTAAGATTTTTCTGAGGCACATTAAACAACATCATTGTTAGGATTTCAAGTATTATCTCAAATGCCTATTATTACATTGTCTGGATGGTATCATCACTAATTTGATCATCTTTCCATTTTGAACAATTAAGTTGCTTCCAATTTATCATTGTTATTAATTAACTACATGAAAGTCCCTACTCTTATGTATTCTTGTGATTTATTTTTGGGAACAGGGCAAATCCGACAGTTAAAAAATGTCAACATTTTGTGATACTAATTTTTTTTCTTCAAATGATGGTAAGGCTAAATATTTTTATACATCTATTAATCATTTTATTTTCTTTTTTGTAAAATTGTATTATGGCTTTTACTCATTTGTTTATAGAGGAGATGATACTATTTATCAATTTGTACAGTTATTTATAAATTACAATGTTACTCCTTACATTTTTAAAATTTCCATAAATATATATTCTAGCTATTTAATTTTTATTTTTAAATGTTATATAGAAGAAAATTTTACAAATATGTATTTCATAATTATGTCAATATTATCTCTATTCTTTTGAGCTTAGTAAATACTTTCCACCTTGTATCAAATAGGTATTTACCTATATTTTCCTCTTTTACTCCTTAATACATTTAAAATTTATTTTCATCTGCTTTCAAACACAAGTTTCTGTGCCCGATGCACAGTGATGCCAAACAAATGGAAATGTTGGCGTCTGGGGCAGAGAAAGGTTTATTGCAGGGCCAAGCAAGGAGAACAAGTGGCTTGTCCTCAAAAGACCTGAACTCTCAGATGGTTTTCAGGGAAGAGTTTCTAAAGGCAACATTTGGGGTGACGTCTACAGGGTGTGTAACTTCCTTCTGATTGGCTGGTGGTGAGGTAACAAGGCGGTGCTCCAGGAAACTTGACCTCAGCCTGAAGTTACCATCCTCCACCCGGGTGGAAGCCTTAGTTCCTGTAGAATAACTCAGAGATATATTGTTATATAAGTCTCTTGAGGTGGGACCAGGACCCTGGTTTATTGCTGCATTTTTGTTTCTTGACTGCTCCTCCTTTATTTCTCCATTCCCTCCCTTCTCTAATCAGTAACTGAATCAGTAACTGAATCAGTAACTGTTTGAATCTGCCCTTTGGAATTCAGGGAAGGTCTAGGAGGATGAAGCATTTTCCCTACAAACAAGAAACAGGGGACACAGAAAGCCTTTAGTACCTGGGTGGGCCCCATAGTGTTCTGCTCAGTTTCACATCTAAGTTTTGATCTAAATATATAATGAATCTTTTAAAAAATTAAACTTCTGTGCTTTATGTGATTGGCTGGAATTGCCAGACTGGTGTTTAAGACTTGTCACATCTTTGGGTTCCTTGTTTTGATTCCAACAGCATCATTTTGAGGTTATCAGATTAATTATTTTATTTATTTTTTGTCAACTCCTCCACTATGAAGAGTTTTATAGACTGAGCTATATTTTGTTTAAAGTTACAAGAGAGATTACATGTGATTTTAATAGGACAGGCATTAATAGTGCAGCCTGGGACTGCCTGGATTTTCTCCCACCTCTAGCACTTTCTGAGTGATGCATGAATTACATCATGTCTCTGTGCTCTAAAGGATTATAGCAAGGATAAACAGAGATAACTGTGCAATGTAATGACAGAAGAATTACTCCATGGAAAGTGCAAGTAACAATTACTATTATTAGTAAACATTTGGGCTATTGATGTGATATAATGTCACCTTTCCTAGTATTAAACCATGTTTTCTTTTTTTTTTTTTAGCATCTTTATTGGAGTATAATTGCTTTACAATGGCGTGTTAGTTTCTGCTTTATAACAAAGTGAATCAGTTATACATATACATATGTTCCCATATCTCTTCCCTCTTGTGTCTCCTTCCCTCCCACCCTCCCTATCCCACCCCTCTAGGTGGTCACAAACCACCTAGCTGATCTCCCTGTGCTATGCGGCTACTTCCCACTAGCTATCTATTTTACGTTTGGTAGTGTATATATGTCCATGCCACTCTCTCACTCTATCACAGCTTACCCTTCCCCCTCCCCATATCTTCAAGTCCATGCTCTAGTAAGTCTGTGTCTTTATTCCTGTCTTACCCCTAGGTTCTTCATGACCTTTTCAGGTTTTTTTTTCCTTTTTTCTTTTTTTTTTCTTAGATTCCATATATATGTGTTAGCATACGGTATTTGTTTTTCTCTTTCTGACTTACTTCACTCTGTATGACAGACTCTAGGTCCATCTACTTCACTACAAATAACTCAATTTTGTTTCTTTTTATGGCTGAGTAATATTCCATTGTATATATGTGCCACATCTTCTTTATCCATTCATCTGTTGATGGACACTTAGGTTGCTTCCATGTCCTGGCTATTAAACCATGTTTTCATTGCTGGCTTAAATAGTACTTGGACATGGTGTGTCATTATTGAATTCAAATTATATTATACTTAGATTACTTCATCTTATCCAAAAATGAGATTAATACGTAAGTATTTTGGGGGTGGTCATCTTCATTAGATTTGTTATGGGGGTTATAATAACACTACAAAGTAAATGCAGTTCTACATATTTATATTCTAAAACAGCTTATTTAATATTATCAATTCTTACAAAGTTTGAAAGACTTTACTGGTAATATTTAATAATGACAATACAACTATTTAATATTATATTAATGACATATAAACAAGATGAACTGCTTGCCTAATACCAGGCATTGACTTTTTTTTTTTGACAACTGTTTTCCAAATTTCTATAAGATGAAGTATTTGTGTATATCTTAGCACACCTTTGACCCTACAGAGCTCTACAAAGAGGAGTATTTTGCCATGTTTAAGATTCTTTAAAATGTGTGTGTGTTTGTGGGTGTGTGTGTGCTGAGAGAGAGAGAGACAGACAGACAGACAGAGAGAGAGATTTGGAGAGCCACCACTTCCCTCAGTCTGCCAGGGAAGTCAAGAGCAGACTTCAAGAGAGAGTGAGACTGTCTAAAAATAGGAAGAGGTCCAATGTCTTAAAGACCAAAGATTCATACATTTATCATCTTTTGTAATGCAGGTCATGATTGAATGGTTTCAACATACCCATTACTTTATACCCTCTGGATGTATTTAACTGACTATGGAATTTGAAATAATGCAAGAATAAATGCAGTGGGGAATTACTTGGAGACCCTGTGGCAGCCAATATTATTAAAAAGACAAATGAAGAGAAATATGGAGTGACAATTCCTTAGATACTCTCATATGTGCAACTTCTTTTCTGTCTTCTCAGTGCTCTGGCATGTGAGATTTTGCTGACCTGGGAGAGACTGTCTTTCCCAGGGAAAGATAATTCTTAGTGATAAAAAAAAAGACTCCCCTATAATTGTGCCTTTCATATGCCAACCTACCAATCCATAGCTCATACCACAGCCAACTCTTCTAACTCTTATACACCAGAATGCAATATCCATCCTGCGCTTGTTATCCCAGGGTCCAATAACATAGAGACAGCTCTATGTTCCAGAGCCCTCTGAAATCATTCAAACTGGCCAATCCTAATTCTGTTTACTCTGATTTGTCTTCTTTTTTCTATGGAAACCAAACCTTGTGCTTCCACGTGTGGCCTGCGTGACATGGTCTGCCCCTCCTCTTGGGAACTGTGAAAAACAAACTGTCTTCTCAACAGCAGTCATCTCCTGATCTGTTGGCCTCACCTACACCTGAATAATAATAAAACCTGCATTCTAAAACATACACCCACTAGGATGGTTGTAACCAAAAAGTCAGTTAGTACAAGAGTTGATGAGAATGTAGAGAAGTTGGAACCTTCCTGTGATGCTGGTGGGAATATAAAAATGATGCTGTCACTTTGCAAAATAGTTTCTCAGTTCTTCCAAAAGTTAAACCTAGAATAACAATTTGACCCAGCAATTCCACTGCTAAGTCTACATACAAGAGAACTGAAAATATATGTTCACCACAAAAACATGTATATGAATGTTCATAGCAGTATTATTCATAATACTCCAAAACTGAAAAGAACCCAAAAGTTACATGGACATTGACTGATGAATGGATAAACAAATGTGGTAGATCTAGGCTACAGTATATTATTCAGCAAGAAGTGATGTGCTGATACATGCTAAAACATGGTTGAAACTTGAAAACATTATGCGAAGTTCAAGATGCAAGTCTCAGAAGACCACATATTACATAATTCTATTTATACTAAATGGCCAGAATAAGCAAATCAATAGGCATAGAGCAAATTAGTGGCTGCTTAGGGCTGGGGAGTTTGGGTGAGTGAGTGGGGTGACAGCTAAGAGGTATAGGATCTCTTGTTGATAGTGGTAATGGTCGCACAACTCTGTGAATGCATTAAAAATCATTGAATTATATACTTTAAATGGATTAATTGTATTGTATGTAAATTATGTCTCAGTAAAGCTGTTAACAAAAGACAAGTATATAACACTAATTATTACCTCTGCAGCTCTTGTTGTACATCATTCTAGGCACTTTATATACAGTAACTCAAATAACCTAACCCTGAAGTTTGAGCTCTTAACCATCTTGTTTTCCTGCCTTTGAGTACATTATTCCCCTCTGGCTTATGTTTTATATCAGACAAGAAAACATCACTAGATATTGAAGCGGGATCCAAAGTTCAAGGAGAGGGACCATGCTAAGCAACAGTATAAGATAGCTAGTACTTCCAGACTTGGTGGAAAAGTAGGATAATTTAGAAAATCGTCAAATGAAGTAATAAACAAAAATTTCTCTCTCTGTCTCTCTCTCTATATATATATCTATATATGTATATAGAGAGAGAAATTAATGAGGCTATTGCACTGTCCAAACCAAAATAAGCTTTAATGCAAAAGGATCATTTTGGTTAAAATGAGATTTAAATAAAATAAAATGTTGCATTATATTTATTTACAATAATAAAGACCAAAATTAAAGTAAAACACAAAAACAAACAAATACTCTCCCAAAACATCCAGGGGATAGGGGATGCTATGGGTCAGAAAGGAGGATATACAACTAAAAGGATCCCCAAAATATCTTTTATAAGGACAAATGTTTCTGATTAATTCATCAATTTCATCATCAATATAATAAAATATAGACACTATAAATAAATAGAAGAAGGGATCAAATAAAACATATTAAAACCAATAATTATCAGAGTAGAAAAATAAGAGCCACAATATTAATTAACTGAAAACAAACAAACAAAAAACAAAAAATAGAACAGAGGTTGGATGAAAAATATATCAGTTGTTAAAGGAAAAAATATATAGTTTAAATAACTTTGAATCTCAGATTCTGTGAGTTAATATGTACCTCTATGCTTATTATAACAGATGCATTAGAAGCAAATGGCATATAAAGGTTGAGCTAAACAGATAGTTAGATGAAGAATTTCAGGCTATTAAAAACTCAAAGTGAGAAAGAAAAAAAGCAGATGTGGCAGTACTATTAACACAGAAAGTAGCTCTTGAGATGAAAACCATTTTAAAAGGACAAGGAGAAATATTTTATAAATATGAAAGGTAAAATCTCTAAAAATGCTATAGTAGTCATGAGCCATTTTGCACTGAAGTATATAATAGTGAAATATATAAAGTAAAACATGTTAGAACTGTGAGGTTAAATTGAAAAAAAAATCAGACTTGTAAATGAGAAATTTTAATAACACTTTTCTCAGGTTTTAATACCTTTAATAGAGAAATACTACATGAAACTACAAAGAAATGTAAATTCTTAAGGTATAATATCCATAATATAAAATCTATGTCAAACAGAAAATAAACATTATTTTTCAAGTAAACAAATTGAAGTTTAAAATAGTAAATATTTAAAATACAAAAGAAAAAACCCAACCTGTTAAAGATGTAGAAATGTCTCAGATTCTGGTCGTAGTTCAATATTCCAAGAATTTAAACATTTTAAAACAACAAAATTTCCAAAAAAATATACAGCTGAAAAAGAAAAAAAAAAGTCTGCCAGGTCAATGACAAAAGCAAAATTCAAATTAAAGAGTAGATATGAAAATTAACAAAGTAAAACAAAAAACACAAAACTTAGGAAATGAATTCAAAGTAAAATTTAAAACTATAGTCTGGACTTCCCTGGTGGTGCAGTGGTTAACGTTCTGCCTGCCAATGCAGGGCATACAGGTTTGATCCCTGGTCCAGGAAGATCTCACATGCTGTGGAGCAACTAAGCCTGTGTGCCACAGCTACTGATCCTGCGCTGTACAGCCCGCAAGACACAACTACTGAGCCCACATGCCACAACTACTGAAGCTCACATGCCTAGAGCCCATGCTTCACAACAAGAGAAGCCACCGCAATGAAAAGCCCACTCACCACAACAAAGAGTAGCCCCCGCTCATTGCAACTAGAGAAAGCCCGCGCACAGCCACGAAGACCCAACACAGCCAAAATAAATACATAAATTTATAAAAAACAAAAATAAAACTATAGTTCCTAAAGGCTATCTACCATATATGCAATAACTCAGCAGTTCTGATTTGACTTGTTTAGGGTCTTGGAGATGCATCTTTTTACAACTAACCATGTTGACTGACATGAGATGGTCCGTGAGTGGCATTTTCAAAATCATCAGGAACAGAAGCGTCTGTAATAAAAAGAAAGATTTACTGCCTCACCATTTCTAAATCCTCTTATTGTTTCCCTGAGTCAACCTCCTATCAAATCTTTCTGCTTTCAACTCTTTCTGGTAGCTCATTTGTACAATTCCAGAAGGCACCTTTACTTCTTGATTTAACATCCTGAGAAGCATCTACTTTCCCTCCTGTTTCCTGAATGAATGAATGAACAGGCAACTATGTATTCAGAAGTGACTTCTGGGGCTTCCCTGGTGGCGCAGTGGTTGAGAGTCTGCCTGCAGATCAGGGGACACGGGTTCGTGCCCCGGTCCGGGAAGATCCCACATGCTGTGGAGCGGCTGGGCCCGTGAGCCATGGCCACTGAGTCTGCACGTCCGGAGCCTGTTCTCCGCAACGGGAGAGGCTACAACAGTGAGAGGCCCGCGTAAGGGAAAAAAAAAGAAAAAAAAAAGAAGTGACTTCTGGGTTGGAGATACAATCTCTGTGGTAATAAGTAAAGGAAGCCTAGAAGATCCCCAGGAAAAGAGTGAAAATGGAGATGAGAAGCCAAACTAGCCCTAAACTCCAATACCAGAACCCAGGGAGTTGGGGGGGCAGGAGCTAGAAATCAGGACTGACAAGGGGGGTCCACTAAATTAGGATGTGTGTGTTTCCAGAAAAAGAAAAAAATCAGTGTTATCAAATGCTATTGAAAGATGGGTTAAGTTGAAAACATAATTGTGTCCTTTGGATATGGGAACACAGATGTCTTTGATGAGCCTCACAAAAACAAAAATAATAATAATAATAATAATAAAAGAGGAACTCACAAACTTAAAGAATGAACTTATGGTTACCAGAGGGGAAGGGTGGGGGGGAATGGATAAACTGGGAGTTTGGGATTGACATGTACATAGTGCTATATTTAAAATAGATAACTAACAAGGACCTACTATAAAAAAATATTTTTTTTAAAATGAGGAACTGTAATGAATATACTGTGTTATTGATAAATTAGAGACTTAGGGACAATGTATGTAGGGTTTAGCCATGAAGGGAAGCAGGGAAGTAAGAATGGTCTGAGTCTTCTTAGTTCTCACAGTGAGTGTTTTGTACCATTTTCTGAACTGAACAGGAGGCCAGTTTTTCATAGTATTTAAAGTATGAATCCAGAGGTTCTCCGCTAAAATGGAAGTTAATTTATTTAATTCCAATAATATTTATTAAACATTCATTATGCAAATGTTCTTAGTCCAACCACTATTACAAGACGCTAATTTTATTTCATGTGACCTTGGGAATTTGAGTTAAAGAGGAAGTTTTCATTCTGCTGATGAAGGTCATGTAATAAGAGAAGCATAATAGCGAGATAGGTAGGTTATGAACTGAAGACTAATAACACAGCTGACCTTCAGCAGACCCCACATTCTTCCTGAGCAGGAAAGAGGAGAAGTTCTTGCTGGACTCTAGGGTCAAAGTAAGTACTTGAATGCTCAGCATTAATATTTATCACGGAAGCTCCTGGCTCTGGTCCTTGGCTTTTCCCATGGTCACAGAATCTCTCAGGACAAGGAGGACTTTGCCTCTCTGTGACTGTTTTCAGCAGAACTCCTGAAAAAGACCCCCACCCCCATGGGGGTCCTTTCAAAGTGGAAACATTTCCTGGAGGGAATTGTACAGTTTCTTTTAAAAGATGCATCTAAACTTGCTAATACCGATGATTTTACAAAGAGTTGGGAGTGAAAAGGTCACTCGTAGCAGCATTAAATGTCTGACCTTTACTTTTTGTTCTAAATTATCCTCTGATTGTACAGCAACACAAAAAGCACTCATTGTGAGCTTCTTTGAATGCCCACAGATGGAATCTTGCCTAGTGCTAAAGTAGCAGATAGTTACACTCAATGTGTTTATCTACATTTTATTTGGCATTACCACTGGGAAATGAAATGCTAGAAAATGAAATTTGCTGAAGGATTATTTTATTCAGGTGTGTGGTAACAGCACATATATAAATATCTTTCTCTGAGGGTAAAGAAAACTGTGGGCAGTGAGGAGAAGAGAGTTTTCACCAAGCCATAGATTTGTTTGGTTGACCTAGATTCTAGTGCTAACTCACCGATCATGGAGTGAATGAACTCAGGTTGTTTTAAAATTATCTGCTCCTTAAAATTTTATTCTGAATGTTACTTTGCCCATTTATTGAATCTGATCATCTCTGTCTCTTCCTGATTCTTCTTCATATTATTCTTATGTCTCTTGAAATCGATGAGAATCCAAGTTAGGTCATGCTGAGTCAGAACCAAAGCCCCCTCTTCCAGGATTTTTTAATTAAAAACCAAACTAAAAGATTGGGGATAAAACATCATCCTTCTCTACCCCAAACTCCTAATTCCCAGCTTCTCTTATTAAAGAGTAATGAATGTATCATTAGATAGTTTGAATAATTTTTCTTTGACCCTTGTATACTTTTAACCTATGTTATTTCTTGAGGCTAATGATTTCCCTCAATTTCCTTGCTACTGTATAAAAAAGTACAGACAGAGAACATTAAAGCAAACTTTATAGATGTCTCTGATAGCTTTTACTGTGTATCAAAGCACCCCAAAACTCATTGGCTATAAACAATGAATATCGACATGTTTCATGATTGTGGGCTTGCCCTAAGATGGACTCACTAGCATGTCTGTATTCTCAGCTGGAGGTCTGGGACATCTGGGACATTAGGACTGTGGAAATGCCTATTACAACCGGGACATGGTCCATCCTCCAGGAAGTGAACACAGACTTTTTCAGGTGGTTGGTAGAGGGGTTCCCAGCACCAAGAGATCACAAGTGCTGATGTTTAATAACTTTTCAAATTTCTGTTTGCATCACACTTGCTAAAGCCCCACTGGCTTATGAAAGTCACATAAGCAAGTTCAGAGTCAGTGTGGGAGAGGACCTCATAAGGACATGGATACAAGGAGGGAAATAAAGATGTCATCTAAAAAATATTCTACAATAGGTACGTATGAACACCAAGGAGGGAAGAAGGGCAGGGCGTGGGAGGAATTGGGATATTAGAATTGACATATATACACTATGTATAAAATAGATAGCTAATGAGAACCTGCTGTATAGCACAGGGAACTCCACTTCTCTGTACAGTAGAATCTAACACAGCATTGTAAAACCACTAAACCCCAATAAAAATAATATTCTACAATAGGTGAGTAAATTAAGATTCATAGCCTAGCTTCTGCTCTGTGCATCCAAGAATATGAAAAAAAGGAAGATGTCCATTGCCTAGGGATTGGCAAACATTTTCTGTAAAAGACTGGACACAACATAGTTTTTGGATTTGCAAGCTAGATGGTCTCTGTTGAAATCACTAAATTCCGCTATTATAACATTGAAGAAGTCAGTATGTAAATAAATGGGTGTAGCTGTGTTCTAATAAAACATTACTTACAAAACTAAGAAGTGTACCGGATTTTGCCTGCATACTTGCAACCCTAGCCATAAGTACCTATTCTGACAATTACTGTTGCACAATAAATCAACATAAGGCTTTCTGGCTTCAGACAGCAGTGTCTGACAGTCTGGATGGGTCAGGACTCCGTTGGGGTGTTGTCCCTCAGGGTTTATCCTGAAACTGCGTTCAGATGGTGACTGGGGCTGTGGCAGCAGAGGCTGTCTGTCCTACTGGTGTGGGCCAATTAGGTTCTCTCACACTATGGCAGCACTGGTGGTGTTGAACTGCTTACATGCCAGCTCTGGTTCCAGTAAGTGTTTCAGCCAGCAAAGGGTATGCTGAAGTGTATTTTATAATCTAGCCTCAAAGGTCACACAGTGACTCTCCCACTGTGTTTAATGGTAACAAAGGCCACAATATAATCCAAGGAATGGGAATTAGACTCCACAGCCAGGTAGGGCAGTGACAAATTTCCAGAAGAGTACATGGGATGAGAAAAATTGTTGTGGCCAACTTTAGAAAATACAACCATGGTCCACCAGGAAGTGGCATGTCTTCTCATGACGAAAGGCAAGCAGATAACAAATAGAGTGGATGTGGAAAACTGCAAGGCTGTCAAGTGAGAGAAAGAACATTGCTTTTGCATTTAGAAAGAAACAGGCTTATGTTCTGGCCCTGACACTCACCATTCATTTATTTATCATCTGAAACAGATGATGCCAGATTTAAAGAAATACTTTTTGATATTACGTATCAGTTTAATTCCAGTTCCTCCCAGTAAAATATCAATATCAATATCCCACTGGGTTTTTCTAGGTGTTGAAAAGTATAGAAGAAATATGGTCACAGAAATGTCCTGGTGTTACCGAAAAGGTTCAGCTGCTTGCCGCTCAAAAGCAAATAATTGAGAGGCAAGAAAAGAAAGATGCTTTAACCAGAAAAGCAATCTGGGGAGAAGGTGGACTTGTGTCCAGAGACCAACTCCCAAGATTCTGCTCAGCCTTGACAGTTTTTAAAGGGAAAAAGGGGGAAGCATCTTAGTGAATCATTGAGTCAGGATGTTGGGTTCTGCATCTTTCTCCATTGAGGGCAGACTGGCTGGCTCTCTCTTCGATGTTATCTTGCTGAGTGATCTGAGTGATCCTGTAGGATTGCTAAGGGGGCTGTTGGGTCTAGAGAGCTAGTCATTCTTTAACTACTTAATTCTTCATTCATACCTCTTTTAATCTAGGAAAGCAGGTTAGGCAGGGCGTGGTGTGCATCCAGGAGAGTATAAGTCAGGATTTAGGTTAAATGGCCTAGTTATCTCATTCCTATAATTAGGTTCTTTTAAGGCTAAAGGGGAACAAAAATGGGCAAATAGGAAAGGGACAAAAGAGCTGCTTTCACTGGCACATATAAGGCTTTGAATAAAAAGCATCAGTAAGCTATTCTTTTTTTATACAATGTTTAAAGGTTACTTCCATCTCCAGTCATTACAAAATATTGGCTATATTCCCCATATCATACAATACATTCTTGAGCCTATATTACACCCAATAATTTGTACCTCCTGATCCCCAGTTAGTAAGCTATTCTTACTGATATTATCATCCAAGCAACCACAATGCCAGAAAAATCACAACAATTAGATGATCTATTTGAATTTGGATTAATAGTCAAAGAATCCAAAGATAACATGCTACTGTGGGATCTTAGGAGAGTCAGACTGATCTGGGTTCAAACCCTGGTCCGTCTCAAACATATGCTAAGGGCCTGACAAAAGAGTCGCAGGAAAGAACCAGGATTTCTCTCCTTTCTAGAATGAAGACAATGTACTTTGAAATAAAATAGACCTTTCCAAAACAAACCAGTAAAGTTGAAAAACATCAAATTGTCCTCTTCAACCCAAACATCTCTGGGTGAGTACCTTTCACAAAGGGCAAGAGTGTCTCAGTATCTAATATTATTCCAAATAAAGCTTGTAAAATAAGTTTAATAGGAATAGCACTCTAAATGCTAAGTAATAAGAGCACTAGCAATATTTTATAGTTCTAAATAACATTTACATTAAATGCAAGGAGAGCTAATGTGTACAAGAGAATATGTGAATTTTATCACACTCAGAAGAATTGGAGTGTTTGATGTTACCAGAGTTTTAAAATCTATAACATCTACCTTATTGATTATGTAGAGTGGGTTTTCTATACTCTTTCTTTTTGAGCATTGAATCTGTGTTATATTGATGGAGACACTTTAAAGTGTTCTATGGTATTTTGATTTCCGGTTCTTTAGACATTTTTGTTTTATGAAAGCTGTTGCTGTGTTAATTGGGTACATAAATATGAATAACTGGTATTTCTTTCAGGTAAATTTTAGACTTAAGCATTCTGAAATGCCCATCTTTATCTTTTTTCTTTTAATCTCTAGTCTTAATTCTATTACAGATGTCAATATTGTTACTTCTGTTTTCTTTTTTGTGTTTACTTGTTATATTTTTCATAGTTTTTTATCATATGAATTTTTCTCCTTTTCTCTCTGCTAAACATTGCTGGATTTTGTTTTGTTAGTCAAACAAAAATTTATTTACTTTGTTAATATAAGTGAGTTGAACCCATCTGCAATATGTTAACCTTCATTATTTCAAATTGTTTCATGTGATGTGGGGTGTGTGTGTGTGTTTTTACTAATTACATAGACTTCCATTATGCAGTCTGTTTGCTCTTTTTTTTTTTTTTTTTTTTTTGGTGTGCGGGCCTCTCACTGCTGTGGCCTCTCCCGTTGCGGCGCACAGGCTCTGGACGCGCAGGCCCAGCGGCCATGGCTCACGGGCCCAGCCGCCCCGCGGCATGTGGGATCCTCCCAGACCGGGGCACAAACCCGTGTCGCCCTCATCGGCAGGCGGACTCTCAACCACTGCGCCACCAGGGAAGCCCTGTTTGCTCATTTTTGATTCAACTTCTGATATTGGAGAGGCTTTTTGTTTTTATTTTGTGCGTATGGTCACTTTAAAAGTAATTCTAACCCAAATCATACTGATTACCTACCTCCTTTGCTTATAAACAAATTCAGTCCCTTACAGTGACCCTTGATTAGTTTGGTACCAAGATGTGTATTATAAACAAACCTCCCTTAAACAAACAAATCTCCGATTCCCTCTAGCCATCACTATTCCTTGGCTGAGTTCCAGTGAGGATTGATATGTATTCTCGTTACCATTTTCTGGGGATCAACTGGGTGACACACACCTACAAAGCACCACATTTTCAATAGGCATCACCTCTGCCTTATCTGACACAGGAGGACCTCACCAGACATCACCTTATTTCAAACACTGAGTATCACGAGATGTATCTGATGCCACCATTCCCATCTTGGATTCCCCTTATATCTGATGGACAGTTTTATCACTCAGCTGGGCACCGTCACCCACGCACTGGCATAGTGGTAATCTATGTCTAATAAAGGTAAAATGAGACTGTGTGTGTGTGTAATAGGTGTGTGCATGTGTTACACTCTGTTGGAAAGAGGCATAAAGCGTTCTTGCTTCTCTGTAAATAATATTGATATTGGCAAACTAGCTTTTTCAGTTTTTACTTTACATCCCATCACCCTAGATGAGACTCAGGCATGATTATAGTTAGGTTGAGTTGGGAGACACATCGAGAAAGAGAAAACATGCTCCTCAAGACGGTCACTCCCATTTGATTGTTGAGTCCGTTTATAGATCACATTCTATCTTTCTCAGGATGGAACCTCTTTGCAGGACGCTCGTTCATAAATGGGTTTTTGGTTGGTTATCTCTCCACCTCCTCTCCATGACTCGCCAATTTCACTAGACCCACCTTGGACATTCTCTAATCACGACTGAGTATTAGTCCAGTTTCCTCACTACGCATGTATAAGAAAAAATTGAATAACTGACAAAAATGAAAGAAAGGTTTTATCTTCTAATTTCTTTATATTGTATAATTTACATTATAGGTATATTCCACCATGTCTGACATGCCCTGTGGTTTTCAACTTCTGTGCATTTGATCAACTTGTTCCCTCTACTGAAAATTATATTTTTTCCTTTCTTAGTTCTTCAAATTTTACATACCCTCCAACATGCAACTCACATTCCACATTAGCCTCATACATGAGCACCACAAAAATCCAAATAAATATTAATGAGTTAATGGGAGTTTGATATCTAGAATAAGAACAGATATAGCATCACTGTGCAGTCCTTTAATCACACAGAAACTCCATAATTTTTTTTTCATTCATACAAAAATATGTATTGAGCACCTACTATTTGCCAGGCATTTTTCAATGAACATGAGAGACATTAGTGAAAATAAATAAATGCATAAATAAATCACATTTTCCTTGTGGGTCTTATAGCAGATAGGTAATAAATAAACAATATTAAAAATTTAGATATTTTATACTTTTCATAGGTGACAAGCAAGGACAGAAAAAATACAATGTAAGGGGGGATTGGGAATTCTGAGTGATAGTAGGGAGGCAGGTTGTCATACTAAATATGTTAGTCAAGATTGGCCTGTCTTAGAAAAGAAAACCTAAACAGATACTTGCAGGTGGGCATGACAGCTTTGTGGTTCTGAGGAAAGAGCATTGCAGGAAGAGAAATAGCTAAGACAGCAGAATAGGGTAGGTATATTCCTAGTATGTGTGGGGAACAACAGGAGTGCAGTATAGCAAAGATACCATGAGCCAAGGCAGGAGTGAGAGGAGTGAAGTTATAGAGGAGAGAAATAAACTAGAAGCAGGTGAAAAGTCAAGTCTTTAGAAGGTGTGAACCAAGGAATGATGTTATTCAACCTACATTTAAAAGACACATTGGTTACTACTATGGAGAACAGTAACGAGGCTCCTTTAAAAAGTAAAAATAGAGCTACCATATGATTCAGCAATACCACTCCTGGGCATATATCCAGAGAAAACCATAATTGGAAAAGATACATGCACCCCAATGTTCATAGCAGCACTATTTACAATAACCAGGTCATGGAACAACCTAAATGTCCACTGACAGATGAATGGATAAAGAAGATGTGGTACATATATACAATGGGATACTACTCAGCCATAAAAAGAATGAAATAATGTCATTTGCTGCAACATGGATGGACCTAGAGATTATCATAGTAAGTGAAGTAAGTCAGACAAAGACAAATACCATATGCTATCACTTATATATGGAATCTAAAATATGACACAAATGAACTTATCTATGAAACAGAAACAGACTCACAGACATAGAAATAAGATTTGTGGTTGCCAAGGGGAGGGGGGTGGAGGAGGGATGGATCAGGAGTTTGAGATTAACATATACACACTACTATGTATAAAATAGACAATCAACAAGGATGTACAGTATAGCACGGTGAACTATACTCAATATCTTGTAATAACCTATAATGGAAAAGAATCTAAAAAGATATATATATATATATATAAATGTACATATATGTATATGAATCACTTTTCTGTACACCTGAAACTAACACACTATTGTAAACCAACTATATTTCAATAAAAATTTAAAAAATAATAAAAGGCACATTGGCTAATATATTGAGACTAACCATAAGGGTAAAAGCAGAGACAAATGAACTGGCTTTTGATTCAGGCTGGAAAAGGTAGTATGGGAACTGAGAAATACAGAAAAGACTGCTTTCCTTAACAGCTATACTTTCCACACCCCTAACATTTAATACTTGATTCTACTATTTGGATATCTGTCAGATCCCAAACCATTTTTTCCTTCCATTTTCCTGCTACTTTCTTGGTTAATATCCTCATCATTTTTTAATGGATTCACCATAATTTGTTTACCAAATCCCTATTAATGGACATTTCAATTGCTTCCAGTATTTCGCTCTTAAAGACAATGCCGAAGTGAGCCTCTTTACACATCTATATCTGCAAACAAGTGCTAGCATCTCTGTAGAACACATCTATAACAAAGAAACTTTGAGGGAAAGTCCATGTTAACTTGTGTTTGTTTGTATGCCTTTCCTTTTCTGTTTTTTTTTGTTTGTTTTTCTTAAAGCAACAAACATTTATTATTTTGCAGTTTCTGTGGGTTCTACTGAAGGGTCTGCTTTCAATATAAATTTACTCATGTGGCTCTTGGTAGAAGATCACAGTTTCTCCCACATGGGCTGGATGGATCGCTTCAGATTTATCAACTGGATTCCCTAGTGCAGTTAATTCAAGAGCACAAGATGGAAGCCACAATGACTTTTATGACACGTGTATGTAGTCACCATTTCTGGTGTTCTTTCTGTAGATCCAGATTTCCATCTGGTGTTATTTTCCATCTACCCAAAGATGTTCTGCAGTTTTTTTGTAGCTAGAATCTGATAGTAATTATATTTTTCAGGTTTTTATATGTTAGAAAAGTCATTCTCCCTTCACTTTTTAAAGATATTTTCACTGAGTATAGAGTTCTGGGTTGACAAGATTTTCTTTCACTTACTTAAGAGATGTTACTCTGCTATCTTCCTGCTCACATTCTTTACAACAATAAATCTGCTGTTATCTTTATCTTTGTTCCTCTGGACATAATGTGTCTTTTTTGCATGACAAATTTTAAAATGTTTCTTTTTATCACTGGTTTTAAACAATTTGATTTTGGTGCAATTTTCTCCATGCTTCTGAGATTGTGGTTTTTTAAGCCTCTTAGCTTTGTGAACATATGGAATACAATTATAGTAACTTTTTAAAATGTCACTGTCAGCTAAACCTGACATTTGTGTCAGTTCTGTGTTTATTTCAATTGATTGTTTTCTTCATTATGGGTCATATTTTCTTGCTTCTTTGTATGCCTGATAATCTTTGATTGGATGCCAGGTATCATGAATGTTAACTTGTTGAACATTGGATATTTTAAAAAAATTTATTGTATTGAAGTATGGTTGATTTACAATGTTGTGTTAGTTTGTGGTGTACAGCAAAGTGATTCAGGTATATATATATCATATTGTTTTCCATAACATAGTTATGGATATTTTCCATTATGGATACTGAATACAATTCCCTGTGCTATACAGTAGGACCTTGTTGTTTATTCATTCTATATGTAATAGTTTGCATCTGCTAATTCCAAACTCCCAATCCATCTCTCCCCTACCCCTTCTCCCCACTGGCAATTGCAAGTCTGCCCTCTATGTCTGTGGGTCTGTTTCTGTTTCATAGATATGTTCATTTGTGTCATACTTTAGATTCCACATATAAGTGATATCATATGTTATTTGTCTTTCTCTGTTTTTCTTTGTCTTACCTCACTTAGTATGATAATCTCTAGGTCCAGAGTGCTGGATATTTCTGTGTTCCTAAAAATCTTGAGCTTTGTCCTGGATTGCATTCCAATGTACTTGGAAACAGTTGGATCCTTCAGATCTTGCTTTTACAATTTGTTATGTGGGACTAAAGCAGTGTTCAGTGTAAGGGTCATTGTTCCTTATGTCTGAGGCAAGGCACGCTAACACTGTCCTGTGAATCAAGAGATTTTCTAGTCTATCTTGTGGAAACTGGTAATATTCCTGACACTGTGCCACATGGGATACTCTTTCCTCTAATCCATTCATGTGGACATTGTTCTTACATATATGTGCTGAGTGATACCTAGCTAAATATATGGTGAGGTGATTCTCTCCAGATATCTGGAGATTTCTCTCTGTAAATCTCTTCTTCTCTGTACTCTGTCCTGAACAACCTGTCTTGGCCACCTCAGACTCTCAGATCCATATTCTCAACTCAGGGAGTCTGCTGGGCTTTTCCTGGATTCCCTATCTCTCTGCCGTGGCCTGGAAACTCTGTTTCCAGTTAGCTGGAACAATCATAGAGTTCACCTCATTTATTTTCCTTCTCTCACTAATCACTGTCCTTGGTTGACTGATGTTCAATCTCCTTAAAAAATGTAGCTTCACATATTTTGTTCATTTTGGGGCTGCTTCAGTGAAAAGCGTCAATCTGGTTCTTGTTACTCCACCTTGGGCTAAAGCAGAATCTTCATCACTTCTTACTTAAATTTTCAGTGTCCTTCTGGTTGATTTCCCTTTCTCCTCAACAATCAGTTCTAAACCTCTATAGGTGAAAATCACATTCTAAAACACAAAACTTTACAATGTGGTGTTAGCTTCTGCTGTACAGCAAAGTGAATCAGCTATATTATACATATATCCCCTCTTTTTTAGATTTCCTTCCCTTTTAGGTCACTGCAGAGCATTGAGTAGAGTTCCCTGTGCTATACAGTAGGTTCTCATTAGTTATCTATTTTATACATAGTATCAACAGTGTATATATGTCAATCCCCATCTCCTAATTCATCCCACCCCCCTTCCCCATTGGTGTCCTCCAATAAAAATTAAAAAGAAATAAAAAAAAGAGGAACAACATCTACATATGACCTAGAAATTCCACTCCTTTATCCAAAAAAAATAAAACATTTGTCCACAAAAAGACTTGTGTAAAACTATTCATGACAGTTTTCTTCATAGTAGTCCCAAATTGGAAAGAACCCAAGTATCCAACAACAGGAAACTGGATAAACAGTCTATGGTACATTCAATATTCATACAATTGAATATATTACTCCACAATAAAAAGAAACAAACTATTGATACACACAATAACATGGATGGATCTAAAAACATCACGCTGAGGGCAAGAAGTCAGTGATAAAGGAGTACATACATATGATTCAACTAATACAGAATTCTAGAACAGGCAAAATGTACCCGTGGTAAAGCAACTGTGGCTGCAGTTGCAGAAGTAAAGAAGAAGGGGAAAGGTAAAGGATACAGTCCTGGAAATGATTTCTATCTTGCTAGAGATTCGAGGGAAAAAAAAAATGCTCACTGTGGACATGGAAGAATTACGTTTATCAACACTACTGAATTACTAAGTTAAATTTTAAATGGGTGCTTTTAATTCACCTTCACTAATTCATGAAAGCATAATGTAAAATCCAGACTTAAGCTTCTAAAATAAACCAATAATTTCAATTGTGGTGAAGAATACATTTTAATAAGGTCTCAAAAAAAAAAAAAACAAACAAAACTTATCACATCACATGTAAGCTTAAAGCCATTCAAAGGCTCCTGTTTTTTTTTAATGTGTTCCAAATTATTTTAAACTTTAATGAAAATCAATGAAACAAACTAAAATGGAGGTATGTTCTACCAGGCAAAGGCATAAGACAAAATCAGAAGACTTGGCTCAGATTTACTTTCTTCTATTCAAAGGCTCTTATTTCTTTAAAAAAAGAAAAAACCTGGTTTATAGTAGTGTTCAGACTGTACCCACTTTCCCAGGATCACAAGTGTCCATGTGAGTCTCACTGAAATAACTGACACATCACCATACGATGCTCTGAGAAATCTCTCTTCTCTTCTGTTTCCCTTTGCCTGAAATGTTCTTCCCCTTTCTCTTGCTGATTCCTGTTCATTCTTCACATAGCTTAGGGATTTACCATCTAATTTGTTATTTATTCTTTTGATCTTAACACCTGGCAACAAAGAGGTGTTTGTTCACCATAGATACTTCATAAATCTACAAATATTTGCTGAGTAAATGAATTAATGATTAAGTGAATGAATGAGAGAAATGAGATTTGAGAAGCTTACTCATGAAATGCACTATATTAATTGAGAAGAGGAAATGAATGCAAGCTGTCAATGTTTTAAGAGCCATATTGAAGTCCACGCATGTAGCATACATCCTTTCTGTTTCAGAAAGAAAATAATTAGCAGTGT
This sequence comes from Grampus griseus, assembly GCF_964374135.1. Classification (NCBI taxonomy): domain Eukaryota; kingdom Metazoa; phylum Chordata; class Mammalia; order Artiodactyla; family Delphinidae; genus Grampus; species Grampus griseus. The sequence goes on from NC_139001.1 coordinate 107,762,367, forward strand.
ATACACTTCTTTTAATCAGTGATTCAACTTGAATATTTATGGGGTGATACCTTCCAGTCAGAGAGCAGTACTAACCAAATTTCAAAATAATGTGAGCATGGGACTTAATTGGGAGTAGCTCATTTGAAGGACAGGAAATAGTGTTGGCTTCATTTCTACAGTTTCAATAAAAGAATAGAATATAGCAAAGACTTTTGCTGTGGAATCAGACTGCCTAGGCTCAAATCCCCATTGTACACCCAATTCTTCAGTTGCCTGGCTATCTGGGTTTATTCCTTGTCACAGTCCACTTTGTACCCTAGTTTCCAGTTATTTAAAATGAAGAGTGATGTGTATGCCATCTCATAGAAATATTACTAAGCTCAAAAAAAATAATATTTGCAATGGACCTAGCCTATTGGTGGCATCTTTAATCAGTAAATATCAACTAGCATGATGTTGTTTCAATTCTATGTGGTGTCAAGAAGGCAGCAATTTGTGCTTTACATCACACAAATTTATCCTCAGGCCTCTAACAAACTTAAATTAACAGTCTCAACTCAGCAATGTATCGGAAGAGTTGCATTTTTTGGTAAAAGATTTAAAAAATTGTCTTATTCAGAGCTCTCAGGGTAACAACCCTAAAGACACAAAATAGGAAATTCCCTGGCAGTCCAGTGGTTAGGACTCCAAACTCTCACTGCTGAGGGCTCAGGTTCAATCCAGTCTGGGAACTAAAATCCCACAAGCCATGCAGCGCGACCAAAAAAAGAAACCAAAAAAAAAACGACCCAATATACTTGGTGAAAGGAGGAGAGAAGAGGAAAAATAAAGTTGCCATTATATGGTATCTTAGTTCTTAGTTTTTTGATGATCTTTTGGGCCCATACTCCGTATTTTGGGTAGTCATTTCAGAGTTGCAAAAATTTCGGTCACTCCCTAGTTTGCAGATTTCTCTCTCAAAGATTAGAACACTCCTTAGCTGTGGTGATCCTAGAAGAGGTGAGGTGGGGACCGGGGGAGTCTGAAACTCCCTCCCTCTTTTTTTTGTTTGTTTGTTTTTTTGTTTGTTTTTTCCTGAATGATGACTCCACTTCGCAAAACTTGCAGAAGGAACACAGAGCTTTTTTCCTCAGCTCTGAACTGTTGATAGCACTTTGTTGACTAAAAAAAATGCACAACCTAAAAGTTGAGAATTATGTTTTATTTGGAGGACATTCTGAGGATTTAGGTCCAGGACACAGCCTCTCAGATGCTCTGAGGGACTGCTCTAAAGAGGTCAGCGGGAAGCCAAGGTATATAACAGTTTTTGTAACAAAGATCAGGTTGTCAGAACCTCAAAATATTACTGTTAATTAAAGAAAACCAGGTATCTTCAGTTAAGGAATTTAGCTCTTTGCTATGTATGGAAAGATGCAAGAGTCTGGGCTCACTGAAATCATTCCTTTCGTATGCACCTCAGCTCTCTGGGGCCAGTGTCCTGCTTTTCTCCATCCTGAATCCCCTCAGGGTTCCTTTGTTTACTGATATAGCAGGCAAAACTTTTCATTCACAACTTTATATCACCCATATAAAATTTAAATTTCTTGACAACGGCATGAAGATGTATTTTAAATACATTTTTCTTTATCATTTAGAATATAGATCTTTTCTTTCAGCATTCCATTTCCAATCACCTCCAATTCCAGGCTTTATTTTTTGTGGATCCTTGTCTATATCACTTCACTCTGAAGAGTTTTCCAGCAAATCCCGCATTTCTGAAGCCTTCCATTTCATTATATTAATCTAGGCAGAGTTTAGCGCTATACCCACAGTCTTACATAATCAAATTCCCTGAGGATGTGGACACATTTTTCTTTTTCATCTAGTCTAAATATATGTGTGTGTATATATATATATATATATATATATATATTAGAATTGATATAGGGAGGTTACTTAGTGCAGACATAGATACAATATAAAGGAAAATAAATCTTGTAAGTTGAATCTGTTCAAAGAGAGAATGGGCCACCATGTGATATTGTTACCCAAAAACTGGGTTCACCTCTTGGTGGGTGTCAAGCCGAAAGACACAACCAAGCCAAAGATCAGAAGGAAGCATTTATTACTTGCAACAAGTAAGGAAAACACTGGGGATCTTTCCCAAAGCAATATCTCTCCAAACAGCACAATTAGGGAAGTTTTAAGCTAAGGGAACATTCATATTCATGAAGGGGTTTAAGCAGGGAGAATTCAGCATAGAATTGGGGCCAAGGTTGACAGAGTCCAAGCTTTAGTTGACTGAAGTCAGGAGGGTCAATGTCATCCTTCCATCCTCCACCTGGGTGGAGGCCTTAGTTCCTACAGAAGAACTCAAAGATATATTTTTATGTGTATCCCTTGAGGAAGAGCCAGGACCCTGCACCAAGGCTGCACTATTGTTTCTTGACTGCTCCTCCCTTGTCTCTGTATTCCCTCCTTTCCCTCATTAGCAGCTGTTTGAACTGTACCCTTTGGAACTCAGGGAAGATCATGGAGGCTGAATGAAACCTATTTCCTACAAACAAGAAACAGGGGACACAGAAAGGATTTGTACCCGGGAGCCCCACAGTGTCCTGCTCAGTTTCAAAATACAGTCCTTCCTTTAACAAGGTGAGGTCTTCAGTCAGAGTTTGGTAATCACTGCTAAGGTGCCCTCTGTCTAGCAGGGATCCTGCACTGGGAGAGAGATGACATATTGGTTTCCAATCTGCTTGTGCTTTAGAATTAGGAGAGGAGGAGTTTATGTTGCAGTCACAGATATTAAGGCTATGGGGTGGTTTTAAAGTAATCCAAAATTCTGTTAAGATTCTTACCTTTGAGAGTCGGATATTAATTCCCCTTTCCTTGAGTGTGGACTAGACTTAATAACCTGCTTCTAAATACAGTGAAGGTGATGGTGTGTGACTTGGCTACTAGGCATCCTGGTTTCCTACTTGTCCTCTCTCTGGGATCACTTACTCTGAGGGTAGCCAGCTGTCAAGTTTTGAGGACACTCAATCCACCCTATGGAGAGACCCATGTGATGAGGAAGTTAGCCTCCTTTTAAAGCAGATGCTTTTAGTCAACAGCCGTGTGAGTGAGGCATGTGGATGTGGACCCTACAGCCTGAACCACACCTTCAGATGATCACGGCCAGGGTAATACCCTGACTCTGCCTTGTGAGAGATGCTGATCCAGGACCACCCAGCTAATGGCTACCTTCAGAAACTGCACGAGATTATAAAAATTGTTGGTATAAGTGAGACTGTGAACCTCAGATTCGGACTTGAACCCACATGCCGGGACTCAAACCCAGCCTAAATCCTGATTGGGACTTTAATCCGCATGACTGGGACTCAAACCCGGCCAAAACTCAGATTGGGATTTGAACCCACTAGGCTGGGACACAAACCTGGCCAAAACCCCCAGTCTTCCAACTGAGATCACACACCTGGTTTCAGGACTTAATGAAGCTCAAGTTCTTCACGTCTCATTACAGAAAGAATTCAATGAGAGACAAAGTGATATGAAAGAAATGGATTTATTCAGAGAGAAATACACTCCACAGACAGAGTGTGGGCCATCTCAGAAGGTGAGAAAGGCACCAGGGTATGGGGTAGTCAGTTTTTATAGGGCTGGGTAATTTCATAGGCTAATGAGTGGAAGGAGTATTCCAGCTATTTCCAGAAGGGGCAGGGATCCCCAGGAATTGGTCTACCACCCACTTTTTGATCCATATGATTGGCCTTGGAACTGTCATGGCACTGGTGGGTGTGTCATTTAGCTTGCTGATATGTTACAGTGAGCATATACTGAGGCCCAAGTTCTAGTGGAAGTCAAATTGTCTGCTATCTTGGACCCATTTGGTTTTAATCAATTTATGTCATGTCCTCAGGCTATGTCATTCTTTCAAAGTTGTGCTCTGCCCTCTTCCGTCCTGTTTCATAAACAGTTAACTTCTGGTGTAATTTGTTACACAGCCAACTAATTAGAATGAGCACTAACTAATGCAAACTCCTTCCCAGAGTTTCTGATTCAACAAATTTGAAACGAAACTTAGAATATATATTTAATATAATCATCCTCTTGACTCTGGTGCAGTTACTCTATCACTAGGTATTTAGGAACTATTACAAGCTTCCCTCCAGGCATGTATTAGCTTGATTTTACCTATGCCTGAGGCCCACTCTATTAGTAATATCATTCTTCCTATTATTATATCTCTTATTCTGCCTTGTAATCAAGCACATGACAGAAAGTGTGTTACTTGTTAAGCACTGTACTTTATAAAAGTAATAGTTTTAGATTTTTTTAATTATTATGAAAGTAGCATATGCTTATTATAAAACATGGAAAATATTTCTAAAAGTATAAAGAAACCAAAGCATATCCATATACCTCTATTGCTCTATTTTGATATATCTCCTTTATATTTAATTGCAAATAATTGTGATGTTATTGTCATATAATTTCTCATCAATTTTTTGCCTTCCACTGAAATAGTGCCTGGCATACAATGGAGCTCAATGAATATTTGTTGAATAACGTTTTCCTAAACATTTTCCAAAATATTTAAAAGTCTTTAGGAGAAACAAATAAATGACTGAAAAATACTGCATCATATTTATGTACTATCATTAATTTAAAACTTACTAGATGAAAAGTTATAAACATTATAAAGCTTTTAATACATTTTGCCATACTGCTTTCCAGAAAGGCGATGGTACTCTTATTTTGAAAATGATTTCAAATAGTTAAAATTTCCTAGGAGAAAACACAGATTTTCTAATAAAATAAAACAAAGATGATAGATGAAGGCAAGTGGGTAGCATGGGATTTATATACACAAGATTAAAACTGCATACCCAAATTTGATGCTGTACTTATCTGAATTTGGGGAAACAAAAACTTTTTTTCTAAGCGGATAGAAAAAGGAGTAAATTACGAGAGAAAGGATGAGGTAATGGAATGAGTGTGGATTACAGCACTCCAGACATCTACAGACATCCAGTCAATACTTCTTAAATTATGAGCAGCAACACTGGAGCAAAGAAAGCCTGACAGTGAGTGGGCTGATCTCTTGCAAGAATATATCTTATTAGAACATAACTTTGAACAAAGAGATAATGGAGTGAAACCCACTGGTGACTGGGTTGATTCTCCTGTGGTGGAAGAAAGACAATTATAAAAAGTTCACAGTGTACAGTCTGACCCTAAGGACAATATTTGTTAAAAGAAAAAAAAGAATAACAATCAATAAATACTCAGGAAATATCTTTATGTGGTAAACTAGTGAAAAAGCAACCCCAACCATGCCTGGTGGATATGTAACACTGTTTTATTTATAAAGCTAGCACTAGCTTACAAATCTAGGGAAGTGACCTTGAGAGAAAATGTAGATCATGCATGCAAAGGAAATCAGAAAGTCTGAGCCTGAGTTAATTGAGACACAGGACACATAGAGTGGTTGTGAATGTTAGGTGTTAAGGGACATGAGAAATCCTAGAGAATAATGAAGCTAAGCTATATTGTAGAAATGGTCCCTACCTCCTTGGAGAGGGTGATGAGGAAGAAAGGTGTATATTGTGTTTTGCATGTTACTGTTATTATGGATTCTAAATAATAATGATAATGATAATAATAATATTTGTTCTGAAAGGGGGAGAAGAAATTCTTTATTGGTCAATGGCTCATGTATTGTTCTTCCTCATTTACTGTTTTTATCCCAGGCTTTAATTACTTTGAAGAAGATGAATATAATGAATATGAAGATTCAGAGGAGATGTCTGTATAGCTTATATCAAAAGCCAAAGCCAGAGCAATCATTAATCTGACCATGTCTAAATGAACTGGAAATTTGATAATAATGCATACATGAATATTATTTAGAAAACGTGGTAAATTGTGTGAAAATGCGAAAATTTCCCTTACATAAGAATCTGACAAGCCAATTTAAAATCATTACAGAACCAAAAGGCAAAATGTTTACACCCACCTGAACACCAGCTGCTTGTATGGAAAAGAAAAAGAGATAATAAAGTTTCCTGAAGCCCTTATACTAGCAAGGTTCCATTCAGGCACATATTTCCCGCTCTCACACATCAAGAAAAGAAACCTGGTCCATGATTTTAAAGAAATAGAATTCTTGGCATTTTTCAAGTTTTGATTCAAAGTTCAAGAGAACTAAATAACCTGCCAAGACACAAACAGCATATGCAGGACCCCATCTCCCTCCAAGTCTCCCAGACACTGGCAAGTAAATCAATGAAAGAGTTAGCCTTTCAACAATCCATGTCTCCATGGAGCTAATCCAGTGGTTGGTAACACCCTATATAATCTTACAGCTGGGCTTGTTCAACAGCAACAACATTTGGTTGAGAAAAAAAAATGATGCATCTGGTTTCTAAGGTTGTGCTGATGATCAAATGAAATCAATCACCCAGCGGAACTGAACAATTGTGCAGAGAATGGTTGTGAATGCAGCAGAAATACCATTTCACATGAGAAATAGTTGCTTCAGAGGCTAGCTATGACTGCCAAGTCAGTCTATGACAACATAACTTTCAGAGGCTGGATTCTTAGAAGCATGAAATTGTGATTTGGGGAAATTGTAAAACTTTCACATACATAGGAGTTACAGAGACTAATCACATTTCCCAGGTTTTACATTCTTATTTGTAAAATGTAATTGATTACGTTCTCCCTTGGTTTGGAAAGCAGAGCAAACTGCACCAAAGGCAGTTTGAGGGAGGGAGAGGAATCCAGATTTGGGATCAGATATACGGAGCTCCAAATGAACCTCTACAGGTTTCTGGACTTCTCATTCAGTTTTCCACAATATGTTGAGTACCATAATGCTTAAGGACCACTTATTATTTTTTTTTTAACATCTTTATTGCGGTATAATTGCTTCACAATAGTGTGTTAGTTTCTGCTTTATAACAAAGTGAATCAGTTATACATATACATATGTTCCCATATCTCTTCCCTCTTGCGTCTCCCTCCCTCCCACCCTCCTTATCCCACTCCTCCAGGCGGTCACAAAGCACCGAGCCGATATCCCTGTGCCATGCGGCTGTTCCCAGTAGCTATCTACCTTACGTTTGTTAGTGTATATATGTCCATGACTCTCTCTCGCCCTGTCACAGCTCACCCTTCCCCCTCCCCGTATCCTCAAGTCCGTTCTCCAGTAGGTCTGCGTCTTTATTCCTGTCTTACCCCTAGGTTCTTCATGACATTTTTTTTCTTAAATTCCATATATATGTGTTAGCATACGGTATTTGTCTTTTTATTTCTGACTTACTTCACTCTGTATGACAGACTCTAGGTCTATCCACCTCACAACAAATAACTCAATTTCGTTTCTTTTTTTGGTTGAGTAATATTCCATTGTATATATGTCCCACATCTTCTTTATCCATTCATCCGATGATGGGCACTTAGGTTGTTTCCATCTCCAGGCTATTGTAAATAGAGCTGCAATGAACATTTTGGTACATGACTCTTCTTGAATTTTGGTTTTCTCAGGGTATATGCCTAGTAGTGGGATTGTTGGGTCATATGGTAGTTCTATTTGTAGTTTTTTAAGGAACCTCCATACTGTTCTCCATAGTGGCTGCACCAATTCACATTCCCTCCAGCAGTGCAAGAGTGTTCCCTTTTCTCTACACCCTCTCCAGCATTTATTGTTTCTAGATTTTTTGATGATGGCCATTCTGACTAGTGTAAGATGATATCTCATTGTAGTTTTGATTTGCATTTCTCTAATGATTAATGGTGTTGAGCATTCTTTCATATGTTTGTTGGCAGTCTGTATATCTTCTTTGGAGAAATGTCTATTTAGGCCTTCTGCCCATTTTTTTTTTTAACATCTTTATTGGGGTATAATTGCTTTACAATGGTGTGTTAGTTTCTGCTTTATAACAAAGTGAATCAGTTATACTTATACATATGTTCCCATATCTCTTCCCTCTTGCATCTCCCTCCCTCCCACCCTCCTTATCCCACCCCTCCAGGTGGTCACAAAGCACCGAGCCGATAACCCTGTGCCATGCGGCTGTTCCCAGTAGCTATCTACCTTACGTTTGTTAGTGTATATATGTCCATGACTCTCTCTCGCCCTGTCACAGCTCACCCTTCCCTCTCCCCATATCCTCAAGTCCGTTCTCCAGTAGGTCTGTGTCTTTATTCCTGTTTTACCCCTAGGTTCTTCATGACTTTTTTTTTTCTTAAATTCCGTATATATGTGTTAACATACAGTACTTGTCTTTTTCTTTCTGACTTACTTCACTCTGTATGACAGACTCTAGGTCTATCCACCTCATTACAAATAGCTCAATTTCATTTATTTTTATGGCTGAATAATATTCCATTGTATATATGTGCCATATCTTCTTTATCCATTCATCCGATAATGGGCACTTAGGTTCTTTCCATCTCTGGGCTATTGTAAATAGAGTTGCAATGAATATTTTGGTACATGACTCTTTTTGAATTATGGTTTTCTCAGGGTATATGCCCAGTAGTGGGATTGCTGGGTCATATGGTAGTTCTATTTTTGGTTTTTTAAGGAACCTCCATACTGTTCTCCATAGTGACTGTACCAATTCACATTCCCACCAGCAGTGCAAGAGTGTTCCCTTTTCTCCACACCCTCTCCAGCATTTATTGTTTCTAGATTTTTTGATGTGGCCTTTCTAACTGGTGTGAGATGATATCTCATTGTAGTTTTGATTTGCATTTCTCTAATGATTAATGACGTTGAGCATTCTTTCATGTGTTTGTTGGCAGTCTGTATATCTTTTTTGGAGAAATGTCTATTTAGGTCTTCTGCCCATTTTGGGATTGGGTTTTTTGTTGTTTTGTTATTGAGGTGTATGAGCTGCTTGTAAATTTTGGAGATTAATCCTTTGTCAGTTGCTTCATTTGCAAATATTTTCTCCCATTCTGAGGGTTGTCTTTTGGTCTTGTTTATGGTTCCCTTTGCTGTGCAAAAGCTTTGAAGTTTCATTAGGTCCCATTTGTTTATTTTTGTTTTTATTTCCATTACTCTAGGAGGTGGGTCAGAAAGGATCTTGCTGTGATTTAAGTCATAGAGTGTTCTGCCTATGTTTTCCTCTAAGAGTTTGATAGTTTCTGGCCTTACATTTAGGTCTTTAATCCATTTTGAGCTTATTTTTGTGTATGGTGTTAGGGAGTGATCTAATCTCATACTTTTACATGTACCTGTCCCGTTTTCCCAGCACCACTTATTGAAGAGGCTGTCCTTTCACCACTGTACATTCCTGCCACCTTTATCAAAGATAAGGTGTCCATATGTGCGTGGGTTTATCTCTCGGCTTTCTATCTTGTTCCATTGATCTATCTTTCTGTTTTTGTGCCAGTACCATACTCTCTTTATTACTGTAGCTTTGTACTATAGTCTGAAGTCACGGAGTCTGATTCCTCCAGCTCCGTTTTTCGTTCTCAAGATTGCTTTGGCTATTCGGGAAAGGACCACTTATTTTGAGAATTATATAAAAGTTAGCATATATCTATAAGAATCCAACATTGAGCCCAAAATAGAGCAAGTATTCAATAAATATTAGTTGAATGAATGATGTCAGGAAGAAATGAATGAATGAATTATTAAGGTTACATATGCATTTCTTAACATTAGGAAGAGGAAGGGAAAAATGTTCTGTAAATTTGACTATTCTACTGCTTTCCTGTCCCTATCACATCAACTAAGATGAGCTACAAAACAAGCAGGGCTAAAAAGAATGTCAAATGAGAGTAATATTCGGAGCTGCCACTGATGCAACAGTTGCTACATATCAAGTATTTACTTATATTATTTAATAATAATAATAATAGACCTTATAACACCAACAGTGTGCCAAGTACTATGCTAAGCACTTTACATATGTTCACTCATTTATAATTTTGATGAAACCTTATAAAGTTGCTGCTATACAGAGCTGCATGTCTTGCATGAGGTTATTATCTCTATCCACACGTGAAAGACTGCAACTTCAATACATTAAGTGATGAAGGACAAGACAGATACTCAAGAGCATCCGACTTTATAGTCTGTAGGTTCTATTGCATTGACTGCTTCACTGAGGAGCGTTCTCTCCTTTGGATGAATGTGAAAGGACCAAGTGGATTTGTTAAAAGCAATGGAGAAAACATATAACCAAAGAGCTAAGAAGAAAAAGAGATATTCAGCAGATGGCCAGTCTTGGCCATAGAATGAGAATTGATGCTTAACCCTGGGACACTGCATCCCAGTCTGTTGGGAAAAGGCCAGCTGAACTGTGCTCAATTTGGGTACCCCACTAGGTTACAATGCACTTTAATTTCACAGAAGTAAGGATATCAACTCTTTGTATTGAGAAAAGAACTTAGGAATATACCCAGGGCTAAGCTGAGATTTCTACATCAATGATAGTTTCCAAAAACATTTATGTTAGCATTCTAATTACTATGCATACGTTGTATAGAAACTGGAAATTATTTGTTTGCCAAGGACTTTCAAGCTAAGATGAATTAAAATGTAAAAACTCAGGTCTGTCTTATTTTCAGTTTCTGTCAAAATATTGAGCTAACCAATCAATGTTTCATGTCCTGGAAACTTATTTTACGTATGATGGATCTAACTGAAAAATTCCTCCATGTGATAAGGTACTCCCTTTGTCTGGAATTATGCAATGAACTTATAAATACCCAACATTAAATTTATCCTTCATCCAGTTATCAGTTTACTGGTATTGAAAAGCTCATTAAATGCATAGCGTTCCATACCTAGGTTTCTAGTTATCCCTAAATCTTGTAGTTCAGTTACCCTAATTGCTGTGAAACCATGCTTATTTATGTTCATATTATTCATCTCCCTCCCTCAAAACTGTTTAGCTTCCTTGTGCTGACTCCTGTCAGTCAGAGAGGCAGCATCCCTTCCTGGATGGAAGACTTTGAGTGTCCTGCTATATCAAACTCAAATTAAAGGCTTCTGATTTTAGGAGGTATCACCCCACGCTCTGCTTGGAAGATTTGATCTGCTAAGAGCCCCATATCCAGCTGGTCATGGACACTTAGAGCCTAGAAATTAAAAGTCTAAAAGACACTTTGTTTTTTTCCACTTACTGAGCCCCATCTCACCAGTTCACCCTCTCTGAAAATCTCCAGTTCTCCTGTATCTAAGGATGGAGATTAACATTACAAAACATCATCCCTAACTTTCACATGGCCTGGGTTAAGAGGACAAATGAAGGTGCATTTTCCATATTTCCAAAGGTTCAAATGTTATAAATCAAGCTAACAGACTGTTAAAATAGAAGTCCCAAAATATAACTTGAAAAATATACTTTTGTTTTTAAAAATGGTATTAAAATGTATAAATCTATGGCTTTTCATGTGAATAAATTTAGCAAAATACTAGCCAAATTAGCATGATTATTTCAGAAAATATTACAAAAAATTTTATTTCATCATTTAAAGCACATCACTTGTATGGTAATTTTTATTGTCTCTTAAAGCAATATCAAGATACACACAGTCAATAATTGTTATTCTTCTTTTAAATTAAACAAAGTAAGAGTATACAGTTCACCTTTTGAAGCTGCATTAATACTTCTAAGCCCCTAGAGAGGTTTATTTTTTTAAAACTGGAAGTTGATAATTTACTAAATTTACATCTATAACAAATTAGCTTAGAATAAATACTTAGATAATTTTGTGCATACATAAGGTAATAACCTCAACTATCAAATCCATCATTTAATAAACAAATCCTGGGTTTTGTTCAAAAAATTTATAATTATAGAATGTTATAAGGAAAATTGAAACTAGGAGTATTGTTCAGTTTGTTAAAATCTCTCTTTAAGCAAGACTACTTTCATTATGAAGGGCATGGGCATGGCTAAAGAAGAGTTAAGCTCTACAGTGTGGCAAAGTAGACTTCTGAGGGTACCTGGTAGGAGCTTCTGCAGTGTATGAAGCAGACTGTTTTCTTTTTTTTAATGCATCAACTCTGGCACCAAAGATAATAAATTGTATAGTTCCCTATTAATTAAATGGTCTTTATTTGAATACAATTTATTATAGAGGACTAGATTATGTATTCCAGGAACTCAATCAATGTGAAGAGATTAGTTGTATGTTAGAATATAGACGACTAAGGCCTTATAAAGGGCTACGTACCTTTATTTTTCTTTTAGTGACCTTTGGATTCCCTCTTTTCCTTCAGGCTTCAACACTGATGTCAGACCTGGGCCTCCAGACAAAAGTGGCACCAGGAAACCACAGCTACAACTTGTAGTAACTTTGCTTTTGTAACATACACCCTGATTAGTTACCAATACCTGGCATTATTACTTGTAAACATTTTGAGGGCATTGGTTAAAAGTCTGACTTGTACACTGACGTATTCCCAGGGCCTAACAAAAGATCTAGAGCTTAGTAAACTCAGAGTAAGCATTGGTTGAATACTTATTTGTACTAGAGGTGTTTTAAAGAATAAATTTGAAATATTATTTTTGGTAGCCAAATATAATCCAACTGCCCTCTTTTGTCATCACTATGGAACAAAGTCATCTACATGCAGAATGGTTTCTAAATCTTGGTTCTCAAAGATTTTAACATTCAATGATAAAGACGTGAATGAAACACATAGATCTTCAGCAAACTAAATGATATATAAAAAGCTCTGTGTTGGTTGGTGTAGAGGATGTGCTGGGCAAGTTCAGAGGAAGGTGACAAGTAAGGCTTGGAATTATCGGGGAAGTGACTGTATCCTGGCTCCCAAAGAATTGAAAATTTCAATGTTTGGAAAGAGAGAAAAAGCAGTCTCAGCTGAGCAAAGAAGTAAAGGAAAAGATTATCATCATGTTTTTCAAGATAGTAAAGTCATTAAAGACTCAGAATAAAAGTATCAGTAGATGATTCATGTAAAGTAACAGTGCATGGGTAATATGAAATAAAACAGATTGTTCAAAATCTAAAATATTGGAGAAGAATTTGGATTTCTTAATAATTAAGCTGTCATTGAAGATTTTGAAGACCAAGATATTTCTTTTTTATAACAGCAGCAATCCTAGTAGTCATGATTGCTGTGGAAGTCACCTTCTAAATGGAAATGTTCTTGTGTGTGTGCGTGTTTGTGTGTGTGTGTGTGTGTGTGTGTGTGTGTGTGTGAGAGAGAGAGTCTTAAGATTCATTGGTGATTAATAGAGGGGGGGATCAGATTAAGATAAGGCCTTTAACTCATAAGACTTTGGCTTCTCAAACTTAACATTTTCTTCTGAACTCTGTGAAAAAAAAATGTCACTTCCCTATATAAGTCATGCACTTCAACCACAACTAACACAGAATTTGGAGTTGGAAGCATTTCAAGGGTACTTGATATAGTAGCTTCTTTTGCCCTAGTATGATATTTTGGTAACATATAAAAATGTCAGCATGTGACAAATCCAAACTTAAACCAAAATAGATGAAGAATTTGAAGTTGTAAATCATCAGAGCCAATTTTAAATTGGCTCAATTCAATGTCTTGGTGTTTTATGTCACTCAACATATGATTGATAAACATATGATAAATAAACCATCAGGTTGATTCAAATTTCCAGATAAGAGCTGAGATTTTTCAAGTTGGTGGAAAAGAATGAATTATATTTTAACTTTCATCTTATATAAATATGGGAATTAATTTAAAAGGAGGTATAAAACTGCTACATCTTTATTCTTCTTTTAAATATTCAATTCATGTTTTTAGTATCATGGTTTGAATATTGCTTCTTAGGGATTTCACTTATAGAACAAAGTGTGTGTGTGTATGTGTGTATGTGTGTGTGTGTGTGTGTGTGTGTGTGTGTGTGTGTGTGTAAAGACACAGAACAAGAAACTGTGCAGCAGGGAACTAAAATGGCTCATAAGTTCTGAGGGTTCACTACCTCCTTCACCTTGGTCTAAAGGTTTCTTGAGGATTCCATTTATTCTCACCATTACAATAGGTGGTATTTTTTGTTTGTCTTGCTTTTTTTTTATTGCTTTTTCGAATACTCCTGTTGAAACTATGGGGAAATTGTAGCATAGGCAGGTTAAGCAATTTGACAAAGTTCAACAATTTCAAGTGGTGATTCCAGAAATCAGACAGCATGACATCAAAGGCCATGAGCCAACAGCCTCCTGCACTTTGACGGTATGCTCAATGGTGCTTGAGATCAAAAAAGCACCAGCATTGCAAAATAACAACAGGAATACTATCTACGCAGCCTGCAAGCATGCTGCTAATTGTATGCATGCTATACTTTATAGTACATCTCTATTTCCTTTATTTTTAATAAAAATTAGGATTAATTTTTAATTACATAGAGAGTTCATGAATGTCTTCCTTTTAGTAAAAATTAAAACATTACAAAGAGGAAAATTTTCCTTTTACTACATTCCTCAAACATACCAACGCCCCCTTCTTCTCCTTTCTACTTCTCTAAAATGTATTGACATTTACAGTGTGCACACACACACATATAAAATACATAATATTTAATTATATAAAATCTATTATCCAGTGTAAATCACTTTTCACATGCTTCTTTTATTCAACAATAGATTTCTGTTTGTTTCAGCCTTATAAAATACTACACAGTATTCTAACATATGAATATGTCAGTTTAGAAATTACCTTCTTATGTTTTTTTTTTTCTTTACTTCAGGAAAAATCCTCTTTCAGATCTTGTTGTATTTATATGTGAATGCTTTTCTAAGTATTTTCTAAGCCTCAAAGAATTACTGGATCATGTGGTACTTGCACTTCATATTTTGATAGCAATTTCAAACTGCCATTCAATTTCCCTGTGCCAATTTATTTCCTCACAACAGTGTATATCAGTTTCAATTTCCCAACAAACTCACCAAGACTTGATATCAAACATTTTAATGTCTACATTCTGATATGTAAGAAGTGGTATTGTTTAATTTGATTTCTCTGATTTCTAGTAACTTAGAAAATCTTATTCAATATAGTAGTGCAGTTTTTTTTAATGTCTTTGCAACTTGCCTATTTCTATTCATTGCCCATTTTTATAGATGTTTAGTTGCCTTTTTTTTTATTGTTTTGTGGTTCTTAGTATGCTGAGCACCAACCTTTTGTCTGATATAATTTCATTTCCTGACTGAGAAGTTAAATTATTTTATTATGCTTTTTTCATCCAGACTTCACATTTTGGAGAATTAAATTACAAACACTTCTTCAAGAAAGCTAGTATGGATCACAGATAAATACAGCTTTGACTATAATCTCTCAATAGAGTCTTACTTTTAAAAATGTTCTCAAAGAAATTAATGAATTTGCATTTTTGAAAACTTCTTTAGTATCTTTGTTTTCGAGTCAGAAAGTGAAACAGAGAGCAATGCAGATTGGCATTAGGGACAATTAGATCCTGATAATTTTGTTGCTTCAAACTTGGCACATGGGAGTATTAATAATTTCTAGTAAGGCATGTGTTGGCACTGGTTTCACTGGGTTTTGGGTATTCAGAATACAACCTAAAGGTACCAGGTGCCTAGGCAGCCCAGGGCTGAACCTAAAAGGTAAATGGGAGCTAGAAGAGGCACAGCTGTAGGAAGGGACACTGTGATGCAGAAAAACAAATGTGTCAAAAACTTCCAGATGAGAAAGACAAACAAAAAAAACCAAAGAAGGCCTGTATTTTGGCAAGGGGTAGCAGTGCACAATAATAAAAGTCTTTACTTATCCAGTTGAATAAAAATGAGTTTAGACTCTCTACTTATATAGACACTGCCTGAGGAGCAAACTCTTTGAAGAAGTGCATAGTTCACTCATGAGATTATTAACAATGATGTAATTAACATAAACACAGATGTTAATTTGATAAAAAATGAAGAATATTAAATGAGAAGACAAAGGTCAGGCAAACATAAATTTAATAACCTCTGATGTAATACATGTGCATAGAATTTTTGTTTTCAAGATTCTTTTCCTCTAAGCTTTCAATATTGCTCCAACTGGGCTTCCCTGGTGGCACAGTGGTTGGGAGTCCGCCTGCCAATGCAGGGGACGCGGGTTCGTGCCCCAGTCCGGGGGGATCCCGTGTGCCACGTTGTGCTGGGCCCGTGAGCCATGGCCGCTGGGCCTGCACGTCTGGAGCCTGTGCTCCACAACAGGAGAGGCTGCAGCGGTGAGAGGCCCACGTACTGCAAATATATATATATATATGTATGTACATATATATTGCTCCAACTAAGTGACAAAAGGAAAAAGATGAGATATTAACAAAATCCAGAGCCTCCTTTCCCAAGCGTGAACTCTATAAATAGATTGTTCTAGCCTACCCAGATATATTTGGGAGAACACAATGCATATCTACAAAAGTTGTCCACCTACCTAGAGTTCATTGAAGCCACTCACTATTTGTTTCTTTTAATCCTCCTGGTTTTCTGACCTCTCCTCATCTCAGATCCTATTAACTTCAGACTATTGAATGGCTTTTAGGCAGATGGCATGATCACCTTTGCAAATCACTAAGATTTCTTTTGTGGAGTGTGGAGGGGGAACTAGAGTGGGATGAGACAGTAGAAGTCCAGTGAGAGAACTCTCGCAATATGCCGGGCAGGAGGTAAAGGCTTGCATTTCAACAGTGGAAGCAAGGATAAAGCAGTTACACATATGACATATTCAGAAAGTCAGCCCATAACAACTCAGGAAAGAAAAAAAGTTAATGCCCTGAACTGTTAGTTGTATGAGTATAATTTCGTTAAATGAGAACACTGCACATATTAACGATATTGTCTAAGCAAATGGGATAATAGCATCAGTAGAATCAGCATGCCATTTTTATGCCTGTATTATGATTGGATTTACTGCAGAGTATAAATCATGACTCCACAGCATAGTAATTCAGAATGTTTCCGTTTGAACCACATAGGGAACTTAAACATAACTTTAATTGTCCCATGTAGGAAAGGTTCATTCCAGTAGATCTCATGCTTCCTAAAATGTTTTGGAGACTCTAAAAATGGTCCAGCTGTAAGATACCAACTATCTGAATAATCACAGAGCTTTGCATTCAAAACATTTTTTTTTTCGATACAGTTTGCAAATAATTGAATGATTTGATCTGTCCAGGGAAGGAGCCAGGCAAGATTGTTCTAGCCAGCCAGAGTGGAAAAGAATTAGGGCAGCAGGTTCAGTTTGTTGTATCAAAAGTTGGCCACGTGAAATGGGAAAGACAGCAAACCTCAAACTAACAAGAGGATAAGGACTGAGAGTCAAGCTGAAACAGTGTATCCAAACATGCTTTTAGAGCCAGGGAATTCATTGTAGATGGTGGTGATGGACTGGAAAAGGTAGCACAGAGTTTATAAGATGCCTTCTCATATAATCATTCAGTTCCTCAAAATCATTCTACACTGGAATTCTAAATAGAAACATACATTCTTTTTTTAAAAAATGTTTATTGGGGTAGAGTTGATTTACAATGTTGTGTTAGTTTCTGCTGCACAGCAAAGTGAATCAGCTATACATATACACATACCCAGTCTTTTTTAGATTATTTTCCCATATAGGTCATTACAGATTATTGAGTAGATTTCCCTGTGCTGTACAGTAGGTTCTTATTAGTTAGCTATTTTATATATAGTAGTGTGTAGATGTCAATTCCAATCTCCCAGTTTATCCCTCCCCACCTCTCCCCCTGGTAACCATAAGTTTGTTTTCTACATTCGTGACTCTTTTTATTTTGTAAATAAGTTAGAAAGATACAGTCTTATGAAGATTTTAGGTTAAGAGGAATTTTCAATAAGTAAAATACCTAAGATAATGCCTAACACATTATAGGTATTTAATTATGTCTTTTGATTCTTGTTTTCCACTTGTGTATTTGATACTGTGAAAATATATAGCTTAGGCTATGAGTTTTTTTTGCAAAGCCACATTTCCCATCCTGTTGCTATACTACTACAGGGTTTCATGATCTTAAGATTAATTACTCTCTATACCTGCCCGGTGCTCAAATGTTTCTCTTCTACTGAAATCACAGGAAATCCTAAGCCAATGTCATTGTAACTTGTTTCAAAAAAAGATGCCAAACATGACACCAGATATCTAAAGATGTAGGTTGTTGGGGATGGAGAGACACAAAAGGAGCAGATTGTGTCTTAATCTCTTTAGTTTCCTGAATTTTACATTCCACAGAAATTTGCACAAAGCATAGGTTTGGTTTATTAAGCAACTGCCTACATGTCACTCAGCTGCAGTGATGGAAGGCCTTACAGAAATCAGATCCTTGCAAACTGTCAGTTAGAAGGAATTAACATCTGTCTTGAATATCTGATTTTAAGCACATTTCATAAGACACTTAAAGTAGGCAGAATTATTTACTTTATTTTTATTACTGAGCCAAGTTACCAACATGGGAATACAGAGTTCTATTCGTCCCAGAATAACACTTCCATTATTCTATATTGCTATTAAACATGTATTATCCATGGGTAGTTAAAACCCATTAAAGTGCATATTTACCCTACCTATGTTTAACAAATTTTTGTAGCCTTATTAATTTCATTTGAGTAAAAATGAGAATTCCTTTCAGTTAGTTCATTCTTCTATATATATTGCTAAAGCATCTTTCTCATAGAATCATAGAATTATAGACATTTAAAATTAAAATGGAGCTTAATCATCTAACATAGGAGAAGGTAATTGTAATAAATTGGATCCTATTTTGGGCCAGATAATGATAAATGCTCTCCCTGCATCCTTTTATACTCTAGGACAATGGTTTGCCAACAGGCTTACATCAAAGTCAGCTGGGGAACTTGTACCTAAATGAGCCTGGGCCATTGTGATGTAATTAGCTCTCCAGATTATCAGCTGCATGCCAAAGTTTGAGAAGCACTGCTCTCGGAAGTGGAAACCATTTCATCTTTATTTTGCACATTGAGAAAACTGAAGCTCATTGGTAGTAACTTTCAGGAGGTCACAGAGCCAGTAAACAGTAGAGGCATTATCCAAACTCTTTGGCGGAGGATGACAGGGAAGTACATTTTGTATCTCTGCTCTGCAACTTGACAACCAAATGGGCCAGTCCAGATGAACTAGTGTGGGCTGCTTGAAAGTCTGCACGGAAAACAATGATGAGATCACATTGGGACACATGGAAGCATCATGACCAACTGCAGATATCTGTAATGCATGCAGGGCAGTCCCCCAGTTCAATTTCTTTGATGTAAAAGTCGGTCAAGAGCTGTTCTGTGTTTTCATCCAACCAGACTCCACACTGGCTTTAGCAGTTTCTGGTGAAAGACTCCTGGTCTCAGGAATGTCTTACATGCTCCTTAAAGGAGTGTTAAATATAATGAGAAGCCCAGGAAATCAAGAGCCAGGACACATGTTTCAGTCCCTGCCCTGAAATTAACCTGTTGTGTGAACTTGGACAAGATATCTGTTTTTGTTGTTGGATAGCAGTTTCTTATTACAAAGTTGAGTTATTTGGACTCAGTCATCAGAAAGCATACTTCCTCGTCTAACATGGTTAGCGCTCCATATTTTGACAGCAATGATTCTTACAGTTTAGGAGTAAGATTCTGACCCCAAATGGCAATGTTTGATAATGTCCCAAAACATTAACTGCCTGAAAGTATGAAGAAACAGACTGCCAGTAGTGAATTTCACGAGCATCTCTGTTTGAAGGATGGGAAAAAGACAGGTAACTGTGTAAAGGACTGCAAAGATGTGATGAAATCTGACAGTCTAAGAGAAAATTACTTGCAAATAATATGAGATCTTTCAGATTTCATGGTTAGGAAAGAAAGTAAAGAAGTTGTGCAAACAATGTAATTGGTGGTGGTAGAGAGATGTGTAGATTGTCCAGTCTATTCTGGTCCATGTTTCTAGGATACATTAAAAAAAAAAAATGTTCCTTCTTTCATTTCTCAGGAAGGAAGATGACATGAAATAATTTTATTTATTTTGCTGGCTTTTACACAAATAGATTCCTAACCAAGTTTGCTTACAAATGTAGACAGGAGAAAACAGTGCAGCCCCCCACCACTCCTCTGCTCTGGTAATCACCTTCTAAAGAGGGTGGTCTCTTTTCTAATCTTGCCTCCACAAGGTTTTGGAATGTGATTTTGTGAAAAGTTACTGAAACTCTTTAGGCATTAGTTTTGTTATCTCTAAAGTGAGTATAATAGCAGAATAATACCTTACAAATTTTTACCAGGATTAAATAATAAAATGGAAACATAGTAAGTCATCAATGGGTGTTATATATATGTATCTCTAAGTATGCAATGCCTACTAGACAGGAAACAGCATCTCAAAGAATGACAAAGGCTACGGTCATTGTAAGTAGAACAGCTAAGACAAAAGTACACACTTCCAGACTCCCAGTTCAAACCCCTTCCCTAGTTACCAGACTTGTTTATATTTCATGTGGCTCCTAGGGAACTCTTCCCATGGGGAAAAGTCTAATGCATCCTAGAAGGAGAAAGCTCAAGAGTTTACTTTGCCATCCTCATGCTTCGATTTCTGTGGATCTGCTTAATTGGCAGGGCACTTAACCTAGAAGACTGAAACTTTTCTGTGTTTAAATGTTTCTGTCTCTGCCTCCTGCATCTGATCTCCTTTCTTAATTAAAGGCAGGATGAATAGAAAAATCCTGCCCCCTGCCCCAAGCATTATGCATTATTTCTCAACCTATCATTCCCGCCACCCCACAAATGCACATCTCCCATCTAAATCCCATTTTCTAAGTTAACAGCACAGGTCTCTGAATCTTGGCTTGCATTAGTATGCAATCTGCCCTCTTTCTAATCTCTAATCTTTCCTATTGGCTTTTTTCTCTTATTTTTACAGATCACATTTTTACATCTCTGGTACTATCTGCCTTCCTTATGTTACTTTCCATTCTGTTATGGAGGAAATAACCCTGCTCACTCCAGCCCTACTGTCAGCGATCTTAAATCAGAGAAAGGGACTTGACAAAGCATACAATTACTGAAAAGAAATGTCCTTAACAGTCATCGTTTCTCAACGTGGCTATGACTGTAATCTACAAAGGCAGCTTTCTTTGATTACTATCATCAAAACCCCATTACTCTAAAGAGGACAGTACACATTTTGAGTGATGCTATTAAGGTGTTTTTTGTGGCTGAAGTTGCTAAATAGTGAGTACTTTACTCCCGTCCAGTCATGCAGGGAGCATTGAAATATTTAAAATATGAGGCAATCAGGCACTGAACCTAATATTTACTCTCTGAATCACTTAGCTATATTTCATCATCTCCCCTGGTCTTCTAAATTTTCATCAACAGAACATACATCAGGAAATCCTCCAGTGTGGGGGAAGATCATAACAACACCTTCCAGCAACTTCCATGGTGATGACATTAAAATCTGAAGATACATTCATTTTCTGAGATATGCTGCTCCCCTGTGAAACGAGGAGAGACCAAGGGTTCATCCTGAAGAAAATAAGACCAATCTTTTTCTCTCTACCCTTAAATCATGCAGAACATGTCACCGCCTTCTGTATTCACTTTTCATAATACTATTTTCTTTTCCTCCCACGTATTTCCCCTCCCCACTATATCCACTGTATTCAGACACTGATCAGGCAGGATAAGTGAGCCCAACATGTATTTACCTTAAAAAATCATGACTGGGCTTCCCTGGTGGCGCAGTGGTTGAGAGTCCGCCTGCCGATGCAGGGGACACGGGTTCGTGCCCCGGTCCGGGAAGATCCCACATGCCGCGGAGCGGCTGGGCCCGTGAGCCATGGCCGCTGAGCCTGCGCGTCCGGAGCCTGTGCTCCGCAACGGGAGAGGCCACAACAGTGAGAGGCCCGCGTACCCAAAAAAAAAAAAAAAAAAAAAATCATGACTGTGTTCATTTCTTTAAGATCTTGGGTTTATACCTAGCAATAGTAATTCACACCACAGAGAAAGCTTCACTGAGTTTATCATTTAAAGGGCATAGGTAGAGGTGAAGCACAGAGAGGTTGCAGGAGCTCCATGGAAAATGTTCTGGGACAGAGCAGCTACATTGACGTTTCAACCCTGCCACTTTGCAACTGCGTGACGTTGGCGAACCATTTAATCCATCAGAGCCTTTGTTTCCTTATCTGTACATTCAGGAGTATGGAAAATAAAAGACAAAGTTTTATGATGTATAGAAAAAAATCTTAAATTTTCAGTATTATTACAGATGAAATCCTAGACATTAAGCTTATTTTAAACAATACACTTATTGAGGCTAAGGACACTATCATTAACTTCTGTATTTTTTGAATATAAATGTTAGTTAATGAATGTAATTTATTATTGATCTTGGCATTAGAAAGTGTGTTTGAATTTTGATTCTGTTATCTCCCCACTACATTTCTCTAAGCACTAATTTTTAAATTTGTTATTTTAAAAATATGGAAGTGGAGACTTCCCTGGCTGTCCAGTGGTTAAGGCCTCGCCTTCTAATACAGGGGGTGCAGGTTCAATCCCTGGTTGGGGAGCTAAGATCCTACATATGTTGCGGCCAAAAACCCAAAACATAAAACAGAAGCAATATTGTAACAAATTCAATAAAGACTTTAAAAATTGTCCACATCAAAACAATCTTTTAAAAAATCCATGGAATTAATACCTACTTCACAGGTATAAAATCAGCAAGACATGAAACTCATGTACAACCATGAACAGCAAGTGTCTAGTACATGATAGGGATATTTTGAAAAAATATATATATTTCTTATTTTTTCTCCTAAATTGAATTGGCTTTAGATAAATTTATTATTATGAAAAAAAGTATTTAAAATATTCTAAATTTAGTTGTACATCATCTAATTTTAACAGTTACTTTGGCCTTTAAGTTATATGGCTGACAGTTACTATAGATTGATTCTCAAAAAGCTTTATACTTTTCTGTTTCCTAAATTATAAACTGAGGATATATGTTATTATTTGCAACCTGTGGGGAAATTGGGGAAAATCTAATATATGCGATTGGGTCAAGATTTGAAATTATAAAAAGGCATTTTGTTTAGAAGTCGGGCAATGTAGGTCTGACCTCTGAGCCAAAATCATAATATCATTATTATGTAGTAGAAACTGTTTCTATTGAAAAATTCTCAAGAAATAT
Organism: Grampus griseus; assembly: GCF_964374135.1. Lineage (NCBI taxonomy): Eukaryota > Metazoa > Chordata > Mammalia > Artiodactyla > Delphinidae > Grampus > Grampus griseus. The sequence continues at coordinate 107,785,480 of NC_139001.1, forward strand.
GGTTCTATAGAGCACTCATGTCTTATAATATTAATAGTTGTCATGAGGAAAATATTAATGGGAAATGATGTTAAAAAGAATTAAGCCCCTTTATTGAAGAAATCTAGAACTTTGATACACTGACATGATGATGGTATAATTGAAATGAAATGACAAAAAAATCTCTATCATGTGCCTGGGTCTAAAACTACCTGTTCAAGCTAACTTATTTTTCTTTTCCCCGTTGCTCACAAAATTCCACCTGCCCTGGCCTTCCAAATCCCCCCAACCTTTATCCATGTACCTCCCTCAGAGCTTTGTACTTGCTTTGTTTATCTTTGCTTATCTTTTTAAAAAATATTTATTTATTTATTTGGCTGTGCCAGGTCTTAACTGCCACGTGTGGGATCTTTTAGTTGCAGCATGTGGGCTCTTAGTTGCAGCATGAAGGATATAGTTCCCTGACCAGGGATTGAACCTAGGTCCCCTGCATTGGGAACATGGAGTCTTAACTGCTGGACCACTAGGGAAGTCTCAGTATCTAGGTTTATCTTCTTCCACATGTATTCATACTTCCTTTATTTCATTCATGTGGCTGTTCAAATGGCACATCCTCACAGATACTTCACTCTCCAAGCAGTATGGAATTGTATCGCCAGGTACTCTTTATCACTTCCCCTGATTTCTCCCCTTTCCTCCTCTCCTCCTCCCTCCCTTCCCCTCTCCCTCCTTCCTTCCTTCCTTCCTTCCCTCCTCTTTTTCTTTCCTTTCTTTCTTCCTTTCTTTCTTCCTTCCTTCCTTCCTTCCTTCCTTCCTTCCTTCCTTCCTTCCTTCCTTTCTTTCTTTCTTTCTTTCTTTCTTTCTTTCTTTCTTTCTTTCTTTCTTTCTTTCTTTCTTTCTTTCTTTCTTTCTTTCTTCCTTCCTTCCTTCCTTCCTTCCTTTCTTTCTTTCTTTTTCAAATTTGGAGGCATTTAACCTTGGTCATTGAATTATCAATCTTTTTTTAATTGTCTTATTCTCTAGAATGATCCATAAGAACACGGACTTTGTCCCTTTGGTTCACGCTAAATCCCAAGTCCTAGAACAGCAGTCGTTACAGAGTACCTGCACAATGAATCATTATTGATACACACTCTGGTGGAAAAAGTAAAAAAGTGCTATTAGCACACCATACATGTTGAAGAATTTCCAAATTTGGAAAGCAAAAAGAGCCAAATACATAGACAGATAAATCCAGGTAACAGATAAATCCAGGTAACAGTCAAATACATAGACAGATAAATCCAGGTAACAGCCTGAAACACAGGGAAGGGAAGTCCTGAGAAATTTCTTACCATCAGAAAGAAGTCAAGGAGATAAAGGTGTTATACTCAGAGAAGGTAAACCTTCATGCTCATCTGCCCACACTGCTCATATGAAGGAGCTGTCTGCAAGGGCTTTTGCTCAGAGGTCAGATCAGTGGGAAGCTGACCCCTGAGGTACTGTCTCAAGGCAGGAGGAGAAAGGATATTCCCAGCACCCACAGGAAAACCTGCTATCACCTGCAGCATATACCCTGCCTACCACCACCTCATCTGGCAGGCTTTAGTACATAACACAGGCAGTTAAGCAGGAATTTGACAAAACAGAATAATTAAAACTCACTGAGATTTGAAATTCAACCAACAATACGAAAGGAGCCAAAACCATCAGAAAAGGATATCTTATAGCTGAGGAAGTCACATCTTCAGAGAGATACCAAGAATGTCACATCTGGTTTACAAATTATTGAATAAAGTCATTAGAATTTGAGTATATCTTTCCAAAATTAAGATTTAAAAAACTTAACAGACTTGATGTTGAGTAAAGTGGACACAGATAAAGACTTAGTGAGATGGAAGATGAATCAAAGTAATTTTGTCTAGAATGTAGTACAGACAGACCAAGACATGGTATGTTTGAAAGTAAATTTAGAAAGAATAAAGCCTAAAATATCATTTGGATACAATGATAAGTAAGATTCATATAGCCAGATTTTTGTATTCAAGAAATTTAACATTAAGATGAGAAAATAGGATTTTCTACAACCACATACAAGAACACATACCAAAAATATCTGAAATATTTTCAAAAAATTGGGGGCCTTCAAGCCCTAAAACTGTAGTATTTTAGGAGGACATCTTCCCAAACACTAGGAATATATTAGTATGCCTTCTGGATTTGAGGAGCAAATGTCTTGTCCTCATGGGGCTCAGTCTATTAGGTGTACCACGAAGATGTCATTAACATTTTGTTGGAAAACCTTACTATTTCTGTCATGTGAAACTGAAACATGTTTCATATCTGTTCATATTTACAATGGCCAGTGATAAAGAAACATGAATAAACATTGAATACATGTTTTTGAAATGGTGATACATTGTTTGGGAAAAGTGAATGAGAGAGGGAACAGCAGAGGAGAATGATTAAAAAAAAAAAAACTTCTTCCTAGAATAAGAATGTCTTATCTCAGGGACACCTGAGGACCACTCACCAGGAGAATTATTTTTCTCTATCCCTGTCTCCTGTCAGGCTGCAGACATAATTTGGTGATGGTATTTGTCTCTTGATGTACTATCCTAAGAACAACTCTCCAAGGTAAATTTAACTGGCTTTGTCTGATCGCTTTAACCCACTAATGGAGTCTGTTCTCTGAGGATTTTCATGCCTACAAAGGTGACAGAACCTTTCCAGTCAGTGAGCAGGGAGCCTACTTGTTCTAGAAATCACACAAAGACAACTTCAAAGGATCCGTGTTAAAGTAGAATATTAGGTCTTAACATACTTGAATAGTGCCTGAGCCAGAGTCAATGGACCATTCCCTCCCTTGCTTTATATTTTGTGCGGTTCTTGTTCATTATATATCACTGAATACACACAACAGCTCTTTAGGAGATCAAATGTCTGAATGAGAAAGATTATTAGAAACTGATTTGTGTCTGTGAAACCAGGAAATTATCCTGCTAAATAGAGAGAAACCACATGGGGTGAGGAGCGTACATATTCATTTTGTAATGTGGTTGTTACGGACTTTAAAAATTCCTTGAAATGATGTGTAAAAAATGATCTGCAGACCTTATAACCTTAAAATTCTCCTTCAAACGCAGCTGAAATAGTTCTTTCTATAGACTGTGATGACAAGGCGGGAGCTGTGAGAGAAGCCAGATCTATCAGAAACCTACTTCTTGGGAACTTTCAAGCAGTTTAAGAAACAAAACTCTTGGAATTGTTGGTTTCCAAATATGCAGTTGTTTTTTTTTCTCAAGGTTGTCATAGACCATTAAGTTCCATCTTCTGCTAGACATGGATACAACTAGGAGACAAGGGCAGCACCCAGTGAAGTAAACATCTTTTTTATAAGCTCATGATTATGAATTTAAATGTAATTGGAAATGGATAGAGAATGTAAAGCTCAGTCCTGCACATCTTGTGACAATCACTTGGGCATGGAGGATTTTCTGATGCCTACAGGCTGTTGGAAATGCGATGTCTTGTTTGTAATCAGGTGGATAGGAAAACAGGATGTTTTCTGGAGTCATAGAATTCAATTAGGATTCTTTCTTCTGCTGCTTATTACTTATTTCACCTTGGGCCATGTCAGTAAATGATCTTTCTCTCAGTTTAGGGTTGTCGTGATAGCTTTCTAATATAGCGTGTATAAAATGCCTAGCACAGGGAGCAGTACATCAGAGTTGCTAAGATATTGCTCATACTATGAATGCAGTGGTTTACTCTAAAGGAATAAAAAGGCTCCAGTAGCATCTCTGTAATAGCAAATAAAGTAATTGTCACTTCCTTCAAGATTGTTCTTAATCTGATCCCCACATATCTTGCTTGTCTTATAATATTTCATGTACAAAACATTTCTCCTCTGTTGGTCTCCTTTGTCCCTTAGAAATGCCCTCCATTTGTCAACCAAAATATTGTTCTTCAAACTTATCTACCAGCTAATCCACACACGCTCTCTCTTCTCCGCTTTTGTTGATGTCCTGCTCTAATGATTCCCTCTCATGATGTCATCTACTTCGTGTTCAAAAAAAGAGCTCTGGATACTCACTACTCATTATGTATCTAACATCAGGTATGCTCTGATGCGTGCAGGCCTTTGAATAATCTCAACTGGATGACTAACTTTTTCAGTGTGAAAGCTGCATTGTATTAGGTGTGGTCCCTAGAGTAGCCTGCTTAAAAAGGAATGATTATTTTGTTTTTGTTTTAGTGATAAATAAATATTACAATTGGACCCTAGAATTTAAATTCTAGCTCATTAATGACTTTTCCTTATGAAAAATAGGAAACTTTTTCTCCGAACCAACAATTCAGTTTTCTCTTTCTTTTTTTTTTTTCATTAAATCATTTTTCTGTTCTTTCACAATCTTAACTGAGTCAGCCTGGAACCATTCTAATTGTTGCAAAAATATTAGTAAGAAAGACCAATGTAGTCTACACCCTTGGAAGGCACAAAGCCAAATTAATCAGACATATCAATAGCCAGTTACACTACAGTGAGGTAAGTGTTCCAGTAAAGATGTACAAAACCAGGAGAAGTAGTTCTTGGGTGAAACAGAATATGGTGAATACACAGAATAAAATGATAGATAGTTAGATGGGTGGATGAATAGATGGTGAATGGATGGAGAAAGAAAGAAAGACAGAAACAGAGACACAGAAATGACAGATGATAGATAGATAGACTTTTAAAAAATATTGTCTGGTATTCTTTATTCTTTCCTTCAGATGTGGGCTTTCATCTGGAGTCATTTCTCTTCACTCTGGAAATAATTTTCAGCAATTCTTGTAGTGCAGTCAGCAGAAGGTAAAATCTCCCCACTTTTGTCTGAGGCAAAATGCAATTATTTCACCTTCATTTTTAAAAATTAAATTTGTGAAGTATAGTTTTACATACATTAAAATGACACTATTGTAATGTATCTTTTAATGAATTGGGACAGATTTATACATCATGTAACCACCACCAAAATCAAGATATAGAATATTTCTATTAGGCAAAAACATTTGTACCTCATCCCAGGCAAGCCACTGTTCCCCAGACAATCACTGACACGCTTTCTAACTATAGATTCAAATTATCTTTCTATAGTTTCAAATATATAAAATCATACATTATAGAGATTTCTGTGTCAGTCTTCTTCTGTTCATCATAATGTTTCTGAGAGTCACTAATTCTGTTGTGTGTATCAGTACTTCCTGTATTTTTATTGCTGAGAAGTATTCTATTGCATGAGTATACAATAATTTGTTTCTCCATTCAGTTGCTGGTGAATTTGTGTTCAATTTTTACCTGTTTTGATAAAATCTTCTATGGACATTTGTGTGTATGTCTTTGTGTAGAAGTATGTTTTCAGCTCTTTTCAGCATATGCCAATAGTGTAATTGCTAGGTTGTGATAAATGAACGTTGCATTTTACTAGAAACTGCTGAACTATTTTCCAAAGAGATTTTATCAGTTATGCTTCACACCATCCCCCCACAATGGAGTTACTCATTTGTGCCAATGCTTCATATCGTTTGTTCTTGTAATTTTAGCAGTTAAATAGGTATTTAATTGTATTACATTGTGATATTAATATGAGTCTCCCTATTATCAATTCTGTTAAGCATTTCTTTTCATGTGACTATTGGCTATTTGCATGTAATTTGTCTAAAGTGTTCAAAATTGTGGCCATTTTTTTAAAACTTTTCATTTTATATTGGAGTATAGTTGATTAACAATGTTGTGATACAGGTGTACCGCAGAGTGATTCTGTTCTACATATACATGTATCTATTCTTTTTCAAATTATTTTCCCATTTAGGTTGTTAAATAACATTGAGCAGAGTTCCCTGTGCTATACAGTAGGTCATTGTTGGTTATCCATTTTAAATTTAGGAGTGTGTACATGTCAATCCCAAACTCCCTAACTATCCCTTCCCTCCACTCTTGCCCCCTGGTAACCATAATTTCATTCTCTAAGTCTGTGAATCTGTTTCAGTTTTGTAAATATGTTCATTTATATAATTTCTTTTTAGATTTCCCATATAAGTGATATCATATGATATTTATCTTTCTGTGTCTGACTTACTTCACTCAGTATGACAATCTCTAGGTCCATCCATGTTGCTGCAAATGGCATTGCTTCATTCTTTTTAATGATGGAGTAATATTTCTCTGTATATATGTACCACATCTTCTTCATCCACTCCTCTGTTGATGGACATTTAGGTTGTTTCCATGTGTTGGCTACTGTAAACAGTGCTGCAATGAACATTGGGTTGCATGTATCCTTTCAGACCACATTTTTCTCCAGATATAGTCCAGGAGTGAGTTTGCAGGATCATATGGTAGCTCTATTTTTAGTTTTATAAGGAGCCTGCATACTGTTCTCCATAGTGGTGTACCAGATGGCCTTTTATTTATTTAATTTTATTTTTAAACTTAGAGAAAGTAAAATTAACTTTATTTTCTGTATATAATTTTATAAGTTTTAACACAAGATTAGATTTACATATAATACATAAAAGTACTAACACTCTAAAACTAGTTAAACATATATGTAGGAGTCTTTCTGGACTCTATTTTGGTCTATTGACCAATATGTCCCTAAATCTTATAGCTTTATAGTAAGTCACAGAATCAGGTAGTGCAAATCCTCCAACTTTGTTTTCCTTTTTCACAATTATTTTGACTATTAGAAACCATTTGTTTTTCCATGGAAATTTTAGTATTAGGTTGTCAATTTCTGGGAAAAAATGACTAGTGGAATTTTGTTTGATGTTATATTTATATATGTATATATTCTTTTTCAGATTCCTTTCCCTTATAGGTTATTTCAAAATTATGAGTACAGGTCCATGTGCTATACAGTAGGTCCTTGCTGGTTATCTATTTTATATATAGTAGTGTGTATATGTTTGATGTGTTGTTGAATTTATAGGGCAATTTTGAGAGAACTGACATAAAACAATATTGTCTCCTTCATGAACGTTGCATAATTCTCCACTTATGTCATTGTTATATTTCTCTCAGTGATGTTTTATAATTTCCAGTGTAAAATATTACCTAAGTTTTGTTGGTTATATCCCTTAATAGGTCAGATTATTTTATATTATTCCTAATATTTTGATTTTTAAATGTAAATTGTTAATTGTTCATTAATTTATAGAAGTATATTTGATTTTTGTATATGACTGTATCACATGACCTTGGTAAATTCACTTATTATTCTAGTAGCTATTTTGTAGATTCTTTACTATTTTCTGTCTACACAATTATATTGTTTCCAAAAAAAAAAAAATAAAGACAGTTATTTCTTTCCTTACAAAATGTGTGACTTTTTTTTCTTTTTCTTGCCTTAGTATATTGGTTAGGGCCTCCAGCATAATGCTGAATAGAAGTGGTAAGAGGACGCTCCCTTGTTGATTTTGCAGAGAAAACATCATTCTTTCAGCATTCAGTATGATTTTATGTGGAGGTTTTTGTTGATACCCTTTAGTAGGTAAAAGATATATATCTAGCTTGCTAAGTATTTTTGTAGAAAATGTATATTGAACTTTGCCTAATGCTTTTCTCAGCATCTATTGATATGTATTACATTTTTAAAAATTAAATTTATTATTTTTACTGATTTTCAAATGTTAAAACATTCTTTTCTTCCTGGAATAAACCTATTTCAGTGATCATAGATTATGCTTTTATATAAATGATGAGATTGAATTTGTTAATTTTTTTTTGAGGACTTTATCTTTAATATTAATTGGTATTATGTCTTCCAAACAATTTCATAAAATCACCATGGGACATGGGGTCTAGAGTTTACTCTGTGGAACTATTTTTAATGATAAATTCTATTTATTTAAGAGATAAAGGATAATGCAGATTTTCTTTTTCTCCTTGATTAATTTTTAATAGTTTTTGCCTTTTAGGACGTTAGTCCTTTTTATCTAAGTTGTCAAATATTTTGTCAGACAGTTGTTTATATTATTGATATTATCTTATTATCTCTTAATATCTGTAGGAGCTACAATAGTGTCTCTTTTTTTCCTTACTCTTTTGTTCTCTTTTTTTTTCCATCTGAGTATTTTATTTCTTTTTGTTTTTACATTTCATCTTTATGACTCATTAATTTTGTAACTGGAAGTTTGTCCTGCTTAATTTCTCTTTCATATTTCACTGATCTCCCACCCTCTTTCTCTCTGGCAATCACCTGTTTATTCTCTGTTTGTATGAGTTTATTTCTCTTTTGTTACATTTGTTCATTTGTTCTTTTTTTTCCTTTTTTTTAGATTCCACATATATGTGAAGTCATGTATTTATCTCTCTCTCTCTCTGACTTATTTTAATCTCTTTTGTTCTTGATCAGTCTTGGTGGATATTTTAAAGAATCAAGTTTTGTTTTGCTGATTTTACTCTGTTGCTTTTTAGGACTTGTATTGACTTTTGTTCTTACCTTGGTTATTTAGTTTTTTAGATTAAATTAGTTCCTATTTTACTAGCTTCTCAATGTGAAAATATAGGTCACTGATTTTAGAGGTCTTTTCTAATACAGGTATTTAATGATATACTTTTACCTTTAGCTGTGTCCTGAAAATTTTGATAGATACTGTTTTCCATTGTCTTTCAGCTCAAAATTATTTTCCAATAACTTTTAAAATTTCTTCATTGACTCATGAGTTATTAAGAAGTGGGCTGCTTAATTTCCAAATATATGAAGATGTTAAAGACACTTCCTTATTGGGAGATTGGGAGTAGAAGGATGTGCACTCACTCCCTCCTGAGAGAACACTGGAATCACAACTAACTGTTGAACAATCATCGACAGGAAGACACTGGAACTCACTGAAAAAGATACCCCACATCCAAAGTCAAAGGAGAAGCTACAATGAGATGGTAGGAGAGGTGCAATCACAATAAAATGAAATCCCGTAACCACTGGGTGGGTGACACACAAAACGGAACACTGTTATACCACAGAAATCCACCCACTGAAGTGAAGGTTCTGAGCCACACATCAGGCTTCCCAACCTGGGATTCTGGCAACAGGAGGAAGAATTCCCAGCGGATCAGACTTTGAAGGCTAGCAGGATTTGATTGCAGGACTTTGACAGGACTGGGGGAAACAAAGACTCCACTCTTGGAGGGCACACACAAAGTAGTGCACGCATCAGAACCCAGGGGGAAGAAGCAGTGACCCCAAAGGAGGCTGAACCATACCAACATGCTAGTGCTGTAGGGTCTCCTGCAGAGGCAGGGGGTAGCAGTGGCTCACCCTGGGCTCAGGGGCAGTGGCAGCAGAATTTCTGGGTAGTGATCCTCGGTGTGAGCTCTCCAGGAGACCACCATTGGTACCACCAAAGAGCCAGTAGGTACGAGTGCTGGGTCACCTCAGGCCAAACAGCCAATAGGGAGGGAACACAGGCCCATGCACCAGCAAACAAGTAGATTAAAGTTTTACTGAGCTCTGCCCACCAGAGCGACACCCAGCTCTATCCACAAGAGCAACACCCAACTCTATCCACCACCACAAGTTTCTCCCATCAGGAAGCTTGCACAAACCTCTTCAATAGCCTCATCCACCAGAAGGCAGACAGCAGAAGCAAGAAGAACTACAATACTGCAGCCTGTGGAATGAAAACAACATTCACAGAAAGACAGACAAAAGGCAAAGGCAGAGGTCTATATACCAGATGAAAAAACAAGATAAAACCCCAGAAAAACAACTAAATGAAATGGAGATAGACAACCTTCCAGAAAAAGAATTCAGAGTAATGATAGTGAAGATGATCCAAGATGTCAGAAAAAGAATGGAGGCAAAGATTGAGAAGATGCAAAAAATGTTTACCAAAGACCTAGAAGAATTAAAGAACAAACATCTAGAAGAATTAAAGAACAAACAAACAGAGAGGAACAATACAATAACTGAAATGAAAAATACACTAGAAGGAATTGGTAGCAGAATAACTGAGGCAGAAAATGGATAAGTGACCTGGAAGACAGAATGGTGGATTTCACTGCCACAGAATAGAATAAAGTAAAAAGAATGAAAAGAAATGAAGACAGCCTAAGACACCTCTGGGACAACACTAAATGCACCAACATTTGCATTATAGGGATCCCAGAAGGACAAGAGAGAGAGAAAGGACCTGAGAAAATATTTGAAGAGATTATAGTTGAAAACTTGCCTAACGTGAGAAAGGATATAACCACCCAAATCCAGGAAGTGCAGAGAGTCCCAGGCAGGATAAACCCAAGGAAAACACAATGAGACACATGGTAATCAAACTGACAAAAATTAAAGACAAAGAAAAATTATTAAAAGCAACAAGGGAAAAATGACAAATAACATACAAGGGAACTCCATAAGGTTAACAGCTGAATTATCAGCAGAAATTCTACAAGCCAGAAGGCAGTGGCACAATATATTTAAAGTGATGAAAGGGGAGAACCTAAAACCAAGATTACTCTACCCAGTGAGGATCTCATTCAGAGTTGATGGAGAAATCAAAAGCTTTACAGACAAGCAAAAGCTAAGAGAATTCAGCACCACCAAAGCAGCCCTACAACAAATGGTAAAGAAACTTCTCTAAGTGAGAAACACAAGAGAAGAAAAGGACCTACAAAAACAAACCCATAATAATTAAGAAAATGGTAATAAGAACATACATAACAATAATTACCTTAAACGTGAATGGGTTAAATGTTCCAACCAAAAAGCACAGGCTTGCTGAATAGATACAAAAACAAGACCCATATATATGCTGTTTAAAAGAGACCCACTTCAAACCTAGGGACACATACAGACTGAAAGTGAGGAGATGGAAAAAAGATATTCCATGCAAATGGAAATCAAAAGAAAGCTGGAGTAGCAATAATAATATCAGATAAAATAGACTTTAAAATAAAGATTGTAAAAAGAGACAGGAAGAACACTACATAGTGATCAAAGAATCGATCGATGAAGAAGATATAACAATTATATATATATATATATATATACATATATATATATATATATATATATATATATATATATATATATATATATATACACCCAACATAGGAGCACCTCAATACATAAGGCAAATGCTAGCAGCTATAAAAGAGGAAATCTACAATAACACAATAATAGTGGTGGAGTTTAACACCTCACTTTCACCAATGGACAGATTATCTAGAGAGAAAATTAATAAGGAAACACAAGCTTTAGATGACACAATAAACCACATAGATTTAATTGATATTTATAGGAAATTCCATCCAAAAACAGCAGATAACACTTTCTTCTCAAGTGCACATGGAACATTCTCCAGGATAGATCACATCTTAGGTCACAAATCAAGCCTTGGTAAATTTAAGAAAATTGAAATCACATCAAGCATCTTTTCTGACCGCAACACTATGAGATTAGAAATAATTACAGGGAAAAAACCGTAAAAACACAAACACATGGACACTAAACAATACATTACTAAATAACCAAGTGCTCACTGAAGAAATCAAGAGGAAATCAAAAAATACCTAGAGACAAATGACAATGAAAACAACATGATCCAAAACCTATGGGATTCAGCAAAAGCAGTTCTAAGAGGGAAGTTTTTACCAATAAAATCCTACCTCAAGAAACAAGAAAAATCTCAAATAAACAATCTAACCTTACAACTAAAGGAACTAGAGAAAGAAGAACAACCAAAACCCATAGTTAGTAGAAGGAAAGAAATCATAAAGATCAGAGCAGAAATAAATGAAATAGAAACAAAGAAAACAATAGCAAAAATCAATAAAATTAAAAGCTGGTTCTTTGAGAAGGAAAACAAAATTGATAAACCTTTAGCCAGACTCATTAAGAAAAAAAGGGAGAGGACTCAAATCAATAAAATTAGAAATGAAAAAGGAGAAGTAGAAATGGACATTGCAAAAATACAAAGCATCATAAGAGACTACGACAAACAACTCTATGCCAATAAAAGAGAAAACCTGGAAGAAATGGACAAAATCTTAGAAAGGTATAACCTTTCAAGACTGGACCAGGAATAAATAGAAAATATGAACAGACCAATAACAAACAATGAAATTGAAACTGTGATTAAAAACCTTCCAACAAACAAAAGTCCAAGACCAGATGGCTTCGCAAGTGAATTCTATCAAACATTTAGAGAAGAGCTAAAACCCACCCTTCTCAAACTCTTCCGAAAAATGGCAGAGGAAGGAACACTCTCAAATGCATTCTACAAGGCCACCATAACCCTGATACAAAAACCAGAGATACTACAAAAAAAAAAAAAAAAGAAAATTACAGGCAATATCACTGATGAATATAGATGCAAAAATCCTCAACAAAATACTAGCAAACAGAATCCAACCACATACTAAACGGATCATAAACCATGATCAAGTGGGATTTATTCCAGGGATGCAAGGATTCTTCAATATATGCAAATCAATCAATGTGATACACCATATTAACAAACTGAAGAATAAAAACCACATGATCATCTTGATAGATGCAGAAAAAGCTTTTGACAAAATTCAACACCATTTATGATAAAAACTCTCCAGAATGTGGGCATAGAGGGAACCTACCTGAACATAATAAATGCCATATATGACAAACCCACAGCCAACATCATTCTCAGTGGTGATGAACTGAAAGCATTTCCTCTAAGATCAGGAACAAGGCAAGGATGTCCACTCTCACCACTCTTATTAAACACAGTTTTGGAAGTCTTAGCCCCAGCAATCAGAGAAGAAAAAGAAATATAAGGAATACAAACTAGAAAAGAAGAACTAAAACTGTCTCTGTTTGCAGATGACATGATAATATACATAGAGAATCCTAAAGATGCTACCAGAAAACTACTAGAGCTAATTGATGAATTTAGTAAAGTTGCAGGATACAAAAGTAATGCACAGAACTCGCTTGCATTCCTATACCCTAAAAATGAAAGATTAGAAAGAGAAGTTAAAGAAACAATCCCATTCACCACTGCAACAAAAAGAATAAAATACCTAGGAATAAACCTACCTAAGGAGGTAAAAGATCTGTACTCTGAAAACTATAAGACACTGATGAAAGAAATCAAAGATGACACAAACAAATGGAGAGATATACCATGTTCTTGGATTGGAAAATCAATATTGTGAAAATGACTGTACTACTCAAACAAATCTACAGATTCAATGCAATCCCTATCAAATTACCAATGGTATTTTTTTACAGAACTAGAACAAAAGATCTTAGGATTTGTATGGAGACACAAAAGCTAAAGCAATATTGAAGGAAAAAAACAGAGCTGGAGGTCTCTGACTCCCTGACTTCAGGCTATAGTACAAAGCTACAGTAATCAAGACAATATGGTACTGGCAAGAAAACAGAAATTTAGATCAGTGGAACAGAATAGAAAACCCAGAGATAAACCCATGCACTATGGTCAATTAATCTATGACAAAGAAGGCAATGATATAGAGTGGAGAAAAGACAGTCTCTTCAATAAGTGGTACTGGGAAAACAGGACAGCTACATGTTAAAGAATGAAGTTAGAACACTCCCTAACACCATACACAAAAATAAACTCAAAATGGATTAAAGACATAAATGTAAGTATGGACACTATAAAACTCTTATAGGAAAACATAGGAAGAACACGCTTTGATATAAATCACAGCAAGATCTTTTTTTGATCCACCTCCTAGAGTAATGGAAATAAAACCAAAAATAAACAAATGGGACCTAATGAAACTTAAGTTTTTGCACAGCAAAAGAAATAAGCCAAAAAGACAACCCTCAGAATGGGAGAAAATATTTGCAAACAAATCAACTGTCAAAGGATTAATCTCCAAAATATATAAACAGTTCATGCAGCTCAATATTATAAAAATCAAAAAAAAACAATCAAAAAATGGGCAGAAGACCTTAATAGACATTTCTCCAAAGAAGACATGCAGATGGCCAACAAACACATGAAAACCTGCTCAACATCACTAATTATTAGAGAAATGCAAGTCAAAACCACAATGAGGTATCACCTCACACTGGTCAGAAAGGCCATCATCAAAAAATATACAAACAATAAATTCTGGAGAGGGTGTGGAGAAAAGGGAACCCTCTTGCACTGTTGGTGGGAATGTAAATTGATATAGCCACTATGGAGAATAGTATGGAGGTTTCTTAAAAAACTAAAATAGAATGACCATATGACCCAGCAATCCCACTTCTGGGCATTTACCTAGAGAAAACCATAATTCAAAAATACACATGCACCCCAATGTTCATTGCAGCACTGTTTACAATTTCCAGGTCATGGAAGCAACCTAAATGTCCATCAACAGAGGAATGGATAAAGAAGATGTGGTACATATATACTATGGAATATTACTCAGCCATAAAAAGGAACAAAATTGGGTCATTTGTAGAGATGTGGATGGACCTGGAGACTGTCATACAGAGTGAAGTAGGAAAGAGAAAAACAAATATCGTATATTAATGCATATATATGGAATCTAGAAAAATGGTACAGATGAACTGGTTTACAGTGCAGAAATGGAGATACAGATGTAGAGAACAAACATATGGACACCAAGAGGAGAAAGTGTGTTTGGGGGTGGTGGGGGTGGGATGAATTGTGATTGACATATACACACTAATATATATAAAATAGATAACTAATAATCTTTTGTGTAAAAAATTAATTAATTAAATTAAATTTAAAGAAAACACCTTATTAAATTTCAGTTAAATTTTGTTGAGGTTAAGACACACAGTCTTAATAACTTAAATTATTTTAAACTTACTGAGGCTTGTTTTACTACACAAAATATGGTCTATCTTGGCTAAGGTTTATTTGAACTTGAAACTACTATGGTTCAGTTGTTGGATTAAAACACGTTGTAAGAATCACGTCTGGTTTCTTTACGGTTTTGTTCAAATTAGTGTTACTGATTTTGTCAACTTATTCTAATAATTACTGAATAAAAAACATGTTAAATATTTAAACTATAATTATAGTTCTATTTATTATTTAATTTTGTCCATGGTTGTTTCAGTTATTTTAAAATTCAATTATTGAGTGCACATTTAGCAGTGTTATGCCTTCTTGATGAAATGATTATCATTATAAAAAATTACTGTCTATCCCAATAATATTTATCATTCTGAAGTCTGTTTTCTTATGCTTAGTAGGTTTTTGATAATTTTTTTCTTTCCTTTTATTTTTCTGTTAAGCCATTATCATTGTTCATTTGTGCACAAATTTTATTTTTCTCCTGATGATTTAAGATTTTTCTCTTTTCACAGGTTTTCAGAAATTTGATTATGAAGCGCCATGGTCATTTCCTTATTGGTTTTAATGTTACTTGAGTTTCACTGAGTTCCTTTATTCCTTGTGTCCACTGGCTTTTATCAAATTTGGAAGATGTTTATCCGTTATTGCATCAAATATTTTTTCATCCATCTTTTTTTCCTCTTCTATTAGGACATAAATTACAACCAAATGAATTATGGTTAATTGATAATATTTAGAGATAACAGAACTGTTACATTTTGTCAGGTTTTTTTTTTCTGTCTGTGTTTCATTTGGATAGTTTAATCGTAATGTATTTAATTTTACTGCTTTTGTCTATGCCATCTAATTTTCTATTAATATCTCCCAGTGAATTTTTAAATTCTGGTAATGTTTAGATGACCTAGAAGTTACATTTAGATCTGTTTTCTAGCTTATATTTTCTCCACATTATATTCATGCTTTGCTTTACATTCTTGATCTTATGGAACATGGTTATAATAGCTGTTTCAATGCTCTTGTCTACCAATTTCATTGTCTGTCTTTTTCTCTACCTATCCATCAACTAGTTGCTGCCCTGCAGGAGGAGAGCCTAACATATTAAGAGCTGACATCATGACATGGAATCCTGGAGCCCAGGAGGACATTTCCCCATCCTGAGTAAGTCATAGAAGCCTCTCTCTAGGGAAACAGTGGCACTGTTAATTCCACTTAAGATTGAGTAGTAGGTGAAGAAGCATGATGAGCAAAGGTGAGGGGGGATAGCAGAAAGAAGGAGATTTTTAAAAACCTGTGTTTTTCCTAGGGAAGCTTTGGCTATCTCAGATCCTCTACCGCAGAACTGGTAATGACCTCTCACTTGTAGCCAATGACCTGGGCTCCAACCTAAGCTCTACTGTGCCTGGATCACTACATAAACTGTCTTGTAGTAGTGGTAACCACTATAATTTACTGTTACTCTAATGTGTCAAAATATTATTCCTTGTCTGGTCTATTCCTAACAATCTTGATCTCTATATATTAATCCCCATTTTGCATCAGAGAAAACAGAGGTTCAGAGAAGACCCATAACTGATAAGTAGCATATCTGGATTTGAAACCACATCTGCCTGATGGTCTCCACAACAGCTGTCTGTAACTGGGTTTGGATTCTCCCTTATGCTTGCAACCTTTTCCCAGCCTAAAACGCCTGGAACACTAAAACTTGATATTTGTTTCATATTCTCCTGGAGCCTCATGTGTTCACATGTCTGATTATTACTGCTGGTATTGTCCATAGATCATCTCTTGGCAGTAATGTATCTAATTCCTGATGCTTAGTCCTGGGATTTGAGCCAGCTCACCGTTAATTGATCAATAATTTTAGCATGACTCTCCTTAAATAAAGGACTAGAGTCCTACAGAGATATCCTTAAATATAAAATGAAGCCTTTGGAGTAGATCATCTAGGGAACACATTGCAGTTTGTAAGTAAATGTACTATTACAATAATTTATACTGGTTATGATAAGGAGACTTTATTTATTGAAGTGACCACACCATTTCTTTGTTTCTAAGGAAACATGACTCTCATATTTAATGTGCATCAGAAATGTAATTATCTGACTCCATGGACTCAGTGCTTTCTCAGAATGTTCTACCTACAAATCTCTTTCTCTTCCTACACAGGGCCAAGCTAAGTAAACCTCATGCCCTATTCAAGGTTAATCCCTGGGATGCAGGCTGCTTCAGCCAGCAGCATCTGGTGTTCAAGAAGTTAGCCCTCACCTGCAACACTACATCAACTGGGAACTGGTTAGAAATGCATTTGCAAGTCCCACTTCGGAAGTACTGATTCCAAAACTCTGGAAGTGAGTCAAACAATTTGTATTTTAATAAACCTTTCAGACTATTCCAATGGCCACTAAAGCTCGAGAATCACTGATTTAAAATGTGATAACCACTATGATTCTTTTATAGGAAGTATAGATAGTTTATACACACATGAGTCTGTGGGAGAATAGAGGGACCATATCATCCCAATTTGAAGGTGTTAGGAAAGCTTCTGAGAGGGGATGATTCCATATATGATTTCGGAAACTAGTCATGAAGAAGTGAAGGTGACAAAACATTCTAGAAGAGAGGGAATGTGCAGAGTAAAAACATGGACCACTTAGAAAATTAAAATAACTCAGATTGACTTAAGAACAGGTTGTAGAATGAAGTGTAAAAAGAGATGAGAATGGGTAAGAATTCAGGTGCCTGATCATGAAGAAAAGTAAAAAACAACATGGTAAGAATGTGTATTTTAGAGAGGTCACCTTGTCTACAGTTCATAGAAGAGAAGAATATGAGAGAATTAGAAGCAAGACTGCAAATCAGTCCATAGGTGAGGAACCAAAGTAGTAACAGGGGGGAATCAGAAGTCATCAAATTGGGAGACAATTCTTTTGAAATGAAAAGAACTAATGCTTCATTGGCTTCTGAATTTTTGAATTATGCATCATTCACTGAGTTAAGAAATTTAATTGGGGAAGTAGGGTTGGAGGGAAACAAGATAGTTTTATTTTTAGACATTCAATTTGAGGTACTTGTAGGAAGTTATATATACCTACATATATATATATATGTACATATACATATATAATATCTCCTTCATGTGTAATAAATATACTCTATAATAATAGCCATAGTAATAGTTTGTCAGTACTATTCTAATTGCCTTACATATTTTAACTTATTTAATCTGTAAAACATCATGTAGTAAAAAATGAATTGAGAATTTATTGTTAAATAATCTCTTTTCTCTGTGAAGAAGTTGAGCTTATCTGCTAAAAGTGAGGAAGCAGGTGGCTGGAAACCCAGGCTGAAAATAGTTAGCCTCATATAGAATTGAGTTTTCTTTGTTATTAAATTTACTCTATTGCATCATACCATGTTTTAAGAGTTTCTCTAAAACATAATTCTAATTCATATATCTGTGCTCTTGCAAATGTCATTCACCTTTCCTAGAAAGGAGGGAGCATCATTCTTTGCTAAGCTTATAATACATGGGCTGCATTCTTCATTGAACCTCTTCAAGGAGAAAGGGTGTAAGCTGGGAAAATTATGCAAATCCTAAAAGGCTTAAGATAGAAATTGGGAATAATTGGCATATAAATATTCCCTCTTGTGCTGATCCAGATGTGTGTATGTATGTAAACTTGTTTTAAAGGACAATAATTTGTGCTAATGGATTACTCTTCCCTGAACTAATATGGCAGAACTCCATGAAGCTGAAACGCTCATCCCTCTTCTCTTCTAACTTGTTATGCTTTTCATAAGACAGATCTTTGAATCAGCAAATTATTATTCCCTGGGCTTTATTAAGCTCTCAAAGAAATGAGTGAGGGGTTAATTTCAAAATACTGCAATACATGGACAAGACTTATCTAAAGGTTTTTTTTTTTTCTTTTTTTACTTAAAAAATTATAAAGGCTACATGCTATGAACATGACTCATCACCTTGATCACTTGGCTATGGGAATACTCATCAGGTTTCTGCAGTGTAAATTTATTCTTTCCCCCCGCTGTTTATATATGTTCTTTTGAAGACAGTCACTATATGCAGCCCACACTCGAGGAGTACAGAGCTATGCCGCACTACCTCAAGGGTAAAACATCTACACAAATCATTTGGAATTCTTCTTCATGAGAGTTTTGTCTCTTCTCTCCCATTTGCTTATTTACTCAATACTTTTTAAAATCAGTTTGGACTCACAAATATTTATTCTGTACTTTGTGTTATAATCCAACACTACTTCATTTGTTCTTTCACACAAATTGTTCCAGCCTCAACCATTGGAATCTCCTTCAGTTGAATCTTGTATCCCTTTGGCACACTCTTATTATTGTGATTTAAAAAAGCTTTTTTGAGCACTACCTTATTTTCTGGCACTATAAAGTATTCCAGGCGCATCCTGCACTCTTCCTGCCCCAGTCATGAAATCACGCATTTCTCCAAGAATCACTGGTTCCTTTTATTGGAGAATGATCCTAGAAACTGACATCTGGGTGTCAAGGGTGCTCATTGCTCCTGGGATGTTGCCACCTCTAGACCCTCCCAGATGACAAAGCAAGGAGATACACACATGCACACTAACCTGAATGCATACATTTATCTATACTTGTCTATATCATATTGATGCCTCCAACTCAAATCTACCATCACATGGATCATTCTGATCTCCTTCTCTTATTTCTCTGTAACCTCCCATCCTAACAGTAGAGAACCCTGCTCCCACCATCCACTTCAATTTTTCAATTTACTTAATTGTGCAGTTCTAATACACATGTAAAGCATTATTAAAATTATTAACCAGTGGTCCTATGGGAAACATTTTGGCCAACTAGAGTACAATGCTTATGTCTAGTTTCTTGCACATTTAGACTTACAGACTCCACTCATATTCAAATTTACTTAGGTGAGCCCCTTTCCCTCCTACTCCATTCAGAGAGATTTTTCACACTTTTTTAATATAGTGAGATTATTTTGTTATATTCTGCATTCAATCCTGGGATCTCCTTACCTCCTACATTTTGGGCATGCATCATTCTTTTTGCTTAAAGTTCTATCAATTTTGACAAATGCATATGTCATATATCTACAGCATCATACAGGATAATTTCATCACTCTAAAAATTCCCCTCTGTTTTATCTAATCAACCCTCCTCCTCTCTCCTCAAACTCGTGGCAACTGCTATAGCTTTGCCTTTTCATCTACTGCTATAGCTTTGCCTTTTCCAGAATGTCATATATTTGGAATCAGGCAGTCATGGTATGTAGCCTTTTCATACTTGCTTCTTTCACTTAGCATATGCATTTAAGATTCATCCATATCTTTTTGTGGCTTGATAGCTCATTTATTTTTATCTCTGAAAAGATCCCACTTTATGGTTGTAGCACAATGTATCTATTCATTCACCAATTGAAGGGTATCTCGATGGCTTCTAGTCTTTGGTGATTATGAATACAGCTGCTGTAAGCATTCAGGTCCAGTTTTCTGTGGGGGCATAACTTTTCAAATGCCTGAATGTTTGCTAGTCCAATCTGCCTTGATCCTCATCCTGACCTCCTTTTCCCCTAGTTTCCTGCAAAGTCTTCAGGGTGAGATGCAACCATCATCTCCTCAACCTCTTTACAGACAGATTTGCAGCCATTGCTTGTTCTGTCACCCCCATTCATGTAGCAGCACCACAGATGTCCTGCTGAGCCATCCATGCCTCCAGAAAATCTCTGGGAGTCCTGCTCAATGTGTTATATACCATAGTGAATCTCAAGCCAAATCTAACACCAAAACATCTTCACTAAACATTGGTTTGTGTTAAGAAGAATGACTTTCACCTAAACTTATACTCAGTGATTTTTGGTCACCAAATTGTAGTCAACTGCCTGAACCTATATTCTTAGTCCCTACATAATTTTCTTCCTTGTACTATTCTTTTCTTTTTCCAATATTTTCTCTGCTTATTTCTTATCGTATCATTGACTTTTTTCTCATTAATGATTTTTGTTCATGACACACTTCTAGCAAGCCCTGATTCTACAATAAATAAACCATTTTATATCACCACATTCTAAAGCAGAAAACACCCTACACATGACATTCCCAACATCCGTTCTTTGTCCATAGATGATACTGTTTTCCCTGCTCATTTTTTTCTCTATATTCTCATATTTTATTTTTATTTTTTTGAAAAAAGTTAAACTTTTTTCCACTTTCAATTGCATACAAAGTTGTTAGTGTTTAAATGAGCAAACCTGATTTCAAATTCCAGCAGTGCCTTTTATTATCTGGGTAATCTTGGGCAATGTATATAACTTATCTAAAATTCATTTTTCTCTTATGAAAACTGGAGATACTATCCATATTATAAAGTTTTATGAAAGTCAAGTTTGCAAATATCTAATAAGTGCCTGGGAAAGTTACTTTTGAAAATATTAGCTCTTTTTCATTTGCCCTTATCTTATAGAATTTCATTTTCCAATATTCTTATCAAACCCTTCTCTTCTTGTCCTCTCAAGGCTGTGATTTCTAAGTAGAATGGTGGTAGGGAGTTAAGAATAACAATTTGTTAGAACTCGTAAGTAACTTGTCATGCTAAAAGAGAGATTGCTTTGTACATAAAAGCTTATTGTCATTTTTAAAAATTGTACCATGTAGAAGGTTGATGGCACATTAATATTTAGTAGATTCAAAACTGAATCTACACATATACAATACATACTACAGGCCAATACAAGTATTAAGTACTTTAAAATATTATTATATATGTTTTTGCAGATGGTGTCAATGACATTTGCTTGACATTTAATGAACACCTACTATATACTATTATAAATATAACTTATACTTCTACATATAGGTAGGGTCTTTCATTTACTTACCATCACAAAGTCAGTCAGTGACAGAGCCATGGCCATAGTACACGCTCAATAAATAGCTGTTAAATCAATTATTGCAAGTGCTGAGATTTTATCTAAAGACTGTCTCTCTCCATTTCCATATTCTTATACCATATCTCTGTAGGTGATATAAGTACACCTACCAAGGAGTACTTTCTAAATGTACCATTTAAAAGACAGGGCACAACAGTTTCAGGGCACAGGGCTTTCCCAAGATTTGACTTCCTGTTTTAGATGAAGGTGGATTGTTAGCAAAGAGTTAGGTCAGGATGAGGGCTCAAAATAAGGACTTTTCAAGCCTGCTGTTCTACCGCCATGCTAGAGAATTCTAATATTTCCCTGAAGATAACAAAGGCATGTGGTTTCCCTGTAATATAATTGTGACCTGGTTGTGACTCCTTTAAAACATGTAAACATGCCATGAGGATAAAGATCTCACCCTTCTACATCTACGATGCCATCAATTTTGATGTTGAAGAGAGTGAGTAATGACAACTTAAAATTAAGTAGGTAAACAAAGGGCTATGTCACTCACATATGTCACCTCTGTAGGTTAATTCCATTAGTAATCCTGATTGTTTCATATTAGCATCTACATTTAAAGGTAAGGAAATTTAGGATTAAATGGTGGAATCAGACATTAGGTCTGGTTTTATCTCAACTTTCAGGTCCATACTACTCAGAGAAACACATGGTGCTTTGAGGAGGGGAGGAGAGGGACTTGTGCTCCCCTTTTGGAATTTTACAGAATTTAAAAGACTGTCTAGCCCCAATGACAATATATTCAGTCTTTCCCTTTTCATTAACCAATCATTATCTGAATAGACAGAGCTTTAAACACCTCAAATATACCACCAGTTGGAATTTGTCCACCTGGGGACCAGGTAATTCCCCTTGATTTGACATGTTGATATTCTCTGGACACAGAAGCTTCTACTTCAGTTCTCTGTCAAACAGATATCTGCACTGTGTCTCAGGTATATAACTCAGGTACTGTCTTTCTAGGAACTCTCAGCATAGGGTGCAAATTATACCCTTCATATATGTCTTATATAAAACACCCAACTGCATAAGACAGCTTCCACATTCCAGAGGTGAATGTGTGGGATAGTAAAGGGCATGTCTGAGCAGCACTTCCTCCTTTAGAAGGAAAGATAGCAAAATCCTCTCCAAGAAAGGCTAGTCCCTTTACACCTACTATTTGGGACCAATTATGAGAAGAACCTCATGGGCAAGATGGTCCTTTACAAATTTCAAATCCAGTTTAGACATGTAAGCCTCAGCACAAGGAAAAAAAAAATCACTGTGAATGTATAGTTGTAAATAATTTTTGCATTTTTCTTTACTATTTTTGCAAATTTTGAAACATTCCAGGTTGCTGAGACATCAGATGGCCCCAGACACGTACTCAGATTTAATCAATCACTCTTGGATAAACTCATGGACCAAATGCATCTAGATATTGTTATTTGTTCCTGTTACTTGTTTTTCAAAAAAAATTGGAATTTATGTTTTAAAGATTTTCTGATTTCCAAGCAAAACTCATTACCCAAAATCTATAAAGGAAAAGATTAATATATTTGACCATAGGGAATAATAAAATGAGAGCTAACATATGACTACTATAAGTTATATTACATCTTATGGAAAAACCCGAGTGAATTTTTGGTCAACCCAATACATTACACTACAGCTTTACACGTATAAACTTATTTATCCTTATCAAGTCCTATGAGTAGGTTAACTTATATACCCATTTTAAAGATGAGAAAACTGAGGCACAGATAAGTTAAATAACTTGCCTAAGATCATAATGCTAGTAAAACAGCAAAACTGTAATTCAAATCTAGATAGTCTAACAGGTAATACTATATTACCTTTTAAATATACTTATGACACAAAATAATGTAAGCAAATTCAAAAGACTGAAGAAAAAGTGGGAAATTTTAATCACAATATAACAGTAGATTAAAACACTAATTTCATTAATTTAGATTAATTTATATAAATCAATAAGAAAAAATACCCAAAATTTAAAAATGAGCAAAAGATGTAAACAGACAGTTTACCATATACAGAACAATGGCCAATAAGCATATAAAAAGATTTTTGGCATCAGCAACAACTAAAGCAATGCAAATGAGAACAACAATAAGGATTTTTTCTATTGGAAAAATAAAAATGAAAATGTTTAATGATATATTTGTGTGTAGGTAGACCAGGAAGTGTGTGGGCAGACCTGGCCTCTCATAAAAGTTGATGGGGTTATAAACTGGTGCAAAATTTCCAGACGGCAATTTGACAATGCCTTTAAAAACAAAAATGCATATATAATTCGAGCCAGCAACCAGGAATACATTTTTCCAATTCACCTTACATACTTTTACCAGTTTAATATATAAGAGATGTTCATTGTGGCAACTTGAGTCACAGCAAAAACCTGGAAACTTGAATCAATAAGCATCTAAAACTATGGTACATAAATACAATGAAATACTTTAAGCTATTCCAAATTAGCCAATATACAAGACGTCTTACATAAATAAGATAAAAAACAAAGCAGAGAGCAGTGTCTATAGTATGATTCTCTTGTGTGTGTGTTTGTAATTTCCCCCATGTTAATGAATCTAATAAGTGATTCTTAAATGAAAGATAAGCCCTGGATCTGAGAGCACTTGACAAGGGTGCTGACCTGATGTTGATGTTCACAGGCAGAGGGAGTCTTACCCTTTGACTGTGACTGGAGTCCATTGGCCATCTGGGTTGACCATTCATTCACAAGTAGGCATCATGGCAGTGCCCTTCTCAAGTGGTCTCAGATAAAATCTAAATAAGATGATTGTCTGTGGCCAAGAGACCTGACTTCATTCAAGTCAGACTTCAGGTTCATGTCTGAGCCGTTTTAGCTATCTGTCCCCCTTTGTCGAAGGGCAGTCTTTCTGCCTTCTTAGTTTCTTCAGCCATAGTCCTTTTAGACCCCACCTTCCTTATTTCTTGACTTGTTTATGATGGTGAGGTCCCTTTTACCTTCCTTCCAAGTTGGCCAGAGAACTGGCCTTCAGGATTTCCTGTGGATGGTCATGGAGAGAGTGGGGAATTGCTAAAAGTTGTCTGGGCTATGCCCTTGGAACTCCTGTATGAATATGATAGGCTAAGCTAGAAACAAATTCAACAAGATCCCTTAGTACAATACAGATTTCCTTATTTTTTTATGTCCCTTTTCCATTGTGATTCGGTGTGGAGACAGGTTGGGGAGGGGATGAGAAGTTGGGTTCCAGAGAGTCACTCAGTCTCCTTGGCTGATGAGGTCCCACTGTGCTTTGGCTGTACCACCTAGAAGTTATGACATCCTCAAGGGCCACTGTGGGGAACAGATGCTAAAATTGCATCATTTGCAAATGTTTCATTTTGAACAAAAGTTCCTTCTACCCCAGTCAGAACCAGTCCTGGGAACCTCCGTAAACTGCAAAGGGATGGGAACATGTGATCCTCCCATGTGCCTGGAAAGAGAAAACACTGAATGTGAGTAACTAGAAGTCACTCTCAAAGGTGGCCCATCACAACCGTTCCCACCTTTTCCTTTAGGTTAGAAATAGAGGTGTGCTTTGGGACCTGAGAGTGGGAGGGTCTTTCTCTGCATTAGGGGCCAGAAAGCCTTCCACAACAAGCCAGCTTTGGGGGAAATGTTTGCACAGCAGCTGAGAGAACTGCCTTGTATGGGGAAGTGTATAGT
The DNA here is from genome assembly GCF_964374135.1 of Grampus griseus. NCBI lineage: Eukaryota > Metazoa > Chordata > Mammalia > Artiodactyla > Delphinidae > Grampus > Grampus griseus. Next base: position 107,810,907 of record NC_139001.1, read on the forward strand.
CTGCAGTGTCACATGGTCTGGGCTGGAATCCCAGCTCTCTCATGCTGGCAAACAGTATGACTGTGGACAAATCACAAACCTCTCTGTGCCTTAGTTTCCTTATCTCTACAATGAGGACCATGGGATTAATTTCCTAGGATGGAAAGGATTAAACTAATATATGTAAATTGTACTAAATACTCTAGTACAGAGTAAACTTTATATAATAATTCACAATAATATTGATTGTTATTAATTAATTAATCTATTTGAAACTACTTATCAGGCACTTGTGGAATATGGTTTAGCAAAAGCACTCTGCAAAGACAGAATATCTCTTTTTTCAATGTGGTAGCTGTCCTACATCTACAGAGCACTTTTCTTTTTTTTTTTTTTATCTAATTTTATTTTTTATACAGCAGGTTCTTACTAGCTATCCATTCTATACATATTAGTGTATGTGTGTCAATCCCAACCTCCCAGTTCATCCGACCACCCCCCACACTGCCACTTTCCCCCCTTGGTGTACATATGTTTGTTCTCTACATCTGTGTCTCTATTTCTGCCTTGCAAACAAGTTCATCTGAACCATTTTTCTAGATTTCACATATATGCGTTAATATACAGTATTTGTTTTTCTCTTTCTGACTTATTTCACTCTGTATGACAGTTTCTAGATCCATCCACATCTCTACAAATGACCCAATTTCGTTCTCTTATTTATGGCTGAGTAATATTCCATTGTATATATGTACCACATTTTCTTTATCTGTTCATCTCTTGATGGGCATTTAGGTTGCTTCCATGACCTGGCTATTGTAAATAGTGCTGCAGTGAACATTCAGGTGCACGTATCTTTTTGAAGTATGGTTTTTGCAGGGTATATGCCCAGTAGTGAGATTGCTGGGTCATATGGTAATTCTATTTTTAGTTTTTTTTAAGGAACCTCCATATTGTTCTCCATACTGGCTATATCAATTTATATTCCCACCAACAGTGCAAGAGGGTTACTTTTTCTCCACACCCTCTCCAGTATTTGTTTGTAGATTTTCTGATGATGACCATCTGACCAGTGTGAGGTGATAACTCATTGTAGTCTTGATTTACATTTCTCAAACGATTAGAGATGTTGAGCAGCTTTTCATGTGCTTTTTGGCCATCTGTAAGTCATCTTTGAAGAAAAGTTTATTTAGGTCTTCCGCTCAGTTTTTTGATTGGGTTGTCTGTTTCTCTAATATTGAGCTGCATGAGCTGTTTATATATTTTGGAGTTTAACCCTTTGTCTGTGATTCATTTGCAAATATTTTCTCCCCTTCTGATGGTTGTCTTTTCATCTTGCTTGTATTTTCCTCTGCTGTGCAAAAGCTCTTAAGTTTCATTAGGTCCCATTTGTTTATTTTTGTTTTTATTTCCATTACTCTAGGAGGTGGATCAAAAAAGATCTTGCTGTGATTTATGTCAAAGCATGCTCTTCCTATAAGAGTTTTATAGTGTCCATACTTACATTTATGTCTTTAATCCATTTTGAGTTTATTTTTTTGTATGGTGTTAGGGAGTGTTTTAATTTCATTCTTTTACATGTAGCTGTCCAGTTTTCCCAGTACCACTTATTAAAGAGACTGTCTTTACTCCACTCTGTAGCATTGCCTCTTTTGTCATAGATTAGTTGACCATGAGTGCATGGGCTTATCTCTGGGTTTTCTATCCTGTTCCATTGATCTATTTTGCTGTTTTTGTGCCAGTACCATACTGTCTTGATTGCTGTAGCTTTGTAGTATAGTCAGAAGTCAGGGAGCCTGATTCCTCCAGCTCCATTTTTTGTTCTCAAGATTGCTTTGGTTATTCAGGGTCTTTAGTATTCCCATACAAATTTTAAGATATTTGTTCTAGTTTGTAAAAAATGCTACCAGTAATTTGACAGGGATTGCATTGAATCTGTAGATTTGTTTGAGTAGTACAGTCATTTTCACAATATTGATTTTTCCAATCCAAGAACATGGTATATCTCTCCATCTGTTTGTGTCATCTTTGATTTCTTTCATCAGTGTCTTATAGTTTTCAGAGTACAGGTCTTTTACCTCCTTAGGTAGGTTTATTCCTAGGTATTTTATTCTTTTTGTTGCAGTGGTGAATGGGATTGTTTCCTTAACTTCTCTTTCTAATCTTTCATTGTTAGGGTATAGGAATGCAAGAGAGTTCTGTGCATTAATTTTGTATCCTGCAACTTTACTAAATTCATCGATTAGCTCTAGTAGTTTCTTTAGGTAGCATCTTTAGGATTCTCTATGTATATTATCATGTCATCTGCAAAGAGAGACAGTTTTACTTCTTCTTTCCTGGTTTGTATTCCTTATATTTCTTTTTCTTCTCTGATTGCTGGGGCTAAGACTTCCAAAACTGTGTTTAATAAGAGTGGTGAAAGTGGACATCCTTGCCTTGTTCCTGATCTTAGAGGAAATGCTTTCAGTTCATCACCATTGAGAATGATGTTGGCTGTGGGTTTGTCATATATAGCATTTATTATGATCAGGTAGGTTCCCTCTATGCCCACATTTTGGAGAGTTTTTATCATAAATGGTGTTGAATTTTGTCAAAAGCTTTTTCTGCATCTATAGAAATTATCATATGGTTTTTATTCTTCAGTTTGTTAATATGGTATATCACATTGATTGATTTGCATATATTGAAGAATCCTTGCATCCCTGGGATGAGTCCAACTTGATCATGGTGTATGGTCCTTTTAATGTGTTGTTGGATTCTGTTTGCTAGTGTTTTGTTGAGGAATTTTGTATCTATATTCATCAGTGATATTGGTCTGTAATTTTCTTTTTTTGTAGTATCTCTGTCTGGGTTTGGTATCAGGGTGATGGTGGCCTTTTAGAATGAGTTGGAAAGTGTTCCTTCCTCTGCAATTATTTGGAAAAGTTTGAGAAGGATGGGTGTTTGCTCTTCTCTAAATGTTTGATAGAATTCACTTGCGAAGCCATCTGGTACTGAACTTTTGTTTGGTGGAAGACTTTTAATCACAGTTTCAATTTCACTACTTGTGATAGGTCTGTTCAGAGTTTCTATTTCTTCCTGGTTCAGTCTTGGAAGGTTATACCTTTCTAAGAATTTGTCCATTTCTTACAGGTTGTCCATTTTATTGGCATAGAGCTGCTTGTAGTAGACTCTTATGATGCTATGTATTCTGCCGTGTCCATTGTTACTTCTCCTTTTTCATTTCTAATTTTATTGATTTGAGTCTCTCCCAGTTTGTCTTGATGAGTCTGGCTAAAGATTTATTTATTTTGATTTCCTTCTCAAAGAAACAGCCTTTAGTTTTATTGATCTTTGCTATTGTTTTCTTTGTTTCTATTTCATTTATTTCTGCTCTGATCTTTATGATTTTTTGTCCTTCTACTAACTTTGGGTTTTGTTTGTTCTTCTTTCTCTAGTTCCTTTAGGTGTAAGGTTAGATTTTTTATTTGAGATTTTTTGTGTTTATTGAGGTAGGACTGTATTGGTATAAACTACCCTCTTAGAACAGATTTTGCTGCATCCCATAGGTATTAGATCATTGTGTTTCATTGTCATTTGTCTCTAAATATTTTTTGATTTCCTCTTTGATTTCTTCAGTGATCTCTTTGTTATTTAGTAATGTATTATCTAATCTCCATATGTTTGTGTTTTTTATGGATTTTTTCCCTGTTATTGATTTCTAATATCATAGTGTTGTGGTCAGAAAAGATGCTTGATGTGATTTCAATTTTCTTAAATTTACCAAGGCTTGATTTGTGACCCAAGATGTGATCTATCCTGGAAAATATTCTGTGTGCACTTGAGAAGAAAGTGTAATCTGCTGTTTTCTGAAGGAGTGTCCTATAAATATCAATTAAATCTATCTGGTCTATTGTATCATTTAAAGCTCGTGTTTCCTTATTAATTTTCTGTCTGGATGATCTGTCCATTTGTGTAAGTGAGGTTTTAAAGCACCCCATTTTACTGTGTTACTGTAGATTTCCTCTTTTAAAGCTGTTAGCATTTGCCTTATGTATTGTGGTGTTCCTATGTTTGGTGCATATATATACGTAAACATATAATTGTTATATCTTCTTCTTGGATTGTTCACTTGATCATTATGTAGTGTCCTTCCTTGTCTCTTGTAACATTCTTTATTTTAAAGTCTATTTTATCTGATATGAGTATTGCTACTCCAGCTTTCTTTTGATTTCCATTTGCATGGAATATCTTTTTCCATCTCCTCACTTTCAGTCTGTATGTGTCCCTAGGTCTGAAGTGGGTCTCTTGTAGACAGCATATATATGGGTCTTGTTTTTGTATCCATTCAGTGAGCCTGTGTCTTTTGGTTGGAGCATTCAATCCATTTACATTTAAGGTAATTATCGATATGCATGTTCCTATTACCATTTTCTTACTTGTTATGGGTTTGTTTTTGTAGGTCCTTTTCTTCTCTTGTGTTTCCCACTTAGAGAAGTTCCTTTAGCACTTGTTGTAGAGCTGGTTTGGTGGTGCTGAATCTCTTAGCTTTTGCTTGTCTGTAAAGCTTTTGATTTTTCCTTCGAATCTGAATGATATCCTTGCCGGGTAGAGCACTCTTGGTTGTAGGTTTTTCCCTTTCATCACTTTAAATATATGTGCCACTCCCTTCCAGCTTGTAGAGTTTCTGCTGAGAAATCAGCTTTTAACCTTATGGGAGTTCCCATGTATATTATTTGTCATTTTTCCCTTGCTGCTTTAAATAACTTTTCTTCATCTTTAATTTTTGTCAGTTTGATCAATATGTGTCTCAATGTGTTTCTCTTCGGCTTTATTGTGCCTGAGACTCTCTACACCTCCTGGACTTGGGTGACTATTTCCATTCCCATTTTAGGGAAGTTCTTGTCTGTAGTCCCTTCAAATATTTTCTCCAGTCATTTCTCTTTCTCTTTTCCTTTGGGACCCCTATAATGTGAATATTTATGTGTTTAAAATTGTCCCAGAGGTATTTTAGGGTGTCTTCATTTCTTTTCAATCTTTTTTCTTTGTTCTGTTCCATGGCATTGAATTCCATCATTCTGTCTTCCAGGTCACTTATCTGTTCTGCCTCAGTTATTCTGGTATCGATTCCTTCTAGTATATTTTTCATTTCAGTTATTGTATTGTTCATCTCTGTTTGTTTGTTCTTTAATTCTGTTAGGTCTTTGTTAAGCATTTCTTACATCTTCTTGATCTTTGCGTCCATTCTTTTTCTGAGGTCCTGGATCATCTTCAGTCTCATTATTCTGAATTCTTTTCCTGGAAGATTGTCTATCTCCACTTCATTTAGTTGTTTTTCTAGGGTTTTATCTTGTTCCTTCATCTGATACATAGTCCTCTGCCTTTTCATTTTGTCTGTCTTTCTATGAATGTGGTTTTTGTTCCACAGGCTGCAGGACTGTAGTTCTTCTTGCTTCTGCTGTCTGCCCTCTGGTGGATGAGACTATCTAAGAGGCTTGTGCAGGTTTCCTGATGGGAAGGACTGGTAGTGGGTAGCGCTGGGTGTTGCTCTGGTCGGCAGAGCTCAGTAAAACTTTAATGCTCTTGTCTGCTGATGGTTGGGACTGAGTTTCCTCCCTGCTGGTTGTTTAACCTGAGGCAACACAGCACTGGTGCCTACCTGGCTCTTTGGTGGGGATAATGGTGGACTCTGGGGGGGCTCACACTAAGGAGTACTTCCCAGAACTTCTGCTGTCAGTGTCTTTGTCCCCATGGTGAGCCGCAGCCACCACCCGCCTCTGCAGCAGACCCTCCAACACTAGCAGGTAGGTCTGGTTCTGTCTCCTATGGGGTCACTGCTCCTTCCCCTGGGTTCCGATTTGCACACTACTTTATGTGTGCTCTCCAAGTGTGGAGTCTCCTTTTCCGCCAGTCCTGTCAAAGTTCTGCAATCAAATCCTGGTAGCCTTCATAGTCTGATTCTCTAGGAATTCCTCCTCCTGTTGCTGGACCCCCAGGTTGGGAGGCCTAATATGGGGCTCAGAAACTTCACTCCAGTGGGTGGACTTCTGTGATATAAGTGTTCTCCAGTTTGTGAGTCACCCACCCAACTGTTATGGTAGTTGATTTTATTGTGATTGCACCCCTCCTACCATCTCACTGTGGCTTTTCCTTTGTCTTTGGATATGGGGTATATATTTTGGTGAGTTCCAGTGTCTTCCTGTTGATTGTTCAGCAGTTAGTTGTGATTCCAGTGCTCTCACAAGAGGGAGAGAGTGCATGACCTCCTACTCTGCCATTTTGAACCAATCTCCCCTGCAGAGCACTTTTCTTGAATCAGGGTACCAACATGTTAACACATCCCCAGTACGCATAACAGGGGGTACTCAGGCTGCCCTGGTTACATCTGCAGTGTAAAGAGCTTCTTGGCCACATACATGGTGACCAGGATCCATCATGGCTGGATCACCTGTTTTTCACTACTGACACCTTGTGACAGAGAGAGCAAATGCAATTGACAAAGCTTGGCTGCGGGGTCAAAGTAGACTTCTTCCCATTATCCAGGTACACTGACCAGGGCTGAGTCCTTTGATAGGCATCCCAGGGGTGATTCTATATCACAGCAAAGACTTCCAGGAGGGAAGAAAAACATCCTTGCAAAGAGTGGTTCTGAGTCTCCAAGACATTTAGTTCTTAAATGAAAAGACTTGTCTTTATATTTCTTGGCAATAAAATGGGGTACACAGATTAACTGCATTTTCAGCTTCATATAATCATTAGAATGGATAGATGCAGCATTGCTTATGTTTATTTTTATGTCTTATTTAATGTTTTCTTATTTCACACTTTTTGATTGAACAAAACTGAATAACACAAATAGGTGAGAATAATTAAAAGAAACTTAATTCAACAGACTTGGTGTTGGGGCTTCCCTGGTGGCACAGTGGTTGAGAGTCCGCCTGCCGATGCAGGGGACATGGATTCATGCCCCAGTCCGGGAAGATCCCACATGCTGCGGAGGGCTGGGGCTGTGAGCCATGGTCGCTGAGCCTGCGCGTCCGGAGCCTGTGCTCCGCAACGGGAGAGGCCACAACAGTGAGAGGTCTGCGTACCGCAAAAAACAAAAAAAAAAAAAATAAAATAAAAACAAAAAAACACAAAGCTTGGTGGGAATATTTGTTAAAACTAAATGGTATATCGGGTGACTATAAAAAACCTCTGTTTACTCTCTGCCTTGGGCAGGCTTATTTCCTCCAGGAAGGCTGTGCTCAGCTGCAGTCTCATTTTAACATTGTATTGGCTTCTTCAATCCTTCTAGACCATGTTTTTTTCTCTCAAGATGACTCTCCTGCTCTTGTGTAACCTATGTCATCAAAAGGATCTCACAGTCAAACTGATTAATGAATATTTTTATCTGTGCCTCTGTGTTTCTTCTCTCATAACAACTGGACAATCTACAAGCATTTTCTTTTCTTAAGAAATAGAGGATTTTTTTTCTAATCTGATCTGCTTTTAACCACTACTCAAATTTCATAAAGACATAAATACAAAAGTTCAAATAAATTATAATTTTCCATTGCTTCATCAAATGCCTGAGGCACCATGTCTGATTTTTACTGTCATCATTCTAATCCCCAATTTCCACTACTCTGGGATTAGAAAATCAATCATCAGGAATTAAAGGGATGATTACTGGAACTCAGGGTAACTTTAGGCATTGTGGGGCTGGAAAGTAGATATAATATTAAGTTTTAAAATCAGCTGTTGCCTTAGAATGGTGATAGTTCCAGTGATCACTTTAATATAGCAAAATGAAAAGACAGCAGGCAAGTTACTCTTACTTTCATTCCTTTGTTTAAACTCTCCCAGGCTCTTGATCCAAATGATCCGTTAACTGTGACACATTTTTGTTGACTTTGTAGAAGAAAAAAGAAATAGGGGTCTGATTTCTTCAAAACATTTTTTGGAATTCAACTGATAAATATTAGCATTTAAACAATTACTAACTATATAGATATGTTTTATAATATTTGGCCTGAGCAGTTACCTGGTCACACAACTGAAGTCTGTAGTTTGAAACTATATGTGTTTTTTGGGGGTTTTTTTGGCTTTCTAAACTCTTAAACAAAAAACATTAAGGTATAGTTGATTTACAATATTGGGTTAATTTCTGCCACACAGCAAGGTGATTCGGTTATACATATATATATATATATATATGTATATTTATACATTCTTTTTCATCCATATCCTATGGTTTATCACAGGATATTGAATATAGTTCCCTGTGCTATACAGTAGGATCCTCCCCCTTTACAACCGCAAGTCTGTTCTCTGTTTCTGTGAGTCTGTTTCTGTTTTATAGATATATTCATTTTTGTCATATTTTAAGAAGTGGAAGCACCTAAAAAAATTCAGGCAGAGGTGGGATTGTTGCTGTTTTACAAAGATATTCAAGCCATTTAACAAAAAAAGGTAACTTGCAAACTATTCAGTCATAAGCTTAGCACAGTAATACATGTGTGCAAGTCAAAAGAAATATCAGGAATTCTCACAATTACCTCCTTTCTGCTCAATTTTTTTGATTTGTTGGAAATTTTTTTAGTGTGTAATTTTGATGTAGGAATGGAAAATAATTTAAATGATGTGTTCTGCAAAAGTGACCCTTTACCTCAGCTGTGTCCATGAAAGGTTCTTCATCCAAATAATGTTATACTCTCAACACCCACGAATGCTCTACCATTCTACTGGGATATTTTCAAAGTAGACGTTGCTGGCAGTCTGATATCATCAGGTTTTTTGGTGATAACTTTAATCAGGTTAGCAAAATTCTTAGATTATTTTTCCAGCTTCAACACTCACTTTGAATCTATAATTGTATATCTGGAAAAAAATGTTATATATCTATCACAAGCCTTTCATTTCAGGTTTAAAGAAATTGGCACAGAATTTCAATGACTTACTCAAGGTCACTCAGAAACTCAAGGGCAAGTTAAGGTGCTAAAATCCAGCTACGCTGTTCCCCCCACTCCCCAGTTCTGACTAAGACCTAATATCATGGATTCTTGGTGGCCAAATCTGTGATTGTGTTCCTGTTTAAAAAATATTACCTTAATTATTTGGTAGATCAAAGTTCTGACATGTTATATAGAGCTAGTTGGAAACTGAAAGGTAAAATTTGCTTTCATTAGGGTTTTTATTATTTATTTTAAATTTGCTTTTAGTGATTACTCTCCAGGTAGGTAAAGTTCTGGGAGTTGTGGGTATAGTACTGGAAGTCTTACAAGGGAGTGATGGAGAAGGGAATGAAATTCTTTATTTGCAAATTTTATTGGGAAAGATGATAGGAGAGAAGAGAGGTTTGCAAAATTAAAAAAGTACAATGACAAAAGGGAGGGAATATATGTATATGTATGGCTGATTCACTCTGCTGTACAGTAGAAACTAATGCAACATTGTAAAGCAACTATACTCCAATAAAAATTAATTAAAAATGCAATGAAATTCAGCATTATCACAATACTCCCCATGTCAAGTGCAAGCTCCCACTCCACCTCCGGTTAAATTTCAATTTTGTTAATGGTAACACTTTTACTGTGCAAGCATATCTCTGGTATTATAAAAGAAGTGATTACGGAAACATATTTCTTTTTACAGAAATTTCCTTAGTATCAGCTTTGAGGAATCCATCTCAAACTGTCACATCTCTTTCTATTTGGTACGAAAATATGATTCATACCCCTTTAAATAAACTGCATTTTATTATAAATGGACAAGTGTTTCTATATTGCTTTTTTGAGCTATTAGAGGATCTGGAGAAGTCTTTTCTATTGAGTTTGAAATGTGTTTTCTGTAGAAGAAGGCAAAGACAACATTTTCATCTTATGGGGGGAAAACATAAACATATATTTTATTGTATGTTATAAACCAGATATCTTAAAGAATAGAAGCACGTTCATAGATGTCTGTCTGTCAATCGTCGGGAAAATACAGGATGCAGGAGGAGAGGAGATAATTTAATGCTGGCATTACCTCTGCCAAAGAAGAGGCATCACTTTCCACATCTAATATCCATTTCTTTTATCTGAGGGTCCAATCTGGCCTCTCCTACTTCTTCCATGAAAGACTTTGCAAGAGGAAGGTGGCTGAAAGGATGAAAGTGGAATGCCTTGAGGACAAATGGGATTGTGAAGCAAACTCACATTCTGTCCTTTAGGAAAACATCAGAAATACCCATTTTCCATGAATTTAAAACAGGGAGATAGAGAGGGGAGAACAGTAATTATTGTATAAAGAATAATGCTGAGGCAAGCAAAGACATATATTCAATCCCTCTACCATATTTCATGGTAATGATACATATGCACCTACTTTCGTCTGCTGTAATATTGCTCTAGTTGGGCATATGCATCACAGCTGGTATTGTCAGGTGCCACTTTCCTTCTTCACTTGTCTTCAACACTTATCTATATTCTCCAATTCTGATATATCATTTCAAACTGAAAATGATTTCTAAGTGTAACAAGTCACTAGCAGCCTTTTACTCATGGGCTGAAGTAATTGCATTTTTATATAATTAAATCACCCAGTAATTTGTTGATATCATAAATACCAATATTTAACATACTTTGTTTATAAAGTAATTTCATTGAACAAAAATACAAATTATAATAATACAAATATATAATACAAGTTTCATAATAATGTCAATGTAAGGAATATATTTTATTAAAGTTTTGAGCAACTGTTTAAAAACAGAAAATGTGTAGTATATATTTATATATGATATAAATATAAAATAATAAATATTTTAGCACTGTTGACTTTAATTTTATCAAAAATATTGATGTAAAAATTGAGATCTAGGCAATACTTTTCTATATTCAAGCTAAATCTCATTTTATTGGTAGAATCAAAACCTAATAGTAGTCTTATTTTTAAGAGCTTTTCAAGAAGGATCTACAGTTTTCCACAATAACCTATTTCAGAAAGTAAGAGAATGCTAATTAATTATTTTTAGCTTTCTATACCTAGTAAATTTCTTTTATGCAAACTGAGTATTCAAAAATGCTTCTTGACTTTAACTGAATTTTTAAACTGAATTCAGTCAATAAAATTTTGTTACACTTCTGAGCTCTATTCATTTATCCATTCATTCATTATTTATTGAGCATTTACATGGTGTAAGGAATTCAGTTCAGCCTTATGGGTGTAAATATGAATAAAACACAGGATCTGTGCTCAGTTTTCTCAGATGAGTAGAGGATTGGAAAACAAATCTGCAAAATGCAGTAGTTTGTCAAGCTTTCTAAAAGGTATTCCTGCCATCTGAAAGGTTCAAGAGATGCTTTTTGAATCAAATGAGAAAATGATGTTAGGAGCCATGAAGTCTCAGGACTCCTGGCTTCCACAACCAAGATGGAACAAAGAAAATGACACATAAATGTAATAACAAGAAGAATAAAATAAGTATAGTGGTACTAATCAAATGGATATGAAGTGATAATGTGGAGACTTATAAACTCAATCTAATTGTAGATATTGGGGTATATTTTACAAGAGAACTGGCATTTCAGCTGGGGGATAAGCAGAATGTTGTGTGTGATATAATGATGAAATTATTTCATACCTAGGACACAATTAGCAAAGGCACAGAGAAACCCAACTGAATGGCAGGTTGATTAAAGGACTGCTTTCCAATGAGATTGAAAGACCATGTTGCATGTAGGATAGACCAGGATAGAGAAGCAACCCCAGGGCTTTAAGTTGCAGACAGCTCTTGTTATAATCTCTTTCAGCTCAGGGTCACTTTCAGAGTGTGTGCAGAAGAAGCAATAGGAACAGACTGACTGGGATCTGGGATTCCTGTACTGGGTGGCCTTGAAGAATAAGGAAAAGGTATTTCCCTTTAGTTTCATATTTTCTTACTGGTTTTTCTAAATGAGCCCATACTCCTTTCTGGCTCCATTTCACTGTGCCTTTCCTGATGCTCATCCCACTGAAGCCTCATCTCCTCTGTGCTCACCTAAGGAGAGAGCCTTCCTCCTCCAGGACCGTTGTACTTGCTGTTGTCATGGATTTTGATTGACTGTCTTCTCGCTGGTCTCCCAAAGAGACCTTCCCAAGGCAACGTTCACCAATCCCTTCCTCCTCCAACATGGGTTGTTGTTATTTCTCCACAATCCTACTTTACCTCCTTTCATATGCATTTCACTCTGTGAAATTACCTAGCTTACTGGTCTGTGTACTTGTTCATTTTCTCTATGATGCAGACTCCTTGTGGGTGTGGTCTTCTCAGTCTTGTTCACCGTTGCATGACCAAGGAATGGCACAGAGTAATCCCTTGTTAACTTCACATCAGATGAATGAATCAATCAAAATCAGTTGGCTTTAATGGTCTCAAACCATCTTTACTTGCCAACCAGAGAATTCAGGCCAAGAGAGTCTCTCCTAGTCCAGCACACCATGCGAAAATGAAAATAGGTGAATGGTAAAGTTTTTTATAATGTTCTAACATATAGTTTTTAAAAGTAGGGTTAGACTAAAAAAGAAAGGCCAACATAGTGCTTTTATCCAAAGACAAATAGCTAACTAAAGTTGAGCTTCAAAGGAACCAGTGAGATGGTGTGTCTTAGGCAGTAGAAATTTAGGACCATGAAGAGTGCTTTGGCTCTCTCTCCTACCCAGTGACCTTTTCTGCAGTAACTTGTTTCAGATATTGATGAAGCCCATACTTTGAGTCCCACCCATGGTACTCTGTTCTTCAACAGTCTCACCCTCTGAAATCAGGGTGGAGGAAGCCTGAACTGCCTTTGGGTTCCTTCTGTATTTTTCTTGAAGGATAGTTCACCGCCAAATAGCTCTATAGTCTTATCCAATAAATCCCAAGAAGTCCATCTGTCTTCATTCCTTCCCACTTTCCCTGTCCCTTTTATTTCAAGCTGGCATGTCTTTGTTGCTGTGATCTCGTCTCTACTCTTTGCTTCTGTTGAAATGAATAATTGAGTTCATAATCTCTTTATCAAATGATTGTTTAGGCACACCTTTAGTGTTCTTTTCCCCACAAGACTTTTTATTTTTTACTGTTCAGATAGGCTGAGAATTTCCCAAATCTTCAAGTTCTGTTCCTCTTTTACTGAACATTTTTTTTTCTTCATCTGTCTCCTTTGGCATTTTGCTATAAGCAGTCAGGAGGGTCAAAGCTGCTCCTTCAACACACTTTGCTTGGGACTCTCCTCTGCTAAATATCCAATATCATTGTTCACAAGTTCTGCCTTCCAAAAAACACTAGAACATTGTTCCATCAGGTCCTCATCACTCTTAATGTCTATATTTCTAGCATGCACCCCAAAACTCTTTCAGCATCCACCCATTACCACTTCCAAAGCTGCTTCCACATATTCAGTACACAAATATACATATTCAAATGCAAAAGCATTTATTACAGCAGTGCCCCCACTTCTCTGTACCAAAATGTATCTCAGTTAGCTCTGACTGCCATAACAAAATACCATAGACAAGGTGGCTTACACAACAGAAATTTTCCTTTTCACGGTTCTGGAGACTGGGAAGTCTAAGACCAAAGTGTCAGCAAGGTCAGGTTCTGGTGACAGCTCTCTTCCTGGGGTGTAGACAGCTGCCTTCTCACTGTCTCCTCACATGGCAGAGAGAAAGAGAGAGCAAATTTTCTGGAGTCTCTTCATGTAAGGTCACTAATTCCCCATAGATCAGGGTCCTGCCCTCATAACCTCCTCCAACCCTAATTACCTACAAAATCCCCATCTCCAAATGCCATCACATTCCAGAGTAGAGCTTCAACATATGAATTTAGTAAGAGGACACAAACAATCAGTTCATAACACTTCTGAAACTCAATGCCATTTTCTACTCTTTATCACAAAACATATTTGCCTTTATGTGCCATTTTATTACACTCTGAATTGGATTGTAATGATCTGGTAGCAGGGGAAGAACATTGGCCTCAGAGAGTGATGCATTCAAATCCTACTTTTGCCATTCACTGGTGTAGTGTTGGGTGAATTGTTCAAATTCATCAGGGTCCTGTTTCCTCTTCTAGAAAATGGAAATACTCCCAACTACATGGCACTGTTGTTTAGATAATTTAGACATAATATGTCTCATATGCTCCAAATAAACGATAAATGTCATCTATTTTTAGCATTGTTAATAATTACACAGCTCATGGCTGTACTATCCTCCTTTTCAGAGTAAAAATTATTTGAGATCAGATTTATATTTATATTCATCCACAAAGCTGATAGTTATCTCAGCTAACACCTAAAAGTCAGGCTCAGGGAAAACTTGCATATATTAAAGGCAGAGGTAAATATGTAAGATTCTCAGAAAGGGAGGGGCTTAATCTTTGCTGACATGGGTGTGTATGGATCAGGACTATAGGCTATAGGAAAAGGCTGAAATGGTCCAGAGCATGAGTAAGACTGGCTGAAGACAGGCTGTCTTTTTGAGGATAAAAGCAGATACAAATAGTGCAGTTAAGGGACAGAATCTACATAACAAAATCAATCTTCATCTTCAAGGAGTGAAAAGGAGGCTGAAGTCCCTGCATCTGTGACTGGAGAGGTGGTCAAACAAGATGCGAGTGTGAAAAGAAATAGAATGATGCCAGATATCTCCCAGTTTCCTCTCCATCCAGATCATCCTTCCTCTCCTTGTTCTCTGACAAAGAAGGCATATTTTTGTAGATGGTATCAAGGTGTTTCTGTGGACTCAACCTTCAGGAACCCAGTAGGAGATCAGAGAAGGAAGGAAAATGAGATCAAGGTATTTATTCCTCTGACTTCTAACTCTTTTGGTTGTTTTGGCCTGATCATGTCTATCATCACGGTTTCTATAAAGGAAGGTTGATCTACCCAGCTTTCTTTCAAGGTCCCAGTAATTATTCCTTCTCTGCTGTGTATGACCTTGAGCTACTTGACTTTGTGTGTGTGTGTGTGTGTGTGTGTGTGTGTGTGATTTATCCACATTCTGCCTATATCTTTGTAAATTGATCCTTTATAAATAAAACCTCTTTAATAAGTCTAATTTGACCATCTGGCTATCTTTAGCTGGGACTTTGATAGAGATGAACTGTTGAAGTTTAAGGAGGAGGTTGTGAACAGAAGCTGGGGACTGAGGTTCCATCCTCCAGGGAAGGCTGGTGAGCAAGTGACTAGGCAGCTTATAAACAAAGGATCAAAGATCATACCAGTGATCATAAATTCAAAAGGAGTCACCTGGAACTTCCCTGGCGGTCCAGTGGTTAAGACTTTGCCTTCCAATTCAGGGGATGTGGGTTTGATCCCTAGTCAGGAAGCTAAGATCCCACATGCCTTGTAGCCAACAAACCAAAACATAAAACAGAAGCAATATTGTAACAAATTCAATAAAGAGTTAAAAAAAAGAATGGAGTCACCTATCAGATCATAGATAGAGAAGATGCACTAGCATGTATTCCCAAGAGGAACTGGAACCTAAAGCTTGCTAGGTTCAATAAGCCATAGGCTGACCCAGGAATTTAACATACATTATCTTACTCAAATTCCACAGCAGTTCTGTAGGGTGGTTTTATTCTTCTCATTCTATATTCCTGAAGGACAGAGATCAGGTGTTAATCTCCACTGCCTTTTAAGAACCTGTTACAGGGCAAAACATGGCAGAAGCTCCTTGAATACTTGTAGGTCTGAAGTGGACACAGATGACTGTGGGATTTGCCCTTCTTTCCATAAACTCATTTCTCTGGCATCTCCTGGCTGATTTGCCATCCCCATCACTGACAATTTAGTGATTTAGAGAACTTTCCTGAGTGGTGGAAGGAGTCTGGATTTGATAATGAGGAGGGATAGATTTAAGAGGCTAGATTACATGGGGTAAACTAAATAACTTTACAACCTTTAGTTTCCTCATCAGGAAAATTAAAAAAAAAAAATCACATCTACCACAACCCTGCAGAAGGATAGGTGTGAACCTAAAATAAAATCAGAGATTGGAAAGTGCTAAGAAGTAGGTAAATTGGCAGTGCATCAGATATGATGAGTTTTAGCTCTACTGAAATGTGTACTCTGTAGACAGCAAGATGTAGGGCAGCCCTGATGTGACTTGCCCTTGGCTTGCTGTGTGGGAGGTCCACAGACCTTCAGCACTTCTATTCTGGGTTTGTTGTAAGATAAACTAAGTGCTGAAAGTGAAGTTTTTACAGAGGGCCTAACCATGCACTGCTCATCTTTGCTCAAATAACAGGAAAGACTTAGGGGCTGTGTGGGAAAAATTGACTTTGGGATCACACAAACTCTTGCCTCAGACTTTGAAAAGCTATATGATTCTAGGCAAGTCACCTAGATCTCTGAACATGACATAAACAAAACCTGGTTAACAATGCCTTCTTCATTGAGTGGATTAAATGTGAAAAGAGACAATGTCTATTAAAGTCCCGAAACTGGCACTGTTGATAGCATTTCTGTGGTCCCCAAGAAACCTCATTTTGCTAGAATGATCCCAGATCTTTTACAAGTTTGCTTCACCAGGGAGAGTGAGAGGCAGGTGTCCACTTCCTTTCATCTCTTACTCTGAAGACATTGGTTGAAAGGGACACATACTTAAAAAAACCCTTTCCTTCAGTTCTAACAGTGCAGCAAAGGCCTTGTGCAGTTCCAACTACTGTAAGAACGTTTTCCCTTCACAGTGATAAGTCCTCAGGGGGCCGATGTTTCAGATAGTAAAAGCCTCACATTGATTTGAAATGTAATAGTGGGTAACGAGAGAGAGAGAGAGTAGACACAGTGGAATGAAAGTAAATCCTCATTCTGGAATATATAGAATCTAAATAAGAACAAATGGGCAGGATGATGAAATTAAAATTGTCTTCGTTATGGACTTTTTAAGCAATGGGAAGACATAATTTCCAAAGCAATTTCCACAACATCGATAGTTATTAGAGAAATGCAAATCAAAACTACAATGAGATATCACCTCACACTGGTCAGAATGGCCATAATTAAAAAGTCTACAAATAGCGAATGATGGAGAGGGTGTGGAGAAAAGGAGCCCTCCTACACTCTTGGTGGGAATGCAAATTGGTGCAGCACTATGGAAAACAGTATGAAGTTTCCTTCTAAAACTAAAACTAGAGTTGCCATATGATCCAGCAATCCCACTCCTGGGTATATATCTGGACAAAACTGTAATTCAAAAAGATACATGTTCATAGCAGCACTCTTCACAATAGCCAAGACATGGAAACAACCAAAATGTCCATCAACAGAGGAATGGATAAAGAAGGTGTGGTAAAAGTATACAATGGAATACTACTCAGCCATAAAAAGAATGAAATAATGTCATTTGCAGTGACATGGATGGACCTAGAGATTATCACACTAAGTGAAGTAAGTCAGATAGAGAAAGACAAATACCATATGATATCACTTATATGTGGAATCTAAAATATAGCACAAGTAAATTTATCTATGAAACAGAAACAGACTCACAGACAGAGAACAGGCCTGTGGTTGTCAAGTGGGAGAGGGGGTCGGGGAGGGATGGATTGGGAGTTTGGGGTTAGCAGATGCAAACTATTGTATATACAACGGATAAACAACAAGGTCCAACTGTATAGCACAGGGAACTGTTTTTTTTAATATCCTGTGATAAACTATAATGAAAAGAGTTTTTTTAAATGTATATATATATATACACACACACATATGCATAACTGAATCACTTTGCTGTATAGCAGAAATTAACACAACATTGAAAATCAGCTATACTTTGATAAAATCATTTTTTAAAAAGTAATTATAATATAAATCATAAAAAAAAGAGTTAAAATGTTTCTTAACAGACTCTCTTAGCAGACAACCATCCACATTATCCACCATCTTGCACCATTCACCCATACCTCATCTAACAGGATGACATTTAATACAAAATCAGAATAATGAAGGTCAGGAATTTGTGTAATTTATTATTGGTGCCAAGCAATATTAGTTCAGCCAGTACTTTACTAAAATATGCTTAGTGGAATTGTGTCTTTTAAAAAAGGGTTATTATTATCAAGTGTCTTTGCAAATATAAACTCCTACTGAAAGGGCTAGATTGACCATAGATCACTTTGACCCTTATTGGAGGAAATGGAAATGTATGCTCATGAAACATGTTCTTTTGTGCTTTCCTATAGAATCCACATTTAATTTTCTTCCATTTTGAATAGAATGATTTTTTTATTTTTGTTTTTTAAAAGAAATGCAGTCTTTGACTTTTTTTTTTTTTAATGTTCATCATCTGGAAAACAAACTTACCTATTTCATCTGGGATGAATTTAGAAGATTCACCTTCCCTGTATTTGTGTTTACTTGGTCAGTGACTTGAGCCTCAGTAATCTCCTGGGAAGGCAGCCCAAGCTATGTATATAGTAAGAGCTCCCGACATGTGAGTGAAATGGAGTAAAGGACAGTAGAACACTTGTAAAGAGGGTCAGAATTCAAGGAGAAATTATCCAGAGAAAAGAAAGAGTTTAGAATGGTAAGCAGCTGAATTCAGAAACAGGACATGAAGCTTGGATGTGTTTCTAGAAGAAAATGGTGGGATTTTATGTATTCATCTCCATCAGGTCCCCATTGTCACTCAGCTTATATAAGCACATTGGGGACAAAAGAACTGTGCACACAGGGGAGACCTAAAGCAAAACACCTCTTTCCTTCAACTTGTAATACACTGATTCTAAAGCTTCCCTCTTTTTTTAATCTTTATGTTCTTATTGAAGTATAATTGATTTATGATGTTTCAGATGTCCAGCAGTGATTCATATTCTTTTCCATTATAGGCTATTACAAAATATTGACTATATCCCTGTGCTGTGCAGTAGGTCCTTGTTTATCTATTTTATATAGAGTAGTGTGTATCTGTTAATCCCAAATTCCAAATTTATCCCTCCCCTTCTTTCCCCTTGGGTAACCAGAAGTTTGTTTTCTATGTCGGTGAGTCTGTATCTGTTTTGTAAGTTCATTTGTATCATTTTTTTTGTATTACACATATAAGAGATATCACGTTATATTTATGTTTCTCTGTCTGACTTACTTTGCTTAGCTAGGGCCATCCATGTAGCTGCAAATGGCATTATATTATTCTTTTCTATGGCTGAGTAATATTCCATTGTGTGTATATGTATGTATGCATATATATATATATATATATATATATATATATATATATATATATATATATATATATATATATATATATATATATACCACAGTTTCTTATTCATTCTTCTGTCAATGGACATTAGGGTTGTTTCCATGTCTTGGCTATTGTGAATAGTGCTGCCTTGAATATAGGGGTGCATGTACCGTTTCAAATTAGAGTTTTCTCTGGATATATGCCCAGGAGTAAGATTGCTGGATCATATGGTATTTCTCTTTTTAGTTTTCTAAGGAACCTCCATATTGTTTTCTATAGTGGCTGTACCTATTTATATTTCCACCAACAGAGTAGGAGTGTTTCCCTTTTCTCCACACCCTCTCCAAAATTTATTATTTGTAGACTTTTTGATGATGGCCATTCTGGTGTGAGGTGATACCTCATTGTAGTTTTGACTTGCATTTCTCTAACAATTAACAATGTTGAGATCTTTTCATGAACCTGATGGCCATCTGGATGTCTTCTTTGGAAAAATGTCTATCTAGGTCTTCTGCCTGTTTTTTGATTGGGTTGTTTTGTTTTGTTTTGTTCTTTTTATATTGAGCTGTATGAGCTATTTGTATGTTTTGGAAATTAATCCCTTATTGGTCGCATCGTTTGCTAACGCCTCTCTCTTTTAACAGATAGGTAAGACTTTACCTTTGTTGTTGAATAGTGAAAGTCAGTTCCAGAGGACCACAGTTGCCTGGGCTTTAGTCTGAGTGAGGCACAGAGCACTGAGGAGAAGGAGCTTGAGGTGGGACCAGATGGAATGTTCAGTCCCACTGAGTCTAAGCAGTCCCCCACCATCACCCGCATCTAGACACAGTCACCCCGATACTTCTGGATTGAACTAGTTAGTTGATGATTAATTCTCTATCAGGAATAGGTAAATATTTTCTATATAAGGCCCAATGGTAAGTGTTTTTGGCTTCACAGGCCATACAGCCTGTCACAATTACTAAACTCCACCATTTTAATGCAAAATCAGCCACAGATAAAACATAAACAAATGAGCAAAAGTATGTCCCAAAGAAATCTAAGTGTTACTGAAATTTGACCGTCACATAATTTTTCTACTGTGAAAAATTATTCTTCTCGTGCTATTTTGTAAATCATTTAAGAATGTAAAATCTATTCTTAGCCCCAGGGCCCTACAAAAACAGGCAGTGGACCTGTAATTTGCTGTAATTTGCTGAAAGTAATTTGCTGAAGTTCTCTGTATATCATCCACAAACAACTCATTACAAATCTTTGTAGTGACACCCCCTCCTGCCAGAAACCACCACACTGATGAGAGAGACTGCTCAACTTGTGGCTCTTTCTTTTAATTTTGTCTTTATGGTCCTATTCAGACCTGGGGGCCATGTTCCCTCAGTAGACAGTCACCTCCTAAAAAACAGAGAGGGCCATTTGATTCTTATTTGTGTACTCTGTGCTGATGCTTTGCACACACCTTAAATTATAATCAATAATGAGGAAATAGATTTATGTTTCTGAAATTTCTTTCTTAGTTTTTAAGAATGTCTTCCCACCAAGCCAAGGCCCATCTGGAAAGATACTTCAGACCTTAATTCCTCCTGCAATCATCACTTGCATGGCACAATCAGATGAAGGAAACCAGTGTTTGGTTTCCAGCTGCTGCCCCAAGTGTTCTCCCCAAATTCAACATGTACCTTTCAAACTCTTCTATTTATATTTTACAATACAGGGCCTGCTCATTCGCAGTTCTTTGGCTTTGCTGATACAATTTTTCTTGCCTAAAATGCATCCTCATTTATTGAACTTCCTCCACAAATTCCCACCAAGCTATCAGAAATAGTCCCCTTTGCTGTAATCTCTATAGACTCCCTGACTTCTAACTCAACATGTTATCCAAGCATCTGGCACAAGGCTTGTCATAAGAAGATGTTCAAGGAATATTTGTTGAATAAAGTATTGAATTAAAGAAAGGATTGTTGGGCTTCCCTGGTGGCGCAGTGGTTGAGAGTCCGCCTGCTGATGCAGGGGACGCGGGTTCGTGCCCCGGTCTAGGAGGATCCCACGTGCCGCGGAGCGGCTGGGCCCGTGAGCCATGGCCGCCGAGCCTGCGCATCCGGAGCCTGTGTTCCGCAACGGGAGAGGCCACAGCAGTGGAGAGTCCCGCATACCACCAAAAAAAAAAAAAAAACAAACAAAAGAAAGGATTGTTTCTTATACTTGTCTGTATCGCTAGCATATAACATAGCATCCTGACCATAATAATTACTAAGTAAGGATGATTAAAGTTAATATTTGATTTAAAAGTAAGGATGGACCTCAAACCTGGTTAAGGAAAAGCAAAGGAGAACCAATTAAAATATGTCTTAAGGCATAGTGAGCTAATATTTTTAAGTGATAATTTAACATACTTACAAATGTCCCAAACCACTTCATCAAGCATGGATGATGTGTCAATTTTCAAGTTTATTTTGAGGCTTAAAGTCTGTTTAGCTCTAAAAACAGATTATATGATAGTGCAAATCTATGAACTACAGCTCCACCATACAGAGTAATATGTTACCCAAAGAACTGGGCTCCATTGACTGATAAAGGGTCAACTGATAACTTAGAAATGAAGAAGACAGTGATGACCAGATTTTCATTTTCAGATTTTCACTCAATTGAGCAACTAAAATATTAACACTAAAAACTTCCCAGTATATTTGTATCTACTTGAAGGCTTTTGTTTGCAATTAATGGAATGCAAAGTTAACAAATTTTTAAAGCCTGAGGACGTTTATTGTTTAAGTAACAAGAAATTTAAAGTTTGGTGGTCTCATGGCTGATTTAGTAGCTCACTGATGTATCATTTGGAGCTGCTGGGATTTTGTTGATCATTTCATCCTGATCACTAGTTACAATTAATGGAGTCCTAAGTAATAAGGAAGGGATAGGGCCAAAACTTTTTCTTAACTATGGTGTTTTCATCTGGAAAGGGAAGTAAATACCCAGTAGACCAATCATAACTCATCCTTTGAAGATTGGGGGAGGGAATAGGATGCTGTTAATAATGAAGAAGGTGGGAACTGGCTCTTCTTTAGGCAATTAAAAGTGTCAAAAATTAAGAAAGAAGGGCTTCCCTGGTGGCGCAGTGGTTGAGAGTCCGCCTGCCGATGCAGGGGACACGGGTTCGTGCCCCGGTCCGCGAAGATCCCACATGCTGCGAAGCGGCTGGGCCCGTGAGCCATGGCCGCTGAGCCTGCGCGTCCGGAGTATGTGCTCCGCAACGGGAGAGGCCACAACAGTGAGAGGCCTGCGTACCGAAAACAAACAAACAAACAAACAAAACCTTTAAGACTGTGTGTGTGTGTGTGTGCACATGTGTGTGTGTGTGCGTATGTGTTGGGGAGGTGGTGCATCACTGGAAGGGAAACATCCAAACTGTATCTGGCATCTCATTGGAATAGCAAGGAAGCTCCTAATAGAGAGTGTTCCTGGGGAAAACTCATTTATTACATATAAAAATGTTGCCTTGAATTTAAGCAATCTCTTTCTTTCAGCTAAGAAGTTTTCAAAGAGTATGTGAAGATGATGCCAGATCACTAAGCCTCTTCCAGTCATCCTCACAGAGAACCTCAGTTCTTACTTCACCTCAATTATTTCTCATCCTTTGACACCTAGCCGCACTCCCAAATGGGGACCTTATCTTGTCAATTTTTCTTCCCTAATTTCCTCTCTCCCAGGAGAAGCTGATGGATAAAGGGTCCTCTCTCCCTGATCATTGTGACCACCTTGTTTCACTCTGCAGTCCCCTCTCACAGTGGAGCAGACGTGAGGTGTCTGGGATGGCTGCCTATTCCTGATACTGACCAGGGTTCTTGGCCTCCTTACCATAGAAATTGACTAGAGGCCAGACAAGAAATTCAGGCAAGGCTTTATTGGGGTCTCTGTGGCCACAGGAGGGAGTGAGAACAACTAACAGGTTCCCTTGCTCACTCCCCTAGGTGGGTTCCTTATATGGGCTGAGGGTAGGGGTGGGTCCAGGGCCTGGGCCAGAGAGGTGGCTGAGGTGCTCTGCCCACCCCTTTGTGGTGCTGAATGCAGGGGGCATGCGCAGTGCCCTGCTTTTGCTCCCAACCCACTGCTTTTGCTCCAGGCTCTTCAGAAGTGGCAGTTGTTTTTTTTTTTAGTCTTTTTGTAACTTTTTGTCCAGAATTTGCCCCAACTGCACATGCACACAGTTATTTTCAGTCCCATATAATTTCTTTGTATTTTGTTGCTTGAGGAGATGTTTGTCCAGATGCAAGCACTGCAGCAAAGGGTCCCAGGTCCCAGCCTGTCTCAGTCCCACGATGAAAGCTCTTCCGTGGCTGGCTTAGTGTGTTGTGAATTCTCAGCTCAGAAAAAGCACTCGGTGCCTCTACCCGAAGCTTTCCTTCCAGACATCTCTCCCCTGACCCTTCTTCCCATGTTCTGAGCTCTCTGGCTGTCCCAATAACAGATATCATCATCTGTTATCTGTCTAGAATGCCCATTTCTTCCTTTCTTCTCTTCTCTGAGAAGCACCTGTACTGTCTCCTGCCCCAACAGAGAAATACATCAGATATTCCTTCCTTTATAAAGCCTTTCTGATAGTATTTTGTCCTCCCAACCATACTGCTCTTTGGTCACTCATGGTTTTTCCTATAAAACATGACACTGTAATGCACTGACATACTTATAGGTGTGTTTCCTTCATCAGACCAGGAGTCCTTGAATGGATGGACTCTGTGTTAGTTCTTTTTGCACCCTCAGGATCTAGCATATTAAATACATGTACTTTAAAATGAATAAACAAAGAAAACAACAGTTAGGTAATATTTTGCATAAACTAACAGTCGAATGAATGAATGGGCAAGTGGGTGAGAAAATGCATAAATACAAGAATAAAGGGATGAGCCTATTATGACATTTTTCATTTGTTTTCCATATCTGTATGTTCCTGACCAAATGTAACTATTGCATATGTTTGACTTTATGCAACCGTGAGTGTGGGAGCTGATCAAACATATACGGTTGGGTATGCAGAGCTCTAGACTATAAATTGGACCAGAATTGTCCCAATTTGGGAAAAAGGGGCCAACATTTTACATCCCAGGGTTACTCCCTGGCTGAGGTTCCATCCATGGGTGGGGTCAAGTGGTGAGAAAGGGACAGCTGTGAATAATTATCAGAACAACAGTCACAGCGACTAGGAGGTAGGGACACCTTTGGTAAAACTTTTCAATAATACATGAATCTTTAACCATTTAATGGGACAATGAGACACATTTACTGAGATATGTGGGTTTTTCCATCCCGAGAGTTAAGTAGAACAGTCCGCAGCCTGGGAGGCACTAGACATCTCCCACTTCAGCAGGTTTTCCATGAATTTGATCACAGTATACAAATATATCCCTTTCTGCGTCTCCTCGTTTTTTAATAGGTTGGCAGTTTTGAAGCAGATTTTTCTATTCACTCAGCCTTAATTAAATCTGCAAATATAAAAGTGGGGTATTTCTAAAGGTTGTATGATTCCATCTAAATACCATAGCTTAATGCTCCTTTTGGTTTATGGAATAATGAAAGTCTAGAGATAAAATGTAGAAAGCTTTAATAGATCTGAGATATATCAACAATGAAAGTTGGAAATCTCATGGTTCACTCAATCCAAAATTCTATCTTTTACATTTTTAAAGAAAAATTTCTGTAGAATGTGAGAGCGGGAGGGAGGGGTGACATAACTGTCCCTCTGTCATCATATGAAAATGTTAAAGTTATCGATACATGCACTCAAAGCATTAACAGTTAATTTTAACAAGCAATTATTAAGCTTTTCTTCGTACCTACTACTTATTCATATATTCAGCCTACCTTTTATGGTATTAAAGGGAAAGAAATAAATATTTTTAAGTACCTACTAAATGTCAGATGTAATCACGGGCAGCTTTGCATGAGACACTTCACTTAATCAGCACAACAGCTCAGTGTGCTCTAATCTTGCAGAAAGCACACAGAGGCTCAGACAGGGAAATGCCACACATCTGGGCAGTGCCAGAATTCCGAAGGGAATTCCAAAAGGATTCCTCTCTAGGGCCAAGGACCATGTTCTTTGTTCATCTGCCTTACCATTTCGTATTTCAATGTGTCCTAAACTATTCTTTCAAATTTAAATGGAGCTCTCCTACTGCTAGAATTCTACAAGTGAAACGTCCTTTTTCCTTAAAATCAGATTGTTTAGAAATAAATAAAAAGAATGAACTGAAACTGAACTTCCGCTTTTGTTTAAAGGAAGACAAAAAAATAAAGCCTGCAAGTACCAGTTCTATTTTCGCTTTCAATGGGTGGGATCAGAACACTTTCCTTGAAAACAAAAACCAGAAATGATATTCCATTAGTTTCATCTATGAGGTTTTGTATCTTCCTGAAGCTTCAGCTCTGAAATGGCCAGTTTCTTCCTATGTGGCTGCTGAATTTCTATGTGGATTTCTTCCCAGTTCAACATTGGTCATCATCCTCCTAGCAGACATTCCCGGGGTGAGTGGCTCTTGTCTACTTGCGTGAGGTCTTGGACATGTCTCTGTGAACTTAATGGATCACATATACTCCTACAGTCAATGGCTGAGCAACTTAATTTCATTTCAAATTGTCACTCCAAGAGGTTCTTCTAATGACTGAAATGTGTGAGGACAGCTTATTTGTTCTTTTTGCCTTTTCGCTTTTTAATTAGGATATTAAAGGGACAGAATCATATCAGCCATTTGTATGCTCATTGTAATAAAGCTAGCAGCAATCGAGTCAATTTTAAAATGACCAATTAGGGAAATACAATCCCTAATTCATAAGTTCAAGGTAATTTAAGTAGGAACAGCCAGCTTGCATAATAAAGATAGTCTAACAGTTACTTATCTTCACATGTTTTATTTAGCAATTCTTATAGATACTGTTGTGCATGCTTTATGAATCTTAACTCATTTAATACCTCTGACAGTCTCATTACTATAGCACGTCTAAATTATCACCTATTTTACAGGTGAAGAAACTGAGTGACAGAGAGTTACGTGACTTGCCTAAGGTCACACAGTTGTAAGGGATGGATCAGAGATTTAAAACCAGGCAATCTGTCTGACCTCCTGCATTTGTTCTGCTCTGTCCTCATCAGTGAACTAAGGTGTTTGTTTCATCCTTCACAACACCTTTATTTCCTCCTTTTGCATCGTAGTGCTAGTAGAGGTGAACTACCTTAGCAAGAGAGAGAAAACAAAGACTTACTTATGTACAGTTGGCCTACACTGCAGAGGATGTGGTCTCCAGATGAAATTCTACCTAAAGATATGATGATGCCAGACATAGGGGAGAGCGATGGCCAAGGAACATAGGAGGAAAGTTAAAGGAGAAGATGCTATTTCGAGTATCCGTATGGGGCCTGACATGGGAACTGAAAGGCCATGAGTGCTAGCAATAAAAAAATTTCCATCATGGCCCAGACCCCTTACCTGCCAAGGAATAAGCTTGGATTCTTACTACTAAAGGAAGGAGTCATTACACCTTTCCAGTCATTTCAGAGCATAGCAAGCAGTGTTACATGAGGGACTTTGATATATTTTCACCAAATGACCTTATAAGGTAGAATTATTTTTCATATCTGTTTTGCAGATGGGTTCACTGAGCTTTAGAGATAGAATGCTGTTGCTTAAAGGTTCACAGCCTATAAGATAAGACTGAAATCCTCATTTAAATGTAGGACTTCTATTTTTGGAGAGCTCTCCTCTTAGGCTGTTTTGAAAATAACAAACCCACCCTAAAAGCACAATTGTGTAAGGAGAGGATGATTTTCCATATAAAGTCCAGTGATAGATTACCTTTGGTTACCTTTCATGGCTTCTTCTTTCATTTCTATAATTATAAAAGTAAAGGCGGGCTTCCCTGGTGGCGCAGTGGTTGAGAGTCCGCTTGCCGATGCAGGGGACACGGGTTCGTGCCCCGGTCCGGGGAGATCCCACATGCCGCGGAGCAGCTGGGCCCGTGAGCCATGGCCGCTGAGCCTGCGTGTCTGGAGCCTGTGCTCCGCAACGGGAGAGGCCACAACAGTGAGAGGACCGCGTACCGAAAAAAAAAAAAAAAAAAGTAAAGACGTTACGTTTGAAGTTGATTCTTAGCCAGTTACAACCATTCTGTGCCTTTATTCAGTTCTGAATTACCCTAAAGGGAGAGTGGGTCGAAGAATAATAGTTTCCCCTAAAGCCTTGGAATTCAGTCAGAAGCATATTTTTCAGCAAACCTGTTGTTTGATAAAATACTCCCCTATTTTCATGTATTTTCCCCTTGACATTCTTCTGTGTCCCAAAGTTAGACTATAAACATGGCATCTACTTTTGAGACCTTGGTTCTCGATTATATCTGTGCTACTAAAAAAGGAAAGAAAACTCATTATGAAGCTTCACTTATAATTCTGACAATGAAAATTATGAGAAGTGTTGCAACCAATTTCAGCTAAGCGTTTTATTTTTATCAACTTGAATGTGTAATTAATTATGGCACCTGAGTTATACAAAAGTTGTGACTTTCATGGTTTTGTCAGGTTTTGTAGCAGAGATTACTCAGATCTGAGTATTACAATATCACCTACCATTTAGAGATTGACATGCAATTTGGTCAAAACTTTCCAATTGTGATCCATAATGAAAGGAATAAGAGGTAACTAAATGGCAGATAAGATTGTTTATTTATTTGTCTTTCAGAGCTTATACGAATCTTTTCTGGGTCGATAGGTATTTAAAAATATTAGTCCAGATAAACATATTGCCAATCCTGTATTTCATTTTAAATGAATCCCATTTCTTTTGTTTGCATTTAAATTCACTTTAAGGAGTCACAAATAAAAGATATTATATCATAAGAATCATAAAATGCAGGTGTTGGGATGAAAGAGCATCTTAGCAGCTGCATTTTATGGAGACATAAAAGAGATATATAATACAGTTAAAATAAATTTGCTTTGCCTTTGTTTTCTCTGAGAAAGAATTCAAAAGTATTTGGTCCCCCTAGAAATAAACATGTAAGCTAGCAATGTGTTCAAAAATAAAATGGGGGAAAAGAAAAAAAGATAAGGAAAGCATTGCTTGAGGGTAGGAATACCCATGTATGCATGTCACATGTAAGATACTTTAATAAATGACATTATAAATATAAAACATGCAGATAATTAAGAATGTGCATAGTATCACTGCCACTTTTACTTTCTAGTTTATTTGTGTTTCTAAGAAATCAAGGTGGGCTACGTATCTAAAAGTAATCACCACACTTAGAACTTGTGCCTTGCTTTTGTACACCTGAATTACAGGTGTACTTGTAAAGCCCTGCCAGAGGAAATGACAGACTAGTCCTGGGTCAGATTTGGCATCCTTTAAGACCCAAACAAATGCAAATTTGTAGATCAAACGCAGTCACAATCAATCCAAGTCTGTTACTGGAAGCCAGGGCATTAAAGTAATGTTAAGAGAATGTCTCCAACAAAGCAAAATCAGAGAGAGGGGAAGATCTATCTGTCCTTGAAGGGGCTTGATGCACAGAGTTGGTTTCCAGGACCAAGTAAATACCTGTGAGTTTTTTAAGTGGATGCTTCTTTTCTGGTTTGTATTTACTTGTACTTTGATTTCAAATAATTCCGCAGGCTGACTCAACCTTTTCCTAAGACAGTACAGGTAGAAATGAGCAGACATTCTGAACTTCCTTTAGCTCCTAGGAGTAGTGCCTTTGCACACAGCCTAACCCTAACCCTCACCCCAACCCTGCTGAAAGCCTCCAAGTTTTCTGCTAAAAAGTTATTGTTATTGAACTGAGTTATTGAACTGAGGTTCACTAACTGAGTTATTGAACTGAGTTATTGAACTGAGGTTCACTCATCAACTGAGCACTTCCAAATTTGATGCTTAAAAACATTCAACCAAAAATTTTTCTGCTAGACTATTGCTTTTCTTAGGCAAAACAGAATTCTTTTGCTAACAGGACAGATTCGAGAACAAAATTGCAAAGCTACTGCATTTGGTCAGTAAGAGTTTTTCTGCAAAGATGTGTTCATTGGGGGCCCTCAGATGCACCACATACCATGGACAACAAACTGTCAAGGATCAAAATGCCACAGTAGGGCTATGGGGCAGAGGGGTGGTAATGGCTGGACTAGATACTTTCTTTGTAGATGTGAGAAAAGCAATGGAATAATATCAGCTTGTTGAACTTACTTTCTGGAGCAGAGGACCATTTGAAGGAAAGTGACATTACAGCGTGTAAGATGACTGTCTCTAAAAACCAATGGGAAGAAAATGGGGAGGGAAACACCCAAAGGAATGAGAGCAGTTGCACAACCTTGTGGTTTGTTTATGTTATCTTCTCTAATACTCATAGCCATCCTGCGAGGTAGAGCTGTTATCGCCACTTACAAATGACCAACCTGAGGTTCAGTAATATATATTTTAATTTCAGCTGAGCCACTCTTTCCACATTGCTCTTTAGTTGTGATTATACATCCAAGACCTTGCAGGAGAGGGGAGAATGGTTCATTATTATGTAGCTTATTGTCACATCACTCAGAGACACCCTCAAAATTCTAATTTTTAGTTCTTGCTGATGTTCATATTTGGGTCACAATTGGCCTCAGATGATTTCTGATGTGTGTTCACAAAACAAAAATAAAATAAAGACAATCACAGGATAGTTACTGACTGAACATTTCCCATCCATAGAATTATGGTAAATTTTAATGTAAAGATCTAAAATGTGTTTTTGAACAGACTTGTGGTTGCCAAGGGAGAGAGGGTTGGAGGAGGGATGCAGTGTGAATTTGAGATTAGCCAAAGCAAACTACTATATGTAGAATGGATAAACAACAAGGTCCTACTGTATAGCACAAGGAACTCTATTCAATATCCTGAGATAAACCGTATGGAAAAGAATATGAAAAAGTGTGTATACATATGTATAACTGAATCACTTTGCTGTACAGTAGAAATTAACACAACATTATGAATTAACCATACTTCAATAAAATAAATAAAATCTGTTCTTTAAATAGTTCCAATTATGTGACTCAATGTTCAGAATGGATGAAAAAAATAATAATTAAGTGTTCTCTGGAGCCCTGAAAATTTAATTGGAAGTCTGACATATTTTTTATATTTTTTTCATAGCATTCTAAATATCCCCTTCAAATTTAGCTAGAATCTATAAATCCATTTTTATTTCATGAGGTAACAAATGAATAGACATTAATGTAGAAACATACTTTGAGTTCTATGCTTTGGCATCAAACCTCACTAAGACCATAAAAGTTGGCCAGATTATTTTCCATAGAATAAGGTGAGACCTTTTATTTTGATCCCAAGGAAGAGGAGAGAGATGAGAGGAAATTTTAAAGTGGAGTAAAGCTAGAGGAAAAGGCGAGGTGAAGAGGAGGCAGACAATTCCATGGTGGGAATGAAGAGGCTTTTTAAGCTGGATGTGGGCAAATCCTCCACTTGAAGCTGCTTGTCTTGCTTTCTGGTTACTGGCTCCATCTTGTGATAAGTTTGAATTGATATTAATGAAGGGACTGAACTGTTTGGGTGAATGCAGCATGAGATGTGGAGATGGTCCCAATACTGAACAGCAGCCTGAAGCTGGCATGGACAGTTAATGAAGATGCCCGGATTTGCTAACGAGTAAGGAAGGTCCTGAGCTTCTGAGAGAATATTTAATTAATGTCTCTCTAGGCCCCTTTTTAGCTCAGGGGATAGAAGACCCCCACTGACATCTTGATTACATACATATTACATGCAAGTACACATACACACATATACACGTATCATGTGTTTATTAAAGCTATGTCTTTTACATGCCTTATTTAGTCCTTGTAATAATTTTTTGAAGTAAATTTTGTTCCTATCCTCTTTCTTACACATGAAGAAACAGGGAATAGAAAAGTTAGATACAGCCTTGAAAATACGTATATTTAGAAAGTAATAGACTCAAATGCAGATGTGTCTGATTCCAAAGCCCATCATTCCAAAATGCCATGATATTTACACTAATTTTTTCTGATTTAAATAAATTAATAACAATAATCATAGCAAACACTTTTTATGCATTTTATACACTTACTCTGTACCAGTACTCTTTTAAGAACATTTGTTAACTCATTAAGTCTCAATAATCATGATATATTACTAATATCCTCCTTTTTTACAATATGCACAGAGATTCAGAACCAGCTCAAGGTCACAATATTAAGCAGAGGGGGATCCAGGATGTCAGCACAGAAAGTGGCTCTGGAGGCTGTGTCCTTTATTCCTTTGCTTCAAAGCATCTCCTGCATGTAATAGAAACCACCTGAAAGTTGGGTATCATGTAAAAATATCTGTTACTTAAATATTAGATGGCCATCTCAGACTTCAGGCCAGAGTCTAACACCATAAGTAGTGCTCTTTCTACTAAATTAGTGGTTCTCAGACTTTTGATTTCAAGGGTTCATAAAATAAGATTTAAATAATACCATCTGATAATACTGTATGCCTAGCTGTAAGTTGCTAAGAGTGTATATATTAAAAGATCTCATCACAGAAAAAAATGTGTGACTATGGTGAGAGATGTTAACTAGATTTATTGTGGTGATCATTTTACAATACATACAAACATTAAAGCACTGCGTGGTATACCTGAAACTAATGTAATGATTATGTCAATTATATATCATTTTAATGTGAGTCTACTGCTAAATGTCAATTTTAGAGGTCACTTCCAACAGCCTATCCGGTTAGCAAGAGAGAGATTAATATTTTCACAAAACTTCATACTTCAAATTCATAGCTATTCAAATTATGAAGCTTTTAAATTCTGTTTAGTCCAATTAATTCAAAGTTAATACCTTAAAAGTAGCTAAGAGACCCCTGACATAGTAGGGAATAAATTTTAATATTGTTCGTATCAATAACAGTCCTTTAATACTACTAGTCTCTTCAAAAGGAAGTGTAAGAGCCAATAATTTTAAAATCCATATTTTCCTCCCAAAGCACAGTTCTTGCAGTATAAATGGCTAAAAGACAAATACGAATGTAATAGAAGCTTGAAAAATCTTCCTTATCAATTTTTTGATCAAATTTAAATACAGAATTTAAAATAAACTCTAAAAATAAATTTATAAGAAAAAGAGCAACAGGACACAATTTATAAATATCTCTCCCATCCTCTAGTTGGAATATTCAAACACTTCAAACAAGAGTCCCTAACCAAATTAAAGTACTATAGAGTAAATGTAACAAACACAAAAGGAAGTCTCTCTTTACTGCAGCCTTCTGGCAACACTAAAGCAGGAACACTTCATCTCAGAAGTTGAAAATCTAAACCTTCCACAGCCTACATGGTATTTTGATACATAGCTTAATGCTGGGAGGACTTCTGGATCCTAAATTCAGTCAGTCAATCAAGACACCATCTCCCCTGATCACTGTGTAAAAGAAGACCACATGAACACCAAAATATACAAAAAGGCATCCTGTTTTTTCTATTTCCCTCATTTTGTCATTTTTCTTTATCATCATCAACAAGCCTTCTTTATAAGAGAGTCGCTTAATTACTGTCTGCTGATTGGAAGACTCGGTGACAGATGATCCTGTGGCGTATTAAGAAACAGCATCCTGGCCTCTGAGACCAAGAGGAGAAGGGAGTCACACGTGAAAAGTAAGCTAGTGCCATGGTGATGGGAACAGGGTCCCCTTGTAGGAAGCCAAGCTCTGCCTCTCTGCCCAGGCCACAGGCCCTGGGAAGAGGCCCTGAACCCTCAAGAACAGATGTTTAAATTATGTCCTGATCGTTAGTTTAATAACCCTCCCTTTCATGTGCCTTAAAGCAAAATGCAGTTTAAAACCCCAGTGGTAAGCAAACATCATCCGACTTCACTGCGGATCATTTTCTGGAGAGAACAAATGGCACATTTGGTCAACTGTCTCTTTTGCACGTGTCCAAAATGAGGTCTTGGAAGGCAACCCAGATATTGGTTCCTCTTTAGAGAAGATTAATTCGTTACTCTGTGGGTTTGATTATTAGACTGATGCTGCAAATACTGGTTTCTTAATTAATTTTTAAAAAGAGTATTTCAGCTCAGCTTTAGAGTTGAGAAAATTCATCTCACTAAATGTCACATGAGAATGGGAAGAAAGAGGCTTAATTTTTAGATCTCAGTGCCATAATTAATTTCCCCAAATATAGATTTCTTACCAAAAAAAAAAGTTACATGGAATTTTGTTCTTTAGATATACGTTTTTCAGAAATACTAAACTTAAAGAATTAAAAGGAAGTGTGAATATAAACATTTTTCATTAAACTGCAGAAATAACCACCTATAAGTATTTAATTTGTGATTTTATGATTAATAATATTGCTACGCTCTTCATTTTTTTGTTTATATATGTAAAGAGTTTACTCAAAAGTCCTTACCAGAGATTTCCATAAACACTATTCTCTCAAAAGCACATTCCATACTAATTGTCTGCCTTATTCTTAACATAGGGACAGACTCCATTCCCTTTTTTTTCTGAGCCCCCTTTATCTGATCCTTCGGATTTTCCCACAGATCACCAATATTTTGTACGCTGTGCTGATGATGTTATACAGTTCACCACTTTTGAAAATAAAAATCCCTTTTGATTGTGGTCACAACTGAAAGAAATTATTTTATTAACAAACCTCATGACAGATGGCGCTGGAAGGGGAAAATGTTAGAGATTACAATTTGACTGAGAAGCAGAAGGCGATCAAGGCCAAGTATCCTCCAGTCAATCGGAAGTACGAGTGTTACACACATGGGGAGATACTCTGGAGGAAGCATTTGAGCAATGTGCAATGGCCATGTTTGGTTATATGACAGATACTGGGACAGTGGAGCCCCTCCAAGCAACAGAAGTAGAAACCCAAGGAGATGACTTACAATCTCTTCTGTTTCACTTTTTGAATGAATGGCTTTATAAATTCAGTGCTGATGAATTCTTCATAGCCCGGGAAGTAAAAGTACTTAATATTGATCAAAGAAATTTCAAATTACGGTCAATTGGGTGGGGAGAAGAATTCTCATTGTCCAAGCACCCTCAGGGAACTGAAGTCAAGGCAATAACATATTCAGCAATGCAGGTCTATAATGAAGAGAAGCCAGAAGTTTTTGTGATCATTGACATTTAAGACACACACAAAAAAGAACCTCCCTATGAAGAACTGTTTTTTCTCTTCCTTTTGAGAAGATACCATGATACCATGATATAAATTCTGCAGTATCTTAATATATGGAGATTTGCAGAACAGAAATTTTTAAATTAAAATGTGACTTACAGAAATGGAAAATCTAGGTACAGCCTTGGTCTGTGTTATCCAAATATTCAAAGTTTAAAGAAACCTTTAGGTGGCAAGTATGGTATCTCATTTGTTAATTCCCTGCTGTAGCAGCAGGTGCCTTACACCCTTCCCATGGAATGCCAGCCCTCCAGCCTGGTCCCAGAAAGGATCATTGATCTAAGAGCAGCCTGAGAGACTCTGAAGCCCCCATGCTCTTACTGAATGCAGCTTGAAAAAAAAGAAATTTGAGGAATCCTACAACCAGGATTTTGCTTTTCTTCCAAATTGGTTAACACATATATTTTCTATACGTACATGAAAAGAGGTCGTTTTAGATTGCTGTGGGAAAGAGCCATCCTGTAATCCAGTTGGTTTTCTCAGATGAAACAATTATAGTTGAACAATTGGAAGGCTTCTCTAGAAAGAGCCCTGATTTACTGTTCTCACTTTTTTCTAAGCACTGAAGTATTGACACTTTCCTGTTTTCCCATAAGAAAAATTTGATGCATGTACAAATGGGCCCTTCTTTCTAACATATAGTTTTATATTAAAGCCATTATATTTAGAGGAAAAAAAAAAAAAAAACCTCATGACAGCAGATCCTTAGAAATGCCAGACTCAACTCTTGTCAAATATCTGATGGGAATTTACATGTAGTCATAGAACACTCTTAAAACATCCTGCAGCCTCTTCAACCATCTTTTTCTCATTTTGAGCTTTAATACAGAATTAAATGACAACTAGAGACTTCAATTCAATGTCAATTACCCTTATAAAAAACTGTGTCTCCTTTTACTTAGTTATTATCTGTTCATCAAAATACTCTTCCACACATCCATACATATATCCATCTATTCATGATAATAATACTTGGTCTAATCTTCAAACATAGGAGAATCATGGTAAAAATGGAGAAGCCCAACTTTATTATCATAAAAAATAAATCTTTATTTTATAACTAGAGCAGAAATTTGAATTAAAATTCTCCATTTTAAGTGGAAGCTATGTTACCAGTGTCAGTTAGACTTACGTTCAAGCAAACAGGTGAAGGAATTATTCAGAGAAGAGGTTGAAGAAACAAGGGGAATTGCTCATTGACCTGAGTTCTAGAAACACAGGAGAAGAATTTGCAGGAATTGGGAGTGAGAGAGTGGGGGCTGGTACTTAGAAACGTACATTTCTGTACCAATGATGAACACACATGGATATGTGTTGTCAGAGATAATGGAAATAAATGATATGTGAGGATTAGTATCTTGATTATGTATTGGGAGGTAGGGAAGCAGTTGTGTGTGGAAGATCAGTTCTAAGTTTAACTCCTACTAGGTTATGTTTCTGGAGGTGAGAGGTGGGGAGCTAGAGGCCCACCAAACGGATGGAGAGTTCTGTCCCTTCAAGCGTGCTGGTGGTGGTGTCAGGGCAATAAAATAGCATACCTATCTCAGGAAAACAAGTGTCTCAAAAATAATACCAGGATGAAAAGTTTGCACAGGAGCATGTTCTGATCTTTGAAAGAATCCTGCTTAATTTCTGACGTGCATGGAAGATTAAAAAAAGGACTTGGGCTTCCCTGGTGGCGCAGTGGTTGAGAGTCCACCTGCCAATGCAGAGGACACGGGTTCGTGCCCCGGTCCGGGAAGATCCCACATGCTGTGGAGCTTCTGGGCCTGTGAGCCATGGCCGCTGAGCCTGCGCGTCCAGAGCCTGTGCTCCGCAACGGGAGAGGCCACAACAGTGAAAGGCCCCCACGTACTGCAAAAAAAAAAAAAAAAAAGGACTCAGCCTGTTTTCTTACTTTAGTTCAGAGGATGAAGGTCTCAGGCAGTGCCCTTCAGCAAATCGTGGTTGTGAGGCATTCAGAAAGCATGCAACACTCTCAAAATGGCTTTTCCCCACATTTGGTTCTCAGTGAACTAAAATTAAAAAAAAAAAAAATCGGAAATCTTATCAAGATTCCATCAGCTCATTAATATTCTTTTAATCTTCCATGTTCAGCAGTTTAATTTAGTTGATGTTTCTAATTTACATAGAGACAACATTCTTAATCGATTTAATCCCAGATTCTGTCTTTCTAGCAAGACTATTACTATTTATTGATTTTCATTAATATATGCAGACCTTGAATTTCAGCTTTGAAAGCCAGAAGTTCTCCTTTTGGGTGGTCTTTCCTTTTGAGCCAGCTTATGAGTTTTCTCTCTGTGCCTACTTATGGCAGCCTAAACTGAATTTATTCATTTATTCATTCATTTATTCAAAATATGTATTGAGAACTTATTATGTCCTAAGCAGTATACTGGGTTTTTTTGTTGGGAAAAAAATGATAGTAAACTATAATAGCAAGGGTGGAGTAGTGAGGAAACATATCTCTTACGAAATGACATTAGGTTGAGCCCTGAAGAATGAAAGCAATCTTTTATAGGAAGAGTAGAATGCAGGCATTTCCAAGAGGAGGGACGCATACATGTAAAATTCCTTTCCTGTATGGAGATGGGGACCGCAGGGGGAATGGGATGGAAAGTATTAGAGGGGTTGGCAGAGATCTGTATATGTGGAACTTTAGAGGCTCTGATGAGAAAAGTGGATATTATTCAATAGGTGAAGAAAACAAATGGAAACATTGTAGACAGGAAAATAACATGATTCTATGTGACAAGAAATGCTTAGAATGACAGTTCTCCTGTCAAACAGTTATCACCATGTGCCTTAGAGTCAGAATAATCTAGTTAGAAACCCCACTATAAATACCTACCTGTCACACAATATATTTAAATTATTTGTTTTCAGATGTTATCTGTAGAGGGGAATGATGATAATTTTTGGCATTGCTTAAATGATTGAGGACATTGTAAAGAGCATAGCCTGATGCTGGCACAAAGTAGACACTCAATTTGTGAATTTTGTTTAATTTTCTAAATAATTCATAATTTATGTTAGCTAATTCTAGCTTTGTAGGGATGTAATGTAAATAATGATTGCAGGACATTTTATTTCATTTAGAGCGGCGAGCAAAACAAATTTATACAGTCCTTTAACCACTACCACAATAAAAAAATAAAACAGCTCTATCACACAAAAGAAACTATTTCATGTCCCTTTTTAATCAATTCCTTTCCTCCACCAGAGGAGAGGTCCCTGACAATCTGATTTTTGTGTCTACTGGTTTGTCTTTTCTATTAAAATGTCGTTTAAATAAAATCTTATAATAAACTGTCTTTTATGTCTAACTTCCTTCTCTTGGTATAATGTTTTTTAAATGTATCTCTACTGTTGCTTATATCAATAGTTCATTTTTATTGCTGAGAATATTACATTGTATTGATATGTCATAATTCCATTCACCAGTTGATAAACACTTGTTTTCAATTTTTGGGTCTTTTGAATAAAGCTGCTATAAACATCTGTTTATAGGTTTTGTGAAGATGTTTTCATTTCTATACAGTAAGTTTCTAGAAGTGGGATTGCTGAATCTCATGATGATGTTTAACATTATAAGAAACTGTCCAAGTTCTTTCCAAGGTTTTTGTACCATTTGACATTCACAAGAGGAGTGTATGAGAGTTCCAGTTGCTCTGCATAATCACCAGCACTTGATATTGTTTTTCTTTTAATTTCTATATTTTAAAAAAAAATTTGGTGAGTCCAGTTGATTTGTAATGGTGTCATATTTTAAAGATGTAGGTCAATTCAGTTTGTGACCATACCAAATTTAATTATTTGAGTCAAATAATCTAATATATCCTTCTTTTCTTTCATTCTAACTTCCATTCATTCTGTAAACATTTACTCAGCACCTACTAAGAGTCCTTAAGGAGTTTATATTCTAATGATAATAGAATGTGACAACTGCTAGAAAGAGACAGTGGCTTTATGAGAATACAACATTTGCACAAAAAAAAAAGATTTGCCTAACCTGGACTAAGCTAATATTAAAAGATAAGAGAGAATTTACCTATGTAGGAAAATGAAGACAATCCAGACAGATGACAAATACCCAAAGGGATTAGCCATTTTTTTAGGCTACATACAATTAGGTTCAAAACTGAGTACTACAGTGTCTTGATTACTGTAGCTTTGTAGTATAGTCTGAAGTCAGGGAGCCTGATTCCTCCAGCTCCATTTTTCTTTCTCAAGATTGCTTTGGCTATTCGGGGTCTTTTGCATTTCCATACAAATTGTGAAATTTTTTGTTCTAGTTCTGTGAAACATGCCAGTGGTAGTTTGATAGGAATTGCACTGAATCTGTAGATTGCTTTGGGTAGTAGAGTCATTTTCACATTGTTGATTCTTCCAATCCAAGAACATGGTATATCTCTCCATCTGTTTGTACCATCTTTAATTTCTTTCATCAGTGTCTTGTAGTTTTCTGCATACAGGTCTTTTGTCTCCTTAGTGGCATGGACTTATATATATTACCAAATGTAAAATACATAGTTAGTGGGAAGCAGCCACATAGCACACGGAGATCAGCTCAGTGCTTTGTGACCACCTAGAGGGATGGGATAGGGAGGGAGGGATATGCAAGAGGGAAGAGATATGGGAACATATGTATATGTATAACTGATTCACTTTGTTATAAAGCAGAAACTAACACACCATTGTAAAGCAGTTATAATCTAATAAAGATGTTAAAAAAAAAACAACTGAGTACTACAGATATTGCTTATTGGTGACTTGGTTCTCTTTATCTAAAAGAGAAAATGTAGGAGTAGGGAGAAGTTGAACATCTCCTCAAAACAGAAATTCTCCTTGCAGAATATCCTTCTAGTATGTATGCCCTTTTTCATATTACAAAAGATTTTCCCTATTATGGAGTAGTTACATATTTTTCTCAGTGGCAGTTGAAAGAAACTGGCATAATTCAACCTCTACTTACTTTCCAAAATTTGTTTTTTAATGCACTTTATTTATAGTTAGAATAAAGTCCTAGATCACCAAGGACAGACTAATACATTTTCTGCTCCCACCTGACTGGTTTCCTAATTGCCTATCCTCAGACCTACTAAGCTCATTCCAGGTTGGATGGACAATTTGAGTCAGTATTTATCACTTTTCTTCTTGGTGATATACATACCTTATGGTTGTAATCTATTTTTTATTATGCAAGTTTATACAATGGGTAAATTATTTATACATTTTTCTTTAACTATGTTCTCAAATTATGCCTAAAACAGGAATATA
Organism: Grampus griseus; assembly: GCF_964374135.1. NCBI lineage: Eukaryota > Metazoa > Chordata > Mammalia > Artiodactyla > Delphinidae > Grampus > Grampus griseus. Next base: position 107,850,546 of record NC_139001.1, read on the forward strand.
GAAGAAACTCATTGTTGTAGAAGGGGAAAAGTATTTAATTTAGAGTCAGAAGAAATTTAACCCAGTGCCCAGAAATATGATAGACAAAACACCAATTGAAGTTAGACAAAAACAGAAATCACAATTAATTCAATACATTTATCTTATGACATTATGAGTATATGTATACATAAGCATATTCTAAATTTAGTAATATATTTCAATTTAATTCAATTACTAAATTAAATTAAATTAAACTTATTCATGGGAAAAAATGGTAGCTTGGAAAATCTTCTTAAACTCCTCCCTAAAATGAACTATGTAACCAAAATAAAGCAAATGTAGATAAAAATCCCCATTGCATCAGTCAAATAAGTCTGCAGTAACAAACAGGTCCCAAATTCAGTGGCTTACAACAAATATTTAAGTTCTGATTCACATTAAATACTGGCTGCAGTTTAGTGTGGTTCTATTGCACATAATTTTTAGTCTGTAATCCAGACCCATATTTGGAGATAACAGAAGAAAAGATCTGACATTATAGTGAGAGAAAAGTCTTGTTATGGCTCCTGAAACATCTGCTCAGAAATGGTCCTGAGAAAGCTACTAAGCTAGTGTTCCTTCTATTTTCATTTTATTGATTAAATCAAAAGAGAAACGATCAAAAAATAAGTTTTCCAACAGCCATGGCCCTGGAGAATATGGGAGTTTTTTGGGAGAATGGTGCATACATTGAATGAATACTCTAACACACACACACACACATCTTCAAAATTCAAGTGTAAATTTTGAAGTGTAGTAGAGATGGATCCAAATGGAAAGATCTTAAGATATTTTCAATTGAATTTTTTCAATTGAAAATATATCCTGAGATCTTGAGACACAACTATTATTACTGAAAGGGTAATTAACTATTATAAAAATCAAATGTGGAAAATTAAAAATGCCACCCATACCTCTATTTTGGAGGGACACATGCAAAAGAGCAAAGAATTTTAGGAGCTATGGAGATTATTCCCTTTGAAACAGAACAAGATGGTTGCTAACCTATATTGCTTCTTTTTCTCTGACTAGAATTCTTAAAACAAGAGAAAATAACTGACACTAATGAGGAACATTTTCTAACCTAGAAGACCAAGATCAGGATGTGAGGGAGAATTGTTCTGCATGTAGAGTCATTTTCACCTCTGCCAAGTCAACTGATGATAGTGCAGGGAAATTATTCAATCATCATCCAACAGAAAACTGGTTGTTAATGGGCTTTCCAGCAAACAAAAGAAAACCACAGAAACAAAGTTATCTTGTGGAACAACTCATGAACCCCTGTCATTATCCTTCTTTTGCTTAATAAATTTAAATCATTCAGGTCTTCACATTAAACTCAAAATGGAGAAGTCTAAAGTCTAACAGTGTCTAGGAAAATATAAAAGCACATCCAAGAAGAAACTGAACAATATTTTGAGACAAATAGTAGGTTGTGTTAGGTGTTGGCAATAGAAATTTGAAAAAAACAAAAGCATAGTTCTTATAATGAAATTTTAAAGTATAAAAGAAGAAATATATATATATATATATATATATATATATATATATATATGTAAGAGGCAGATGAAAAGGACTCTTGGAGATTAACTCCATAAATCAGAATAAAATTGTACATAGAAACTACTTTATATGTACGTCAAAGAAGCGTGACCTTGATGATTAATGAGACAGGACAACAAATTGAGATAAATTTGAAGCCAACTGAGTTAAAAAAAGAAAATAATAAGTTGGGAAAATAGTTCTAGTGAAGAATTTACAACTACCTAAAAAATAGTAAAGGGTGAGATTGACATGGCAGAAAATTGAATTAAAGATGTGCAGAAGGATGGCTTGAAAGAGGATAGATTCTAAAACCCATGTTAAAGTGCAAACAAATAGATGGAGAAGGTGATGACAATGTCATTGCTTGAGCATGTGCTGAATATCTAGGGCACTAGTGTAGACTTTGTAAATCTAAAAATAGTTGTTATAACTGACTGATACACTGAAAAAGACCTATTGCTGGAGACCAGATATATATCTGGCAAAATATTTCAGGTAACTTTTAAGATAAGTTAATATATTGTAATATGCAATTCTCTTGAGAAGGAAAACCAATGAATTTAATCTAATAAGAAATACAAATTCAAAAATTCTGCAATATGCCTCTAATATAATCTTACCCTTGATAATATTTTAAAAGAGATCAAGATCCTTTGCCTATATTTTAAAAGGCAAATTGCTACCTTTGTTTTGTGAATAACTGCCAATATCTTATTGTGATTCAGAAGACACTTTATACTCTTAATCTGAAGATTTAGAAACTGCACTTATGGTAATGTAATTTAAGAAAGTGATACATAACTGTAAGAATATTTTTAAAAGGATATATTATCATAAGATAAATGACTGTTATTAAAGATCATTTAGTAACTCTTTTCTCCCCATTTGCATTGAATGTAGTAGGACATTTTTCATTCATTTTTTCATTTCATTATAAAATTCATGTGATATGGATTGCAGCACTGTTTTTGAGAACAGAAAGTCAACATCTGTAGATTTCTAGGGAAAAAAAATTCTATAAGCCATGAATCCTAGGTTCAGCCAGTCTAAATTCTACCCTGAGTCCCAAGTTCATACATCTAACCATGTGTTTGAAATTTTCCTCCTTGGCTATCCAATAGGCACTGCAAACTAAATATGCCAATGTTGAACATATAATCTTTACTCCTGTACTTCCCCACCCACAAGTAATAACAGCTCTATTTTTCAAATAGAGTTGAGAAACTTGGGGTTCTTTCTGACTCCTCTCTTTCTCTCACACTTTATATCTGATAACCCAGAACATTCTATTCTATTCAGGATGAATTCAGAGTCCTATGTTTTCCGCCATCTTCACTACTCCCATCATGATCATATCACCATGTTTCTCATCCAGATGATTGCAATATCCTCCTAATTGTTCTCTTGCTGATTACTTTATACCCTTTCTCTCTTCTTTGCTTGGTAGCCAGAGAGACCCATAAAATAGGTCAGATCATGTCATTACTCAACTCAGTGCTAGCTAATCACTTCTCATTCAAAGTAGAAACCAAGGAACTTATAGGGGCCTATGTGATGCTACAAGATGTGACCCCAGTTCCTACTGCTTCTCTGCCATTGTTGCCTGTTACTCCCCCCACCCCACCACCCATGCTCCTAATACTCCAGCCCACGGGTCTCCTTGGTATTACTTGGAGGACCCTGCATTCTTCATGTGGAGCAAGAACATCATGACTTCTCTTCTCCTCCTTCTGGAACACTCCCTTAACTGATATTGGTGACTCTCTCCCTCATCTCCTGCAGACATTTGCTAAAAGGTCACCTTCTCAAGCAGCAATGTCCACAACCACCATGTTCAAAATAACTCCACTTCAGTATTCCCTGAGCCCCTTGGCTGCTTTATTTTTCTTTGTTGCTCTTGTTGGCATCTGCTCTACTTAAATCTTTAATAATTTATATCATTTATGTCATAGACAATTAAAATATAAATGCTAAAACAGGAAATTTCACCCATTTTTTTTCCTCAAAGTCTAAAACAGTGTCTTGCACATAGCAGTACTCAACAAAAAAATAATTAAATGAATAAATAAATGAACACTTTAAGGCAAACAGTTAGACCTGACAACTTCAAAAGAATGACCCTAAAAAAAATTTACACTCGCCTTTCTCCCTCAATTTAGTCTACAGGCTTACGAGATCAAGTTATCTTAAGATCAAAATAAAAGAAGATGAAAAGAAAGATAAGAATTGTAGGAAGTTAGTTATGCTGAGACTAAAAAGATGATAAAAATTTCTTTAGAAATGTGTAATATAAATGCTAAGTATGAGTTAAAGAACATATACACATATTGTAACAACATTAATAAGAGCTGAATATAATAGTTTAAATTACTCAAGCAAAATACATTAAGTTAGAAGGTGGCCACATTAGCAAGGAAGTAAATGTTTCACAGATATTTCATCTTAGACTGACTGGTAGTTAAGTAAACAAAATATAAACATAGTATATAAATAAGGTATAAATATAGACATACAGTTACATTATTATGATCTCAAGACCCAAAAATTTACTAAACTTTGCAAACTTTGTAAGATTTCAAATTAAGGGGCAGAAACGGTCTGTACCTTTGTGTGTGGAGGAGATTAGGGGAATCGGTGGTATGTGAAGAGGCAGCATTGGAGAAACAGATGAAATTAATCACAGAAAGTGAAGTAAGAAAATTTAAAAAGAAGGTACAATTAAAAAAGTAGAGTAGGGCTTCCCTGGTGGTGCAGTGGTTGAGAGTCCACCTGCCGATGCAGGAGACACGGGTTCATGCCCCAGTCTAGGAAGATCCCACATGCCTCAGAGCAGCTGGGCCCGTGAGCCATGGCCACTGAGCCTGCGCATCTGGAGCCTGTGCTCTGCAACGGGAGAGGCCACAACAGTGAGAGGCCTGCATACCACAGAAAAAAAAAAAAAAAAAAAGTAAATATCTGCTATAAAACAAGAGAGGACACAATAAAATATTTCAATTATAATAAACATGAAAGGACTAAATTATTCCATTAAACATAGGCACCCTGGGATAAACATCATTTAAATGTAGGTAATTATAAAAAATGATAAATGAAGAATAAAAATAAAAGATGAACAAAGCCACAACATAATATTAAAATCAAAATTATAAATTGATACAACCACTATGGAGAACACTATGGAGGTTCCTTAAAAAACTAAAAATAGGACTCCCATATGACCCAGCAATACCACTATGTGACATATACCCTGAGAAAACCATAATTCAAAAAGAGTCATGTACCCCAGTGTTCATTGCAGCTCAATTTACAATAATCAGGACATGGAAACAACCTAAATGTCCATTGACAGATGAATGGATAAAGAAGATGTGGTACATATATACAATGGAATACTACTCAGCCATAAAAAGGACTGAAACTAGGTCACTTGTAGAGACGTGGATAGACCTAGAGTCTGTCATACACAGTGAAGTAAGTCAGAAAGAGAAAAACAAATATCATATATTAATGCATATATGTGGAACCTAGAAAAATGGTAAAAATGAACCTATGTGCAGGGAAGGAATAGAGATGCAGATGTAGATAAAGGATGTGTGTACATGGGGGAGGGCAGGGGGTGAAATTAATTGGGAGATTGGGATTGACATATGTGCACTGCCATGTGTAAAGCAGATAGCTAGTGGGAACCTGCTGTATAACACAGGGAGCTCAGCTTGGTGCTCTATGATAACCTAGATGGGTGGGATGGGAGGTGGAGGGGAGTCCAAGAGGGAGAGGATATATGTATATATATATAGCTGATTTACTTCATTGTACAGTAGAAACTAACACAACATTGTAAAACAACTATAACCCAATAAAAAATTATAGCTTAAAATCTTCAGTTAGGAAAAGTAATATATTACAAGAATAGAAAATAGAATTCATGAGAAGTTATAATAATCCTAAATCTGAATTACACTGAATAACAGGAGACCATCAACTAAAGGAGATTTTGATTTATAAAATAAAAGTAACATCAGTAAATTTTCAAATAAATTTTTAGAATTTTATAGATCAAAGGTGCCCACAACAAATATTAAAATGAATGTTTGTAAGATATAGTCTTGATGATAACAAAATTTAAAACAAAATAAATAATAAAAAAACTGAGAAACAAACAAAAAGTGACTATTTGGAAATTAAATATTTTCCTTAAAACAATTCAAGGGCAAATGTTACTTGGAAGGTAATAAAATTAGAACATTTTACAGAAAATGTTTTAGAACAGAGCCTGAATGTTTTTCAGAGGAAAATTCCTCATCATAAATATTTTTTATTAGTAATATAAAAAAACTAATAACAAATTTACATAAAACACAAATAAATTCAAACAAATCAGGAAGAGATTTTAGGTAAGATGAGAAATAAAGCTAGTACACTGGGAGAAAAATATTTCTAAGGCTAAATAAACTAAGAGCTCTTTCTTTGAAATGACCAATTAATAGATTAAATCCTTGCAAGCCTTCTTAAACCATGGAAGGATGAGAAAGGAGATTAAACCATATACTTGGAAGAGATAATTATAAGAGACTCCAGAGTCCCAGGAAAATGGGTAATAAACTCTAGCTATGAGTGCTGTGGTCCCCCCACCCAACCCAAGCTAAGTTCAGGAAGAGAAGGATAAAGTTCTGGAGTAGCATAAACCCTGTGAGAAACCAGTGGTCTGAAGAGAAAACAGCCTAACATAAGTGAGATAGATTGGAGGGAAGTCCTCATTTTTCACCTTTCCTTTGTTCTTTGCACCAAGGGAAACATCACCTGTCCAGGTACTGCTAAGAGATAGAGCAACAACAGCACCTGTTCACCTTGACAAAGGAAGCTCACCTGCTGCAATGAGGACCATTGACTATGTCCTCCTTCTTTTTCCCCTGTCCACATGGTCCCTGCTCACATGAAGTCAGGGGATTTCCCCTTGACAAAGGCTAGTATTAGTGAGGCATTAAATAGAAAGCCAGTCACCGTATTGAGGGAAGAGCAAATTCCATCTGTCCAGTCTGTCTTAGCGAGGGCTCTCAGAACCTATATATGCTCCTTGCTTAGGTTTCTTGGTGAAAATTGCCAAGCAATAAAACTGATATTGTGGGTGAGTATGAATTTGCATGCAAAGTCATCTACTCATTGATAAATAAAGAGAAGAAACTAAACAACTTTAATAAAACCCAATGGACTTAATGTCACTGATTTACAATTTAGCTAGTCAAACATAATACATGCACTAAAATAAGCATATAAGAATATTGATAATATGAAGCAGAACCATGCAGATATACAGCAGAACCAAGCAAAAAACCTGATTTATACATATATATATATACATATATACGTATATATATATGTGTATATATATATGTGTGTGTGTGTGTGTATATATATATATAGAGAGAGAGAGAGAGAGAGAGAGTCCACTAGGTGTAATTAAATAGCAGAACAGGTAGAACTAGAGAATAAACTATTGAACATAAAGATCAGATCAGAGACTTATTCAAAATAAATCATGGAAGGATATATAGACATTTTTTCAAGCTAGAGATAAGATACAAGAAGACATGGAAACACTTATAAAGCAGAAATGGAATTACATATACATGAAAATAAATATGTCTATGTAAATATATAGAGAGAGAAATACACATACATATGGAAAAACACATATATGGAAATAAAAGAGGGAAAGACATTTAAAGTAACAATAAGATTTTTTAATTAAAAAAGTTGAAATAACTCAGTTTGAAAGGAATTGTAGATACAAATACAATGATAAGAATATTTTTTTAGCTATATCCAGTGAAATTTAAGATTAAAAACAAAAGTAAAATGCTGAAATCCTCCTGGCATTAAAAAACAGATCTTCCTAAAGGTTCACTAACCAGATTTTGTCAGACATCTCATCAGCAACATGGGACATAGAGGGGAAGAAAATGTAGTACTCTCTTCAAAATTACAATAAATTTGATCCTGGAATTGCATATTCTTTTAAATGAGGGAAAGAAAGAAAGGTATTTTCAGGAATTCAGGACTGTAGATTGTTCATTATACAAAACCTCACTTTGAAAATACTTCAGTGAAACTTTTTTAGCAAAATAAAATAAAACCAGAAGAATGCTGTGAAAAAGTAAGAATAAATAATAAATTTGTAAAATGTGTTGTTGTTTAAAGGAGAAAGAATTTTAAAGCCAATATCGTGTAAAGTATAACAAAACACTAAAAGTCCAGTAGATAATACCAGTGTCATGGGGGAGGCACAGTGCAGTAGAAGTCAGTGCAGACTGAGTAGGAGAGAATTCTAAACTGCTTAGTATGTTTGGAGGGAAATACAAACTTTATTAAATATAACATTTCAGTGGGAAAAGGATAAATATAGCAAATCATTAAAGGAAAAAATAAAATATATAGCTTTCAAATAATCCAAGTAAAATGTTTCTCTCCAACGAAAGTCAGGAAGGAAAAGGGAAAAGCATGGCAATTCAAAAATATATGAAACAAAAAGGCAGAAATGAGTTCTGATAGTAAGAGAAATTACAGCAAGTGCATAAGTGCATTTAACTTACCACTCAAAAAACTCTCAGTACTATATTGTAGTACTGAGAGTACTACAATACTCTCAGTACTATAATACTCTCTCGGTACTATTTTGTAGATAACACAATATGTTATCTACAAAAAAAAAAATTTAAAAAGGAATACAAAAAATTGGAAAAGAACTCAGTAAATATGAAACAATTTTAATATCTTATAAAATAGAATGAAAACAAGCATTATAGAAGGGGGATTGACAAATACATACTATTAAAGTAGCACATATGTACTTAACAATATAACCTTTATAAAATGATAAATAACAGAATATACAAGAAAATAAACTATATAAATATGACACTAAAATTATAAAATAACCTCAAAAAGGAAGAGAGTGAACAAAAATAAGCAATTATACAGAAAATTGTAATAGCAAGTTTAGTAATATCTAACTATAGAAATTAATACACAATAAATAGAGAATACAGGTTCTTTTTGAGTACATGATGAACGTACATAAAATGGAGTATATTCTAAGACAGAAAAAAAAGTCTGAATAACTTTTATAGACTCACCATTATAGAGAATATATTCTCTGACCATAATGTAAAAAATAAGTATAAGATGCAAATGCAGAATTAAATAAGCCTCATGTCTGAAAAGAAAAAGTAACTCTTATTTTAACAAAGAAAATTATATAATAAAACCTCTTTTTATAAAGAGAAACTCAGCCACAGCTAAAGAAAGCTTAGGAAGAAAAAAAATATTTATATATAGTTTTAAATACTAAATGCATTTATTAGTAAACAAGAAATTCTGAAAATAAATGAGCTGATTTTGAAGGAGACTGCTAATTTTCTAAGAATATTTGTTCTTAGCTTTGTCCCCAGCAACAGAGAGATAGTTTGATCATGACTCTCTAGTGAGACTATAATTCCTGGTTCCCCTGGCGGAATATGAACCATAGAATGTGAGTGGAAATGACCTGGACAAGCAAACCTGGTGTTTTTCTTCCTAAATTTGTTTTATGGGAGTATAGTTGCTTTACAATGTTGTGTTAGTTTCTGCTGTACAATAAAGTGAATCCGCTATATGTATACATATATCCCCTCCCTCTTGGACTTCCCTCCCATCCCCCCATCCCACCCATCTAGGTCACCACAGAGCAACGAGCTGAGTTCCCTGTGTTATACAGCAGGTTCCCACTAGCTATCTGTTTTACACATGGCAGTGCACATACGTCAATCCCAATCGCCCAGTTCATCCCACTCCCCTGTGTCTACACAGCCATTCTCTATGTCTGCATCTCTATTCCTGCCCTGCAAATAGGTTCATTGGTACCATTTTTCTAGATTCCACATATATGCTTTAATATATGATATTTGTTTTTCTCTTTCTGACTTTCTTTACTGTGTATGACAGACTCTAGGTCCATCCACATCTCTACAAATGACCTAGTTTCAGTAATATTCCATTGTATGTAATATGGCAGACTAATATTCCATTGTATGTATGTGCCACATCTTCTTTATCCATTCATCTGAAAATAAACAAATGGGACCTAATTAATCTTCCTAGTTTTTAATTTACTTTTTATTTTTATTTTATTCTTTATTCTCACTTTCTGTCAAACCAACTCCAATCATCCTTTTGAACCCACAATTTCACCAAAATTTTTTTGCCGTGGCTCACCAATGACTTCCAGATTGATAAACCCAGTGGCCAGTCTTGAGTCCTCCTTTTATTTGATGTATCAGTAGAATTTGTCAGTTGACCATTTCCTTCTCTTGGATACACATTCTTTATTTGCATTCCCTTTATTGCTTGTACTTCACTGGCCAGCTTTGGGAATTTTAGACTCTCAAATTTGGGGACCTTATAAGGAGTCTTATGAAGCCTATCTAATAATTATTTATCTGGGAGATGTTGCCCCTGGGTGGTCTCTTTGGAGTAGGCATGTATGAATGCAGAGGTGGTTCTTATATAGAATAAATAATTATATCTAATAATTGTTTATCTGGGAGATGTTGCCCCTGGGTGGTCTCTTTGGAGTAGGCATATATGAATGCAGAGGTTCTCTGAAATAGTTTTCAGAGCTTGAAAACTATTTCAAGCTGTAGAGAAGCCTCTGAAGCATGAAGTGTGAAGTGCATGGCATGAGCTTCAGGCAAAACATTGCCAGGTTGCACACCCACAGGGTGGTTGAAGTTGGCACAGAACTGGACTCTGCAGAAGAGGCTGGAGTAAGTGTACAAAACGGATTAAAATGCAGGCAAATTGTGTCTAATAGACCTTCCAAAAAACAGACCAACACTCACCTTGATTTTGTACACATCTATTACCACAGCCATTCTCATCCCAGGAATGGCAAGTCAGTCTTTTTAGCTGATTAGGCAAATATTCTAGCCTACATACTTGGAGTATTCTAAAACCATTAATCCACCAGGAACTCCTCTTGGCTTTACCTTCAAAGTGTGCCCCAAACCTTGCCATTCTTTACTGCCCTCTGTAAACTGAGCCGTCTTCACCATCACCTTTTCAACGATACACCATCCAGAATGTAGCAATCAGATTGGTCACTCCTGGCTAAAATCTCATAGCAACTTTTATCTCACCTAGTAAAGTCCAGTATCTTTGCCGTGGCCTAAAGGACTCACATGTTCTAGCCCTCCCCTTCCTCCATTTACTCTTGCACCTCATCTTCCAGTCTTTCCTCCTTCCTCTCTCTTTCTACAACATTCTGGTCTCTTAGTTTTCTGTAAAAATAGCAAGCATTTTATTGCTTCAGGACTTTGGAAGTGACCGTTCTATCAATAATGTTCATAGCCTCGATCATTTAGACTTTTGCCCAAATTTTATGTTTTAGTTAACCCTATCCTAAACATTCTAAATTTCAATAAAACTCTCCCATCCAGCTTGACCTGCTCTTATTTTTAATAGCATTCACCCACTTCTGACATATTCTATGTGATAATAATTTACTATGTTACGCTTTACTATATGTCTCCCTTTACATATAGTAAATAGCATAAGCTCCATTAGGGACAGGATTCTATATTTTTCACTGATGTATTCCAAGTTCCTTAATATTTCTGTGAAATATAATATCTGAAATGATTACTGGCACATAGCAGGTGCTCAATAAATGTCAATTGAATGAATAAACAAATGAGACAGTGTGCAGCACTCAGAAAATAATGTTGGAACAGTTGGTTGTTAATGTAGGAACTAGTACTCTGACCTCACACTATTCCAAATGTTAATTGCCATTGGATTAACAACTTAAAGAACAAAACTTTTGAAAGAGGATGTTGGAAATTATCTTTACTACTCTAAGTTCATAGGATTTCCTAAACAAGATAAACTTACACTAACATGGTGAACTATATAAAAGAAATAGGCTCCATACAATTTTTTAAAAGTAAATAACATTAAAATTGATAAGTAAATCTAAGTAATTAAACTCTGAAAATAGTCAAGGAAATAGACAAACAATTGCTAATACAAATAAGTAAAAGAAAAGCTAGAAAAATACACAAAGCAGTAATCAAGACAGGAAGAATAGACAAATCGATCAATGGAACAGAATAGAGAGCCCAGAAATAGACCCACATAAATATAGTCAACTGATCTTTGACAGAGGAACAAAGATAACACAATGGAGTGAATACAGTCTTGTCAACAAATTGTGCTAAAACAACTGGACATCTACATACAAAAAAAGAAAAGAATCTAGACAGAGAACTTATACTCTTCACAAAAATTAACTTAAAATGGACCATATACCTAAATGTAAAATGCAAAAGTGTAAAACTCCCAGAAGACAACAGCAGAGAAAATCTAACTGACCTTGGGTATGGCAATGCCCTTTTAGATACAGCACCAAAGACACAATCTGTGAAATAAATAATTGATAAGCTGGACTTCATTAAAATTAAAAACTCTGCTCCCTGAAAGACAGTTTCAAGACAATTAGAAGACAAGTCCCTATTGGGAAAACATATTTGAAAAATACACATCTGTTAAAGGACTGCTATCCAAAATGTCTAAAGAACTTTTAAAAACCTCAATGATAAAAAAAAAAAAAAAAAAAAAACAGCCCTATTAAAAAATGGGCCAAAGACCTGAAACAGGGACCTCACTAAAGAAGACATACAGATGACAAATAAGTAGATGAAATATGCTCAACATCATGTGTCATCTGGGAAATACAAATTAGACAATCATGAAATACTTTCACACATCTACCAAAGTGATCAAAATCCAGATCACTGACACCACTGAATGCTGGCAAAGATGTAGAGCAACAGAAACTATCCAACATTGCTGATGGAAATGCAGAATTGTATAGCCACTTTGAAGAACAGTTGAGCAATTCCTTACAAAACTAAACACACTCTTATTCATAAAATCCAGCAATCATAGTCCTTGGTGTTTACCCAAAGGAGTTGAAAACTTACATCCACATAAAAACCTGCAAAGAGATGTGCATAGTAGCTTTATTCATGATTGCTGATCATTGGAAGCGACCAAGATGTCCTTCATCAAGGAAATGGCAAATAAATTGTGATACATCTAGATAGTGGAATATTAATCAGTGCTGAAAAGAAATGAGCCTTCAAGTCATAAAAAGGCATGGAGGAACCATAAATGCATATTAGAAGGGAAAAAATCTGATATGAAAAACTATACACTGTATGGTTCCATCTATATGAGATTCTGGAAAAGGCACAAATATGAAAACAATAAAGAGATCAGAGATCACGGGGGTTTAGGTGGGTAGGAGAGATATATAGGCAGAACATAGAGGACTTTTAGGAGAATAAAGTACTCTGTATGATATTTTAATAATAGATATATGCATTTATACTTTTGTCCAAACACATAGAATGTACAGCACCAAGATGGCACCCTAAGGTAAACAATTGACTTTGGGTGATCATGATGTGTCAATGTAGGAAAAACCTTGGTAAAATAATAATGCACAGTTCTGGAGAGTGATGCTGATAATAGGTGAAACTATTCCTGTGTAGGGGCAGGGGGCATATGGGAAATTTCTGTTCTTTCCTTCAATTTGGTGGTAAGTTAAAACTTCTATAAAAATAAAGTCTTAAAAAAAAAACTAGTGGTTTATATACAACTAAATGACAACAGATACAATCAAATAAAATATTCCAAAGGAACTTATCATAATAATTAACGTTAATGCATTTTAAAATTTGTCTGAAAAGAACTACAATATAAAAAAATAAAAACTACATTGAGTGAAGAAGTGGTAGAAATTCTAAAAGAAATAAATGTAATCATGAATAAATTGGAAAAAAATATAAACCCATAAGAAGACTTGACTATTGAGTTTTTATAAGCTTTTAATCAAAATAAATACACTCTTTCCTTAGTATCTTCAAGGGATTGGTTCCAGGAGTCCCCTTTGTATACCACAATTTGTGGATGCTCAAGTCCCTTATATAAAATGGAGAGTACAATAAATACATTTAGCCCTCCATATCCCTGGGTTTCCCATTCCCAGATTCAACAAACTATGGATGGAAATGTCAATTCATGGTTGAATGAATCCATGGATACTAAACCAGTGAATATGGAAGGCAAGTACATATTTACTTAAAAAAAATCTTTGTATAAGGGGACCCACATAGTTCAACCCTATGTTATTCAAGGAACACCTGGATTCATTCAGTATTTAAGAGTTCCCAAGCATAGACATTAGCTTCCTAATATATATTCAAAGCTTATAAACTTTGCATTATAACCTTACAAATATGTGGAAAAAAGAAAAATATCACACAATTTAATTTGTTAATATTGATTCAATAATTCTAAATAAATTATTAGAAAATAAAACCCAATGATGTATTAAAGTATTACTCTCTGACCAAGTAATATTCATTCTGGAATACTCAAATGATTCATTATCATGACAGCTATTAATAGCATTCATTCTATCTTTAAGCCAAAGAACAAAGAGTAAATGTATGATTGTCCTAAGAGATACTGAAAAAGCATAATGACATTCAATTTCTAAACCTATTTTTTAAATGGGTTAAACTTAGCAAACTAGCAAAGTGTTCCATAATGTAATTTAAAAAAATATTATCTAAGAAAGTAATAATAGTAATAATAATAATAATTAAGGTTGAATAATAGTACAAAGGTGCTAGCCAACCCAATTATACAAATAAAGTTAAACTAATAAAAATAACACAAGCAATTAGAAGGAAATGTTATTGTTTGAAAGAAATACAACTCCTCATTTAAATAAACAGAAGTGTAAATAGATAAATTATACATAATTATGACTTCAGCAAGGAGGTCAGCTTCAAAGAAAAGTACTCAAATCATTCTATTTATGACATATCCTTAATTAAGTAGACAAAAATAATGGTGGTAATAGAATTTTTAAATAACAACTAAATTATAATTTTTAAATATCTTTTAAAAAATGTAAGGCATAGAGAGGTTTATATTCATATGTTTTTTTTTCTTCTGAGGGCATGCTCTAGAACATGTCACAGAGGCCTATTCTGGGGCCAGAAAGCACGGTTAGAATTCCAGAAAAGAAAGAAGCCACAAAAAGAGAACACCTGAAATCTATATGTAAACTGATGTCATATTCATATCTGATCCATGAACTGTGCAAGTGTGGGAAAGACAACAGAGAGTCTGATGGAAGGTAATGGATGGGAAACTAAAAAAATGTGCACAGAGACTTCAACTCTCCACCACTGAAGAGGAGATAGAATTTATATTTTTAATCCCACCAAGTTAGAGGAACAATTCACCAAGCTCCCTACTGAAACCCAAGAAAGACCATAGTTAATGAGTAAAGAATATACACTATGCTTAAGGATTTTCCCCGACACAAAGGTCAACCTTAAACATGATCTAACTAACAATATATGAAACCAAGCATCTGGAAATTCAAGGTTATCAGCAAGTAATTTATCTAACTATTTAAACAAAAAGCAATATTATTCAGAGAACAAAAACAAAAAGCAGAAGCCCTATAATTTATATAAGTATAATGTTCATCATACAATCAAAACAGTATACAGGAGAAGAAACATGAAAATACAATTCATAGTTAAGAGAAAAAGTCAGCCAATAGAAACAAATCTACAATTCACACAGATGTTGGAATTACCAGACAAGCATTTTGAAAAACTTATTATAAATATGTTGAATAACATAAAAAAAGATGGCATACTGAATGTACAGATGGTAAATAGCAACATAGTAATGCAAATGATAAAAAATCAGAACAAATTTGAATTCTAAAATTAAGAAGTAGAATATCAGAAATAAAAGTTCAAGGTACTGGTGTAACGACAAATAGGTAGCAGAAGAAAGAATCAAAGAACTAAAAGTGGAAAAATATACATTACACAATCTGTTTTACAGAGGAAAAAAGGATGAAAAAATAAGTTAATGGAACCACAGTTACATGTAGAACAGTATGAAGTTGTCTAATATATATGTAAACAAAGTTCCAAAAGGGGAAAAGAAAGGTAGAAGAAGGCAGAAAATTTACTGAATAAAATGCCCCAAATAGTCAAATTTCACAAAATAAACAACAAATACGTCCAAGAATTTCAGGAAACCCTGAGCAGGATAAATCCAAAGAAGATCATTCTTAGACACATTACAGTCAACATGCTGGAAAGAGAGATAAAATAATTTTTAAAAGCACATTATGGGACTTCCTGTGTGGTCCAGTGGTTAAGACTCCAAGCTCCCAATGCAGGGGGTCCAGGTTCAATCCCTGGTCAGGGAACTAGATCCTGCATACTGCAACTAAGAACGTGTATGCTGCAACTAAAGATCCCACATCCCGCAACTAAAGATCCTACATTCCGCAACTAAAGATCCTGCATGCAGCAACTAAAGCTTCTGCATGCCACAATTAAGACATGGCACAGCCAAATAAATAAATAAATAAAATTTTTTAAAAAGCATATTACAAATAAGAGACCAATTATAAGATGTCCAGGGTGTTTTTTGGGAAGATGGTGAAGGAGTAACACTTGAAGATCACCTACCTTCCCACAAATATATCAAAAATGCATTTACATGTGGAAAAACTCCTACAGAACATTTACTGAACTCTGGCATAAGACCTCAGACTTCCAAAAAGGCACAAAAATCTTCATGTAACTGGGTAGGAGTAAAAGAAAAAAAGAAAAAACATAAAAAAGAGACAAAGGAATAAGGATGGGACCTGCACCTATGGGAGGGAGCTGTGAAGGAGGAAAATTTTCCACACACTAGGAAGCCCCCTCACTGGAGGGGATGGGGCAGGAGGAAGATTTGGAGCCACAGAAGAGAGCATAGCAACAGGGGAGCAGAGGGCAAAGAATCCCACACAGAGGATTGGTGCTGACCAGCACTCACCAGCCTGAGAGGCTTGTCTGCTCACATGCTGGAGTGGGTGGGCATGGGGTGCTGAGGCTTGGTCTTCAGAGCTCAGACCCCAGAGAGAGGACTGGGGCTGGCTGTGTGAAGACAGTCTGAGGGGGCTAGTGTGCCACAACTGAGGGAGTCCAGGAAGAAACCTGGACCTGCCAGAGAGGCAAGAAAGCATTGTTGTGAGGTGCTCGAGGAGAGGTTGGGTCTGCCCTAGGAGCTTCTTTCTCCGTGTTCTCACAGAGAGCAGAGCACCACCTACATGAGCTCTAATGCCAGGGGCGAGCTGCGACTGCTATCTCAGACACCAGAGGCGGGCGCAATGGCTACTGCTGCCAACGCCACCACCAAGGGTCCTGTGAGCAAGTACCCACACCTTCCTGGGAGCCTGTGCAGCCTGCCACTGATGAGGGTCCCATGATCCAGGGTCAACTTCCCCAGGAGAGCAAACAGTGTGCCTCTGGCTGTTGCAATTTCCTACTGGCCTCTGCCGCTGCAGGTACACCCCTTCCACCCTAATTGTGACTGCGTGTCCCTCCCTCTCCCCAGCCTGAGACCTAATCAGCCACTGCTTTTGCCCCCTTTTGCCTGGGCAAGGAACAGATGCCTGAGGGTGGCCCACATGCAGAGGAGGGGCTAAAACTAAAGCTGAACTCCAAGGGCAGTGCAACCAAAGAAGAGAAAGGGAAATCTCTCCATGCAGCCACAGAAGCAGTGGATAAAGTGACCACAATAGGCTTGGTAAACCCTGCATGTGTAGAATATCTGCAAAGACAAGTGGTCCCACTATAGAGGTTGTGGACTTTGGGGGCAAGTACACTCAGGAGTTGGGCCAGGTCAGAGTCTAAGCTGGTATTTTTGGTTTTGCTTTCAACATTTGTCTTGGGTTTTGTTTGTCTGTTCAATTTATTTTCTTGTGCCTGTGTGTGTGTGTGTGTGTGTGTGTGTGTGTGTGTGTGTGTGTGTTCATTTTCTTTCTTTATTTTTCCTCTGTGCAGCTTGCAAGGTCTTGGTGCTCCAGACAGGGGTTGGGTCTGAGCCTCTGAGGTGGGAGAGTGGAGTCCAGGACATTGAACTGCCAGATAATTCCTAGTCCCAGGGGATATTAATTGGGAAAAGCTCCTCTAGAAGTCTCCATCTCAAAACCAAGACCAGGCTCCCCCCAACAGCCAGCAAGCTCCAGTGTTGGACACCTCATACCAAACAACTAGCAAGACAGGAGCACAACCATTCAAATTAATAGAGAGGCTGCCTAAAGTCATGCTAAGCTCACAGACACCACAAAATACACCACTGGATGTGACCTTGCTCATCAGAGGAACAAGATCCATCTCCAACACCAAGAACACAGGCACCAGTCTCCCCCCCACCCCTCAGAAAGCCTACACAAACCACTGAAACAACCACACCCACTGTGGGCAGACACCAGAAATAAGAGAAACTACAACCCTGCAGCCTGCAGAAAGGAGACCCCAAACACAGTAAGTTAAATGAAAGAAGACAGAGAAATATGCTACAGATGAAGGAGCCAGGTAAAAACCCACAATACAAAACAAATGAAGAAGAAACAGGCAGTCTACCTGAAAAAGAATTCAGAGGAATGATAGTAAAGATGATCCAAAATCTCAGAAACAGAATGGAGAAAATACAAGAAACATTTAACATGTACCTAGGAAAAAAGGAACAAACAGTGATTAACAACACAATAACTGAAATTAAAAATACTCTAGAAGCAATCAATTGCAGAATAACTGATGCAGAGGAAAGCATAAGTGAGCTGGCAGATAGAATGGTGGAAATAACTGTTATGGAGCACAATAAAGAAAAAAGAATGCAAAGAATTGAGGACAGTCTCAGAGACCTTTGGGACAACATTAAATGCACTGATGTTTGAATTATAGGGGTCCAAGAAGAAAAGAGAAAGTGTCTGAGAAAATATTCAAACAGATTATGGTCAAAAACTTCCCTAACATGGGATAGGAAATAGTCAATCAACTCCAGGAAGCACAGAGAGTCCCATACAGAAAAAAACCAAGAAGAAACATTCCCAGACACATATTAATCAAACTATAAAAAATTAAATCCAAAGAAAAAATATTAAAAGCAGCAAGGGAAAAGCAACAAATAACACACAAGGGAATCCCCATAAGGTTATCAGCTGATCTTTCAGCAGAAATTCTGCAAGCCAGAAGGGCGTGGCAGGATACATTTAAAGTGATGAAAGGGAAAAACCTACAGCCAAGATTACTCTACCCAGCAAGGATCTCATTCAGATTCAAATGAGAAATCAAAACTTTACAGACAAACAAAAGCTAAGAGAATTCAACACCATAAAACCAGCTCTACAACAAATGCTAAAGAAACTTCTCTAGGTGGGAAACACAAGAGAAGAAAAAGACCTACAAAGTCAAAACAATTAAGAAAATGGTAATAGGGACTCACATATCGACAATTACCCTAAATGTAAATGAATTAAATTCTCCAACCAAAAGACACAGACTGGTTGAATGGATACAAAAACAAGACCCATATATAGACTGTCTACAAGCGACACACTTCAGACCTAGGGACACATACAGACTGAAAGTGAGGGGATGGAAAAAATATTTCATGCAATTGGAAATCAAAAGAAAGCTGGAGTAGCAATACTAATATCAGATAAAATAGACTTTAAAATAAAGACTGTTGCAAGACATAAGGAAGGACACTACATAATGATCAAAGGATCAATCCAAGAAGAAAGCATAACAATTATAATTATATATGCACCCAACATATGCACCTCAATACATAAGGTGAATGCTAACAGCCATAAAAGGGAAATTGAGAGTAGCACAATAATAGTGGGGGATTTTAACACCTCACGTACACCAATAGATAGATCATCCAGAAAGCAAATTAATAAGACAACACAAGTTTTAAATGACACAATAGTCCATATAGATGTAATTGATATTTATAGGACATTCCACCTGAAAGCAGAAGAATACACTTTCTTCTCAAGGGCACATGGAACATTCTCCAGGATAGATCACATCTTAGGTCACAAATCAAGCTTTGGTAAATTTAAAATTGAAATCATATCTAGCATCTTTTCCAACTGCAATGACATGAGATTAGAAATCAATTACAGGGAAAAAAACTGTAAAAAACACAAACACATGGGGGCTAAACAATATGCTACTAAATAACCAAGAGTCCCCTGCAGAAATCAAAAAAAGAAAAAAAAAGAAAAAAACCTAGAGACAAAAGACAATGGAAAACGACAATTCAAAACCTGTGAGATGCAACAAAAACAGTTCTAAGAGGGAATCTTATATCAATAGAATCCTACCTCAAGAAACAAGAACAATTTCAAATAAACTAACCTACAACTAAAGGAACTAGAGAAAGAACAAAATACCCCAAAGTTAGTTGAAGGAACAAAATCATAAAGATCAGAGCAGAAATAAATGAAATAGAAACAAAGAAAACAATAGCAAAAATCAATAAAGCTGAAAGCTGGTTCTTTGAAAAGAAAAACAAGACTATAAACGTTTAGGCAGACTCATCTAGAAAAAGAGGGAGAGGACTCAAATCAATAAATTTAGAAATGAAAAAGGAGAAGTTACAAGGGAAAATGCAGAAATACAAATGATCATAAGAGACTACTACAAGCAACTCTATGCCCATGAAATAGACAACCTGGAAGAAATGGACAAATTCTTAGAAAGGTATAATCTTTTAAGACTAAACCAGGAAGAAATAGAAATTATGAACAGACCAGTCACAAGCAATGAAATTGAAACTGTGATTAAAAATCTTCCAACAAACAAAAGCCTAGGACAAGATGGCTTCACAGGTGAATTCTAATAAACATTTAGAGAAGCACTAACACCCATCCTTCTCAAACTCTTCCAAAAATTTCCAGAGGAACACTCCCAACTCATTCTATGAGGCCACCATCACCAAGACCAAAACCAGACACAGATACTACAAAAAGAAAGAAAATTACAGATCAACGTCACTGATAAATATAGATGTAAAAATCCTCATCAAAATACAAGCAAACAGAAGCCAACAATGCATTAAAATGATCATAAACCATGATCAAGTGAGATTTATTCCAGGGATGCAAGAATTCTTCAATATATGCAAAAGAGTCAATGTGATACACCATATTAACAAACTGAAGAATCAAAACCATAAGATCATCTCAATAGATGCAGAAAAAGCTTTTGACAAAACTCAACATCAATTAATGACAAAAACTCTCCAGAGAGTGGGTATAGAGGGAACCTACCTCAACATAATAAAGGCCATATACAACAAACCCACAGCAAACATCATTCTCAATGGTGAAAAACTGAAACATTTCCTCTAAGATCAGGAATAAGACAAGGATTTCCATTATTGCCACCCTTATTCAACATAGTTTTGGAAGTTCTAGCCTTGGCAATCAGAGAAGAAAAAAATAAATAAATAAAATGAATTCAAATTGGAAAAGAAGATGTAAAAATGTCACTGTTTGCAGATGACATGATACTATACATAGAAAATCCTAAAGATGTGGCCAGAAAACTGCTAGAGCTAATCAATGAATTTGGTAAAGTAGAAGGATACAAAAGTAATTCACAGAAATCTTATGCACTCCTATACACTAATAGTGAAAGATCAGAAAGAGAAATTAAAGAAACAGTCCCATTACCATCACAACAAAAAGAATAAAATACCTATGATTAAACCTACCTAATGAGGTAAAAGTCCTGTACTCAGAAAACTATAAAACACTGATGAAAGAAATCAAAGATGACACAAACAGATGGAGAGATATACCATGTTCTTGGATTGAAAGAATCAATATTGTGAAAATGACTATAGTACCCAAATCAATCTAATGATTGAATGCAATTCCTATCAAATTACCAATGGCATTTTTTACAGAACTAGAACAAAAAATCTTAGGATTTGGATGGAGACACAAAAGACCCTGAATAGCCAAAGCAGTCTTGAGGAAAAAAAAAAACAGCTGGAGGAATCAGGGTCTCTGACTTCAGACTATACTACAAAGCTACAGTAATCAAGACAGTATAGTACTGACATGAAAACAGAAATATAGCTCAATGGAACAGGATAGAAAGCCCACAGATAAACACACTCACCTATGGTTAATTAATCTATGGCAAAGCAGGCAAGAATATACAATGGAGAAAAGAGAGTCTCTTCAATAAGTGGTGTTTGGAAAACTGGACAGCTACATGTAAAAGAATGAAATTAGAACACTCCCTAACACTATACACAATTATAAACTCCAAATGGATTAAAGACCTAAATGTAAGACTGGACACTATAAAATTCTTAGAGGAAAACATAGGAAGAACACTCTCTGACACAAATCACAGCAAGGTCTTTTTTGACCCACCTTCTAGAGTAAAATAAATACAAACAAAAATAAACAAATGGGACCTAATGAAACTTAAAAGCTTCTGTACAACAAAGGAAACCATAAACAAGACAAAAAGACATCCCTCAGAATGGGAGAAAATAATTTCAAACCAATCAGCTGACAAAGGATTAATCTCCAAAATATACAAACAGCTCATGCAGCTCAATATCCAAAAAAACAAAGAACTCAATTAAAAAATGGTCAGAATACCTAAGTAGACATTTCTACAACCAAGACATACAGATGGCCAGTAGGCACATGAAAAGATGCTCAACATCACTAATTAGAGAAATGCAAATCAAAACTACAATGAAGTGTTGCCTCACACCTGTCAGAATGGCCAACATCAAAAAATCTACAAACAATAAATTCTGGAGAGAGTGTGGAGAAAAGGGAACCCTCTTGCACTTTTGGTGGGAATGTAAATTGATACAGTCACTATGGAGAACAGTATGCAGGTTCCTTAAAACACTAAAAATAGAAAACACCATATGACCCAGCAATCCCACTACTGGACATATACCCTGAGAAAACCATAACTAAAAAAGACATATGTGGGCTTCCCTGGTGGCGCAGTGGTTGAGAGTCCACCTGCCGATGCAGGGGACATGGGTTTGTGCCCCAGTCTGGGAAGATCCCACATGCCACGGAGCTGCTAGGCCCGTGAGCCATGGCCACTGAGCCTGCGCGTCTGGAGCCTGTGCTCCACAACAGGAGAGGCCACAACAGTGAGAGGCCCTCTTACCAGAAAAAAAAAAAAAAAAAGACGCATGCATCCCAATGTTCATTGCAGCAATATTTACAATAGACAGGTCATGGAAACAACCTAAATGCCCATCAACACATGAATAGATAAAGAAGATCTAGTACCTATATACAATGGAACATAACTCAGTCATAAAAAGGAACAAAATTGGGTCATTTGTAGAGACATGGATGGACCTAGAAACGGTCATACAGAGTGAAGTAAGTCAGAAAGAGTAAAACAAATATCGTATATTAATGCATATATGTGGAATCTAGAAAATGATACAGATGAACCTGTTCGCAAAGCAGAAATATAGACACAGATGTAGAAAACAAAAATATGGACACCAAGGGGGGAAAGGGGTGTGGGGTGAATTGGGAAATTGGGATTGACATATATTCACCAATTAATATGTATAAAATAGATAACTAATGAGAACCTGCTCTTTAGCACAGGGAACTTTACTTCACTTTGCTCTACTGTAGAAACTAATACAACATTGTAAAACAACTATACTCCAATAAAAAGAAAGGAAGGAAGGAAGGAAGGAAGGAAGGAAGGAAGAAAAAAAGAAAGAAAGAAAGAAAGAAAGAAAGAAAGAAAGAAAGAAAGAAAGAAAGAAAGAAAGAAAGAAAGAAAGAAAGAAAGAAAGAAAGAAAGAAAAAGTCCAGGAACAATGGAGGCCATAAGATAATAGAATAATATTTTTAAAGTTCTGAAAAAGAAAGAATTCTATAATCAGTGAAAATATTCTTCAAACTGGAAGACAAATATTTTGTCACGTAAAAGAAATGCAAAAGGATATCTTCATGATGAAGTAAAGTGACAGTAAATGTAAAGTTGGACCAACCAGAAAAGATTAAAAAAAAAAAGTAGAAATTTTTTATTACTATTCAAAGAAATCTAAAAGTCTACAAGTTTCACCAGTGAATTATATCAAATATTTAAGTGGAATACTAGTCTTATACAAACCTTGCAGAGAATAGTGGCAGAGAAAACACCCACCTACATTTTATGGAATTAGGCTAATTTGATACAAAAACCTAATAAAGACATTGTAAGAAAACCAGTTATAGACCAATATTTCTCATGAACACAATCATCCTTAATTAAAACATTATCAAAATTGAAGCCAGTAGTATGCATAAGACAGAATAATATGTTTTGGACCATTTAAGTTTATACAAGGAATACAAGTTAGGTTTAATATTTGAAAATCAATTACATTATCCAGCATAGTAACAAAATATTTTTTACAATAAAATATTTTAAATGTCAATTATTTGAATTACCTAATCTCTATTATCTGTCTTCAAATTAGCTAATTACTTCTGCCAGTTCACATCTCCTCTTGAGCACCTCTAGTAAATTTTTCATTTCAGTGTACTATTCGACTCCAGGGTTTCATTTCTTTTTTTAATATTTTTATCTCTATTGATATTCTCTATTTGATGAGGCATAGAAGTAAATTTTTTCATTATTAAGCATGGTTTCCATTGTTTATTTGAATTTATTTATGATGTCTACCATGAAGTCTTTGCAGGTTTCTTCAATATCTGGACTCTCTCACAGACAGTTTTTGTTGCTTGCAGTTTTTTTTACCCTGTGTATTGGTCAGACTTTTTGGTTTCCTTGCATACTTTATAATTTTTTGTTGAAATCTGGTGATTATAGATAATATATTATAGAAATTCTGATTTATTGTCTCCCCACATCTACCTTCCTATTTTTGTTCACATTTTAAATTTGTTTAGTGACTGGCTGAACTATTTTAATGATTCATATTTTCTCCTGTGACTCCTCTGATGTTGTTCTTCAAAGTACACGGACTGGGGTATTTGCAAATTCACCTTGGCATGACAGTAGCTTTAATAGGACTCCTTCTTTCTTTCATTTTCTGACCACATCCAGCTATTAAGTTCCACCAATTGCCAGCTGATTGCTCTATTCTTTTCAACAAAACCCAGGGGCATCAGCACTTATTCCATAGGTTGTTTCGTATTCTTAGCAGTGGTAGTTTTGAGATAGGGCTTTGTGATTTGTTCTTACCCCAGAGGACCCTTCTTAGCTCTCTTTCCTAGTCCTGTCTGGTAAAGTAGCTAGCTTATGATTTAGCTTGCTTACTATCAAAATTTCCATTGTTTTCTAGAGTTGCCTTAGGACTGAAATTCTTCTTTTCCTGTTTTAAATAAGTTTGGCTCTTTAGGGGAGAATTTTAAAGTTCTCTGTTTTATAGCCCGTCTCTACCTCTGGTCAAAATATCTGATCTAGAGCTCTGGTGCTTATGTCAGGGACATGGCACAATTCTTTCTGACTGACACCCTTGCTTTAAGTGCAGGTTAGGGCAGATGCAGTAGGTTCTGGTTTATTTGGTTTTCCTCTCCCTACATAAGAAATTGCCCTATGAAAGCACCTAGTACTCCATGAATGTACTAAGTGCCCATGAGTGATCTAAGGTGAGGATGATTAGGATTCTTGTATTATCATCCTGCCACACATTGGGTGGTACTAAAGGCTGCATGGAAGAAAGGAGTCCTCAGCCTCTCAGGCACACCATCCTTGAATTAAGCCTCTGCAACTCAGAGTTAAAGGGAAGAGAAATTTGGGGAGTTTGCTGCTTTGGGGAGAGTACCATAGCTCTTGACTAGAGCTGGGGCTAGAGGGAGTGATGTGTTCTTGGCTGCACCCACCAGGAGTAGAGTTTTGGTCATGCTGATAGTAAGAGGAAAAGGAGGTCACAGTTTGAATGTGACAGACTCTTGCTATTTTATTGTGTTTTAGTAGATTATCTTCAAAAATGTTTCTTTGTTTTCTGTATGCCCTTAGGACAATTTGCAGATAATTTTTTTTTTTGGCTTAGCCACTTGACTTACCGGATCTTAATTTCCCAACCAGGGATTGAACCTGGGGCCCCAGCAGTGGAGGCATGGGGTTCTAACCACTGGACCTCCAGGGAATTCCCTCCAGAGATTTTAAGTGATTGGTTTTTAAAAAAATTTCACTAGTTATGCTTATTTCACTGAAGAGTGTATCTTCAGAGCCTTGGAACTCTGGAACTTTATAAAGTGAAGAAAATGTTTTGTATCTAAATTGAGATGCTGATTATAAAGTTGCATATATTTATTACAGCAATAAGTTGAAAATAAGATTTCTGCATTTCTCTATGTGCAAATTTTACCACAATTGAAAAATATCCAGGGTCTATATTAAGACTAATAACATTCTACTACAAAACATTTTTTTAAATGTCATGAATACTCAGAAAAAAATACACTATGATCTTGATAGGTTTATCAGACCAAAGAGACCACATAAAACATAAAGGAAATTTAACATAGGGGATTTTTTTTTGCCCAAGTGAAATAAATGCTTAGAAGCCAAAGAGGAAACAAAACAAACAAAACCAAAATTCTCTTCTACCTCCAGATTGGAGGGAGATAACCCTGAGTGGAAGCTGGGTCCACAATGGGCTTTTGACACTGTCATTAGAGCCAAAGAGGAGATTTTATATATATATATATATATATATATATATATATATATATATATATACACATAATCTTTGCCAGACACATTTTCTGAGGAAGAAATAAGTAAGGGAAACCTCCTGACTTCTCTCTTTCTTTCACCTCCCAGTATTCCACCAAATCCTTCCAATGGCAGATCTCAGAAATAGCCAGTTGAAATGGAAGCTTAGGACACATAGCCTGCAAGAATTAGTTCTATGAAAAGAACAGGGAAGAATTTATAATTATATCCAAAATAAAGAAAGAACTCCTACAACTCAAAAACAACAAATGAAATAATACTATTAAACAATGGACAAAAGACTTGAATAGACATTTCTCCAAAGGTGATATACAAGTGGCCAATAAGCATATATAAAAATGTTCAACATCACTAATCATAAGAGAAATGCAAATCAAACCACAATAAGATATCACCTTACAACCATTAAGATGATTACTATAAAAAAGAAAAGAAACAGAAATATGGAGTTTCCACCAAAAATTTAAAAATAGAAGAGTCATATGATCCAGTGATCCCATTTCCAGGTATATATACAAAATAATTCAAAGCTGCATTCCAGATCTTTTCACACTAATGTTTATAGCAGCACTATTCATAAGAGTTAAGAGATTGTAAGCAATCCAAATGTTCATCAGTAGATGAGTGAATAAAACATGTAATATGTAGATACAATAGAATACTATTCAGCCTTAAAAAGGAAAGAAATTCTGACACATGCTACAACATGGCTGAACCTTGAAGGCATTGTACTAAGTGACACAATCCACTCAGAAAATGACAAATACTTTATGATTCCACTCATATGAGGTATCAAAAGTAGTCAAGTTCATAGAAATAAAGAATAGAATGGTGATTACTAGGGGCTCTAGTATTATCATCCTGCCACACCTTCAGTGGCACTAAAGGCTGCATGGAAGAAAGGAGGAAAGGGGAAGGGGGAAATTGTTGTCAATGGGTTTAGAGTTTCAGGCTTGTAAGGTAAAAAAAATCTCAAGATTTGCTTCACAACAATGTGAATATACTTAACACTATTGAACATTCACATTTAAAAATGGTGAAGATGGGGCTTCCCTGGTGGTGCAGTGGTTGAGAGTCCGCCTGACGATGCAGGGGACACGGGTTCGTGCCCCGGTCCGGGAAGATCCCACATGCCGCGGGATCTGGGCTGGGCCCGTGAGCCATGGTCTCTGAGCCTGCACGTCCGGAGCCTGTGCTCTGCAACAGGAGAGGCCATAACAGTGAGAGGCCCGCGTACCGCCAAAAAAAAAAAAATTGTGAAGATGGTAAAGTTTATTTTATGTGTTTTTTATTTAATCCCCCCTCAAAAAAAAAAGCAGCAAGAAAAGGGCTAGGAATTCACATGAGGGTAAATAGGCCCAAGGTCAGCAAAGGGCAAAACATCATTTGAGCCCTCAGTGAGTCATAATCTTTTTGATGGTGGAGGATCTTGCCTAGACATTGATGGCTGCTGACTGATGATTGAGGTGGCAGGGGCAATTTCTAAAAATAAGACAGCAATGAAGTTTATCACATTAATTGACTCTTCCTTTCAGGAATGACTTCCCTGTAGCATGCAGTGCTATTTGATAGTGCTATTTGTGCAGTGCTATTTGATATTTTACCAACCGTAGAATTTCTTTCAAAATTGGACTCAATCCTCTCAAACCCTGCCACTGCTTTATCAACTAAGTTTATGTCATATCCTAAATTTTTGCTGTCATTTCAGCAATCTTCACAGCACCTTCACCAGGAGTAGATTCCATCTCAGGAAACCATTTTCTTTGCTCAACCATAACAAGCAACTCCACATCCACTAATGTTTTATCATGATATTTTATCAATGCAGGCATATCTTTAGGCTCTGTTTTAATTCTCTTGCTATTTCCACCTCATCTGCAGTTACTTGCTCCACTGAAGTCTTGACACCCTGAAAGTCATCCATGAAGGCTGGAGTCAACTTCTTTCAAACTGCTATTGATGTTGATATGCCGACCTCATCTCATTAATTATGAATGCTCTTAATGGCACATAGATGGTGAATCCTTTCCAGAAGGTTTTCAATTTATTTTGCCTAGATCCATCAGAGGAATTACTATCTATGGCAGTATGGCCTTATGAGATGTATTTCTTGGATAATAAGACTCTAAAGTAGGCATTACTCATTGATCCATGGACTGCACAATGGATTTTGTGTTAACCGGCATGAAAACAACATGGATCTCATTGTAAATCTCCATTAGAGCTCTTGAGTGATCAGGTGAGGTGTCAGTGAGTAGTAATATTTTTAAAGGAATGTTTTTTGGTTTTTGGTTTTTTGGTTTTTGGTTTTGTTTTTCTGAGCAGTAGGACTCAACATTGGGCTTAAGCTATTCAGTGAGCTGTGTGTCAACAGATGTGCTGTCATCCAGGTTTTGTTGTTCTATTTATAGTGATTTATGGTGATTGTAGGTGGAGTAGATTTAGCGTAATTCTTAAGGTCCCTAGGATTTTGGGAATGGTGAATAAACATTGACTTCAACTTAAAGTTACCAGCTGCATTAGCCCTTAACAAGAGAGTCAGCCTGTCCTTTGAAGCTTTGAAGCATTAACTTCACCTCTCTACCTATGAGAGTCTTAAATGGCATCTTCATTCAATATAAGGCTGTTTCATCTACATTGAAAATCTACTGTTCAGTGTAGTCACCTTCATTATTTAGCTAGATCTTCTATATAACTTGCTGCATCTTCTACATAAGCACCTGTTGCTTCACTTTGTTCTTTTAATGTTATGGAGATGGCTTCTTTCCTCAAACCTCATGAACAAACCTCTGCTGGCTTCAAACTTTTCTTCTGCAGCTTCCTCACCTCTCTCAGCCTTCACAGAATTGAAGAGAGTTAAGGTCTTGCTCTGTATTGTCTTTGGCTTAAGGGAACGTTGTGGCTGGTTTAATCTTCTCTTCAGACCACTAAAACGTTCTCTATATCAGCAACAAGGTCATTTTACTTTCTTTTCATTTGTGTGGTCACTAGAGTAGCACTTTTAATTTCCTTCAAGAATATTTTATTTGCATTTACAAACTGGCTAACTGCTTGACACACAAAGCCTGGCTTTTGGCCTATATTGGCTTTTTACATGACCCCATCACCAAGGTTCATCATTTTTAGCTTTTGGTTTAAAGTAAGAAACATTTTGGACTTCCCTGGTGGTCCAGTGGTTAAGAATCCACACTTCCACTGTAGAGGGCATGGGTTCAATCTTTGGTCGGGACACTAAGATCCCTCATGTTACATGGGTGAGGCCAAAAAAATAAATAAATTAAAAATATATAAAGTCAGACACATGATTCTTCCTTTCACTTTAACACTTAAACACCATTGTAGAGTTATTAATTGTACTAATTTTAATATTGCTGTGTCTGAGGGAATAATGAGACCTAAGAATAGGGACTAGTTCATTGGTGGAGTAGTCAGAACACACACAGCATTTATTAAGTTCACCATCTTATATGGGTGTGGATCATGATACTCCAAAACAATTAAAATAGCAATATCAAAGATCTCAGATCACAGATCACCATAACAAATATAATAATAATGACAAAGTTTGAAATATTGTAAGAATTACCAAAATGTGACACAGAGACACGGAATGGTAAAATGTTGCAAAAGTTTTGCCAATACACTTTTTCAACGCAGGGTTACCAAAAACCTTCAATGCAGGGTTACCAAAAACCTTCAATTTGTTAAAAAAAATGCAATATCTATGAAGTGCAATAAAGCAAAGCACAATAAAACAAGGTATGCCTGCATTTGAGTCTTCTTTTTTTCTTAGTTCATCTAGCTAAAGGATTGTCAATATTGTTTATCTTTTCAAATGATCAGCTATCAGTTTCATTGATTTTTTTTCTATTGATTTTGTGGTCTATATTTTCTTTATTTCAGCTCTGATCTTTGTTACTTTCTTCTTTCTGATAACTTTTGGCTTAATTTGTTCTTTTTCTAACTCCTTATGATGTAAAGTTAGGTTATTCATTAGAGTTTTTTTTCTTGATGTATTTATCACTATAAACATCCCTCTTAGAACTGCTTTTGCATCATACCATAGGATTTGGTATATTGTGTTTATATTTTTGTTCATATCAAGATAGATTATTTATTTCTCTTTTGATCTCTTCTTTAATTTAGTGGGTCTTCAGAACCACTAAATCAGCATTTTGAAAGGCAGGTCTAGAGGTGGTAAATTCCCTCAGTTTTTGTTTGTCTGGAGAAGTTTTTATTTCGTTTCTGAAGGACAGCTTTCTCAGGTAACATATTCTTGGTTGACAGTTTTTATTTTTGTTTTTGTAATTATTATTTTTCTTTTAGCACTTTCATTATGTCATCCCACTATCCCCTGGCATGTAAAATTTCTGAAGAGAAATGCACCAACAGCCTTGGGGGGGTGGGGTGTCCTGTAGGTCATAAGCTATTTTTTTTCCCTCTTGCTGCTATTAAGAGTCTCCTTTTGTCTATGATTTTTTGACAGTTTTATTATAGCATGTCTTGGAGAAGACCTCTTTAAGTTGATATTGTTTGGGGACCTATGAGTTACATGACCTTGAATATTCAAATCTCTCCCCAGATTTGGGAAGTTTTCAGTCATTATTTCTTTAAATAAACTTATTTTCAAATTTTTCTTTTTGTTGTATCCCATAGATCACATAGGCTTTTTTCACTCTTTATTATTTTTTTTTCTTTGTGCTCCTCTGACTGGATAATTTCAACTGATCTGTCTTTGAGCTCACTTATTCTTTTCTCTACTCAGTCAAGTCTGTTGTTGAAGGTCTGTATTGCATTCTTCAGTTCATTCATTGTATTCTTCAGCTCCAAAATTTCAATTTGGTTCATTTCATGTTTTCTATCTCTTTGTTGGGCTTCTCACTTTGTTCTCGTATAGTTTTCCTGATATCTTTAAATTGTTTATCTGTGTTCTCTTGTAGGTCTTTGAGTATCTTTGTTTTAATTACTTTGTCTTTGTCAGATAATTCCTAGATCTCCATTTCTTTATGCCTCCTACTTGAGCTTTACTTTGTTCCTTTGGTAGAGTCTTGTTTCCCTGATTCTTTGTAATTCCTGTAGCTTTGCATAGGTGTCTTTGCATTAGAAGAAGCAGTCACCTCTTTCAGGTTTCAGGATTGATTTTGGTATGGGGAGACTTTCTCCTGCAGGTGGAGCATGTTGGAGCATGATGTGACCCCAGGTCTAGTGTCACAGGGTGCCAAGTGTGAGTATGTGTGGCTACACCAAATTCAGGGGTGCATAGTGTCCCTTGGGCTCAGGCTGCTGGTGCCCACGGCATCAGCAACTTTATGATCTTTGGGGAGTGCTGCAGGGGGTCCACAATGGCTGCAAGTTCTGTTGAGTTCCTCAGTGGCAACTTTAGGTCCAGCATCTAGGGACTAGGGCAGGTGTCAGTGGTTTCTGGAGCCATTGATGTGCACCCACTTGGCTTTGGGGTTCAGTTTCAGGTGTGTGTGTGTGTAGTGGCAGGGGTGGAGTGCAGACACACACATAGTGGTAGGAGTCCTGGCTATTGGTGTGTACTACTATGGCTGTTGAGTCTAACCACAGGTGTACAGTATTGGACGCCAGTGATGGGGGTTGGGTTGGAGGTGTACGTTTGCACAGTTTGAGGGACTAGGTAAATGTCAGCAGAGTAGTTCAGGCTAGACCTGGGGCCACAAGCAGCTGTCAGGGCCCTGGCTGTTATACCTGCTTTCCTGTGGCTGCACATTCTCCCCTTGAGAAAAGACACAGCAGTGGAGTCTGGCAATGGGCATTAGGCCAGTGGTGTGCAAGTGAACAGATGGAAGGGCTGTCCGTAGCATGTACATGGCGGTGAGGGTCAGCTGTGGAGGTACACGCTGGCCTCTTGCACTTGTACAGATCCAAAGGCCTGGACTGGCTGCCAGTCCTGACCTTCTTTTCTCAGTGAAAGAAACTATTTCTAGCTGCAGAATTCCCTCTTGGCAGCTTGAGGGATGGGATGATGCAAGCAATATGCGGCTGTCTTCCTTCTCTTTCTGTGTGGTTAATGTCGGGTTTTTTACCTACAGTGTTGCTAAAGTTTCTTAAGTGGAGTCTCCTAGAGCTGTTTTTGTTTGTGGTTACCTGTCTAATGTTGATCTTTGTGAGGAGATGAAGCCTGGGTTTTCCTACACCACCATCTCAGTGATGTCATCCCTGTCTGGTAGAAAAATGAGATAATTCTTGTCAATATTTTACAAAATGTCTGGCAAATGGAAAGTTCTCAGAAAGGTTAGTTCCTATCAGTATTCCTATTGCTAATGCTTTATCTCTCGACTTAGCAAAACATCCATGGGCTATCTTAAGGGATCTCCCCAATTCTTATTAGAACTTAAGAACTTTCTATCTCTGTGCTGTCTCTACAAGTAAACTACTAGCTTCCTTCTATCAAACCTGGGCTGTTTAAACCTGACCTATTGTTTGACTCTCTACACAAAGTTATAGAAAGGCAAGATGAAATATGCCATTTTTTTGACCTAAGAGAACTAAGAACAAAATTTCTTCCATATATATTAATTCCAAACTACTAGCAAACCGAGTTGTAAACATACAGTCTAATATAAACAGCATTTACTTTTTGAGAGTAAGAACCATGATAATAGCTATATTAACATATAGTATGTATAATAGAATGTTAAATATAAAAATAGTATCACACTTATTCCCACTATAATAATGAAGGTTAAGTTGTGGTGAAACTTATCTATGAAGGAAAATAAAAGTTGATAATATTTCCTAAAAGTAGAGAAGCATGAATACATATATTTTTAATTTTTGTTACCAAAATCTATGACCTTTAAGGTGATATTTGAATGGAAAACATTGTCATAATCTGGAACTTATTTATGAGAAATTTTCTCTTTCTATAATGCAAAATAAAGAACTGTTAGTATATTAAACATTTTTCTTTAAAAGGTGGATTAAAAAAGCTTTTTCGGAAAGCACCTCTTTTTCTTGAAGAGCACACATCTCTGATTTGCTCTCTCTGCAAGAATCTCTGGGTCTTTTTAGCATACTTTACTTCCTTTGTATTTACAAGTTATCGAAGCCACCTAAATTCTCTAGTAATAAACTCTCAGCCAGTTTCCTCCTGCTCATTTGTCCCCTGTTAAAGGAAAGTATATTGCTTTCATTTCATCATGATTTTTACGGATTGCATTTGCAATGTCTGCCCATTTAACTCTGTATTTCCTGATCTTCTTTTACTGTATTTTCTTCTCTTTTTTTTCACTAATATCTGTACATTTGCTTACTAGTGTCATATACAGGTTACATATTCTTCAGCTGGCAGACTAATTTAGATAGGTACCATGAAAATCTGTTCTCCAGTGCTCCCATTTGGGGAGCTTCACCCCACTTCCCTTAATCTGCTTCCCTTGGTTGGCCTTATCTTTCACTCACCTGTCCTTTGGACCTATTCCATCTGGAATCCATCAACCACCCAGCGTCTGCATATTTTAATAGTGTTCAGTGAATTCCTCGTCTATTAATCATGAGCTTTCTTTTCATCGGAATTCATTTATAATGTTTATGGTGTGCTAACACAACTTTGTAGAATTGGGGTTTGATCTCCTCCCTTAGTACCTGTCAATCAAATATCCTGTCTGTCACTGCCCATTTAGGCCATTGGGTTTATGCCAAGCAACTTCCATTTAGAACATAATAGTGAGCAAGAAACCTGTTCAGTTCAAGTTTAAGTAAACTGAGGTCACTTTTATTAATAGTTAAAGAGAAAGTTGATTATCCAGCAGGTGTTTTGTCACTAGCAACAGAAGCTCTACAATTGTCTGAGTTTTCTTTCATTCTCTTTGGAGAAAAGACATATTATAGATGTAAAGTCTTCAAGTTATTAAGAGAGGAGTTCTTTCTCAATCTAAAATGAACATATACTGTATTCAATCTGATCTTGCTGTTTTACAAGTCCTATGCATTTGTCCAGTGCATGAGAATTATACATCACTGAAAACAAATATAAATGCATTTTAAAAACGTGTTGCTTTCATGTCTTGGCTACTGTAAATAGTGCTGCATATACACACTACTATATATAAAACAGATAACCAATAAGGATCTACTGTATAGCACAGGGAACTATACTTAATATTTTGTAATAACCTATAAGGGAAAAGGACCTGAAAATGAATATATATATATATATATAATATATATATACATATATATACATATATATACGTGTATATATATATATATATATATATATATATAACGGAACCACTTTGCTATACACCTAAAACTAATACAACATTGTAAATCATCTACATTTCAATTAAAAACAAAAAAAAACTTGTTACAAGTGTTGCATATGAACCTTGGACTTGGACTTCTGGATGTGGAGGAAACACTATTTCAAAGAAACACTGTTGCTCTCCACTAATAACCTTTATTTTGTACTACTTTAGTCAGTTAAAGAGGAAAAGACATACCAAATCTTGAAAGAACTGCCCCGAGTGAGATCCTGATGTATCAACTGGTCTAGAGGGTGTTAATGGAGAAATGGGAAAAGAAATTAAAGGCCATGCTCATTTGTCTACTGTCCAATAAGCATCCAATCTCCTGAATGAGTATTTTACATTTTACAATGCACTGTGGAGCAGAATTCTGACTACAAAACAGAGAATATCAGTGTCCATGTGCTGCTTTTTCTGTGAGGGCAGTATGCTTAGCATTTTGTATAGATTATCACCTCAGTAATTTACTTCAAAAAAATATTTCTAATGTGATACTTAGTGGCCTGAAACTTCCACTTAGAGCTTTGGACTTCCCTGACCTATTATATCAACCCTCTCACACTGATTCCTGTGGTCATATTTCCATTCCCCATTAATTATTCCTTAATGCTCTATAATTTGTAAAACCTGTACAAGGACCTATTATCTGATCCTCATAAT
The DNA here is from genome assembly GCF_964374135.1 of Grampus griseus. NCBI lineage: Eukaryota > Metazoa > Chordata > Mammalia > Artiodactyla > Delphinidae > Grampus > Grampus griseus. The sequence goes on from NC_139001.1 coordinate 107,885,749, forward strand.
AACCCTGTGAGTTAAGCAAGGCCCCATTTAACAACTGAGGAAATTGAGGCTCCCTTAGATGAGATGGCATGACCAAGAGTGTGTGATTAGTCCAGAGCTGGGGCAAGAGCCCATGACTCAAACTTCCAGCCTGGGGTTTCCCACTTTTTGCTCCAGTGCTTCTTAACCCCTTGCCTGGTATAATATCCATGCCCCATTTCTCCATGAAACCTGACATATTTGCTCTGTCATTCTATTTATTCTGTACATATGATACAAATCTTATTAGTCCAACCAAACTCTACACTAGTAGTGCTTTCCTTTCTGCCCTGCACAAATCAGATAACAAAGTAGATTTATAAGTAAGATTTCTCGACCCTATGAGTGAAATGAAATCTGACACCAAGGAAGTATCCTGTTCAGTGGTTTCATCTTCCATCTCTGCTGTCTCCATTTGCTGCATTTCCCCCTTTTCCCTTCAGTAACTTAGGAGAGAGATGTTCCACAGCAAAGAAAGAAAAATCTATCAAAATCTATCAAAAATCTATCAAAATGATAGATCAAAAATCTATCAAAACTATTTTCAGTGAAATCCCCCCAATCAAATAAAACTTTAGATTCAGGATATCTCTTGGACCCATAGAGATTCCAAATATTATGACCCATTGGACCAGGTCATATGAAATCACTGTTGCTCAAGCATGGAAACTTGCTGATTTTCTCATCATGATTTTCGATACAAAGTATGACTATAATCCACCCAGTGGTGGGCAAACTGTGTAATTGGTCTTATCACCACATCCCGGATCCCCTTTGCAGAGTGGATGTACCCATCCCTTGGCTGTTGCAATATCTATTGCTGACAGCTCACAAATGCACAACCTTCCGTAGCAGTTCTGCCTGGCCCAGGGGACGCTACAGCAGGTGACTGGCTGTTGGAGGAATACCAGGACCCCACCCTATGTTCCTACTGGGAACACCTCTATAAGACTGGCTCCAGAGCTTCCTGCAGGATGTTCCGAGGCCTCAGCTGCAGTGTCATCATGATTCAGCTTCTCCCTGTTTTCCCCCTTTCCTTACGAGTGTATCTCCCAAGAGTTTTCCCCAGTAAATATTCTGCAGGCACTGCCTGGTCTCAGAGTTTGTTTCCAGGGAAACCAATCTAAGACACCACATAAAATAGTGTCAGAGTAATAAAAAACAGTACGGCTATAATGATTTGAATAATAATCAAAAAAATTTTAAACTTCATTACAGTTGTTATTTTATTACTTAGTCTCACTTTCTTAGAAACTCTGTGTGTATATGGGAGGTGGGAATGGGCTCATAGTTAGATCCACGATCACTTTCTGGTCTAATTCAGGGATGATGAGCTTAGTTGCCAAGAGGAAATATTATTTTCATCTTTTTGTTTCCACTAAAGATGTCAATAGTACTCAAGTATATATAATAATTTAAGTGAGCTAATAGCACCACTGGTAACATCTAAGACTCACAGTCTTCCTAAATGAGTCTGCCTACTTGATTATCTTGAGGAGTCCTTTTGGGATTATCAGTCATGAATCACTCAGCTGACACTGTCAATGCCTCCTGTAATCTTCAGACTTGGATTTTAGAGTGCGAAAACATGAATGCTAGCTAAATATTAGTTTTACTCTACTTATTCCATCATGGGAGATTTTATTTTTCTGAGAAAACATGAGTACTTTTTTTTCCCTTTACTTTTACTGTTCTAACTGTATGGCCCCTTTGCTCTGAGATTACAAACAGAAGACAAATCTGAGAAAAGAACTAGTGTTTATTTAGCTTGTACTCTCCATGTTCCAAAATATGAGGTGGTGAAGGGTACCACCTGGACTGAAAGCCATGCTAATTTCCTGATGTCAGGGGGCTTCTGGAGAACCACCCACCTGCCTCACCCCCAGGCACACATCTTCAGCACCTCTGGCCCTGACTCTGGTAATATCTTGTTCGCCCCAGTTCACTCTCTGCTTCCAGTCCTCTGCACATGCTCTTCTGGATGCCTAGGAAGCCCTTCCCCTTATTTCTTTGTGGGATGAATAGAAGTATGGAATAGAAGTTATGATTACAAATATCATTGAATGTGTCATGAATATAGTGACTATTACAAAAGAACTCAGCTTTCTTCCCTTTGTATGACAGCATGACAACTTTCTATTTATAAAATAAAGAACACCTTAAGAGTTACATAAATAGAGAAAAGAAAGAACCCCTTTCATTAATCCTATAATCCAAGCTCTCATAGATAGTGTTTACTGATAATTGTGTATCTGTCCATTTGCCTGGCTTCCTTCAAAACAGAATGAGTAGGTGTCACCTACTAGATTTCCTAGAGTAGATTTCCCCAGAGTAAATTTCATGTTCCTCTGGGTTCACATTTTTAGCTGTGCATACTTCTGTCTCATCCTATACCACAGTATACTGAAAGCGTTGTTTTCCAGAATATTGACAGTGAAAAATCAAGGCTGAGACCATGCATTATTCATTTTTATGTCACATGAATGGAGTGAAGCTCTAGGGTTACAGTAGATGCTTAATAAATGCGAGTTGAATTGAACTGAGTTAATGTGGAAAGTTTTATTCCTTTTATTCTGTGCAATTTAAATTAAGGGGATTTGGGTAAAAATCTCCTGGAAAATGTTACCAAAGTCTTTGTGAATTTACTTCTCCATAAGTGATATCCAAGTCCTGCTCAGCCCTGTTGGTCATACTGTTATCAAAGAAGAGGTGCAAGAGGAAGAGACATGAGAATTAGGGCAACAATTCGGAGAAGTTGAATGATTAAATTAAAAATAAAAGTTTAGGGCTTCCCTGGTGGTGCAGTGGTTGAGAGTCCACCTGCTGATGCAAGGGACACGGGTTCGTTCCCCGGTCTGGGAAGATCCCACATGCCGTGGAGCAGCTGGGCCCGTGAGCCATGGCCGCTGAGCTTGCGTGTCTGGAGCCTGTGCTCCGCAACGGGAGAGGCCACAACAGTGAGAGGCCCGCATACTGCAAAAAAAATAAATAAATAATAAATAAATAAAATAAAATAAATGAAAGTTTACATAGGAGATGCAGGACATTGGATCCCTGGGGAACAATCAATTTTATCTTCAAACATCCTGTTTTCATTAGTAACAGCTAAGCTCAAACAGCCTCCCCAGGTCCACTTTACCTCCATGATCAAATCTTTACACCTATACTGTCTGTTCAAAGCTTTCACCTGCTTTTCCAAACTACTGACCCTTCTTTTGCAGCCCCCAAGCTGTCATGGTCTTGCACACCTCCTTCTTAACTCATGCTTTCCCTATTGCTTGGAATGTCCTTTCCATTTGAGGATCAAACTCTTCCTCCAGGAACCAAATCAAATTCTACTTCCTTTGAGAGAGCTGATGTTCTGACATTCTAGAAACTACTACACATTCTGCTAATGATTAATGTTGATTTTTTTCACTACTAATAACATTTCTTGTGTATCTAGTTGTCTCTTGGTACATCTGTCAATCTTATTTCCCACTTGATTGTAAATCCCTTGAGGGCAAGAGCATTTCTGGTTCTGCTGCATACACCACAGCACAGTGCCTTGGAGTCTAGTGTGTATTCAACACAAATTCCCTGCTTGGTTGACTGACTTCCCTGCAGCATTCATTTCAAGTTAGTTTATTTCCAAATTGGCCTCATTTTGCTTGTTCTTCCTTTCCTTCTCAACCTTGATGTTCAGGTTCCCCAGGGCCCAGTCCATGCTTGGTTCTTTTCTTTTCTCTATTTATAGAAACCTTCTTTGTGATTTCATCCCATCTCATGGTTTAAATGCCATGAAAATTCCAATTTCTCTCAACTTTGTAATTCTACCTCAGCCCTCTCTTTTGGCATCTAGAATCATATTTCCCACTGTTTTATTAACATTCCACATGGATACTTGATAGGCGTTTCAAACTTAGTATGTCCACAGTTGAATTCTTGATCCTCTTCTTTCTTGTGTGGAAATGGGCCTTCCCATTTCAGTAAATGCTGAATCCACCCCTTCAGTTGCTCAGGGCAAAATCTCTTGAGTCATCCTCTGCTCCTCTCTTTATCTCTCACCCCACATTAAGGTATCCTATTGACTCTATGTCCAAATATCCAAAATCAAACCCTCTGTACCATTTCTCTTATTGCTGCCTGAATTTGAGCCTTTAGCATCTCTCATCTAGATTCAGCTATTGTCTCTTACGAGTCTTTCTATCCTTGGGTACTTACAGTCTATTCCCAACACAGCATCCTTTAAAAGTCCAAGATAAATCATTCTACCTTTAATTTTGAAATTCTACAATGGTTCCCCATTTCCCTAACCATCAAAGCCAAACCCTTAAAAAGGACAACGCCTTATACAGCCTATCCTCCTTGACTCTACCCCCACCACACACATATTTAGTGCCTCTCCAATATCAACTTTCCCTTACTTTTACTCTACTCCAGACCCTTCAGTTTTCTTGCTTCCTAAAAATATGCCTCATACGCTTTGCATTTGTTGTCAGCTCTACTTGGAAAGATTGTCTTCCAGATATCATTATCCCTAACTTTGTGTCTCTAAAGTGTTTGTTTTAATGCTACCAATTCAATGAGCCATTCTTGACCAATCTATTTAAAAGTATAACCACACGGTAGGCATTTTCCCCACCTACTCAGGCCCGGGAAGCATGCTGGGCTCCAGAGCCTGGTCCTCCATTCTCCAGGGCAACCTCTGGCCACTTGGGTCCTAGAGGCATGGGAGGGAGGGAGGAGGGGGGAAAAGGAGGAGAAGCAGAGGGGGAGGAAGGGACTCTCTAGGACTGGAGGATCAGGGAAGGCAGAGAGAGGATTTCCCCCACCCATTCTGTTAGGATTCTTTTGGGATTCTGGGTGTGGTCCCCTGCCTTCCAGGGCCTCTCTGGCCGTGTGTGTCCTAGGGGCACAGAAGGGGGGGAAGAAGAAGAGAGGACAATGGGGAAGGACCCTCTGGAATTGAAGGATGGGGGAATGCTCCTAGAGTTTCCCCTGCCCACTCAGATGCAGGGAGCCTGCTGGGGTCCCAAACTTGGTCATCTGCTCTACAAGGCTAGAGGCACTTCTGGGCCACTCCAAAGATTTTCTTCAATTCTTTTCATTCTTTTATCTTTATTCTGCTCCTCGGCAGTTATTTCCTCCATTCTGGGGAAATCATTGAGCCTAAGGTCTGCCCCACCTCATGCCCCCAGGGACTTTTCCAGCCCTGTGAGTCCTAAACATAGGCCAAGCCTACCACCTAAACCCCACTCCTGCCTAAGCCCTGCCCCCCACAGCCAAGGCCTTTTCCAGCTTTTTTTCTTTCTCCTCTTATTTGCTTTTGTGGTTATGTTTTACCTTCTGGTTGTTGTTTCATCTATATTTTTATTTTTTTTAAATTTTGCTAACATACGTGTTAGTTTCTAATCTTATTGTAATTTTTACTCTTTGTAACTCTTCTGCTTTTTTTTTCCTCTTTTTTTTTTTTGCCATCCTGTGAGGCTTGCAGTTTTTGGTTCACAAGCAGGGGGTCAAGCCTGAGCTCCTGTGGTGGGAGCTCCAAGTCTGAACCACTGGGCTAGCAGAAAACCTCAGACTTCAGGGAATACTCATCAGAGTGGGGTCTCCCAGAGGTCTTCATCTCAGCAACAAGACCCAGCTCTGCCCAGCAGCCTACAAACTCCAGTGCTGAAGCTTCAGGCCAAACAACCAGTAAGATATGAGCACAATACTACCTATCAAAAAAAAAAAAAAAAACAGATGACAAAAAAATATGTCACAGATAAAAGAGTGGGGTTAAAACCTCCAAGACCAAATAAATGAAGAGAAAATAGGCAAGTTACCTGAAAAAGAATTCAGAGTAATGACAGTAAAGATGATCCAGAATCTTGGAAATAGAATGGAGGCACAGATCAAGAATATACAAGAAATGTTTAACAGACATCTAGGAAAATGTTTAACAAATATCTAACAAATGTTTAACAAATAACTAAAGAACAAACAAACAGAGATGAACAACACAATAACTGTAATGAAAAATACACTAGAAGGAATCAATAACAGAATAACTGAGGCAGAAAAGTGAATAAGTGAGCTGGAAGACTGAGTGGTGGAAATAACTTCCAAGTAGCAGAATAAAGAAAAAAGAATGAAAAAAATTGAGAACTGTCTCAGAGACCTCTGGAACAACAACAAATATACCAATATTTGAATTATAGCAGTCCCAGAAGAAGAAAAAAAGAAAGGTTCTGAGAAAATATTCAAATAAATTATAGTGGAAAACTTCTCTAACATGGGAAAGGAAAGAGTCACCCAAGTCCAAGAAGTGCAGAGAGTACCACACAGGATAAACTCTAGGAGAAACACACTGAGACACATATTAATCAAACTAACAAAAATTAAATTCAAAGAAAAAATATTAAAAGCAGCAAGGGAAAAGCAACAAATAACATACAAGGGAATCACCATAAGCCTATCTATCAGCTGATTTTTCAGCAGAAACTCTTCGGTCCAGAAGGGAGTGGCAAGATATACTTAAAGTGATGAAAGAGCAAAACCTACAACCAATATTACTCTACCCAGCAAGAATCTCATTCAGATTTGACAGAAAAATTAAAACCTTTACAAACAAGCAAAAGCTAAGAGAATTTGGCATCCCCAAACCAGCTTTACAACAAATGCTAAAGGAAATTTTCTAGGCAGGAAACACAAGAGAAGAAAAAGACACAAAACAAACCCAAAACAATTAAGAAAATGGTAATCAGAGCATACATATTGATAATAACCTTAAATGTAAATTGATTAAGTGCTCTAACCAAAAGACACAATGGATGAATGGATACAAAAAAACAAAACAAAACAAAACATATACATGCTGCCTACAAGGGACTGAGTTCAGACCTAGGGACACATACAAACTGAAAGTGAAATGATGGAAAAAGATATTCCATGCAAACAGAAATCAAAAGAAAGCTGGAGTAGCAATACTCATTTCAGATAAAATAGACTTTAAAACAGACTATTACAAAAGATAAATAAGGGCAGTACATAATGATCAAGGGATCAATCCAAGAAGATGATATAACAAATATAAATATTTATGCACTCAACATAGGAGCACCTTAATATATAAGGCAAAGGCTAACAACCATAGAAGGGGAAATCAACAGTAATGTGATAATAGTAGGGAACTTTAACACACCACTTACACCAATGGACGTATCATCCAAACAGAAAATAAAGAGACACAAGCTTTAAATGACACAAGAGACCACATCAATTTAATTGATTTTTATAGGATAAACCACCCAAAAGTGGCAGAATACAATTTCTTCTCAAGTGGACACAGAATATTCTCTGTGATAGATGACATCTTGGGTCACAAATCAAGTCTCAGATAATTTAAGAAAATTGAAATCATATCAAGCATCTTTCCTGACCACAATATTATGAGATTAGAAATCAATTACAGGAAAAAAAACTGTAAAAAAACACAAATATATGGAGGCTAAACAGTGCAGTAATAAATAACCAAGAGATCAATGAAGAAAACAAAGAAGAAATTTAAAAATACATAGAAACAAAGGGCAATGAAAACATGACGACCCAAAATCTATGGGATACAGCAAAAGCAGTTCTAGGATGGAAGTTTACAGCAATTCATTCTCACCTCAAGAAACAAGAAAAACGTCTAATAAACAATCTAACCTTACACCTAAAGCAACTAGAGAAAGAAGAACAAAGAAAACCCAAAGTCAGTAGAAGGAAAGAAATCATAAAAATCAGAGAAGAAATAAATGAAATAGAAATGAAGAAAACAACAGCAAATATCAATAAAACTAAAAGTTGGTTCTTTGAGAAGATGAAAATTGATAAACCTTTAGCTGGACTCATCAAGAAAAAAAGGGAGAAGATGCAAATCAATAAAGTTAGAAATGAAAAAGGAGAAATCATTACTGACACCACAGAAATACAGAGGATTATAAGAGACTACTACAAAGAACTATATGCCAATAAAATGTACAACCATGAAGAAATGGACAATTCCTGGAAATATACAATTTTCCATGACTAAACCAAGAAGAATTAGAAAATCTAAACAGACCTATCCCAAATAATGAAACAGAAACTGTAATTTAAAATCTTCCAAAAAAAAAGTTCAGGACCAGATGGCTTCACAGGTGAATTCTATCAAACATTAGAGAAGAGCTAAGACCTGTCCCCAAACTCTTCCAAAAACATTGCAGAGGGAGGAACACTCCCAAATTTGTTCTACAAGGTCACCATCATCCTGATACCAAAGCTAGACAAAGATACCACAAAAACAGAAAATCACAGACCAATATCACTGATGAACATAGAAGCAAAAATCCACAACAAAATACTAGCAAACAGAATCCAACAGCAGATTAAAAGGATCATACACCATGATCAAGTGGGATTTGTCCCAGGAATGCAAGGATTCTTCAATATATGCAAATCAATCAAGGTGATACACCATATTAACAAATTAAGGAATAAAAACCATCTAATCATCTCAATAGATGCAGAAAAAGCTTTTGACAAAATTCAACATCGATTTATGATAAAAAACTCTCCAGAAAATGGGCATAGAGGGAATCTTTCTCAACATAATAAAGACCATATATGACAAACCCACAGCCAACATCATTCTCAATGGTGAAAAACTGAAAGCATTTCCTCTAAGATCAGGAACAAGACAAGGTTGCCCACTCTCACCACTCTTATTCAACATAGTTTTGGAAGTCCTAGACACAGAAATCAGAGAAGAAAAAGAACTAAAAGGAATACAAATGGAAAAGAAGAAGTAAAACTGTCACTGTTTGCAGATGACATGATACTGCTATACATAGAAAATCCTAAAGATGCCACCAGAATACTACTAGAGCTAATCAATGAATTTGGTAAAGTTGCAGGATACAAAATTAATGCACAGAAATCTCTTGCAGTCCTATACACTAACAATGAAAAATCAGAAAGAAAAATTAAGGAACTAATCCCATTTACCACTGCAACAAAAAGAATAAAATACCTAGGAATAAACCTAACTAAGGAGGCAAAAGACTGGTACTCAGAAAACTATAAAACACTGATGGAAGAATTCAGAGATGACATAAACAGATGGAAAATATATCATGTTCTTGGATTGGTAGAATCAACATTGTGAAAATGACTATACAACTCAAAGCAATCGCAGATTCAATGAAATCCCTATCAAACTACCAATGGCATTCTTCACAGAATTAGAAAAAAAAAATATGATTTGTATGGAAACACAAAAGACCCCAAATAGTGAAAGCAACCTGGAGAAACAAAAAATGAGCTGGAAGTATCAGACCCCCTGACTTCAGACTATACTACAAAGCTACAGTAAGCAAGACAGTATGGTACTGGCACGAAAACAGAAATATAGATCAATGGAACAGGATAGAAAGCCCAGAGATAAACCCACGCACATATGGTCACCTAATTTATGACTGTGGAGGCAAGAACATACAATGGAGAAAAGACAGCCTCTTCAATAAGTGGTGCTGGGAAAACTGGACAGCTACATGTAAAAGAATGAAATTAGAACACTCTCTAACACCATACACAAAAATAAACTAGAGGATTAAATATCTAAATGTAAGACCAGACACTATAAAACTCTTAGAGGAAAACATAGGAAAAACACTCTTTAACATAAACCATATCAATATCTTTTTTGATCCTCTCCTAGAGTAATGAAAATGAAAACAAAAATAAAGAAATGGGACCTAAAATACATAAAAGCTTTTGCACAGTAAAGGAAACCATAAACAAGATGAAAAGACCACCTCAGAATGGGAGAAAATCTTTGCAAATGAAGCAATGGAAAAGGGATTAATGTCCAAAATATACAAGCAGCTCAATATCAAAAAAACAAACATCCTAGTCAAAAAATGGGCAGAAGACCTAAATAGACATCTCTCCAAGGAGGACATACAGATGGACAAGGGGCACATGAAAGGATGCTCAACATCATTAATTATTAGAGAAATGCAAGTCAAAACTATAATGAGGTATCATCTCACACTGGTCAGAATGGCCATCATCAAAAAATCTACAAACAATAAATTCTGGAGTAGGTATGGAGAAACGGGAACCCTCTTACACTGTTGGTGGGAATGTAAATTGATACAGCCACTATGGAGAATAGTATGGAGGTTATTTAAAAAAAACAAAAAATTGAATTACCACATGACCCAGCAATCCCAGTACTGGACATATAACCTGAGAAAACCATAATTCAAAAGGACACATGTACCCCAATATTCATTGCAGCACTATTTACAATAACCATGATGAGGAAACAACCTAAATGTCCAATGACAGATGAATGGATAAAGAAGAGGTGGTATATATACACAATGGAATATTACTCAGTGATATAAAGGAACAAAACTGGGTCATTTGTAGAGATGTGGATGGACCTAGAGTCTGTCATACAGAGTGAAGTAAGCCAGAAAGAGGAACACAAATATCGTATATTAATGCGTATATGTGGAATCTAGAGAAATGGTACAGATGAACCTATTTGCAGAGCAGGAATAGAGACATAGTCATAGAGAATGGACATGTGAATATGCGAGGGAAGGGGAGATGGGATGCACTGGGAGATTAGGTGTGACATAAATGCACTACCATGTGTAAAATATTTAGCTAGTGGGAACCTGCTGTATAGCACAGGGAGCTCAGCTTGGTGCTCTGTCATGAACTAGATGGGTGGGATGGGGGAGTGGAAAGGAGGTCCAAAAGGGGGGGATATATGTATACATATAGCTGACTCACTTCATTGTATAGTAGAAACTAACACAACATTGTAAAGCAATTATACTCCAATTAAAAAAAAAAGTACAATCGATCCCCACTCCCCACATCTAACACTCTCAGACACCTTTACGTTTCTCTCTTTTCTCGCTTCATAACATGTATCACCCTCTAACATACTAACCAATTCCCCAATTTTTTTTTTTTTATTTTGTGTTAATCTTTCGACTACTAGACTGAAAACTTCACAAGGTCAGGGAACATTGATATTTTGGTCACTGATATAGCCTAAGAACCTAAAACCGTGCCTGAAAAATAGTACTTTCTTAGAAATATTGCTGAATGAATGGAATTTTAAAACAAAGTGTATGATCTTTCTGTCTCTTACCATTTCTCTTTAGTGTGTTCCTGTTACTACCGAAATAGGAATTAGTTTGATTCTGTTCAAGTGAGTTCAATAAACGTGTAGTTTATTGGCCCTCCTTCCAAGGAGCTTTACCGGAACTCTCCCAGTATGAGAGAGACATGCAAATAAGAAACATATACATTTTTGTTTATTTTTCTTGTTTGATTGCTGTGGTTAGAACTTCCAATATTATGTTGAATAGAAATGGTGAGAGTGAGCATTCTTGTCTTGTTCCTGATTTTGGAAGGAAGGCTTTCCGTTTTTTCACTGTGATATATGGAATGGAATGGTACTCAGCCATAAAAAAGAATGAAATAATGTCATTTTCAGCAACGTAGCTGGACCTAGAGATTATCATACTAAGTGAAGTAAGTCAGACAGAGAAAGACAAATATCATAGGATATAACTTATATGTGAAATCTAAAATAACATTACAAATGAACGTATTTAGAAAACAGAAACAGACTCACAGACATAGAAAACAAATTTGTGGTAACCAAAGGAGATGAGGGATAAATTAGGAGTTTGGGATTAACATATACACATATATAAAATAGATACACACTACTACGTATATAAAATAGATAAAAAGAAAGGTCCTACTGTATAGCACAGGGAACTATATTCGATATCTTTTAATGACCTATAACGGAAAGAATCTGAAAAAGTATATATATATATATATATATATATATATATATACACACACACACACACACACACACATATATCTGAATTACTTTGCTGTACACCTGAAACTAACACATTATAAATCAACTATACTTCAATAAAAATTACATTTAAAAACATAGAAGGAAAAATGCTAAAAATAGATATAAACAGAGAAAATGATGCTTAGTCCAAACGATGATGACTGACTGGAGATCCTGTCAAAGTGAAGAATACAAATAAGAATAATCCAATTTTGACAGTGGAGAAAAGAGAGAGGGTATTTCTAGGGGAGGGGCTGGCCTGACTGCTGACCCCACGTGAAGAGTGTCTAGTACACGATTAGCACAGGGATTATGTGGAGGTTTTAGTTGGAAATGAAACAGAGTGGGTCTGATAAAAAAGGTTCTCTATTCCTTTGCTAAGGCATTTGAGACCTGACTGTAGGCAGTCAGGGAAAACTGGGTGTTTTCAATATTAGGGGTGAAAACAGATGTCTTCCATTCAGTGAAGTGTGGGATTTGAGCTCAGGAACCCAACCCAGGAGTGAAGGTGGCTCAGGGCAGCCTCACATGGCTCTAACAAGTTTGTCCAGTTAAATTGCATTTATGTCCCTTGACGTTATTTCCTTCATTGGGATCTGAGAATAAGCCATGCTTGTGCAGTCTTAATATAAACTGCAGCCTTAAGTTTGTTAATTAAAGAAATAGATTTTTTATGAGAACACATGAAGCCATTATCACATATAAGCACTGTATCAAGTGGGTCAGAGGTATTTTAGATTTTTTTTTCCTACCTCACAGTTGCCTGCTAATTACGTTTTATCTTGATTACAAACAACTATCCCTCAGCCCCAAGGAATGTTTCCAATTAAGCATCACATAATGCCAATTTAAAAACTGAGAGGCCAGTCCAGATACCCTTTGACTAGAGCTGTCTTTCCTTCACTGCCACAGGGATACCAGAGTTTGAGAGGAACTTCTGTATCCTTGAAGCCCCAGGCAGAAAGAAAAAATAGTGTTGAAAAGGCAGGAGATTTGGTCAGCTGCCAACCTCCATGAAAATAAACTGTGCAAAAGAGTTGTGGGCTGTAGAAACTTAAACGGGCAGAGTCAACGTGAGCTTAGGTTGATTTATTCCCATTGAAGATGGAGTGCTGCTCAGTCTGTGATGTGGAACGCTGAGGAACACACACCAAGTCTCCCATTACTGCCTCCTTTGGAGGCCAAGCTTGTAGTGAAACAACCAGAAAATCCATGTCCTTAGGAACAGAGCTTAGTACATAGTATGTAGGCGGGTTTCTTATTTTTTGGCATTGTGTTTTATCCTACTATCTTCATGATTGCCTTTGAAATCATCCTAAGGCGAGTCATTCACTGCCAAATTGCTTTGCGCTCCTCAGGATAGATCTCACTTTTCAGCTCTCATAGAAGGGGAAAGGGAGTTTTATAATTCTTAGGCAAATAAAGAAGGCAAGGAAATCAGACTCTGTGACACTCTCACACACATTTTAATGACATAAGAGCAAGTATTAGACACATCTTGGGAAGACAGAGAAAGGAAAGTGTGAAACGTGATGTGAGGCCTGTTTGGAGTGAAAGCCAGTCTCATGGGGTATTGGATTGTGGAGTCAGAGAGGGTGACTTATAAGTATAGGAGCTACAGATGGTAACTTAATTCCCTTCCTAATTTCCGGCCTGATGACCTGTGTCCCTAATGAGTCACCAGCATTGGTTATTGTATAGTCAGGCCACTCAGGATGGCTGTTCTCTTGCTCTCTGTACATCACCTGCCCAACCAGTGCCTGCTTCACCTACACATACTCACCTGACTGACCTTCCTATATACTTGTCCCAGGCGCCAGCTGGTGACTGTTCTTATCAAAGGGGCGGGAAGGGGCATGTCCCTCTGCTGGTTTCCCTGGTGACTGATGAGCCAACCTGACGTCAAGTCCCTCTATAACTGGCCATCACCCATTTCCCTGGGAGCAAAGACTGCTGCCATGTCCTGCCCGCTGTTTGCTGCACACAGTGTGGTGTTGATCCAGGATCTTGCTTCAGTTGTGTAAGATCCACTCCCCTGCCACTGATCTATTAAACCACTGATGTCTCTGTTGCTGACTCTGGGCTCGTTCTTCAGTCTTAAAGCTGTGTAAATGCAGGCCTTGTAGGCCTGTGGGGTGCAGCCCAACTGTTATGTTTATAGTAGTGTCCAAGGTAGAAATTGGAAGACCTCCATCTCATTCCTTTTTTCTTCTCATTCTATACCCTCTCTTTAGATGGTTTTACTCTCCCATCTAATCGTGGGCATGTTTAACCACTAACAATAATATCCACCTTCAAAATCCAGTCATGGCTGGAGTTCTCTACTATATTCCAGATTCATAAATCCTATTTTCTACTCTAACATTTCCCTTGGATGTCCAAAAGACACTTCAAAATTACTGTGAACACACACAGCTGGTGAACTCACCACTGACATTCCTTCACCTGACCACCCCCACAGCCTCAATACCAACACTGTCCGATGAAATCTCCTTCTATATCCTTTCCATTCTGCCCCATTGATTTTTCTGGAATGCGTCTTCTTCTCATCACCCTAACCATCACCACACTGGATCAGGCCTCACCTACATAACTGCCAAGGTTCAGCAGTCCTCACTGGCCTCCTCATCTTTACCCCTTTACCCAGCCATCAATCCCTTTATCACTACAGGAGGGATCTTTCAGGAATAGAAATATGGTCACAGCATTCCTGCATTTAAAATAGATCTATAGTTTCTTATTACCAATAGCAATGTCTCCTGTTAGACCTAAAGTTCGTGAATCTCACGCCAGGTCAACTGGGTTAGCAATCATTTCAGAAACCACTCCCCAGCCTGGGGTCACACACCTTGCATAATCTGGTTCCCATCCCACTTGCATAATCTGGTTCCCACCCCACTTCACCTGTCATTACTCCTCTCCATACCTCCAACCATATTAAAATAGTTTTACCTTTCTGAAGATGCTGGGTCATGGGGTCATGTTGTTACTTCTGTAAGGAATGTCTTTATACCTATCTTTGGACAACTGAACTGATTTCCATTGTGCTGAGGCCTCACCCCCTGAAGCTTCTCCGTGAATGCCTTTCTGGTGGCATGGGGCACATAGACTAGTTATGATCTGTATACCATACAGAAAGGGAATTGTGGGAGGACAGGGCTTTACCTAGATTTCCACCCATATATCTCTAGCACCTAGGATGTCTCTTGACACATAGAAGATGTTCAGCAATGTTTATTAAATACACGTCCCCATCAGTACAAGCCTCCCTCTTCTCTTTGTTGTGAATAAACGCAGCAAATCTCACACATATTTCAAATAAGTACATCGTGCAAATGCACCCAAGTTTGGTTCTGTCCCTTTATGTGCTTTTAGCTTCAGCTTCTCTCTTGGCCTTTGGAAAGCCACACAGCCTGATCCCAACATCAGCACCTGTTCTGGCTGGCATCCCTAAGCTTCTACGTGATCAATGACTGTATGATCATATAGGTAACATCATATCTAATTACCATGACAATGTCAGCATTACAAATAGGTATGTGATTCTGATTTATTGTTAATACCTCAATATTTAATTTTAAACAGAGGGAAGCACCATATACATAACTTTAAATGACATCTTATGTGATTTATATGGAGAAACACTATCAGTCAGATGAGTTATTTGTCATTGCTAAAGAAAATAACTCAACCATTAATAATTATGGTAAAAGCTGTTAGATTTATGTACTAGAGTCATTATTAAGAACTTTGAAATAGTTACAGATGAGGAGAAGATTGACAGTTAAATCTATTAAAACTACCAATCTATTAAAACCACTGAAATTTTATGCTAACCAGATAACTTTAGGGGAAAAAAATGTCCTTTTTGAGCTAATAAATAAAAGCCTTCTGTAAAATAAAAAAAATATATATAAGATGGAAAATAAGAAGTATGTAATCTTATAATTTAACATGTGTAGAGTTGAATGGTGATTAGATTCCAAAACTTTCACCACAATAATGACGAAGAATTACATATATTTTGATTACAGTTGTTTGATTCCATGTAATGAGGACTCAAACAGTTAAAAAAAGCTGTTTGAGAATTTTAATCATGAACAAAATATCAACTGTGCCACCTTGAAATTTCAGTACTTGTAAAGGCTCCAAGCTCATTTATAACAATATTTATGATAAATTGTACTTGTATATTTGAGTCTAAATATTTCAATGAAGTTTGATAAAATGATTATTAAAATACTGCCAACTACTATTAATAAAGTTAAAGACTTTTTTGGGTTTTCTCAAGGTATAAATACCAGGTAGACTATTTTTATAGAAAACATGTTAGTAAAATAATGTTTTTATTTAATGATAATATACTGTGCACAAAAGACAGTGATTTATTCATTGTGCTACTTTTTTCTAATCAGATATTTGGGAGAGAAACAATGAAAAACTTTTTTAAAAAACTGTGGAACAGATTAATGATTATTCTTTTGGTCTACTTGCTTGATGAAACATTCCGGGATCTCAAGCAGCTAGCAACATAACTATTTGAAGAAATGTTTTAGAATGACATATTGAGAGGTAGATGCTATACGATGATACGGACAATGGAAAAGAGCTCTAAGTAATTTAGGAATTCCAAGGGTACATCATCTTCATGGCATTTTTCGTAGTGTGATTAGCATGACTAATATCAAAGAAATACTGGCCATAAGCAAAATATATGTATTTTGGTCAGTATATGTGTATATATGCATATGTATATATATATATGGTCATTTTTATCATTCTCTTTTAGTCAGAGACAAGCTAAAAGATTTTTGACCTTCCCCATCATATAGAAAATGTTTAACCAATGTGGAGTGTTGATTATTCCATTTTAAAAGGCTGGTTAAACAAAAGTAAACCTTAATATTGTACTGTGCATATAACAGTAATACCGGGCTTGCAGAGAAAGAAGTTCAGTTGCTGGAACCTGCTGAATAAGTAATCAAATTGCTGTGCTTCAAGAGTGCAAGTATTTTTTACACAAGGTGTTTTGTAAAGATGTACAAATCATTCCACTCCAGGAAAGAGGCTGAAATTGGTGTCATGTAAGGAAAGCTGAGATGCAGATGGAAATTCAGAGGCAGTATTTTGTGTGCCAATTGCAATTGCTTCATCCTCATTTCTAGATGCAAGTATTAAGGACAAATTTGTTTCAAGTCATTGTGAAGCAGCAATTGCATACACAAATATTATAAATCGCACAATGTTAGAGTACCAGGCTTAACTCTGCTTCTGTAAATATTCTGACACCAATTATTTTCAAGCAGTGCACAAAAATTCTATGTGTGGCTTAATTTTAATGAAATTGAATGTGTTCTGAGTGTTTGTATATTTTGGCTTTTTATTTTCAGCTTATATTGAGTTATCAATATTATTGGTCTTGAATTTGGCTGAACATTGACGTAAACACTCAAACATATTGCATTTGACCAAAATATGTATTATTATTTTTTCTCTCTCTCAACAGTTCTCTGATGTATGTAGATGTATCAGTAGAAGTAGGCTAGCTAAGGTATGCTCATTTCAAATCAACTCACCAGCACTGCGTTGACAATTTCCTGACAATACTAGGTTCTCTAAGTGATACAACATAAGGAACCCAATTAACCAAGGGAGCCCTGAGCTATTGTCTTTTTTCAATTTCCTCCCATTCCATTCCATGTATACCTCTCTGCTTCTTCCTCTCCTAAATCATGCTAATATCCTTCAACTTTATCTTGATTTCAATTAAAATTCTATTTTAAAATTTCTGAACTATTAAATATTGCATGGTGATTGCAAATAATTTGGAAATATTATAACTTTTTAAAAGTCATATTTCTATACAGTATAACCCTCAAGTGCTTTGGAGGTGTTAACTTCATATTACTAAACATACAGACCCATAGATTTGTGTTCTGAGTGTTTGTATATTTTGGCTTTTTATTTCCAGCTTATATTGAATTATCAATATTATTCCATGCACTTTAGTATTTCTCAAAGTGCTTCTTATTGTCTGTATGCTATTTCAATATCCACATATGTCACAATTTTTAAAATTATTGCCTAGTTTTGGATATTTGTTTTATTTTTGATTACTTTTCTCAACTAGATAATGCTGTCAATAACTTCTGTTTGCCAAAGACAAACAATAAAACAAACTAGAAGAAACTCATTAATAGAAACTATTTCTAAGTTTTCTCTTAGATTTAAAGTAATGAAAGTGGGATCAAAGGATATCAACTATTCAAGTTACACTTATGGTTATTCTCATTTTATACACCACCAACAGTATATTAGAATGGACAGCTCATTAAGCTTCAACACTTAAAACAAATCATATTTCCTTTTACTATTCCTTTTCTGGTTTTCTTCTGTCTCTGTCTTATGTCTGATAGAAATGAATTTAGACCTTGTAAATTTATCTCACGTTATTTAGGGCTATAGCAGGCAATTGGACTATTATTTAAGGATAAAATATATATCACATGTTATGCAATACTAATCAAGGTTCTCCAGACAAAGAGAGAGAGGGAGAGAAAGAGAGAGAGAGAGGGAATTATTTTAAGGAATTGACCCATGTGATTGCAGAGGCTAGTAAATCCAAATTGGCTGGGTAGATGGGCACACTGGATGGGATGGAGGCAGAATTTCCTCTTCCTCAAAGAATCTCAGTCTTTTTCACTTAATACCTTCAGCTGATTAGACAAGACCCACCCCCATTATAGAACATATTCTGCTTAACTCAGTCTACTGATGTAAATGTTAATTCCAACCACAGCAACATTCTGAGTGGTATTTGATTAAACCTTTGTGTATTATGGCCTAGTCATGTTGACATAAAATTAACCATCATAAGCATTCCAAAAGATCAAACCCAGACCTAGCAAAGAATAAAACAAAACTATCATTAATTCAGTTGAGTTACTAAGAAACATACCCTTGGTATTCCTTTGAGAGAAGAATTTGCAAACTTCGCTATTGAGACATGACAAATATCAGCAACCACTTAAATGATAAAGGTGCTCTATCCTAGAAGTGCCCTTACAGACCAACATGTTCCAATGGGTAATCTGAGGTCTTCATCTAAAGTTTGTCTTAGGAGACCTAATAAAACTGATTGATTATCTGAGGGTCAGGAGTATTAAGGGGGCTCCATGATTTAATAGGGTTCAGGAGACTTAAGAAGGTTGCTTGATTTAATGGGTATGAGGAGACTTCAGGGGACTTATTGGTTTAATGGGGTTCCCATGATTTAAAGGGCCTGACTCAATCACTGGGAGTTACGTGATTTAAGGGGGCTGATTGAATCAATGGGGGTTAGGAGACTTAATAAAGCTGATTGATTGAGGGTCAGGAGAATTAAGGGGGCTCCATGGTCTAATGGGTGTCAGGAGACTTACGAAGGCTAATTGATTTTGTGTGGTTCAGAGACTTAAGAAGCCTGATTGATTTCATGAGGTTCAGAAGAATTAAGAAGGATGATTGATTTAATGGGTGTAAGAAAGAAAAAGTTTGTCTCAAAACTTAATGAAATCAAGAAACATTCTAATGACATATACTGCCATAAGACCCTCGGTCCTTCCTTCTGGGGCACTTTGGGCCAGAAATGTAAACTATTGACTCCAGGATCTTCAGGATAAATAGCGGATTCTCATGTCTACCTCTCGGAGTTCTCATGAACGTTATGTCATGGAAACCAAATAAAGCTTGTACCATACTACCTGGCACAGAGTAGGTATTCAACAATTTGTATTTACCTACCCCCCAGAGTCATCATTCTAAAAACATCTCTCCCTTAAACTTAAGTTAGAAGCAAGCAAGATGATTATTCATTAAAACTTAGCTTAAGTAGGTTCTTGCCTGCTCTCTCTTCACCTTCCTATACTTGAACCAAAAGATTAGAGGAATATATTCCCAAGAAATAGTAAGTAGTCAAAAGGATGAGATGTCTTTATTGTTCCTTACAACAAAAGTGGAACAATCAGGAGGCTAACTAGATATTTTCTATTAAATAAAACATTTATTTTTTTGTAATGCTGCTAATAATTGGCTACTACTTAAGTTGACTTTCTACACATTGATACATAAATATATATATAGAACTGATAAGGGGTGGCGGTGGTAGTGTGATGAATTGGGAGATTAGGATTGACATATATACACCAATATGTATAAAATAGATAACTAATAAGAACCTGCTTATCAAAAATAAATAAATTAAATTAAATTAAAAAAACTGATAAGGGCATATCATAAATACTTCCATTATCACATATCCAAATGGACTCATATGGTAGTTGTATTAAATCTGTCTCTAACTTGGAATATCATCCTAGATACATTCTTCTCATCCTCTGTTAGAGGTAGAAGATCAGTATCAGGAGATCAACTGCCAGTTTAATAACAGTGTATAGGGTAAATGGAAGTTATTGACAAGCAAGACTTTACTTTGAAAAAAGAGTTCAATATTTGAAGAACAAAAGATATGGTTTATTTATACACCCTATATTTACTGAAACATTTTTCTTTTGCCTCGTGAAGCAACTTACACAAGTTGTTGATAAACAGAGAACATTGAGGCTCACCTGATATTGCCCAAATACATCTACTTCAGAATATATTTGATTTTTAAAAATCACTTGCTTGCAGGTTAATGAGGAATAAGAAAATCTTTCATGTCCTATAGGTACTTGGAGCTCAGGTTACTAATCTATTAAATGGCTGCTCTAATATAATATGATTTTGTTAAAGATTAACCAAGAGAAGTACTCATGGAATTTTAGGTTTTCATGATTACATATTACTCTAAAAAATAAAAATCAAATTGTTTGACTTTGGCTGGTGGAGAAAAGAAGAAAAAATTAGTCCTGCTTATCTGTTGGTGGTACTAAATTTTAAAATGGATAGATAAATATTAATAGATAACTAGGTAGATAGCCGAATGCATGCTGTTAGACAAAAAAATAACAAGAAAGCCTACAGGTTATAGAGGTATTATATGTCTGAAATTTGTAACAACTAGTCCAAGAAGTTCCCAGAAAAAGAGAAAGTAGCAAGCAGGCAATAGCAGCATCATAGTCTCGCCCAAGTTAGGAAACAACACAGATTAGACCCTGTAAAGAAAAGCTGGTTAGTCAGGAACCAGGTGTCAAAGAAGCAAAGAAACAGAGGATGCCATTGGTTGGAGAGTAAGATAAGTGTGAAATGACCTAAAGATCTTGAAGATGTGTGTAAATTACAAGACAGGTGTGTGCGTTCTATGTCTGGTCCTGTGCCAACACATAGTAGGTGCTTGTTTTAGATGTCAGCCCTCTTGAGTGCCTCACCTGCTTTCCTGATGGTTGGCCATTTCTCTCCCCGGTCTGTGGTGAATGGCCTTGTGGCCTGTGAGTTTCCACCATCTGAAGACAAAGGCCCTGAGTTTCTGGCTTCTCCCATCAACTCTTGACACAGAATCCCACAATACAAAGGTGAAATGTTGCTTCCTAGTCATTGCCCAAGAAGTCACATGACAACACCCGGGAATGTGTGTATGTGCATGGGTGGTGGACAGTGTAGCCAGGAGACAAGTGGAAGTCAAAGGATAAATTTGCTCTCCAATGTTCCCTCCATTGGATATGCCTTATGTTTGGTTTTCCATACACCAGGCTGGTCTCTTGGTGAAACAATGACCAGCTTCATAAGACAATATTGTGTTTGTTTGTTTTCTATTCTATCTCACTTCATCTACCTTTTTTCCTCATTCTTGCTGGTCTAGGATTGTCCTTTACAGTAATGCCTTAGCACATAAGTTTTGCTTTGAGCTGTGGTTTCTATAGAACATAGACTAACATAATAGTTCTAGAAGTAGGTCTAGAGAGCACATCCTGGGGATGAGAGTTTGGACTTGGATTATCTACTTATCTGAGACATAAGATCCCATTGTTGGTGGTCACCAGAGTAATGATCACCCTAGCATGCAGTAACATCAAAGTTATTAAAGTTTTCACCTGTGGTTAACTGGGAAGAGAGGCAAGGGAAGGGCAGTTCAATGGGAAAACAACTAGCTGTGATTTTTTTTTTTTTTAATTTTTTGCCACACCCTGTGGCATGTGGGATCTTAGTTCCCCAACCAGGTTGAGATTCAGCCATATTTATATGTGTATCAATAATTCTTTCCATTTTATTGCTGAGTAGTATTTTATTGTACAGATATGCTACAATATATTTATCCATTCACATCTCGATGACTGCTTGAGTTATTTCCAGTTTGGGGCTATTATAAATAAAATGTCATGAAAACTTATATACAAGTCATTGTATGGACACATGCTTTCATTTTTCTTGAATAGGAGTCAAGGAATAGAAAGACTGGGTCATAGAGTAGGAGTATGTTTAAACTTTTAAGAAACTGGTGACCTAAATGGGAAGGAAATCCAAAAAAGAAGAGATATATGTAAACATATACCTGATTCATTTTGCTGTACAGTAGAAACTAACACGATCTTATAAAGCAACTATACTCCAATAAAAATTTTTAAAAAATGGAAATCTAGTTTTGAAAGTAGTTGAAGCATTTTTTAAAATTTTCACTAGCAGTCTATGAGAATTCCAGCTTTTCTACATGTTTGCCAAAACTTGGTATAGTCAATTTTTAATTTTAGATATTCTAGTGTGCAATGGTGTATCATTGTTATGATTTGTATTTCCTTAACAATCATGATGTTGAATCTTTTCATGTAGTTATATGATATAAGTATATCTTCTTTGGTGAAAAATCAGTTCAAATCCTTTGTCTATTTGTTTTCTTGGGTTGTTTTCTTACTACTGAGTTCTGAGAGTTTTTCATGTATTCTGGATACAAGTCATTTATTGGATATATGATTTGTAAATATTTTCACTCAGTCTTTTGCTTGTCGTTTTTTTTTTCTGTTTACAGTGTATTTTGAAGAGCAAAATTTCTTTATTTTGATCAAGCCAAATTATATTTTTTTCTTTAATGGACAGTGCTTTATTTGTTGCAACTAAATAACTCTTTACCTAAGCCAAGATTAAAATGTTTACTCCTGTATTTTCTTCTAGAATTATTAGAGTTTTAGGTTTTCCATTAGGACTATGAACTATTTTGAGTTAATTTTGTTATATTAACTCAATATATATATGGTCAAAATTAAGGGTCATATTTTTTTCATGGAGTAGCCAGTTTTCCAACTCTGCAGAAAAGACACTAGCCAATGGAATGTTATTTTTTGTTAACAGTTGATTGTGTAGATATATTTCTGCATCTTCCATTTTGTTCCAGCAATCTATTTTTCTAGCTTGATGCCAATGACACAGTCCTAATTATTATAGCTTTATAATGTGTAGAAGTCAATGTAATTCTTCTAATTTTGTTATTTTTTATTAAATATTTTATGTCCTTTACATTTCTTTAAGAAGTTTGGAATCAGCTTCTCAGTTTTTATATCAAAATTCCTGCTGGGACATGGAATGTTATTATGTTGAAACTATAGATGCACTTGAAGAGGCATGACATCTTAAAAGCATTGAATCTTCCAATTCATAGAAACAGTGTATCTCTCCATTTATCTATGTCTTCTTTACTTTCCCTCAGTACTGTATTTTAACTATCAGTGTACAGTTCTTAAACATACATTATCAGGTTTATTATTATTTCATAGTTTAATGCTACTGTATGGTTTTTACTTCAATTCAATTTCTGTTGTTGTATTTTATAAAAATGCAGTTGTTTTTTGCATGTTTGATGATCTAGATTCCCATATACATGCTAAATTCAGTTATTTATTCTAGCAGTACTTCTTTTGTGTGGATTCCATAGGATTTTTTTACATAAACAATCATGTTGTCTATAAGCAAGAACAGTATTGCATCTTTCTGATTTGAAAGCTTTAATTTATTTTTCTTGTCTTGCAGTAATAGCTGTAATCTCCAGCACTAAGTTAAAGTAGTGAGAGGAGACATTTGTGCATTTTTACTAATACTAGGGAGACAACATTTAATATCTCACCACTAAGTATAATGCCACGCTGCAGATTTTTCACAAAAACCCTTTACCAGGTTGAGGAAATTTTCTTCTATTGACAGTTTGCTGAAATATTTTTATCAGGAATGGATGCTGAATGGTATCAAATAATTTTCCTGAATTTATTGAGATGTTTTGTTAATGTTGTGAATTACAGTAACTTTTTTTTAATGTTAAATCAACCTTGCAGCTCCAGAATAAGCCTCAGTTGGTGATAGTATGTTTTTAAAAACAGTTATATTCAATTAGATGAATTCTGTTAAAAATTTTTGAATGTGTGTTCTTGAATATTTTCAATTTGTGGTTTTGATATTGATATGTAGTTTATTTATTTTTTCCTTATAATGCTTTTGTCTTGTTTTTGTATCAGAGTTATGTTGACCTCATAAAAAGAATTGAGAAGTCCTCCCTATTTATTTTTTGGAAGAGTTTCCATGGACTTACAATTAATTATTCTTTAAAATTTTAGTAGAATTGCATAGTGTAACCATTTGGGCTTGAAGTTTTCTTTGTTGTAAAGGTCTATCTATGCACTCAATTTCTTTAATATATTTGGGAAACTTTAAGCTATCTCTTCCTGAGTAAACTTTAGTAGTTAATGTCTTTCAAAGAATCTGTTCTTTCACATAAATTGTCAAAGGTATTAGCATTAAGATATTCAGAACCCTCAATAAAGTGAGTATAGAGGGAACATATCTTAATATAATGCAGGTCATGTATGACAAGCCTACAGCTAACATCATACTCAACAGTGAAAAGCTGAAATTTTTTTAAGATCAGGAACAAAATAAGGATGCCCATTCTCATCCCATTTATTCAACATAACATCTGAAGGCCTATCCAGAGCAATTAGGCAAGGAAAAGAAATAAAGGCATCTAAATTGGAAAGGAAGAAGTAAAACTGTCTCTATTTGCAGATAGCATAATATGTATAAAACCCTAAAGGCTACACCAAAAATCTGTTAGAACTAATAAATGAATTCAGTAAATTTGCAGGATATAAAATCAATATGCAAAATCAGCTACATTTCTCTACACTAGTAACAAACTATCAGAAAGAGAATTTAAGAAAACAATCCTGTTTACAATCACATCAAAAATAATACAATACTTAGGAATAAACTTAACCAAGTTTAATCAGTGATGTGTAAGATGTGTATGCTGAAAACTATAAGACAGTGATGGAAAAAAATTGAAGAAGACACAAACAAATAGAAAGATATTCAATGATCATGGAATAATTAATATTGTTAAAATGCCCATATTATCCAAAGTAATCTACAGATTCAATGCAATCCCTTATCAAAATGTCAATGGCATTTTTCACAGAAATAGAATAATCTTAAAATTTGTATGGATACACAAAAGACCCCAATTAGCCAATGCAATCTTGAGAAAGAACAACAAAGCTGGAGGCATCACCCTTCCTGATTTCAAAGTATATTACAAAGCTATAGTAATCAAAGTAGTACAGTGCTGGCATAAAAACAGACATATAGATCAATGGAACAGAATAGAAGGCCCAGAAATAATCCCACACATGTATGGTCAAATAATTTATGACAAAGGAGCCAAGAATATACAGTGAGGAAAGGACAGCCTCTTCAATAAACAGTGTTGTGAACACTAGACAGCCACAGGCAAAATAATAAAAATGGACCACTATCTTAAACTATACACTAAAATAAACTCAAAGTGGATTAAAGACTTGAAAGTAAGACCTGAAACCATGACTTCTAGAGAAAAACATAGGCAGTAGTCCCCTTGACAATCAATCTTGGCAATGACTTTTTTGGATGTGTCAGCAAGAGCAAAGGCAACGACAGCAAAAACTAAATAAAGTGGGACTATATCAATCTAGAAAGCTCTGCACATCAAAGGAAACCATCAACAAAATGAACAGGCAGCCTATAGAAAGGGAAAAATATTTGCAAATTATATATCTGATAAAGAGTTAATATCCAAAATATATAAAGAACTCAAAACTCAATAGCAAGAGAACAAAATACATGATTAAAAAGTGGGCAGATGATCTGAACAGATAGTCTTCCAAAGAAGACATACAGATAGAAAACAAGTGCATGAAAAGGTGTTCAACATCACTAATCAGGGAAATGCAAATCAAAACCACAATAACACTTCACACTTGTTAGAATGGATATCGTCAAAAAAGGCAAGAAGTAAGAAGTGTTGCAAGGATGTGAAGAAAAGGGAACTCTTTTGCATTGTTGGTGGGAATGTGAATTGGTGCAGCCACTATAGAAAACAGTATGGAACATCCTCAAAAACTTCTGGGTATTTATCCAAAGGAAATAAAAACACTAACTTGAGAAGATATGAATCCCCATTTTATTTCACTATTATTTACAATAGTCAAAACATGGAAGCAACATAAGCATATATTGATGGATGAATGGATAAAAAAGGTAGTACATACACAATGGAATATAATTCAGCCATAAAAAGAAGGACATCTTGCCGTTTGTGACAACATGGGAAGACCTGAAAGCATTATGTTAAGAGAAAGAAGTCAAACAGAGAAAGACAAGCACTGTATGATCTCACTTATACATGGACTCTAAAATTATAAACAATAATATAGTAGTAATAATAATAAACCAAAATAACTCACAAAAAAACTGAACTCTTAGGTACAGAGGACACGTTGGTGGTTACCAGAGGTAGTGGGTGGGGTGTTGAACCAAATAAGTGAAGGTGGTCAAAAAATTACAAACTTCCAACTGTAAAATAAATAAGTCATAAGGACATAATGTACTATATGGTGACTATAGTTAATAATATTATATTGCATATTTGAAAAGTTGCTAATTGTGTAGGTCTTAAAAGTTCTCATCACAAGAAAAAAAGTGTAATTTGTATGGTAATGGGTGTTAACCAGACTTATTATGGTGATCGTTTCACAATATATACAAATATCGAATCATTACTTTGTACACCTGAAATTAATATAATAGTATATGTCAATTCTATCTCAATAAAAAAGAAGAAAAATGTATTGCAGATCTGACTTATTCCAGGCACTTCTCTCAGTACTGTGGATGTCAAAAATATATTATTCCCATATACCTATGCAAAATCGCTTCTTCAAATTTTTTTTTTTCAAAATATTATTAAACTGGCTGGAATATGGACACTAATATTCTTGCAACTTTTCTGTAAATCTAAAACTATTCTAAAATGTAAGTTTATTAAATGTTAAAAAATACACTCAAAATATTCCCTTATTATCCCTTTTAATATTTTTAGAATTTATAGTGATGTCAACTATATCATTCTTGATGTTGACAATTTGTGTCTTCTCTCTTTTACCTTATCAGTCTGACTAGGGTTAGCAATTGTTTTGACCTTACCAGATAACCAGCTTTTGGTTTCAGCAATTTTCTTTACTATTTTTCTGTCTATTTCATTGATTTCCACTCTGATCTCATATTTATAATTTTTCTTCTTGTTTTGGTTTCACTTTTTCTTCTTTTTCTAGTTTCTTAAAGTAGAAGCTAGGGTCATTGATATGAGACCATTCTTTTTGAACATTGTGTTTATGTGCTAAAAATTTCCTGTTTGGGTAAATTTTGCTTTACTTGTATATCACAAAAATAATGTGATTTGTTTTCATTTTTATTTATTTCAACATACAATTCTAATTTCTATTTTGAATGTAACTATGTTCCATAGATTATTTAGAAGTGTTTTTTTTTTTTTTTGGTTTCTTGGTTTTAATAATTTTCAAATATTTGAGGACTTCCCAGATATCTTTCTAGTTAGCATAATGCCCTCAAGGTCCATCCATGTTGTCACAAATGGAAGAATTTCTTTTTTTCTCATGGCTGAATAATATTCCATTGTAATATATATATCACATGTTTCTTACCCATTCATCCACTGACAAACAGTTTGTTTTCATATCTTGAATATTGTTAATAATGCTGCAACAAACATGGGAGTGCATGTATCTCTTCAATATCTTGTTTTCATTTCCTTTGGACTTATATCCAGAAGTGGAATTGCTGGATCATATGGTAGTTCTAATTTAATTTTTTCAGGAACCTCCATACTTTTTCTATAGTGGCTGAACCAATTTACATTGTTAGTGTATCAAAACACAACTGATTTATATATGTTGATTCTGTATCCTATAACTTTACTGAATTCCTTGATTAATTCCAACAAAAATTGTTTTGGTTGAATCTTTAGGATTTTCTATATATAAGATCATATCCTTGGCAAATAATGATAATTTTACTTTCTCCTTTCTGATTTGGATGCCCCTTATTTCTTTGTCTTACCAAATTGCTTTAGCTAAGACTTCAGTACTGTACTATGTTGAATAAAAGTGGTGACAGTGGGCACTCTTTTCTTTTTCTTTAACTTAGTGAAAAATCTTTCAAATTTTTCTGTTTAGTATAATGTTACCTGTGGGCTTGTTATATATGGCCTTTATTATGTTGAGGTATGTGTTTTCTATAATCAATCTGTTAAGGATTTTTATCATGAAAAGATGTATTTTGTCAAATTCTTCATGATAATTATACAATTTTTATCTTTCATTCTATTATTGTGGTATATCACATTTATTAACTTGCATAAGTACATCATCTTTGCATCCCTGGGATAAATTCTACTTGGTCATGATGTATAATCCTTCAAATGTGTTGTTGAATTCAGTTTGCTATTTTGTTAAAACTTTTTGCATCTATATTTGTCAGAAATATGTCTGTAGTTTTCTTATTCTTATAGTGTCCTTATCTGCTTTTGGTATCAGGGTAATGCTGGCCTTATAGAATGAATTCAGAAGCATTCCTTTCTCTTCAATTTTTTAAAATAGTTTGAGAAGGATGCATTAATTCGTCTTTAAATGTTTGGTAGAAGACACCAGCAAAGCCACCTGGTCCTGGCTTTCTCTGTTGGGAGACTTTTAATTAGTCTCCTTACTTGTTATTGGCTTATTCAGTTAGGTTTTCTATTTCTTCTTGATTCTGTATAAGTAGATTATATGTTTCTAGGAATTTATTCATTTCTTCTAGGTTATCCATTTTTTTGGCATATCATTGTACATACATATAGTCTCTCATAATCCTGTATATTTCTGTAATATCAGTTGTAATGTCTCTTCTTTCATTTATGTTTTATTTATTTTGGTCTTTTTTCTTTTTATCTTTGTTAGTCTAGTTAAAGTTTTATCAATTTTATCTTAAAAAGAAACAGGGCTTAGTTTTGCTGATTTTTTTCTATTGTTTTTCTGGTTGCTCTTTCATTTATTTCTGCTCTAATTTTTGTCATTTCTTTCCTTCTGCTAGTTTTGTGCCAGGTTTTTCTTCTATTTCTATTTCCTTGAAGTGTAAATTTATAGTTTTTTTTAAAGATCTTTTCTTTTTCTTAATATATGCATTTATTGCTATAGTTGTGATGAATTTAGCTTTAACCTGGGACCCCTTATCCTGTTTCATGCATTTTTACATGCTGTATGTGTAGGTAGAAGTAAGAATGACTACACAGTTGGCACATATAAAAATGAGGACTGACTTTACCTTCAAAAAATGTTTTTAAATAATGAAGGAGTTAAATATGGACACAAGTGATATACTTCCTTCACAATTAATAAAATTGAAATAGTTATTAATTTTCAAGATTTTTCAAGATAAAACATGCAGATTTTATATATATATATATATATATATATATATATATATATATATATTTTACTCTAGTATTCTTCTTAATTTCCCAAACCACACAGTTCTCCCTCTTTTCTCAGGACAGCATGAAAACTCTTCAGTATAAATCCATAATAATTATTGAATTATTGAATATTCAATTCCAAAGCATGCTGCTGTAAGAATGCAGGTATGTATTGCACTTAACGCTTCTTTCTATGTCCATTTTATACCCTTTGTTGATAAATCAGGATGTGTGAGGCTTCGTGTGTGGGGGTTGTACCATGTATAAATTTTTACTTAATTCAAAAGTTTTTATGAACTCAGGAAATACTGTTAGGTGACAGTGGAAGATTTGAACTGTAAAAAATAATTAAGACTAGCCATGAATCAGAAATAGCAAGTAGTAAAACAGGAAGATAGAAAGTTAAAAAAAATAGTAATTTGGTGGTAAATAGATGGTGAAGCTTGATTTTGAGCTCAGTTGCTGGAGGAAAACAAAAATACAGTAAAACTGACTCTTAAAGCAGCCAAGATTCCTAATGGAAACAGCTTATTTGAGGCATCACAAAATTGGAAACCATAAAACTAGTCCTGTCCATCAAAATTCATCAGTTTTATGAAGAAATGTACTAATGATTCAATGATTCTACTCACTGAAGAAAAGACTGGAAAGAATCTGAAATAATGCTCTAAATAATTCTCCAACTGCTGAGTTATTTTTCTAATAAGTTCGGTAATTATTGCACATATTTCATAATTTTACCTTCACTTGAGTCAGTTCTACTCCAAATACGACATGAGGGAAGATATTACTGAACATTAGTCATTAATGTGCTATGATTTTTAGCAAATGGTATTTAATATCCCTATAATTACTAATAAAACTCTTTTATTTCATGTTTATATTTCTATAGAAGAGAGCTAGAAAAATCCTAATGGGATTGATTGTCAGTTATTTCCAAATTCAAAAATATAATTTCTTTAATATTAACTCCCTTAAGTTCTCTATATTTTACATCTTCAGTGTAAAAATAAAGAACAGAAATATCATCATTTATAAAATTGCCTTTAATTTAATATTTATAAGGTAAACTGTTATAGGAATGGCATGTTTCCATGGACCAACATTGTGCATCTATATATTCGTTTCCTTTTGGGTAAAATATTTCTAAAACTTCAATATTTTAAGATGAAATAAATATTTCTGGATTGTATATTTATTCAGTAAAACACCAACTATTTGAGAAACTGTGTGCTAAGATAGCTTCAAATTTTCACACCCATCAACTCAATTCACTACTATAATAAATATTGACTTCAATTATGACTAATACAAAATTCAATGTAACAGATAAAAATCTCAGTCTACAAACTTAAAAAAAAGTAACTTCCTTTGTCTACATTTTAATTTCTATTTGACCTCGTCTATCCCACTCTCCCTCTTTGGGCTTACCCACAATGCATAAAAGGTCTTCTTTTACTTTCTCAAAACCTAGGAGGTAGAGAGACTTCCTGCAGAGAGGTGGAGCTTGGCCCTGGGGGAGGCGTGTCCTCCTTGTTTGTCATCCATCCACAATGATACCTCCTGAGATGCACCGTATTCCCATCAGACCTCAATCGTCAGATCACAGATCCCATTCCTGAGCCTTTCCTCATTTCCCTGTGAAGTCTCCTCGCGTCTGGATTTTTTCCAGTGACATTTGTTTTTGCTCTTCTTGGCTACATGGGGTTATTCTGGTGCTCCCATTGTGCTTTGGGACCATCAGAAATGCTTAGAGTTGTTTCTGTTCATTTATCTAGACCAGCCTTTCTCAACCAAGATTCCTCAAAGGAACTACATACCAATAAATGACTTCAGTAACTATTTTCTCAATATTCCAAGACTTCTACATAATTAGTGTCATTCTAGATGCATAGGATATTAAGGCTTAGTTCTCTAGTGGAATCAACTATATCTAGACTCTTCAGGGATGCAGTAGTATTTTCAAACCTATCTGGAAACAGCCTGACCAGGGTTAAGGGGAGTATATAGTGCCCCTACTCAGTCCATCAGTAGCTAAATCCTCCTGATTTTCCCTTGAGTTTACCCCCTACCTTCATCCAGAATATCACATGTAGTAGGGAAAATTTGCTTTGGTTCGTTATTTCTACATCCCAAATTCTCTTCTATGTTTAAGCTTAAGCTCTTGGACATGACAAGCCAACAACTTGACACTTTCTTATATTTTTGTTCTGCTGCATGATTCTTTTTCTGTAACTAATGAATGCAAAGTGTCAAGTCAATCAAATAGGGTTAAGGATAATGATAACTGCAGAGAAAGGAGTGGGGGTGGTCATGGAGTAGGCAGTAAAAATTAATATTTCAAAACTATTGAAACAGATAACACAAAGGTGAAGATAGAAAGCACTTGTCCTTGTGGAGTTAACAATCTAGAAGAAAACGCATAATTTAGTTAAGTGGCTTACACAGAGTTGTTTATAATTGCAATATGTAAGAAACTAACTAATAGCTATAACTCATATCATTAGAACACCTTTTACATTTGGTATAATGTTTCTGTTTGTTAGATTTTATAACTAGAATTTTATAAACAGGGAGACCAATGTTCAGAGAATTTACATGATTGAGATTATAAAGCTAGTTAATCATGGGGGCTGGAGTTTAACACATATTATTAGTCTTCTGTTATTTTATATGTAAAGACAGAAAATGTTTATATATGCTAATGAAATCAGGACTTTAAAAATAAATGCTTAATTAACTTTAGTATTAGATCCAAAGATTATCAAGTGGGACAGAATACTTGGATCCCTTCCACAGCATCTACATGTTTGTCCTAAGAGTGACAATGATTGACAGAAGGACACCAAAATTTTTATGCAAGAAAAAGTAATAAAATAAAAGATCCAATACTATAAATAAAAGATACAAAAATGCACAAATCAGCTATAGAGAGCAGAGTACATAGTGACATATCCCCATGGGTGTACTTTCCTTCTAATGATGCCTCTGATAAAAGTGAGGTTGTCAATAAAAAATGAGAGTATATCTCTTTACCCATAGGCTCCTCCAGCTCTTTTGGAGATTCAGGCTTTCTCACTGTACTCCCTGATGGGACAGAGAGACCAGTTTCCCAGGGATAGCAAGGCTGGTACTCAGGCCTGCTTGAAACATACTCCTGCAGTGCACCTGGCAAGTGGTTACTCAGGCTGTCCTTAATTACTGCCTACAGAGAGAGCTCATTTCATCTCTGGACAAGTCTCTATTGAAAAATGTTTCTGATATTCAATTGAAACCTCTTTCTATATAATTTTACTGCATAGAGCCTGCAACAGGGACTACTGAGCAGCTATAATTTTACAACACTCCACAACACTATGGATGATTCCCATATATACACAGGCTTAAGAACCATCAATTTAAAACAGTAGATTCTAACCTTGGTTGCACATTCTAATTACCTTGGGAGTTAAAAATGATGATGCCTGGTCCCACTTCAAGAAATAGTGATTTAATTGATTTGTGGTATGATTGGGACATCTGGATTTAAAAAAAATTCCCCAGTCAATTCTAATGTGCAGCCCATATGGTAAACACTGATCTAGAAGAATAAATGAACAGTTTAACCTTCAGTCTTATCCTTCAAAATACTGAGGTTTTTTTTTTTTCCAAAATTGATATTTATTCACTCTTTTTATACCATCACATTTGATCTACAGGACCAGATCAAGTGGGCTGAAATTCAAGATTGAGTTTCCTGATTGGATACTAATCAATAATAATAAAAATAAATTATAAGAACCATTTACCTCAATATATAATACTGAAATTGGTACATGACACATCTACTTAATATTAAAGTTTTCATGTCTAAAATCTCCTACTTCTAGGCTTATGGTAACATTATTACCTGAACACTGGGTTCATTTCTTGGTCAGTGTAGAGCCATTAGACACACTGAAACTGCACAACTCAGATTGGACCTGAACCTACAGGCTGGGACTCAAACCCACTGTCTTTTAGTTGAAATTACTCACCTATCTCAGGACTTAATGAAGCTCAAGTTCTTTATGTCTCAACACAGAAGGAAATCAGTGAGAGGCAGAGTGATAGGTAAGAAGTGGCTTTATTTAGGCAGATACACATTCCATAGACAGAATGCTGTCTGTCTCAAAAGACGAGAGCAGCCCCAAAATATGGGCTGGTTAATTTTCATGGGCTGGGTCATTTCATAGGCTAATGAATGGGAGGATTATTCCAACTATTTTGGGGAAGGGATAGAGATTTCCAGGAACTGGGCTACCGCTCACATTTTGGCCTTTTATGGTTGGTCTCAGAACTGTCATGGCACCTGTGGGTGTGTCATTTAGCATATTATGACCACTGATGATTTAATGACCACTGATGATTTAATCGTGCAGATGTAATGGAACTTCCATAAAAATCATAAATGATGGGGTGCAGGATTCTGAGAGCTTCTGGGTTGGTGAACACATCCACATACTCGGAGCATGGCACACTCCAAAGTCTATGGAGATAGAAAGTTTCTACCCTTGAGATCCTTCCAGATCTTGCCTTGTGTGCCTCTTTTTCTGCTGTTCATTTCTATCCTTTATAATACTTCTTATAATTAACGGGTGTTAGTAAGTAAACAGTTTCCTTGAGTTCTATGAGCCATTCTAAAAAATTATCAAACCCAAGGAAGGGGGTGTGGGAACCGCTGATCTATTGGTTAGAGATACACATGCTGGGACTTGCAATCTGCATCTGAAATTGAAGGCAGTCTTGCAGGACTGAGCCCTTAACCTGTAAGGTCTGTGCTAAATCGAGGTAGTTAGTGTCAGAATTATTTAGTGTGAGAAAAGTAAAATTGCATATTTGATAAGTGTTGAGAGTATAAAAACAGGTATCCTGTAGGTCATATCAATTATCCACCCCATCCCACCAGAGATTTTCCAAATCATGGACATTCTTTAAGCCTATGTCCTTAGTGAGAACTTTGTGAATCAGAGCCTCCAGCAAACAGGTTACATATAGCATGAAAAAGAAATCAAACTTTGTTTTTACTGTAACACAACTTAATCTATATTGATAGTTTCACAGATGGAACTTCTAGGTTAGAAGAGTATTATTTTATTGAATAGATGCTTTTTTGTATAGAGATTGCACCATTGAATAATCCATCCAACTGATGTTTGCATTCAGCTTCAGTTATCCATCTTCTTTGCAAGATATCATGAGACATCTTATTAAGTATTTTCCTGAAGTCCAGACCTAATATTGGTACAGTTTTCCCTTGCTTGAGTAAGCGACAGGTCCTCTCGGAGAAAGAAATAAGTTTAAGTTGTTTCAGTGAACTTCCGTTAGGCCCCACTGCTCAATGATTTATTTTTTATGTAAATGGCTTCCAAACACTGGGGCTTGGGAAAGTCCCCAGCTGGCAGTGTTACAGTCACCTGAGGAGTTTATTCAGTACACAGATTCCTCGTCTGTACCTCAGAGAATCTGTTTCAATAGGTCAGGGGTATACCTGGGGCTCCATATGTTTCACAAGCTCAAGCTCTGATGAAAGTTTAATGTGAGACAGATTTGGATGACTGATTTAGGTCAGTGGCTCTGAATTATGTTGGCATATTGCAATCAACAGTTCACCCTTTTTAATCTATGTAGACCGTCACATCAGTGGACACTCTGGTATACCAGGTGGTATAATAGAATGTTAGAATGAAGTTGGGAAAGGCAATGAAGAACAACCATTTGAAAAGTTTCTCAGGTAGCTCTGAAATCATCTTTTCTTGTTCATTAAGGACAAAGTGAGCACTCTCAAACTATCAGTTTAGTAGGGTAATTACACTGGTACAGAGTTTTAGTTGTAAATGAGAAAAAGTGTCATTGTATGAAATAAAGAGATTTATTTTAGGGTATTTTGCAGCTTATAGAATCTCAAAAGAGTCATGGAATCAAGATTGGGTATTACTTAGCCAAGAACAGCATGGTTGGCAAAAAATGCTCTCAACATTTTGGAACAGTGCTTATAATCATGCCTCCCATCACTGACTCTGGATATATATGATGTGAGAGCACCACAGGTAGAAATTCTACCATAGCTGACCCAGAAAAAGCAATCTGTGCCCTAGATCTAGTAACCCCATTTGTGGCACCAAGCCAAGATTCTCGCTTTCACCTTTTAAATCTTCTAAGTCTGCATAGTAGAATCCATAGCATTTAGATACAACAGAATGTAGGGCTATGTATTTCTTTCTCTGTAGTCCCTATAGCACAGAAATGAATACTGAGATATGGTTGGAGAAGGCAAAGCTTAAGCCAGTTTGTAATATTAGTCCCATCAACTTAGGTCACAGAATAGTGTCTTAGACTGAAATCAAACAGGTCGCTTTAACATACTGTATCTACTTTCAAAGGCTTGTGGTTTGCCTGCATCCAGATTTTCAGTGTGTGTCTCAGTGTTCAAGATGCCTTAATATCTTAATTAATATCTTAATATCTCAGTCCTCTAATTTCATAAATCTCTTATTCCTTCAGTTACTCAATCATCTTTGTAATCAAATATATTCATATTTATGTCAAAGAACTAAATAAAAAGAAAATTTTGGTCTTTGTTTCTCCACAGTAGGGAAGTTGGCATGTGCTAATTTTTAAGTATACATTTACTCACATATGTCAAATTACAGGTGTACACATATTGCATACAATTTAGAACAGCAATCAGAGGCTAGAGGCTTTGCAGAGCTGCCTGAGTTATTATTAACTCCAAAACTTCAATTTATTCTTTTTTATGACTTAACATGGTAGTCTTCTTCTAATAGAAGAAATAATTTTGTTGCTTAATAAATTTATTAAATTGATAATTTAAGCTTTATGTGGGTCAAAACTTAGCCTACAGGTGAATGATTCAATACTTTGGTCACCTCAATGATAATGAAAATAAAATCTTTGATAAACACATATGAAAGTTGAAAACGCCATCCTATACAGAATTAAATACATAAATAGCTACACTAAAGTAAGTAGGGCCACTGCTCTTTGGTCCTGGAACTGAAAATGGTAACAGGATGATGCAAATGAAGTGTGGGGTTTCCATGGCAACCTACATTCCCTGAAACTATAAAAATAACTTTTACTTTAGGGGTTCTTTGGTCCATTCATAATAACTGGTAACAGTTCTATTTCTGGAATAAATGAATGACTCACTGCCTATTTATGAAGAAGAAAATTTTGGTCCTGATGTTGCTGTTGGAATCATCTAAAAGGTGTCTCTGACTTACACTCCAGGAAACTTACCTGTAAAGAACAATTCACTTTACCACTTTTTAAAATTATTATCCTTTTAAGTGACTGATTTCCTAGATATAAATTTATACAAATGCCACTTAGAGGAATAAGTTACTTAATGTGTCCATGGCAGCTACTTCCTATACCAAACAATCCTTTAATATAAGAATTTACAAACATAACAAAAAGTGGAATGGACAAATAAGTTAAGGTGATTTCCTTGGCCTGTAATGCAAAGTGGGAAGTTGCTGTAAAATCATCATCTCTTTTGATTAAAACTTAATTGGTAGGGAAAGCAAGATTGAACAGCTCAAAAATGGAGGTCTAAATTTAGAAGACTTTATTAGGAGGGATGCTTTGTCCTCCTAATGCCTCCTTTTGGATTCAAAAGAATCTAAGGAATTTAACATCCTCAGAATGGAGAGAGAATTACAGGGCATTAAATCTGCCTTCCTTTTCAGAGACATCATGTTATTCTTACTTGAATGGCACACTAAGCTGCTTTGCAATTAGAGGAAGTCTTCACCAGCTAAGCCCTTTTGGAATGTATGCACCACACGCATTTCCCTCCAGCCCCATTCTGGTACCTCTGGATGCAATTTGATATTTAAACCATCAGTAGGATGACAAGTGTGGACAGTACTCATGAACCACAACCTCTTAAATGACAAAATATTACAAAAAAACTGCACTTAAGGTAATTTGTGACACTGAAACCAGCCTGATGGAGTGATATGAAAACAAGCGAAAAGAGAGACAGGGGCAGGTTGAGATTGATGGACACAGAGACAGATGGCAGCATCTTGTAGAGAGACAGGAAGAGCAGAGTGGAGTGAGGCAGCTGGGGCAGCCTGTAAATGGAGGGGATTAAAAAGGGAGTGATTGATACCAATTGTGTGCATGATTTTTAAGTACTCTCTGAATTAACCAATTATTGATCATACACAAAGTTTCTGTTACTTAATGAGCCATTCTTTTGCTTTCTTCAAGTTCATCGTCAGTGTTTAATAACATATGGAGTGTTACCTGACATGCTGCCGAAGATGAGGTGATGTTATAATTGCCCTAGCTGACAAAATGAAACACAAACAGGAAAAGTGAGATTTTAAAAGCCAAGCTTTTATTTCTCCCTTATTTAACTTTTAATTAGAAATACTTAGCTTTTATTTACTCTAAAAAGTAATCATATTTTTTGTCAGAGGATGATCTCTCTCTTTAATGTCAACGATAATTCTCTTCCTGCAAAAAAGCAGGAAATATTGGATCTTGGAGCTTTCATTTATTTATGAGATTCAATTTGCTCACTTCTTTAAAGTGTGCTATAGTCCTGCTCTGCTCCTGGACATTTACATAAAATTCAAATGTCCATGCTAACTACATTTGTTAAGTCTTCCTTAAGGAGAAAGTCTGAGATGACTTTCAACGTTTCAAATTCCAAACTAGAGATAACCAAAAATGTTCTTTGAAAATTGAGGTATTTTTACATCGAATGCAGTGAACTAAAAATAAGGAAGACCAGACCCTTGTCCTTTCCTAAAAATCATTTCTTATACAATAAATAAGGCCCTCATTTTGCATCACTAATAATATGTTATCATTTACTTTTCCTTCATGCAAGGATAGTATACAAGTTTTAGATGATAAATTTGAGATTTTGAGATATTAAGTGTCTTGTTGATGAATACATAGCTAGAACATGAGTTAGGATTTTTGATTCAGTATACTCCCTACTACTGTTCCCAGGGTAGGATCTGACAAAACAGCAACTTTGCTTCACAGCTTCATTTCTAGTGGGTGACAGCCTTCTTTGCTTGAGTTTTGAACATTGTTCCTCTGCTGACCTCAGGTGCCTGCCTACCCTTATCCTTCAGTGTACCTACCTAGAATTCTGGCCTTCCCTCTATTATTAGGACTACAGTGTTTATGGTTGGAAAGAGGGCTTGATGTAGCTAAGTCACCCTGATTTTCTAGATGAGCAAACTGAAGTCCAGATAAAGAGGAACAGTGATTAACCAAGTCACACAGCTACCTACAGGAATGGGCATTCATTTAAGTGTGGCTCTCTCCTCAATGTAATGCTTCCTCTGAAAAACATCAGCTACTTAACACTCATTTATGTTTCATGTAAGTGGGGCACTTCTGGAAATGTTACATTTTATGGAGAAAATCTTAATTTGGGAAAAAGCATAACTTTCCTATTTAGCAGATTTTACATGTATATGTAATATGTTAGTGAAACAAATAAGAATTGTTTCCGTGCAGG
Source organism: Grampus griseus (assembly GCF_964374135.1). Taxonomy (NCBI): domain Eukaryota; kingdom Metazoa; phylum Chordata; class Mammalia; order Artiodactyla; family Delphinidae; genus Grampus; species Grampus griseus. The sequence continues at coordinate 107,924,938 of NC_139001.1, forward strand.
AGGAAGTTAAATTTGAGAAGAGTTTACTTTGGAAACACTTGAAATTTGCACATTCAAATTATCTATGAATGTGTTCATTTGAGTTCCTGTAGAACTTTAAAGGCATCCCACATTCTTTATTTGTGTCAATTTGTGAGAAGCTGGCAACAGCTTGTGAACATAATTGGTCAATACTTTTGCATAACAAAGAGCTTTGTTGTTTTCTGAACACAGGGACCTCTATAGTATAAAGCATATACAGAAACAATTCATTTCACAAAGAGAAAAATGAAAGAAAAAAGACCCTTGAGCTTACTGAAAGCACAACTTCTTCTCTTTTTGCCTTGTGATCTCTCGGCAGGAATAAACCCATAAGTAAAACAGACATGGATACTCTCCTTTCCCCTTCCTCTTGTCCTGTGCTGTCCTGTTTTCATTTAGTGTAAGGGGTCTGAGGGAGTGGAGTCATCACGGTTTTAATCGATGGCAGTAGAGCCAGGACTTAACTCTCATAGTAGATAACCCATCACAAGAGCTACACAAAGCAGCCTTTACTATTGCTATCATAGCTGTTCACAATTGAGATTTTAGAAATTGATTTGGATGACAAAACGTGAGTTGAAATAGGCAAATATGATTAAAGTTTAAATCATAAGTGTAAGGTCCGTTGGCCCGGGTGAAAGGAGGCCCGGGGGGTAAGAGCAAACATCGACCAGTATGAGGTAGGAGAGGCATTGGGACATAACGACCTCACCTGTTCTGGGAATCAACAAGAGACTCTAACTTCCTGCCCAGAAAACAATGGGGCTGACAGGAAGGGTAAATGGGCTTACGCCCCACAACAGACCAACCAACACCTGGCCCTGCTGTAACCTCACCAAATAAGGAATTACCCTGTATAGCAAACCACCCCCTCCCCTTGCAAACCGCCTTCTGCTTTTACCCCAATAAAAATCCCCCTCATCCAGTACTGGATGCGACTTCTCTGGCCCCTTTCTCTCGGACCGGTGAACCTCACCCGGGAGCGCTCCCTAATAAAGCTCACTTGAAGCTTTCCTTTGTTTCGCGGTGCCGTTTGTTAAGATCCGACCTTACAATAAGAGTTTAAACCATTGTCATATAATATACTTTATAGCCAGTCCGTCAGAAATACAGGTAGCTGGGGATTATGGTTGGCATTAGAGTAGGAACAGTCTTTGGGATAAGCTCTTAGCCTATGGGGGCTCCACTAACTCTGGGTAGTTAGTATCACAATTGAATTAGATTGTAGGACACCCTAGTTGGTATCTGAAGAGTTAGAGAATTGGATGGTGTGAGGAAAACCCACACATTTTGCGTCAGAAGAGTTGAGAGGGAAAACATTTCAGAGCCATATTTATGTAAAAATATTCTCAACCAAAAAAAAAAAAAAGGGCTACTGTGAAACATTTTGTAAATCCTCATACATTGACTTTACATGAAGACAAAAATGGCAGGATTCTTGTGAAATTTAAATTAATTAATGAAAACATCTTCTTAATAAAAAATTCAATGAATTTTGGACTATGAAGCTTCCTGGAGATATTTATTATTCTGTTTTTGTAGACTTAATTTCTTTCTATCTCTCTGTCTTTCTGTCTCTCTGTCTCTCTCTTTCTTTCTGTCTCCCACATTTAGTGAAGAATGAATGTGTATTAGTCACTCTCCCATAAAAAGAATTTGCAGTAATAAGTCTAGATCTTTTAAAGAGATTAAACATAGAAGGATTAGAATGCAAAAAATTTCTATAATAGAATGTAATTAAAACAAAAATAGGCATTATCTCTACACCTCTGACGGATCACAGAAGGCTTGCCATTTTGGGAAGCAGGTAACATTTTAGATGCAACTTGAAAAATGAATGACATTTAAATGATGCTAATATTGTCCCAGTTTACCCTTCCCTCTCCCCGTGTCCTCAAGTCCATTCTCTATGTCTGGGTCTTTACTCCTGTCCTGCCCCTAGGTTCTTCATATCAATTTTTTTTTTTTTTTTTTTAGATTCCATATATATGTATTAGCATACGGTATTTGTTTTTCTCTTTCTGACTTACTTCATTCTGTATGACAGACTCTAGGTCCATCCACCTCACTACAAATAACTCAATTTCATTTCTTTTCATGACTGAGTAATATTCCATTGTATAAATGTGCCATATCTTCTTTATCCATTCATCTGCTGATGGACACTTCAGTTGCTTCCATGTCCTGGCTATTGTAAATAGTGCTGCAATGAACATTGTGGTACATGACTCTTTTTAAATTATGGTTTTCTCAGGGTATATGCCCAGTAGTGGGATTGCTGAGTCATATGGTAGTTCTATTTCTCTCCAGCATTTATTGTTTCTAGATTTTTTATTTTTGTGGTACACAGGTCTCTCACTGTTGTGACCTCTCCTGTTGTGCAGCACAGGCTCCAGACACACAGGCTCAGCAGCCATGGCTCACGGGCCCAGCCACTCCATGGCATGTGGGATCCTCCCAGACTGGGGCAAAACCCTGTGTCCCCTGCAACAGCAGGTGGACTCTCAACCACTGCGCCACCAGGGAAGCCCCTATTGTTTCTAGATTTTTTGATGATGGCCATTCTGACCAGTGTGAGGTGATACCTCATTGTAGTTTTGATTTGCATTTCTCTAATGACTAGTGATGTTGAGCATCCTTTCATGTGTTTGTTGGCAATCTGTATATCTTGTTTGGAGAAATGTCTATCTAGGTCTTCTGCCCATTTTTGGATTGGGTTGTTTGTTTTTTTTGGCATTGAGTTGCATGAGCTGCTTGTAAATTTTGGAGACTAATCCTTTGTCAGTTGCTTCATTTGCAAATATTTTCTCCCATTCTGAGGGTTGTCTTTTTATCTTGTTTATGGTTTCCTTTGCTGTGCAAAACCTTTTCAGTTTCATTAGGTACATTTGTTTATTTTTGTTTTTATTTCCATTTCTCCAGTAAATGTGTCAAAAAGGATCTTGCTGTGATTTATTTCATAGAGTGTTCTGTCTATGTTCACCTCTAAGAGTTTTATAGTGTCTGGCCTTACATTTAGGTCTTTAATCCATTTTCAGTTTATTTTTGTGTATGGTGTTAGGGAGTGTTCTAATTTCATCCTTTTACATGTAGCTGTCAAGTTTTCCCAGCACCACTTATTGAAGATGCTGTCTTTTCTCCATTGTATATTCTTGCCCCCTTATCAAAAATAAGGTGACCATATGTGCGTGGGTTTATTTCTGGGCTTTCTATCCTGTCCATTGATCTACATTTCTCTTTTCGTGCCAGTACCATACTGTCTTGATTACTGTAGCTTTGTAGTATAGTCTGAAGTCCAGGAGTCTGATTCCTCCAGCTCTGTTTTTCTTTCTCAAGATTGCTTTGGCTATTCCAGGTCTTTTGTGTTTCCATACAAATTGTGAAAATTTTTGTTCTAGTTCTGTTGAAAATGACATTGGTAGTTTGATAGGGACTGCATTGAATCTGTAGATTGCTTTCAGTAGTATAGTCATTTTCACAATGTTGATTCTTCCCATCCAAGAACATGGTATAGCTCTCCATATATTTGTATCATCTTTAATTTCTTTAATCTGTGTCTTATAGTTTTCTGCATACAGGTCTTTTGTTTCCTTAGTGGCATGGACTTAAATATACTACCAAATGTAAAATAGATAGCTAGTGGGAAGCAGCTGCATAGCACAGGGAGATTAGCTTAGTGCTTTGAGACCAACTAGAGGGGTAGGATAGGGAGGTTAGTTGGAAGATGTAAGAGGGAGGAGATATGGGGATATATGTATAGCTGATTTACTTTGCTATAAAACAGGAATGAACACACCATTGTAAAGCAATTATACTCCAATAAAGATGTTAAAAAATAATTTTAACATTTTAACATGCACCAACAACAGAGACGAAAAAGTGCTCAGGGAAATGGTGAGTAGTTCAGCTTCTTTGGAATGAATTCATGGATTATAGAAATATATAAGCTAAGACAGGTAAGGCAATTTGAAACTATACTGTGGAAGTTTTGATTGGAGTGCCAGTAACTTTGTACTTAGTTCTTTAGGTAATGACAATCTAGTGTATACTTTTCAAAGAGAAGGTTGGTTAATGTAGTGTAGCTTAAGAAATCATTCTTTTGATGGTGAAATGAGAGAATGTGAGGGATAGTTTAGAAAGATAATGCATTATTCATTCATTCACTTAAAAAATTGTGGAACTATTGGAGAAAAGATGTGACTTTCCTTCATTGTAAAAGAACTAAAAATATGCAGGCCAAAAGGCACAGAATATTTCTGTACTGTGACACTTTACTACAAGAGTTGGGCGTGGAAAGGGGTATTGACAATTAAGAAAAGACTTGGTTAAAAAACTGAATAAGTCATTCTGAAGAATTTGAATTAATTCTGAGGTTTATGGGAGACATAAAAGAGTTCTAAGCATAAAATGGCTTAATCAGATTTGTGTTTTAGTATGATTTCTCTGGAAGCAGCATGAGGGTTATATTTGCAGCAGTAATGGTATATGTCTTAAATTTATCTTTTTTTTTATTATTTTATCTTTGATGATGAAGAAAGGATAGAGTATGTCAGTTTGTGTATACAAATTTTGTAAAAATATATTGACATAATTATATCCTGAAAAGTGGTAAACTTTGCCCTTCTGAATAGGTTATGTTTAAACATTGAATCTAGTTTTGTAAAAACAATTGGTCAATAAAATCTAGCCATAAAAATACTTTCTACATATTAAAAAATATTTTTCCTAAACAAGAAGAAATTGTACCACTGCTTTGTAATCTTCTCACTCAAGAGCAGTAAAATATCAATGAAAACTGAACCCTGCTTTTTTTTTTTTTTTGTCTGTGGTGTACGCAGGCCTCTCATTGTTGTGGCCTCTCCCGTTGTGGAGCACAGGCTCCAGACACACAGGCTCAGCGACCATGGTTCACGGGCCCAGCCGCTGCGCAGCATGTGGGATCTTCCTGGACCGGGGCACAAACCCGTGTTCCCTGCATTGGCAGGCTGACTCTCAACCACTGCGCCACCAGGGAAGCCCCTGAACCCTGCTTTTTGATGGAAGTACCTTGAAAAAAGAGTAAACAGTGACAAACAGGACTTGCTGTAATGAGCCCTTCTTTTCAATTTTTAAAAATTTTTTTAGAATGCTTTAAAAAATGTGTTCAGTATTCAGTAGGACAGAATTATAGAGGTTAGTGTGTAAGGCGGGATTTTATTATATGTTTCTTTATCCAGATTCATCAAAATAATTCAGAGACCTTTTGGAAAGGGACAGACCCGAATTTAGGCAAATCTAGGTAGAAATCTGTGTTAATTTTCATGAAGCCTATTGTGTGCTTGAAACCTGGGTATGTGAATATTTAAGGGGCAAAGGAAGACATTTAACGAGGGGAAGAGTCAGTGTTGAATAGGCTTATAGGTAAATCTGTAGTGACACAGTCACCAAGCTGGGTAGCTTCTGTTTGAAGTTATCTGTTGTCTCAGGAATAGAAATCTAGAGTTATCTGCCAAGAACAAGAGGTATCAAAGAAGTTGAGCTGCATGGTGAAGGTTTAAAAATCATCATTACTGAAAACTTGAGAACACTCTTTTATTTGTAAGATTTTCAGGCAACCAAAGAAACAGAGGTTTCTGTTCATATGGTTTTTCCATCTACATAGCCATACACAGAAACTTAAGTTTAGAAACAATTGATTAAAGACCAGGCAATGGGATTAAGTCAAGGATGGATGTTTTAAAAGCAGAGTCAATAAAAGAGGAAAGAAGAAGAAGGCATTAGCAAGAGAGTGCAAGACAGGGAGAGTATTGAAGGTACATGGGCACAGCAATCAGAATCTATAGAGCAGAAAACAACAGGATTAGGTAAAAAAAGAAAGAAAGAAAGAAAGAAAAAAAAAAGGGTGTCCCCAACAGAAGGAAAAGTAAAAATTATCTCTAACTTTTCTCACCTAACTTATTGAAATGGTACTTATAACGTCAGTCAAGATGGGGAGCATGAGAGGAGGAACATGTTTAAAGTGGATGAGATTTTTAGAAGAATATTTTGAGATGGTGTCAGTAAATCCATGAGAAAAAGATAAGTACATGTGGAAATGACTGATGGAGACAAATAGACATTTAAAAACCATAAGAACATGGGTTATCTATGAAGTAAGAAGAGTTAAAATCGCCAAGAATAAATGTGAAGTAGAAGCAAGAGTTTTTTCAAAGAGAATGTCATAGGAAAATGTTCATTGCAGACAGGTAAAACAGGAAGTGACCAAGAAGACGGGGAAGGAGAAGATAGAGAGATAAGGGAATACTCAAGCTAAAAAGTATTGAGAAAGAAACAAATGCCAAAAATGAATATGAGGATAACATCAATACAGGAGGAAATTCAAAAGAATGGCAATCAATGGCAATCAATGGCAATCAAACAAAATAGAATAGTTGGTTTCTTAGCAAGCCTAGGTTCTAAGAGTCTACTAATATCTTTTCTAAATCCCAACCCAATGGAATCAAATGAGAGTAAAAAAAAAAAAAAACTCCTTTCAACAAACATTATTTGGATTCTGCATTTGCAAACAGAGAAAAGGAAAAACTATACATAAATACACAGTTATTTAATCAGTCCATGTTTGAATATCCACATTATATTTCACTACCCATGATTTTAATTACATGAACTCATAGGGGTTAAGAATTTTCCATTTGAATTGTTTACACTTAAAAAGCTGTGTGTTCTTGAATAAATCACAGAATCTTCCTGATTGGAATTTCTTCCAGTGTGAAATAATGAAATGATCCATTCTTAATATGAGTCAGTTAATTATCAAAGTTGAAAAAGTTCAAGTATTCAAGTGTGTTATATAATCAACAAATATGCTTAATTGATTCAAATGCATTTTCTATCTCCTTTTGATTGTTTAATATTGAAAAACAAAATCAACAACACTTTCAGTTCACCAAAAATCCTAAATTACCTAAAACAAACAAACTTGCAGTATAATGGAATGGATATGATATTTCTTTCAACTCTTCTTATAAATTTCTCTTAGACCCTAGTCCCTGTTCTGACACTAATTTGCATTACAGAGTTGACAATTTTCACATGGATCTTGATAGGCCAATCACACAGTCAAAACCCAAAGTATGACAATACTGTATCTGAAATCTATTACTCTTCACAAAGTAGCATCCTTAATAAAATACATTGATTTTATGTCATAAAAAATAAAAACTTTGTCAGTCATTGTACTGAAATGGATTGGAGGAAACAACAGAAATAAACTTCACCATAATGATCATCTCAAGCATTGGTTATACATAATTTGAACACCCTGAGACTCAAAATAGGAAACATTGTCTTAAGTCCTTTTTCTCAAAAGTGTAGACAACTCATTTAACATTGAAGAATTAAATTGAAGGCTGAGTTTGAGCTTTATAAAATAAATACCAGCCCTTATTCACCTTTGTCTTCTAAATCCAGTTGCTAAGGGAATCAGCAACTCGAAGAATAAGTTAGCAAGAAAATGAAATAAAATTGCTTTGCCTAATGGTTTGTGAAAGAAGAAAATGTAGGGGCTCATCTGAACCTTAGCTGTGTCAATTACTTAGACGAACAGCTAATAGGCTACCTTTCAAAACACTGTAAATTGTATTAGTGGGCTAAGCAAAGAAAACTGGACTCCAGATACTCCATGAGTCAGTGAGTTTGCCAAGATTGTGATCAGAAACATATACTTGCCAATTGGAATTTAGCATGGGTGTGCAGAGTTTGCATAATAAAATTTAAATATTGATTATATCCTTGCAGTAAAAAGCAAAGAATGCAAACAAAAGATATAAATGGGCTAATTACATGGACATAATTAAATGGGCCTTCTTATATATTTTCTTTAAAATTTATATTCTCAAAGACAGCAAATGAATTGGCAAAAGGATTCAAAAGATACAAACCCTAACAGATCATGCATATATCACATTTTTTAGCAAGAATGCTAACTTCTGTTTGGCTTACTTATTTATGGACTAAATACTTCAGCTCTAATAATAGACAATCTTGCCTAATATTTTGAAAGGCAGCAAAACATGGCGTCCAAAGATTTTGCATCAGCTCTGCCTATGTTAGATGTTTGATTTTGGGCAAGCTGTCTGACATTTTTTGGTTAGAGTTTTCTCATCTGTATAATGGGAAGTCTGTAAGATATGTATGAGAAGTCACCTTAGAGAAAAATATCTCCCTTAAGGGAAGCAAATTTATTCATCTAAAAAAGGTGACTTACTTGAGTTTTATGACAAAAGATCACTGGTCTGGGATCAAGAACCAAGAGTTCAAATTGGTCATGCTGACAAGCTGTGTGACCTTGGGCAAATCACTAAGCTGACTTATGGGCTCAGACTACTTCTAATGTGTCATGTTTCTCAGTCCATGGACAGTGAAACCAAAAACCCTCTCCCTCATTGGCATACAAAGGGCCTATTCAAACAAAGAAAGTCTATATTGCAAAGAGAGCATTCAGTACGAAATGTTATGATTTTTATTGCTCTATATCAAATCACCATAATGGATTTCAAAAGCAACATTCATTGCAGTTATAAAAATTTCTTCGAAACATAATTAAACTTCCCCACAGAACACCATTGTACAGAAAATTCACCATTTTCAACAGGTTTTGGACCTTCATGTTTCTAAATGTTTCAAGGTGTGTTCAGTTTTCAATAGGTGTGCTCAGACATTGTAATACTTTACTTCTTGTTTGATCATGAGAAAAATTCTCTATAATATACCTGGATACATGACATATGCATGAACAATTGCTATTACTATCTCTTGGGGTTAGAATTTAGTGTTTCCTCACCCAACTGCAGCTACCCTGTTAACCCACTTTTCACAAACTACCATTCTTGGTTGCCAGGAGATAGTTTACTAAATGCTACAGAAAACATGCATTTTTGATTCCCAGTGGAGATTCAGTAATGAACACTTATTTCTTCTGCTCTCAAGCAAGGTACGTCCCTGAGTCCTCTCTAGTTAAAATAAAAATAAATAAATGAATGAATAATAAATAAATACAAAATAAAGGAAAAGATTTACTTTATTTCCTCCTTACCTAAGAGCAGAAAAATGCCCATTCATCTTGATGTTATCTCTGACCTTTATTTATTCTGCAGATATACACAAGGGAGGACTGGGGACCTTCTTTCTCTACCAAAGAGTTAGATCATATGTCCAACAACTTCCAGAGGTCTTGCTGAGACAGTGCTCTAATAAACACTCACTTGTGAGATATAAATAAGTGCAATTAAATGTTATCCAGAGAAAAAGCGATTTTAAATTTATTAAAATATGAAAATGATATCTATGCCATTATAGGCATGACCTTACTCTTAACTGTTTATTTATAAATAAGTCAAACTTAATTTAGAACTGTAAGAAAGTGTGAATGTAAAGGCTTTGCTCCCTGAGAGTAATGTCCTTTCACTTCCCAATTCAGAACACTTGCATAGTGATTGATTAAACAGTTGCCAAGTTATTAACACTTCAATGGAGTATTATATCTTATTCATTATTATCTCCCCAATAAGCAAATACCTAGGATAGACAAGGCCAGAGTTTGCACTTTGTGGATAATCCATTGCTGAGCTCTAAAATTCTTTTGGTGAATCCTGACTAGCATAGAGAGTAAGGTAAAGAGAAAAAAGAAAGAGCTAGATAGATAAATAGCTAGATTACAGATAGATAGATGATAGACAGATGCATAGATAGATATAGATAATAGATAAATAGACAGACAGACAGGTAGATAATAGAAGAATGTTTGAAAGCCAACATGCCCTCAACATGATACCATTCAGGTTTTTCTTCCTCTTCAGAGGACAAATAATATAGATTGAATGTATCCCCCCAAAATCCATATGTGGAAAACCTATTGCACAAGGTGATGGCATTAGGAGGTGGGAACATTGAAGGTGATGATATCATGAGGGCATTCCTCTCTTGAATAGGATTAGTGCTCTCATAAAAGATATCTTTCACCTGTTTTAACTGTGAAGACAGAGTAAAAATGCATCACCTATGAACCAGAAAGTGGACTCTCACCAGACACTGAAACCACAGGTAGCTTGATCATGGACTCTCCAGACTCCAGAACTGTAAGAAATAAATTTCTGTTGTTTGTAAGTGACCCAGTTTATGGTATTTTTGTAATAGCAGCCCCAATGGACTAAGAAAAAAGATTAGTCATTACATGATTCACCTGAACATTCTTCTATTCCACATGGTAACCATGGAAATTTTCAGCTAGTGGATTGGCTCATCTGATGGAGCTAAGATGGTTGCACTCATGGATCTGGAACTTTGTTGAGGATGGCTAGAAAGGGTTCAGTTGGAACTGTTGACTAGAGAGCCTTCATATGGGTTTTCCACTGTGACACTTTGGGAAAAAATAGAGACATTTCAAGGTTAACAAAAAAAAAAAAAAATGAGAGAGTTTAATTTGGTTGCAGTTTCCAAAATCCAACATACTGTCATGAAAAATACACTCAAAAAACTTGAAATAAAAGGTGATTCCTCAACCTGATAACAGTCATCTACCAAAAGAAAACAAAACAAAATAAAACAAAAAAGCCCATACTTAATTGTGAGAGAATGAAATTGTTCCTATAAGATCAGAAGCAATGGTAAGATATTACTTCTGCCACTTCTATTCAACGTAGTACTGGAAGTTCTAGCAAGGGCAATTAGGCAAGAAAATGAAATAAAAAGCATTCAAATAGGAAAAGGAAATATAAATCTATCTTCATGTGAAATGACATTCTTGCATATAGAAAATTGTAGGACATTCACTTGAACATTTTTCAGGCTAATGAACAAGCTCAGCAAAGTTGCAAGGTAAAATATCAACATAAAAGTCAACATATTTTTATGCACTACAAATGAACAATATGAAAATGAAATTAAGAAAAGAATTCTATTGATAATAGCATTAAAAAATTAACAAAAGAGGCTCAAAATTTGAACACTAAAACTTACAAAATATCATTAAAAATTATAGACCTAAATAACTGGAAAGAAATTCTGTGTTCATGAATTAGAAGACTTAATATTGCCAGCATGTCAGTACTCCTAAGATTTATCTATAGAGTTAGTATAAACTCTATAAAATCCCAGCTGTCTTTTTTCTAAATATTTACAATGTGATCTTAAAATCCATATGGAAAGCAAGGTCCCCCAAATAGCCACAACAATCTTGATAAAGAAAGACTAAATTGGAGGACTCACATTTCCCCATGCAAAATTTTAATACAAAGCTACAATAATCAAGAAATAATAGTACTGATCTAAGGATAGACACATACATTAATGAAATCATACTAATAATCCAGAAAAAAAAAGCTACTTATATTTATGTTCAATTGACTTTTGACAATAGTGCCAACAAAAATTAAGGAACTAATAGTCTTTTTAAAATATTGTGCTGGAGCAACTGGAGATCCACAGGAAAAAGAATGATGTTGGATACTTAATTCACATCATATTTAAAAAATTAACTCATAATAGTTCAAAGACATAATTGTAAGAGCTAAACCTATAAAACTCTTAGAAGAAAAAAAATGTTTAAGTCTTTGTGACCTTAGATTAAGCAAAGATTTCTTATACATGACACCAAAAGCACAGGAAACAACAGAAAACATAGATAAATTGGATTTCATCAAAATTTAAGACATTTTTGTTTTAAAATACACCATAAAGAAAGTCAACAGCCAACCCATAGAACTGGAGAAAATACTTTCATGTCATATATCTGAAATCAGGTTTGTAATTAGAATATATAAAAAGTACTTACAACTCAATAATAAAAAACATTATTTTTAAATGGGCAAAGGATCTGAATAGACATTTCTCCACAGAATATGTACAGGTAGCCAATAAGCACATGAAATTTGCTCAACATCATTAGTCATTAGGAAAGTGCAAAGCAAAACCACAAGGAGAAAGAGATACCATCCACAACCACTAGGATGGTTATAATACAAAAGGCAAACAATAACAAGTGCTGAAAAGGAAGCAGATACATTTGAACACTCATACACTTGTGGTAGGAATGTAAAATGATACAGTTGCTTTGGAACACAGTTTTACAGTTCCTCTAAATGTTTAACAAACTGTTGCCATGTGATCCAAAAAGTTCACTCCTAGCTATACATGAAAGCTAAATGAAAACATATGTCCACACAAAACTTTTACACAGATTTTCTTAGTGCTATTATTTATAATAGCCAAAACTGGAAACAACTCAAATGTCCATCAACTGAGAAATAAATGTGTACAATGTTTCATTATCTATGCAATGAAATATTGTTTGGCATTAAACATAGTATGTGCTGATACTATGGCGTATATGAACTTTGAAAACATTATGCTAGATGAAAGAAGCCAGTCACACAAAAATATTATATATTCCTATTTATAATAAATGTCCAGAACAGGCATATATATAGACATTTAAAGCAGATTAGTGATTACCAAGTGATGGTGAAAGGGACCAGGAAGAGTGTGAATGAGTACTATAGGGGAGTCAGCATTCTGAAAAATTAGTTTTCCTTAGAGGAGAATAAACTTGCATTTTAATCTAAGCAGAAAAGCTGTAGGTGTGCTACTGATCATTTTTGTAAAGTGGAAAGACCCCAGTCTCAGCAGAAGTAACACTGGTAGTTTGGGGGCAGAGAAAGTCCTCAGGGAGGAAATATGTCCAACCCCCCCTATTTTGTAGGAGATTATTTTATCTCTGAGAGCATTAATTACTTCATTTGAAAAACAGTAATAATATAGCCTTTGTCTAAACTTTATTGTGCATCTTAGAAGATATTTTCATACCTAATATATTCTAGTGTCTGAGGCAGAGCCTGAAACTTCACAGCTTTGTTCTTTTGCCTCATCCTTAAACCATGAGCTTAACTCTTACCCACTCCAAAGATCCTCTAGACTATCTAGATATTTCTAAAGTTCCCTTTTCAGAACTCTTAAAGTATTCAGAATGATTGGTATAGAATAGCACTGAAATTCACATTTGTGTTATGCATTAATTGTTGTATGTTACTCTTTCTCAATCTTCCAATGAGACAACACCTACAGGTATATCATGAGAACAACGGCAGCCGTATTTTACACTCTCAAGGTGGCTTAACTTCATTAATCTTTTCAAATTAATGTGTAGTCTTGAAGGTAACCAGAGAATCACCCAGTCAATGTTTCCATCTCCCTAGGTAGAATTAAGCCGTTGGAAGTTAAAGAGATGGACTGTGGAGTTTACACTTTTCTTCAGTCTATGACCACCAATTAATTCCGATGCTGCCATTTTGCCATCTAGGAATTTGTCCTGAAAAAAGCTTGAGAACGTCAGGTTTACCTTGGAAGAAGTGAGAACTACCTTCTTCAGCCATGCTAATTGAACTCACGTGCTGGAACTTGGTAGCTGGACAATTCCAGGAGAAGGTTCAGCTCAAAGTGAAGTTCTTACTTTAAGTCATCCAACCATTCCCTATTCCCATACGTATTTGGGGCAATACTCTTCATTTTTAAAGGATAATAATAAACAACATTTACTTATGAGTAATAGGAAATATTTTGAAGAGCCTTTGCACATTTACAACAAAGAAATATAAAATGTGTTCTCTTAAGAAACAGTCTGGCAAGGAGTCTCTACTGCCAGTGACAAGACTGCCATAATTGATATCTGTAGAGAGAAATGTGAGGCTATTGGTTTTCATGGATATTTGTAATACACTTAAAATGGCCACTCAGCTGGACCTTATTTAAAAAAGAACTTCGACCACTCAGCCCAATCGAAATTTTTTTCATCTGAAAAGAATATATATTTTTATACAACCTTGTATCTGCATTCTTGAGAAAATACTTTGTACATATTCAAATCCTCTCTTTCTTTCATTTTCTTTTAAACCAGCAAATATTGGCTCTAATTTATTTTCATAACTTCATAAGAAAAGTCAAATGGAATGAGAAAATAATTTTCTGATCTTTCTGACTGAGAAATATGTACTAAAACAACTTAATTGCAAACCAAGAAAATTACTATAATTTCATTTAATTGCTAAATAATGATGGAATGTACTCAATAACTTAAAGAAATGTAAATATGTGATTATTTTCTCTCAATAGTAAATGAAGGAAGATGGGTTATAGAATGGTCAAAAATTAGATTTCAATACTTGTAAATAACTTAGTGAATTTTAAGATGGCTTGATCTATATATTTAATTGACTCTTTCAACTTTCTGCTTTCTGTAGACAAATTTTCATGAAGGCCATTATCAGGGGGAATTATCAAAGCAGCAGGCTGCCATGATCACTCCATAATCTTTTTTTTTTTTTGCCGTACGCAGGCCTCTCACTGTTGTGGCCTCTCCCGTTGCGGAGCACAGGCTCCGGACGCGCAGGCTCAGCGGCCATGGCTCACGGGCCCAGCCGCTCCGTGGCATGTGGGATCTTCCGGGACCAGGGCACGAACCCGCGTCCCCTGCATCGGCACGCGGACTCTCAACCACCGCACCACCAGGGAAGCCCCACTCCATAATCTTGATGTTCAAGGGGGCAGATCCAATCAGGGATACTGACAGTCTGGACCAACTGAGGTAAGTCCACAGTCATTTTTCTTTCTGTTTTGCTTTGTTTTTTATTTATGCCCTTGCCAATGAAAAGAAGAATAGGCGTATGCCATGTGCAAAATGACATTAAAAAGTAAAGACAGTGCAACCCCTTTACCCATGACTCAAAGAATATTCCATGTAATTTTTTCATTGTTATATCCACAGTGAAACTGTACAGTACTCATTTTTTCTTTGCTCTTTTTATGTTGCCAAGTATCTTATTGATCAAATAGTTTCATCAGAGATATATTGAACTAATTCTATAAATTTATTCCATTCCATTTCTATAAATAAAATATAGCTTATGAGATGTTCCCAAACATTACTATACAGAACATCTTTTAAGATATAGTCCCCATACATATGACTTAACCAAATAAACTTTCTATATGTTAGTATATGTTAAAGTAATTCTCTCCTGATTAATAAACCTCATTATTATGTACTTATCATTGCCCATAAAAATAAGTTGATTGTCCAAAATTTTACTTAAATAACCTTATTTAAATTGAACAAGTCACTAAAGTATTTACCTTAAGTAACTTATTCATTTATTGGTCCAAGTTGCCATTTCAGGTAATAAGATATCTAAGAAGAGGTCACTGGATTATAAACCAGAGACATTGACACCAATTTAAATTATCACCAAGAGCCTTTCTCTTGGACCTTTCAGATCCTCAACTCTAAAATGAAATGTTAATAATAATAACAAGAGTAATGACTCACTTATTATGTGTCACACACCATTTCAAGTACTCGAGACCATCTTATTTAACCCTCATGACATCTCTGACAGAGAAGTGATATTATTGTTCATTTTTCACAAGGGATTGAGGCTAGGATATGTGAAGAAGATCGTCCAAGGTGGAGTGCATGCCAATAACCATTTTGTCATCCACTGCACTATATAGAAAATGAAATCCCATTCTACCTCAGAGGCTCCTGAGAGTTACAGAAATATCATCCAATGGTGACACCTTAGAGATTATGACAAATTGTGCAGGAAAAAGGTGACAATTGGGGTGAGGTCCCCTCAGTCATTTTTAATCTGTGACTGCACACTCTTCCTTCTGCTTAGACCAGCTCCCCTGAGATGTCATCTAGGAGTCTTTGTTTCTCACCTGTGAAACTCTGTGAGCTTGAAGAAGGATATGGGTGTGAGAAGACAGAAGCAAAGGACACCTGTCAATCATCCCTGCTTTTGTTATTCTTTCATATCAAGAAGCTGCAGAGAAATCTATCATTCTGCTGTAATGTGGAGAATACTTGTAATACCTGCTCAATTCATTCTCTTAATTCCAGTAAGGAAACATCACTGGAATCCCAGTGCTTGAAGGAGTGACATGTGGGAAGATACTGTATAATAAGCCTATGATTTTTAATGGAAGTAATTTATTACAATGTCTGTAAAGAATACTCAGTAGTGCAAGGAACACAAACCATTTGAAAACTGTGTTTTAACTGCTGTTTGGTCACACATGAAGTGCATGATTATAGGAAATCATCTGAACCTCAGTTTCCTCATCTGTACAGAAGGAATAATAATAATAATGCTACACCCAGGCTTGTTAGGAGAGTGAAATGACCTAATGTAAGAAGTTTCCAGTATAGTGTATGACTAAGATGTTCTCCTTATGTTAGTTTTATTGTATCCCATTCCCCCACAATATGCATAAAAGTGCTAATATCCTTGGAGAGTAGGGCTGATGCATATGGATTGAGATCCATCATTCAAAAGAGAGGTGTATATATATATATATATATATATATATATATATAAAATTAACTTTTATTGGAGTATAGTTGCTTTATAATGCTGTGTTAGTTTCTGCCATACAGCAAAGTGAATCAGCCATATGTACACATACATCCTCTCCCCTTTGGATTTCCCTCCCATCCAGGTCACCCCAGAGCACTGAGTAGAGATCCCTGTGCTATACAAAGAGAGGTATAATAATGAAATGACATAGAAAGACTGTGGGCTTTGGTGTGAGATAGGTCTTGAATGGAGTTTCTGAGTCCTGTCTCTTACATGCTACAAGGTCCTTAATTCACTGTAACAAACTTTATGATTCTTTGTTGCATCTATTATTCCTGTCAAGGCAGCATTTTCATAAGGTTTCAAAATAATAAATGCAAATATCCCAAGAATGCCTGCTACATGTTATTCTAGTCAGCCCTCAGCAAATGGTAGTTATTTTAATTAAATATCTCAAGAATTCAGAAAACAGGAAAATTATCATAGGCTGATAGTGGCAGAAATGGATTTATGCCAGAAATAAGACTTTAAGTGCTGAAGGATTTTTAAGCATTTGACTAGACAAAGAAGAATAAAACAGTGTTGGTAAGGGGGAAAGCCTGTAGAAATGTTCATATTAGTCAGGGTTCTCCAAAGACACAGAACCAGTAGGATAGATAGATTAGATAGATGATAGATAGACAGATAGATAGATAGATAGATAGATAGATAGATAGATAGATAGATAGATATAGATAGAAAGATAAATAGGCAGTTAGATAGATATTATGAGGAATTGGCTCATACAATTATGGAGGCTGAGAAGTCCCATTATCTGTGTTTGGCAAACTGGACACCCAGGACTTATGGTATAGTTCTTGTCTGAATCAAAACAAGTGACAACTATGGGAACTTGTGGTATAAGGTTCTGTCTGAAAGTTGGGAGGCTCAAGATATAAGAGGAGCCAATTTCTTATTTCAAGTGCAAAGGCTGGAACAGACTGATATCCCAGCTCAAACAGTCCAGCAGAACGTATCCTTTCTTACTCAGCCTTTTTGTTCTTTTCAGGTCTTTGATTGGATGGGGAACCACCCACATTAAAGAAGACAATCTGCTTTACTCAGTCTACCAATTAAAATGTTAATCTCCTTTAGAAGCACCTTCACAGACACACCCAATAACGTTTGACCAGATATC
Organism: Grampus griseus; assembly: GCF_964374135.1. NCBI lineage: Eukaryota > Metazoa > Chordata > Mammalia > Artiodactyla > Delphinidae > Grampus > Grampus griseus. The sequence continues at coordinate 107,942,524 of NC_139001.1, forward strand.
TGGGCACCCCATAGCCCTGTCAAGTTGTCACATAAAATTAGACATTGTCAAAACCTCCACTTGTCTCTACTGTCTCTAAAAACCTAGCATTATATTGGGTTTAATTTTCAAACGCACATGTTCCCATTGGGCCGTGAGCTCAATAGGTATGCTGGGGCTGACATACCAGCTTGTGAGACCCGATTGTTAAACTTTCAGGAATTTTATTGGCTAGTTGTTAACTATTGGTAGGTTGAACTTGATCATAGTCAGAGTATTTATACTACAGAATTTGGCAAACACTACAAATTGGAGGTCTATAAAAACCCAAAAAAACAAAAACCCAGAAAGATCATTGTTAAACATTATAGCACTGCTATGATGCATAAGGAGCAGTGAGAAATGAAGATTTTTATGGAATATTTAAGATTTATTAAAGTTTTTAAATATCCCATTTTTGTTCAGTCTGTGATTTTATAATACATGACCTACTCATTTATATTTCTTATGAACACATATATCATTATTATTGCCATTATTGGAAAAATTACAAAAAGATTCATTTTACCCTGGAGGCCTAAGTTAAATAAATATATATTACCTAGGCAGATGTGGATCACAATCAGTGGATGTCATGATGTAGGTTCATCCTGATAAGATGATTTAGTTTCCCTGCTCACAACCACATTTCTTCTTCCAAAAGTAATTTAAATCAAAGTCAATCTTTAGTAACAACTTTGCATGAAGCAGGTACATATGCTAATTTCAATCCTCCAAAATGTTTTTTTTTTTTTTTATAACTACATGTTCTCAAATAATTTTTAATGGACCCTTTTCTAGTTATCTGAAAAACAGAGTAAACTTGGCCTAAAATCAGGATGGCCGTGTGACATTATATAAGTGAACTCTGGATTTAGGAGTCAGGTGTTAGAGGGTCTGGATCCAAATCTTAACTCTGCACTAACTTACTGAGTGATCTTGAACAATTTTGCTCTTTACAAAATAATAACCTGCACTATATTAATAGATTCAAATTGGAAACACAGCCATATTTCAGAATCATCTAAAACTTCTTTAGGAGGAAAAAGGTATATCCTAACAATTAATTCTCTCTCCTACATTCTCTTGCCCCAAACACCAGAGGAAGCTACTGAGTAGATTTCTTTTATATCCTCCAGATACTGTCTGAAATTGAGCATGCACACATACACACACACATGCACAGACACACACACCTACCATATACATGTTTGGAGAGAAAAGGATAACAAAGGAGGGAGAGAGCAAGAGAAAGAGAGAAAAAAATTTAATAAACTTGGCTCATCCTTTACTCAATTTAATTATTCTTAAACCTATTTCATTTCATCTATATCTCTAAGCACTTCCTTACAATATTTTGAATTAAATCTCAATTACCATATTATTTATTCTATAAATATTTCTGTTTGTATGCATACAAACTAAAGTTTATAAAGATATAGCCACATGAGGTCTACCTGTAGTGTGACAGTGTTGAGGGTTCCACTGACTTTCTCTCTCCATTGAATGTATTAAAAACTATTAACAAAAATTATCATTTGAGGTCTCTGGAAAGGAAGGTCTGAAGGATAAACCATCAAAGAATAAACAGCCATTCAAGAACATTGGCAAAAATTTGATAAGAAAGGTGAAAGTTTGTGGTATTTGAATGAAGACTACTTTCTGCCTCTCCACTCCAGTCTCAGTGAAGTAGAGAGTCTATTCCATGTTGCTTTATCCAAGAACACAAGGCTCCTTCTCTGCTCGTTTCTCAGTCAGAGGACTTCATTCCTGGAGGAGCAGGATGTCAACATTTCTCACCTTGGCCCTAGCTACCTGTTGCTGAAGCTAAGTCCAGGGTGAGACCTTATATTATAAGCCTTCTTGGGTACAGCATACTGAGAAGACTGGGGGCTTGATCATCCTTGCCTTAGAGCATGAGGCAGTGGTTTCATTATGGGAAAGAGGATCTTCATGCCAGGAGAAAGGATCAAGCCAAAAGCTAACCTGCCTCCTAGACAGCTCTTTCTTAAAAAAAAAAAAAAAAAATTGAAGTATAGTTGATTTACAATATTGTTAATTTCTGATGTACAGCAAAGTGATTCAGTTATACATATATATACAAATGCTCTTTTTCATTATGGTTTATCACAGGATATTGAATACTGTTCTCTGTGCTATACAGTAGGACTTTTTTGTTTGTCTATCCTATATATAATAGTTTGTATTTGTTAACTCCAAACTCCCAGTCCAACCCTCCCCTATCCCCCTCCCCCTTGGCAACCACAAGTCTGTTCTCTATGTCTGTGAGTCTTAAAACAGAGAGCTCTTAACCTCTGCCCAAGGAACTTATTTCCTTTACAACAAAGAGTGAAGAAGTTTGAGCATAAAGGCCCTCATAAAAACAGCGGAAGTTCTGGTAATGGACAACTGGGAGGAGATTCAAGATACAGACTAAAATCTAGGCAGGCTAGTTAACTGGAGAGAACTAAGGAGTAAGTTAGCTGAGGGGAGCCCTCCTGGAATCTGAATAAATACCAAACACTGACATCAGAAACTGTTCCTGCTGCAAAGGATCCCCAATTTGATCGCATTAGTCTGTACAGCAATTTATGCCACAAGGCTGTGTTGAAAATGGTTGAATAATCAGCCAGACATTAGTAGAATTGAACAGCTTGATGCTAAAAAAAAAAAAAAAAAATTAAAAGGATACAGTGAAAACACAATATAAGAAATTAAAATGCTATATTAGAAATCATTCACTAATGGAAAAGAATATTGTATAAGAAAATTACAGAAACAAAGTGATGTGAGAAATATAGAAAAAAGAATAAAATGGCAGATATCATCCAACTATTTCAATAACAATATTAAATGTGAATGTATTAAACAAAGTAATCAAAAGACAGATTAACAAAACATGATCTGATTAAAGAATGTCTACAAAAGAAATATTTTATGTTCAAAGATATAATAGACTTAAATTAATGCTTGGAAAAAGTTACATCATTCAAACACAAGAAATATGAAGGGGCTCTGCTAATATCAGATGAAGTAGACTTGTGAATTGAAAAGAAGTCAGAATAATGTTTTATAAAAATAAAATGCTCAGTCTATCAGGAAGACATAACAATTATATACATGTATGAACTTAATAACAGATAATCAAATATGTCAGACAAAAACTGACAAAAATGAAGGGAGATATAGAAAACAATAATAATTCAAGCATACAATTCCCCACTTTCAATAACATATCGAACAATAGAAGATCAACAAGAAAATAGAAGACTTTACAATGCTCTACACCAACTAGAACTAGTAGACATCTAAAAAACACTCCACACAACAACAAAACATCCAATATTTTCATATATTCATGGAACATTTTCCAGGATAGACCATATGCTAGGACATAAAATAAACCTCAATAAATTAGAAATGGTAAAAATATTACAAAATATATATTCTGACTAAAAAGAAATAAAATAAAAAATAAATAACAGGGAAAATATGGGACACAAAACTGTGAAACTTAAACAACACACATGAATAAGCAAAGGGACAAAGGCTCAGAAAATACTGTTAGGTGAAAGAAAATAAAGATACATCAAAACATTTGTTATGCTTCTGAAACAGTCCTTAGAGGCAAATTTATCCATGTAAATGTTGATATTAAGATAGAGAAAACATCTGTTAAGAAACCAGTATCAGTGGAGGGGTTGACTAAGTTTGAAATTGGATAAACTGTCTGAGTGCAGAGGACTAAGCCAAGAAATAGAAAGACAACTGAACAGGTTATATAGTAAAGGATCAATATTCATTAGTCCAGGCTAAGTCAAAGGACATGGATAATATATACTACCTATATAAAAATAGACAGTTTTTAACTATGCAAAATGAATAAAATAATAGACAATAAATGACACTGGAAAAGAACATAAAATTTAGACAGGAATGTGGTGATGCATACAAAAGTGTCACTGGCTTCTGACTTCCAGTGAAGAACAATAAAGGGATAAATTGGGAGACTGAGACTGACATATACACCCTACTATATATAAAATAAATAACTAATAATAACCTACTGTATGACACAAGGAACTCGAATCAATACTCTGTAATTACCTATATGGGAAAGTATATAAAAAAGAATGGATATATGTGTATGTATAATTGACTCATTTGCTGTACAGCAGAAATTAACACAACATTGTAAATCAACTGTACTTCAGTAAACGTTAATTGAGGTGGTCAAGTGGAGCATTTACAGACACACAGACTTATCTAAGTTTCCATTTGCTGACATGGACTCCAGGGAGGAGCAGCTTTGTTTAGGACCTAGAAAGATATTTCAACACTGGAATTCTGTGTGGCTGACAGGGTCTTGGTACTCTGGCCTGGTGTCAGGCCTCAGCCTCTGAGGTGGGAGAGCCAAGTTCAGGACACTGGACCACCAGACACCTCCTGGCCTGACATAATATCAATTGGAGAGGACTCTCCCAGAGATCTCCTTCTCAACACTAAGATCCAGCTCCACCCAATGGCCAGCAAGCTCCAGTGCTGGACAACCCATGCCAAACAATTAGTAAGACAGGAACACAACACCACCCATTAGCAGAGAGGCTGCCTAAAATCATACTAAGTTCACAGACACCCCAAAACAGAACACCAGATGTGGCCCTGCCCACCAGAAAGACAAGATCCAGCCCAACCAACAGAACACTGGCAACACTCCCTCCCACCAGGAAGCCTACACAAGCCACTGAACCAACCTCACCCACTGGGGGCAGACTCCAAAAACAATGGTAACTATGAAAATTTAGCCTGCAAAAAGAAGATCCCCAACCACAGTAAGTTAAGCAAAATGAGAGGACAAAGAAATATGCAGCAGATGAAGGAGCAAGGTAAAAACCCACCAGAAAAAAACAAATGAAGAGGAAATAGGCAGTCTACCTGAAAAAGAATCCAGAGAAATGATAGGAGAGATGATCCAAACTCTTGGAAACAGACTGGAGAAAATACAAGAAACATTTAACAAGGACCTAGAAGAACTAAAGAGCAAGCAAACAATGATGAAAAACACAATAAATGAAATTTAAAATTTTCTAGAAGGAATCAATAGCAGAATAACAGAGGCAGAAAAACGGGTAAGTGACCTGGAAAATAAAATAGTGGAAATAACCACCACAGAGTAAAATAAAGAAAAAAGAATGAAAAGACTTGAGGACAGTCTCAGAGACCTCTGGGACAACATTAAACTCACTAATATTTGAATTATAGGAGTTGCAGAAGAAGAAGAGTAAAAGAAAGGGACTGAGAAAATATTTGAAGAGAGTATAGTTGAAAACTCTCTGAATATGGGAAAAGAAATAGTTAATCAAGTTGAGGAAGCACAGAAAGTCCCATACAGGATAAATCCAAGGAGAAACATGCCAAGATACATATTAATCAAAATAACAAAAATTAAATACAAACAAAAAATAGTAAAAGCAACAAGGGAAAAGCAAAACATAACATACCAGGGAACCCCCATAAGGTTAACAGCTGATCTTTCAGCAGAAACTCTGCAAGTCAGAGGGTGTGGCAAGACATATTTAAAGCAATGAAAGGGAAAAACCTACAAATAAGATTATTCTACTGAGCAAGATCTCACTCAGAATCAACGAAGAAATTAAAAACCTTACAGACAAGTAAAAGCTACAAGAATTCAGCACCACCAAACCAGCTTTACAACAAATGCTAAAGGAACTTCTCTAGGCAAGAAGCAAAAGAGAAAGAAAAGACCTACAATAACAAACCCAAAACAATTAAGAAAATGGTAATAAGAACGTACATATTGATAATTACCTTAAATGTAAATGAATGAAATTCTCCAACCAAAAGACATAGACTGGCTGAATGGATACAAAAGCAAGACCCATATATATGTTGTCTACAAGAGACTCACTTCAGACATAGGGACACATACAGACTGAAATTGAGGGGATGGAAAAAGATACTACATGCAAATGGAAATCAAATGAAAGCTGGAGTGGCAATTCTCATATCAGACAAAATAGACTTTAAAATAAAGACTACTACAAGAGACAAAGAAGGGCACTACATAATGATTGAGGGATCAAACCAAGAAGAAGATATAACAATTGTAAATATTTATGCACCCAACATAGGAACACCTCAATACATAAGGCAAATGCTATAGCCATAAAAGGGGAAATCGACAGTAAGACAATAAACATAGGGGACTTTAACACCCCACTTTCACCAATGGACAGATCATCCAAAAGGAAAATAAGGAAGGAAACATAAGCTTTAAATGACGCATTAAACATGATGAACTTAATTGATATGTATTGGACATTCCATCCAAAAACAACAGAATATATTTTCTTCTCAAGTGCTCATGGAACATTCTCCAGGATAGATTATATCTTAGGTCACAAATCAAGCCATGGTAAATTTAAGAAAATTGAAATCATATCAAGTATCTTTTCCAAATATAATACTATGAGATTAGATATCAATTACAGGAAAAAAACTGTAAAAAATACAAACACATGGAGGCTAAACAATGCACTACTGAATAAACAAGAGATCTCTGAAGAAATCAAAGAGAAAATCAAAAAATACCTAGAAACAAATGACAATAAAAACACGATGGCCCAAAACCTATGGTATGCAACAAAAGCAGTCCTAAGAGGGAAATTTATAGCAATATAATCCTACCTCACAAAACAAGACAAATCACAAATAAACAACACAAATGTACACTGAAAGTAATTAGAGAAAGAAAAACAAAAAAAAGAACTGAAGTGAGCAGGAGGAAAGAAATCATAAAGATCAGATCAAGTAAAAGTGCAAAAGGTATAAAGGAAACAATAACAAAGATCAATAAAACTAAAAGCTGGTTCTTTGAGAAGATAAACAAAATTGATAAACCATTAGCCAGACTCATCAAGAAAAAAGGGGAGAAGGCTAAAATCAACAGAATTAGAAATGAAAAAGAGAAGTAACAACTGACACTGCAGAAATACAAAGGATTATGAGAGATTACTACACGTAAACATGCCAATAAAATGAACAACCTGGAAGAAATCACAAAAAAGCACAACCTTCTCATACTAAACCAGGAAGAAATAGAAAATATAAACAGAGCAATCACAAGCACTGAAATTGAAATTGTGATAAAAAATCTTCCAACAAACAAAAGCCCAGGACCAGATAGCTTCACAGGTGAATTCTATCAAACATCTAGAGAAGAGATAACACCTATCCTTCTCAAACTCTTCCAAAATACAGCAGAAGGAGGAACACTCCCAAGCTCATTCTCTGAGACCACCATCACCCTGATACTAAAACAAGAAAAAGATGTCGCAAAAAGACAAAACTACAGACCAATATCACTGATGAACATAGATGCAAAAATCCTCAACAAAATACTAGCAAACAGAATCGAACTGCACATTAAAAGGGTCATGCACCATGATCAAGTAGCGTTTATCCCAAGAATGCAAGGATTCTTCAATATACGCAAATCAATCAATGTGATACTCTATATTAACAAATTGAAGGATGAAAACAGTATGATAATCTTGATAGACATCAGAAAAATCTTTCAACAACATTCAACACCCATTTATGTTAAAAACTCTCCAGAAGGCAGGCATAGAGAGAACTTACCTCAACATAATAAAGACCATATATGACAAACCCACAGCCAACATTGTTCGCAATGGTGAAAAACTGAAAACATTTCCGCTAAGATCAGGAGCAAGACAGGTCGCTCACTCTCACCACTATTATTCGACATAGTTTTGGAAGTTTTAGCCACAGAAATCAGAGAAGAAAAAGAAATAAAAGTAATCCAAATTGGAAAAGAAGTAAAACTGTCACTGTTTGCAGATGACAAGATACTGGACATAGAAAATCCTAAAGATGCCACCAGAAAACTACCAGAGTTAATCAATGAATTTGGTAAAGTAGCAGGATACAAAATTAATGCAGAGAAATCTCCTGTATTCCTATACACTAACGATGAAATATCTGAAAGAGAATTTAAGGAAACATTCTCATTTACCACTGCAACAAAAATAATAAAATACCTAGGAATAAACCTACCTAAGGAGATAAAAGACCTGTATGCAGGAAACTAAAAGATATTAATGAAATAAATTAAAAATGATACAAACAGATAGAGAGATATACCATGTTCTTGGATTAGAAGAATCAATATTGTAAAAATGACTCTACTACCCAATGAAATCTACAGATTCATTGCAATCCCTATCAAGCTACCAATGACATTTCTCACAGCACTATAACAAAAAATTTCCCAATTTCTATGGAAACACAAAAGACCCTGAATAGCCAAAGCAATTTTGAGAAAGAAAAACGAAGTTTGAGGAATCAGGCTCCCTGACTTCAGACTATACTAGAAAGCTACAGTAATCAAGACAGTATGGTACTGGCACAAAAACAGAAATACAGATCAATGGAAGAAGATAGAAAGCCCAGAGATAAACCCATGCACATATGGTCACCTTATCTTTGATAAAGGAGGCAAGAATATACAATGGAGAAAAGACAGCCTCTTCAGTAAGTGGTGCTGGGAAAACTGGACAACTACATGCAAAAGAATGAAATTAGAACACTCCCTAACACCATACACAAAAATAAACTGAAAATGGATTAAAGACCTAAATGTAAGGCCAGACACTATAAAACTGTTAGAGGAAAACATAGGAAGAACACTCTTTGAAATAAATCACAGAAAGATCCTTTTTGACCCACCTCCTAGAGAAATGGAAATAAAAACAAAAATAAATAAATGAGACCTAATGAAACTTAAAAGCTTTTGCACAGCAAAGGAACCATAAACAATACAAATAGACAACCCTCAGAATGGGGGGAAATATTTGTATGTGAAGCAACTGACAACGGATTAAGTTCCAAAATATACAAGCAGCTTATGCAGCTCAATATCAAAAAAGCAAACAACCCTATACAAAAATGGGCAGAAGATATGAATAGGTATTTCTCCAAAGAAGATATACAGATTGCCAACAAACATATGAAAGGATGCTCAACACCACTAATCATTAGAGAAATGCAAATCAAAACTACAATGAGATATCACTTCACACTGGTCAGATTGGCCATTATCAAAAAATCTACAAACAATAAATACTGGAGAGGGTGTGGAGAAAAGGGAACCCACTGTACTGTTTGTGGGAATGTTAATTGATACAGCCACTATGCAGAATAATATGGTGAGTCCTTAAAAAACTAAAAATAGAACTACCATGTGACCCAGCAATCCCACTATTGGCCATATACCCTGAGAAAACCATAATTCAAAAGGAAACATGTACTACTATGTTCACTGCAGCACTCACTATGTACAATAGCTGGGACATGGAAGCAACTTAAGTGTCCATCAACAGGTGATGGGTAAAGAAGACGGATATATGTGGCATATATACACAATACACAATGGAATATTACTCAGCCATAAAATGAAGCAAAATTGAGTTATTTGTAGTGAGGTGGATGGGCCTAGAATATGTCATACAGAGTGAAGTTAAGTCAGAAAGAAAAAATCAAATACTGTATGCTAACACATATATATGGAATCTAAAAAAAAAAAAAGAAAAAAGAAAAATGGATATGAAGAATCTAGGGTCAGGACAGGAATAATGATGCAGACGTAGAGAATGGACTCATGGACATGGGGAGGGGGAGGGTGAAGGGGAAGCTGGGATGAAGTAAGAGAGTAGTATTGATATGTACACACTGCCCAATGTAAAATAGATAGCTAGTGGGAAGAAGCTGCATAGCACAGGGAGATCAGCTCAGTGCTTTGTGACCACCTAGAAGGGTGGGATTGGGAAAGTTGGGGGGAGAAGCAAAAGAGAGGGGATATGGGGATATATGTATACATTATAGCTGGTTCGCTTTGTTATACAGCAGAAGCTAACACAACATTGTAAACCAATTATACACCAATAAAGTTGTTAAATTAAAAAAATAATTTTAAAAAAGACCTACATGTACAGGGCCCTATAAATACATACAGTGAACCGTGGGGTCTAACTTCCTTAGAGAAGCCTCTTAATTCTGATTTGAGTTGGACTTTAGGTGCCCCTCTCACTATCAATTTTGCTCTTCTCATTTCCTTACCAGATCCACATGTTTTATCCCAGTTTCCTTTTCTTTCTTTGACTGTATTTCCCAAATTCTACTTAGCTTTTCTCTCTTCTGGTATCAGACATCCATGGATAGATAAACTGGTGACTCACTTTTTCAGGAAAAATTTCAAGCTCTCCTCCTGTTTCCCCATCACTTTTGTTGGTGAGTCTGACCAGGTATCCCTGTCCTGAAAGGATGTTAACTAACTCCTGAGAGCTAGTCACATTTTAGTTTTGTTAGTCTGACAGGACACAGTGAACAGAATATTAAGGATATAAGGTGGTTAAATAGCTACTATTTACTGAAGGTTTACCATGTCCCAGGTACATTTTAGTTATCTCATTGATAGTCAAAGTACCCTAAAAGGTATCATTGCTCAACTTTTAGTTGAGAAAGCTCAGACTTACAGTGATCAAGTGACTTGATCAGGTCATAGCTACAAAGTAGGGAGTGATTCTACCTGTGTTTTTGCTTACTCCTGAACCTTCCAAATAACTTAATAGGCACTTTTTTTTTAACAACTACAGTGTAGGAATGTCAAGCATACCTACTCTGTTTTCCTTTGTTAACAGACCAAAGATGATATCATTCCTTGAGTAGAAAACCAATATAAATGAATTCATTTCCCATGTGACTGTTTAAGAACTTTCCATCAGGTTTTCACACTCACTTGTCAATTTAGTAAATCTTCATGGGATACAATGGAGCAAACACAACACAGTCAAAGGATAAAGCAGGATGGGTCATCAGCACTTTGGGGTGAGTATTAATTGCCTTAGGTGCTGAAACAAGGCACAGCAGCTATAGACTCAGGGATTTTACCTGCTTGAAAAGTGTCATAATTTCTGCAAACAGCCATGCCTGTCATGTTTTACTGAGATTTTGAAATAGAGTTTATAAATTAAAAATAAAGCATACAACATGCAGTGCCACATCATGGACTTGGGCATGACTTGAATGGCAGCCAATCAGAAACTTCCATTAGGCAATGCTCAGAGTTCCAAAGACAGTATCCCTGGGAATTCTGAAAGCTCTATTTTGGAAATATATATATATATATATATATATATATATATATATATATATATATATATATACCCACTGGCCACTGGGTCTGCAATATGTTTGCTCTGTGCCATGTAACTATTAATTTGCACAGCCAAATAAGTTTCAGATGGTGCTCATTTTGTCAAAATTACACTGCAATTTAAATGAAAATTTAGTTGACAGGGAAGCATGTGGTTTGGGTCCTAATAATATGGTCCTCTGTGTCCTTTTACAAATGGACTTTAGAAGCATTGGCTATCCCCACATCCTCAGTTTTTCCCTCCTTAGCTTCAGTGATCCCACTCAGCTTCTCAACAAGATCACCCCTCTTTGTTAAATACAAACCCTGCGTAACATTCTACCGAGTCTTGTCCATGTTTCCCGAATATTTAGTTCCCGTTCTCACTTCTGTGTATTCACCTGGGTTTTTCTCCTGCTTGGGATGTTTATTCATCTTTTAAAATAAGTACTGAATGAATGAATGAAACAAGTATTAATACCTTATGCTTTTGTAGTCCCTCTCTACCTGTCTAAAACAGTCAATTTGTGGTTCCATGCTTCTAATGCACTCTCTTACATGTTCCTTCTTAAAACATATGTTCATTGATATCCCTAGTAAATGAATCTCTGTGGAAGGCAAAAAAAAAAAAAAAAACAGAAACATAAATTTGGCAATACATCTACCTTCAAGGAGATTAGAGTCTAATGGACAGTCATAACTCTCTGAATATTTCCAACGTTATAAAGCTTTAGAGAAAGGATTTGGAATGTACAAGAAAGCCTTAGAACTAATTCGTCTATTTTAGTACTTAATTGCACACTGTCCACTTGATATGCACCCCCTTAGAAAGCAGAAATCAGACAGTGGTTCTCTCTACAACCACGTGACTACATGCAGAAGTGGAGAGTAACTACATTATAATACTGAACAAGAAAATGCACTGATTAAATAGAAACAGAAATATGCAATTGAAGACCTGGGTTTTGAAGAAAAGAAGACAAGGAATTTGTCACTGAAACTTTGAAGACTACCTCATGCTTTGTCTAATAGGAAGGACCTCAAAGGTCATCTGTCAGTGCAAATAGGCTTAGAAAAAGATGTGGAGCCCTGAAAATGTCTGGTATTTTTTAAAGGCAAACTTCAGGCATTATTGTGGTCTGAGTGAAGTAGGCCATACCTTGTAATGATCTGTATTTTTGTCGTTTGGAGATCTCACTGGTGTCTCAATTTTAATACTTCCAGAAATTAATATATATTACCTTCTTACAAAAATATATTCAGTCATCCATCTAATCATTCTCTCAGGCAGTACTGGGTGGCACTCTATGGCTCAGAGTTTCAAAGCTGTACATCAGGGGCTTCCTTGGTGGTGCAGTGGTTAAGAATCTGCCTGCCAATGCAGGGGACACGGATTCGAGCCCTGGTCCGGGAAGATCCCACATGCTGTGGAGCAACTAAGTCCGTGCGCCACTACTACTGAGCCTGCGCTCTGGAGCCCATGAGCCACAACTACTGAGCCCATGTGCCACAACTACTGAAGCCTGCGTGCCTAGAGCCCGTGCTCCTCAACAAGAGAAGTCACCACAATGAGAAGCCTGTGCACCGCAACAAAGAGTAGCCCTCACTCACCACAGCTAGAGAAAGCCCGTGTACAGCAATGAAGACCCAACACAGCCAAAAATAAATTAATTAAATAAATAAACTTATTTAAAAAAATCAACTAAAAATAGAACTACCATATGAACCAGCAATCCCACTACTGGGCATATACCCTGAGAAAACCATAATTCAAAAATACACATGCACCCCAATATTCATAACAGCATTATTTACAATAGCCAGGACATGGAATTGGTGCTCTTTAAACTTCCTTGAAGAAACAGGTGTGAGAGAAGATATGAGAATATATCCATATTTAAAAGAGTAGCATTCTGAAAGGGAGAGAAACAAATTATATCCCATGAAAGTATGGCTTTAAGTGGTCATTTGCTCAAATTGCTATTACAATTGGAAAAAAAAATCAGCAATCTGCCTGGATTCTTTTATTAAACAAAAGTTATTTAACAAAGCTATAAATTTCATTGCTGTGGCAGAAAATAAGATCAGCCAAGCTGAAATGATCCAGCTGTTTTTGGTTTTGTTATTTCAAAATGTTTTCATTTCTATTTCTTCCCACATATATTTGTATTTGTTTAAATAGAGTTTATTGTGGCACTGATTCAAAGAACAAATTCCAATTCTTTAGACCCTGTGATTATGCAGCTTCTATGTTGAGCTCTATTTGGTTGTCAACTAGGCAAGACTTTTTGCATTGAGCTGTCTCTATACTGGCAGACTTAGAAAGGATAACATGGATTTCATCAGCTCTAACAAAATGCCATGCATTTCACATCCTAGAGCTCATCAAGATCCTACTGTATAGCATGTCTTAAATACCAGTATGTCTGTATTACATTTTCTCACTTGTGTTTCCCAAAGTATTTCCATTAATTTTTTTCTATCATATGCATAGAGTTGGTTTTAACATTTGCTGATGTGATTTGAAGATGATTAATTCATTCTGCCTTGCAGCAAAAACATATTACCAGGAGGGACTGTTTTCAAGGGGAATTCTTTGATTTATCAGATTGGAACAATTTATTCATAAATAAGTAAGGTGTTCTGCAGTGTCAGCCAGCATCAGAGTGTCCATGGTCCCTCTCATTAAATCATACATGGAAAATGTGTCCCCAGAATGGCTCTTTTAGTTGAATCTAATGACTAAGATAAGTTTTTCCTACATGGATTGATTACTCTTGAGTACTAAACCTTGAGGCTGTCATCTGTCTCTATAGGAATGTGTCCCAGAGGAAATGAATCCTCTTGTTAATCAACAATCTACACAGAACTCCTTAGAACCCACGAGTCCTATCATTTAGATCTCCCAAAATGATCAACTCTACAGTGGGACACATTAGGCAAAAACTGGCTGAGAAATTGTCCAAATGTGACTATAAAAAATAGGCAATATTTGTGTACTTGGCAGGTGGGAGGTAAAGCCAAATATAGTAGAGAGAAAGGTAGTTTTGTTTTTTTCCTAAAGCAGTAGTCAGGAAAGAGAGGAATAAATACGGAAAAATAGTGATGTAAAGTAAGGAAAATGAGAACTCTCAAGAGAAAGGTATAAACATAGAACTTATAGCATTTATCAGATTTGGGGGGCACATTCTCAGAAGTTGAGATTAGCATGCAGAGTAGAGGTGAGGGCGTCCTTGGAGTTTCTGTGCTAAGCTGATATAAATAGATAATTTCAGCATATCAAAATCAAATCAGGGTATTTTGTCTTACTTGTTCTATAAGCAAAGACACCACAGATACATTCTACGTGTTTTGGTGAGATTTTAGCATCTGCTTAATGTTTCTTATTGCAGGGAAGAGGTGAACTTACAAAATCAAAGAGTATGAAGACGTCCTAATTCAGTTTTAACAGCACTTAACATAGAGCATTCCTGTTTTAAATCTTTCTCCTTAAAACCACCCACTTTAATTTTCAATAAAATTATTTATCCAGGTCGTCTTCCCCAGAATGTTAGAGAAAATGCGGCTTTGATCTTTAATTGGAAGAGCCATGAATGAGTTTACAAGGAGGGGTACAGGAAATTGTTACCTTCCTTCTCCCTAACTAGACCTTCTTCCACTTCCTTTTATTGATGTCAAATATTACATTTAAATTCTAGAAAATAATAAAAAATGGAATTAAGAAATTGAAACAATATATACCTATTTTTACATGTGTTTATATATTTACCTTTACTGGAGAACTTTATATTTTCACATAGTTTCCAGTTGCTGTCTAGAGTCCTTTGATTTCAAGTTGAAGGGTCCCCTTTAGTGTTTCTTTCAGGGAAGGCTTAGTGGTAATGATCTTTCTCAGCTTTTGTTTATGTGGGAATGTCTTAATTACTCCCTCATTTTTAAAAGCACAGTTTTGGTGGCTATAATATACTTGGTCAATAGGTTTTTATTTTTCTTGTATACTTTAATTATATTATCTCACTGCCTCCTGACCTGCAAACTTTCAGCTGAGAAATCCATTGATAATTTGACAGAGAATTTTCTGCATATGATGAGTCTCTATCTCTGGATGCTTTCAAGATTTTCTCTTTGATTTTTACAGTTTGATTATAATGTGTCTTGGAGTGGATCTCTGGATTTTTGGATTTCATTATGCTTCTTGTATTTGTATATCCATGTCTTTTCTCAAATTTAGAAAATTTTTGATCATTATTTCTTCTGATATACTCTTGGGCCCTTTCTGTCTCTCTCTTCTCTTTCTGGGATTTCCATAATGCATATATTAATCTATTTAATGGCTTATCATAAGTTCCTTAGGTTCTGATTCTTTTTTATTTTTCCTCTACATACACAATAAATTTAAATAACCTATTTTCTAGTTTATTGATTATTTTTTCTACCCCTCAAGTCTGTTACTACAGTCAGTGATTGCACTTTTATCTCCAGAATTGCAGCTTGCTTTTTATAATATCTATCTTTGTTTATGTTCCATTTTTTTAATATATTATTGTCCAGATTTACTTTAGTTCTTTTTCTGTGTTTTCCTTTATCTCTTTGAGCATACTTAAGACAGATGTTTTAAAATATTTTCTAGTGAGTCTGAATCCTATGATTCCTTAGGGTCAGTTTTGGGAGATTTATTTTCTTCCTTTGAATGGGTCATGTTTCTCTGTTTCTTTGTGTGCCTCATAATCTTTAGTTGAAAACTGGGCATTTGAGAAAAAAAAACAGCCACATCTTTGAAAATTGACTCCATGCAATGGAGCATCACTAATTCACTTATCATGAAAGCTTAAGTTATTTTCATGCATTTCTGGGCATGCATCTTGTGTGTGTGTGTGTGTGTGTGTGTGTGTGTGTGTGTGTGTGTGTTTCCCAATTCCCCCATGTATACTGCTACTTTTCAATGTCTTAATTTTCCTAAAAGTCTCACTCCTGTTTTTTCTCAGGGCCTTAGATATCCTATGTATTCCTCTGCCTATAATCTTTTACTGTCAGACATCCATGGGTCTCCAATTCCCCTGCATTTTTTCACCTGCTGGAATGTTTTCTACTGCTTTAGTTGTCTCCAACCTGATATTGAAAAACTATGTTTTCATTCCTGTCTGAGCTCCACATCAGGTAAAACAGAAATAAATCCCTCGTGCAGCCCCAGACAAGCCAAACATTGCAAGCTAGCTCCAATCCTTTCCTTCCATTTTGATGGAGAAACATGCAATTGTATAGCTTCTTCCCAATAGTTCAAGCTGTGTTGCACTGAGGAGGGGATGGAGGCAAGGATGAGGAGAAAAAAAAAAAGCACACAAACTTTTCTACTCTTTTTTTGTGTGTGTTTTTGTTCTTGATTGGGACTTGGTTCAGTTGCTTCAGAAACTTGAGTGATTTCTGGTGCTTCCACGAAGTTATTCTACTTAGTCTGTTGCTGTCTACTTCATTTTTCCATGTAGGAACAAAGGCCTGGAGTTTCATAGTTTGCTATGTTGCTCATATCATTTTCCTACTGCAAATTACATCTGAAAGTATATAAAACCTTGGGAAATGAAAGCCTATACTCCAAGTTGGCAAAAGATAGCATCAGCTAGTTGCACTTCATGTTGGGAGCAGACAGAAAAAATTATGATTTCCCATATGGCCTGAATAGTGGAGGAAAATTGAAGCTGCAAACTCTCTTGGATAGAAAATAAAAGAGAATAGTTAGAACTTCTTGTTTTACAGGAACTTCAAAAAGAATAAGGTGGAATTCTCCATGTACAATGTGAGTTTAAATTATTACAGCCATAAAAACCCTTACCTTAAAAAGAGTATATACAGTTTAATGGGGGGAAAAAAAAAAAAACACCTGAACCTCAATAGAAAGAAAATTAATGTGATATTATGATGGTATATAATGGAATGGGATTCTCATTCACTGAAAATGGCAACATAAATTGGTATAGGCTTTCCTGGGAAACAGTTTATAATAGTGAACCCATCTGTTGGATCATTCATTCATTAGTTAAATATTTACTGAGCTTCTGCTGTGAGTTAGCCCCTGTGAATAGCATGTAGAAATGAAGGATCTCCATGCTATCCTTATTTTCTTACTACATGTGGAAAAGATAGGTATATTTTATGTAACCACACTGTTACATATAAAATTACAACAGTGATTTATAAAATGAAAAAAAAAAAAGATATGCCAAGCTGACAGAGGGCATAATAGCAGAATCTTCCCTAAATTAGAAGATCAAAGAAAAACTTCCTCCCACAAAGTTTGAGTTGAGATTTAAAAAGAGAATACTAATTATTGCAGTAAGAAACAAGGGAAGAATTTAGAGTGAAGGAAATACTACAGCCAAAGTCTTGAGACAGAAAACAGAGAAGCACATTGAAAGATTCAAAAGTACAGAGTGACTGGAAAACATATAATAGGGGTTTGGCGGAGTTGCTCTAAATGAAAACCAAATTATTCAGGATGTTGTATGATATGTTAAGAATTATGACATTTATCCTAAGGCAAATGATTAAAAGGTTTTAAACTGGGAAGGGAGATCAATGTAGGGGTAAGCATGGATCCAACATAATGAGATTTTCATTTTGCAAGCACTGGCAACAGGGTGTAGAATGGATTTGATGGGATGAATAGTGAACATAGGAAATGAAAACAAAGGAAGACTGTCTCAGTCTAGGTGATACTTTCTGGTAATTTAGGTAAGATGGGAATGGTGGAAATGGAAAAGAGTGGACAGATTAGAAAGATATGTAAAGGTGAAATGCAGACCTGGTGATAGAACAGATATAGGAGCTGTTAAAAAGGAAGAGTCAAGAGTAGTTCCTAGGTTTGTGGTTTGCACCACTGATTAGATGACGTTGTTATTTATTTAAATTAGGAGAACTGAAAAAGTTCCTGATTGGGATGAAAGGTTTTAAGGTTTTACATTTGGTGGGCAGGGGGAGCACCCGAGACAGTATATGTACCATGTTTCCTTTTCCTCCTGAGCAACTTAGAAAACTACATTTCCCAGCTCATCGGGATCTAGGAAGTGCTACTTCTCTGGCCAACAGAATATGAGCAGATGTAAAATTGTTGCTTCTAGTTTGGGTGATTTCCTACTCTCTTTTCTCTTGGGCACAGGTTAGAAAGGGTAGGATTACAAAATAGCAGAGGGATATTGTGGAAAGAGACTGAATTCCTAAGACATTACTTGGAGAATATCTGCCTAATCTTTATCAAACTCCACTGAGCAGACATGTTCAGTGGAGTTTGATAACGACATGTATAGTGTTAAGTGACTATGATGTCTGAATGTACTTATTACTTCATCACAAAAATAGAAGTGCCTTCAAGACATTCTTGTCTTAGGTGCATACAATGTGTATATCAATGGAGAAGTTAAGACTTAACTTGTATTCGGGAGTTGTCAGTATGTGGATGATAATTAAATCATGAGCACAGGTGGCACTGCCTGATAAGGAAATATAGAGTGAAAAGACAGGAATTTGTGTTTAGTATGTTCAAAGCTATTGCAAAGGCAAGTGAGGTGGAGTGTAAAAAGTATGCATTTAGCTTTATGGGCAAAGAGGCAATTGGTGATCTTAGAAAAAAGCTATTATTACCTGGTAATTTGGACAAAAGCAAATTGGAATAGGTTGAATAATGGAAGGTGATAAAATAGCAACAGTATATACAATGCTCAGTAAATATTTACTTTAGAGAGTATTCTATTTGTTATCTAGGAAGAGAACCAAAGAGGTTTAAATATTGAATATTTAAATTGGGTGTAAGGAACATGGAAGGAATAGTCCATATTTCATGTTACTGAAAAGATAGGGAGTTAGGTGATGCAAAGGTTCTGTGGAAGAATTGATCTTGGGTAGGAGGAAGGGCAGCTCCTTCCTTGTAGCCAGAAGAAAAGAGGAAAATGGGCAAAAAAAAAAAAAAAAGCATGATCTTCAGTAGGTTGGTTAGAAAGAATGGAAGATGTACCTCCTCTCTTCTCTGTGCTTTGGAAGTATGGACATTGCTGAGAGGGGGGAATGGGGAACAGAAACATGATTGAAGACCCTGAAAATAGAGAAATGATGAATTGAATAGAGAAATATGGCTTGTAATGGTCAAAGGGAGTAAAAAGTTTTATATAACTTTATCTAGAAATTCCTCTCAAGAATAAACTCTAGAGAAATAGTAAATGCATACAAAAACTTATGAAAAATTATGTTTTTATTTTGGCATTATATAATATTGTAAAAAATGGGAACAATCTAAATATTGAAGAAGAGGGGGTGACAATGAATTACAATACATTTGAAGTATGGACCATTATAGATTCATTAAAATATGTAAGAATATTTAACAGTATAAAGGTGTTTTTATTAAGTGAAATGAAATTTCAATGTTGAAATTTCATAAGAATGTGCATATGTATTTCCATGAAAATATAAGACTGGAATGTAACTTCTAAATTGTTAACAATTATATATTTTGGTGATGAGATATTGGGTGTATATTTTTTTACATACTTTTTATATTTGAAGTTTTTACAATGTGCATACACTATAAAAGTCATAAAAATATACTTCACTTGATTTTTCTAACTTTTGTTTTGATGTAATTTCAGACATGCAGAAAAAAATAGCAAGACTGGAAAAAATAACTTTCTTATACTGTGCACTCAGATACCCCAAAATGCTAACTGCTTGCTTCATTTTCTTTCTTTTGTTTTTCTCCATATACATGTGCATATTTTTGAATACATGACTTCCCTTAATCCCTAAATATATTTGTTTGGCTTTCTAAAATAGAAACTTTACTTAATGAGTAAAATTATCAAAATCCAAAATTAATATTGATACAATACTATTATACTGATAGATTATCAAAATTTAGCTAGTTGTTTAATTAACAATCTTTATGAAACAAAATTAAATTTTAATTTGTGTTGCATTTAGGTTCAGGTCTTTTTACTTTTCTTTAATCTAGAAGATTCTTCTAGTCTTTCTTTATATTTAATTTATATTTTCAAAGTACAGGCAAGTTATTTTATAGAATGCCCCTAAGTATGAAAGAGTCTATTGTTTCTTTATGATAAAACCCAAATTAAACATTTTTGCAAAAATGCTACAGAAGTGATACTCTGTCTTTTTCAGTGCATTGTGCCAGGAGGCACATGATGCTGGCTTAACAGTCTGGTTTGGGCAGTGTCTATCAGGCTTCTTCACTCTAAAGTTCCTGTTTTCCATTTGTGATTAATAAATATTTTTTGTTGTTGTTGTTGTAATGCTGTTTGAGTGTTTTATTTTATTTTTTAAACTTTATTGGAGTATAATTGCTTTACAATGGTGTGTTAGTTTCTGCTGTATAACAAAGTGAATCAGCTATATATATTATGGGGAGAGACTTTGAAGATATTCAAAATACTTGTTACTCCTCAATCTCTTACCTGTTAGAATAATCCACTCTTGGTTCTTGACTCAAATAATTATTACTATGATTGTGGCCCAATGAAGACTTCCTAATTCCATTATTTCATGCATAAAATATGAAGCCTTCCTTCTCTCAAGTTACAGAGTAAGTCCCATCACCACTTCCATGATCTCCACTTTTAGGAAAATCTTAGATTGTCAGGTTACTACTTGAAGAGTTATCATTTAAATGTAATATATTCCAAATGAGATGATAGTTTTGTGAGGTGCATTTTGTTTTGTGTGCTCGATTTGGTTTATGTGAACTGCCTTAAGGAAATGCCTATAGGGATATCGAGATTTCCCCCTTGTGTCTCTTATGTATCCTAGCAGCCACCTGTGCTTCCTTCTGTCCTCACCATCTATCATCACAGTGACTTCTCACACTTGATTCACTAAGTCTGTGCTTTTCTCTACTGTGAAGTCTCTAAGGATAGACGACATCTTTCTCTTCATCTGTAGTGTCTAACTTGGTGCCTGGCTCATAATGGATGTTCAGGATATGTATATAGGAGGGACGGACAAATCCTGACTCTTTCACCTTCTACAATGAGCTCAAATCCTGACTTTTTCACCTTCTACAATGAGCTCCAGTTTTATCTGGAAAGTGGAGATAAATAATGTGTATCTATAAGCTCTGGTCGAACTTAGTGACAAGACATGTAAATCACTGAGCACAGAGACTCATCTAAAACACCATGCAAATATTTTTCATATTTAAAAAAAATCTAATTACAGTTTTTGAAGAAAAAGTATATTGTGCTGCTATGCTTGAAAGGTGACCCAGCTACAGAAACAATGAGTGATAGAAACTAGTGTTTAACCAAACTTGTAAGTCATATAATGTTGCATCTGTATAAAAAATACAATTTTGTTCAATTCCCAAGACAAATATGATTTGGATTTTTTAATTCTCTCTTTGGAAAATCTGTTAATATAGTGGACAAACGGTTAAAAACTGATTGAACTTAATGCACTGTAATTGCCTATATGAAATTCTAATGGGAATTCAAGAAAATTCACTTTTCATTAATAACAGACCCTCCTTAGGTAATAAAACACTGAATTATTCTTGGTTGTTTTGTCTTCCTATTGTCCAATCTAATGTGTTACTGTAGGGCTAATGCTAAAGTTATGTCCTATGAGATTTTCTGATCATGACAATACTTCAGTCAAAAGAAAGTTAATAGAGAATCAGATAGCACCAACATTCTTGAGGATACAAAAAATATTGGAAAAAAAATTGGATCAGAGTACAGCACTATACATCTATTCTGCCTAATTTTAAATTCTGGGAGAAGTGTACTATCTTTAATTTTAGCTTCAGTAGAAATGTACATGATAATACAGACATGAGATGTAACTGAGACATGAATACATTTCTTAATATTTTCATGCTATACTCAGAATAAAATCTGTTTTTTTTCCCTAAATTTACTAAACAGTTCAGTTAAGTAAACATTTATTGGGAGTCTACTATATTTCAGGCATTCATCTGTAAGTTGATAATAGAGAAATACAACACCTTACTTTTCCATTGGGTATATAATACAATAGATATGTATCTTGCATTATAGAGTATAATAATAGAAATACTATATTCAAGATGAAATATCCAAGGAGAGATGTTCTTAGATGACTTGAGGAGATTTGGACTAAAAATACCGATTAGAAATATTAGATCTGTAGGGCTAGTTCATAGCATGAAAACAGGGGGAGAATATCCAAGGGAAGTATGAGATGAGAAGACAGCCTAGGGCAAAACATGAAGGTAACCAATATTCAGGAATAGGTGAAGTTTATAGAACATATAAAGAAAGATGGAAAATAAATGGTATTAACTGAGTAATCTGATTTAGAAGATTGTTGGCAGTGGAAGGAATTTTTAAAATCCACTCCAATTCCTTAATTTCGCTCATAAAAGTACCACAAATCTAAACAGTTATGTGATTTTTCAATGTTCAATCACTAGAAAGGAAGGGAAAGATTAAAATTCAATATCTGTGAATTGCTAACCCAGTGCTGTTTTCACTTCATCATAAAACGTCTCAGCTCCTTTACGTGCCATCAAAATACAATATGTTTAAGTAAAATAATTATTAAGGATCCCAGTATTTTCACTGCAGTTCAATAATTATTGTGTGCTCCAGCCTGGCAAAAATTACGTCAAATAATTCTCCCTAATCTTTACCCAGTCTTCAGATCCAACTATCTTTTTCTCTTCTCCCCAACATAAAGGTCCCTCTCTACTTAGTCTGTCCTCACCCTTGTCTCCCGTTGTTTCCTTCCACGTGAAATGTGCTTACCTTTGTTCATCCATCCAAAACCTGTCCATCCATCCCTATGTATGGCTCAGTTTTCTCCAGGTCTTACATCCTAAGGCTTTTTCTATCTAGACAGTAAATGTACATATATATGTGTTTCCTACCCAAATGTCATTAAGAACAACCAAAAAAAAAAAAAAATACTCTCTGCCTCTTCACAGTGCATACTGAATGGGATTTTTTTTTTTTTTTTGCATATTTGGTAAACATGTCTTTTGGGGCTCTGGGTGATTTATTCTCAACAATCTAATTCAACTTTATTTTCTTGACTGTGAATGCATAACCCTCTTAATATGCTTTGGTTCTCTTAGTATTAGGTATTTTTAAAGATTTACAATAATTTCACTTGAAATCATTTTTTTGGTTGCCTCATTCCCATTGACACAAGTGGTGTCAGGAACTCATTGAGTAAGATCATATTACCCTGCTTGGTCCTGCTTCCACGGACAGGCAAGATTTCCTAAGATGTGTAAATTAGCAGGGATTTAGAAATACAACATCTCAAATAAAACAGGATCTTGGAAAGTCCTTACTTTTGTACACTGAAGTAATGTTAAACACAATATAATTTCTATTCATTTTCACAAGACTTAAGCACCATTACCGATACATCATCAATACTGTAGCCCTGGGAGGGGATATATGTGTTCATTTAACTGATTCACTTCATTGTACAGCAGAAACTAGCACAACATTGTACAGCAATTATACCCCAAGAAAGAGAAGAAAGAAAGAAAGAAAGAACGAAAGAATGAAAGAACAAAAGAATGAAATAATGAAATAACGAAACAAAGAAGGAAGGAAGGAAGGAAGGAAGAAAGAAACCTGGGACATTTAACCTGAAAAAAAAAGTACTATAACCCTTAGGATCAGGTAGTTCAGGACTTTTCCATAACATTAATTTTGTATTTCCATCCTCACTTTGTCTCTAAAGATATCAAAGCAGTTAGGTCAATATTTTCTTTAGTTTCAGGCTAAACTTGGTCAATAAGGAAGCAGCCTTGTAGACATAGCTTTGAATATGACTTCCAGGCTGGGTCACTGATATTGGTACCTATATAGTCTGTTGTACAGGAGGGCTTGTGGTTCCTAAAAGTCTGAGTTTCATTAAAACAGATCTTTGTTCTTTTTGTGTTATATCCCCAGAGAACAGTATAGTATCAGATAGTCAGTGTGCCTTTCGTGAATGTTTGTGGAATAGAGGTTTATTGAGTCAGATTTGCAGAAGCAGCTAGTTCTGTTCATAGAGTAATACGTTTTTAGACTTTCTGACACACCTCAGCGACTTATATGTCACAATGGTTATGACCACGTTTTTCTCCAAATGTCAAATCAAGGACCATAATGTCTACTTCCTTAACAGCACCACTAAAGATCTTAGTAGGAAACAACAACAATAATAATAATATTGATTTCTAACATGTATTGTAACAAATGATTTTCTTCCTTCCTTTCTTCTTTATCTCTCTCATTTTTCATTAGATGCAAAAAAAGAAAAAACAGGTGTAAATGTTTTGCTTTTTGGTCTTAATTAGCTACATGACCTCATCTAATCTCCTCTAGAATATTTCCTCTTTTCTAACATGGAGTGTGTGTTATTTTCACTTATTAAAAAAAACATATTACTTAACTCACTGGGATTCTATAAGAATCAAAGGATTGAGTATATATGAAAATACTGAATATCTATTGGCTTAATAAGTGTTAATGAATCAAAATATGTGGTTGATACATATTGGAACTAATACTATAAACAAATATTTATAATCATGACTCAAAATCTATATGTGTTTCAAGAAATTGAAACTCAGGAGAATAAATTAAAACATTTGATTAATGTGACTGCTTTTTCATTAAATTTTTTTGGAGACAGTTGTAGATTTACAGCAGTTGTGTGTAACACAATGAGTACAGGGCAACATACAATGACAACATAGAGTTGCCCTGTACTCATTATACACTTTCCCATAATGGTTACATCTTGCAAAACTGTAATAGGATATCACAACCAGAATGTGAATATTGATACAATCAGGATGCAGAACAGTCTCGTCACCACCAGGGTACCCGATATGGCCCCTTACAGCCACAACCCCTGACAACCACTAATTGGTTCTCCATAAGTTTGTCATTTCAAGAATGCCATATGAATGGAACCATACAATATGTAACCATTTAGGATTGGATTTTTTTCACTCTGCATAACGACCTGGAGATTCACGCAAGTTGTCTTGCCTATCGAAGATTCATTATTCTACTTCAGAGTAGCATTCCATGATATATCACTTTGTTTAATCATTCATGTTGAAGGACTTGGGGATTGTTTTTGGTTTGGTGGTATAATGAATAAATTATGACTCTCATGTGGTAGTTGTGTTTAGATTATAAGAAATTGACAAAAGTGTTTTCCATAGTGGCTGTATCACTTTACATTTCCACCAGCAATATATGAGTGATACCATTTTTCGGAATGCTCTAAGCATTCAGAGTTTTCACTATTTTCTTTTTGAATTTTTGTTATGTGTAGTGCTATTTCATTATGGTTTTAATTTGCATTTCTCTAATGACTAATGAAGTTTAACATCTTTTCTCATACTTATTCCTCACTTGGATATACTCTGGAGAATTGTTTTTTCATGTCTTTTGCTCATTTTCTAATCAGACTGCTTGTTTGATTTTACTGTTGAGTTTTGTATCCTTTATATATTCTAGATACCAGTCTTTTGTCAGATCTGTGGCTTACAAATATTTTATCTCAGTTTTCATCTTATAGTTGCATCATTTTAAGAGAGACGTATAGACAACAAAAGCTTTTTTCTTTAATTTTTGATAAAGTCTACTTTATCAGTTTACCCTTTTTTATGCATAATGCTTTTGGTATTAAATTGAAGAGTTCTTTACCTAGCCTTAGATCATAAATACATTCTCCTATGATTTTTCTAAAATTTTTATAGTATTAATTTTTATATTTAAGTCTGTGATCCACTTTGAGCTAAATTTTGTTTAATTTTGTTTCAGGTGTGAGAGTTAGATGAAGGTTTACATTTCTCTGTATATGTGTCCAATGATTTCAGCACCATTTGTTGAAAATGCTATATTCCTTCTGTTGAATTCCTCTTTCATTTTTGCCAAAAATTAGTTGAGCATATACGTGTAGGTTTATCTCTTGGATCTAAATTCCATTCCATTGATCTATGTATCTGACCCTCCACTGATAGCAAACTCTCTTGAGCACTGTAGCTGTATAGCATTAATATTGGATAGAGTGGTTCCTCCCACTTATACTTTTGATAATTTTAGATATTCTAGGGCCTATACCTTTTCATATAAATTTTAGAATAAACTTGTCCATCTCATTACACTGAGACTCCCATTGGTCGCTACTGGCAGCTGAGAACTGTCCTTTAGGGCTCTGAAGGAGCCTCCTTGGACTGAGCTGCCTATGTCCTCCAGGTGGAGGAAGGAAATTCCCAGTCTGTGGAACACTTCCTGGGTTAGGAGCTCATTTTCATAGGATGAACCCTCCCTGTATGGAACAGAGAGAACTTTATGAGATGCACTCTATGAGGCAGAATCCCCCTTCCCTGTGTCCCTAGCCTTGCATTTCTGTGTGGAGGAAGGGAATCTCAAGCCTAGCAGAGAAAAATGGGAAGGCTTTTTTGATGTGTCAATTTGTCTTGGCTACAATCCTCAGTTATTTAATCATACACAAATCTAGGTGTTACTGTGAATGGATTTTGCAGATGTAGTTAAAGCCCCTAATCAGTTAATTTTAAGTGATGGCGATTAGCCTAGATGATCTGGTGGCTCTGACTAAATCTGTTGGAAGGTGTCAAAGCATAGCTATGGTTTACCTGGGAGAAAGAAAAGATTCTGCTTGTGAATGTCAGTTTTTTCATATGTCCATGGGATTCTAGTCCTTCTCATGATTTTTTCTTCCTGACTTCTTGTGGAAAAGAGCTCCAGCCTGTGCTTGTGTGTGTGAACTTGCCTGTGGTCTTCCCTTCAAACTACCTGCTTTACTGGTTCTTCTCTGATTGAACCCTGACTGATATAATCAATGACTCTAATTTAGTAGTTTAGGTCAAAATGAGTCTTCACATAATCAAACATTAATCTAATGGCTTAAGAGGAAATCTATCCCAATTAAATAAATGAAAATCAATTGATAGACAATGGATTCAATGACTACATTCTGTCAATTTAACCTGCAAAAGACCACTGAATAATCAATCTGGCCACTTCAGTGTCTTAAGTGCAAATTTAGATGATTGAACCTTCACTTTGATTGGTAATGTGACAGGCAGTCAGCCATTGGAACAGCTGAGCAAGTAAATCAAGCACAATTGTTACATTGATGAAGTCATTGTTGTCCTGTGTCAGAGTCCAGTTTTCTTTTTGAATCTAAGTATCTACTTATTCAGTAAGTGATTGACCTCTCACTATGTGTCTGTTATTTAATAGATGCTTCCAAGGAAATAAAAGTTATCAGATTTCAGGCTTCATGGAAATTTCCTTCTAACAGTGCACAAATTTAAATGATTTCATTATTTAGATAAAAACATCGAGTATCTGATCTGAGGCAAAAATGTCATGCTGAATGCATAAGTATAATGAGAGAGGTAGAAATAAAATTGCATCATATTTAAGCACAGTTAATTACTATTTTTAGCAGTGCACTAATTTACTGGATTATTCATTCAGTCATTCAACAAACTGTTACCTCTCAGCATAATCTTTGCATAGTCATGACACCTGGGGACTTGTGCAGTATAAAGTCAAAGAGAGGATTCTAGGTTTTCAAAAGCACAGGAGTTTTAATTAGCCACATAATTTCTTGTGGAATCATGGAAACTTCATGGTTGCATCAAGCCTAACTAAAAAGATAAATAGACCAATGTAATTAAAAAACTGTTCTATATGGGAATTCCCTGGCAGTCCAGTGGTTTAGTCTCAGTGCTTCCACTGCAGGGGCCCCTGTTCAATCCCTGGTTAGGGAACTAAGATCACTCAAGCCTCATGGTGCTGAAAAAAAAAACACAACAAAACAACAAAAAAACAACTGCTCTCCAAACTGCAATGTTATGTAATATTCGACCATTTCTTCATGATTCTAAACCTTCCTCCAAAACCCTCATCTTATGATGAAATTGTCAAGAGTATTATCAGAAGATACAGGGATATTGATATCTCCAGTGAAATCTTGGACCTCCGCCTAGCTGCAGAAATCTTGTAATGCTGGTTTCCATTGGGATCTCAGTTTACACACCACTATCCACCCCTGAATAGTAAAGAGCCTCCACATGACTCTGGGTCATACTTAATAACCACCATTAGACAAATGCAAAAATTACTCAAATCTACATAACAACCAATGGAAAATAGTGGGTACAAACAGCACAAGAACATGTTGATTTGCCTTGGATGGCCCTGAGAGGGGAGAAAGCTATGACAGCAACTAATCTTAGAGAATATAAAAAATGTTGCTCAAAAGAGACTAGGCTCGGGCTTCCCTGGTGGCTCAGTGGTTGAGAGTCCACCTGCTGATGCAGGGGACACGGGTTCGTGCCCCGGTCCGGGAGGATCCCACATGCCGCGGAGCGGCTGGGCCCGTGAGCCATGGCCGCTGAGCCTGCGCGTCCGGAGCCTGTGCTCCGCAATGGGAGAGGCCACAACAGTGAGAGGCCCGCGTACCGCAAGAAAAAAAAAAAAAAGGAGACTAGGCTCCATATATTGCCATATGCTTGGAGACCATATAGTTCCCCTAATTCTAAGTGAAGTCATATAAATTTTCATAGAACATCTTTTCAAAGCTAAATATTGATATATGTGAGTAATACATGGATTAGTGATACATTTCCTGTCCTCAAGAATCTCTTAGTATAATAGAATGAATGCCAATCTAAATTAATTTCATAACTGCATAAGTGATGCTGTAGGTATGTGTACAGTGACAGAACAGAGTGTTCCTCTTGACTCCGATTGGAGAGGCCCCCCAGAATCTGCACAGAGAAGGATCTGTTGGATCTGTGTTTTGGACAATGAGCAAGATTTTGTTGGGAAGATGGTACAGGCAGAGGAAATGGCAAAAAATTTCACATGGGTGGGAAGCAGAAGGATATCATTGAATTTAATTTATTTACTTTTGTTTTAATTTTTATTGAAGTATAGTTGATTTACAATATTTTGTTAGTTTCTGGTGTATAGCAAAATGAGTCATTTATACATATACATATATCCACTCTTTCTTTAGATTCTTTTCCACATAGGCCATGAGACAGTATTGAGTAGAGTTCCCTGTGCTATACAGTAGGTTCTTATCAGTTATCTATTTTATATATAATGGTTTGTATATGTCAGTCCCAAATCTCCCAATTAATCCCTCCCCCGCTTATCCGCTGGTAACTATGTTTGCTTTCTTCATCTGTGACTCTAGTTCTGTTTTGTAAATAAATCCATTTGTACCCTTTTATTAGATTCCACATACAAGTGATATCATATGATATTTGTCTTTCTGTGTCTGACTTACTTTACTTAGTGTGTTAATCTCTATGTCCATCCACGTTGCTGCAAATGGCATTACTTCATTCTTTTTTATGGCTGAGTAATATTCCATTATATACATATATCACATCTTCTTTATCCATTCATCTCTTGATGGACATTTAAGATTGCTTCCATGTCTTGGCTATTATAAATAGTGCTGTACTTTAAAAGTAAAAGAAACAGCAATCAAAACTTGGAGTCTTCTGCCTTTAAAATTTTAATGAGCATTTTGAAGAGTCCCCACGCCTCCCTGAATTGAAGTGGTTTGGTATACTAACCTAATTTCAGCTATGGCACTTGGACAGAATTGATTATAAATTACTTAGTAACTAATCTTAATTATTTGTTAAGTAAAATTAACAGTTTATGATGCTGTTTATATACATACATCTGTCAGTCCAACACAACTGAATAATAGACCTAGGCGAAAATAGATATGTCTACATTTACTCTTTCTACCTGGAAAAAGACGAAGTTCATGAAGTGTTGATCAGGTAGTAATTCTTACCATTACAAGGTATGAGTGTAAAATGGTAATCAGTCTCCAAATTGAATACTCATTTTTAAAAATTTTATTAAAGTATAGTTGATTTACAATGTTGTGGTACATTCTGCTACATAGCAAAGTGTTCAGGTACATAGATATATAGATATTTTTTCATATTTTTTCCATTATGGTTTATTACAGGATATTGAATATAGTTTCTTGTGCTATACAATAGGACTTTGTTGTTTATCCATGCTATATATAATAGTTTGCGTGAATATTTATTTTTTGATAAGTGGAGAGTGTTTGAGAAAGAATACTTCAAAAATGCATAAGAGATTTGATGATACATAAGTAACAAGTAAAATTATAAAATATTATTTAATTAGAATAATAAAAACAATGACCCCATTTTTCAATGAGACAGAGGTATTGATTTGAGAAAAATACTTTTTTCATACTTGTGAGCGTATATGAGAGATACATGCTTATATATTTTTGATGCAAAGAATTGATTGATGAACTCCTTAAGATAACAAAATTCTTATATATTGAGATAAATTAAAAAAAGAATAACTGCTAACTTCCATTTCAAGGAACCATCCTAAGGAAGTAATAAAAAATATGAGTGAAGTGATCCATATTTTAACAATAGTTTTTAAAGGTGAAGATTTGATATGACTTAAAAGTCTAACAATAGTGATTTAATTAACTAAACTGTTACACATAGAATAAACTAAAATGGGTGTGTCAAATCATATCACTACTGTTTTTAATGTACTTGCTATGAACCAGGAAATTGTTACAAGCATATTATGTACATATTATGCATTTTATCATCCCAATAATCCTATAAAGAATGTATTATCCGGGCTTCCCTGGTGGTGCAGTGGTTGAGAGTCCGCCTGCCGATGCAGGTGACATGGGTTCGTGCCCCGGTCCGGGAAGATCCCACATGCTGTGGAGCGGCTAGGCCCGTGAGCCATGGCCGCTGAGCCTGCACGTCTGGAGCCTGTGCTCCACAACGGGAGAGGCCCTTCTGCAACAAGGCCATCTCTGGAAAGTAATGAAAGTAGATGGAATGGATTTTACTTGAGAAAACACACAAGAAATAAATAAATAAATAATTTGGGTCATGGGAAGGATTTATTTCATTTGTCTTCAGAATCTAAAATGTTTTAAGAATATAAAGAACATGTATGTATATATACACACACATACCTACATGTACACATATATGTATATAGACACACATATATGCATATGGTAGGATGTACACATACATATGTACACATTCACACACCAAGGGTTCTAAACACATAGAATTTTTTTTTAATGAGCAGTGTACTATGTACTTGCACAAATAAATTTGTGAGATTCACTGGGGAAAAGCTGAATGGAAGGCTTCCGTAAATCTAGAAGACAGCCATAAACTTGAATGCAATTTTCTTGCTGGAGGAGATACTACAGTACTAGCATGATGTACGTGTACACCACAGGATCAATGATGCTAGCAGGGTAGATGGCTACATGGTGTTTCTAGAGAGAACCTGGACCTAGAACTGCAGCACCCAAACCAATAAAGGATGATCTTGACCTAGGTTACAATTTTACAAAATTATAAGGGACCATGTAGCCCTGTATCAGGGGTTTCTTAGCAGACACTAGTGGAAGAAAGACTAGTAAGCTTATCCTCAATATCATGCTCAGCCTGATAGAGATCTTCCTACAAACTCTGGGATTCATATCTTTTCAATAATCTGAGACATAGCAGACACCTTTGATTCTATATAGTACAGTGTTTTCTGAACTTTAAATCAGATTGTTTTCTTGCCTTTATTTCAATAGTTTATTATTAGTCTATAGAAAAGCAACAGATTTCTGTATAGTAATTGTGTATCTGCAACTTTACTGAATTTATTATTGGTTCTACGAGTTTTATGGTGGAGACTTAAGGGTTTTCTGTATATAGTATCATGTCATCTGCAAATAGCAACAGTTTAATTTCTTCCCTTCCAATTTGGATGAATTTTATTTCTTTTTTCTCTGCTTGCTGTGGCTAGGACTTCCAACACTATGTTAAATAGAAGTGGCAAGAGTGGGCATTCTTGTCTTGTTCCTGGTTTTAGAGGAAAAGCTTTCAATTTTTCACCATTGAGGACAGTGTTAGCTGTGGATTTATCATAAATGGACTTATGTCGAGATATGCTCCCTCTATAACAACTTTGATGAGAGTTTTTATCATCAGTAGATGTTAAATTTTGTTAAATGCTTTTCATTATCTGTTGATATGATCATGTGATTTTTATCCTTCATGTTGTGAATGTGGTGTATCACATTGATTTATAGATAAATCAAATCTATAAAATCTGGAATAAATCCCACTGGATCATGGTGTATGATCCTGTTTACACATTGTTGAATTTGTCTTGTTAATATTCTGTTGAGGATTTATCCATCTATATTGATCAGGGATATTGGCCTGTAATTTTCTTTTTGTTGTGGTGTCTTTGTCTGGTTTTTTTATCAGGGTAATACTGGCCTTGTAGAGTGAGTTCATAAGCATTCCTTCATCTTAAATTTTTGAATAATTTGAGAAGGATAGGCATTAAATCTTTAAATATTTGGTAGAATTCACCTGTGAAGTCACATGGTCCTGGACATTTGTTTGTTGGGAGGTTAATTATTATTATTGTTACTCATTCAATTTCATTACTAATAATTAATCTGTTCATATTATCTATTTCTTCCTGATTCCGTTTTGGGAAATTGTATGTTACCAAAAATTTATGCATTTCTTCTAGATTGTCCATTTTATTGTTGTATAATTATTCATAGTGATCACTTATGATCATTTGTGTTTCTCTAGTGTTGGTTGTAACTTCTCTTTCATTTCCAATTCCATTTATTTGGGTCTCTCTTTTTCTTGATTGGTCTGGCTAAAGGATTATCCTTTTTTTTTTTTTTTCTTTATCTTTTAAAAGAACCAGCTCTTAGTTTCATTGATCTTTTCTAAATTTTTTTAGTCTCTATTTTATTATTTCTGCACTGATCTTTATTATAGCTTTCCTTCTACTAACCTTGGGCATTTGTTGTTGTTCTTCTAGTCCCTTTAGGTAAATGGTTGTTATTTATTTGAGACTTTTCTTGTTTCCTGAGCTAGGTTTGTATACTTATAAATTTCCCTCTTAGAACTGCTTTGCTTAGTCCCATAGATTTTGGATCTATGTGTTTCCATTTTTGTTTGTCTTCAGGAATTTTTAAAATTTCTTCTTTAATTTCTTCAGTGACCCATTGGATGTTTAGTAGCATATTGTTTAGGCTACACATGTCTGTGTTTTTGCATTTTATTTTCTTGTAGTTGATTTTTAGTCTTATAATGTTGTGTTCAGAAAAGATGCTTGATAAGATATATATATTCTATATATATAAAGTTCATCCGGTCCAATGTGTTATTTAAGTTCAGTATTCCTCCATTGATTTTCTATTTGGATGATCTATTGATGTAAGTGGGGTGTCAAAGTCCACTACAGTTATTGTCTTACTGTCAATTTCTTCTTTTATGTTTTTTTAATATTTGCTTTATATATTTAGTTTCCTATGTTTGGTGCATATATATTTACAACTGTTATATCTTGTTGGATTGATTGCTTGACCATTATGTAATGTCCTTTTTTTTCTCTATAGTCTTTAGTTTAAAGCCTATTTTGTCTGATATAAGTATTGCTATCTCATCTTTCTTTTCATTTCCATTTGCATGGAATACTTTTTTCACCTGCTCCCTTTTTGTCTCTGTGTGTATTTAGATGAGAAATGAATTTCTTGTAGCAGCATATACAGACATTGTTTTTTAATTTATTCAGCCACTTTATATCTTTGAATTGGAGCATTTAGTCAATTTACATTTAAAGTTATTGACAGGTATGTATTGCCATTTTGTTAATTGTTCTGAAGTTGTTTTTGTAGGTCTTTTGTGTTCCTATCTTCTTTGTTTGCCCCCTTCCGTTGTGATTGAATGACCACCTTTACTTTTATGTTTAGATTTTTTTCTCTTAGTTGTGTGAGGAACAATTACAAATTTTTGGTTTGTGACCCCGGGCTGGTAGCAGTTTGCTGGTGGACAGGTGAGCCCCTGAACTAATAGGCTAGAGGTCGAACTCCAAATTGATAGTTTCCAGAACCAGTGTCCCTGTAGTAGAACAAGCTCTCCAAAATGGATGCTGCTAGTCTCCATGTCCCCAGGGGAGTCCCAGTTGTCTCCAGCCTCTCTGGGAGGCTCTCTAAGATCAGCAAGTGGGTCTGACCCAGGCTCCTTTCAAATCAGTGCCCTTGTGCTGAGGCTCAAATTATGAGAAAGGTGGAGTGCTCACTTTAAGCGTGGAGTCTTTCTTTGCTACAGCCCTCTGGATCTCCTGTATGCAAGCCCCATTGACCTTCAAAGTCATACATTCTAGGAACTCATCTTCCCAGTGTAGCACCCCTGGGCTGAGTAGCCCAATGTGAGGCTGGGGAGTCTGATGTGGGGTTTTGACCCCTCACTCCTTGGGGAAAATGTACTCAATTGTGTTTGTGGGTTGCCTCCCCAAGGTTGTGGATCTTGACTGTCGTGTGTCTCTGCCCCTCCTACCTGTCTTGCTGTGGTTTCTTCTTTATACCTTAGGCATGGAAACTCTTTTCTTCTAGTTTTCAGGTTGTTCTCATCTATAGCTGTTCTGTAAAGAGTTTCAAGTTTCTTGTGCCCATGAAAGGAGGTCAGCTCAGGGGCTTCCTGCTCTATCATTTTGGCCACACACTTGAATATAATTTAAACCATCTGTTTTGTCTAATTTCCTTTGGCACTGATCTGACAAGGAAAGATGGGATGCCACCTTGTTACTGCCAGGTGTGTGTAAAATTCCATGTCCCATATTCTGACTCTACTGACATGTGAAGGGCAGGGATGGAAGTTCTGGCTTCCTAGTGCCCTCCATTGATACAAGGAGGAATAAGTCATGACTCTCCACTCCTTCAACACCCCTCCAGGGGGAGGAGAAAAGATGTATTATTACTGCTGGCTGGGAGTGAAAGTCCAGGTTCCCATAGAAGTTTCCACTGACACAAGAGATATGCAGGTCTTTTTTCATCCTAGTAGAGATGGAAATCTAAGCGTCCCATTCAGATTTTGCTGGCATGGGGAAGGGTTGCCAATGTTTTTCCTGGGTGTTTGGCTGTAGTAGAGTAGTTATTTTCTAAAAAGTTTCTGTCTTACTAAGCTGTCCCTTTTCTTGTTCTCTGGCTAAGTAGAGAATGATTTTGTTGTGGATGTTTTGTCTGCACCTACTGGTGTTGTCATGTTTTTTGACATCTCCAGCACTGAGCTTCGGACATTTGAAACCAAAGGGAAACCCAATAAACTCACTTTTATGTTATTCTTTAGGTTCCAAAGTCCCTGGCTAGTCTTCCTTCTTTTCTCCATCTTTCAGAATCTTTTTATATTTGTTTTATATGTAAAGTCCAGGGACTTTAGTTGTACTTAGTGGGAGGAATAGGGTGTGTACATCTGTTCCAGTCCCCCAGAGGTTGAGTTACATGCAGGCTTTTTTTTTTTTTTACAAGAAACATTTTATTTTTAAAATAATATTAAAATTGGAAACTCCTGGTTTCACAAAAGATAAAATGGAGACCTGAAGTGAGTAACTTGCTGAAGACCTCTGTGCTAGTTAGAATAACAGCCAAGATTGGAACCAGGTCACTCACTCACAATTTAAGTTACTTTCTACTGCTTTTCTGTCATAATATATTGTGCCCACTGCTGTGTCCTTATAGTCTTCTTTTCAATATTCCCCTCAATCTACTGGAGTTTGAGGACTAGGCAGGGTCTCAGTGGACACTGAATGAGAATCTCAAGAACCACCTACCTTAACTAATGAGAGGAGTTTTCTTTCCATCTTTAAGAAGAGAACTGCTTATACATTACACCTGTCTCACTACTGAGGAATATGGAGTTCACAGAAATCTGAATAATATTTTAAGTCATATTTTCCCTTAAACTTCACCAATTTTCATCCATTCTTAGCTGTGATCTTCCATTTCTTCTTGTTCAAATCACGGTGGTTGCCTTTTTCTTTTTGGTAGCTCCCCATACATTTTCTTATCCCTACCCTCCTCCAAAACTATTTATTTCTTTTTATTTCAACCATAGTCAGTTTTTCAAACTGCCATAATATTATTGACTTTTTATACTTCTTAAAATAAAGATAAAATACTTAGCCTGGTAACAAAAAGAAAATTTAAAAAGGAGCCTCAGTATATCCTCATACGTAGTTCAACTTCATCTTGTCATACCCCCCATAGTTCACTGTGTTTCAGCCTCATGGTTCTTCTTCTGGGCTCTTGTTCATGCTATACACTCTCATCTACTTAGGTATGAAGGCTTTGCACCTGCCATTCAATTATTGAAAATATATCTCAAGCCCTCACACATCCACCCCTTTTCCTTATAAATTTGCACACCTTTTAGATATCAGTTAAAATATCATCTTCTAAGAATATATTCTTTAGATACACATTCTTTTCTGCCACAGAACCATATTCCTTCTTTTGTGGCACTTCGTCTATGTGTTATTTTACATTTGTGGATGCAATCATTCGATTTATGTTCTCCTCAACTTTAGAGTCACCTCCATTGGAAGAGTCCAGGAATGTTTCAACTACCCCATTCAATTCCCAGAAACTAACTCAGGACTTATTACATAACAGATGTCCAGTGAATGTTGGTTAAATTAATGAAGGAAGGTGGAAAGGAAAAGAAAAAAAGAAGAAAGGAGAGGTGGAGTGGGGGAAGAGAGAAGGTGAGAGAAAACAAAGGGAGTAGGAAGGATAACTATGTGTGGACTTATTTTTCAATCCTAGTTCTGGCTCTGAGTTTCTCAAATCTCAACATTCTCAAACAAAAGTTAATAAATTTGCCCTTATTGGGCTATTGTGGGAATTATGTAAAGTATTATATCTAAAATACCTATAGCAGAGCCTGGAATGTTGAGTAAATTCTCAGTCCATGTTAGGTCATATCCCTTCCTACCTAATATTAGCTAGTTAACTAAAACATTTTCTCTTAGAAGATTTTTAATTCAGTGTGGGTATTTGTTTAATTTAGAGACCTCATCCATCAAAAAGTTATTAAATTGTTATTACTTGCTGATTTACTACAGCTAAAACCGTCTTTCACACACATCAGGTAATATACTAACATAACTCAGGAATGAGTACTAAAATTTTCAGTGGTCCTAAAAGTCTTTAATTATGAAACAATGTGCAATTTTATTTTTAGCACACTTTGAAAAGTGGAGAAAGCATTACTCTCATTTTGTATGCATGACACTGAATCCCATGAAATACTCCATTGATTTCATAATCCTTGCCATTAGCAGTTAAGTGTTTATATTATTCTGCTCCCTGATAGTTCGAAAACTTGTTAAGACACTATTTTCTGTGGCTTTGCTCTGCCCCAAGAGGTGCTGTCCCTCACCTATGTCTGGGTTTTAGTGGACATATTCCTTACTTTTGACATTTTACTCTAAAGGATTTTCAAAGTGGGATGCCTGGGCCCTGTAGATTGGCTTTTCCCAAGCATATAGCTGCATATACAGAGTCATCTTATTGAACCCAAATGGTGTTATGATACAGTGGATATGCCCAAGGCTTTAAAGGCAGAACACCAGGGCTTGAATGCTATATGTACCTCTTACTAAAGGTGTAATCTTGGAAATAACATTTTACCTCTCTGATCCTCAGTTTTCCTATTGCAATACCTAACCTCTAGTATTGTTTTGAGAATCAAATGAGAAATATCTAATGTCTACTATTTGCCTGAGATTGTTCTAAGTACCCTATAATTATTAGTTCACTTAATCTTTGCCCAAACCCTGTGAGATTGAAACGATTATTGTTTCATTGTATGGATGGGACAATTGCATGCAGAAGTCACTTTCCCAAAGCCATACAACTAGAAAGTGGACACACAGGACAGCAACACAGGCAGTGGGTCTCTCAGAGTACTGACCACATGTACTTGCATGGCACAGAGTGGCCATGGAATCCTCATGTCCTCCTGGTCCTGCTGCTGGCTGGCATTGGTATGGAAGGTGGACAGATAGTGCTTCTTGACACTGCACATCTCCCAGATTTGTTAGGAGCCAAGCCACAGGGGCATACCATTGTGTTCTGGCTGTATTTTGTCCTGAAGGGCTGAGTATGCACTCGCTCATGCCACCACAATGCAACTTTCTCTGGTTTAAGATGAATTAAGCAGGGAGAATCAGACAACAGTAAAGGGATCAAACATTCAGATTCATATTCAAGGTAGAATCATGGAGTCTAAGCTGGATGGTACCATGCAAATATTTACTGGAAATTCTTTCAGTTTTGTTTTTTTTTTTTTTAAATTGGGGTATAGTTGCTTTACAATGTTGTGTTAGTTTCTGTTATACAATGAAGTGAATCAGCTATATGTATACATATATCCCTTCTTCTTTGGATTTCCTTCCCACTTAAATCACCACGGAGCGATGAGTAGAGTTCCTGGTGCTACACAGCAGGTTCTCATTAGTTATCTTTTTTTTTTTTTTTGCGGTACGTGGGCCTCTCACTGTTGTGGCCTCTCCCGTTGCGGAGCACAGACTCCAGACGCGCAGGCTCAGCGGCCATGGCTCACGGGCCTAGCTGCTCCGCGGCAGGGGGATCTTCCCGGACCAGGACACAAACCCGTGTCCCCTGCATCGGCAGGCAGACTTTCAACCACCGCGCCACCAGGGAAGCCCTAGTTATCTATTGTATACATATTAATGTATATATGTTAATGCCAATCTCCCAGTTCATCCCTCACACCCTTTCCCCCCTTGGTGTCCATAAGTTTGTTCTCTACATCTGGGTCTCTATTTCTGCCTTAAAGACAGGTCCACCTGTACCATTTTTCTAGATTCCCCACATATGCATTAATATATGATATTTGTTTTTCTCTTTCTGACTTACTTCACTCTGTATGACAGAATCTAGGTCCATCCACATCTCTACAAATGACCCGATTTCGTTCCTTTTAAAGCCTAAGTAATATGCAATTGTATATATGTACCACATCTTCTCTATCCATTTGTCTGTTGATGGCCATTTTGGTTGCTTCCATGACCTGGCTATTGTAGATAGTGCTTCAATGAACACTGGGGGCATGTGTCTTTTTGAGTTAAGGTTTTGTCAGGGTAGATGCCCCACAGTGGGATTGCTGGGTCATTTGGTAATTCTGTTTTTAGGATCTGAGGGAACCTCCATACTGTTCTCCATAGTGGCTGTATCAATTAATATTCTCACTACCAGTGTATGAGTGCTCCCTTTTCTCCACACCCTCTACAGAATTTATTGTTTGTAAGTTTTTAGAAGATGGCTATTCTAACTGATGTGAAGTGATACCTTATTGTAGTTTTGATCTGCATTCCTCTAATAATTAGTGATGTTGAACATCTTTTCATGTGCCTATTGGCTATCTGTATGTCTTCTTTGGAGAAACGTCAATTTAGATCTTCTGCCCATTTTTTGATTAGGTTGTTTGTTTTCTTGATATTGAGCTGCATGAGCTGCTTGTATATTTTGGAGATTAATCCTTTGTCCATTGCTTCATTTGCAAATATTTTCTCCCATTCTGAGGGTTGTCTTTTCATCTTGTTTATGGTCTCCTTTGCTGTGCAAAAGCTTTCAAGTTTCATTAGGTCCCACTTGTTTATTTTTATTTTTATTTTCATTACTCTAGGAGGTTTGTCAAAAAAGATCTTGCTGTGATTTGTGTCCGAGAGTGTTCTTCCTATGTTTTCCTCTAAGACTGTTATAGTGTCTAGCCTTACATTTAGGTCTTAATCCTTTTTGAGTTTATTTTTATGTATGGTGTTAGGAAGGGTTCTAATTTCATTCTTTTACATGTAGCTGCCTAGCTTTCCCAGCGCCACTTACTGAAGAGGTTGTCTTTTTTCCATTGCATATTCTTGCCTCCTTTGCCATAGATTAATGACCATAGTTGCATGGGTTTATATCTGGGCCTTCTGTCATGTTCCATTGAGCTATATTTCTGTTTTTGTGCCAGTACCATACTGTCTTGATTACTGTAGATTTGTAGTATAGTATGAAGTCACTGAACCCAATTCTCCCAGCTCCATTTTTCTTTCTCAAGATTGCTTTGGCTATTCAGGGTCTTTTGTGTTTCCATAAAAATCATAAAAGTTTTGTTCTAATTCTGTGAAAAATGTCATCGGTAATTTGAAAGGGATTGTATTGAATCTGTAGATTGCTTTGGGTAGTATAATCATTTTCACAATATTGATTCTTCTGATCCAAGTACATGCTATATCTCTCCATCTGTTTGTATCATCTTTGATTTCTTCATCAGTATCTTGTAGTTTTCAGCATACAGGTCTTTTGCCTCCTTAGGTAGATTTATTCCTAGGTATTTTATTCTTTTTTTGTGATGGTAAATGGGATTGTTTCCTTAATTTCTCTTTCTGATCTTCCATTGTTAGTGTATAGGAATGAAAGAGATTTCTGTGCATTAGTTTTGTATCCTCCAACTGTACCAGATTCATTGATGAGCTCTTGCAGTTTTCTTGTAGCATCTTTAGGATTTTCTATGTATAGTACAATGTCATCTGCAAACAGTGACAGTTTTACTTCTTCTTTTCCAATTTGGGATCCTTTATTTCTTCTTCCTCTCTGATTGCTAGGACTTCCAAAACTATGTTGAATGAGAGTGGCAAGAGTGGACATCCTTGTCTTGCTCCTGATCTTGGTGGAAATGTGACCTTTATTATGTTGAGGTAGGCTCCCTCTATGCCCAATTTCTGGAGAGTTTTGATCATAAATGGGTGTTGAATTTATTAAAAGCTTTTTCTATATCTATTAAGATGATCATATTGTTTTTATTCTTCAATTTGCTAATATGGTGTATCACATTGATTGATTTCATATATTGAAGAATCCTTGCATCCCTGTGATAAATTCCACTTGATCATGGTGTATGATCCTTTTAAATGTGTTGCTGGATTTTGTTTGCTAGTATTTTGTTGAGGATTTTTGCATCTATGTTCATCTGTGATATTGGCCTGTAATTTTGTGTGTGTGTGATATCTTTGTCTGGTTTTGGTATCAGGGTGATAGTGGCCTCAGAGAATGAGCTTGGTTGTGGTCATTCCCCTGCAATTTTTTGGAAGAGTTTGAGAGGGATGGGTGTCAGCCCTTCTCTAAGTGTTTGATAGAATTCACCTGTGAAGCCATCTGGTCCTGGGCTTTTGTTTGTTGAAAGATTTTTAATAACAGTTTCAATTTCATTACATGTGATTTGTCTGTTTATATTTTCTATTTCTTCCTGGTTCAGTCTTGGAAGGTTATACCTTTCTAAGAATATGTCCATTTCTTCCAGGTTGTCCATTTTATTGGCATATAGTTGCTTGTAGTAGTCTCTTAGGATCTTTTGTATTTCTGCTGTGTCCATTGTAACTTCTCCCTTTTAATTTCTAATTTTATTGATTTCAGTCCTCTTTCTCTTTTTCTTGATGAGTCTGGCTAAAGGTTTATCAATTTTGTTTATCCTCTGAAAGAACCAGCTTTTACTTTTATTGATCTTTGCTATTGTGTTCTTTGTTTCTATTTCATCTATTTCTGCTCTGATCTTTAAGATTTCTTTCCTTCTACTAACTTTGGGTTTTTTGTTTTTCTTTCTCTAGTCCCTTTAGGTCTAAGTTTAGATTGTTTATTTGAGATTTTTCTTGTTTCTTAATGTAGGATTGTATTGCTATAGACTTCCCTCTTAGAACTGCTTTTGCTGCACCCCATAGGTTTTGGATCATCATATTTTTGTTGTCATTTATCTCTAGGTATGTTTGGATTTCTCCTTGATTTCTTCAGTGACCTCTTGGTTATTTAGTAGCATATGGTTTAACTTCCATGTGTTTGT
Source organism: Grampus griseus (assembly GCF_964374135.1). Classification (NCBI taxonomy): domain Eukaryota; kingdom Metazoa; phylum Chordata; class Mammalia; order Artiodactyla; family Delphinidae; genus Grampus; species Grampus griseus. Next base: position 107,984,580 of record NC_139001.1, read on the forward strand.
GTTTTTATAGTTTTTTCTTGTAATTATTTCTAATCTCATAGTGTTGTGGTAGGAAAAGATACTTGATGCGATTTCAATTTTCTTAAATTTACTGAGGCTTGATTTGTGACCCAAGATGTGATCTATCCTGGAGCTTGTTCCATGTGCACTTGAGAAGAGAGTGTATTCTTCTGCTTTCAGATGGAATGTTGTATAAATATCAATTACATCTATCTGGTCTATTGTGTCATTTAAAGCTTGTGTTTCCTTATTAATTTTCTGTCTGGATGATCTATCCATTGGCATAAGTGGGGAGTTAAAGTCCCCCACTATTATTGTGTTACTGTCGATTTCCCCTTTTATGGCTGTTAGCATTGCCTTATGAATTGAGGTGCTCCTATGTTGAGTGCATGTATAATTGTTTTATTTTCTTCTTGGATTGATGCCTTGATCATTATGTAGTTTCCTTCCTTGTCTCTTGTGATAGTCTTTATTTTAAAGTCTATTGTATCTGATATGAGTATTGCTACTCCAGCTTTCTTTTGATTTCCATTTGCATGGAATATCTTTTTCCATCCTCTCACATTCAGGCTGTATGTGTCCCTAGGTCTGAAGTGGGTTTCTTGTAGACAGTATATATATGAGTCTTGTTTTTGTATCCATTCAGCCAGTCTATGTCTTTTGGTTGGAACATTTAATCCATTTACATTTAAGGTAATTTTTGATGTGTATGTTCCTATTACCATTTTCTTAATTGTTTTGGGTTTGTTTTTGTAGGTCTTTTCTTTCTCTTGTGTTTCCTGCCTAGAGAAGTCCCTTTAGCATTTGTTGTAGAGCTGTTTTGGTGGTACTGAAGTCTCTTAGCTTTTGCTTGTCTGTACATTTTTTTAATTTCTCTGTTCAATCTGAATGAGATCCTTGTTGGGTAGAGTAATCTTGGTTGCAGGTTTTTCCCTTTCATCACTTAAATATGTCCTGCCACTCCCTTCTAGCCTGTTGCATTTCTGCTGAAAAATCAGCTGTTGACCTTATGGGGATTCCCTTTTATGTTATGCATTGCTTTTCCCTTGCTGCTTTTAATACTTTTTCTTTGTATTTAATTTTTGATAGTTTGATTAATGTGTGTCTTGGCATGTTTCTCCTTGGGTTTATCCTGTATGGGACTCTGTGCTTTCTAGACTTGATTGACTATTTCCTTTTCTATGTTAGGGAAGTTTTTGACTATAATTCCTTCAAATATTTTCTCAGACCATTTCTCTTTCTTTTCTGCCTCTGGGACCTGTATAATTCAAATGTTGGTACATTTAATGTTGTCCCAGAGGTCTCTGAGACTGTCCTCGATTCTTTTCATGCTTTTATCTTTTTTCTGCTCCTCAGAAGTTATTTCCACCATTCTATCTTCCAGCTCACTTATTCGTTCTGTTTCATTTTTTGTGCTATTGATTCTTTTTAGAGTATTTTTAATTTCAGTTATTGTGCTGTTCAACTCTGTTTGTTTGTTCTTTAGTTCTTCTAGGTCCTTGTTAACCATTTCTTGTATTTTCACCATTCTGTTTCTGAGATTTTGGATCAACTTTACAATCATTACTCTGAATTCTTTTTAGGTAGACTACCTATTTCCTCTTCATTTGTTTGGTTTTGTGGGGTTTTAATTTGCTCCTTGGTCAGCAGCATATTTCTCTCTCTTCTCATTTTGTTTAACTTAATGTGTTTGGAGTCGCCTTTCCACAGGCTGAGGGTCACAGTTCCGCTTGCTTCAGTGTCTGCCCCCAATAGGTGAGGTTGGTCCAGTGGCTTGTGTCAGCTTCCTGGTTAGGGAGACTGGTTCCTGTGTTCTGGTGGGTGGGGCTGGATCTTGTCCCTCTGATGGGCAGGGTTGCACCAGGTGGTGTGTTTTGGAGTGTCTGTGAGCTTAGTATGACTCTCGGCAGCCTGCCTGCTAATGGGTGGGGTTGTGCTCCTGTCCTGCTGGTTGTTTGGCATGAGGCATCAAGCACTGGAGGTTGCTGGCCGTTGGGTGGAGCCGGGTCTTGGTGTTGAGATGGAGACCTCTGGAAGAGTTCTCACCAATTAATATTACTTGGGTCTTGGAGTTCTCTGGTGGTCCAGCATCCTGGACTTGGCTCTCCCACTTCAGAGGCTCAGGTTCGAGCCCTGACCAGAACAATGAGACCTTGCAGTCCACACGGTATGGAAGAAAAGAAAGAAAGAAAAAAGAAAGAAAGAAAGAAAGAAAGAAAGAAAGAAAGAAAGAAAGAAAGAAAGAAAGAAAGAAAGAAAGAAAGAAAATGAACAAACAAAACCCCAAGACAAATGGTAAATGTAAAATGAAAAAAGAGAAAAACACACAAAGAAACAAACACACAGACACAAAAACAGAAGAGAAAAAACAAAACAGAAGAGAGCAATCAAAGAGATAAACCAATCCCAAAATGAAAACAAACTATAGAAACTAAATTAACAAAAACAAAAAACAAATCAAAAGGAGAAAGCAAACTAAAAAACTGGCAAAGAAAACATAAACCAAACACAAAAATGATCAAAAAAAGGATAATAACAAAACAAAAGAAAGATGGGAACAAAAGGAAAAACACAAAACAACAAAAAGTAAAGCAAAAATAGAAAATATATTTTTAAAAATATAAAAACAAAGCAAAGCAATGAAAAAACAAAGGAAAACACAATATAAAGGAAAAGTAAAGTAAAAATAGAGAAAAAACTAAAAAAACATTAAAAATAAAAGCATAAAAATGAAAAAAAATCAAAAATAAAATAAATAAAAGAATAATAAAAAAGAACAACAGAACAAAATGAAACAAAAAAATATTAGTAATAATAATAATATTTTCCTGGGGCCTCTGCTCTCAGTGTCCTTGCCTCCATATTGAGCCACAGCCAACCCAGGAGACCCTGCCTACCCAGGAGCCCTCTAATACCTCCAGGTAGGTCTCTGGACCTGCTGTGGGTACTGTGGGTGCAGTTCAAGCTCAAATCTGGCCCAACTCCTGCATGCACTTGCCCCCAAAGTCTGCAGCCTATATTGTGGGAACAGTGGTTGTCTATTCAGTTTTTCCACAGATGCAGTGTTTACCAAGCTGACTGTGGGAATTTAATCCACTGCTTCTGTGGCTGCATGGAGAGATTTCTGTTCCTCTTGTTTGGTCGCACAGCCCTTGGGCTCAGCTTTGATTTTGGCATCACCTCTGCATGTGAGCCTCCCTCCAGCGTCTGTTCCCCACCCAGTCAAGAGGGGGTGAAAGCAGTGGCTGATCTGGACTCTTTCTCACTCAGGCTGGGCAGAGGGAGGGATATGGCAGCCACAACTGGGATGTGCAGGGAGTGCCTGTGGCTGGCAGGAATTTTCAACAGCCTGAGGTGTGCTTCACACTCTCCTGGAGAAATTGGCCCCAAATCATGGGACTTTCAGCAGTGGTATGCTGTGCAATCTCCCAGGAAGATGTGGGCAGTGATGACCTGACCTTGCTCACAGGATCCTTGGTGACACCAGAGGCAGTGATAGTGGTCACATTAGACTCTGGGGTCTGAGATAACAGCTGCAGCTTGCTCCTACCCCTGGGGTTTGTGTAGGTGGTGCCCTGCTGCCTCTGAGTGCACAGAGAAAGAAGCTCCTATGCTGGGCCTACCCCTCTTCTTGTGCACCCCCAGCAATGGTCTCCTGCCTCTCTGGATGGCACAGGTATTTTCCCAGACTCTCTCATCTGTGGTGCACTAGCCCTCTCAAGCTATCTTCATGCAGCCAACCCCAGTCCTCTCCCTGGGGTCTGACCTACAAAGCCCGAGTCTCAGATCCCAGCCCCCACCAGCCCCAGTGGGCAGGCAAGTGTCTCAGTCTGGGGAGTGCTGGTCAACACCAATCATCATGCAGGAATCTCTCTGCTTTGCCCACTGCACCCCTGTTGCTGTGCTCTCCTCTGAGGCTCCAAAGCTTCCCTCTGACACCCCATCCCTGCCAGTGAAGGGGCTTCCTAGTCTGTGGAAACTTTTCCTCCTTCACAGCTCCCTCCTAGAGGCACAAATCCCATCCCAATTCCTTTGTCTCTTTTTTTTTCTTTTATCTTTTTTTCTTTTGCTCTACCCAGTTATGTGGAGATTTTCTTACCTTTTTGGAAGTCTGAGGTCTTCTGCCAGAGTTCAGTAGATGTTCTGTGGAGCTGTTCCACATGTAGATGTATTTTTGATGTATCTGTGGGGAGAAGATGAGCTCCACATCTTATTCCTCCACCATCTTGAAGGTCCTCCTCTTTCTATTTTAAGATAAATTACTTGAATCTCAAAGAATTAGTTTAGACCTCATAACAACTCCCAGGTCATAAGTATGCTTTCCTCACATTTTACCACCAAGATGGCTCTTTCAGGAAGGATTTAATAGACCCATTTTACAGCTGAAAAAACTTGAGTTCCCTAGAGGGTACAAATTTGACAGTGAAGACAGAGGTAGTAATGGCAAAACTTGGGTTTGAAATCTAGATTTTTCTTGTATTAACTAGAAATGATTTAGCTTAACAATGTGTCCATATTTCAACATACTGTTTCATTTTCTTTTTTCTTTTCTTCCCTATGTGATCACAGCTATGTAGCAGTGCAGAAAGAAATGAGAGTTTTGTGCAAAATGAACCTGAGGTCAAATACAGAATGTTCCACTGACTTTCCCATTGGCTTAATATCCTTAATGTGTTGGGTCTCAGGATGTCCTATTCATAAAGGATCATCTACTCAAATAAATGCTGAGAGAATATGAAACCTCTGAAATGGAGATTAATCATTGGAAATTCTATATTTATTAGGATATATTTATTTTACATTAAGTTTTCACCCACTGCCTTATCTCTTGGGAAATCTGCATGTGACTCACCTCAGAGCAGGAGGCTGCAGGGATACTGTCTAGAAATACCCCAGGTGAAGAATAGACACAACAAAAAGTAGACTCAGTATGCAGGGAGAAAGGAGCAGGTTTGCTGCTACCAAGTCCAAGAAAGTCATGTCTCCTTCAAGGTGAGGAAAAGGTTCAGTCCTTCTCCAGAGGCCCATTTTACCTCAAGGGTATGAATATGTGTATGGTATTTCAGACACCAGAGCTCAAAAGCAACCTGTGCTGAGTCATCAGAAAATGATTGGGAATTTGGAAAAGCAAAAACTGCTCTAATAATGGAAGGCCTGATAAAAGGTTGTGTTTCTAAGTGATTTGTTTGTTTGCTTTTCCAAAGTATATGATTACATAAGCACTGCCAGAATACCTGAGCAGGAAACAAGTATCCTGAATTTTTTCACTTCTCCAAAAATCCCACAAATCAAGCAAAGAAGGGGTGGAAGTAAAGATTGGGTGCCTAAAGAATCAGAGGGAAGAACTGGTATAAGATGAGGGCAGAGTGAAGATATTTCATCCCTTTACAAAGATCTGAGAGTCTGCTCAAAGCCATTATCTTCCCTGTCCAGAGGGAAAATTAGAGAGATTTTTTTCTTTAATCACCATGTAAAGTGGCATTTATTTTTCCTTTTAAAGTGGATAAAACTTTAGACAAAGTAGTTGATACCTAGAAAGGAAAAGTTGCAGAAACTTTCCAAAGATGAGAAAGAAAATACAAGAACAGAAAATAGACTACAACCACAATCTTAATTTGGAAAGGATTGAAGAAAAATACTACATTTTGGTAATTTTATATATGTATGTTTTTACTCAAAACTTTCTAGGGAAGAATATGATGAAAGAGGCACATACATTCTTTGATTCTGCGAGTGCAGAAGAAAAAGAGTGGAGACAAAGAGCTATAATGAAAACCAGGTGAAAGGTTAGGAGACTTAATCTCAATTCTGGCACAAAATAGCTACTTCACTTTAGCTAAATACCTGATTTACAAAATGTTGATTATAATACTATCTTTTCTATCACAAAAGACTCTTCAAAGGATCCTATTATATACAAAAACAGCTGTATAACAACAACAGCAACACCAACACCACCTGTAATTAGTTTTAACTGTGTTTGCAATAACTTGTCAACTGACATGCACATGGAATTTTCAGGATACAATATCACATTTCAGGAAATGACAGAGATGAAACTATCTTAGTACATTTTGAGGAGGATCAACCAAAAATCTTTAGCAAGTATTCAAAATAAAAGCTGAATAAAGAACAGAATAATATGAGTTTTGACTCAAATACAGCATAATAGGTATTGTTTTTTCTTTGGATTCAGAAGAAATCCATTGTATAATAACTACTTCATTAACATAAACTTTCAGAGAAGAATGCTCCTTCACTCTCTTTGAAATAAAATCCATGTGAGTATTTTTTAAATTAATCAGAGATAACTATGTTGGGCTAAGTAGAAAGTTCCCAGAGACCAAAGTGGGCATAACTTACATTTTGTTCATATATGATTCTTCAATTATGGGTCCAAATTTCAATACAGCATATAGAAAAGTGAATCAGTCAGTCAGATTCCTGGTATTTCCCCCTTTATTTTTTTTTTAATTTTTGTAAAATATGCATAACATAAAATTTATCATCTTAATGATTTTTAAGTATAGAGTTCAGTGGTATTAAATACATTCAGAATGTTCCTAATGCAACCATCACCAACATCCATCTCCATAATTCTTTTCATCTTGTAAAATTGAAACTCTATACCCATTAAATAATAATTCCCAATTCTCCCTTTCCCCAGTCCTTGGCCACCTCCATTCTACTCTCTGTCACTATGATATGATTACTTTAAGTACGTCACATAAATAGAATCATAAGGTATTTATCCTTGGATTGGCTTATTTCACTCAGCATAATGCCTTGAAGGACCATCCATGTAGCAGCATATACAAGAATGTACTTCCTTTTTAAGACTGAATGGTATTTTATTGTATGTATATACCACCTTTTGTTTATCCATTCATCTATTGATAGACAGTTGGGTTGCTTCCACGTTTTAGCTATTGTGAATAATGCTGCTATAAACATGGAAATATTTACTTAAGATTCTGCTTTCAATTCTTTTGGATATATATTAAGAAGTGGAATTGCTGATTCATATGGTTGTTCTATTTTTAATTTTTTGAGGAACCACCATATTGTTTTCCATGACAGCTTTACCATTTTATATTCCCAATCATAAAGGACTTCATAAAGGACTTATGAAGCTTTCATAAAGCTTCATAAAGGACTATCAAACACTTTTAAAAAGAAATTGTATTAATGTATGCTCCTACAGCAGAGTATGGAAACTTCATTTCCATACTCACACCAACACTTTGCAATGTCAGTCTTTTTAACTTTTGTCACTCTGGTGACAGTATAGTTGCATCTCATTTTGGCTTAATTTGTACTCCTCTAAAGGTTAAAGTTGAACATTTTTGGTATGTTCTTCGGTCCTTGGGGTTTCCTTTTGGTGATGTGTAAAAGTTTATTTCAGATTTTTCTAACTATATATTAGGATTTTAATTTATATATTCTCATCATACATCAAATGTATGTATTAAAAATATCTTCTCCTACTCTGAGGCATTTCACTCCAAATCATATCTTTTGATAAATAGACATTGTTAGCTTTAGCATAGTCCAATTTATTGGACTTTTCATTTTGCAGTATAGTTAGGAAATATTTGCCATTCCCAAAATCATTGGTACATTTGCATATGCTATTATCTAGAAGTTGTTTTCCTTCTATCTTTCTATCTAAATCTGTTACCAAACTGAGGTTGTGCTACTCACCACACGACCTGACAGGCCAGTAAATTGAGTGACAAGGTGCTGAGACAAGGAAAGCAACTTTATTCAAGAAAGCCAACTAAACAAGAAGATGGAAGACTAGTGTCCTTAAAAACCATCTTGACATATCAGCACAGGCAAAGGGTTTTTAAAGACAGTGTGAGTGAGGGGGCTGCACAGTGTGTGAGCAGCTTGGGTACAATTCTTGTATAGGTTATATGACTGTATTTCTTCTGACAATTTTATATTTTAGTCCAATTTAGCCTTGTCTGCAGACTATAATGTAAAGATTTGTCAAGGCATATCCACTTTTCTTGGTATTTCCTGAATTCTAATTTTTATCTCCATCCCATGAGTTTCTAAAATGTTCTGTTTAACGTTCAATATTCTCGTAGCTTCAGTAGACTTTTCCAGATTTGACAGATGCCTCCAAAATTAATATGATCCCAAATGATAGCTTATGTTCCAAGATTTTTTTTTTTTTCCTGGAACTCATCCAGTGGTATTTCACTTTAATTTTGTTTTATTTTCTTATACTTTTTTTTGTGTTTTGTTTTGTTTAGTTTTTCTCTTCAGGAGAATTAGGCCAATTTATACAGTAAGCTATTACTGGAAGCATCTGTCCTGGTTTGTTAAGTAAATTAATGAGTATGAATACATGTTCTTCAGTGTTGAACCCAAGTGATTTAGCTCATCAAAACCAGTAAATTGCCTTCACAACAACTAAATATTTTTATTTAAAATTATTTCTGATTTTTTTGCTGACAACACCATAATCCCAGTCTATAACAAATTAATAAGGTAATCAATCAGACATAGATAAACTATTTTATAATCTTTTCCAAGAAGCGCTAGAAAAATATCCTTAAATTGGAAAAAAAAAAAAGTAAAGTTGTTTTATAGTTGCTGAGTTATTTAAAGTATTTAATTCATGATTATGTTTTTGTAAAATATATTTTTGGACAAATTTTTATTTTCAATATTGAGCAGATAAACTAAAAATATAGTAGGGATATCTAGAAGGTGAGTAGAAAATATCATAGAACTTGATAGTTCTGTGTGCACTTTTATTTGTATTTATGTAGGTTTTTTTTTGGGTTTTTTTTGTTTTTTTTTTATCAGAAGCATATCAGCTCTCACTCCCTCTTGAGAGAACACCAGAATCACAACTAACTGCTGAACAATCATTGACAGGAAGACACCGGAAACCACCAAAAAAGATACTGCACATCCAAAGACAGAGCAGAAGCTACAATGAGATAGTAAGAAGGGCACAATCACAATAAAATCAAATCCCATAACTGCAGGGTGGGTGAATCACAAACTGGAAAACACTAATACCACAGAAGTCCACTCACTGGAGTGAAGGTTCTGAGCCCCATGTCAGGTTTCTGAACCTGGGGGTCCAGCAAAGGAAGGAGGAATTCCTAGAGAATCAGACTTTGAAGACTAGTGGGATTTGATTGTAGGACTTCAACAGGACTGGGAGAAACAGAGACTCCACTCTTGGAGGGCACACACAAAGTAGTGTGTGCATCAGGACACAGGAGAGGGAGCAGTCACCCCATAGACTGAACCAGACCTACCTGCTAGTGTAGGAGGATCTCCTGTAGAGGCAGGGGTTGGTTGTGTCTCACCATGAGGACAAGGACACTGGCAGGAGAAGTTCTGGGAAGTACTCCTTGGTGTGAGCCCTCCCAGAGTCCACCATTAGCCCCACCAAAGATCCTGGGTAGGCTCCAGTGTTGGGTCACCTCAGGCCAAACAACCAAGAGAGAGGGAACCCAGCCCCACCCAGCAGCAGATAAGTGGATTAAAGTTTGACTGAGCTCTGCCCACCAGAGCAACAGCCAGCTCTACCTACCACCAGTCCCTCCCATCAGAAAACTTGCACAAGCCTCTTAGGTAGCCTCATCCACCAGAGGGCAGACTGCAGAAGCAAGAAGAACTACAATCTTGCAGCCCATGGAACAAAAACCACATTCACAGAAAGATAGACAAGATGAAAAGACAGAGGGCTGTATACCAGTTGAAGGAACAAGATAAAACCCTGAAAAAACAACTAAATGAAGTGGAGATAGGCAACCTTCCAGAAAAACAATTCAGAATAATGAGAGTGAAGATGATCCAGGACCTCAGAAAAAGAATGGAGACAAAGATCAAGAAGATGTAAGAAATGTTTAACAAAGACCTAGAAGAATTAAAGAACAAACAAACAGAGATGAACAATACAATAACTGAAATGAAAAATACCCTAGAATGAATCAACAACAGAATAACTGAGGCAGAAGAACATATAAATGACCTGGAAGACCGAATGGTGGAACTCACAGCTGCAGAACAGAAAAAGAAAAAAAAAAAAGAATGAAAAGAAATGAAGACAGCTTAAGAGGCCTCTGGGACAAGATTAAATGCAACAACATTCACATTAAGGGGGGCCCAGAAGGAGAAGAGAGAGAGAAAGGGCCTGAGAAAATATTTGAAGGGATTATAGTTGAAAACTTCCCTAACATGAGAAAGGAAATAGCCACCCAAGTCCAGGAAGCACAGCAAGTCCAATACAGGATAAACCCAAGGAGAAACATGCTGAGACACATAGTAATTAAATTGGCAACTATTAAAGACAAAGAAAAATTATTGAAAGCAGCAAGGGAAAAATGACAAATAACATTTAAAGGAACTCCCATAAGGTTAACAGCTGATGTCTCAGCAGAAATTCTACAAGCCAGAAGGGAGTGGTATGATATACTTAAAGTGATGATAAGGGAATAACCTACAACCAAGATTACTCTATCCAGCAAGGATCTCATTCAGAGTCAATGGAGAAATCTAAAGCTTTACAGACAAGCAAAAGCAAAGAGAACTCAGCACCACCAAATCAGCTCTACCACAAATGCTAAAGGAACTTCTCTAAGTGGGAAACACAAGAGAAGAAAAGGACCTACAAAAACAAACCCAAAACAATTAAGAAAATGGTGATAGGAACATACATATCAATACATACCTTAAACATAAATGGATTAAATGCTCCAACCAAAGGTCACAGGCTTCCTGAATGGATACAAATACAAGACCCATATATATGCTGTCTACAATAGACCCAGTTCAGATCTAGGGACACATATAGACTGAAAGTGAGGGGGTGGAAAAAGATATTCCATGCAAATGGGAATCAAAAGAGAGCTGGAGTAGCAATACTCATAACAGATAAAATAGACTTTAAAATAAAGAATGTTACAAGAGACAAGGAAGGACACTACATAATGATCAAGGGATCAATCCAAGAAGAAGATATAAAAATTATAAATATATATGTACACAACATGGGAACACCTCAATACATAAGGCAACTGCTAACAGCTATAAAAGAGGGAATTGACAGTAACATGATAATAGTGGGAGAATTTAACACCTCACTTACACCAATGGAAAGATCTTCCAAACAGAAAATTAATAAGGATACACAAGCTTTAAATGACACAAAAGACTAGATAGATTTAATTGATATTTATAGGACATTCCATTCAAAAATAGCAGATTACACTTTCTTCTCAAGTATGCAGGAAACATTCTCCAGGATAGTTCACATCTTGGGTCACAAATCAAGCCTCAGTAAATTTAAGAAAATTGAAATCATATCAAGCATCTTTTCTGCCCACAACACTATGAGATTAAAAGTCAATTACAGGGAAAAAAACGTAAAAAAAAAAAAAAAACACGGAGGCTAAACAGTACGGTATTAAATAACAGAGATTCATGAATAAATCAAAAAGGAAATCGAAAAATACCTAGAGACAAATGACAATGAAAACACGGAGATCCAAAACCTATGGGTTACAGCAAAAACAGTTCTAGGAGGGAAGTTTATAGTTATACAATCCTACCTCAAGAAACAAGAAAAGTCTCAAATGAACAATCTAACATTACACGTAAAGGAACTAGAGAAAGAAGACCAAACAAAACTCAAAGTTAGCAGAAGGGAAGAAATCATAAAGATCAGAGTAGAAATAAATGAACTAGAAACAGAAAAAATAGCAATATCAATAAATAGCAATAGCAAGATCAATAAAACTAAAGACTGGTTCTTTGAGAAGATAAACAAAATTTTTAAACCTTTAGACAGACTCATCAAGAAAAAGAGGGAGAGGACTAAAATCAATAAAATTAGAAACGAAAAAGGAGAAGTTACAACAGACACCGCAGAAATACAAAGTATCCTGAGACTACTATAACCAACTCTATGCCAATAAAATGGACAACCTGGAAGAAATGGACAAATTCTTAGAAAGGTATAACCTTCAAAGTCTAAACCAGGAAGAAATAGAAAATATGAACAGAACAATCACAGCTAATGTAATTGAAACTGTGATTAACAATCTTCCAGCAAACAAAAGCCTGGGACCAGATGTCTTCACAGGTGAATTCTATCAAACATTTAATGAAGAGCTAACACCTATCATTCTCAAACTCCTCCAAAAAATTACAGAAGGAGGAACACTCCCAAATTCGTTCTGTGAGGCCACCATCACCCTGATACCAAAACCAGACAAATATATCACAAAAAAAGAAAATTACAGACCAATAACACTGATGAACATACATGCAAAAATCTTTAACAAAATATTAGCGAACAGAATCCGAAAACACATTAAAAGGATCATACACCATGATCAAGTGGGATTTGTCCCAGGAATGCAAGGATTCTTTGACATACAAAAATCAATCAATGTGGGACACCATACTAACAAATTGAAGAATAAAAACCATATGATCACTGCAATAGATGCAGAAAAAGCTTTTGACAAATTTCAACACCTATTTATGATAAAAACTCTCCAGAAAGTGGACATAAAGGCAACCTACCTCAACATAATAAAGACCATATATGACAAACCCAGAGCAAACATCATTCTCCATGGTGAAAAACTGAAAGCATTTCCTTTAAGATCAGGAAAAAGACAAGGATGTCCACTCTCACCACTATTATTCAACATAGTTTTGGAAGTCCTAGCCACAGCAATCAGAGAAGAAAAAGAAATAAAAAGAATACAAATTATAAAAGAAGAAGTAAAACTGTCACTGTTTGCAGATGACATGATACTATACATAGAGAATCCTAAAGTTGCCACCAGAAAACTACTAGAGAAAATCAATGAATTTGGTAACATTGCAAGATACAAAATTAATGCACAGAAATCTCTTGAATGCCTATACATTAATGATGAAAAATCTGAAAGAGAAATTAAGGAAGCACTCCCATTTACCATTGCAACAAAAATAATAAAAAACCTAGGAATAAACCTACCTAGGGAGACAAAAGACCTGTGGGTAGAAAACTCAAAGACACTGATGAAAATAATGAAAGATGGAGAGATATACCATGTTCTTGGATTGGAACAGATGTTGGTGTGAGTATGGAAATGAAGTTTCCATACTCTGCTGTAGGAGCATACATTAATACAATTTCTTTGTAAAAGTGTTTGATAGTATCTACTAAAATTTTGTATAGTCTATGATCCAGTAACTCTACTCTTAGATATACTTCTAATACAAAAGCCAGGACATGTGAAACAAAAACTATGAAAATGAATGAAAAATTAGTCAATCTATACATTCGTAACTTGTGTACCTTTCTTTATTTATTGTATATTTTAATAAAATAAGTTTATTTGCAATAAATACATACTAAAATATATAATATTCTATGTCGAATATTGCACATTTTTATTAGAGAAAATATGGCAATAGGTACAATGACTTTAATACATACAAAATACATTAAAAAAAAAACCTCTCAGAAAACTAGGAAGAACACAATTTCTTTTAATCTGATACCATGTAACACAGCAAATGCTCTACTTCATGATGAAATATTGTTACCATTTCCCTCTGACTTTGGAAAGTACTCAAAAATGCTTGCTATCTCAGGGTTTATTTACTATTATACTGGAGGTTTTTCTACCCAGTGCAAACAACATGTAATAATAAAACTTTTAACATTTGAAGAGGACTAGATTTCTGTACATAATGTAAGAATATAGGCATATGCTATTAAAATTAACAAGTCAATATAGAAAGATTAGTTGATTAAACGTCAACTGTAAATCTATATTTCAGCAACATATGGAAGCTGAAATTTAGAAAATAAAAATATTTGTATTGATGCAAATAACACTAAATACCTTGGAATAAATCTAATAAAATAATGTCCAATATTCCACATGGAAACTATCAAAGACTATTGCCAAGAGAAATTTTTAAAAACTTACATATGCAATCTTTTCAAATAATGTTGCTGAGAAAATTCCAAATCTATATAAAAAGATACTCAATAGCAATAATAATAATACAATTTAAAAATGGGCAGAGAACCTGAATAGACATTTTTTTCCAAAGAAGACATACAGGTGGCCAACAGGTACACGAAATGATGCTCAATATGACTAATCATCAGGGAAACCATATCACCTCACATCTGTTAGAATAACTATTATCAAAAAGATAAGAAATAACAAGTGTTGACAAGGAGATGAAGAAAAGTGAATCATTGTGCACTGTTGGTGGGAATGTGAATTGTTGCAGCCACCATGGAAAACAATGTGGAAGGTCCACAAAAATATTAAAAATACAAATTGTATATTACCCAGCAATTCTACTTCTGTTTATCTGAAGAATACAAAAACACTATGTTGACAAAATATTAGCCCCACCACATTTACTGCGGTATTATTTACAATAGCCAAGATATGGAAACAATGTAAGTGCCCACAGATGGGTGAATGGATATGTTATGGCTAGACAGAAATACTATTCAGCCATAGAAAAGAATGAAATCTTGTCATTTACAACAACATGGATAGACCTTGAAGGCTTATGTTAAGTGAAATAAGTCAGAAAGAGAAAGACAGACAAATACCACATGATCTCATTTATATGTGGAATCTAAAAGAAAAAAAGAAAGCTCATAGAAACCAAGAACAAACTGGTGGGTGCCAGAGTCAGGGGGTAGATGGTGGGCAAAATGGGTGAAGGAGGTCAAAAGCTACAAACTTCACTTATAAATAAGTCAAGGGAATGTAATGTACAGCATTGTGACTATAGTTAATAATACTCTATTGCATATTTGAAAGTTGCTAAGAGAATAGCAACTTTGAAGACTTCTTCAAAGTCTTCATTACAAGGGAAAAATTGTAATTATGTATGGTGACAAATGTTAACTCGAATTATTATGGTGATTATTTCATTATTTCATATCAAATCATTACATTGTACATCTGATCTAACATAATGTTGTATGTCAGTTATAATTAAATTTATAAAAAAAGATGGGCATTGATAATCTACTTCAAGCTTTACACATAAATAAATTGCAAGGGGATTATAGATTTAATTGTGACAAAAATAAATTGTCTACCTTATAACATAGGATAATAGCTTCATATCTTTGGGTGCAGGAAGAAATTTCTTTAATATGATATAGAGAGCATTGATCCTAAAGGAAAGGAATTGATAAATTGTGCTACATTAGAATAAAGAACACTTAGTGAAGACACCATTAAGAAAGCAAAAAGGTAAGCCAATGTGTAGGAAAATGTAATTGCAACATATGTAAGTGACATAGGGTCCTATACAGGTTATATAAATAATTCCTCCAAAAACAAGAAGACTACCAATAGGAAAAGGAACAAACAATTTGAGCAGGTGTTTCAAAAAGAAAATGGCCAAATGGCCAATAAATCTATAAAAGAATGTTTTATGTCATTAAAAATCAAGGAAGCAAAAATTAATTCTATAATGAGATACATTAAAAACCCAGCAGAATGGCTAATGTTAATTATTATGTAATACCAACTTTTGGTGAGAATGTAGAGCTGTAAGGACTCCCATTTACTGTTAATAGGAGTAGAAATAAGGACCACAACCTTACAAACATATCTGTCAAAATCTACTAATACAGAACACACACACAATCTCTGTGACCCACCAATTTTATTCTTAGGTGTATATCCAATTGGTATGTGCAAATGTGCACCAAAGTCTTCAAAATATATAGCATAATTTAATATAATAGCCCAAAACTAAAAACAACCCAAATGTCTATCAGCATTTCAATGAATACATACATTTTGGCGTATTCCTATAATAGAAAGTGTACAGTGATTAAAACGAACAAACTACGAATGTACTCTGTTTATAAAATTATATAATTAAAGGAGTGAAAAGGCAAGCCACATAGATAAATATTATAAATATTGGGTTGAGAGAAAGTAGACACACACATACACGTAAACATGTCACAGATGAATATTATAAAATTCCATATGTATTCAAAGTTCAAATTCATGACAAATAATATAATATCAGAATCCAGGCAGATGATTAACTTTGGTGAGATATGAGGGGCTACCTATTGGTAGAGAATAGGAGAATGGATTTGTGTGGGGATGATATTTTCTCTTTCTTGTCTTGGTTGATAGTTGTGAGAGTATCTTCACTTTGAGATACTTATTGGATGATGCATATATGATTTATTGCACTTTCTATATGCATGTTTCACTTTATTAGAAAAACGCTCAGAAATGTCCAGATATACTTGAGGAAAGAAATAGACTAACAGATAAGCTTGGAATATATCTCTACCTCTATGTTTGTCTATCTATCCATCTATTCAGATACAGATTCATATATTATAAACAAGTGTCCTAGTAAATTTGAAACAAATAGAAATAGATCAATTCACAGAAAAATATAGCTTACTAAACATGATACAAAAAAATAGAAAATAAAAAATTATCTTATTTCTATTTAAAGAAATCTGTAATTAAAATCTTCCCTCAGGGCTTCCCTGGTGGCACAGTGGTTGAGGGTCAGCCTGCCGATGCAGGGGACACGGGTTCATGCCCCGGTCCGGGAGGATCCCACATGCCGTGGAGCGGCTGGGCCCATGAGCCATGGCCACTGAGCCTGTGCGTCCGGAGCCTGTGCTCCGCAATAGGAGAGGCCACAGCAGTGAGAAGCCCGCGTATCGGAAAAAAAAAAAAAAAAAAAACTTCCCTCAAAGAAAATCTCAGGCCCTTTTGTCTTTATGAGTGAAATCTATTGAATAATTAAGAAAGAAATCATATCAATTTATGCAAATTTTCCAAAAGAATTAAAAAAAGGGAACTCTTATGGGGTCAGCATATTTTTAATTCTAAGTTTTGACAAGAATATTACAATAAAAAGAAATTTAAGGCAATATCACTCAAGAATGTAGACACAAAAATTTGAGCAAACAAAACCCAGCGATATGTATAGAGAATAATATATGATGAACAATTTGGTTTTATTCCAGAGATACATGGTTGATTTATATATGGAAAATACATGAAATTATTTCCATAAATGAAGTAGAAGTATTTAATAATATATAACATCCATTGTATTTTAAAAACGTTTTCCAAGCTAAGAATAAAGAGAATGTCCTTAATCTACAAGAAACAAAAACAACACCCCCCCCACACACACACACACACAGAAAGGTGTCATGCTTAATGGTTAATGAGGAAATAAAGAACCCTTCCTCTGTGGGACTAGGAAAGCATAAGGATTCATAACATTGCCACTTGTCTTCATTATTGTACTGGAGCTACTAATGCAATAAACCAAAGTAAAATAAAATGAAATAAAATATTTAAGATTTAAAAAGAAGAAATAAAAATGCTACTGTTTTTGAATCAATTGATTCAATATGACAAAATTCAAAATAATAGGCAAATAATTATTAGAATTACTGAGTTTAACAATTATACTGGATAAAAGGCTAGTATACATAATTCAGTTGTTTTTATCTATATCAGCCACCACTAGTTAGAATATAAAATAAAAGTTACAAAAATATTACAATCCTGGGAATAAATCTAATAGAGAAACAGTATGATACGTCCTCCCTTTAGAAAGCTGTAAAATACTCAAACAAATTTTTAACACTTTATTTTTCAGAGAAATTTTAGGTTCACAGCAAAATTGAATGGGAAGTACAGAGAATTCACTATACCCACTGTCCCTACAGATGCATAGCCTTCACTACCAACATCTCTCATCAGAGTGGTGCATTTGTCATGCTTGATGACTACATTGACATATCACCATCACTCAAAGTATATAATTTACATTACGGTTTACTCTATGGGTTTTGACAAATACATAATGACATATGTCTACCATGGCATCATACAGATTAGTTTCACCACCATAAAAATGCTCTATGTCCCACAGATTCATCTCTCCTTGCCCCCTAATTCCTGGCAACCACTCATCATTCTACGTCCCCTGAGTTTTGTCTTTCCCAAAATATTATATAAGTTGAATCATATAGTATGTAGCCTTTTCAGATTGGCTTCTGTCACTTAGTAATATGCATTTAAGGCTCCTCCATGTCTTTTCGTGGCTTGATTGCTCAGTTATTTTTAGTGCTGAATAAATATTCCATTGTCTGGACGTACCTCAATTTATCCATCCATTCACCTGAAAGATATCTTGGTTGCTTCCAAGTTTTGGCAATTGTAAATGAAGCTGGTATAAAAATCCACGGACATAAGTTTTGTTTTGTTTTGTTTTGTTTCTGTGGACATAAGTTTTTAATTCATTTGGGTAAATATCAAGGAGTGCAATTGCTGGAATACATGGTAAGAGTATGTTTGGTTTTAAATTTTTAAGAAACTGCCAAACTATACCAGTTTACATTCCCACCAACAATGAATGAGAACTCCTGTTGTTCCTAATCTTTGCCAGCATTTGGTGTTGTTAGTGTTCCTGATTTTGGCTAATATAATAGGTGTGTAGCGTATTTCATTGTTGTTTTAATTTGCATTTCCCTGATGACATATAATGCAAAAATATTTTCATTTGCATATTTGCCATCTGTATATCTTCCTGATGAGGTGTCTGTTCAGGTCTTAAGGCCATTTTTAAATTAGGTTGTTTTTTTATTATTGATTTTTAAGAGTTCTTTATGTATTTTAAATAACAGTCTTTAATCAGATACTTACTTTGTAAACATTTTTTTCCAGTCTGGGGTTTGCGTTCTCATTCTCTTCACCTTGTCTTCCCCAGAGTATAAGTTTTTAATAAAGTTTAAATTATAAATTATTTATTTTATGGATCATGTCTATGATGTTATGTCAAAAAAGTCATTGCCATACCCAAGGTCACCTGGGTTTCTCTTCTATTATCTTCTATGGGTTTTACAGCTTTGGATTCACATTTATGTATATGGTGAATATTGAGTTAATTTTTGTGAAGAGTGTAAGGTATGTGCCTAGATTCTCTTTTTTTAATTTTTAAATTTTATTTATTTATTTATTTGAAAGTGAAAGTCCAGTAATTCTGGCAGCATTTGTTGAAGATACTACCTTTGTTTCATTGTATCATTTTTGCTCCTTTTTCAAATATTTTTTTTACTATATTTATGGGGTTTATTTCTGCGTTCTGTATTTTATTCCACTGATCTATTTATCTATTCTTTTGCCAATACCACATCTTGATTACTATAACTTTATGATAAGTCTTGAAATCAAGTAATGCCAGTTCTCTAACTTTGTTCTTCTCATTTAATATTGTTTGCTATTCTGTGTCTTTTGCTTTTTATATAAGTTCTAGAATCAGTTTGTTGATATGTACAAAATAAATTGCTGAGATTTTAATTGGGATTGCATTGAATCCATAGATTATATTGGAAATAAGTTACATTTTACAACATTGAGTCTTCCTATACATGAACATGGAATATATTTCCATTTATTTATTCATTTAATTATTTTTTTATTTATCAAAGTTTTGTAATTTTCCTCATATAGACCTTGTTCATATTTTGTTAGATTTATATCTAAGCATTTCATTTGGGAGAATGTTAATGTAAATGGTATTGTGCTTTAATTTCAAATGCCACTTGTCCATTATTGGTTTATTGGAAAAGGATTGACTTTTGTATATACGCATACCTTGGAGATATTTTGGGTTCAGTTCCAGACCACACGATAAAGCAAATATAACAATAAAGTGAGTCACAGAAATTTTTTGTTTCCCAGTGATATAAAATTTATGTTTATACTATACTGTCCATTAATTGTCTAAGAAACAATGTGCATACATTAATTTTAAAAATTATTATTAAAAAATGCTAACCATCATCTGAATCCTTAGCAAGTCATAGTAGCTTCATAAAGGACTCCTCATCACAGATCACCATTACAAATATAATAATGAAAAAGTTAAAAATATTATGAAAATTACCAAAATGTAACATAGAAACATGAAGTGAGCAGAAACCATTGGAAAAATGGTGCCAATTGATTTGCTTGATGTAGAGTTGCCACAAACTTTCAATTTGTAAAAAATGCAATATTTGTCAAGTGTGATAGAGTGAAACACAATAAAATGAAGTATCCTTGTATTAACCTTCTATCCTGCAATTTTCTTATAATTTCTTATTAATTTCCAGACGTTTTATTCTTTGTTGATTCCTTCAGATTTTCTACATAGGCAATCACACCATTTGGAATGAAGACAACTTTTTTCTCTTTTCATTCTGTATAACTTTTATTTCCAATTCTTGTTTTATTGCTTTGATATATGACTTTCAGGACAATATTACAAAGGAGTGGTGAGAAGACTAAAACATTTTTGTTGACAGAAATTGATGAAGACCTATATAAATGAAAGACAACATCGTTTGTCTCATATATTGCAAGACAAAATTGTGTAAAATATGAATTCTTTATAAAATTACTTAAGTCATAAACAATACCCCAGTCGTTATTTTTGTGTGGACATGAGTGTGATTATTGAAAAACTAATTATAACATGTATATGTAAATGCAAACTTCCAGGCATCACCATGATAAGACATTGGTAAAGGAAAAATAATTAAGATAGTGTAGTAGTGGGACAAAAATAGATTGAAATATATATATGCAATGGATCAAAAAATGAGACAGATATAAACATAAACAGACACATTTAATTTATGACAATGATGGCACTATAAATACAGTGAGGGAAGGACAACTTTTTCAATTTATGGAGCTGGGAAATTTCTGTATACATATGGAGAAATAAATTGATATCAAACCGTAACATTCAAAAACAAATTCCAGATGTATTGAAGTTTAAAATATGAAAGTCAGAACAAAAATTTCTTAGAAAATAAGTAGAAGAATATATTCAAGAATTTAGTATAAGGAATGATTTTAAAATAAAACACAAAAATAAAAATTGAAAAAAGAAATTAAATTGAACCCCAAAAGTTAGAATTTCACATTATCCAGGGTTAAAAAGAATTCCATAGAGTAGAGAAAATGTTTGAAGCACATACTTGAAAATGGCATATAGAGGGAATATATATTCTTGCAAAAACAGACAACCTAACCTAAAAATAGGCAAGAAACGTGAATAGTCATCTTACAAAAAATATTCTCTTAGCCATTTAACCTATGAGAAAGTGCTTATTTTGTTAATAATCAGGAAAACATGAATGATCTACAATGAGGTAACTCCATGAGAATGAGAAATATTAAAAAATACTGACAATAGAAAGTGTGAGTGAGGATAAATAACAATAAGTAATTTATTGCTGATGGAAATATAAGCGGATTTATCCACTTTGGAACACTATTTACTAAAAATCAACAATCATGTACTAATGATCCAGGACTTCTACTGCTAGGAAATATTCAATAAAAATGAAAGCCTAAAGATGGGAATAAAGATGCAGACCTACTAGAGAATGGACTTGAGGATATGTGGAGGGGGAAGGGTAAGCCAGGACAAAGTGAGAGAGTGGTATGGACATATATGCACTATCAAATGTAAAATAGATAGCTAGTGGGAATTAGCCACATAGCACAGGGAGATCAGCTCAGTTCTTTGTGACCACCTAGAGGGGTGGGATAGGGAGGGTGGGAGGGAGGGAGATGCAAGAGGGAAGAGATATGGGGACATATGTATATGTATAACTGATTCACTTTGTTATAAAGCAGAAACTAACACACCACTGTAAAGCAATTATACTCCAATAAAGATGTTAAAAAAAAAAATGCAAGCCTAAGTATAACAAGTTGAATGTACAAGTATCTTCACAGTAGCATTGCTTGTAATATAAAAGCTAGAAAAAAGTGTATCATGTTAGAATGGAAAAATAGTGGTATATTTATTTAATGAACTACAGCTTTTTTTTTAAAGAGTGCCATTAAATTTTATAAAAGTATCACTGAGGGAAAAAAGATAGACACCAATGAATAAATACAGTAAAATTCTATTTAGATGCATTTCAGAAACAGGCACAACTACTCAGTTGTAGAAGCCAGGATGGACATTACCATTGGCAATGTGGGAAGGAACAGAACATCCTGGGACGAAGGTCTCTTCTGTCTTGCTGGTATTATTCTATTTCTTGATCTCTATGGCAGTTTTGCTGTGTGTCTACATTTTGTATATTTATCTGTATGTATTCTTCAATTAAAAAGCCAAAAAGTGAATTAGTCTAATTGGACTAACTACTTTGGTGAAATTTTTCCTCTAGTTCAGTAATTACAATCTGGAAGTTTACTTTAAGAAATTAATTTTTAAATTACAATGAAATGTCAAGAAGGGAAGGGAAAATTAGGAGTATGGGATTAAGAGATGCAAACTACTATGTACAAAATTGATAAGCAACAAGAATATAATGTACAACACAGGGGATTATAGTCATTATCTTGTAATAACTTTTAATGGAGTAGAACCTGTAAAAATACTGAATCACTATGCTGTACACTGAAATTAATATAATACTGTAAATCAGCTATACTTCAATAAAAATTACAATAAAAATGCAACTTTAATGTATAGAAATGTAAATGAAAATTTATATCTGGGTCTCAACTGTTACTTTTCTGAAATAAGGAAGAATGAGTTTAGAATGAAGAAACTTTACGTTTCTTCTAGGTCTAAGTATCAAGGACTTATCATTTTTAAATATGTTTGTTCCAGATTCTCAGATCTCAAGGGATGGTTTCTTTCCTATTTATATTTTAAAAATAACTGCTTGGTGTTACTCTTTCAAAATTGAGGTCAAATTTATATATAGTGAAAGGATCTTCAGTGTATAACTTGATGAGTTTTGAAAAATTCATACAGCTTTGTAACCATCACATCTACTAAAATATGGAATCTTTCCATTATACCAGAACATTTTTTATGTCTTCTTCTGGGTCATCTCCACTCCCCATAGGCAATCACTGTTGTAAATTTCTATGGCCATACATAAGCATTGACTGATTATGAACTTCTTATAGATAAAATTAAACAGTATATAAACTTCTGTGTCTGATTTTGTTCATTTAAAAATGTTTTGAGATGCACCCATGCATATATCAGTATTTCTTTTTAAATCAGTGAGTAGTATTCCATTGTTTATCAAAGTGTTTTTACAATTTTATACTCTCATGAGCAATATTTGATTTCATTTATATGAAATAGCCAAAATAGGTAAATCATAGAGATAGGAAGCAGATTAGTGGTTGCTGGCAGCTGGAAGAGAAGAAAATGGAGAGTGACAATTTATTGAGTACAGGGTCTCCTTTGGGGGTGATGAAAATATTTTCAAACTAGATAGAGATGATTATTGCAAACACTTGTGAATGTACTAAATATCGCTGAATTGTACATTTAAAAATGGTTAATTTTATGTTATGTGATTTTTACCTCAGTAAAAAAGAAATGATTGCAGGAAAAACAGATAATCATAATAATAAAGAAAAAGAAAACAACATGATGAAATTTTATTTATATGCTATTCATACTCCTATTGGGTTTTAGCTATATCTCTTTGTATTTTTATATTGGTTGCCCTACGAATTACACTGTGTATTCTTAACTTACCAAAGCTTCCTTCAAATGAACTTTGTATATCACTTTACTTCTGATGTTGTTACTGTACAACAGTAAATTTGGTTTTCCATCTAGATTTTTTTTTGACATATTTGTAATTCTGCTTATATTATAAATATCACAATAAAGTATTGTTATTTTTCCCTTAAACACTTATCCTTTAAAGTTATAAAGAGAGAAATCAAGATCACATTTAATAGTCACTCAGATATTTATCATTTCTATTTATTTTTATTCCTTCTTTTTATGCTTCCCAAAACATTTTTCCAGTTTCATTAATGTATTATTAACATATAACATTGTGTACATTTAAGGTGTACAATATGATTTCATATATGCATAAAATACAAAATAATTACCATAATAAATTTAGTACACATCCATCACCTCACACAGTTCAATTTTTTTTTATGATGAGAACTTTTAAGATTTATTCTCTTAGCAATGTTAAAACATATAATTGTTAAATGTAGACATCATGTTGTATATTATTGATATATCCGCAGTAGTTCTATTTGAATACTGTTTTCTCTAGTGGCTGTACCAATTAACATTCCAATAGTGTACAAGGGTTTCCTTTCTCCACATACTTACCAGCACACCAGCACTTCTCTCTCTCCTTCTCTCTCTTTCTCTCTCTCTCTCTCTCTATCTCTCTAACTCTATCTCTATCTCTATCTCTCTTTGTAATAGCCATTCTGACAAATGTGGGACAAGTGTGTGATTTGCATTATGCTTATGATTACTGATGCTGAGCATCTTTACATGGACTTGTTGGCCATTTGAATATCTTCTTTAGAAAAAACCTGGAGCTGTCTTTTCAGGTTCTTTTTGTTTGTTTGTTTAGAAGATTTTTAGTTTGATGTAGTCCCGCTTGTTTACTTATTTTTTATTTTGTTGCTTGTGTTTTAGGTATCATATCCAAGAAAATCATTGCCAAGATGAAGGTCAAGGATCTCCTTACCTATGTTTTCTTCTAGGAGTTTTATGGTTTCCAGTCTTACCTTTAATTCATTAATCCATTTCCAGTTAACTTTTGTGAGTGGTGTAAGAAAGAGTCTGAATTCATTCTTTTTGCATGTGAATATTCAATTTTCCCAGCATCATTTATTGAAGAGACTGTCTTTTCTCCAATGAGTATTCTTGGCTCCCCTGTACAATATTAGTTGACTATATTCATGGATTTATTTTTGGGCTCTCAATCCTGTTTCATTGGTCTATGTGTTTGTTTTTAATTCCAGTGCCATATATTTTGATTACTGTAGCTTTATAATATAGTTTGAAATCAGGAAGTGAGATGCCTCCTGCTTTGTTCTTCTTTCTCAGGATTGTTTTGACTATTTGGATTTTTCATGGTTCCGTACAAACTTTAGGATTTTTTTCTACTTTCATGAAAAATGCCATTGGAATTTTGGTAGAGATTGCATTGAATTTGTAGATGTCTTTGGGTACTAAGGACATCTTAACAATATTAAGTCTTGCAATCCATGAACATGGGATATCTTTCCATTTATTTGTGTTTTCTTCAATTTCTCTCTTCAATGTCTTATAATTTTCAGTGTAGAGATCTTTCACTCCTTGGGTAAATTTATTCCTAATTATTTTATTATAGTTGATGTTATTGCAAATGGGATTGTTTTCTTTATTTCTTTTTCTGATAATTCATTTTCATTATATAAAAATAATACTTATTTTTGTATGTTGATTTTGTATCCTGAAACTTTATGGAATTCATTGATTAGATCTAAGATTTTGTGGATTATTCAAGATTTTTTATATTCTAAAATCATGTCATTTGCAAATAGGAATAATTTTACTTCTTCCTTTCTTTCTTGATGCCTTTTTTTTCTTGCCTTACTGCTCGGATAGGACTTTCAGTACCTTGTTGAATAGGAGTGGTGAGAATAAACAACCTTGTCTTATTCCTAATCTTAGGGGGATAGATTCCACCTATCCAAATAAGTCTGAAGTTAGCTGTGGGCTTATCATATATGGCCTTATTTTATTTAAATGTGCTCCTTCTATATCTAATTTTTGAGTGTTTAGTCATTAAAGATATATTTGTTAAATTATTTTTTGCATTTATTGAGATGATCATGAGCTTTATCTTTTATTCTATTAATGGAATATTTTCCAGTTTTCTTGTTAGTGATGTCTAATTTTCTATCATTGTGGTCAGAAAAAGTACTTGACATGGGTTTAAACTTATTAAATTTGCTAAGATGTGTTTGTGTCCTAACAAATAATCTATCCTATAAAATGTTCTTTCACATTTGAAAAGAATGTGTATTCTGGTATCACTGCATGCAATGTTCAGTATATATCTGTTAGGTTCGTTTGGTCTAGACTGTTGCTCAAATATTCTTTTTTCCTTATTGATTCTCTGTCTAGATGATCTATCCATTGCTGAAAATGGGTATTAAAATCCCCAATTAAAATGGTATTGTTATTTGCTTATCTTTCTATTTCTGTTAGTATTTGCTTCATATATTTAGTGCTCCAATATTAATTGATAAATATTTACTATTGCTGCATACTCTTCATAGATTGACCCCTTTATCATTATATAATGACCTCTTTGTCTCTTTTAACCATTTTTATCTTAAAGTCTATTTTATCTGATTATAAGTGTAGCTATCTTTGTTTGTTTGTTTGTTTGTTTTTTTTTTTTACTATTAGCTTTAAATATTTTTTTCATCTATTCTTTCTCAGTTTAGGTATGCTTTTAAAGCTAAAGTGGGTCTCTCCTAGGCAGCATGTCATTAGCTCCTGTTTTTGTTGTTGTTTTTATTTAATCAACCATTCTACATCGTTTGATTTGGATAATTTAATCCATTTACACTTAAAGCAATTTTCAACTTACTATTGCCATCTTGTTCATTGATTTCTGACTGTTTCATAGAAGCTTTGTTTCTTGCTTCTTATCTTGCTGTTTTGCATGATGTGACTTTTGGAAGCAATAGGCTTGATTATTTTATCATAATCTGGTGTTACTATTACAGTTTTTTCTTTTTTGATTGTTGTGAGGCTTACCTAAAATAATATTTTTTTATAAGATCACATTTTAAGATGATAGAAACTTAACTTCAATAACACATTTTAATCTTACACTTTTACTTCTCCCTACCCCTACATTTTAGGCTATTGATATTACAATTTACATATTTTTATATTATGTATCAAATAACCAATTACTGTAGCTTAGGTTATTTTCAATACATATTTTTTACTTATAAATTAGATTTTTAAGTGAAGTATGCACCACCATTTTAATATTAGAGAATCTGATGTTGACTATATATTTATCATTACCAATGAGATTTATGCATACATCCATATGTTTTACAATTTAATTAGCACCTTTTTTTTCTACTTGAATAAATCCCTTTAGCATTTCTTATAAGGCAGGGCTAATGGTGGTGAATTCCCTCAGCTTTTCTTTGTTCAGGAAAGTCTTTCTCTTACTTTCATTTCTGAAGAACAGCTTTCTAATGTATAGTTGATTTACAATGTTGTGTTAGTTTCTGGTGTACAGCAAAGTGAAAGTGATTCAGTTTATATATATATATTTTTTTCTTTTTTTAATTCATTTCCATTATGGGTTATTACAGGGTATTGAATATAGTTCTCTGTGCTATACAATAGGACCTCGTTTTTTATCTATTCTATATATAATAGTTTGCATCTGCTAATCCCAAACTCCCAATCCATCCCTCACCAATCCTTCCTCCTTCTTGGCAACCAAGTTTTTTCTTTATGTCTGTGAGTCTGTTTCTGTTTCATAGATAAATTCATTTGTGTCATACTTTAGATTCCACATATAAGTGATATCATATGGTTTTTGTCTTGCTCTTTCTGATTTACTTCATTTAGTATGATAATCTCTGGGTCCATCCATGTTTCTACAAATGACATCATTTCATTCTTTCTTATGGCTGAGTAATATTCCATTGTGTGATATATATATACATATATATATATATATGTATATATATATATATATATATATATATATATATATATATATATATATATATATATATCAATGCATAGTATTCTTGGTTGACAGTTTTTCTTTCAATATTTTGAATGTATCATTCCATTCTTTCCTGGCTTGCAAAGTTTCTTTTGAGTAATCTGCTTTTAGTTTTGTGTAGTATTCCCTTGTATGTGATGTCCCTTTTCTCTTGTTGTTTTTAACCTCCTCTCTTTGTCTTTAACTATTGACAATCTAATTATAAACTGTCTTGGTGTAACCCTTTTTGGGTTCAATGTATTTCAGATTCTCTGGGCCTTATGTATCTGGATGTCCATTTTCCTCCTCAGGTTTGGGAAGTTTTCAACCACTATTGCTTTAAATATGCTTTCTGTGACTTTCTCTTTCTCTTCTCTGTCGGAGATTTCCATAATGATTTCATAAGTCATAGGATTTCTTCATTAATTTTTATTCCTTTTTTTTTTTTTTTTTTGTGGTACGCGTGCCTCTCACTGTTGTGGCCTCTCCCGTTGTGGAGCACAGGCTCCGGACATGCAGGCTCAGTGGCCATGGCTCATGGGCTCAGCCACTCTGTGGCATGTGGGATCTTCCTGGACTGGGGCATGAACCCGTGTCCCCTGCATCAGCAGGCAGACTCTCAACCACTGTGCCACCAGGGAAGCCCCTAATTTTTATTCTTTTTACCTTTGTTCCTCTGATTGAATAATTTCAAATGGCCTAATTTACTGATTCTTTCTTTTGCTTGGTCGAGTCAGTTATTGAAGCTCTCTATTGAATTGTTGTTGTTGTTGTTGTTAAGTTTAATAACTGTATCCCTCAGCTGTAGGTTTCTGCCTTTTTTATTTTTTTTGGTTAACATTTCTATTCCTTTGTTAGACTTCTTATTTTGTTCATACATTGTTTTTAAAGTTTTGTTTAGTTATCTGTATGTGTGTTCTTGTAGATTGCTAAACTTCTTAGATTTATTCTAAATTATTTGTCAGAAAGTTTATAAATCTCCATTTCTTTAGGGTCAATTATTGGAGTTTTATTAGTTTCCTTTGATGGTGTTATGTTTATCTAATTCTGTGTGATCCATGATTCCTTTTTTGGTATCTGAGCATTTAATAAGTTCTCTACTCTTCCAGATTTTACAGGTTCACTATGTCAAAGACAATTCTCCACCTGTTAGCTCAGCTTGGGTTTCTGGTAGCTGGTAGGATCCTTGGGCATGTAGTGGTAGTTCGTAGGATCTCTGGGCAAGTGGGCTTACCAGTGAGACCTCTATTTTCACAAGGTCACTGCCTAAATTGTGAGATTAAGGTGAGGGGGTTTGTTCCTTGCTGGGAAAAGTTAGATATGATTGCTGTCTTGGTGCTCCACCAAAGTGCAGCTGTAGCATGGACTCTGCAGTTGCCTATATTCTTTGGTCAGGTTTCCTAGTCAAGCAGGACTGGGTCCTGTACTCAGAAGATGGGTGTGGCTGAATTTGCTTCCCTATCTGAGTGAAGCCATAGAAGAAGCTCCATGGATGTCATGGCTAGGTTACTAGGGATCCAAATCAGGCAATGCTGTCCACCAAGCTTCCTGGCCAGACAGTACCACTGGTTTGGCTCTGTAGACAGAGACACAGACTGAGGTCTCTTCTTGGGTACCATTGTAAGAAGGATTGTAGGATGGGCTACATAGCTTCCTTGGTGCTCTGGTTAATTTTCCTCATCAGGCAGGGCTTGGGAGAGTATTCAGTAGTGGAAGGTGGGGGCTATGAATTTAATTTCATGCCTGAGTGGTATGCAAAACTGGTCCTACGGATGGCACAGCTAACTGTGTGTGTATCCAAACCAGGCAAAAATGCATATTGAGTTCCCTGGTCACACAGGGTCATCAGTTTAGCTCTGCAGGCAAGCTAGTTGAGCTCTTTGCTCAAGTGCTTCTATAAGTGGGGTGGTAGGATGGGCTATCCAGTTTCCTAGGTGCTTGGGTTAGGTTTCCTGACTGAGTGGGACTGCAGGTAGTATTCAGTGGGTGGGGTTATGAACAAGTGTCCCTGCTTGGGCATGGCAGCAGAATAGGCCCCAAGGCTGGCAAGTTTCATTGTTTGGGGTCCTGAATCAGGCAAAAATATACACCATGTTTCCTGGCCAACCAGGACCACTGACTCGGCTCTGCAGATTGGAAAAGCCTCTGGCTGGGCTCTACATGGGCACCAGTGTGAGGAGAAATTCAGTCTGCTAATCTCTGAGCCCTGGTTGGTAAAAGTCCCACCTCCTTCTCCAGCACAATCTGATCTCCAGTCATCAAGACTTGCAGAACGCCCCAGAATACACACACACAATCCATGTGAGGCAAGACCAAGCTGGGGCTCCTGGGAAGTGACCCACAAATGCTAGGGGAACTGAATGTTTACGTTGCCTTCTCTTTTCCGCCCTGGAGAAACCAGAGACCTTGAGGAATCCTCTCCATGCAGCCCTGTGCCAGTCTGGGGAAGGGGTAATCCAGTCAATGTAGTCACTCCTTTTACCCTTCTAATGTGGTCCTTCTTGGCCTCTGTTGTCCAAAGGGTTGTTTCAGCTTCATCCTTGTGTTCTGGAATTTTCACAATGGTGTCTTGTTTATGGATAGTTACTAGCTGGTTTTCTTGTGCGGGAGACTGAATGACTTATGTCACCATCTTTATGATGCCACTTTCTTTATTCCTTCTTGAAGGTCCAAGTTTTCATGACATTATTTTCTACATTCTGAAAGAAGTTAATTGTTATTTTTTATTAACTGAAATGCAATCTGACTGCCACATTACTATATTTGGAATTGCTGTGAAGTTAAGGTTAAAATGGTGTAGAGAAAAAGAGATGGTGAAGAATGATGCTGGAGAAGTAGGAAGGAAAGGATTAAAAAATTAAGGAAATAATACTAGGAAATTTGAAGTCTATCATGTATGATAAGGAGACTATAAAGCCTTTTACTCATGGTTAGTTTTGAAATAGCTGAGTATTATCTTAAGAGGCCACCAAAGGATTGACTTCTGACTCTCTTACCTACAAAATGAGTAAATTTAGTAGTTATAGACTTTTCTGTGAACCTTAGTTTTTTTTTTTTTTAAATAGTAGTAATATATAATAAAGTATAGTGGTATATTGTTCAGACTAACGAACCAGCATAGATCAGGAAATAACATATTGCACATATCTCATATACATTTGTTCTTTTCCTGCATGCATATTTAAGAGCACTCCATATGTATTCTGTTGAAAAGTCTGATTTCAGTAGTGGAATTTCAGGCATCACATTTGGCCAGGAAGGGAAGCATTTTCAGGAGAGAAAGGACTCTAAGAGGACCATCACATGACAACAAGAATATCAATTGTCATTATTGTCTTCACATAGTTTAAGGCTATGGATGACTTCATTTAACTTTCAAGAACTTGGAGGCATAAGGAAGCTACATAAAATTGAAGGGTTATGCTTTAGTTTAGAAAGCCAAGAATTAGAATCACAGTGATATCACTTAGCTTTACAAAGAAGAAAAATTACAAATTATGAAGAGTGTTTATTTTGTTAATATGTAAAATACCTAGTCCAAATACATGGAATATTGTAGGTACTTCATAATTTAAACATAATAAAGGGATAGAAACTTAAATACAAAGGACTTCTAAGGTATAACTTCTAACAATAACCTATTTGCATGTATGTGGAGGTGGAAAAGGGGAGGTTCTATATTTCAAACTATCCAGATCAATATGAAAGACTCAATATATCAGAGGATGTGTTATTAAATAGATAGCTATAAAAAAGAGAAAATTAATTTTACAGTACAGTGCACGTTCTAAATGTGTGTGTTTGCTGGAAGAATTTAGTACTTCTTTTAGAATAAAAAGTGACTTTTTACTCTTGCTGTTCTACCAAGTTTACATCCTCAGGGAAATTAAGCAGACTGGTCACATTTTATCCATATATAAATTCATGTCACCAGACACTCCTGTATTATCTACAACAATTTAGCAAAAATATTAGTCTCAGTAAGTTGCATCATTGGGGGCTGGTAGAGTAGGCTTAGGTAAGGTGATTTGGGGTTTACTGAAGTCTAACAGAAATTCTTAATGTTAACTTAAAAATACCTAAAGTTCTTCCTTTTCTTACATTTAGTTTTAATTCCCCTGAGTCCTTAATAAATAAATGAATGATTACAATTCTAAATAAAATTCTAAATGTAAATACAATATTATATATTTTTTGTCATATTTTTGGGAAAAGCTGATAAATCAAAGTTTTGTGTTTTATCAGATGACAAAGATTATTATTTAGATTTCTGGAAATATGTGTTTTATCACTGAGATGACAACTATCCCCAATGAAATCTTCATCTTTTCTCTGGCACACCCTGACTTGGTAAATTGTTTATTATATTATTTGTCATCATAATATAAACTGTGATAATTGTATTAAATAATTTTGCAAATTGTAAAGCAAAATGTATTTTCTGTAATTATTATAGCATAATTTTCACTGAAAAAATAAACTGATTTCAGTATATCAAATACTCAAAAACATTTTATATTCCTATTCTAGAAGGCTTCTTTCTCTTCCTCCCTCAATTTCTTCTCCTCTCACTCCCTCTTTCCCTTCCTTTTTTCCCCCTCATTTAAATTTTTTCTCTCCCCTTTCTTCCCTCACTCTCTTTTTTTCTTTCTTTTGTTCCATTGTGCTAGGATTTGGGGAGAGAGTAATAAATGAGACATAGTTTCTGTCCTTAGATCACAAACATATTCTAAAAAACAAACAAACAGGTTTGTAACTCCAGAGCAACCACTGCTCAGGGTTTTACTATATACTGCTGAAAATTTACCTATTCCACTCTAGTTAACTTCCTCATTGCAGACTCTCCACTCTAGAATCTCACCTTTCTACTAAAGTCTAAAATATTGTGTGTGTATATGTGTGTGTATGAGTGTATTCCCCTACTTACAAATCTTTAATGCCTCCATTCTACTTTAAAAAGATCATTCAGATTTGGTTTCCAATACCATTCTCCAGTAAAAGAAACCAGGGCTTCTTTGGCGTAATGGCTGATTCTAGGACCTGAGAAAGAAATATACCAAATGAGTATAGAGAACCTTGTAGTGCTAAAAAGTAAAGTGCTCAAAAAATCAAACCAATGTGGGTATGTCAAAAGGACACAGCAGCCACTTGAAAGATCCTATAAAACCAGAGCAGGAACAATTTGAGCAACCAAATACATAACATACACTACATTTTAAAACAAAGTATAAAATAAATATTCGTATGTCTATACCGATGTAAATAAATGATTGAATAGTTAAGTAAAGAATGAGAATAGACAGATTTCCTAGACAAAAGAATTCCAGATAATTTATGTATATACTACCCCCTCAGGAAGGTGAAATGTAACACTTCACCTCTTAAGTATGGGCAGCAGAAAGTAACTTCTTTCCAAAGAGTACCGAATGGAAAGGGGAAGAATAGCTTTCCAGTGGAGAAACCTGACAAACACTACTCAGCCAGCTGAACACGGCCAACATAAACAGTGGCAAGTCATGTTAATCAGTGTCTATCTTTAATATGATCTAATGGGAGTGGCACTCTAACTCTGTAGTCTTCCTCCAAAAGCCCATAACCCCATTCTAACCGTGAGAAAAATCACCAAAACTTAGATGAATTGAGGGACAGTCTACGAGACCCAAATTGAGAGTCAATCTACAACATATTTGACCAGTTTTCCTCAAAATTACCAAGCTCATCAAAATGCAAAAGAAAGTATGAGAAACTGTCACAGCCAAGAAGAGCTTGAGAAGACATGAAAATTAAACGTAATGTGGTATCCTGGATGAGACCCTTGCACAGTAAAAGGAAATTAGGTAAAAACTAAGGGAACCTGGGTCAAGTAAGGACTTTAGTTAGTTTTAAAAGCTGAAAAAATAAAATCCCCAAATTCCTCTAATTGTACTTAAGGTTATTAAAGTAATATGTGTTTATTTTAAGAAGTGAAATGTCACAATAAAAATTATGTATACATAAAATATTTGAGTAAAGCTACTATACTAATCCATTCTACCCTGTGTCCTCAAGGTAATCAACAAACAACCAGGAGTGAATTCAATCACAATTTTTTTTTCTTTGTTGTACAGCTGTATAAAGCCACACTTAAATACAAATATGAGTTTTATAAAAATAGAATCATGTTTTACACATTGTTTTCCATCTTGCACTTTTCATTTAAGCATGTGTCACTTACACGTAATGGGTATTACTCTGTTTTAAGTCGAGTAGTTTCTCCTTTTGCTTCCATTACATTCTCCCCCTCTGCATACACCTGCATTGTTGCCCATGCTCATCCTCAGGTAATATATGTTAACAATCTAAACTTTTCTCCATACTCTTATAACTATATATACAACATATATAGATGTCTATAGAGACATATATACAAGGGCTACTTTTGTTATTTGGGCCAGTATTTGTTTACAAAATATAATTTTCGTTGTAAATTGCTGTTCTCTATATTACATTTATTACTTAGTAATACATCATAAAAATTCCTTCAAGCAAACTGGTTACACAGTATGGGAGTTGCATAATATGTGTTGGTACAGATAACTGTAATTTATCAAACTACTTAATGGTCATTGACTTTATTTCCAATAATTTGACACTACAAATAATGCTATAATAAATATTGCTATATGTTGAAATATCCAAATACTGCAGTGCATTTATTTCTATGAGAGAGATCTCTACAAATGGAGTTGTTCCAAAAATTCATGTTATTTTAATAGATATTTTTTCTAAACCATTTTCCTAAAGGGTTGCAACAATATATACATAAGTATCAATGATAGGTATTATAGGTCTTCTCAGTTTCACCAGTTAAAGTGATAGCTCACTTTTACTTTAGTCTGCATTTCCCTGACTCCTGAATCTGAGTGTTTTTTATTAGTGTGCTGGTTATTTGAATTTGCTCGATTTGCTTATTTATAGACTTCTCCTAATTTTCTATTGAACTGGTTTTTTCTTCATCATTTTTCCAAAAAGTTTATTGAACTTTCTGGATATGAAAATTTTAGTTTTGCAGTACACATTGTACCCCAGTATCCTTTTGTAACAAGTCACCCCAAAACTAAGTGGCTTAAAGCTGCAAACATAATCCTTCAGTTTGGATGTGGTGAGGATCAGCTCCTCCAGAATGATTCCTCTCCCAGGAACTCTGTGAACTAAAAGGTGGTTTACATGACA
Organism: Grampus griseus; assembly: GCF_964374135.1. Taxonomy (NCBI): domain Eukaryota; kingdom Metazoa; phylum Chordata; class Mammalia; order Artiodactyla; family Delphinidae; genus Grampus; species Grampus griseus. The sequence goes on from NC_139001.1 coordinate 108,019,417, forward strand.
GAAGTTTATTTTCTCACAATTCTGGAACTAGAAGTTGGAGATGAAGTTTGTTGGTAAATTTGGTTTCTTCATAGGCATCTTCTCCTTGGTCCACCAATGTCCACTTTCTTGCTGTATCCTCACATGGTCTTTCCTCTGTTCACCAGCATCCATGAGATCCATGATGCTTATTTTTGGGGTCCAAATTTCCTCTTCTTATAACACCAGTCATACTAAATTAGGGCCCACCCTAAAGGACTCATTTTAACTTAATTACCTCTTTAAAGGCCCTACTTCCAACAAAGGTTACATTTTTAGTTATAGTTATTAGGGTTTCAGTGTATGAATTTGGATAGGAAACAATTCAATTGATACCACTTGATTCCATTGTCAATTTTATACTAATACTTTATTAATTTTATTATAGTAGCATTATAATATGTATGTCATTGATGAGGACAACTTCCCCTTCAGTATATGTTCAAACTTTTCTTGACAGTGCTATAGCATAAATTTCTCTCTATAAACTTTAAAATAATTTTGTCCAATTAATAACAACTAAAATATAAATTCTAATTTGAATTGTATTAAATGCATATATCAATTGTGAGATAATTTATATTTTTGATAATAATTCTTCCCATCCAATAACATAAATACCACTTATTCATATCTTGATCATTTGCTTCCATAAGACAGTATAGTTTCTTCAAATAAGTTTTAGGATTATTATATAGACATGTTAATAAGTACCTGTTACACAGACATCATAATATGGCATTATTACATAAGAAGTCTAGAAATAGGAGGTCACTTTCTCAAACCGATAAAGGTGTCAGCAAAATACCTACAGCTGACATCATAGTGACAGAACAGGCAAGAATAGTCCCTCTGAATACTCCCAGTTAACATTGTCCTGGAAGTCTTTATCAGTGCAATACCATAAGAAAAATGAATTTCATACAGATTAAAAAGGAAGATATAAACTTACCTGTATTCACAGACAACATGATTATATACACAAAAAGCCCCAACCCTCCAAAAACAAAAACAAAAACCTCCTAAACTATTAATTGAATTTGGGGAGTTTAGCAAGGTTACAGGATATAAGGGCAACTGAAAAAAAAATTAAGAAGATAATATTTTGATAGGTTAGAAACAATCAGAAACCAAAATTTAAAATACAGTATCAACTATAATTGCTCCAGAAATAAAATACTTTGTTTCCAAAAAACAAGAAACAGAAGTTCATTTATACCAAAAACCATTTGTTGAAAATATTATCATTTCTCCATTGAATTCCTTTGCATCTTTGTCAAAAATCAACTGGTCATATTTTTTTTGGTCTCTTTTTGGACTTTCTATTTCCTTCCATTGATCTAAGTGTCTATTCCTTCAATAATACTGTACTGTCTTGACTACCTTAGCTTTATAGTAAATTGTAAAACTGAAGAGTAAGATTTCTCAAGACGTTATTCTTCTCTCTCAAATTTGTTTTAGTTATCTAGTTCTCTTTACTTTCCATGTAAATTTTAATATTAGCCTGTTTATAAATACACACACAAAAATATCCTGCTAGGATTTTGACATAAATTCTATTAAATTCTATAGTTCAATTTGGGGAGAATTGATAACTTTATTATATTGAGTCTTCCAATTAATGAACATATGTCTTTCTGTTTTTTTTATGTCTTTGATTTCTTTCATCAATGTCTTATACAAAATCAATTCAGTTATATATATATATATATTTTTTTTGATGTGGTCATACCGTTTTGAATTCTCATTAGTAATGCATGAGAATTGCATTTACTTTGCATCCTCATAAGCATTTGGTATTGACAGTATTTAAAAAAATTTTAACCATTTTATTAAGTACATGTAGAGGTATCTCAGCAAGACTTTAATGTGATATTTTCTTCAAAACTAAATATACAATTACCATATGACACAGAAATATCACACTGGATATTTATCCTAGATCAGGAGTTTGCAAACTTATTCTGTTCAGAACTAGATAGTAAAATTTTAGGGTTTAAGGGCCATACAGTGTTTTGTGGCAACTACTCAACTCTGTCTTTATAGTGTGAAAGAAGCCATAGAAAACCCTTAAATGGTATTGCTGTATTCCAATGAAATTTTATTAAACTAAACAAATAAACAGGCAGTGGGCTGGGTTTTGCCTGAAGGCTGTAGTTTCTCAAACCTTAACCTAGAGAAATGTAAACACAAAAACCTATACATAATTTGTAGAAATTTTGTTCAAATCACCATAAACCACAAGCAAACCAAGTATCTTTTGATTGCTAGGTGGATAAACAAAATGTGCTACCCCATACACTGTAATACTACTCAGTTGGAAAAGGAATAAACTGTTGCCATGTACAACAACTTGGATGAATCTCAAAGGCATTATACTGAGTGAAATAAACCTGTCTCAGAAGGTTACACACTATATGATTCCATTTATATGATCTTCCTGAAAGGAACTGTAGTAACGTAGAACATATCACTGAATGTCATGATTTAGGAAAGGTGCAATAGTGTGATTTATTAAAAATATGTATTTGGTCATTCAGATGACCAAAATATGTTTGCCATGTATATATGGTCTTTGTCCATGGTTCCTGTCTTACAGCTCCCAAATTCTTAGAATTTCCTTAGTGATAAGAGAAATAGTAGTATCTTTTGTTATAATATTTGAACTCTAGTCTTCCTGTTCTGAAAAAAATGTTTCAGAGCCATTAAGATGAAATGAGTGTCTGGTTATTCATAACTAATTTTCCAGTCCCTTTCCATTACAACTAAGTTTATACTATTGAGATTACTTTTGGAAAGCACCTAAGGATGGGAGTTGGTTGCCATGAGAACAAACAAGAATAGAGTGTTGGAACTTTCAATCCCCACCCCTGATTTTGTGTTGAAGAGAGGGACTGGAGGTTGAATCAATCACCAATGGCCAATGATTTAATCAATCATGCCTGTATAATGAGGCCTCCCTAAAACCCCAAAAGGACAAGATGCAGAATGCTTCTAGGTTAGTGAACCAGAAGACTTCCACATCCTACCATTCTGGTCCTCAAACTCCATGGGGACAAAAGCTCCTATCTTCAAGAGCTCACCCTATGCATCTTTTCATCTGGCTGTCGAATCGTTATCCTTTAATAATCTTTGTAATAAACTCATAAACTAGTGAGTAAATGGGTCTCCTGCATTCTGGGACACACTCTAGCAAATTAATCAAACCTACGGAGCAGTTCATGGGAACCTCTGATTTATAGGCAGTTGGTGTGAAACACAGGTAACAACTTGGACTTGTCAAAGGCATCCGAAGTGGAGAGCTGTCTTGTAGGACTGAGCCCTTAACCTGTGGAAACTGATGTTATCTCCATATAAATAGTGTCAGAATTGACTGATGGAACAGTCTGTTTCCTGATTATAGTGGTGCTTACATAAATCTATACATGTGTTAAAATTCATAGAACAGTCCAGAAAATAAATTAGAATGACAAAAAACGTCATCACTCAATTCAGCCTATATTCAAATGGGAGGTGACTATAATCTCTCTTTCAATAGAAATAGCAATAAAGAGTTTGCAGCCCTCTTTAATCTATCACAGTCACATAGATTTCTGTGCACCTACATAGCATGAACATTTCTTACCTTCTGCCACTTGGTTCAATTTTTCTGTGTGGTTTGTAATCATATATATATATATATATTTAAACCTGCTAACTCAGTCTGAATTAAGGGAAAAGCCTGCTGGATTGGGAATCAGAATTTCCACAGTCTAGCTTCCTTTTGCCACTGGTTCATGTCAAGGAATTTGCTTTATCTCACTGGAAGCAAGATCCCTTATGTATAAAACCAGGCTTTTGGATTAGGCATCATGTTCTAAATCTGAAGGCATGCATCTAACTCTATCATCCATCAGAAAAAAAGTGATGGAGTAGAAATGAATGGTTTAGCAGCAGTAATACATTTAGGAAAAAAAATGTATCTAGGTATTTGAATAGGTTCTTTTAGAATAAATCACAGTATAATTTAAAAGTGAGACATCTTTAAGGAAAGAGTTATTTTATATTGTGCTCACTGATATAAGTGTAGATAGAATATCTGGAAGGGAGGAAGTTTCCTCTCCCATCAGGGCATGCTTGAATTAGATACCAAGCTGTTTCACAGACACAGACCAATAAGATTGAATTCAGAAAACTGAAGACAAGAAGATATTTGACTCTAGTGACAGTTCTTTGATAAAATGTTAAAAATTGTGGAACCTGGGTGATTTTTTTTAAGATTTATTTATTATTTATTTATTTTATTTATCTTTGACTGCATCTTGTCTTAGTGGCAGCATGCAGGATCTTCGTTGAGGCATGCGGGATCTTTCATTGCAGCGTGTGGGCTCTTCGTTGCAGCACGTGGTCTTCTCTCTAGTTGAGACATGGGGGTTTTCTCTTCTTTAGTTGTGGCGCACAGGCTCCAAGGTGCATGGGCTTTGTAGTTGTAGTTCATGGGTTCCAGAGCGTGTGGGCTATGTAGTTTGAGGCACACAGGTTCTCTAGTTGAGGTGCACACGTTCTCTAGTTGAGACACGCAAGCTCAGTGGTTGTGGCGCACGGCCTTAGATGCCCCACGGCATGTGGGATCTTTATTCCCTGACCAGGGATTGAACCCACGTCCCCTGCATTGTAAGGAGTATTCTTTACCACTGGACCACTAGGGAAGTCCCACCTGAGTGATTTTTATATTTTTATTAGACTATAGTTGATTTAAAATGTTGTGTTAGTTTCTGCTGTATAGCAGGACATTTATTGTATTAGTCTTTCTATGTGTTAGCCAGCTTAATAATTTTTCATAAAAAGAAAAAAAAACCTTAAAACATACACACTTTCCCTCCTCCCCTTCAAAATACAATATGTTTTTACAAAATTATTTGACATCAGTTAACAGTGTAAAATCCATTGAGGTGATGACAAGAAGCTCTTGTTTTATTCTTCAGACAGACCATTCTACCTTTGAATATTTCTATTAGAAATTAAATCATTTTATTTCTGAAACATTCAATTTTAAAACTCTTATTTCACCAAATTGTTTCCCTCTTTACATTATCCCATTACCTTTTTGAAAATACTTTGAACACCACTATGAGTATGAACTACACTAGACTAATTGTGGCAAATTCCTTCAGCCATTGGACCTCAGGTGATGTGTGTGTTTTAAGGGTTTTTTTTTTATGAAATATATTTAAGCACACTTAAACATAGAAAGAATAATATAATAACAACTCATGGTAGCATCATCCAGGTTCCACAATTTCTACATCTGCAGACAACACAGAATGCAGATGCAGACATAAATACTCCCTTTTGCTTGGGGAGCAGGGGTCAACAATATGCTACACCCCTTATGAACCTTTTTTAACAGGTGATCTTATCCATTTTATTGATGGAAAAACCAAGGACAGGGTAAGTTTCAAGAGCTAGATGTGAAATCAAGTATGGCTAATTGCAAAATTAACCTTTTCCCCTCTATGCTCACAGTCCCAAGAATACAGGCCACATCATGATTTAATAGTAGGAGGGACAGGAATGAACAATGGAAAAACTGCAGGAGCCAAGGTAGGCTCTGCTTAATGCTTCTTTCTACTCAAAGGTCAAGAACCAGCTTGAGTGTACTGACACTGCACTTAGAAGACCTGTTTCCAAAAGCTGGCTCTGACAGATGACCTTGAATAATTTATTTTTATTTTATCTTTCTAAACTTCAGTTTGAAAATACTGCTGGTTATATATCCGAAAAAAACAAAAACAGTAATTGAAAAAGATACATGCACCCCAATGTTCATAGCATCACTATTTACAATAGCCAAGACATGGAACAAAGCTAAGTGTCCTTCGACAGATGAATGGATAAAGAAAATGTGGTACATATACATAATGGAATACTACTCAGCCATACAAAAGAATGAAATTTTGCCATTTGCAGCAACGTGGATGAACTTGCAGGGTATTATGCTAAATGAAATAAGTCAGACAGAGAAAGACAAATACTAAATTATATCCCTTACATGTGGACTTTAAAAAATGCAATAAACTAGTGAATATACAAAAAAGAAGCAGACACAGATACAGAGAACAAACTAGTGGTTACCAATGGGGAAACGTGGGGAGGGGGAGGGGAGAGCAAGGTACAAACTATAAGATAAGCTGTAAGATAAGCTCAAGGATGTATTGTGCAACATGGGGAATATAGCCAACATTTTGTAGTAATTGTAAGTGAAAAATCACATTTAAAAATAGTATAGAATTTTTTTTTAATTTTAATTTTTTTAAAAAATTAATGGGGTTTATTTAAGAATAGTCCATAAGAATTAGACAGTAACATTTGAGCTCTCATGTTACTCTTACTGTTACAAATACATCTGGCCTTGACATAGCTAGTTAATTAGGCATGGGATCAGTGGTAGCTCTAACTCATTTTTTCCATTCTGGGCTATAACTGAGCATTCTTTCTGGAAACCCTGGTCAGCTCAGTTGCTTCATAGTAATCTCTTCTGGTATAATAATATGGATTAGACACTCTTGACATGCTTTCTGTAGCAAAAAAGCCCAGAGGGTGGTAGAAGCAACAGTCCTTACTTTTTCACCAGCAAAGAGAAGAGGTAATTTTCTATGGTGATTTTTTTACTTATTGATTTTGTAAGACAGTAACCAAGGTTTTGCTAGCAGTGAGCTGCTGATTTTCATGTGCTGGTGGTCATTTCCCGTGGAGGTGCTGGCGTTTCTTGCTTGGATAATTACTTAAAATACATTTATGGGAATTAACCAAACTGAATACACTCAGCAGCCCGCAGGCTCACCTCAGCAACCCAGGCTGTGCACAGTCAGAGCAGAGCCATTAGGAGCTGACGAAGGAAGGTGAGGTGAGAACTAGGAAAATGTTCTTTAGGCATGAAAATCAGCAAGAACTAAGTGCTCAAGCCCAAGGCCCCAAATAAATTAGAGTGGGCCTAATGAAAAGCAGGCAGCAGAGCTCAAGGAAATTGAATTCTCAGCTCCCTGCCTGCCTGTTTATGTGCCCCTCTGGTAATTGACCATTTAGGAGCTGATCTGAGTTTTACAGCTGTCATAACAGTCAAGTGCAGGGCAATCCATCATCCCATTGCAAGCTAAGTTGCTCAGGTTCACTCCGGATGCTCTTGATTCGATGCTGCACAGACGAGATCTCCAGTGATCCTCTCTGCTCAGCCTCCCCACGTCCTGCAGCTGTGTCAGCCTAACCAGGGCACAGCCTCTTGTTGCAAGGGAAAGGAGCAAGAAGTCCCAAGGAGTCCAAGTCCATTCACAACTAGTGTCTCCAGTTGTGTGTGTTTAAATAAAATGAAGAAGCCTAGAGAGACAAAAGGATAGCATCTTACTTGAGGTTGTGTGATTATGCTGTATTTTATATTGGGAGTAACTACTTCAACTTGTCTTTTTTTCACATCTCCGGTGCCCAGGAACCTCACACAAGGAGGGTTTTATTTTTTCAGTGTTTCTCAAAGACTGTTTAGGTTGCAAACTATGTAAAAGACGTCAGACTCTTTTTGATGTCTGTAGTTACGTTCACATGGGGTGCTTTCACGCTGAAATGCCGTAGCCGTCTTTTCTCTGCCCCAGCCTCACCCAGGCCATAGTCCACACGTCACCCCTTCTGGTGAATAGTTACCTGGTACATCACTTCCCCTGCCCCAGTCTACACATACATGCTTGGCAATGCAATCCACAGCCTTTCTACCAAAACTTGTAACATTATTTTTTATAGACTCTCTGCTCATGTCCAGTTACTTTAAGCAACATCTCCATCTCAAACATCCAAAACAGATGTTTCCCCATCACTTCTTCCTTTCCACACACACACAGTCCAATCTGTCTGTGTTCTTTGTCTCCTATGTGAGAGTCTGTTGCCAACATTGGTCCCAGAGAGAAACCTGACCTCATCTTAATTACCCCTTATCCCTGGTTCCTTGTATTCCTCAAGTCCTGTCCATTCTACTTCCTTGACATCAACAGATCCTGCTACTCTTCCAGAATCACCAGTTCCCACATCGAAGGCATTGTGTCTCCCAGGGCACACTCTGCCATGCCCTTCCTGCTGCAGGCTTGGCTCCCTCAATCCATGGGTGCATTCAGGGATCTTTCTATGTCACAGATCTGGTAGTGTCATTCCATGGGCTTTGCAATATTAGTCCTTTCCATGGTTCTGAGGATAAACCTCAAAAGGGGCTTATCTGGCCTGTTTTGGTCTTGATCCTCCGACTTTTGAGACTTCTCTTTGATGACATTTAACTCCATGATATATCCATAGAGAAATTATAATTTACTTTCTCAAGGATTTTTTTTTTCTTTTTTTTGAAAAAAAAGTGTCCTGAACCTTTCTGCTTAGAAGATTTTTACTATCCTTTTCCAACATGCTAACTGCTTTTCATGTTCCAGGTCTGAGAGTTTGGAGGTCACCTCTCTCTGAAGCCATCCTCAGTTCTCTAAGACTGTTTTTGTTTTTTTTTTTTATGGATGTCACACAATCTACCCTAACATGATTGCATCTGTCCCCTGTCCCAGCACCCATCATTGGTCCATGTTTTAGCTTCTTTCAGTGTCTACCTCCTTCCTCGGCCATGCTTTCCTTAAGGATGTGGACAGGTCTCTATTATTTACTACTGCAACACCAGAGACCAGTACAGTGGCATATTAGGCGCTTAATTAATAGATGCTTCTCTAATTATCTTTCCCTGTATTCAACAACTCTGCAAGGCATTGTCTCCGTTTTACAGAGTGGAAGTCTGAGGCTAAAGGAAGTCAGAACTTCCCAAGATCAAGTGGTTATTAAATAGCAGAGTTGGAATTAGAAATGAGTTATTTCTGATCCTAAATTACACACTTCTCTACTATGATAAGCTGCCTTTCTAACCTGTAACGTGATCTATAGTAAATAGTATGTGTGGTTCCTCACATCCTCATCCCAAGAACCTGTGAATGTGACTTTATATGGGAAAGGAATTTTAGGAATGTGATTGATTATTTTAAGGATTTGGGACAACGAAGCTTAGTCTAGATGATCTAGGTGTAGCCCAAGGATCATCACCAATGTTCTTACCAGAGAGAAGCAGAGGGAGTTTTTACTCTAGAAGAGGAAAGGATATGTATGAGATTGCAGTGATGTGAGGAAAGGGTCACTCACCAAGGAATGCAGGCAGACTACAGAAACTAGAAAAGGCAAGAAGGCAGATCTGACCTAGAACCTCCAGAAGGGACCAGGCCTGCTGATGCCTTGCCTTTAGCCCAGTGAAACTGATTTTGGACATCCAACCTCAGAGCTGTAAGAGGATAAACTATTTTAAGCCACCATGTTGTGGTTACTTGTTACAGCAACAGTAGGGAACCAATACAGTGTGTAACTAAGAGAAATGCAACATACACAACATATATTTGATACATATGTGAGCAGTATGTATTTTCGCTGAATCCAACCTCTTAAGTGGCCATCTGCTCACCTGTGTAAGACAGATTCAGCTGTAACTATTATCTGGATGGAAGGCCATAGAATTCACTGAAAAACCTGAATAGAAAAAATTACTTATAAGAATATTTTTTAAAGAGTTATTTTATGACGTTATTCTTATTGTTCTCTAATAATCAAATCCAAAAGGAAACAGACAGAGTTGGGACATGACTTTCAAAGAAATGTGTAAATTCTTTAATAAGGATAACAGAATTTGTTTCAGTTGTCTCAGTAATTGCTTAAATGCAATGTGTTGCTTTAAAATTGCAGTTGGTCCAAGGACCTACTGTATGGCACAGGGAATTATACTCAATATTTTGTAATAACCTATAAGGGAAAAGAATCTGAAAAAGAATATATATATATATATATATATATATATATATATATATATATGATTCAATCACTGTGCTGTACACCTGAAACTAACACAACACTGTAAACCAATTATACTTCAATAAAAAATAAATAAACTAAAATTGCTGTTGGCCTTCATGCATAATTGGGCTTCATATTATGTATACAGAGGGTACTTAGTAATCTGCAGTCAGAGTTTCATCCTATATGTCATTTAACCGTAGGCATCTGACTGGCCTCACGACCTACAAGGATAGGGACATTTCACATAGTTACAGTCTAGAGCCAGACCAGGTATTATCTGTCATTTCCTCCTAGCAGTGGGCACTCAGCTTTAGTCAACCTCCTGCATTTCTTACGTTCACTTTCTCGTGTGTCTGGAAAGCTCAGCCATTCTTCAGAAACTCCTCACACAACTCTTCCTTTCCCAGTGCCCTCTTTCCAATGTCTTAATTCAGAGTCCTTTCTTCTCATTCAGATTTGTCTTTAAAATGTTGTATGTCCCTCCTACGCTGTTGGTGAGAATGTAACTTTGTGCGGCCACTATGAAGAACAGTATGGAGGTTCCTCAAAAAGCTAAAAATAGAGTTGCCATATGATCCAGCAATCCCACTCCTGGGCATATACTCAGACAAAACTATAATTCGAAAAATACATGCCCCTGATATTCACAGCAGCACTATTTACAATAGCCAAGACATGGCAACAACCTAAATATTTATTGAAAGATGAATGGATAAAGAAGATATGGTACATACATACAATGGAATATTACTCAGCCACAGAAAGAATGAAATAATGCCATTTGCAGTAACATGGATGGACCTCGAGATTTTTGTACTAAGTGAAGTAAGTTGGGAGAAAGACAAATACCATATGATATCATATGTGGAATCTAAAATATGACACAAATGAACTTACCTATGAAACAGAAACAGACTCACAGACATAGAGGACAGACTTGTGATTGCCAAGGGAGAGGGGGAATGAGGGAGAAGGATGGACTGGGAGTTTGGGATTAGCAGATGCAAACTATTACATATAGAATGGATCAACAACAAGAACCTACTGTATAACACAGGAAACTATATTCAATATATCCTGTGATAAACTATAATGGAAAAGAATATATATATATATCCCCTTTGCTATACACCAGAAACTAACATAACATTGTAAATCAACCATAATTCATTAAAAAAAAAAAAGAATGCTCTGCCTGATGCCTCAGTAGCTCCCTGTTCCCTAGCGTAACTGTCAAAGTCCTTTCAGTTACCTATAAAGCCCTGTGTCACACATTCTGAGCCACATCCATGGTTTCCTGTGGGACCTGAAGTCTACAGGGCATGCTCCTGCCTCAAGATGTGTGCATCCACTGTTTCTCATCCTGCATGCTCCTCCCACAGATGCCCACATGGCTCACTGTCTCACCTTCTCCAGGTCTTTCCGTAAATGTCACCTTCTCAGGAAGGCCTTACCTGGCAACCCAAGCTAAAATCACGAACTCCTTAACCTCCTCCCATCGGCCTCCCTTGCTTTCTTTATCTCCTGAGCACTTACCACCATCCATCCCGTGTACTGCAGTGCTACAGTGCATTTACTTACCTTGTGTGAATCTGCCTTCTCGCCAGAGGCTAGACTCTCTGAAGGCGGGGGTTGTGTCTGTTGTGTTCACTGCTTGAACTAGGTCTGGCACAAAAGAGGAAAGTAAAAATTGGGTTAGATAAACAATTTTGCAACCAGTATCTCCGTACTCAGTCCAAGCACTGTATAGCATATTTTATCTTTCAAAAAAGTTCAACCATATCAGCAGTTCCACTTTTGAAATTCACTAGTGGCTCTCTGTTAGGAACAAGGTAAAATCCATGGATGTTACTTGGCTGTACAAGTTACTCTGCAACCAGACCTCAAATTTGTCTTCCCATCATCCCTCCCCATCACACACACCAGAATCCATACACGTCTGCTCCAGTTTGTCCCCTTCGCTCTGGTTGACCCGGATCCCCTGCCCAGAGATTCTGCCTTGCAAACTCCTCCCGCACCCTACAAATCAAAGTTTGAACACTAGCTCTTTTGCAAAAATGTTCAAACTCTCCAGAAGATTAACTACAGTTCTCTTTATAATTATCTCTGAAGAACACACCCAGATTTCAAGGTAATGTCTGCTGTGCTTGCCTCTGTCAATCGGCAAAGTTCTACTGTAGAGATGACATTAGACCTTACTCAGTCTGTCAGCCAAATGCTTGGCATATGTTTAATAAAGAATGATTGATTGAATTGAATGAAAGAAGTGAGGTAGGAATTGCCTTAGTCTGGAGGTTTAGAGCAGTTTCCCAGACCCCCACTTCCTAACTTTTTGATGTCCTGGCATATACAAAAACCTTATATGTACTGTCCCAGGAATAAGTGGAGACTATTCATGGAAGAGAAGACTTCCCGGGGATTTCAGTCACCCCAACATCCAGAACCCTAATGGAATTAACATCTCTGCCCTTCTGAAACTTGAGGCACAGCAGATGAGACATTCTGAATTGAGGGAACTGATTTTTGTTCCCTCTGTGCCCAATTTTTTTTTTTTTTTTTTAAGATTGGAAATCTTTCCATTGTTGGATTTCAAGTCTCCTAGTTAATAACAAAGCCAGGACTTTCCCCAGACTGCCCACTCAGCCTCAGGGTCTGTGACCCAATTCCCTTGAACAATTTTCCCTACCCCGTGAAATATATAGATACACTCCAATATCTGTGTAAATGTACTTTTATACATTAAAGAATTTAAAAGAATTTAAAAAACATTTGCAATTAGGGTATCCAGATTTAAATAAACAAAAAACACAAATACTGCTGTTTATTGTTAGTCATTCAAAAGTAGAGATGTGTAGAAATATTGTGGAGATTGGGCATAAATCATTTTGCTTGGTAACACATGTGGTGTATGTGTTTGTAAAGATTCAATCATAAAACTGTAAAGTGAGAAGAAAGAGATTTATGATTCTTAAAGAATGATCTGGGAGTAAATAAAAGTGTAAAAACACAAAAAACTAAATAATTCCTCAAATCCTAAGAGATCTGGTCTAGATCTATTACAAACATGTTTTTGGTAATTAAAAGTAACCACATTTTCAGACAAAATGCAACCCAATTTTTGGGTGAATCCTGTATGTGTGTTGGTTGCATTTAACCCTGGATTTCATTTTCATTTAATTTAATGCCAAGCAAAGGACATTGTTTATTTTGTGTTATTCCCTCCCATCCAGATGAGATCTATGACATTTACCAAAATGTTGAATATTTAGACTGAAGGCTATTATGTAGTTCACTACTATATTTATAAACAACGTTGAGTTTCTAAAATTCTAAAAATATCGCTCACTTCTCCTAATTTCCAAATGCCTTATAAGTCTAACTATGTTCGTGAAAAAGAAACCCCAAAGCCCTCTAACTACATATACACGTGGTACTTTATTCTGTAGTATCTAACAAGGTCTTATACTTTTCTCTAGCACCTTGATCTTAATATTATAAAGGACCCACCTTTTCTCCTAGAGCAAGGATATTATATTTTAAATAGTATTACTTAAATTTCAGTCAAAACATTACTGGAAGATCTAAGATATTAAAAAAATTGTTTGTAAAGCAGAATTGCTCTGGTAGATGTAGATTTGCGGGCCTGGGGCTGGTCCTGCAGAGGGCGCCCTTCACCTATCCTGAGGCACATCTACTGACCCTAAAGACTCCATGAAGCACGGATTGAAAACCAAAGCGGTAGACGCTTGTTCACAATGGGAAGCCTACAACATGCAAAGGGAGTGGGGACTTATACATCTTTCACAAAATTGCCAGACCTGGAGTGACAGAGTTGGTCCTAAGAGTCAAAATGTGGAAAAGACCAAACAGGAGGCCTCAGCCTTGGGCAGAAGCCTGCATACGGTCCAATGCAAGGAAAGAGCTGAAGGAGACTGAGACACTTCCGCGAGTACACAGAAATGGTGTGAAGATGACCAAGCGGGGTAAAACATAAAATGCAAACGGTCACTGTGAAGGAGACACAGGTGGGCACAAAACTGCAGCTGAGCTGACAAGAGCATCACTGGGCAAGGAGACAAGAGTATCACTGGGTGAGCAGGAAGGTTACCTGAGCTGATGGAGGGGTGGGGCATTGTATGAGGAGAGAGGACAGGGTCAACACATACACAGTTTGCTGCTTTATTTATTTCCTCTAGCTTTTACAGCTCAGACATTGTCTTGCTTTCACTGGCTGTTTCATTGACCTGTGGAAGTACATCTTGAAAATTCTTTAAGTTTTAAAGTAAAATATCACTCTGTAGTCAAAGTTAAAATGAAAAATCTTAATGGATGTGTCACATTTGAGATGGACACACTTTATCTCAGTAAGCTCAGCTAGACTAATTTATTCTCAGTGTTGGGCAGACTTCTGTTTCTTCAGTCACACGTCAGAACAAGGAGTTGGCTCACTCCAGGGTACGTGCTCATCCTTTTCCTCACTGTCTTAATTGTTACTTCTATTTCTAGTTCTTTTATTTGAAGTAGAAATCTTGAGTTGAACTCTCATAAACTGCATGCTAAAATATGTAAACTTGTACTCTAAAACTATAAATGAGTTGGTTTCTCAAAATTGAAAAATATCTAAGCTAAGGATGACCCATCATTGGGGTCATCCATCTCTCTACCTGTTGGTAACCATGATGATAGACTCATTTAACTGAATTCATCTGTGTAAGTTTAGGACATCATTAAGGTTTCAAAGTGGAACCATGGTCCTTGAAGTGAGCAGATTGTGAAAAATGTTGAAAGCCTTAGAGTAGTTGTTTCACTCAAGGGTGGCATCCAAGGAAAAAGAAATGCAGTTACCAAGGGTAAGAGCCAGGTCAGAAGGGAGTGATCTGGGACCCTGAGAGCCTGGAGGCATGTATTCATGAGGAGTGAGGTATGTGTGAAAGGGTCTAATTCAGGTCATGAAAGGGCAGGGGATGGAGGTAGACCAAAGATTGACACAAAACAGGTTGAGTTCAAAAGGTTGAGGCTATTTGGGGCCCAGAGTTTGCTGTTGATGGTCTAACATGTGTGACTGACTTGTTGTAAAGGATGCACAGCAGACCATAACTCAGGTAAGTCAGACCCAGTGTTCATGGCCTGGGTGTCCTGGTGGGAATGCGTTGCTGACCCAGAGTATGACTTGGGCACAAGAGCAAGCCTGAAAGTATCTCTACCCAGCACTGATGGGTCAAGGCAGAGGGTTGAAAGTAATTTCTTGTCTGATACAAGGACTGAGTGTCAATGTTAGGTTCACAGCACTGCTGCAGAATGGAGTCCACAGAATGAGAGTCGAATTGCTGGTGCACAGTTCATCTTAAGAAGACTTTGACTACACACACGTTGATATTCTCAGGAGAAAGTAGCTTTGGAAGACAATGTAAGTCCCTAGAAGTGTGTGTGTCTATGTGTGTGTGTGTGTGTGTTACAAAGTAGGTGGAAAATTTGAAGCTACACAAACTTGATGTCTATGGACCAATTAGGGAACTTTCAGGAAAATGTGACTGGGAAGAAGTAACACAAGTGCCAGAGAGGGTATATTAGTAAGTTCCTAGAACTCAAATTTTCTTGCATTACTACAGTTAAAAGGAAAAAATAAGGGGAACAAATGGCAATTTACACATATTTATTTTTCAGTTAAAAACATTAAAAAGAAAAAAGGTATTTTAAACCAGACAAATAGAAAACCACATAGTGTCAGCATAAAGGACAGAATATTTAGACATTTACATTATCCATATTTAGCTTCAAAGGCTTAAAAATATCTTCACTGGCATATAGCTGTAAGTATATATATATATATATATATATTTGTATTTATCTATTAAACATAATAGACAAATATAAATATATTTTATATTTATTTATCTATTAAATATAAAGACATTTAATTTTAATTTTGTGAGACTATTTTCAAGTCCTACTTTTTCTGAATTTGAATGATTTGGTCGTAGCTTAACGACATTTGTCAAATCTTATGGAATATTCATCTCTGGGATGTAGGTGTCTCCTAGAACCCAGGTGCAGGAATGCAGCCAAATTCATGAAACAAGCACCAGAGATCACAAATCTCCAGGATCTCCCTCCATCTCCGACACTTCCACCTGTGAATGTTCCACATCCCTCTCTTTCTGCAAACCAGCCTTTTCTACTGCTCCCCCAAGGCAGAAGAGGGTGGTACCCTACGTCTATGATGTGTCCTGTCTCCTCCATGTGATGGAGAAGTTCAGACTTAGACAGGACCCCCTTGGTATGGATTCCAGGCTCCCAGGGAAGGGGCTCTGATCAGCTTAATTCAAATGAGGCTTCACACCTGGCTCCGAGAGATCGTGGTAGAACTATGTGCCCTGGGAACAACCCAATTGCCCTATAATAATTTGTTGGTGACATGGGGGAAGTGGGTAAGTAAGAAAGTGTCTAGAGAAGGAAAACAATGAGTTGGACCTACACTGACAAAGGTATGTACTCCAAGGGGATAGGGAGGATTTTTGAGCAGTATCACAGAGACTGGTCTTATCCACTGCCGTTCCTACCTAAATAGAGACCTGTCCATAATTCTGAGAAGAGGGTTAAGAATAATAAAGTAATTTTTATGCAAAGTATAAAATGTATACATGCAGGGCGAACACACAGCAACATTCTTGGAATGTGACTGTGACCAGGGCAGACCAAAGGAATGTGGTTGTGTGTGTGTGTGTGTGAGTGTGAGGCATCAGCAAGTATGCTGATCCTTGGCTGAGTGACTACATTGTAGCAGCTGTACAGTCCTTCAGTACCATGCCCTTCAGTAGGAAGTAGCTTCATGGGTGACACCAATAAACCAGCGAATGTGACTGTTTAACAGGAAGGAAAGAAAAGTGTCAGATGCCATATGACAATTGAGGGGACATGATCAGGAAAACATGAAACTAACTCTTAGGTTCTTTAAAATGACCTGGGAGTCGAGTTGGGATGTGGAGGTCCTGGCTGTTTTTCAGTAGCAGCATCCAGTGAGGTGCAGATCCCTGGCACAGGTAACTTCAGATGAAGCTCAAAACCATCTTTCTCATCTCTCTCTGTTCAGCATGGAGTTGAGGGACTGGCCACCATGGCACATCCTAGTCCTCTGGTCCTTCTTAATAAGTGTTGACTTAAAAAAATGGCACAACGTGAGAGTTGCGAGTTAAGTTTTATTTGGGGCAAAATGAGGACTGCAGCCCGGGAGACAGCATCCCAGATAGCTCTGAGAAACTGCTCCAAAGAGGCAGGGGGAAGGTCAGTATATATGTGATTTTGTTGAAGGGGGAGTACATGCAATTAAGCATATATATATATATATATATATATATATATATATATATTTTTTTTTTTTTTTTTTTTTTTTTTTTTTTTTGCGGTCTGCGGGCCTCTCGCTGTTGTGGCCTCTCCCGTTCTGGAGCAACAGGCTCCGGACGCACAGACTCAGCGGCCATGGCTCACGGGCCCAGCCATTCCGTGACATGTGGGATCTTCCCAGACCGGGGCACGAACCCGCGTCCCCTGCATCATCAGGCGGACTCTCAACCACTGCGCCACCAGGGAAGCCCCAAGCACATATTTTTTACGGAATTTTTCTGCTAGTCTCGTGCAGGTTACTGCTAGTCACGAGGAGCAGTTGTCACCACGAAGATTTTAGTGTTTTTCTAGTTATGAGGAGATTCAAGAATTGGGCTCATAAAATTGGCTCCTGAAAATATCTATCTGAAGACATGTTCTGCCAGTTTTTCCCAGAGCACAGAGTGCCTCATTTCTGCTCTCCACCTGAACTCCTTTCAGGAGGTGTTGAAAGTCAGCAGCTGCAGCAGCACTTGATTTAATCATTGTAGAGGTAGATGGCAAGTGCCAGTGGAAAATGCCAATTTGCAGTTGACATAAGCAGCCATCCTTGGAGTCCTTAGCCTTTTGAATCTACTAATCTGCTATGGTTATTTGCTTCCTTCCAAAGCTGAAAAGAGGTAATTGGTTTTTTTCCTTCTCAGGGACAACAATGACACACTTTCCAGTATGAACCCAGGAGGCCACATGGTAGGTTTGGAGTTTGGGCACAGGATTGTAATCTTGACTTGCAGTAAGCACCTGAGGTTCTGACCCTCCTCTCACATACCTTGATTACACAATACTGAGCCAGAAGGTTCTAGTCCAGACCCATTTAGGAGAAATAAGTTATTCCTCTGATCTTTGAATTCTCCAACTGCAGAGCAAGAGTGCTTTCCTTTTCTATATCCTCTCCAAGAAATACTTTTCAAAATCAAAGGAGACATCAGAAATGTGAAAGGAATTGTGCTGTTGTACTTAGTAACTAACCAGTTGAGTGTGTTCAGAGAATCAGATTTCCCAAAGCCTCTGCAAACGTTAAATCACTTGCCAGGTTTTCATAGAGACAAGGATTCTAAACCAAAGCCCACTATTTTTAAACAAGACTGATGAAGCTAAGATAAATAAGGAAGAGGGAGAGGAGAGAGGCCAAGATGAGAATTCAGGGAGCGCACTGCTCTCTATGGCTTCACTTCTGCTGATGAAACAGAAAGTGTTGGGAATCTATAGGATGGAAATGAGGGGTTATTAGGTCCCCATTTGATTTAAGGAAAAGGAAAATCACCTAGACTAAGAGGTTAGCAGATTAATAGCTTAAATAGATAGAAGGTAGAATTTTTGAAAGATAACCTTCAATCAGAAAAATACGGAACTAATAGATTGAAGCATTTTACCCTAAGAAGTAAAGTTGCTAAAAATTCTCTCGGGTAATGAAAAGATTAGAGTCTTCAGTGAAGAATATATGCTTAGTTTGTACCTTGGTAAGACCAAGAGCAAAATGAATGAGAAAACTGGTGCTGTTTTAGTTGTGCTCTTGTTCTTTATTTAATGACTCCTGAGAAACAGTAAGTGACTGAATATATACACAGCTAATTTCAAAGTTGTATTTTAGATAAAGTGCTTATCTAATTAATAATATGTAGGCCCCTTTATCCTTCAACTTTATAGAGACCCAAAGTGGTCTTCTACCACTGATCATGATTTAGTAGCAACTGAGAATAAATACTCTTACCTTTCAGCATACCTATCTGGACACAGACACCCAATTTTAAAATATTTTAGAAATGTGAAGTAAAGTACCAACATAAGCAATAAGGATTTTGGTAATTAAGAAAGAAATGGATTTATAGAAATATAATGGTTAACTCTACAATGAGCTATAAAAATAATGATAATAATAATTTTCAATGACATTTTAGGGACGTGAACTTGGTACCAACATATGTCATCATATTCAATCCCTTCTAAAAACCTATGAGGTCTTCTGCCCATTTTTTGATTGGGTTGTTTGTTTTTTTAATATTGAGTTGCATGAGCTCTTTGTATACTTTGGAAAGTAATCCCTTGTCAGAAAGACAAATATATGATAGCACTTATATGTGGAATCTAATAAAAAATGATACAAATGAACTTATTTACAAAACAGAAACAGACTCACAGATCTAGAATTCAAACTTATGGTTCCAAAGGGGACATGTGGGAGGAGGGATAAACTAGGAGATTGGAATTAACATATACACATTACTGTATATAAAACAGATAATCGACAAAGACCTACTGTATAGCACAGGGAACTCTACTCAATGTTCTATAATGACCTATATGAGAAAAGAATCTGAAAAAGAATGGATATATACATGTATAAAAATAACTGATTCACTTTGCTGTACACCTGAAACTAACATAACACTGTAAATCACCTATACTCCAATAAATTAAAATAAATAAATAAATAAACCTATAAGGTAGATAGCTAATTGTTTCTTTGCCCCCCTAAAAAAAAAAAATGAGATGTTAAGAATTTAGCCCAAGGAAACATTATTAGAAAATCATGGTGGGGCTGCATCTAACACTTGGGTCAATCTGACCCCACACTGCCCATGGTTTCACTCACCTCTTAGCATGGGCCAAACACACAGGAATTCTTGCACATCATGCCCAGGCATGGACCCAGTGCTATTTAGGTCTCACTTTGAATCTACTGACTTTCCACTGCCAGTCCACATGTTTGCCATCAACAGTTGCTATCTGTGACTTTCTTGTGACCCTGGAAATCCCCTTGCTGAGGCTAAGTGACCGACAGCAAAGTGGAAAGTTTGGTGAGAGGATCGCTGCAATTTCTTTCAATTTGTTTTGTTTGTCATTCTGGTCCTTTGTACATGCCACACTACACTAAACTTCATAGAAAATAGGGAGATGCACTCATTTGCATAACTTTAGCATGCATCAGTGTATTTCAAAGTAGTAAACTGAAGCGTGACTTGTGATAAATAGGAATGAAAGAAAACACCATATGTGAAATTTCTTTGCAAATTG
The DNA here is from genome assembly GCF_964374135.1 of Grampus griseus. NCBI lineage: Eukaryota > Metazoa > Chordata > Mammalia > Artiodactyla > Delphinidae > Grampus > Grampus griseus. The sequence goes on from NC_139001.1 coordinate 108,039,715, forward strand.
TGAATGCAGACCAAGTAGATTTGAAAGCCCCATCTTGAACCTTGCCAGCAATGAGTTAGCAATAGAAGTTAGCATTTTTGAAAACCATCAGGGAGGAAATATTTGGCTGGTATAAAGCACAGATCCCATGAGTCAAAGGTTATATTATTATATTCATTTAATCATGCATTCATTTTTCAGATACATTTGGGCAGATATTGGGCTTGTATTTAAGATCGAACAATACATAAAACAAATATTTGACTTGAAAATATCACAGCAGAGTAAAAGTGACAGACACATATACAAACAATAACAATGCTGCTGCAGAAGCATTATTACAGAGGTAAGTCTAAGTACCAGGGCATCTAACAAGGAGTGGCAATGTTGAAGGAGACGGATTCTCCCCTCCTCATGAATTACTCTGCTATCACCCCTCTGTGGAAATCAAACCATTACATAAAGATTCTAAAGTTATTTTTTTTTTAATTCTGAGCCTTATTGCAAATATTAATGTGCTGCCTTGCCTTCCTGCTGAGTTGAATAAGAATGATGGCAAATGATAAGAGAATCACTGATATTCCCTAGCTGGTAAGTGTTTTCCTGTATGTTTAGTTTTTTAGCCCATATGCTACATTTATCTGCACCTTCTTCCCCTTAACTGTTTGGATGATTTACTTCTATTAGGGAATCTAGGGGGAAAGTGAGCCATAAACTGAGCATTTCTTAAACTACGGCCCCAAGCTGAGACTCTGTGGGGATGCTGTGTCTATATTCATAATGGATTTCAGAGGGGATTACAGAACTGAGAAGCTTAGGACACATACACTTACCATAAGCCTACAGCTGGCTGCACATTTAGGGAAGGAGGAGATGGAACCAGTGAGCTTCAGGGCGGGAGCCTCACTGGAGGTGTAGGGCATATTGAGCCCAGGCTTATAACCACATCTACCTGCCTTAAAATCCTGGTGCTGGGCTTCCCTGGTGGCGCAGTAGTTGAGAGTCCGCCTGCTGATGCAGGGACACGGGTTCGTGCCCCGGTCCGGGAAGATCCCACATGCCGTGGAGCGGCTGGGCCTGTGAGCCATGGCCGCTGAGCCTGCGCGTCCGGAGCCTGTGCTCCACAACTGGAGAGGCCACAACAGTGAGAGGCCCGTGTACTGCAAAAAAAAAAAAATCCTGGTGTTTCCAGTTGAATAATAATAACACTAACAGTAATAATAATAGCTGTAACAGTAATTATAATAACAGTAATAATAACACAATGACAACAATAGTAATAACAATAAATAATAGTAACAACAGTAATGACAATAACAGTAATAATAATAACCAAGGCATACACATGAATAATTCAGGTAAAGCCCTTAGAACAGTGCCTGGCACACTGTTGTATAAAAATTTGCTATTATTATTATTATCACTACCACCATTATCATTAGTAATAATACAGAATGAAGAAAAAAAGTAAATATATATTTATATTTTTATAGGTATGTGTGTGTGTGTTTAAGACAAGTCCTCCTACTACCTCCTTTTTCTGAAACTGTTCCCTCCTTTATTCTTGTATAGGTGCATCCTTCTCTTAGCTGTTGGGACATATATCTTCATTTTAAAACATACTTGCTGACAATGGTGGCTAGAGAAGAAAAAAATGGAAGGGTAGTAATTCTCTCATGGGATGAGATGAGATTGAGTCAGGACCTTTCATTATGATCACTAGAGATGGGAAGGAAAGAGACTCAGCATTGAGAGTGTTCAAGTACAGATTCTCCCTCCAATCAATCCCTCATCCATGGGAAGCTCTCCTTCCAACTGTCCCGTAGTTGTCTTTTGACCAAGTTGGGAGAAATAGGACATGTTCAGCATTTCTTTTGGGCCATGATATGAGTTGACACACTACCAAATTATATACCTTAGTATCAAGCGCAGTTTCTGCAGGCAGGAGATGCTTAGAAACTTGTTGTGGCTGAATGATGACTCCATGTCTCCATAACCAAAGTGTTTCTCCATCTTTGAAGCTTGGTAAAGAAGAGTCATAGAGAGCAAGCCTAGAGTTCTCATCCAGGGCTATCATGTCAAGAGGAAGCCCTGACTCAAGAACATGGCTGGTTTGGACCACAAAGCAGGTATCAGGCTGGATATTACTGTAGAGCTGAATGTGGCAGGAGTTCACCATCTGACGTCATCAGATTCCTCTCATCCTTAGCCTGCCTGCTCTATTCAGAGTCCATGCCTTTAAAACAGCTTCCTGGGATTTCCCTGGTGGTCCAGTGGTTAACAATTCACCTTCCAATACAGGGGGACATGGGTTTGATCCCTGGTTGGGGAACTAAGATCCCACATGCCACAGGGCAACCAAGCCCCTGCACTACAACTAGAGAAGCCTGCATGCCTCAACGAAGAAGAACCTGTGTTCCACAGTGAAGACCCAGTGCAGCCAAAAAAACCCCAACTTTCTAACAATTTGACCACTTGTGTAACTCACCTGTAGGGTTGGGTAACAGAGTCCAAACTCCTACATTTTCTGAGATATAATGCTATATTGGTAATGCATGCATCCATATTCAGTTTTTGTGAGCTGAGTTAGTTCTTGTGAGTGAGGTTGGTGTGAATCAGCCTCCTTATGTCTAGTTTCCTCTGGGACACTGAAAAGATAAATAAAACAAAAAATTAAAAAATGAAGTGACCAAATTTGTGAAGCTGACAGCCAGACTCTCAATCTTAGGGATTATCCTGAAATGTCTTTGTCTTACTCTGGTCTTATCTTCAAAACACAGACTAGTCAGGTGTTAAGTCCTCAGGTGTATAGGGGCAGGGAGAATTAGAGCAGGTAATGGTGCATGTCTGCTTCCTTGAATGAGTGAGAGTTCTCTGCTTGTTGGTTGACACTAGTTCACTGGCTAATACTAGATAGCAAGCAGCCAAACTGGCCACCTCATAGGGAGCAGGTAAAGTTCATTGGAGGGTATAGCTGAGACCCATTCCACTGCACCACCGGTCTCTATGGCACACAGTCTAGTCCTGGGCTCACCTCCTCTACCACTTTCTAAGCCTCCACCCACTGTGGGGTTCTATCATGGACCCTTTTTTCTCCAGGTCTTCTTAAGCTGGAAACTAACTTCCCTTTTTGGGCTACATGTTCAGCAAGCTTCTGCAGTGCCCACACAACTCCTGGAGAGCTCAGCTGGCAAAGGGAAGGGCTACATCCTACTCTCCTTCCTAGCCTTGGCATCTCTCCGCAATTCTATATGCTTTGCCCAGATAGCACAGATGAGCAGGTCTATTGCTCCAGAGATGTCCATCCAAAAACTTGATGGGTAATTCTTGTGGTCTTTTATTCTTTGGTTTGGAGATGGAGAGATGCACTTTCTGAGCCAAGAATGCATTGGTGCTTCTGTTTTCCTGTTCCACAGGAGCTGTCTCTAAATGTCTGTATCTTAACAAACTTAGAATGTGGAATCCTCTGAGATTTTTATCCTCAGATTTAGTTCTTGGCTACAGTTCTGAGACAAGAAAAATCTCTCTTGAGTCCTGTTCCTTTTATAGTAAATACTTTTAACCCTCTCTTGGAGCCTTAACCCCTTTGCCATTTCTGACACTAACTTTCAGGAGGTGTGTGACCCCAGATAGGCCCAGGACACAAATGATATACTTAGTGTAAGGACATGGGCTATACTGAAAAATATTTATGAAGCACTGGAATTTATTTTTGTTATTGGCTAAAAGAGATCAATATAGCCTTTTACTCATTCATTTGTTCCACATAATATTTTTTTTAATTTTTATTTTATATTGGAGTATAGTTGATTTACAATATTGTGTTAGTTTCAGGTGTACAGCAAAGTGATTCAGATATATATATATATATATATATATATATATATATATATGCCACATATATCTATTCTTTTTCAGATTCTTTTCCCATATAATTTATTACAGAGTATTGAGTATATTTCCCTGTGACATACAGTTGGTTCTTGATGATTATTTATTTTATATACGGTAGTGTGTATATGTTAAGTCCAACCTTCTAATTTATCCCTCCCCTCCACATAAATTTACTGAAGGTCTGCCATTCACCAGACACCAGTGCTGAAAAGATGCAAGAAGTTACTACCATCATTCGGGAGAAAGATAATTTGAGTATCAAGAGACCACAGGGGAGAAGGTGATCTACTAACCCTGGAGGGTAGGAACAGGAAGAAAACTTCTTTCCCAGAAGCTGCAAACATCATGTTTAATCTTCAAAGAAAGGGAAGAGAGGAGTTTAAAGACAAAAGCTTGGGTGACACCAACTTTTCAGAGATTTGAAAAAGAATTGAAACTCAGTTCAGAGAAAGAAAAGAATAGGAATGGTGACTATCCAGATAAGACAGCATGGTGCTGCAAGAGTCAGTAAGGAGAAAGCTTCAAGAACCAGAAGGAAGGTTAATAGCATCAAGTGCTGTAGAAAAGCCAAGGAGGATGAGAAATGAGCTAGAGGGTGGTGGGTGGGTGGGGGCATTTAGGAAGCTACAGGTAGCCTTTGAGGGAGCAATTTAGTAGAAAAGGAAGAAGGACGAAGCTAAATTGCAGTGGGATAAAAATTAGTGAGTGGCCAGAGAGGAAACAAAACACTTTTTTTGTGTGTTTTGTTTGTTTGTTTTGTGTGTTTTGTTTGTTTCTTTACACATTCTTTTTTCTTATATTCTTTTCCATTATGGTTTATTATAGGATATTGAATATAGTTCTCTGTACTATTCAGTATGACAGCTGTTATATATAGAAACAAAACATATATTTTTTTTAAGTTTCTTTAAGGAGTTTGGCAGGACAAGAAGGAAAATGGTGACACTGGTGAGAACCATTTTTTTACATTAAATAATGAAGAGACTGAACGTGTTTGAAAGCAGAGGTGGAGGGGCAACTGGAGATGAAGAGATAAAGCTGGAATTGAAGGAATGAGATCCTAGAAGGAACAGGAAGGTGTGAGATTCAATGGAAGACAGTCATGCTAAGAAGCAGTAGAAGGGATAAATTGGGAGACTGGGATTGACACATTCACACTAACGTATATAAAATAGATAATCAACAAGGACCTACTCTATAGCACAGGGAACTCTACTCAATATTCTGTAATGGCCTATATGGGAAAAGAATCTTAAAAAAGAGTGGATTATGTATATGCATAACTGATTCACTTTTCTGTAAACCTGAAACAAACACAACATTGTAAATCCCCTGTACTCCAATAAAAATTAAAAAAAAAAAAATGGAGCAGTGATTCATACTACCAAGAGGAAACAAAACCATCTGCTTTATTCCTTGCATCGAAAATTAGAACTGACATAATTCCTCATCTTCTCAAAACACACTCTCAGTGTTATCCTGTCACTTAAGGTATTGACTTCCAAGAGGGAAATTCTCCCTTATTTTTATTCCTTTAAAATAGTTCTCAGTTAAAATGTGAGTGATTAATAAGGGCCAATAAGCCCCTAGAAGCGACGAGTCTAAAGTCAGAGATAAAGAGAGGCAATAACACATTAGTTCACGTCCAAGTTTGCCACAACACTGCTGTTTCCTCTGGCTCAGAAGTTTACAGTTTCAGGATACGTAGAGAGAGGTAAGTGTTCACCCAAACACCAAGGGAAAGGTGGGGATAATTACATGACAACATTTTCTCTTTTCAGAAAGCTATAATTGAGCTTTCAGAAGGTTTCACTTCATAGAGTTTAGTACAAAGAAACATGAGTGAAAAATAGGTTCAAGGTGGCCTCTCCCATAGAAAAGTCTGTGGGTGGGGGGAAAAGAAAACAGGAATAGAGTGTTTCTACTGGTAATGACAAATCAGAAATATTTTTGCACTGGCCCCTCAACTCCATGATGTATTCTGCTGTTTTGAGGGCAAGAAGCATGAGATAAGACAAATGTGTAATTACTTCTTGACCCACTCTTCCTAGTTTTCCATTTTCATGAGATGCCACAATTCATTATTTGCATTGATATATACAGATGGATGGGGACGCTTCGTTGATATTCATTTATTCAGCAGTCTGTTATCTATATTTAATGGAATACCAGACTGTGGCATAATAAACTATTTAGAAAGATAGCTGCTGTGTACACAGGGGTTATTGCTTGCATAACCTGTACTTATTTTTCATTACAAAACTAAAAGAGCAAAGCATAATTCATAGAAGCAAATGAAGTTAACATTTAATGGCTTGAGAAATGATAGTATGAGCTTGTATTTTATCAGGCACTGGGTGGCTGTAAAATAAAGGAAAGGAGTCCCCCCAAAATTGCTAAATAAAAAGCCGTTTCTTAGGGCTTCCCTGGTGGCGCAGCGATTGAGAGTCCGCCTGCCGATGCAGGGGGCACGGATTCGTGCCCGGTCCGGGAAGATCCCACATGCTGCGGAGCGGCTGGGCCCGTGAGCCATGGCCGCTGAGCCTGCGCGTCCCGAGCCTGTGCTCCGCGACGGGAGAGACCACAACAGTGACAGGCCTGCGTACCGCAAAAAAAAAAAAAAAAAAAAGCCGTTTTTTAGTGCACTGTGAAATATGGAGACCAAAGCAAATGATGAGATTCTACTTCATCAGGTACTAACTAGTCCCGTAATTGGCCTGACTTGAGGCTATGGGAGCTGTTTGCCTCTCAGAGGCAGCCTCTACATGAGATCATGTCATGCGCTCAAAGTCTGGAAGGGTCTTCCTGCTGGCTGAGAGCTTAGGACACTTCATCCTGAACACACCTGCTGAATACCCACCAGTGCCACGAAAGCCTAAGGGATCAGGTGTGGAGACTAATGTCACCAGGAGTCTGTGATGAGCAGAATGTAAGTCCCCACTGTCCCTGAAGCATCAGCTTCATGAAAGGCCAGCGTCATGGCTCACAAATGCTGCCCTGCAGTGGAGTGCAAGTCTGGCATAATCTTTTATGAGTTTGTAGCAAAATTAAAATCATAAGGACAATGTTACGAGTTTTTCAGATAGTTAAATTTATTCAATTTAAAGAACTTTTAACTTTTCTGAAATTATGTTTTTCCAAGTTTGTTCTAACTAATTGTTTCTATCATGAAATAATAATGGTAATAGATGGTAGGGGTGATTGCCTTTTTCATGTGACCAAGTAAACAAAATGTCTGTTCTCAGGAAATCCAAAATTCTTGGAATCATGGATTTAGATTTCTCATTCTCAAAAGGTGATTAATTTCTGTATGCAGAAACCATCTTGGTATTCATAGAAATGACTACAAATTATACTTTCTTTAACCTGTGTCCAACTTCACTTATGAGGTGCCATTATTTTGTCTTCTCTTACCAATATTTCTCCATTTATAAAAGTCTGGCTGATAGGAGAATATTTACACATATTGTGCATTTTATGACCCCTCATCTTCTCCACACACCAGCAATTTCCTTTGACATAGTATATCAATAAATTGTACCATTACACCATCTATTATAGCTTTTGGGGGTTAGAAACAATAGCAGCAATAAGGCATTGGTTTTATTTCCATGATAGCATTTCTTTCTTTTCTTGTGGCCCAGGAAGTAGAAGCACATGTTTGATTGTGCCATGAGTTAACAACATGCTAGGGATGTGCCCTTATCAGACATCTGCAACAATGGGAATATCCACAGCTATAGCTGAAGGCCTATATAATGTTTAAAGATCACCAATCATGCTTAAAAACAGGATTTCACATACCTTTACTTATTTTCAACCCATCTTTAGGTCTTTTTGTTTGTTCTTATATATAACTCCAACAGCTCATGCCACTGTTTTAGTATAGGGATAAATAATATATATTAGTTTTGAAGGGAAAGGGAAAGATGCTACAAGTCGTACCATGTCTTTTACAAAGAAGACCACAGTAAAACCCAATATAAAGATGGCTGAATGCAAAAACACAGATAACAGAGTCTGGTTTATAGAACAAAGCCTGCAAATTAAACACGAGGATCACAGAGGAGGAATTAGTAGATGGCCAAACTGTGTTGAAGTACCTTGGTCTCAACTTAGCTGTGCTGTCTAAAATGCAAGTCTTATTTTTATCCCCATTATGATTGGCTGATCATACACAACTTTCATATACTGTGTCAAGGTCTTGTAGGGATATAGTGATTTGTGTGGGACAAGAGTAGGATTAAGAAGCATCTAGTAAGATCTCCAAATAAGGAGTCTAGAATGTGAGATGTCTTTTTGTATGTACTCTGAACATTGAGCAGCCCAAGTCATACCCCTTTGAACATGCCAGGTCACCCTGTAAATAACATCAATGAGATTTTGTCTCGAATGGAGTAATAATGATTATCATTATCATCATCATCAACATCATCACCATCACCACCACCAGTGTCATCATGGTTAGAATTAATTTGTTGAGTTTGCATTATGTAACAGGGACCTTGTTATGTGCCTTACAACTGTTATTTCATATAATCTTCACAAAACCTTATAAGCTATTTGCTATTATTTTTTCCACATTTTACAGAGAGAGAAACCAAGACAAAGAAAGTTTGCATGATGTGCCCAAGGACACAGGGAGAGTAATAGAGCTGGGATTAGAATCCAGATTTGCTTGACCCTAAAGTCTATCCTATTGTTTTGTATCTTATTTCCTTGGTCATTGAAGTTTCCTTCAATTTGGGGAAAGAGCCCTGGTATAAATGGCCATGGTCAAACTTAATTCTCTTTTTCTTCTGTTGGAATACATAACAATAGGTGAGTATACATCATATAAATAACCCTAAATATGCTTACTCTACTCCCATTCCCCTTCTCAAAGGGCCAGTATTTTCAGAGGAGTACCCTGCTTTGGTTCTCCTCCTATATTCCTTAACTCTTCCGTGAGAAGAGGCTTTAATTAGATTCAGTTCCTTGTAGTTTCTGCAGGACAAGCGTCTTTTGATAGACTGCAGTATCAATAATACTTTAAGGAAAGCAGTAAGTATTTGTTGTTTACCTTATAAATTCTGGGGCTGAAAGGAATCTTAGATCCATTTTATTGTAGCAAATAGAATCTCAGAGAGGCTAAATAACTTGCCATGGTTTGTAAACTGCATGGTAGGAGAATACAGACTTGGTGCCAGTCTCTCCAATATGTACCATCTTCTGCTTATGGTAATATTACCGGCAAAGGGTAAGATATTGTTCACTAGAAGTCTTCAATATGGGCTATCTGTAGAAAGAAGGTAACTTCTTTTCATTATATTTGGCACCACAAGTAAACTAAGTCCTTGCCACGGCATGCATGAGGAGGGCAAAAAACAGAACAACCCCCTTTCCAAAATAAACATAAAACTTAAACAAACACGCAAACAAAAACCTTCCTGGATGTCAGACTTGTCCATACAAGATTCCTGGACTTTGCCCCTTTACATTGGTTTTCAGGGTTAATGCTTCCTCTCATTTCTGATTTGCACTAGAATTTGTATAGTCTCTCTACACAGCAAGCTCAAATCTTTATAGCTCTGACCCCCTTTCTGTAACCCTGTTGGTTTCAATAGGTTCAATGAGGTTTCACTTGAGCAATTTCTGTTTCTAAAAATGGAGAGAAGTAGAATGGATAACACGTTCTCCATCCACTCTGTTAGCGAATTAGTGATCAAATGCCACCCACAAACAGGATGGTTAATGATTTTCTTTGTGCTGAAACAGAAGTTGATCACTGGAAAATGGAAACAATGTTCTTTTTACTCCCTGTTCTGGATTTGATAGGGGGTTGACTGAGGACTCTATTTAAAATTCAGCAACACAATTATCACAAACTCTGGGCAAAGCAAATCTTCGAGCCTAGACAATGAGAAATTCAGAAAGTAATGACTAAATCAATAGTATCTATAACCTGGGATGGAGGGAATGTCTTATCTGCAGTATTGATAGTTATTTGTAATACACAGAGACTTACTTAATGTTCAAATATAGATGAGAACACAGGCACTCATCAACTGGATTGGTTTAGAAATATAACAGAACAAAGGACAGAGAAAACATACTTAATTCTTTACTTGGATGAAGGCAATTCACAGAACTTTCAATCCTATAATTAGAGACAAGACTGGGAAAATTAGTATAAATAGGAGATGGGTAACAGTAGCCAAGCCCTCCTGGGTTGAACTACTGAAAGTGCATTCTTTTTGTCAGAAATCAGCATAAGAACCTGGCAGGGGTGACTAGGGTTGCAGGTGGGGACATCTGTCTCTAAGTGTGAGCATCTGAGAGGGTGCAGGCAGGAAGAGGAAAGAAATACAGCTGGCGAACAGGCTGGATGCTTATAAATTCATCTTTTGGGAGCAGGGAAAGAAAACGAACCACTTGCCAAATTTTGCCATGTAAGTTTGGTTAATTAGCACTTATTGAATTATGATCTGGAGGTCTAGCCTATGTTTTTTGAAAAAGAAATTAGGAAGATATGAAACAAGTATCTCTAATGAATAAAGGATACCAAACATTTATTCCTATCATGGAGAAATCATCTATTTCAAACCTCTCTAGGGAGTGAAGACAGGATGAGTGTTTTGTGCCCCCACCTCTTCAATCTATTATTATAGCTCTCTGGACCAGAGGATGCCTAATTAAGAACCTCTGGGATAGAACAAATAAATGCAAATATGAAGGGAGAAATAGATCTCTGGGCAGCCAGGGTGCCCTCCACCCGGTGGTGTTGTATGTAGGAGGGCATCTCCATCTGAGCAGACTACCTTTGTGCACACTCTGCTTTTATAGCAGCTGGGGTGCCTTTGGCCTATCTATCCGTGGGGAGAAGGGCAATTTCCCACTCAGCAGCAACTATTTAAATGGAAAACACACAATGTCGAAAGACAGAGTAAAGAGAAGAACAGTGGAGAAAAGGGAACCCTCCTACACTGTTGGTGGGAATGTAAACTGGTACATCCACTATGGAGAACAGTATGGAGGTTCCTATGACCTGAAAATCCCACTCTAGGCATATATCTGGAGAAAACCAGAATTCGAAAAGATACATGCACCCCGATGTTCATTGCAGCCCTGTTTACAATAGCCGGGACATGGAAGCAACCTACATATCCATTGACAGATGAATGGATAAAGAAGACGTGGTATATATATACAATGGAATATTATTCAGCCATAAAAAAGAACAAAATAATTCAATTTACAGCAACATGGATGGACTAGAAATTGTCATACTGAGTGAAATAAGTCAGACACAGAAAGACAAATATATGATATTGCTTATATGTGGAATCTCAAAAAAGGGTACAAATGAACTTAGTTACAAAACAGAAGTAGAGTCACAGATGTAGAAAACAAACTTATGGTTACCAAGGGATTGGGGGTGAGGGATAAACTGGGAGATTGGGGCTGACATATACATACAACTATTTATAAAATAGATAACTAATAAGAACCTGCTGTATAGCACAGGGATTCAATACTCTGTAATGGCCTACATGGGAAAAGAATCTAAACAAACAAACAAAAAAAGAGTGGATATATGTATAGGTATAACCAATTCACTTTGCTGTACACCTAAAACTAACACAACATTGTAAATCAACTCTACTCCAATAAAAACAAAAAATTAAAAAAAAGAGAGAGACAGAAGAACAATGACAGGCAGAATTTTAGCCATGAAGGCAGGAATGCCTTATGAGACAAGGGATTCTGAGGATTCAGTTTCTGAGGTAGTTGTTGATAATTAATGAGATGAGAGACACGATGGGTTTAGTCTGGCTGAAACCTAGGAAGAAGGTGGTCATCCCTGAAATGCTGTGGTCCTAACTCAGTGTTACGGTCTCTCTGCAGCAAGCATGGAAGGCTGCCTGATATACATGTGTGTGGGGTGGGGCAGGGGATGTCTTAGTTCTTGGGGAAGAAGGCATCAGTGGGCCTGCAGATGCTTGTTTAAGGGATTAAGGACTGACAATGACTTCCTAGTAAGATAGGATTGGGGCTAAAAATGTGAACCCCAAAGTTTACCTTGAGTTTTTTAAACATATCAATACATATATCTATGTTAATAATTGGTAATGCTGTCTATACACTTGGCCACAGTATGATCTCATTTTTTCCCCAAATTGTTTTTCTTACTTTTTAAAGTAAGAATCCATGTCAGGGTAAACTTCCGGTAAAAAAGTGTAGACTACAGAGCACTGAATCAGCTCATGATTCATAGCTTTGGGGATTGATCACAAGTAAAATGGTGTCATGGCTGCTGGAAGCAGACAGTGATGGCTGACAATTTCACTGAAGAAAAGGGAAAGAGATGTAAAGCAGAGGCGAGAACTTCAAAGGCATAACTTCCTGGGGTCATTTAGTGAAGGGATAAATAACCATGTAACTCAATGTGGGCTCTTTTCCTTATAGGATAGTTCAAAATCATCAGAGCCATCTAGACTAAATGAATAAATATTCAGGAGGCTTGTGTGAAGAAGGCAGAGGGTACTTTAAGAATAAAACGGCACATCTTTTCTAGCTGCTGAGGCTGAATACTTGTCATCCTGTGTCCACTCTGTTTCTTTCCGAGCCTTGATCGAATCCATCTGCAAATCCTGTAGGTTCTGCCTTGAAAACATGTTCAGAATACTCTCATCCTTCTACATCTTCTCTTACCACCCAGAGGATAATAACAATTCCCCACTCCCCAATATTCTCTGTTGGCCTTGCCCTGGTTATCCCCTTCCCAGAACACACAATGTACTTGTCAGTTTGTCTGGGAAGCTGATTTAGGGAGAGGCCGCATCTCCAATTGTGAGTATGTAATTTATTTTGTAAGCGGCTAGCAGAGGGACCCCCATTCGATAACACCCCACTGATGAGCGGATGTTATAATTGAGGGACAGAAATGAGCTGTAGGCTCAGATTTATGAGGCATGGAAACTAGCTCTGCCTCCATTCCCAGTCACTACGTGACCTGAGGAAAATAAGGAAGCTTTGACCTTACATCTCTGCCACAGTCATACCAATCAAGGCCAACTTCATCCCTCACCTGGACTCCTGAAATGGCCTCTTACTCAGACTCTCTGCTCTTACTTCTGCTGCCTCAAGTTCGAGTGACAATGAAATGTACCACCAAAGCTATATTTTTGAAAGTGAAGGGTAACGTTACTAATTACCCCATGAGAACAATCATAAATTGGATCCATTTCTTGTAAACCAGGACCTACGGACACCCTACGTTGAATCTATTATTCTTCTAGCAGGAAGAGTGAATGTTTTAAAAGTCTAAATAAGATCTCACCAGTCTCCTTTTTAAAGTTCTCCCATTGCAGGAAAATGGGGCATGAGAGGATGATCATGTCCCAGATCTCGGATAAGCCCCGGGGACTGGCCAAGTGAGGGTCCTTGTCTTTGGGCAGGAAAGAATTCAAGAGTGAGCCAGAGTAAAGTGGAAACAGGTTTATTGAGAGAGAGAGATACATTCCACAGGCAGAATGTGGTCTGTCTGGGAAGGCAAGAATGACTCTGAAATACCGGGTGGTTAATTTTTATGGGCTGGGTAATTTTATACGCTAATGAGTGAGAGGATTATTCCAACTATCTGGGGAATGGGCTGGGATTTCCAGAAATTGGCCTTTTATTGTCAGCCTCAGGATTGTCATGGCACCTGTGGGTGTGTCATTTAGATGCTAATGTATTACAATGAGCGTATAATGAGGCTCAAGGTCCTCTGGAAGGCGAATCTTCTGCCATCTTGGACCTAGTTGGTTTTAACCAGTTTGTGTCATATCCTCAAGGGCTGTGTCATTCTTTTAAAGGCTGTGTCCTGCCCCCTTACCTCCTGTCTCACTCCCATGGCCTCCCACTCCATCAAGAATAATTTGCAAACTTCATACTGGGGCTTATGACATCCCTCCTCAGACCTCATCTCCCTTTGCTCCATGTCCTACAGCCCCCTGGTGTTTGCTCTGATCCCTGAAAGTATCCAGCTTGGTTACCTTCTGCAGTGTCTTCAGGTGCTTCTCATTCTATCTGTAAAGCCCCTTGTCTTCTCAGTTGAATTCTCAGTCTTCAAATGTGCTCACACAAAAAGTCCTCTAAGAAGCCTTTGCAGATTATTCTATCCAAAACATCCCTCCACTCTTTTACTCTTGTCCTTTTAACCTGATCAACTGCCTTCTTAGGACTCAGCCTCATCTAAATGTCTATTTCCATTTGTATTGACTTACTCTCCTTTCTAGAATACAAGCTCTTGCAAGCGGAATCTTGTTGTATCTTCAGTACTTGAATCTAGGTTTGTAACTGCTACGGGAGGAAAAATAATTGTCCCTCTACCTTTCTAAGTTCCTGGCTGGGAACCTTGAAGGAAAGGACAGATTAACAAAAGAAAAACAGAAATGTATTAACATGCATACTTCATGTATATATTGGGGACACCCAGCAAAACATAAGTAACTTTCAGAGGTAACTTAGAATTCAGGCTTAATATCATTTTCAGCTAAAGACAAAAGAGAGAAGGGTGTGGAGGAGAAGGCTAGTTGATGGGGGGGGGTGTCGGGTGACCAGGAAAAGTAAACAAGAGTAAGGTTTGATACACAGATTTAAGATAGTGCCTTCTCTGTTGCTAAGAGTTTCTTTTGAATTAGTCATCTTTGTCTTCTTGGTACAGAGAGGTAAGCAGCCTTACAAATGGAGATTTCTATAATAAGTGTCAAGTTTTCTTACAAAAGGGTAATTTCTACTCTGTTTTCAGAGCTTCTCTTGTGCTTGTTGTTTTTCAAAATAATCCTTATTCCAGAGGATTTTTGGAGGGGCATTTCCCACTACCTTCAGTATATACATAGTATTTGTAAAGGCAAACCTGAGAGAGATTATGGCTTCAGTTCCAGACCACTGCAATAAAGCAAGTCACATGAATTGTTTGGTTTCCCAGTGCATGTAAAACTTATATTTACACTATACTGTAATCTACTAAGTGTGCAGTAACATTATGTCTAAAAAACCCCCCCAAAAACCCAAAAAACTAAAAACAAAAAAAAGCCCAAAACAAACAAAAAACAAAAAGTGTGCATACCTTAACTAAAAAATACAAAACATTACAATAGTAACATAAAAAAATCAAAGATTACAGATCACCATAACAAAGATAATAATAGGGGCTTCCCTGTTGGTGCAGTGGTTGAGAATCCGCCTGCCAATGCAGGGGACATGGGTTCGAGCCCTGGTCTGGGAAGATCCCACATACCACGGAGCAACTGGGCCCGTGAGCCACAACTACTGAGCCTGCGCATCTGGAGCCTGTGCTCTGCAACAAGAGAGGCCGCAATAATGAGAGGCCCGTGCACCACGATGAAGAGTGGCCCCCGTTCGCTGCAACTAGAGAAAGCCCTTGCACAGAAACAAAGACCCAACACAGCCAAAAATAAATAAATAAATTTATAAAATTTAAAAAAAGATAAAATAATGAAAATTTTGAAATATTGCAAGAATTACCAAAATGTGACACAGAGACACAAAGTGAGCAAATGGTGTTGGAAAAATGACACTGATAGGCTTGCTTGACACAGGGTTGCCACAAACCTTCAGTTTGTAAAAAACACAATACCTGGGAAGCACAATAAAGTGAAACAAAATAAAATTGTAACCATGTGAGACCCTATAGGGCCTCCCCAAGACAGGCCCCTCTCCCATATCCTCTGCTTTAGCTCCTCCTTATAATACCTATATCATAGAATCTGATGCACATTACTTGAGTTGTTTTACAGATGCTAAAACCCGCGCTAAATAGAAGATGTTAACTACTTGATGACCATAAGCACACAGACCCCAGGCCTACTGGATCCTGAAGACTGGTAATGTTAACCCCTGTGATACTGCCTTGTTTCCTCACCATCAGCCAATCAGAGAATTGTTCAAGAGCTGATCACATACCTTGCTATCCCCCTCCCTCCCCTGGCCTTTAAAAATATTTTCCTGAAATCCATCCAGGAGTTCCAGTGTTTTGAGCACAAGCTACCTGGACTCCTTGCTTGGTGCCCTGCAATAAACACTGAGCTTTCCTTCACCACAACTTGGTGTCTATAGATTGGCTTTACTGCAGGTGGGCAAGTGGTCCCAAGTTTGGTTTGGTAACAAAAAGAGATATGCTTGTACAGAGAATGAATTTTAAAAACTTGAAATTATGTTCAATGATGTGATTATTATAACAAACAAGTAAAATATAATGTGTTAAATATTTTTGTAAAATAAGAAGATGCAAAATTGTGAAGCTCCTAGGTAGATATATTTATCTATAACTATATATGTATATTTTTTTAATGAGAGAAAGACTATTTTAAAGTAATAAGTCTACAGTTCTATCATCCACAGGTTACATTCAGAGAATGTTATATATTACACTATCTGGTTGGCAGGGTAGAGTGGGGGAAGAGTTAAACCTGTTTGATGAGGAAGAAAAGCTGAGATGCACCAAAGATGTATAATCAAACATCTGATTTATGGTGAAGGCAGCCTCTATATTGTATCTATTATGAGTGATACAAATGCTGAAAACTGTATTCCTCATATCATTACACTTACATACAGCATAATTTTCCTTCCAGAAATCCTAGGCTGCATAGCCTGAAGGTATTCAATAAAACTGAGAGGGAATACTAGAAATGAATCATACCAGTTTGACATTTCCAGTTCTGCTGTGACCACCAGACCAAAATATAGTCTGCAGGCCCCTTTTTCATTAGCTTGAAACTGCCAGATTTTAAAACAGTTTATTCATTGAATTAACCTACAACCCATCTTTCACACAGTGAAGAAACAGCTCCTTGAATCAGTCTTTTTATTCCGAAACACTCTTATTTTTATTTGCAGGCATTCTAGGTAATGAATAATGATCCTTTGTGTTTAGACAATGTCATTTTCTAAAATAGCTCCTAGCATTTTCTAAATGTTAACTCATTAGATCTCATATGGTCCAGAGCCATCTATCACACAGAGGTAGGTCAAAAGCATCATATTTCCTATTTTACAGATGGAAGAGTTTTAGGAACTTCAACCCAAGGTCACCTGCAGTCAGCCACCAAACAGTAGAAGACACAGAAATATTATCCCAGAATCAGACAAATCTCACTCTGCCCTTTGACTGAGCTAAGTTGGCTGTTGGGGTCACATGAGGATAGTGATATTTGCATTCTGCTCAGAGATAAAGACCTGGGTGGGGCTGGAGCATATGAAACTAATTACACTGCTGGCCCCTTACTCACTTTATCCTGGCAAAGTGTGATTAAAATGCATATCAGAGCAGATCCCCCAGTTCCACTATATCTGAGGCAATTCAATTCAGTTCTACGCTACCCTCGGCTCCAGGCACTTTGCTGAGGTTTCCTGAGATCATACTTCTATTTCTCACACTATTTCCCATCCTGGGAGGAGACAGTGCTACTAAAGGCATCTTCCAGTGTCAGGAAACTGAACTGCCATTTGTGATTCCCAGTTCCACCCTTGAAGTCCCTTCTGTATTTCTGTAAAGCAAGAGGTACAAACAGTAACACACTACATTGAGTGCTTTGCAGTTTTCCCGGCCCTGTCTCCCTCTTTCCTCACCATTACAACCCTGGGCTTTCACCTTACAAATAAAGAGCCAGCACTTTAATTCTTGCCTCGGTCTCTGTTTCTACAGGATGCAGTCACAATGACTAGCTAGGAAGAAACATCCAGTAACAATGAAAGATGTTTCTCAGCATCTTTTCCTTAAAACAAAAGGGTACAGCAGACACTGAAAAATTCTTGGCAGAGCCCAATAGAATTTAGAAGTAGATTCCTTTTGGCTCTATGTCTTAGTTATCTATGCCTTACAGCATGCAGTTTCATTACAATACTGAAAGTATTGAGAACAGGAGGGAAAACACGGGCTGAGAGAATTTTCATGCCCCACTGTCTCAATTTTATGTCTTGTGTCTGTTATCAGGGGTGTTTCAAGTATCAGAAATAGAACAGAACTCACAATATGATAGAAGTTGTGTTAGTTATATAACTTGTGAGATATGTCACAATTATATTTATTTTGAGACAATGTCAATATCCAGAAATTTCCCCTTAAATTATAAAGCACAACAGAACAACACAATTCCTGTCACCTGAATGGGAATATGTACTATTAGGCATACAGTGTCTTTCTTTCTTGGGGAATAAGTTCCAAGACCCCCAGTAGATGCCCCAAACCATGTATAGTACCTAACCTGATATATACTATGTTTTTCCTATACATACATATCTATGATACAGTTTAATTTATAAATTAGACACAGTAAGAGATTAACAAAATAACTGATAACAAAATACAATTATAAAAATATACTGTAATAAAGTTATGTGAATGTATTCTCTCTTAAAATATCTTGTACAAATTTAATGCCTTTTCCATTTTTTTATTTAATGAAAGATTTTTAAAATTCTTAGTGCTTTATAATTTTCAAATGTTTCATACACATGATTTTATATAATCCCATAATAAACCTTTTTTCCGATACTCGTACACTGCCCCTCCCTCCTGCTCTCCTCACTGGTAACCACTAGCTTATTCTCTATATCTGTGAGTCTACTTCTTTGTTGTTCCATTCACTAGTTTGTTGTATTTTTTTAGATTCCACATATAAGTGATATCATACAGTATTTGTCTTTCTCTGTCTGATTTATTTTACTTAGCATAAGGCCCTCCAAGTCCACCCTTGTGCTTCAAATGGCATTGTTTCATTCTTTTATATGGTTGAGTTCACTGTATACATATACCACATCTTCTTTATCCATTCATCTGTAGATGGACACCTAGGTTGCTTCATACCTTGGCAATTGTAAATAATGCTGCTATGAACATCGGGGTGCATGTATCTTTTTGAATTACTGTTTTTATTTTTTTCAAAAATATACCCAGGTGTGGAATTGCTGGGTCAGTCATATGGTAGTTCTGGTTTTAGTTTTTTGAGAAATCACCATTTTGTTTTCCATAGTGGATTCACCAAATTACATTCCCACCAACAGTGTAAGAGGGTTCCCTTTTCTCTACATCCTCACCAACATTTGTTATTTGTGTTCTTTTTGATTATAGCCATTCTGACAGGTGTGAGGTGATACCCCATTATTGTTTTGATTTGCATTTCTCTGATGATTAGTAATGTTGAGCATCATTTTATATGCCTACTGGTCATCTGTATTTCCTCTTTGGAAAAATGTCTATTCAGTTCTTCTGCTCATTTTCACTAAGCATTTACCAAGCACTATGACTGTATGTTTGTAGTCTGAGGTGTTGAAGTTGAATCCAGACTCTGTACCCTGACATCAAATTAAATCTTGAAGACAGTTTTGGGTGAAGGAGAAAAGAATAGCTTTGCTTTGCCAAGCAAGGGTGGCCACAGGGTACTAATGCCCTCAAAACTATGTGTCCCAACCTGGGGAGGGCAGTGAGGAATTGAGGAGGGTGTGATCAGCTTGTGGACTTTCTTCTGGTTGGTTGGTGGTGAGGTAAATGGGAGTCAGCAACCTCAACCTTTTGGTTCCAACCAGTCTGGGATCTAGGTGCTTGTGGGCAGCACAGAGTTAACTTCTCCCACCTGGTGGGGGTTTCAGTATCTGCAAAACAGCTCAAAGATATTGTTATGTATATCTGTTGATGGGGAACCAGGACCCTGACCCAAGGCTGCACTATTGTTTTTTTCTTTTTTTTTTTTTTTGCGGTACGCGGGCCTCTCACTGTTGTGGCCTCTCCCGTTGTGGAGCACAGGCTCTGGACATGGAGGCCTAGCGGCCATGGCTCACAGGCCCAGCCGCTCCACAGCATGTGGGATCTTCCCGGACTGGGGCAGGAACCCATGTCCCTTGCATCGGCAGGCAGACTCTCAAGCACTGTGCCACCAGGGAAGCCCCTATTGTTTCTTTTGACTGTTCCTCCATTGTCTCTGCATCCCCTCTCTTCCCTAATTAACAACTGTTTGAACCTGCCCCTTGGAACTTGGGGAAGGTCATGGAGGATGAATGAAGCCTATTTTCCGTAATCAAGAAATGGGGAACACAGAAAGGCTTTTGTGCCCAGGTGCTCCACAGGGTCCTTCTCAGTATTAGTGCAACAGCAAAACCAGCAAAATATTTCTTTTTCCTTCTTCACAATTTTATGAATAGCAGAATTGTTCTTACTTACATATTAGCTCAGCATAAGATCTTTTATTCTTTTGTTATTAAGTCTAGAAATTCCATCTTTTTACTTCAAGGAAGCAATTTACAGCTTCTTTTTGGCTGTAAATCCGAATTGCCAGCATCACTACTCTTGTGCTTTGTGGCCATTATTAGTTAAACAAGGGTTACTTGAACACAAGCACTGCTATAAGTGACAGTCAATCTGATAATGTAGATGGTTACTAAGTGACTAACAGGCAAAATACACTGGGCAAAAGGATGATTATGATTCACGCCTAGGGCAGGATGACACAAGATTTCATCATGCTACTCAGAAAGGTGCACAATTTAAAATGTATACACTGCTTATTTCTTTCTTTTTTTTTTTACTGCTTATTTCTTAACACTTATGAATTGTTTGTTTCTGAAATTTTCAATTTAATATTTTCACACTGCAGTTGATGGAGGTTAACTGAAACTGAGGAAGGTGAAACCACAGATAAGGAGGGACTACTGTGTAGAGTGTATGCACAGACAACAAGAACAGCAGCAGCAACGTAGTAACACAGTGAGAAAGGCAACCACTTCCTCTCTCATCTTAAACTTCCTTTCTGTCCTTTTCTATTTACCACAAACAAAAGAGAGATGATTTGAGGGGAAATGAGAAGACAGTTTTGCATCCTGCAAGCATCACTCTCTATTTCTCCTTTGACTTTTGCTTGAGGAGAAAACTGTATAAATAAGCCAGTCCTGACAACTGCAAGACCCTCACTAAACAAAGTCATTCTTAAAAAGAAGCCAGGATGTGGGCAAGAAAACATAAGGGTCAATATTAATTTAATCATCATTTGTCATTTAATTCACTCTACTTAACAGCCTAAAAGGATGCTATAAGATAGTTGTACAGTCCCCCTGCTGACATGTTTTTGTTTCATTTCCAATTTTCTGTCATTGTAAGCAATTTTATATCCAAACATTTACCCATGCATTCCTATATTCATGCCTCAGTATATCTGAGAAGTAAAAGTTTTAGATCTTTTAAAAAATTTAATAGAAATCACCAATTCAGTGTCAAATTAAAGTGTATAGAATGTCTGATTTTTTCTACCCCGCTGTCAATTCTTGGCTTTAAAAAAAAAAACAAGTTTTTTTTGTTTTTTTTTTGGCATTGTTTTCCATTTTGATGGATGAAAGGAGCAATTCTTTTAATCTGTCCTGGTTTAAATGACATTCACTCAGATGTTTTCTAAGGGGACCAAGTAGAGTTTCCTGAAGCCTGTGGTTAACCTGGAAGTGGAGAGGTGATTTGAGCAAGAACAACTTGAAAACTACTCTTAAAATCATATGTGTCTGGTTGAATGGATAAAGAAGATGCGGTACATATATACAATGGAATACAACTCAGCCATAGAAAAAGAACAAAATAATTCCATTTGCAGTAACATAGATGGAACTAGAGATTATCATACTCAGTGAAGTAAGTCAGAAAGAGAAAGACAAATATACCATATGATGTCACTGATACGTGGAATCTAAAATATGACACAAATGAACTTATCTGGGAAACAGAAACAGACTCATAGACATAGAAAGCAGAGTTGTGGTTGCCAAGGGAGAGGGGGTCGAGGAGAGATGGAGTGGGAGTTTGGGGTTGGCAGATGCAAGCTAGTATACATAGAATGGATAAACAACAAGGTTCTACTGTATATCACAGGGAACAATGTTCAAAATCCTATGGTAAACCATAATGGAAAAGAATATAAAAAAGAATGTGTGTGTGTGTGTATATATATATATATATATATATATATATATATATATATATATATATAATTGAATCACTTTGCTATACAGCAGAAATTAACACATTGTAAAGCAACTATACTTCAATAAAAAAATTCATATGTGTCTGGATTTCAAAATGGGCTTCCAGATATGACTTTAAATTAACCCTAAAGCTCTAAGGTTATTGAATGTTTGGAAAATTTGCTGTACTAAATGATCACTGAAGTCTACCCTGCCTGTATTAGTCAGGGTTCAACCAAAAAAAAGAGATTAGGAGATATATATTAAGATATATATTAAGAGATATATATTAAGAGATCCATTGCAAGGGCCTTGCTTACACAATTGTGCGGTATGGCTACGGAAGTCCAAAATCCATAGGGTGGGACTTCAGGAAGGGTAGACTGGAACTGCTGTCTGGCATGAGCAGCAGCTGCTGGCCACAGGTGGAACTTCTTTTCTGGGAAGCCTCAACTCTGTTCTTAGAGACTCTCAGCTGGTTAAATCAGACCCTACTAGATTACTTATGATAATATCCCTTACTTAAAGTCAACTGATGATGAACTTCAATCATACGTGCAAAGTACCTACACAGTCACACCTAAATTCATGTTTGATTGAATACCTGGGGTCACATAAAACTACCCGTCACTCCACCATAACTCATTTCATATCTATTTAATATGAGAAGAAGGAATGCCTTAACAATTTTAACATTTGTAATTGCTGTATCTCTAGCTAAACTGTGTCATTCTTAAGGAGAAGCCTTTTCTCTTATTGATTGGTTTTGAATGTTCATAACTGTTTTATATATAATAACCAAAATTTGGAAACAACCAAAATATGTGAATGGCTAAAAAACTTGTGGCACCTCTTACAATGGAACACTACTCAGCAATTAGAAAGAAGAAGCTGTTGTTATATTTGGATGGATCTCAAGGGCATCTGGCTGAGTGAGAAAAGCCAACCTCAAAATGTTGCATGCTATATGATCCTACCTATACAACATTTTGGAAATGACTAAATTTTAGAAATGGAGATCAAACTAATGATTGCCAGATTTTAAGGATAGTAGAGGGGACAGAGGTGAGTGAGATGATAAAAAGTTAGAATAAGGAAGATCTTTATGGTGATGGAACACTTCTGTACCTCGTATCTTGACTGGGGTAGTGGTTACCAATCTATGCATGTGATAAAATAATATAAATGTACAAATGGGAACTCTCTCTCTCATATTTGCAACTTCTTGTGGATCTACAATTATTTCAAAATCAAAATGACCACACTACCCAAGACAATCTACAGGCTTAATGCAATCCCTATCAAAATACCAATGACATTTTTCACAGAACAGGAACAAATAATTATAAATTTGCATGGAAACACAAAAGACTCCAAATAGCCAAAACAATCTTGAGGAAGAAGAATAGAGCTGGAGGAATTATGCTCCCTGACTTCAGATTATATTACAAAGCTGCAGTAATCAAAGTAGCATGGAACTGACACAAAAACAGACACATAGATCAATGGAACAGAATAGAAAGCCTAAAAATAAACGCATGCACTTATAGTCAATTAATCTATGACAAAGGAGGCAAGAATACACAGTGGAAGAAGCTGTCCTTTCCCCATTATATATTCTTGCTCCTCTATCAATAGATGAATGGTTAAAGAAGATGTGGTTATATATGTATAATGGAATACTACTCAGCCATAAGAAAGAATAAAATTTTGCCATTTGCAACAAGATGGATGGGCTTGGAAGGCATTATGCTAATTGAAATAAGTCAGACAAAGTAAGATAAATATTGTATGATGTCACTTATATGTGGAATCTAAAAAATACAACAAACCAGTGAATAAAACAAAAAGGAAGGAGACTCACAGATATAGAGAACAAACCAGTGGTTGCCAGTGGGGAGAGAGAAGGGGGAGGGTCAATATAGGGGTAAGGGACTAAGAGATACAAATTATTAGGTATAAAATAGGCTACAAGGATATATTGTACAACATGGGGTATATAGCAAATATTTTATAGTAACCATAAGTTATTATAGTTACAGTTTTAAAGATGATCTACTGTTTCTGGACATGAGTAGTGACTGGTCTAGGGCTCTGTAGTAAGCTAGCATCTGATTGTCGTGGAGTCCTGATGTCAACTGACACCCATATTGATGAAGTGATTTTTTTTCTTTTTTTTTTTGCGGTACGCGGGCCTCTCACTGTTGTGGCCTCTCCTGTTGCGGAGCACAGGCTCCAGATGCGCAGGCTCAGCAGCCATGGCTCATGGGCCCAGCTGCTCCGTGGCATGTGGGATCTTCCCGGACCAGGGCACGAACCTGTGTCCCCTGAATCAGCAGGCGAACTATCAACCACTGCGCCACCAGGAAATCCCAGGCGTTGGTTTTTATGGTTGCCGAAGAGACTGGATACATGGGGGGGTCGGGGGTGCTGATATAAGAAACCTGGAAGGTGCCTGGACTGGATGTGGGGTGGGGTGGCTGTCCAGGACGTGTTGCACGTCTGCTAGCCCTTTCTCTTTTTCTTTTCTGGAGCAGAAACTGCAGGACACCATAAGCCTAATGAATATTAACCTAGGAATTTTTGTGAATTGCTAGAAGACAAGTGTGGGCTACATGGAGAGAGGGAAATTCCTGGGGGCCACTGTCATAGAGGGGGCTCCACTTTTACAGGTTTTCCCTCCAGGAACCTCACCAAGATCTCACAGGGAGGATAGGAATGAATCCAGAGAAAGCTTCCCTACCCTCCTGATAATCCTGATAGAGAGAGGGTAAGAGCATCATATTAATTTTTATATCTTTTTTTTCCTAACATAGGACTTGGTGCATAATAAAGTTTTAGTAAATATTTGTAGAACTGAAGTATGTGGAATGTTCATATTCATCCTCAATTCCAAGAGAGGACAATGTTTACCTTTTTATTTCCTACCATTGCCTAACGTGGTGATGGCATATTTAAAGCACCCAGTTGTTAGCTAATAGCTCAGCTAGAATACCCTGTATTCCATAGATTTATCCCTACCAATAAGTATTTTTGTCTCTTACCATTGTTTCTGTATATAGCCTGCTGACTTGAATTGCACCTTTATAGTGGAACTTCTTTCCTATAAGATGTTTATGACTGTTACAAGTTGTATCCCCTAGGGAGAGATAATATTTGATGATGTGATCAGTCTTTTACACCCTTCTTTAAAAGAGGATTGGGTAAAGGGATAGCAGGAAAGCCGCTGAGATTTACTCAGCCGCTCAGATTACTGAGAATTGGCTAAGATAAACTCTGAATTTGAAAATCTTCTAGCGTTGGATTGGGAAGTAAATAAAAGTAATCATATTTACTGAGCACTACTGAGTCTCAAGCCTTGATGTAAGGTGATTTTGAAACTTGACCCAAATGGCTTCCAGAGAGCCCTTTGCCCTCTGATTTCTATGTGTAATTGCTTCAGACTCAAGCAAATTCTTCATCCCTGTTTTTCTAGGTTTCTGCAAAGTCCAAGGTCATGTGTCTTATCTCATCTGAAGAGTTTATTTCCTCTGTGCATCTGGGAACCTTAATCTCACACTGTTGTGGTGCATGAAACCTGGGCTTAACTTGAGTGGAAACTTGGAGTGATGCTAGTTGGAACAATTTCAATTTACTTGCTACATTGCAAGGAACTTGCTAAACCTGGATTTAGAAGACATATTTAAATCTTGACTTTGACACTGACTATGTAATTCTCTTAGCCTCTATGGATCTCAACTTCATCATCTTTAAAATGGGATACTGACTTTTACTTTAACAACTATGCAGGGAGCTGTGTGGGTCTAGCTAAATAATACCTTATAGAATTTTAGAAATACACATGATTGGGGTTTAAGGCAGCTTTTTCCTAACTGAATTCTATCCCTTAGGTTCTCAATCAGAAAAAGTATGGTAAGTAGAAAAAATAACAGAGAGAGAAAACAAACAAAAATTCCAGATTTATTCATAGTAGAGAAGTGACCTCTTGGAAGGCTCTGAAGTTGTTCTGAAGACAAAGAGATAACTAAGGGAAGATGATTATTTGCTGTGTCCTCCCCACCTCAACTCCCCATCCCCCATCTAAACTTCAGGACAAACACGTACCAAAAAAATAAGAGGTATGACAGGAGCCAAGAGGAATGCTGAGCTGATCACAAGTGGATCACAAGAGAGGAGGACAGCTTCCAGCTCAGGGAAGCCAAGTCTGTGCCCATTACTCTCCTGTAATCAGGACTTGTGGGAACCACTTACCACATGAAGACAAGCTGCAGGAACACAAATAGCAGCCTGGTCCCTGACTGTAAATTCAAGGGGCAACGCACATCACAAATATGACACAGAGGGATGTTAGGAGGTTTTAGATCAGTAGGGCAGGCCTCTTCTTGTGGACTGGGACAGGTAGGAAAAAGATAAGGAAGAAATGAAAGGTCCTCCAATACTTCTTGACATACAGCGAAGGGGTAAAACATCCCTCTTCCTATAGGTGGTGGTAAAGAAAGGGAAAAAAAAAAAAAAGCAGAAGTACACATGGCCCTTCCTCTAGCTCATGAAGAGAAAGTTGTTTGCATGATTTTTCTAAGCAGGTAGAGCTTAGACCCAGATTTTGTTACTTCCTACATTGTTTTGTCTTCTTTATTTTTTTCCTTTGAATTTTTCTACAGATAGCTCTTCAAATTCATGAGCCTTGAAGAAGGGAGAGAGCCAGTTCAGGAATATCTACTTTGGGTCTATATTGATTAGATATTTTAGATGACCTACATGGGAAACTTAAGTTAACTTAAGGAAACAAAACTGACTTGATTCACATAATCGAAAGTCTCGTTTTTAGGTTTGACTTTAAGTTCATCTTGGTCTAAGGACTAAATAATGCAACCGAAGTTTCATTTCTCTGCAACTTTTGTTTGTTTTAAAATATTTTAAAAATTGTTTCCAGCTTTATTGAGATGCAGTTGATAAATAACATGGTGTAAGTTTCTGCATCTTTCTGCTCTCTCTTCTGCTGTCTTGCCTTCAGCCTTAGGCTCCATGTTTTGGCTTTAGCCAACTGCAGGTTCCCATCTTCCTTCCTGCTTTATATCCTGTAGGAGGGGCAGATGAAAAAAGAGAGAATGTTTTTTCTCCATTGTATATTATTGCCTCCTTTATCAAAAATAAGGTGACCATATGTGCATGGGTTTATCTCTGTGTTTTCTATCCTCTCCCATTGATCTATATTTCTGTTTTTGTGCAAGTACCATACTGTCTTGATTACTGAAGCTTTGTACTATACTCTGAAGTCCAGGAGCCTGATTCCTCCAGCTCAGTTTTTCTTTCTCAAGAATGCTTTGGCTATTCAGGGTCTTTTGTGTTTCCATACAAATTGTGAAAATTTTTGCTCTAGTTCCATTGGTAGTTTCATAGGGATTGCATTGAATCTGTAGATTACTTTGGGTAATATAGTCATTCTCACAATGTTGATTATTCTAATCCAAGAACATGGTATATCTCTCCATCTGTTTGTGTTATCTTTGATTTTTTTCATCAGTGTTTTATAGTTTTTTTCGGTACAGGTCTTTTGCCTCCTTAGGTAGGCTTATTCCTAGGTATTTTATTCTTTTTGTTGCAATGGTAAATGGGAGTGTTTCCTGAATTTCTCTTCCAGATATTTTCATCATTCGTGTATAGGAATGCAAGAGATTTCTGTGCATTAATTTTGTATCCTGCAACTTTACCAAATTCATTGATTAGCTCTAGTAGTTTTCTGGTAACATCTTTAGGATTCTCTATGTGTAGTATCATATCATCTGCAAACAGTGACAGCTTTACTTCTTCTTTTCCAACTTGGATTACTTTCATTTATTTTTCTTCTATTATTGCTGTTGCTAAAACTCCCAAATCTCTGTTGAGTAATAGTGGTGAGAATGGACAACCTCATCTTGTTCCTGAACTTAGAGGAAATGCTTTCAGTTTTTCACCATTGAGAACAACATCTGCTGTGGGTTTGTCATATATGGCTTTTATTATGTTGAGGTTAGTTCCCTCCATGTCTACTTTCTGGAGGGGTTTTATCATAAATGATGTTGAATTTTGTCAAAAGCTTTTTCTGCATCTGTTACGATAATCACATGGTTTTTCTCCTTCAATTAGTTGATATGGTGTATCACATCGATTGATTTGCATAAATTGAAGAATTCTTGCATTCTTGGGATAAACCCCACTTGATCATGGTGTATGAACCTTTTAATGTGCTGTTGGATTCTGTTTGCTAGTATTTTGTTTAGGATTTTTGCATCTATGTTTATCAGTGATATTGGCCTGTAGTTTTCTTTTTTTGTGACCTTTTTGCCTGGTTTTGGTATCAAGATGATGGTGGTCATGTGGAATCAGTTTGGGATTGTTCCTCCCTCTGCTATATTTTGGAAGAGTTTGATAAGGGTAGGTGTTAGCTCTTTCCTAAATGTTTGACAGAATTCCCCTGGGAAGCCATCTTGTCCTGGGCTTTTGTTTGTTGGAAGATTTTTAATCACAGTCTCAATTTCAGTGCTTCTGATTGGTCTGTTTATATTTTCTATTTCTTCCTGGTTCAGTCTCAGAAGGTTGTGCTTTTCTAAGAATTTGTCCATTTCTTCCAGGTTGTCCATTTTATTGGCATATAGTTGCTTGTAGTAATCTCTCATGATCCTTTGTATTTCTGCAGTGTCAGTTCTTACTTCTTCTTTTTCATTTCTAATTCTATTGATTTGAGTCTTCTCTCTGTTTTTCTTGATGAGTCTGGCTAGTGGTTTATCAATTTTGTTTATCTTCTCAAAGAACCAGATTTTAATGTTATTGATCTTTGCTATTGTTTCCTTGATTTATTTTTCATTTATTTCTGATCTGATCTTTATGATTTCTTTCCTTCTTCTAACTTTGGGGGTTTTTTTTGTTCTTCTTTCTCTAATTGCTTTAGGTGTAAGGCTAGATTGTTTATTTGAGATGTATCTTGTTTCTTGAGGTAGGATTGTATTGCTATAAAATTCCCTCTTAGCACTGCTTTTGCTGCATCCCATAGGTTTTGTGTTGTTGTGTTTTCATTGTCATTTGTTTCTAGGTATTTGCTGTTTTCCTCATTGATTTCTTCAGTGATCTCCTGGTTATTTAGTAGTGTACTGTTTAGCCTCCATGTGCTTGTATGTTTTACAGATTTTTTCCTCTAATCGATATCTAGTCTCATAGTGTTGTGGTCAGAAAAGATACTTGATATGATTTCAATTTTCTTAAATTAACCAAGGCTTGATGTGTGACCCAAGATATGATCTATCCTGGAGAATGTTCCATGAGCACTTGAGAAGAAAGTATATTCTGCTGTTTTTGGATGGAATGTCCTATAAATATCAATTAAGTCCATCTTGTTTAATGTATCATTTAAAGCTTGTGTTTCCTTATTTATTTTCATTTGGATGATCTGTCCATTGGTGAAAGTGTGGTGTTAAATTCCCCTACTATGATTGTGTTACTGTTGATTTCCCCTTTTATGGCTGTTAATATTTGTTTTATATACTGAGATGCTCCTGTGTTGGGTGCAGAAATAACAATTGTTATATCTTCTTCTTGGATTGATCCCTTGATCATTATATGGTGTCCTTCTTTGTCTCTTGTAATAGTCTTTATTTTAAAGTCTATTTTGTCTGATATGAGAATTGCTACTCCAGTTTCTTTTGATTTCCATTTGCATGGAATATCTTTTTTCCATCCCCTCACTTTCATTCTGTATGTGTCTCTAGGGCTGAAGTGGGTCTCTTCTACCCTCAGAAAGGGAGAAAATATTTGTCCATGAAGCAACTGACAAAGGATTAATCTCCAAAATTTACAAGCAGCTCATGAAGCTCAATTTCAAAAACACAAACAACCCAATCCAAAAATGGGCAGAAGACCTAAAGACATTTCTCCAAAGAAGATATACAGATTGTCAACAAACACATGAAAGAATGCTCAACATCACTAATCATTAGAGAAATGCAAATCAAAACTGCAGTGAGGTATCACCTCACATCAGTCAGAATGGCCATCATCACAAAATCTACAAATAATAAATGCTGGAGAGGGTGTGGAGAAAAGGGGACCCTCTTTCATTTATATTCGTGGGAATGTAAATTCGTACAGCCAGTATGGAGAACATTATGGAGGGTCCTTAAAAAACTAAAAATATATGTACCATGTGACTCAGCAATCCCACTACTGGGCATACCCTGAGGAAACCAAGATTCAGAAAGAGTCATGTACCACAATATTCATTGCAGCTCTATTTACAATGGCCAGGACATGGAAGCAACCTAAGTGTCCATCAACAGATGAATGGATAAAGTAGATGTGGTACAAATATACAGTAGAATATTATTCAGCCATAGAAAGAAACAAAATCGAGTTATTTGTAGTGAGGTGGTTGGACGTAGAGTCTGTCATACAGAGTGAAGTCAGTCAGAAAGAGAAAAACAAATACCGTATGCTAACACATATATATGGAATCTAAAAAAAAAAAAATGGTTTGAAGAACCTAGGGGCAGGACAGGAATAGGGACGCAGATGTAGGGAATGGACTTAGGACTTGGGGAGGGGGAAGGGTAAGTTGGGATGAAGTGAAAGAGTGACATGGACATATATACACTACCAAATGTAAAGTAGATATCTGGTAGGAAGCAGCCACATAGCACAGGGAGATCAGCTCAATGCTTTGTGACCTCCTAGAGGGGTGGGATAGGGAAGGTGGGTGGGAGATGCAAGAGGGAGGAGATATGGGCATATGTGTATATATATAGCTGATTCACTTTGTTATACAGCAGAAACTAACACTCCACTCTAAAGCAATTATACTCCAATAAAGATGTTAACAAAAAAAAAAAAAAAAAGGGGGAGAATGCCTCTTCTCAGTAAATCTTGTACATGTCCTGGGATTTACTCTGATTGGAGTAAGCTTGGGACATATGCCCACCCCTGAACCAATCATTGTCACTAAAGTTTCCATAGAAGACATTTGAAGGATAAATGCTAGAGATCCTAAAATAAATATTTTACTTTGAAACCATAGCAAAATTGCATTTCAAAGAACATATTTCTATGTTCAGAACACTTAAAATGGAAAATTAGGCAGATAATTGTATTTGTGGTAATGAAAACCACTAAACTGACATGAAAAAAAAACAGTGTGCACATAAAATGGAAAGAGAATCTCCTCCCATGGGAAGAGTTTCTGAGGGAAAAAAGGCCAGTTTTAATAGCATCTGCTTCTTCCTCCAACCTGCCTCTGTGGTGACAACCATTGCTATGTCTCGTATGTATTTCCTTTTTCTTCACACTTCAAAGGTTTAGCTTAAAAAAAAAGAAAGAAAATAAATTATATATATATATATAGTATATATATATACATATTTATAAAATATATTTTAAATATACATTTATATAATGTAAATATAATATTTTATAACAGTTATAAAATATATTTTAAAATATATATGCTTATATGTGTATATTCAGTTCATAGGACTACTCATGTTGGAAAAATCTAACCTAATTTCTCAATTACCATATAACATGCATCATTTAGGTTCTGTTAGAACACATTTAATGAGAGGGAGATTCCTATTTTGCACAACTGCCTGTTTCCTTTCTAGACAACTCAGGTTATTAGAAGTTACATGATACAGGGACTTCTCTGGTGGTCCAGTGGTTAAAAATCTGCCTTCCAATGCAGGGGATGCAGGTACAATCCCTGGCCAGGGAACTAAGATCCCACATGCCTTGGAGCAACTAAGCCTGTGTGCCACAACTACTGAGCCCACACACCACAACTAGAGAGTCCACATGTCACAATGAAAGATCCCTCGTGCTGCAACTAAGACCCTACACAGCCAAATAAATAAATATTTTTAAAAAGTTACATAATACAATGCTTAAAAACCTGTCTACCAAAGTTTGACCCTCTCCCCTATGATGGGCTTACAGATACCTGCAAATAGTACCCATTGGGCAGTTTGGAAAACTAACTTTATTTCTTTGTCAACATGTTTTCAGTGTTTTTGCTCCCAAGAGTAATCGTGATTGGGATTAAATAATCGCAGTGAGAACTCAGGAACCAAAAGGTTACTTTTATAATCAAAGTGTTGATTGAAATCATGTGTGGTGTCCCACTCAGTTGCAGTGTGACTTTCTCCAGAAAGTCAGCAGAGATCACTATGGGATCATTGGGTAGAAATTTAATTCCTTCTGAGGGAGAGAGAGAGCACTCGGTGAGCTCAGAGAATGTGCAAGAAAAATACTCCTGCTTTCAGAACTTCTTTGTTTAATTAAACTTCGTCTTTTCTTTATCCCTTCCTTCCTTCCTTCCTTCCTTCCTTCTCTCTCTCTCCCTCCTTCCCCCGTCTCTCTTCCCCCTCTCTCCCCCTCTCTCCCTTCCTTCCTTCCTTTCTTCCTTCCTTCCTTCCTTCCTTCCTTCCTTCCTTCCTTCCTTCCTTCCTTTCTTTCTTTCTTTCTTTCTTTCTTTCTTTCTTTCTTTCTTTCTTTCTTTCTTTCTTTCTTTCTTTCTTTCTTTCTTTCTTTCTTTCTTTCTTTCTTTCTTTCTTTCTTTCTTTCTTTCTTTCTTTCTTTCTTTCTTTCTTTCTTTCTTTCTTTCTTTCTTTCTTTCTTTCTTTCTTTCTTTCTTTCTTTCTTTCTTTCTTTCTTTTTTGTCACCAGTTAGTTTTTTCCTACAAATAGTTTCTTAAAATGCAAATACTTCGTCTCTTTCCTCACCATTTCATTTGAAGAGAAATAGCTAATTTTCTTTGATCTCATCTAAATGGGATGCATTTATTCTTTCCATAATGGGGAAAGGCTACTCATTCATTTTTAGGTAGTTTGTATATGTTTATAAGATACAATAGGTTTTTCCTTAAGTGGCAGGCAATGCTTGTCATTTTTATACTAGAAATGAAGCCATGTGGCTCTGCATTCTGAAATCCCAGGATTGGACCCTATTTCATCAGCATGGCACCTTGCAGATCTTTTAGGCACAACACATAGATCATGAATGTTAAGGAACAATTCCCCCAATCCCCACCTTGTAAGAAATGGCTGAAATGTTGCAGTGATATTTTATGAGGATTCTGGAGGAGCTCACATTTCTCACCCAAGTGTCTTACATCAAAATATTAACCCCAGTTTACACATGACCACACTGAACCTCACAGAAACCCCATGCAGGTATAATCATCATCATTTCATGGGTTAGAAAGTCAGGCTAACAGAGAGGAAGCGATTGCCTATGGTAACATAGAGGTGGGAAACATGAAAAATAGATTCAGAAAAGTTGAGAATGCCAGCCTTATGAACTGGGAGTCAGTTAGCAGTAGAGGGTGATAACTTCATACTTCACTGATGATAAGAATCATGTCTGTCTGTGACATTAGCAGGTAACCTTGGAATATGTGTGTAGAAAGAGCAAGGGACTGTATGGAGGGAAAGGGTGAGTAGGTGTGGAAACCTACTGTGTGCTAGCCCTTTTCACATGTGCTATCTTAAAGAGTCCAAGTTCTTGGAAGGAAACAATCATATTCATTTATGAAAATGAGGGAACTGGGCCTCTAGAGTATAGATGACTTGTCCAGTTTGACGTAACTATTGCAAATAATGAGGGAAAGAACTGGGATTTGGCTTGAGATATTTCTTCCACCAAATGAAAAAGTTAGGAAAGATGCATGAGCCAATATTGTCACCAAGAATCATCCTCATACTACATCAGCAACTTCCATCCATCAAAAACTCAAGTTCTTCCTTTTTTCAGGCTGAAATAATTAACATCTATTCTTCTGGCAAGCCTATTAAAATTGAAATACCCTTTGCTTCAACAATTTTGCAATCACTTTTGATTGAATGATTTATTGCTTTATTAATTCATCAAACACATAGGCTTGTAAACTACATACTTGACATAGAGATAAATAAAGCAAAAAGTCTTTCTCTGAAGGAAGTTCTTGTCTCATCACATAGAGAAAGTGTTAAAATAGCTACAGAGGAATGGGATAAAGGAATCTGAGAGGATGGCAGGGGAGTGTGCCTGAGTAGATGAGCAAAAGCTTCATTTAAAAAATGTCAGAACAGAGTCCTATGGGATGATTTTAAAAGTAATTGAGAAATCAATTGATCAACAGTATTATCAAATACATAATACAGGTAGGAAGCTATGAGTCAGTAAAATACAAAAACATTTGATAAAATGAATAGCTTCATCTATTGAGCCCCTACTATGCCAGGAAATTTATTTATATTTATTCTTCATCTAACATCATATTTATTAATCTTCCTTAGAAACAAATAGGTTAAGCTAAGGCTCTCAAGTTCGATAATTTACATGGAATCATAAAACAATACATTTGGAATTCAAATTCACTTCTAAAACCATGACCCTTCTACTTTTCCACAAGCTCTGTTATGAGACCCCTGAATTGAGGGGATTTACACAGCAATTGGAAAGGTAAGACTTACAGATGGAAACATAAATGGCTAATAGTATAGAAAGTAAACCAATATGAATGATAAATATAATTTATAGCTGGAGAAGGCTGTCATTCCTGTGGAAAATAAAAGCTCCACAAAAAAGCTAAAATTTGAGTTCAGCCTGAAAAGACATTAGAAGAAAACATATCCCTACCCACATCCTTCCTACAGTCCAATATCTCATGTCTGGAAATTGCAATACTGAATTCCCCTCTGATTATTCCCTGGAGATGTTAGTTCAGCTCTGTAGGGACTGAAACATGAAATCATAATGGGGAGGTAAATTTGGGACTGCAAATTCTGGCTGTCCTTGCAACATGGAAATGTTCTCTCCACTACCTTCCTTGGAGAAAGAGCTCATTAATTTATTAGGAAGACTCTACATACACCAAAGGAAAGGTAATAATGTATGCAGAGAACAGTGTGAACAAAAGCTTGGGATAGGCACACAAAGTACTCTAATGCAATAGTACATTCAGAAGTCTCTCTGGGAAATTCCGTGTAAATAGATGATACTGACAGTGTAGGCTGAGGCATGTCTGTGCCCAGGCTTATAGGGAGTGAGTTGGTATGTGGAATTTTCTATCTTGTGAATATTTTTCTTAGTAGTTTTATTGAGATATAATTTGCATATCATAAAATTCACCCTTCATAAAATTCACCTTTTTAAAGTGTACAATTCAGATAACAAGTGTTGGTGAGGATGTGGAGAAAAGAGAACTCTCGTGCACTGTTGATGGGAATGTAAGTTATTGCAGCTATCGGAAAACAGTATGGAGATTCCTCGAAAATTTTAAAATAGAACTACTATATAATCCAGCAATTCCACTCCTTGGTATTTATCCAAAAAAATGAAAACACTAATTAGAAAAGATACATGCACCCTTATGTTCATTGCAGCATTATTTACAATAACCAAGCCATGGAAGCAACCTAAATGTCCATTGATAGATGAATGGATAAAGAAAATGTGGCATATATATATATATATATATATATATATATACACACATACACACACACACACACACACACACAGACACACATACTGTTGTCTAACACTACTTAGACAACTTAAACATAAGAAAAGAATGAAATCTTGATATTTGTGACAACATGGATGGACCTTGAGGGTATTATGCTAAGTGAAATAAGTCAGACAGAGAAAGACACATACTGTATGGTTTCACTTATATGTGGAATCTAAAAAAAAACAACAAATGACCAAACATAACAAAACATAAACACTGTTATAGATAAAGAGAATAAACGGGTGTTTGCCAGAGGGGAGGAGGGTGGAAGAGGAAAGAAATGAAATAGGTGAGAAATATTAAGAGGGATAAATTTTCGTTTATAAAACAAATGAGTTATGTGTATGAAATTTACGATGTGGGAAATATAGTCAATAACTATGTGGTACCTTTGTATGGTGACATAATTAGACCTATCATGGTGATCAGTTTGAAATGCATAAGAATAATGAATCACTATGTTGTGTAACAGGTAGTGTTGTAGGTCAATTATATTAAAAAAAAAAAAAAAAACAAGTATAGAGAAAGAGATCAGATTTGTGGTTACCAGAGGTGAAAGTGGGATGGGGGAAGGGGAAATTGGATGAAGTGGTCAAAAGGTGCAAATTTCCAGTTATAGGATAAATATTAGTGATGTAACGTACAACATGATAAATACAATTAACACTGTTGTGTGTTATATATGAAAGTTGATAAGAGACTAAATTCTGAGCTCTCATCACAAAAAACTTTTTTTCTATTTCTTTAATTTTCTACCTACATGAGATGATGGTCACTAAACTTATTGTGATAATCACTTCATGTTGTATGTAAATCAAATCATTATGCTATACACTCTAAACTTATATAGTGATGTATGTCAATTACATCTGAATAAAACTGAAAGAAAAAATAAAGTGTACAGTTCAGTAGTTTTTAGGATATTCACAGAGTTATGCAACCATCACCACTATTCACTACCATGTGAATTGCTGCAGGTTGAAAACACAAACCAGGTCAAGGATCTGGAAAAATAAATCTTGGAAGACATGTCAAGAATTCAAGAAAAGGTGAAAAATGTGTAGTAGATCTTTGAGGAATTTCTCCATGAACCATGCTGATACAGGCAAGGTTAGAGTCCAAGAAGAAAATGTTCATTTATTTCATGCCAATTTTAAATTCTTATCAATGTTCATGTTTGTATTTGAGACACAGTATCTGGTATATTGTCTGGTATATTGTTGGAAATCATTAAATATGTGTTGTTGTGCACCCTGGACCACTATGAGCCATTGCATTTTATTTTGTAGATTGTCCCCCAACTATAGTTAATTTTATAATAATGATTTATGGTTTTCTTTATTAATTTATACCTCCTCCTAGATTGTTTAATATTGTCCTGATTTTCCCCCCATTTCCTTTCATGTTCATATATACATCATCCTGACTTCCTTTATTTTCAGATTTGTGTCTTTTTTTTTTTTTTTTTTTTGTGGTACACAGGCCTCTCACTGTTGTGGCCTCTCCCGTTGCAGAGCACAGGCTCTGGACGCACAGGCTCAGCGGCCACGGCTCACGGGCCTAGCCGCTCTGCAGCATGTGGGATCTTCCCGGACCGGGGCACAAACTCGTGTCCCCTGCATCGGCAGGCGGACTCTCAACCACTGCGCCACCAGGGAAGCCCCAGATTTGTGTCTTTATAGACATCGCACAATTCAATCACAAATTGAATTTTGCTGTTTCTTTTCTAAGATCTCCTAATTGTTCTTAATTTTTAAAGCTCAGTATCTCTGGACTCATAGATGTGGAATTCCATGTAATCCTTATTTCATATCATTATTTGGTCTTTTTTGCAATATATTTTGTCTTGGACTAGATGCTCACAGACGTGGGAATTAACTGTTGAAGTTAGTGCAGATGTGGACTGGAGCACGTGCTGTTTTGTCCCCAATCCAGCATCCACTGCCACCTATTTCTCTTCAGTGGCAGGGTGAAGGCTAATCTATTGGCTCAAGGGAGGATTTTCTCAGTCTCTTCTAATTGCAAAGCTCCAGTTGCCCCTGGCATTCACCTTATGACTAGGAAGAAAACCAGCCTCTGGTTGAAAATGACCCCAAGCAGTGCAGTGGAAGGAGTCTGGGTTCTTTTGACATCAATAACAGTCTGTTCTACCTCTCCACTTTTTATTATAATCCAACTTTTATTTTTTAAACCAGAAAGTAAGGAAGTACTCAAAAAAAAAAATACCGCTGGGAATATGTCAAAGGGATATAGATCCCAAATGAAAGAGCTCCAAATGGCTAATGCTGGAACTATTTGAGGGAAAAAATAATGTAGTATTAAATCATAACCCAAGCCTCTATTAACAATTATAATTGGTTAATTATTTGCATATTTATCATAGTCTGTTTCACTCAATAAATTGAGTTTCATGAAATATCTGCTTCAGAATCTACCATAGAAAAGAGTACACAGTGGATTCTTTAAAAACATGTAGTGAATAAATGGGAAGGGGCACTTATTTAAACATCTGTCACTGGAATTTATTTTAAGGACTTAACTCTTTAAGAAAATACCTTTAAGAAAATTCTGTAGGAAAAATAAGTGCCTGAAACAGAAAGTGAATCTCTAAAGGCATAAGTACTTTAAAACTAAGAAGCAGTTGCGGTGAGTAAACTGTTCTGAGTTATGATAGTAGAGATGAGTGTGCAGATAGAACAGAAGTGGGGAGGACATGGGAAAGAGATGCGGAGAGTCTGGGAAGCAGAAGATAGCAGATTTGTCCAAAGAACAAGACTGTCTAATAAATGTTTTCTTTTATTTATCCTCCTTCTCCTTCTCCACCCTTCCATCCTCCCCCTCCTCATTCTTTCTTTTGGGTACTCTCCACCTCTTCAAGCTGATGCTTACACTGGAATGTCCAGCTTATGCCTTGGTGCAGTGGTGTGGGTGTGGCAGCAGACCCAGTAATCAAAGAATGGGTCCATGTCCCATTGTGCCCAGCCTAGGCCAATACAGAGTGGAGCAGGGTGCTCAGGATGTGCTGATGACCCACGACTGACCTACTTCTACATCAGTGGAAGCAAGGACTTGGTATATTAGGTGATGTAACACCGCTGGAAATTCACTGACATCTTGGAGGGGAGAGGGTATGGCATTTCCAGAAACTGTGAAATGGGAGCATGAACCAGTCGTGTCTAAATATTAAAGGGTAGAGAGACCCTGATGATACCTCTTTCAAAGCCCAACATGATTTGTCCCCTTCTCTCTCTTCCTCTGACCTGGTGACCTCTCACCCCTCCTTACTCACTCTGCCCACTTCAGGGCCCCACATATCATTCTCTCTGCCTGAAATGTTCTTCCCAGAGAACTCCTCAGGGTTGGCTCCTCATGACTCTGGCCCCAGGTCAACTTAAGCACCATATTTTAAAATAGTGTCCTTGTATCCCAAATCGTGCCTTTTCATCTTACCCTGTTCTGTTGTTTTTAATGCATTGATATCTGACATTATCTATTTTATGTATTTGTTTCCTCCTGTGTTATGTACAACATACTCTATAATGACAGGGACTTTTCTCTCTTGTTTCCCCCAGCATGCCTGGATTCTATTAGATAAGTTCCTGGTAAGTAGAAGATCCTGTGTCAGTAATTCTTGAATAAATGAAATAATCTAGGTTACAAATGGATAATTGAATAAATGAATGAAGAAGTAAGAAACTGAGTTGAAAGATCCTAGGTGATTTGGAATTGCTTGAAAGACAAGAGAAATGGGAGTTAAGGCAATAATGCATTTGTTTTTCATCCTTTCTGATCTTCCTTTCCTTTCTCCCTTTGTCTCTTGCTGCTTCCAAGCACACGTACCAGGACTATCAGCAAAGTGGACCACCTCCCTGAGCACGGAGCGGGAGACGGGCATGGGAGTATGTGTCTGTGCTCCACAGGGGAGGGTGTGTATGTGTGTGTGGTATGTGTCAAAATGTGTCTTCTGGCTGACTAAGCAGTGGAAAGTCATTTCCACCTCAGTAAGTAAGGACCCCATGATTCTGAAGTGGTGGATCATTTGTGTCTCTGTGCTGGCATGGAGACCGGTGTCTTTCACGTGCTAGCTTGAGACAAAGGCTGTAGACGTAAGGCAGTCAGAATCCACACTCTGTCAGCACTTTGGGTGAGTGAAAGGACCACATGGATGCAAAGTCATATTATTTTTAGAGCTGGAAAATGTTTAACCAGGAATGTTTATTATGGACATCACTAAATTAGTGGCATTAAAGACATATATGCCAGCCTCATATGTGTATGACTGAGGTCTCCTGGACTGTTAAAAGAGAAGTAACATTTAATTTTTTAATATCAATTCTTTAGAGAAAGGTAGTTCTTTAGCTGTGATGTACACAGGAAGTTTTACTTTTACCTTCTGTGATAGTGCATTTTAAAAACCTATTATTTCCTTAATTAAAGAACACAAGGGGGCTTCCCTGGTGGTGCAGTGGTTGAGAGTCCGCCTGCCGATGCAGGGGACACGGGTTTGTGCCCTGATCCAGGAGGATCCCACATGCCGCAGAATGGCTGGGCCCGTGAGCCATGGCCGCTGGGCCTGAGCGTCTGGAGCCTGTGCTCCGCAATGGGAGAGGCCTCAACAGTGAGAGGCCCACATACCGCAAAAGAACACAAGGGCATCAAAATGATAGAATATTATTTTGACAGAGTTTTGTTACCTTATGAGCAAAACAATTTGAACCTCAATACAAACATACAATTAAGCATATTTAGTTTCTGAATATTAATTGAGAAAAATACATGGGAAAAATATGAGAAAAATATTTTCAATATTTTTCAGTATTTCATTTTGTTATACTATATTCATAGTTATTACCCAAGCAAGGTACTCTTAAGAAATCTATTTTCATGACCATTTCTTAATGTCAGTATTTTATTTACTTACCATCAAGCAGCATCTGGCTTAAAGATGATTTCAACAGTTTTACTGAATTTCACAAATATATGCAATATGTATCCTTTTCCATAATGACACATATAAATATGACCTCAAATGGTTGCTTGATTTTTTATAATTGTAATTAATGAGGAAACTGGTCACAGAGCTTGTAGAGCCATTTAAACTTCTGAATAAGAGAGAGGCAAAACTGGTGAAAAAAATTAGAAAATTAAAACAATCAGCCCAGAAGCTATAAAGTTTACACATATGAATTTTAGAAAAGGAGAACAAAATATGAAAGGGAGAAAATTATTGAAGAAAAAATTTCAAGAATATGACTCAGTCATGGAGAATATGAAAGTCTGGTCTAGGGATCAGCAAATTTTCTGTAAAGGACCAGACAGCAAATATCATAGGTTTTATGGGCCACACTCACTTGCGACTACTCAACGCTACGTTATCACCTATTGACAATCCATGAACAAATGAGCCTGGCTCTATTCCAGTAAAACTTTATTTATGGACCTAGACATTTGAATTTTATGCAATTTTCACTTGTTATGAAATCTTCTTCCTTTTTCTACCCATTTAAAATGAAATCACATTGTTGGACCTAGAAAGTCAGGGGGCAGGATAGATTTGGCCCATTACACGTGGTTTCCCCACACTTGGTCTACTTCTAAGAGCCCACTGAGGGTCCAGCACACTATGCAGGAGTAAACTGACACTTGGACCCGCCTGTGTGACACATCAGATGCTCCAGACAGTGGGAGCACATTAAAAGCTACTGATTATGAAACCGTGCACTTCAGATTGGGATTTGAACCCACATGCCAGAAATCAAACCCAACCTAAACCCTGACTAGGACTTGAACCCACACAGCAGGGACTCGAACCCTGCCAAAACTCACGGTCTTTCAACTGAGATCACACACCTGGTTTCAGGACTTAATGAAGCTCAGGTTCTTGAAGTCTCATCACAGAAAGAATTCAGTGAGAGACAAAGTGATAGGTAAGAAGTGGATTTATTTAGAGAGAAACACACTCCACAGACAGAGTGTGGGCCATCTCAGAAGGTGAAAAAGTCACCAGGGTATGGGGTTGTCAGTTTTTATAAGGCTGGGTAATTTCATAGGCTAATGAGTGGGAGGAGTATTCCAGCTATTTCAGGAAGGGGTGGGGAGTTCCAGGAACTGGGCCACTGTCCACTTTTTGATCCTTATGATTGGCCTTGGAACTGTCATGGTACTGGTAGGTGTGTCATTTAGCTTGCTGATGTGTTACAGTGAGCACATACTGAGGCTCAAGGTCTAGCGGAAGTTGACTTGTCTGCCATCTTGGACCCATTTGGTTCTAATCAGTTTATGTCATCAGGCTATGTCATTCTTTCAAAGGTCGTGTCCTGCCCCCTTCCCTCCTGTTTCAGTTATGTTTATATAGAATCAGAATAGAACATCTAAAGAGAAACAGGTAGAAATAAGAGTTTAATAAAAATTGTTATGAATCCCATAATCCACCTTAAAATTCTTATTACATTTCCTAATTATACTCATAACAAAAATTTTGTTTTGTTTTGTTTTTAGAAATTCAAAGCAACTCTCTCTCTCTCTCTCCCATACTTGATGAACTGATTCTAAAATTCATATGAAATCACAGGGCGAA
The DNA here is from genome assembly GCF_964374135.1 of Grampus griseus. Lineage (NCBI taxonomy): Eukaryota > Metazoa > Chordata > Mammalia > Artiodactyla > Delphinidae > Grampus > Grampus griseus. The sequence goes on from NC_139001.1 coordinate 108,081,670, forward strand.
GAGTAGACAACCCAATTTTGAGTGAAAAGGATAAGGAAACATGCACAATGATAATAAGTAAGCATAATTTCTAAGAATTGAGACTGAATATACACACAGATAATGGCCAGATAGTGTACAAAAAGAGAACTCTGACCCACAGTCTGCAACAGCCAGCCCGGAAGCCAACCTGCTATCTATAAGCCAGAGTTGTAAGAAATAAAATCATTACCTTTAGCAGCCAGTCCAGGAAGCCTAATGATAACTCCTGTAGCATTCAGCCCCAAATGGCCAGAGCTTTATTGATAACTTACAGCTTCCTTAATTTGTGTCCCTGCTTGCAACTTGGGCCCAACCAGAGAAAGTCAAATATGTGCCCCCCCGTAACCAATTACATAGGATACCCTGCTTCTAGTATCTCAGCAACAGCCACCAATTAGCGCACACCTGAAGCCTTCCCTCTTTTCCACTGCAAACCTCTCCCACTCCCCTGCCTGCCTTTGAGTCTCTGTCAAAATGCAAGTGATGGTGGCTGACTCACTTGAGATAGAAAACTCTGAATATATAGCATTCGCCTGTTCTCATCTGGTTGGTCTTTGCTTATTTCCATGTAAGTAACATTTGGAAATGCATTAGTTGATAGAGTAATTGGTAAATAAATTGTGATAAATCTATACAATGAAAATTAGCTAAGGGAGGAGAGTTCTGTGGTAATTGCAGACCAATAAGACATGTGACTTTTTTTTTTCTTTTTTACAAATTTTCCTTAGAAATTATAATTTGTTTCTTTGAAACGAGAAGAAACTTCGGCATTTTCAAGATGCTACCTGGTCCCATTCCAGCCATGGCTCTTGTGGTCATACCAAGCAGGCAGCTGAGTTTCATGGGGGAATTCTAAGCCCAGTTGTAGGCTCTACACTCTGTCCCTACCTCTCACCCCACCTTAGTGATCAGAAAGTAGAGATTCTGTAAAGCAAGTTGGCAGGAGGTCTACACAAGTGTTTCTTCCATTCAGGAGCCAGATCTCTGACAGTGCCCAGGGTCTCATGGCTTGGTATTTTTACATTCAGATAAGCAGCAAGTAAAGGGGGAGGGTTGGCAGCTTTAATATAGTTAAATTTGAATTTCAGGTAAACAACAGATACTTTTTTTAGGATAAGTATATCACAAATATTACACTGGACATACACTAAAAACTATAATTTGTGTATCTGAAATTCAAATCTTACTGGGCATCCTGTTTTTACTTGTTAAATCTTTCAACCTTAGGGGAGAGGGTAACACTGACTTTTTTCTATTCCTTTTATGGGATACTTACAACCAGTGTTGATATTCTCTCCATGGGCTATTGAAAGCTGTGCTGTTTAATTTTCAGATGTTTGCTTCTTCAAGATACCTTCTATGATTATTTTTATTAATTTATTTATTTATTTATTTATTTTTGGCTGTGTTGGGTCTTCGTTTCCGTGAGAGGACTTTCTCTAGTTGTGGCAAGCGGGGGCCACTGTTCATTGCGGTGTGCAGACCTCTCACTGTCGCAGCCTCTCTTGTTGTAGAGCACAGGCTCCAGACGTGCAGGCTCAGTAGTTGTGGCTCACGGGCCCAGTTGCTCCGCAGCATGTGGGATCTTCCCAGACCAGGGCTCGCACCTGTATCCTCTGCATTGGCAGGCAGATTCTCAACTACTGCGCCACCAGGGAAGCCCGATATGACAATTTTTAAAAGAATACTAATGAATTTTCAATGTCCTTTCAAATTCAGCACCTCTTTAAAGTAAAATATAAAATGAAATGCACAAATATTTAGTGAATGTCTGATGTGATATAGGTGTAATCTGGAACTACAAAGAAATGTACATGGTGAGAGTTCTGGTTCCTCCAATGGTGAAATAACTTGGATAGGACTAAAGCTTACAAAGTTAAGAAGGGCACTATGGACACAAAAGCTGGGGAAACTGGAGGGTAGTCCACTTTTGAAAGAAGGGAACCACATTCACCCATATTTGTGGGTTTTCCCCTACATGCATATTGCAGTACCCATGCATGGCACAATTGGAGCTCATGAAGAAAGCCACAGTCTTCATGTTTTATGGTGTCAGAAGGCAGAGTTCAAGGCTACTGGAGCAGGTGGAAATGGAGGGGAAATTTCTCTAAGGGAGGGAACCACAGAAGGAGAAAACGTGCAGGCAAAACTTCAGAGAGCCCAGAGGAAAGCAACAGTTTCCATACAAAGTCACAAGAGCTTTGAGTCAAAATTCTGCCAAGTTAGAGCGTCTTGATAAGCACTTTGAGCATTCCCCTGACATGCCCCATCAGACTGTAAAACCAAGCCTCTACAAGTTCAAAGTGTTTGACCACTAATAAAATGGCAACTTTAAAGTTCTGAAAGAAAGAAAAAAATCATAGAAGTATATGTCCAGTGAAAATATCCAAAAATTAGGGCAAAATAAAATATGTTCACCTAAGCAAAAACTGAGAGACCCTATCATCAGCAGGCCAATTATCAATTCTTCTGGAAGGCATTAAAATCATATGCACCTAACTACAGAGCTTCAGAATACATCAAGCACAAACTGGCTAAAGGGAAAAATAGGCAAATTCTCTATCACAGCTGGAGATTTTAACACCCCTCTCTCAGCAATTAGTTTAGCAATTGTCCAAAAATCAGTAAATATATAAAAGATTTAAACAACATCACAACCCATTAAGACCTAACTGGCAATTACAGAGTACTACATTCAATGGCTTCAGAATACACATTTTTTTCAAGTGCACATGAAATATTCACTAAGATGGACTATATGCTGAGCCGTAAAACAAGTCTCAATAAACTAAAAAAAATTTGAAATCTTACAAAGCATGCATTTGAACACCATTAAATTAAGTTAAACATAGAATTATAAGATATCTAGAAATATTGGATATTAAGTAATACATCACTAAGTAGCCCCGGTTTAAATAAGAATCACAAGGGAAAAATTGCAAAATATCCTAAACTAATATTAATGAAAACACAACATATCAAAATTGGTGAGATACAGCCAAAGCACAGCTGAGAAAAAAATGATACCTTGAAGTGGTTATAATAGAAAAAAGTTTTACAACCAATTGACTAAATTTACACCTTAACATCATCACTATTCAGGGTAATGCAATATTAAACTGCAATCAGATACTATTTAAAGTCACTAGTATAATTTAAATGAAAACAATTGACATTATCAAATGTGGATGAGAATAGGAAGAAATAAGAACTCTCATAAAATTGCTGGTAGGAATGTATAATAGTGCAACCACTTTTGAAATCTATTTGGCAATTTTTTTATGACAATTAACACCCACCCATCTTATGACTTTGCAATTCCACTGTTAGATATTTACCTAAGAAAAATAGCAATACATGTCTACAAAAAGATATGTACAAGAATGTTAATAGCAATTCTATTTATAAAGCCAAAGTGGAAACAAATAAATTATTTATCAATAAAGGATAATGGATAAACGAATTGCAGTATACAGTGAAACACCACTCAATAACTGAAAGAAATGAGCTACTACTATAACACAGCTCTATGGATGAATCTCAGAAGCATTGCATCACAAGGTCAATAGAAAATAAGTGAGACTTAAAGAACTATGATGATCAAAACCAAAAACTGGCTGACCGTGGGAGGCTGGGATTTTCCAAAAATGGGCATAAGGCAACATAGTTGATGGAAATGTTTGATCATAGTGCCCTACTAGTTCCAAGAAAACAAAAGTCTAGTTGATGCAGAGTTACTGACTGCAAACCGTCTTTTGGAATTCCCATAATTCAGAGCTTGTACATTCTTTTCTGAATAGTCCATTCATTTAGGGTTCTAGTCTCTCTTTTCCATTCATTCTGTGTTTCATTCCCCACCCCTGTCTCAGCATCACAACCAACAAAGGCTTCTAGATACAGCCACATCCTGCTCCACCACTCCTCCAGAAATGTATTTTACTCAATAGTGAGGTAAAAGAAAATGATAGAAAGAATAATATCTAGTGTCTACAATTATTCATTGACTATTAGTCTGTAGAACTCTATAGCAGCCAATAGAGAGAAGAAAAAAGAATCATAAAGGTAATAATATTAATGATAGCTAACTTTTATTGAGTAATTCATAAATGCAAAGTATTTTCTAAGCACTTTGCATAAGCACCATCATTTAATCCTCACAACAGTTCTACAAAGTAGTTATGAACGTTTCCCCATATTTCAAATGATAAAATTTAGTTATGAAAATAATAAATTGCCCAAATATGTACAGCTAGTATATGATAGAGCTAAGATTTATGATTTGGGATCTAGCTCCAGAGCCTAGGTTCTTAACCTACTGTGTTCTAAATATATGAATCTACTACAAAAAGCACTGGTAAAAAGTGACTTTTAATTTGAATTAAGTTAAATTTAAGTAAAATTAAAAGTCAGTTTTAAGTTACAATGGCCACATTTCAAGAGCTCAGTAAGCTCATGGGACTAGTGGCTACCATATAGGACAACACAGATTTAGAACATTACCTAAAATATAAGATAAACCCCCTCCCAAATCAGAGCCTGATATTTGCATTGAGTCTATCTATTCTCAGGGTGAAAAGAAGATCACATTAATTCACTAACTCAGAATTGACTGATTATTGTTCTCCACTGTTCATGCAGGACCTCCTCTCCTCTGTTAAGTGTTTCTCCTCATCGTGCTTCTTGGAGGTGCCTCCCATGTGCTGCTGGTGAATTCCTGCCCTAAAATTGTCACTGATCTGATGGAAGGTACCATTAATTCCCAGGGTGCTAAAACTTGAGAGGACCAGTAGTAAATCACTTTTATGGAGATAAGAAAGTGAGAACTGCATTAGAAGTCTATGGCTTTCTCATTTTTGTATCATATTCTGTTCAAGTCATCCCAGAACAATATTCTAAATCAAATGCCTTTCAGAGTTAATACCTCTTTTATTTTCTTAAATCTGTCTCCCTTTGATTTTGTATTTCTCTCCCACTCCCTTGTTTTCCTCTTTTATCACACACACACACACACACACACAGTAAATCTAGAATGATCTGAGAGAAGATGAACGTGTTGTTCTGAGAATCTCTGCCTCTGACCACTGAGCTGGAATCCCTAGGTCACAGACACGTGCTGCTCCAACATCCCTTATGTGAATTCTGTCTGGGGAGGATTCTCAGTTTCCGTGGACCAAAATTTCTGCTGGGTCTTTCTCACTAACTTACTGGATGTGCATTGACACAGCACTGGCCAAAGTTGAGATGTTCTCTTAGAAGCAGGCTTATTGTGCTTATAATAACATAATTCCATCCAAACCCATTTAAAGAGGGCTTAGTATACTGCATTCTTAGCTGGGCTGATACTCTTTAAATGAAACTAATCCATGCATTTCCTACATGTCTGATAGTCAATACAAATGATCATTTTTACTTCAGTGCCATCCAAATCATCCTTGGTCTTTCTACTTTGTACTCATCCTTATTCGTTAATCCTGCTTAATGTCAGCCAGATGTCTTCGCTTCCTAGAGCTTCCTCTACTTTCAGTTTGCAAAAGATTTTAGCTCTAATTTATTTTTCAATTCTTCTAAAGCTGCTGTTACCAAAGTCAGATTCGGCTGCTCACCACTCGAAAGCAGATACTCAAGAGACAAGTATTGGTAATAAAATAAAGTTTGCCTTATTCAGAAGGCTGGCAACCTGAGGAGAAGGTGGACTCATGTCCAAAAGCCAGCTCCCCACTGTCAATCAGGAGGCAAGAGCTTAAAAAGGGGAGTTTCAGGGGCATATAGGCAGAGGGAGGGGGCTGTGTGCAGAGCAGCACAGTCAGCTCTGACGGTCATCTTGAAATTGGTCATGTGGTATCTGGTAAGTGTCATCTTGATTGCTTTAAGTACTGTTAATCTTCAGTTCCAGGGTTGGTTTTTTCCTATTTCCTTGAGGCCAGTTCTCAGAATTGTGTAAGATGGAGCAACTTATGTCATGGCTGCAGTCTGCATGATTTGCTAATTTCTTCCACCTGATGTGGGTTTTAGTTTCTGCAAAACAGCTCAAAGAATATGGCTCAGAATAATTTTCTATAGCCTTCGAGGAGGAACTAAAGGTCCTTTGACTTTAATGGTAAAACTATTATTATTTTGACTTGTTTGCCTGTTTTCCTTTGCTTCTGTATTTTCTCATTTCTTTGACTAAATTTATTCTTTGGCTAAAGTTTTTCTACAGATAAGAGGCAGGCAGAGGACATGTGGCGGGAGGAGGGTTCTCTCCTTGGAAGGCCCCATAGGGTCCTGCTCCATTACAATAAAGCTTATAATCTTTCTTATTTTGGTCCCTCTAGTAATCTTGTGTTTTCAAAATTCAGTACCCAGTATCCCACTGTAGAAAGATACTCCCTGCATCATTGCCCTTGTCCATTCACCTGGGAGATGGGTAGCAGTCAGATTTTGTTAACAATGATACTTCTTCAAGGAATGTGCAGGGAAGCAGAACAAGCACCCAGGAAGTAAAAAACAATATTAGATAGTGTTGTTCTTCATATATGTACTTATGTGGCCTGGACAAATGTGAAAGAGTCCATGGAAACTCAATGATTGGTAAAAGGATAAGATTCTCCCAGCTGGACAGACTGAGTGGGCAGATGATACTTCTTGCAATTTTGTCACCCATGGCTGACAAGGGTTGATTGGAATCCATGGAACTCATTAAAAGAGGACAGTGTTCCATGGAACTCATTAAAAGAGGACAGTGTTCTAGTATCTGTTCAATAGAAAGTAACTGGAAGAAAAGGAAAAATACACTTCATAATGAAGAAAAAGAGATGGAGTTTACAAAAGTATTATCAGTGAGAAAACACAGAAAATGGGGATGACTTATTTTGGAGAAAAAAGACTAAGGAGAAATTCAAGAGATAAACTTAAGAGTGGGAGTGCCTTATGTCAGACACTATAGGACTATTTTCTCTTTTCCTTGCCTATCATCTTCACAGCAAAACCATTCCTGGAATATGGAGTTTCTTTTCTCATTTTATGAAAAATGAAACTGAGATTCAGAAAGACCAAATAACTTGCCCAAGATTCTGCAGCCAATGAGCTCTGGGACCAAAATGGGCAACTCATTTTCCAGACCTCAGTGTTCATTCCTTGTTTACTGTCCCCTGTTGGAACTATAGCAAATAGAAGAAGTTTGTGGACAAACAGTGGAGTGAACATATCAATTTAATTGTGTCTGAATAACAACTTCCTCTGTGCACATTTTACAATAATTTTTAATCTTCTATGGCCATAGATATTTTTGAGAATCCAAAGAGGTGAATTTGTCTCCAGAAAAGTGCACTTATGTGCACACAAACACACATACACACAAATACATCATATACAGTTTTGGAGGTTCTTGTATGCCCTGAAACCCATCCACAAACCATGTAGAAGGCCATGATAAGAAGGCCATATTTCTTTTCTTCATCTGCTTTTACTTTATTCTTCAGCTATTGCATTAGGTGTATCTTCATTCTAAGTCAAGAAAACTGAGACTCTGAAATGTTAAATGACCTTCAAAAATGCACAATTCTGACCCAGCAGGTAACTAAATTCACTTTTACCTCCTTACATGAAAACTCCCTGTCTTTTTTACTGCTTTCTATTGCAGTCACTAAGAGCAGTAGTACTTAAATGTTTCTAGCTTGGGGAAAATGTGTATGTGGAATGTGTAGCATTTTATAGGAGAGCACAAAATATTGACTGAATGAGATGGTATCTTATTGTGGATTTACAGATAGATAGATGTCAAGAGTTTAAGAGAAGATAGGAAAACACTGAAGTTTTCATAAAATCATATTGTATGACTTTTTCTATGTGAAAAAATCATTTTTCAATATTAGAAGGAAAAAAACATCAATAGTTTATAAATATTAACCTAGATAACTGATACATGCACACGGCTTTATTGTGGTCATCCACACTTTCCATATTCATTTTCATTCCTAGAACATATGTTTGCCAGAATGTTGAAGAGGAGATCAATACAAAATAATTTAAAATCCTTACAAGATTATTTTAGATATATCTGGCTTTCAGTCATCCAGTTGTTCAGTTAACATTTATTAGGTACCTATTATGTGCCAGCACCATGATAGATTCTGGGGATGGAAGAGGTAAAGAATATCCTCACTGTTCCTTAAGGGTTTTGTGGTCTTGTTGAAATTCTTTAAGAAAGTGATATAGATATATAGATGAGAAAAAAAAATATATGGTTAGATCCACTTGCTGCTGAGGTGATGATCACTGCTTATAGTAAAAGTGACACCCACTTCAGGCTCATGTACCTTTGGTAGGAGACCAGCTGAAGAAATACCATTCTTGTGGCAAGACTCGTAGCACTATGCTCACAACAAGGGATTTGTGTAGAGTGAAGCAGCGAAAACTAAAAGACATTTTAACTCTTTTCAGCAACTTTGTTATGATCTGTCCTACTCACATTCTAGTTTCTCCTTACATATGCTACCATATGTAATACAGAGATTATTTTAGTGGAAAATAGTACTCATCAATACACATGGCCATGGAAAAGTATATGGAGAAAGATCCTGAGCTGTGTCCTGAAGCTGGGTCTTGCTGAGATTTTTTCATTGTCCATTCTCCTCACTTACCCATCCCCCTCTATTCCTCTTTCCCTTCCCCTCCCCTTCCCTTCCTCCTCCTCCTCCCCTCCCCCTCCTCCTCTCCTCCTCCTCCTCCTCTCCTCCCCCTCCTCCTCTCCTCCCCCTCCTCCTCCCCTCCCCCTCCTCCTCCCCTCCCTCTCCTCCTGCTTCTCCCCCTTCCCTTCCTCCCTTTTTTCTTCCTTGGTTTCTTCTTCTACTCCTCCTTCTCCTCTTTTCTTTCTTTTTTTTTTTGAAGATGTTGGGGGTAGGAGTTTATTAATTAATTTATTTTATTTTTGCTGTGTTGGTCTTCATTTCTGTGTGAGGGCTTTATCTAGTTGTGGCAAGTGGGGACCACTCTTCATTGCAGTGCGCGGGCCTCTCACTATCACAGCCTCTCTTGTTGTGGAGCACAGGCTCCAGACGCACAGGCTCAGTAGTTGTGGCTCACGGGCCTAGTTGCTGCGCGGCATGTGGGATCCTCCCAGACCAGGGCTCGAACCCGTGTCCCCTGCATTAGCAGGCAGATTCTCAACCACTACGCCACCAGGGAAGCCCCCTCTTTTCTTTATAAAAGTAATATACTCTTTTTAAATGTTATTCTCCATTTTCTTTTTCTTCCAGCCTTTTTTTAAAATCTTAAATCTACAGGAAAGATGAATGGAAAATACAATGAACACCCAAAAATTCTTGCCATTTTTGCTGCTTTTTAAATCACTCACCATATCTTCTCTCACTCTCCTGCTGTTGCCTTCTCCTCCTTTAATTATGGGTGCACCTTTCAAAATTAAATTGTAAACCTCTTCACACTAAGTGCATCAACATGTAACTGCTGACAACAAAGACATTCTCCTGCATAATGACAATGCACAGTGTCAAAGGAGATGAACTTTGGTAAATAATATTACCTGAGAGACAATCTGTTACCATTTCACCAGTTGTTGCAATGACTTGCTGTATACCAGTCTTTACTGGGGAAGGGGTGCTCAAACTCCAACCAAGAGAATCTCACATGAATTTGCTCTCCGCGTTCATTTAGGCTCATTTAATGTGCAACTGTCCTAACATTAACATTTGTGAGTCTGCCGATTTTCTTGTGGAGGATTTCATATTCTGGATTTGTCTCATGATTAAATTCTACTTATACTTTTTTTTCTTTTTGCGGTACACGGGCCTCTCACTGTTGTGGCCTCTCCCGTTGTGGAGCACAGGCTCCATACGCAGAGGCTCAGAGGCCATGGCTCACGGGCCCAGCTGCTCCGCGGCATGTGGGATCTTCCCGGACTGGGGCATGAACCCATGTCCCCTGCAACGGCAGGTGGACTCTCAACCATTGTGCCACCAGGGAAGACCCTACTTATACTTTTTTGGTGCCACTTTGTATGCTTCGCAGACCAGAACACATCAGAAGGCACACACCGTAGTTTGCCCCATTGTTGATGATGTTAACTTAGTGCCCTTGGATAAAGTAGTATCCACTAGACATCACCATTAAAGATGTACCTCTTTCCTTTCTAATCAATAAACGAAATTTGAGGTGATACCTTGAAACTCTATGAAAATTATTTGGTCCAAAAATCTTTCACCCAATCATTTAGTGTCAGTTGATAATCCTTTCTTAAATGAATGATTATAGCAGAGGTTTAAAATGGTGATTATATAATTCCATCATTCCTTTTATATTAAGTAGTAACATTCTTCTGTAAGGAGTAACATTCCATTCTTTTTCCTGTTTCTTTGCTATCTCTATGGATTTGTAATTTTGTTTCATATTTTTATAATTCGTTAATATCCTTATCCTTTTAAATTCTTACGTTGTCTGAATTTTGATGACATGGAGCCCCTTCCAGTGATTCTCATGATCTTTGTTCATGCATCTGTCATATCCTGAGGGTCTCTGACTGTTAGGCACAGTAATATTTTCCAAAGCCACTGTATTTTCCCCAACCTCCACCCAGAAACAGCATTTTCCCCAAAGAGCCCTGATTCTTATTAGTGTGTTATTTAAACCAAGATCTGAGCATTAAGTGTACTCACTGCTACTAGAATTCCTTCTAGGCTCTTTTCAGTGACTTCCTACTGACACTTCCAATTCCAACCTTGCTCTGTATTTGAATCTCCTTCCTTCCTCCAGGAGGTCATGGTGGATGGCAACATGAATCTGTCTAACAGTCTCTCTCACACTATCAACTATCCATCTCCTACAATACACCAAGAAATAAATAGTTCAAGAATTATGACATCCTGACCTCTACTAATATCAAACCTACTAAAGTAAAGTTCTCTATGATTCAGCAGTTATTTTGTGTCCTTTGATTATAGCCCACTGATGGTGGGCAACAGGGAGACTCTGCTCAAAAATTAACACAGATTAATTCCTTTTATTTGTACCAATGTTATCAGTTAGATACACAAATTACAATTTTGTTTTCAATATTACAAATTTCTATATTGATCTTTTTTTATTTGACTTTTTAACAAAATAGTTTAACATTAATATGGTTCAAATGTCAAAGCTGTAGAAGTGTACAGTGGGAGAAGTTTATCCCTATCATCTCTACTCCACCCCCACTCACCTAGCTTGGGGAACCATTTCAATATTTTCTCTCTTATACTTTTGTGTTTATTTTAGAAAAATAAAAAAAGTCTCCCTTTTTCTTACAGAAAATCTGCATGTGTATATGTCTGTATGCATGTGTGTATGTGTATCTTTGTTTTTTTAATTTAATAGTGTATCCTTTAAATCACTACCCATCAGTTAATAGAAATATTCTTCATTCCTTGTTCTTTTAACAGTGCAAATGTTTCATAGTTTATTTAACCAATTTCCTACTGATGGAAATTTTGGGTTTTCTAATATTTTGCTATTTGACATATGCCACAATGAATAACCTTGTGCATCTGACACTTCATATTACTGAAGGTGTATGTTCAAGGTAAATTCCTGGAAATGACAGTGCTTGGCCAAAGTATCAATGAATTTGTAGTGTTTTAAAAGACTGCCAAATTCTCTTCCCTAGCCTGGTGTTACCTTGCACTTGCATTGGCAGTGTAGGAAAATGATGACTTCTACACCAAATCCCCAACAGAGTGTGTCAAGCCTTTGAACATTTGCCATCTGATAGGTAAGAGATTGTGCCTCACAGTGTAGCCATCATTCTCAGGTGAATATATAAGTGAAATTGAATACTTTTTCATATTTAAAGCATTTGTATATTTTTTCTTGTAAATTGTCTGTTAACGTTTTCCCCACTTTTTTTTTTTACATTATTGATCTCCTTTGTTATTTTAACAGTTCTTTATATATTTGGGAGCTAGCTTTTTATATTTAGTGTAAGTTGAAAAAATTTCCCCCTATATGCCATTTATCTTTTTGACTTTGCTTATGTTTATACATACACACACACATACACACAGAAACGTTTCTACATGGTCAAATTTATCAGATTATTAAAACTATTTCACAGGAATTCCAGACTCTTAATAGCATTCAAGTAATCTAAGTGGATCCTTAAATCTGAGGCATTCAGTTTTGCACCAGAGAGCCCTAGAGACAGCAGAAGCAGCATTCAGGTAAGGGAATGAGGGCTTAGAGCAAGTATCCCTCCTGGGCTTAAGGATGGAAGGATGAACAGGCTTGTGCAAATGAGATCTTTAGTATGTTAGAGCAGTGTTAACCAAAGGTAGCACTCTATGCATGAAAACAGTTTGTGAATGATAGTAATGGAAATTAGATCATTAAAATGGAAAACAGATTGTGTGCACAACTTAAAATCAAGGACCCAGTCATTCATCTTTGTAGTGCCTACAAGTCTAGCACCTGGAAAATGCTCCATCAATATTTTCAGAAGACAATGAATTGGATCTAAAATGGAATAAGGAACAGTCACAACCGTGGAGTAAAAACATTAACAGTGCTAATTTAGGTACATCCCTGTGCATGTACTTTTAAGTAAATCTGTTTTCTTGAATGTTCAATACAAAATTCATTGAAAAAATCAATCACTGTGTTAATTCAAACTGGCCTTGCAGACAACAGGACTTAGTTCTGTCAACAATAAAATATATCTCGAATGTATCAGGGCATGGGAATTAGAGAATGCTATTGCTTTCCCACAGCACTATTGCTGTGCACTATTGCTATTGCTTTCCCACAGCACTGAACATTGTAAATACCTACAAGAGACTGTCAGTGCATCCTTATGGATTATTAAACAGATCATCTGATCTCTAGAAAGTGACTAGTCACTTAGGTTTTGAGACCTTGCTTACATCCTCCTTTCCATTCTCTTAAAAATAAGGCTGATTTCCTGAAGACAGACAGTAGACAGGCCCACTCTTGAGAAACATAGCATCTTATGGGAAATTGTTGAACAGTGCTCACAGGGGAGCATTTCACAAGAATCTTTTTTTTCCCTCTAAAGCCCAGTGTTTGGCTTTTGAAGTAAGGAGAAGATAAACTTTTGTTCACTTGTTGTGTTTCCTTTTGGTCAAGTGTATGCATTCTTGCACAGCTGGACCCAAGACCATTTCAAGATACAATCAGCACAAATACAAATATTTGCCAGCCCAGCTCATGAGCTAGAGAAAAACAGGGAACATCATCCTGTCAGACCATTGCTTTTGTTCTTTCATTGGCATGGTTTCTTCCTAATAGACAGAGCTCACTTTGGAGCCCAGCTGCTTCTTATTTCCTTTCAACATGCATCACAGAGAATAAACATATGATTAACCAATCCTGACAGCCTTAAATAAAGCACATCATATCCTTCTTTGTCCCCTTGCAGTATCAAAGAGGCAACCCCATGCTGCTGCTGCTGATTCAAAATGTCACCCTCCAAGAAAAGGGAGTAAAGATAAAGAAAAAAAGGAAAGTTCCAGACTGTTGATGTTAACAAGCCTTGTCAATACAAATGTCCACCCCTACAAATCCTTACCTTTGCAGATCAGATTCCATTTCACCAGAGCCCATTTCACAAGACCCCACTATTCAGGTGTTAAAATAGAGGGAAAGAGAATAGACATGGGACATTCATCTTTTTGGAAACACCCGTCGTCCTGTATTAGCATGGACTATGCTGTTAGAGAAGCAGCTCTCACTCTATTTTATTTATTTATTTATTTAGTTAGTTAGTTAGTTAGTTATTTCACGAAGAAGTAGAGATTCAAGAATACAGTTGCACTATAAGGAACTGATTGATTTGATAACTGTCATTATCCTGAATGTGGGACTATGTTTTATTCAGTGCTGTAACCCTGAGGTCCAGTAAGGATAGATACCTGCTTCCAGGTTGATGCTCATTAACATTTACTAAGTGGACCTCAGGCTGTGAGTCTTAGATCTGCATCATCAGCACCACTAGAAATGCAGATTCCTGGGCCCCCCTCCAGACATGCTGAATCAGAATTGCTAAGTGGACTTTTTGATGATGGCCATTTTGACTGGTGTGAGATGATATCTTAGATTGGGAGTTTGGGATTGACATGTACACACTGCTATATTTAAAATAGATAACCAACAAGGACTTACTGTATAGCATAGGGAACTCTGCTCAATATTCTGTAATAAACTAAATGGGAAAATAATTTACAAAAGTATAGATACATGTATACATATAACTGAATCACTTTGCTGTACACCTGAAACTAACACAACATTGTTAATCAACTATATTCCAATATAAAATAAAAATTAAAAAATAAAAAGAAATGCTAAGTGAAGCCCAGAGATCTGTTTGAATGAGTCCTCCAGGTGATGCTGATGAATGCTCAGGTGTGAGAACACTGGTTTACTAAAAGGAAGAAAAAAGGTAAGAAGGAAATGGAGTGGGTAAATGATAGTCAAATTAGATTTTGAAATGCATGCCTTAATACTCCTCTCAGGCACCAGCTTTTCTGGGAAGCTCTCTCTGGATCCCCCTGCTTGTGACGAGCCTGCTAGCTAGGTTAGTTGTTCCCTCCTGGTGCTCCCATAGCCCCTTGTCATCCAACTGCAGAGGGTTAGACTCCTTAATTATATGCTCTGTCTTCCATAACAGACCATCCTGACTAACTTTTGTAGTCTTAATGCTAGTACAGTTCACAGAGCACAGTGGGTATGAGTATTTGTTGAATGAATGAGTGTACACAATATTCCTTTGCCAATATCAATGTCCACAGTCATATCCCCAGTTTTTGGTGTAGCGGTACATCTATGAATGAGAAAAGGCAGAAAGAGGAGTGTCCTTTTAGAATTATCACACAGAAAATATAAGAATATCCCAATACATATTTTTTTTCTAAATAATACAATTGAAATTTATTTATATATTTATTTTTCTAGGTTATTTTAAAAACATTTTATTAAAGTTTAGTTGATTTACAATATCATGTTAGTTTCAGGTGAATAGCACAGCAATTCAGCTATACATATATTTTTGAAATGTGCTTTTCTTTTCAAATGACCATGTATGAAAGACATAGAATCATGAAGACACATTTCTCCTTCACATATGTGAAATAGCACAAAAGCTTGTTGACAAATAAGTGTTCATAACATACCCTGTATTAGTTTGCTGGGGTTACTGTAACAAAATACAACAAACAATGAGACTTAAACAACATACATATATGTCTCACAGTTTTGGAGGCTACAAGTCTGACATCAAGGTGCTGTCAGGGCTGGTTCCCTCTGAGGCTGTGAGGGAAGGATCTGATCCAGGTCTCTCTCCTTGCCTTGTAGATGTCTGTCTTCATGTTCACATGGAATTCTCCCTGACTGCCTATCTGCTTCAAATTTCCCTTGTTTATAATGATACTATGTTAATGAACTCAAGTTTGGCTGTTCTCCACTCTAAAGCCAATTATCTGAGAGGCAAGTGTCAGTAGAAATGAAAGGTGCTTTATTCAGAAAAGCCAGCAATCAAGAGAGATGGTGGACTTGTGTCCAGAGACCAACTCTGAAGATTCTGCTCAGCCATGACAGTTTTTAAAGGAATAAAATGGGGGAGAATCTCAGTGACTCATTGAGACAGGAGGTTGGGTTCTTCATCCTTCCACACTGAGTGCAGACTGGCTGAGTCTCTCTTCAGATGTTATCTTTCCTGTGTGATCTGCCCACAGGACTACTAAGGGGGCTAGTAAGGGTAGAGTGCTAGTCATTTTTTTTTTAACTGCTTCATTCTTACTTCTTTTTATTCAGGAGAGTGTAAGTCAGGAGTTAGGTTAAATTGCCTAGTGATCTCATTCCTATAATTAAACTCTTTTAAGGTTAGAAGGGGGCAGAAAAGGGCAAATGGGAAAGGGATAGAAGAGCTACTTTCAGTTATCTTGCATTAGGACCTCACCCCATGGCTTTATTTCAACTTGATTAACCTCTGCAAAGACCCTATCTCCAAATAAGGTCACATTCTCAGGCACTAAGGATTAGGACTTCAACATATGAATTTAAGGAGACACAATTCAACCGATAACATACCCCAACTGTTCTCCTGCTCTTGAAGTATACATGGCCTGAGAAGAAACAAGTAGCAAGACTCAAAGACTGGTGGGGTTCCTATGAGGATTAAATGTTTCATGACAATGTCTGGCATATGGTAAGTTCCAGAGAAGCATTGTTCTGGCTGTTTGTACTGGACTTGATGATATGCCACTTCACTCAGTCTAAAATGCACTTCATGTTCACATTTTACAATTTCTGAAATGCATCTCACATTACAATGAGATGTACATTAAGATGAAGTTTTTTTTTTTCTTCTGAATACTTTCTATTTCAAGGGTGCATCTTAAAATCAATGTCATTTTAGAGTTGAAGAAATAATGTCATAAGTCTTGCCATTTAATGAGAACCTATTAAGCACCAGATTGTAGACACATCTTCATAAATCTTAAATCAGTTCTGCAAGGAAGGTTTTAGTATCTCCAACTTATTGGTGGGAGCAGGGATTTGCAGACACAATAAGCTCTCTGAAGGCCACACAGTGAATCAGATGGCAGAACTAAGATCTGCAACCAGGCCTGTGGAATGCCTGGGCCCTTCCTCTATATACAACGCTGAGAAGGTAGATGTTTGTGTGTTTGCTTGTTTTTTGTTTGTTGTGCTGCGTTGCTTGTGCTCTGTGATGGTTTGTGAGAGGACCCAGCTCTGTTCAGTGTGTAGACAAACCTGTTTGCCTCCAATGCCCTTTTGGCCAGAGTAGCATCTGATGTACTGTAGAATTAACATTTCTTCCTCAGACCATGTAACTAACAATTTACTCTCTTCACCGTCTTTATTATATCAGTACATAATTCTGTCACAATGAATACTGCTGTGTTCATTAATTATTGCTTACATATATACTTTCGCTCCCTAGTGAAACTATGAGCTTCTTACAATCAGGAATTGTGTCCTGAGTTTTCAGCACACATGGTGTCTTATAAAATGGAGGAAACAAAATTTAAAAACAAAAACAAAAAACAACCTATAGGTACTCAAGAAATGTTTATTTTCTGTGACTAGGTTTAAAAGGTCTTCTGAGATAATGGTTAGTTACATACATAAACCTGATAACATCCTAATATGCTAGTAGAATAAGGTACTCTGTGTAATACATGTGTATAGATGAATAAAGGTCATCTGAAAATTGTTCTCTGCTTTTACTGGGTTATTCAGAGATGGCAAAACCTGTCCATGTGCTGTCACTCCTCAACCCTAGCACCCATGGAAGACATTACTAGTTGATCGTGGAGTTTTTTCTGCTGGGGTCAGAAGCAGATGCCGACGGTTTTGCAATATAGCCTTGTAGCAATCACTACCAATCTATTCAGGGTGACATATAGAATGAAGCCAATTTGACATCTCTTGTCTCGCTTACCTGTGGTTTTGAAACTGGAGAATGCAGAGCATTTAGGAAGAGGAATTATTGAACTAAAAAGTGGTCAGCAGAGATTTGTGACCTGGGGGTCTCCCAAGTGGCCGCAATACAAACATTCTCTTTATTCAGCTCTAGTAACACGAGCCCTGATTTAAAAATTACATCAGTGTGACACTATGGATGGACCTTGACTGTAAAAGTCAGATGGAGAATGACAAATACCATAAGGTTTCACTCATATGTGGAATATTTTAGAAAATAAATAAATAAGTAAACAAACAAAACAAAAGCACATAGACACAAGGAACAGATTGGTGGTTACCAGAAGGGAAGGGAAGTAGGGGAGGGTGAAATAGGTAAAGGGGGTCCATTGTGTGGTGACAGATAGAAACTAGACTCTTGGTGGTGAGCATGCTGTAGTGTATATAGAAGGTCAACTGTAATGTTGTACTAATGAAAACTTATACAACATTGTAAATCAGTGTTACTTCAGTTAAAAAAAAATACTTGGATATGCCATATGTTGAGTTTGAGTTAGCCCAAGGAGCAAATATTACTGTTAAAATTCTGAAGTTCTATATACCTGTTAAGCATGATCATTTCTATTTGTGCTTTCCACATTGTTATTAAATAAACTAAAATTATATTGACATTATATTTTTAAAATAAATTTAAAAATTAAAGAATACAGCAGTGCTGGAGTAATTTGCAGTAATTTGGGTTATTTGTTCAGAAGTGACCCAAGACGAACTTAGGCTATGACACTGTGCTCTTCATCCTTCAGGCTTTTACACACTGTCCATGCTCAGGCTCTTCCCCAAATCTGTTAAGTCTGCCCAATTTAATCATAAATTCCAAGAAAGGAGTCCAGATACTGGTCTTTTTTAAATAACTCCCCAGGTGATTTTAAATGTGCTAGTCAAAATATTATATATTTTATAATAACAATAAAAGGAGTATAAACTTTAAAAATTGTGAATCACTATATTGTACACCAGTAACTTATATAATATTGTACATCAACTATACTTCAGTTAAAAAATACTCAAGAAAAAAAAGAATTATAAATTAGAAAAAACAATATAGAACTCTATGCCAAAAAAGTGACATCTTCTGTTTATAAAGCAAGTTTATAAAAATTTTCAGGCACATTACTAGTCCTTGTAGCTTCCTCTATGAAAAGGATAATAATGTAAATTAAAGGGACAAGAAAACATTTATTTAATTTGACTGAATTGTCCTGCTCCAATATGGTAGGCCCTAGTCACATGTAGCTACAGAGTACTTAAAATAGATAATCAAACTATGTGCTGTAAGTGTAAAATACATGCTACATCTAAAGACTTCAACAAAAAAAAAAATGTAAAATATCTCAGTAATAATTTTTACATATTGGTTACATGTTGAGGTGGTAATATTATACACACACAC
This sequence comes from Grampus griseus, assembly GCF_964374135.1. Taxonomy (NCBI): domain Eukaryota; kingdom Metazoa; phylum Chordata; class Mammalia; order Artiodactyla; family Delphinidae; genus Grampus; species Grampus griseus. Next base: position 108,100,568 of record NC_139001.1, read on the forward strand.
ACACACACACACACACACACACACACACACATATGAAATTATTTTTAAAAATGTGCAGTCAAAGCAAAGAACCAGTGTGGGAGGGTATTTGTTGATAATAGTACCACTGAAGAAGATGCCTTCTAGGGACATTTAAAGGGAGGCTGTTGGCAAAGAAAAGTCCTTAGCAGACTTTCACAAATGTATATACAATAGTGAGATTTTAGGCCATAATATCCCGTGACAATCTTTAGGTCGCCATCACGAATGGACTCCCAGCCCTCACCTCTCCCCGCCTGATTACACATCTGTTGGATGGGAACACATCATCACACATGGTAATGAACCTCTAGAGTCACAGGGTTTGTGAAATCTCAGGTTATTTATAGGTATTTCCACATAGCATTTGGCCATTTTTTCTGTCCTATTAGAAAGTGTTTGTCCAGAGGGAAAAAATAATTACTTGCTTCACATTCACAAATTACCTAAAGGTATTTTCTTCAAAATTGCTATTTCTGGTGATTTGCTGATATTCAGTTTCACTGAAGCTTTAATGTTTATTTTCTTGAGAAAAGAACATCTTGAAGCTTTCATGAAGTGTAAGTTTCAGAGAATTGTATGGGATTTTTTTCTCCCTGGTGCAAAATGCAGAGAGTAGTTATTGTTGTGCTGTGTTTTGTTTTATTAAATAAAAGCAAACTGCTTCCAAGGTTTGTTCGTCTCACCACCTTGGATACGCTTCATTGCATTGGCTTTTCTCAACAGCAGCTTCACCTCACATGAAGTAACAGGGTGAGATGACCACGAACAGAAGGCAACAGAAACTTGGGCCCCAGGAATAGAAGTGCAGTGTTTAGTTATGTACTCCTCCTTACTTGCTCTGGCCATAGTACCCCTACTCCACCACCAAAGCCTTCTTAAAATATCTTAATCCCATCTCCTATTCCAAACTGTTGTAGCTGAAGTTATTATTTACACCTAATGCAATCCTGATGTTTGCCTCTTTATATAATTTTGATCCATTTTCCACTATCTTGCCCTCCTCCTTGAAATGCTTGGACAAATATTTTAGGTGAAACTGGAAAACACTGCCAGTCGAGGGGCTTTCCCTTTGCTTGCTCCATGCTGGTTGATAAATATTTAAGAGCATGTAATATTGCAAGAGGAAGAAGTGTAAATTTTGGAATGGAACCCAGAAACATAGCTAGGGCAATGAAAGGTGATAGCAGATGTCAGGAAAAGAAAATAGAGTAAATAATGTTGACATTATTTTGCCTAAATATAAAATAGGATTTGTGTTAGTTCTAGCCACTCCATGGCAATGGGGTACCATTTTCCTGTTTGTATCCCAAGAGGATTGCAACAATTTCTTGAAGCTGAATTTACACAGCCCCTGAGAGAAATGATTTCCGACAGCCAGATGTGTCTAAGTGGAGGCTACTGGTCCATCTTCAGAGATTCATGAAAGCCATATCTCCATCACTTTGAAGATGCCCTACACAGTCCTGGGTTTTGGAGTCAGTCTAAAGGCAAATGCCAGCTCTGACCCTGACTACTTGATATTATGATAGTTGATAAACTATCTTCACACAATTCTCCAGGAAATTCTTCAAGGGAAATACCCAATAGTTGTGTGATTCTTGAGTCACGGTGCCTGGTAAAGGAGCTCTAAGTCTAATGCAGGACTCTGATAAATAGACAAGCACTTGTGGTAAAGTGCCCGATATAGAAAAGTGAAATATCTTTCGTGGACCCATACAAGGCACTTGTCTTTCACCAGGACAAAGGAAGGTTTTTCAGAGAATGGCAACACGCACCCAGACTTAGCAGAGCAAAGGTCAGGACAGGGCTTTCTGGGCAGTTTGTGCTTCAAATGCAGATACCCCAAAATCTGGATCCTTGGAACAATATAAAATTTTGCTCAGGGCTGGGAGACTTAGCAGGCAGGAGTTGCTGAGTTAGTCTTTCCATGGGACTGTGAAGCTTCATTCTCCTCATTGCTTAAGTACAAACTGTGGTGAAAACATGAAGACTTTATTTCTTTGCAGAAAATGACCCTGAAAAGAAAGCCAGCTGCTAATGTTTGCAGTAGCAATGAAGAGAAAGGGGTGATTCTTAGCCAGAAAATAGCTTTATAAATTACTTCGGTTTTATATTTATAGAACAATTCAGAGCCTATAGGGTTCAACTACATTTTCTACTTATAGTTAGGGCATCTAGAGTTGGAATTATATGCTACAGTGTATGCAAATTGGGATAATTTAGAATATCATAGAACATTTCTTGTAAATGACCAGGGTCTGCTCTAGTTTTGAACATTATGGCCAAAGTATAAAGAAAATCATGCCCTGAAGCTCAACTTCAATCAGTGCAGCTTGTTCTGATGTATTATTTCCCCACTAATATCACAGCTTCTGTGATAGCTGGAGGCTCATGGTGGGGAACACAGGGAAACACAGCCAGGCTCACAACCACACACCAGGATGGCTTTTTGTTGTCCTTCACACTTATACCTCTTGAATGAAACCACAACTAATTTTCTGAAGATAAATGGAGACTTATTCAAATGAGTTATTGAACAAAAAAACTTATCAAAAACATCCACCATGATTTCAAAGTTTAATGTGTCATCATGCTAATTCTTGTTGGTCTCTCAAGGTTGGCTATTTAATGAGACTCATGACTTGCTTGATAGATGATACAGGATGAGGCCCTTGTGCCTAAATCTCTATGTTACCAGCAGAACAGCGATTCCTCAGCTCTTGTCCCCTTGAAGGAAAGAATTCAATGGAAAGACATAGTACAGTTTCAAACAGCAGGAGTTCTATTAAACAAAGCAAAAGCACACTCTCAAGAAAGGAGGAGAGTGGGCCGCCTGGGGGCCAGAAGCAGCCCCACAGAGAGGGTAGGGTTGGTTTTCTCAGAGTGGTGGCAGGCCCTCCCTGTGTCCTGCGGCATTTGATTGACAAGTTGATTGACAGCTTGAGGTTATATAACTTTTCTCCTTGGACACAGGCGCTTACCCATAAGCACTCAAGCAAAACCCACCGAAGGTCAGTGGAGGTGGCGGTGGAGGTCGGGGGCCGCAGTGGTAATTCATTATAAATACATCATAATGAACCCCAGGCCTGCACCGACTGGTACAGGTGCTGGTGCTCTGGAAAGCCCTTTGGGTTTTTGAAATCTCGTTTGGTCCTGATAAGACCGGAAACTTAGCGGTCCATAACCACAAAAGGGAGGATCTCTGGGCATGTTCTGGTCACAGATGTCAAGGTGGAGGAGGGAAACATGACCCCATCCAGGATGGGGCAGGACCTCCTCGTGTTTGACTAGCTACCTAACATTTACTTCTGCAGTTATTTTTCCTACTGGGCACTGAGGGGATTGCAAATGGCTTCCAGTCCCAAGGTTTAAGGCCAATCTAGGAGGTCATTATATTGTGGCAGCTGGGGTCCCTGAGGCTGAGAGAGATTGTGGGTGGAGTTAAGTTTGAAGTTAACTTGATAATACAGAGGTAATCCACAAGACAAGGGTGAGAAGAAAAGACGTTGAACACTGACAGAAACAAGGAGGAGAGAAATATGGGTGTGTGTGTCGATTTAGAATGTAGAGTGAAGTAGTCATCACTCTGAATTTTGCTTATGTGTGTTCAGGGGCTGAAACCCAGTATAGGATTTTATCTTGCTACCCTGGAGTGAGAGTTGGGGTTTAGTGATTTTAACTCAACATCATCCCACTCTCAAAGTTCTTAGACCAACATGTTGAAAAATGATCTTTTAGAGAAATTAGAATTCTGGATGTTATAGAATCTCCTCCCCAATATTAGCTGCTTACAGAATTCTATCCTCCTTTCTCGGAGGCACAAAGTACTCCCCATTGAGTTGCAACCCTTGTAGTTTGGTGTGGAAATGTAACCAAAATGTCTCCAGAGAAATGCATGTATGATACTTGCCAATTCCAGGCATGGCCCAGAAGAAACCTTCCACAGTTACACCTCCATGGTCTTTCCTTCTGAAGGTAGGATGCCAATACCAGCACACCTGAGGAGAAGATGGAGTCATAAACTGGAGAGACCTTCAGTCCCTAAATCGCTGAGTGGAGTAGAGGCACCTGCCAAGCCGGAAAATCCATTCTGGACCATCATCTGAGGAAGAAACAGGCTTCCATTGTATCTGAGTAAGCACACATTGGGGGTTGATTTCTGACAGCCATTCTACCATGCTGGCGATGCTTTGATTGCCTCTCAGATCCACACTGGGACCTTCTGTGCCCTGCTGTCCACCCAGAGAAGCTATCTCCATAGACTACAGCCCCTGGACTCCTTTGCTCTCCTGCTTTTGGTTGACTGTAGCCAACAAGATACACTGGCAGCAACTTAGAACATGAGAGGACCCAGCAGGAGATGAGAAAAGAGGATAACAGAGGAGGAAGGTGTTTATCCTCATGCTCCCTCTTGGTAGCTCCCTCAGGCAGCTACTCTAAGGCACCTATAACTATCACTGAATGCTGGAGGCACAGAGCCTTCCCATCCTCCTTCAAACCAAGAGTGTTAATGAATTCTCACTGTACCTGGGTGACTTGCCAAGTCTTATTTTTTCCCTTAGCTCTGCCTGCACCTTTGTAAATAGGTATTTCCTTAAAAATCTATTCATTTAAACCATGTTGATCATGCCATCTATTCCTTCTGGGACTCTGGCAGATACAAACTCTGTAACTATCTCATTCTCTAACCATAAACTTGCCCAGTCACCTCCCTCAACCCTCAACCTTTTACTGATGATTTCCAGAGAAATATAGAAAGGGAATGCTTTCAGGACTTCCCTGGTGGTTCAGTGGTTAAGAAACCGCCTGCCAGTGAAGGGGACATGGGTTCGAGCCCTGGTCCGGGAAACGCCCACATGCTGCAGAGCAACTAAGCCCAAGAGTCACAACTACTGAGTACGCGTGCCACAACTACTGAAGCCTGTGAGCCTAGAGCCTGTGCTCCGCAACAAGAGAAGCCACCGCGATGAGAAGCCCGTGCACTGCAGTGAAGAGTAGCCCCCGCTTACCACCACTAGAGAAAGCCTGCGCACAGCAACAAAGACCCAATGCAGCCAAAAATAAATTAATTAATTAATAAAAGAAGAAAAAAGAAAGGGAATGCTTTCTAGTGCCTTCCTATGCTCACCATTAACACTGTGCAAATAAAGGCCCAGAGAAGGAAGTAGACTTTCCCAAAGCATTCAGCATTTTAAGCATAGAACCAGGTCTCTGGCTGAAAAGGAGTGAGCATGAAGGGGAGAACTTTCTAACAAAAGAACACAGCTGGAACTGGAAACATCATTGCTCCTTTCCGCCTGACACTTCTTTGTCTGGATGCCAAGGATGGGTCACCCTTGGAAACATTCCTTGCCATCTGTTCTCAACCAGTTAGGAATGTTGTCAAGAAGTGTGTTGGAAATCCCATCTTAGACCTAGGACCCTGAGCTTCCTGTTGTGAATCCACAGGGATTCCTCAGAGCCCCTGCTTCTGCACTGATCTCCTGGGGCAGATGTGCCTGAAATCAGCATGTGGGGTTGCCCTAGGTCCCTCCCAGAGAGAATCCCCCATTGACATATGGCAGTAGAGACATTCCCACCATCTTCCTCAATATGCTTCACAGATGGAATCTGCTTTGGGGAAATGTGAGAGCCTCTGCAAGGTTATCCTGGTTAGCTGGATGGTGGGGGGTGGGGGCAGGGACCTAGGGTCCCCAGCCATCTCAGATAGCAGCAAGCAGATAGAAGAGCTTGGAACAGGAATGGAAAGCTCATCCCGTAGTTCTCAGAAGAATGGTGATTGCATTTTCTCTCTTGACCTTCCTCATCACCAGCTTCATATTTCAGGGGCATTGGGGCAGGGGGAGGTCAATGTGGCCCCTTAGAGACACTTGGCTCACTGACCTTTTAGTGCCTTCTCTCCTAAATACCTCATATTTCTAGTCTCGTTTCCCTGACATCTTCCAAATAGCACACAAAGTAACTCCTAGGAGAAGGCACTGTGGGTTCTTTGAGGGCAGGGTCTATAATTTACAAGGCTTTGTGTCTCTGGCACCCACACCAGGTCCTGGAAGGTAGCAGCTGTTCATAGAATGTTCACAATCTTAATGACACCCAATGAATGTGGTTGAGAATGCCCAAAATATCAGGAGGCAGGAACTAATTTTAGTAATTAATTTAGTAATTTTGGAATTAATTTTAAAGTTTGCCTGCCTTGAAGACCACCTTTAGAAAACTTAAGAAAAAGAATGATCAAATGCCCTTTTGCAGGAGATTTTAATGCTGTAATAAAATATACGTTCCATTGCATTTATAGGAATCAAAACTATAAATTTCTGTGGTTAGTCAAGTTGTGAGAAATATGACTCCTAACATGCCAATTACTTAGCCATTGGGTTAATCATCAGCCATATCTTTATTCTTATTTTGTACCTTTGAAACTCCCCAATACTATGAATTCTCTGCATCTTTATAATATTTGTCCGATAATTCTGTTCTAAGTGCACCCCAGCTACTGATCACCTGCCCTCAACCCTGTGTTCATCTGATATTTTTGTTTCTATATCTTCACCAGACTGCATCATTTAAGTTTTAATAGACCTCAGAAACCTAAAAAAATATATAGCTCATCTTCCCTGTCCTCTTACTCCTTCCAAACTTCAATCTAAAAACCTAATCATACATTTGCCCCTCTCTTTGAGCTCCGTCCTCTGCTGTGGTTCCCCTGTTTATCTTCCTTTCTTTCTGGAATAGTCCTTAGAAAGTATCCCAATCCAATATCATCTGAAGGTTCAAACAATATTTTTCTGACTGACTTTATAATAGATGCCCTGTTTTTATAAACAGAAGGATGCAGAGAGAGAGAAAGTTTGTTTTTTTCTGTTTGGAAAGAAAATTGAGATTTATAATATAATTTTAGAACTGAAATATAACTGAAATATCAAAGAATCCAGGACCCTATTAGATAAGGAAGCCATGATTCAGAGAGATGAAGTAATTTACCTAAGCTCACACAGCAAGTTGTTACAAATTTAAGATTATACCGGGGTATCATAGCTCCCAGTTGAATCCTCGTTCCAACATTTCAAGAGTCAATTTAGCTAATGTTTGTTGATTAACCACCACAAACTAGAATTAAAGTCTAACTGGAGACCTGAGGCAGCTCATACAGGACCCTGTCCTTGAAATGCATGCAGTCACCTAATAACTACAAAGACCAAAAATTACACAGCTTCAATTTACAAATAATTTATACTAATATCAAAATTCAAATTACCAGTATGTACCTAGAGCTGTATAGTTTTCAAAGTTCATACAGACCTATTAGCTCCGTGGTTTCATTTCACCTTGGGGGATAATTGTTCCTTATACTGAATTCCTCTTTTGGTCTTATTATTTTGCAGCTCATTCTCGCTAGAACCTAAAGCAGTAAAACAGACAATCCTGACAATCTCCAGAAAGAGTTGTGAGTGCAGCCGCGCAAGTCCTCACTCAAATGTGATTATGGACGGGTTTATTTCGCCAATCAGGGGATTTAGAGGAAATCATACTTTCCCAGGCTCTCCACTTTCACACACTACACTTACTGCCTAAAGCAATATTCCTCAAACTGCAGTATTCATCTGAACACTGGGCTTCACCCAGAGAGTCTCTGATGCAGCAGGTCCTGGTGGGGCCTGAGAATTTGCTTTTCTGAGTTCCCGGGTGATGCTGATGCTGTCGATCTGGGACATGCATTTTGAAAAGCACTGGAAAAGCTGTCTTTTCCTGCTTCCACTTATGACTCAACTACTACTAATCTGAACCTGTGACCTACCCTCTTAAAATGAGCACAGGTGGCTCTTTGGGGAAACCCGCTTGACTTCCTTCAGCACCTCCAAGGGACACGTCCTTGGTGTCCCACTGATGTCTGGACTTTCCCTGTCGTGGTGTTCAGTGCTGCATCGTTGATGTTCAGCACTGCATCATTGAATCTGTGTTCTTGAGTGGTGAGAGGGCAGAGGTAGATTTCCTTGACACTCAGCCCAGTCTGGCACAATTCTTGGCACAGAACAAGGTTTATTCATGCTGAGATGTGTGCCAGAGGGAAGAGAGATAAATTCAACAAGCATATGTTGAGAATTTAAGGTGTGGGAAGATCTGGGCCCAAGATCCATTTGTGAATACATGTCAGGAAGAATCTACTTGGAAGGTGCGGTTAAATTAATGACTGAAGGTGAGGCAGAGATTTGCCTCTCTCTTTGTATGTGTGTGCTGCTTTTGCTCAAGTGCTGGTGTCCGCTTCCTTCTCTCTGAATCTGAGCTGGCCTTGTGACTTGCCTTGGTCAGGGACATGTGACAGAATTGGCATTAAGCTAGTTCCAGGCCTAGTCTTCTTGAGGCTTTGCAGCTTCTGCTTTTATTCTGTGAAATCAGATGCCATATAAGAAACCCAACTACCCTGAGCCTTCCATGTTGTGAGGAAGCCCAAGATACCTCTGTGGTGAGGCCATGGGGAGAAACATTCCCCACCATCATCCGTTTTACCTTGTTAGCGTTTCTCTTACCATTTTCCTCTTTTTCTTTCCCCTTTCCCTCTTTGGACATAAGTTTCTGTTAAAGTGGTTCTTTGGCTGGTTGTTTTTAGTACTTTAAACTGCTCATGAACAAGCACAGAAATTTAGCAAAATTATGTAAAATTGATCCTGCAGTTTTAGAATGGCAAATAAATGTACAATTGTTTACATAACAGAAAAGGCTAAGCAGAAAGTAAATTTCAATATGTCAGTATAGAGGCTCTGCTTTATGTACACTTAATGTGAGATATACACCTTCATATAAATTTGGAAGTTGATGTGAAGGTGAAGCTTTCTTTCACTTTCTGGGCCAGAAGAGATGCCAACTTTATGCAGACAGATGAGTAACCTCTGCTCATGCCACATAGATACAGCTGAGACCAGTGGATCAACACTATTCTGAGGAATAAAAGTCATTTTTTTCAGCCACTAGTTTGGGAGAGGTTTGTTACATAGCAAAAGGTAACTAAAAGATATGAAATTTGAATTTGGTGCCTGTCAAGTTATAGTATTAATATCGTTCTCTGTGGATGAATGTTCTACTATAAAACATCAGTGATATTTTTGGAATGGACTCGTATTCACACATAATAAATGCAATCAAAAAAGACTAAGCTCTCCCCAAAGGTCAGCCATTCAAAATAGTTCATAAGCTATTCATTCCATCTATAATAAAAGGCAACATGTATCTTGCTTAAGAGAATGGATTCAGGAATGAATAATATTAAAACTAGTGATAGTAATAATGATCAGTTATTGAACCCTTACTATGTATATACCTTGCGCGTTGAACGACAATTTTCTCACTTAATACTTGCAAAATGCCATAAGAATCATAAGTCATAATGTAATGTGGAGAAACCTGAGACCATCTGTTTGGTAAACTACAATACTGATTCCAAATATTCAAATGTATTTTTTCATCTTCTGTAACTGTAGATCTAGATCTCATCCATATAATAAGGCATACAGACAATCCATCCTTTTAAATCCACCATATTGTATTTTTAGACATAAGCAACCCCCACCATTGCCAGCAGCAACAAATAATATTGTTATGTTTTTAGTGGCAAGAATGTGTAGACAAATTCCTGACTCAAATAAGGTAAAAATCGGGGTTAGAAAATGTTAACCACATCTCTTGACTCTGGGAACTCTCAGAGGCATTTTCAAGCTAATGAGCTCTGTGAGTACTGTGTAACCTTGCTAGAAATGATTTGACCTTGAAATCCTTTCAGACCATCAACTGACAGCACATACAGATAACGATATTCCTCAAAATACCGATTGGAAAGTGCTGTTATAGACAAAGGAATGAGGTAGTTGATTGATTTTTAACTGAAACAACAAGGCTGGGAAAATAAAAAAACAGAAGTCAATGTGTAGACACAGCTCTATTTGACATTATTTAATTTTGCATTACATTTTTAGTGGCATATGTTATGTTCTTTTACATTAAAAAATAAAACTTTTGCAAATATAAATATTTTAAAAATCACTTCTGGTATGGAGGCCCAGGAGAGAGTTCACATTCCAAACGCATGTTACTGCTCTCAGAAGGATTCACAAATACAGATTTTATTTTCCTTGTAGCCTAAGCCATATTGACCTATAACTTTGAGAGGAGATGCTCAATGATGATAAATAGGGCATGGCATGCATACCTCTTTCTGCCCATTGATGGAATGTCTTTGTAGCTCAGATTCCATTCCAGAAGTGGATTTTCCCATCGAAGAGAAAGGAGTGAAATGTCTGCACTGCAGTGTAATAGAGAGCACACATTGGACTGAATGACCAGATAGAAGAGAGAAAGCTTTCCTGTATGGTATGTAAAGCAAATGGCCATTTCACAGAGCACACTGAAAGAATCTTTCAGAATCAATGGAAATAATAGTTCTGAAACTGAATTTTAAACAGGTGTTTTAGCGGGGAATAAAAATAAACCTGAGTCCATGACAAAGGTCTGCCCTAAAATAAGGTGCTATAATCTCTGTGTAATCATGTGAGAAAGGAAAAGATTGGATCTTAAAAATCAGAATTGCTGGAACTGTCCCCCTAGACTTTTTTTAAAGAGGAAATGAGTGTTAATATCAGAACCCAATCTACATTATTTTGAGTACATGCTTATGTGTGACTGAGAAGTCATAGATTTTATAAATTTCTCATTCAACATTGTGAAATGAAATAATGTCATTTACAGCAACATGGGTGGACCTAGAGATTATCACACTAAGCGAAGTAAGTCAGAAAGAGAAAGACAAGTATATGATATCACTTATATGTGGAATTTTTAAAAAGGATATAAATGAAGTTATTTATAAAGCAGAAAAGGACTCACAGACATAGAAAACAAACTTATGGTTACCAAAGGGGAAAGAGGGTGGGGGATAAATTAGGAGTTTGGGATTAGCATATACACACGACTATATGTAAAATAAATAATCAACAAGACCTACTGCATAGGAAAGGGAACTCTACTCAATATTCTGTGATAACTTATATAGGAAAAGAATCTGAAAAAGAATGGATATACATATATGTATAACTGAATCACTTTGCTGTACACCTGAAACTAACACAATATTGTAAATAAACTATACTCCAATATAAAAGAAAAATTAAGCTAAAAAATAAAAATAAAATAAAATTCATATTTTATGCTAAGAAGACAAGAAAAATTTAAATGTAAAAGAATTTTCTCTGCCCTTTGGCCTCTTCTCTCCCCCATTGTACATTTTATATCTACATTTTGCATTGACCAAAACTTCCCCATCAGCAGAAATACCTGCTCAACCATAAACAGCACCATTCTCCTATTATCAACAAGACAACTTCTTAAAAGATAATATTCCTTCTTGATAAGGGATCACATGGTGCTCAGATCTGGATTGTGTAAACTGTCAATAATACGTCATTTAATGTACAACCCTCTGTCTCAAAAAACATATAACTGCCTCGACTTCTAAAGAGTCAGAACAGTTCTCAGAGCTTTCTGAGGTGCTCTTCCCAGGTTACAATCCTCAAATTTGGATCTAGCAAAAATGGTGCAATTGAATGAGTTCTATCAAGTGAATACAGTAGTGTTACCACCATTATGATCTAGCAATGGAACATTTCCATTATTCCAAAAAATCCCTCAAGCTCTTTCTACTCCCACCCCTGGCAACTACTGATCTGTTTTCTGTCTCTCAGTTTTGTCTTTTCTAGAGTAACACATGAATGGTATCTTCTATATGTAGTTATTGGGTTTGGTTTCTTTAATTTAATATAATACTTCTGAAACTCATCTGTGTTGTTGAAAGTGTAAGTAGTTCATTCCCTTTTATTGTTGAGGAATATTCCATTATATGGATGCAACACAACTTATTTATTCATTCACTAGCTTATGGGGATTTGAGTTGTACTCAGTTGAGTCTATTAATAGTAAAGCTATGGACATTTATCCAGGTCTTTGTGTGGACATATGTTTTCATTGTTCATGGATAAAAGCCTGGATTGCTGGGTAGTATGGTAACTGTGTATTTAACTTTAGAAGAAATTGCCTAAATGTTTTCCAAAGTGAGAGTTTCAGTTGATCCAAACCATTTAATACAGTGTCTGTTCAAATCTTTTGACTGCTTTTTTTTTTAATTGAGATGTTTGTCTTTTTACTGATTTGTAAAATTTCTTATCTATTTCTGGCTACAAGCCCTTTGTCAAAGTATATGTTTGGTAAATATTTTCTCTCATGTGTAGCTTGTATTTCTCTTTTCTTAACTATCTTTTGAAGAGCAGAAATGTTTAGTACTTTTGACAATGTACAAGTTATCATTATTTTTCTCTTATGATACATGCTTTTTGTGTCTTTTCAAGAAATCTTAGCCTAATCCATGGTCAGAAAGATTCTCTCCTTTTTCTCACCTAAAACTTACAAAACTTGTATAGGTTATAGGTTTCACATTTATAACTATGATCTATTTTATGTTAGTTTCTGTATATGGTGTGAGGTAAGAGTTGAAGTTTATTTTGTATTTTGAATATGGTATTTAATTGTTCCTAACCATTTGTTAAAAATACTGCTGTCAGTGATATTGACACATTGAAGTGTCTTGGTACCTATGCTGGCAATCAACTGACCATATGTATGTGAGTCTATTTCTGTACTCTGCTTTCTTTTCCATTACTCCAAATGTCTGTCCTTAAAACAGTACCAGAAGGTCCTGATTACTGTAATTTTCAGAGTGAATCATTAAATGAGGTATTATAAGTTATCCAACTTTGCTCTTCTATTTCTTGTTTTTGATATTAAAAGTCCTTTACATTTATATAAATGTTAGAAGTAGCTTATCAATTTCTGCAAATATCCTCCTGGGATTTTGATTAGGATGTGTTGAATCTATACATCAATTATTTATTAATAACATTGAGTCTTCTAATTCATCAGCATAGAATATATATATCCTCATTGATTTAGATCATCAAAGACTTTTCTTAGCAATGTTTTATAATTTTCAGTGTATTTTTCTTGAATATTATTTATTATATTCATCTGTAAGTATCTCAATTTTGTTGCTATTATGAATTACATTACTGTTTTAAATTCTATTTCCAACCATTCACTGCCCCTATGTAGAATTTCAATTTATTTTGTATTTTTGCCTTTTATCTTGCAACCTTGCTAAGGTCACTTACTATTTCTGGTAACTTTTTACAGATAATGGGATTTTTCATGTAGACTGCAAATAAAGACACTTTTACCACTTGCTTTCCAAACTATATGCCTTTTATTATTATTATTACTATTATTATTAGCCTTATTGCGCTTATTTAATGACTCCAAGCAAGAGACTTTTAAACACATATTTATAGAATATTAGATTTTTTACATATATAATTATGTTTTAAATTCACAGCACTACATAAATAGATATTATTGTTGCCATTGTAAAAATAAAGAAACTGAGGTTCAGAGACTTCAGTTTACTGTAGTATTAATCCACATTTTTAATTAAAGACTATCTTACCATTAAAATTCTATTCTAAATGATCCTACCACACCCCAAATTTAGTTATTCCTGGAGACCTATGAGTTATCCTTTCTCCCCTGTAAAAGTGCCCCCTTATCTCTACATTTGCTCTCTCCCGGGATTCTTCTTTCCCCATCTCCTTTCTTCTCACCTTCTTCTCCTATCCCCAGTCACGAGTACAGAGCACTGGCTGTGACCACACAGTGAATCAGGACCTGGGAACTAATGAAAGGCATGCCAGCTACCCTCAAGCTCTCAACAGCTAGTTTAGAGACAGTGAATCATTGAACCGACTTCCAGAGGCAGCATGAGGTATGATGGGTATAGAGAGGAAGGCATATATGTAACTGCATATCCCAGTCAGAAAGGACCTACAACACAAAGGGAAAAGTGCAAAAAGACAAAAATCTCATTTTTGTGTGTGTTCCAAGAAAGTGCAAGGTGCCAGGTAGAGCATGATGAGAAATACATTTGTAGTGTGTGTTACTTACAATTCAGACAGGAAAATGAATGTGACTCAGGTGTTTCAAACAAAGAATTTAATATAGAGAATTAGTTACTGAGGGATGGTAGAATTGGAACGATAAATAGAGAGCAATGAGACAATCTCGGATTTAGAAAGAGGAGGCACCCCCTAACGTGCTAGAGTCGGAGGGACTTAGAAAAAAGGATAGCATTCACAGGGTTAAAAATCCAGGGCTGCTCACAGGAGCTAAAATCATGGTAGAAGCTTATTAGCAGAGTTGGAACCCTCCTGTAAACATACCTCTGGGGATGCTGGGGGAAACAGAGAAAAAATTACAAAGAAATGCCCTCTCTCTTCGCTTCCTCTGTCTTCAAAACTTCTGTTAGTGTCTCCTATTGAATGAACATAGCAGGAAGCCAGAGGGCAAGAGATTCTAGGAAATGAAGTTTACAGGAACAGAAGGATGAGGAAGTAAAATGAGAGAAAACAGGCAAAGGTCTCAGAGGAGTAAGGAGGGCTGTGAAAAGAAGGTCCAGAGGAGAGTCTTGGAAGACCATGATCTTGATTCACTGTCTCCTCTGCCGCCTACTATTCTCTGTCTGCATTTCCCAGCTGCTGAGGACACAGATGGCCAAAGACAAGCTATTAAAAAAGACCCCGAAAAAGTGTATTATAAGATTCATCTTATCAAGTAGATAGATATTGATATACAATATATATCAAATTATCAATGCTTTTTAAATAAATACAATGAAATTTCAGTTAGAACTTCAATGCTATATGAAGCGGTTGAGATTGAATAAAAGTACTTGAAAGAATATATGAAAGTATAAAGTTTTGAGAATAAATGAGGTCATCTTGAATTTTTATTTTTGAATTTTGAATTGCTGGTACAGCAAATCAGACTACAGAGCTACTGGAATTATGTGGCTAAGGATTAGTTTAAGAATACACAAATAGATCATTGCAATATAAGAGAGAATAAGGCAGCAGACCACCTTGTATGTAAGAATGTGATAAATAGCAATGATGGCATTTTAACTCAGCAGTAAAATGATGGATTGTTTAGTAGATGGTACAGGCAAAGCTGGCTATCCATCTTGAAGAATATAAAGCTGGACTCCTTTATACATCATGTTAAAAATAAATTCCAAATGGATTAAAGACTTAAATGTGAAAAACGCAAGAAATTCTGGGAGAGTTTACGGACACAGTGAGTGTGTAGGGCACAGTGAGTGTGAACCTATTTAATTTATAAAAAAGTTAAAAGTATCTATGACGAGATAAATCAAAACACAGAAGAAAACAGAAATGCTTGGGAAAAATTTTGCAATGAATAAAACATACAGATGCCCATTATCAATAAAATACGAAGATATTTTACAAGTTTACAAGAAGAGAACAAATAATGGCAGTGGAAAAAAGTGGGCAAAGGATTAGAAGAGGCTATTTACACAGGAGCAAATCCAAATGGCCAGCAGATGCTCAAACACAGTGACTATGAGTGAGACACAAATTAAAGTAGCAATAAATTCTTTCTTTTTAAAAGGAATGATTATGCTTTCTGAAGGCAGACATATGAAGAATAGAGAACCCTCACATTGCTAGAGTAATGTTACCTCTTTTTTTTAATAAAGTTATTTATTTTATTTATTTATTTTTGACTGTGTTGGGTCTTCATTGCTGCGCGCAGGCTTTCTCTAGTTGCAGCGAGCAGGGGCAACTCTTTGTTGCGGTGCAAGGGTTTCTCCTTGTGGTGGCTTCTCTTGCTGCAGAGCATGGGTTCTAGGCATGCGGGCTTCAGTAGTTGTGTCATGTGGGATATTCCCGGATCAGGGCTCAAACCCGTGTCCCCTTGCATTGGCAGTGGATTATTAACCACTGCGCCACCAGGGAAGTCCCAATGTTACTTCTTTTAAGAAACAGTTTGTAAGACTAAAAATTAAAAACGCATATTCCCTGGAATTCCCTGGTGGTCCAGTGGTTAGGACTCAGCACTTTCAGTGCAGTGGCCTGGGTTTAATTCCTGGCCGGGGAAGTAAGATCCCGCAAGCTGTGTGGCGTGGCCAAAAAAACAAAAATGAAAACAAAAACTCATATACCTTTCGACCCAAAAAATACAACTCTGGGAATCTGTCCTATAAAAATAAAAACTACAGTTCACAAACGGACTACCATAAATAGAGAATGTTTGAATAAAATATGGTCCATCTATTGCAAGGAATATTAAGGAATCGTGAAAAATAATAAATTGGAATCATACCAACTGACTTGGAAGGATTTCTATAAGATTAAGAAAAATAGTACACATAAGATTGCACTTTTGTGGAAGAGATATGATATTCAGCAGAAAAAAATCATATATAAAGCTATAAAAGGTTACATATGTACATAGAAAATATGGAAGGACATATAAATTTGATTATATTTAGGCTATGAATTTGGTTTACTGATAAGGAAGGTCTTTTGGTGGAGACAGCAAGGAGGCAAACATAAAGTATGAGGAAGACAAAGCCATACAGATCCCCATCTCTGTGTATGATATGACCATGTTAATATAGTTACATGAAATTGTATGTGTATATATACACATGCATGCATGTAAATGCATATATATGTATATATACATTTGCTCATAAAGATAAAAAAAAATGATGAATAAGCAGCCCAGCTCGAGCACTTTCTTTCCTGCAGAGATCTGAGTGTCTGAAGGTCTGCACACCACCCATGCTTTGTGGCTGGTGCCAACAGTGGCTTTTTGCTGCGCATGTGGACAGAGTTTATTCGTAAAGCCTATTTCTGCAGTTCACGTGGCTCCTTCTAAACGGGCTATGGGATTAATTAGGATGTATGACACTGTTTATCATTTACTTTAGTTTGTGGTTTTCCTAAGTGATTACTCTAAGGCTTAGTCAATTACTTTTCTCTTTCCCTTGGGTTTGCCCGGTATTAGAATTATTTGCATCCATTTCAGAAACACCAAGAAAGTAGAAATCATTTAGCCTTCCTCGGCCTTAGTTTTTTCATCTGTGAAATGAGGATAATGATACCTTCTTTGTCCCTGTCTCAAAGGCATGTGGTGAAAATTAAGATAATTAACTGGATATCAGCTCCTAGTAAAGAGGTACCATGTAAATACAACTTCTTTTTGTTCACAGTTTTTTAACTCTGCTACTTCATGTGCCTTTCACTTTTGTACGAATTGCTTGAAAGGAAACAGTGCACCAGATCTGCTGTAATCAAGCAGAAGGTAAAACACTGGAAAATTAAGAGAAATCAAAGTAAATTCACTTAGTTATAGACTGATGATCAGCCATTTTGCAACTAGGCAGTTAAGACTTGGAAAAAGCAACTTAAATCCCAAGACTGAGTTTAATACTCTGTCAAAAACAAAAACAAAAAAAACCCACCTCTCTAAACCATCTCTTCCCCATCCTCACAGCTCTAAATTGTAATTTCAGGCCCTCATTTTCTGTTTCATAGGCTGTTGACATAAGTCCCTACCTTCTGTCTCTCCTGGATACAGCCCGATCTCTGTGCTTTCATCAAAGCAAGATATTTTTTATTTTTTTTTAATTTATTTTATTGAAGTATAAGGCTGGGAAGGTGGCCTGTCACCAGCAGTGCCCAGAGAGTACCAGCCTGGCCCTGTAAGACGCCCCTGTAAACACACACACATCATTCATCAGTGATGATGGCATGGGGGCTCTGGTCAGCTTCAGAAGCTGGGATTTGGACTCCAGAGCTATGGCTGCACCGGCCCACAGTTGCATGACCTGGAGAGAGGCCGGACCGTCCCAAGCACATTGAGCAAGGCAATGTGGAAATGGACATGCGTGGCAAGTGCCTAATCATGAGAAACCTGCAGAAAGAGGGAGAAAACTTCTTTTTTAACACTTATCTTTTATTTTCATTTTTCCTCAGAGCAAGCTCCAGCCCTACCAACTCCCTTTGTCTCTTCAAATGCTGTTCTTGGGACTGACAGTGAGTCTCAGTGGGTGTTTACAGCCCATGAGTCTTAGTGAACAAAGCAACTGTCAACCCCAAATCCACCAATGTGAATCCACATGCAGGAGGGTGTGCCTAGGTGGGTGGAAGTTACAAACCGTGGCTAAACTGATGAAGTCAGAGCCTAAACCAATGGTGTGCTGGCAAAGGCAAACAATGGGCTCTCAGAGTGGGGAGCCCTGATGTTGTGGCATCAGAAGATTTCCATGATGTAAATACCCGTATTACGGCCAATTTCAAGCTACCGTTTTTTATCACGGCTCTCAAAATTCCTGACGATTTAAAAATCAGTTCTTTCAAACCAGTATGAGCCAGCAACAAGACAACCACACTGAAAAACCAGCCACTCCTGGGACACACAACAGTCTTCTGATAATCTTAGTTCTCAACTGTGAGATTAAATAAAGAAATAAATAAGCACAGACCAAGCAAGACTGGAGCCAAAACCAACCCAATATGGGAGAAGCATGGGAGGAGTGTATCTGTGAGAAAGGGAGAGATGTGATCTTTTATGGGGCAAAGTCTAGGCATATGAAGAGAGACCCTGCAGACACCCCACATGTAGCCGGGAGGTTACCGATGCCATGGGCTCTCCCATCAGCACTTCCAGGCCACAGGCTACTGGGTGGTGCCTCTCTGACTGGCTTTCTAATATGGGCGTATTAAATACCTCATCTTTGCCAATTCTCATAACACTGGAATATAGGAATTGTTTTTCCACTTTGTAGGCAATGGATCCGAGGCTCAGGGAACTCAAGTAACTTTCTGTAACACCCATGTTTACCAATACCTTGTGTTAGGACATCTGGATCCCTGTGCATCCTTCATGGGACTGTTTCCACCTCTATGTTATAAGCTATTTGGACCTTGAAATGACTGTTGTCAATTTTACACAAATCTCTATTCAATCCATATTTTCTGAATGAATTAACTTTAAATAACATTTTCAATAGCACAGCCAGGAATAGCCACCTGACAGTAAAACTCACTCCCACTTTCCTCCTGAATAAAGATGACAGCTGAGTGAGCAAGGTGACCATCACTGTTCCTTTTTTAAGAAAAAAATATTAAAATATAGTTGATTTAAAATGTGTTAATTTCAGGTATAAAGAAAACTGGTATGTGTGTGTGTGTATATATATATATATATATTCTTTTTAAGATTATTTTCCATTATAGTTTATTACAAGGTATTGACTATAGTTCCTTGTCCTATACAGAAGGACCTTGTTGTTTATCTAAATATAGTAGTGTGTATCTGTTAATCTTAAACTCCTAATTTATCACTTCCCCCACCACCTTTCCCCTTTGGGAACCATACGTTTGTTGTCTATGTCTGTGAGTATATTTCTGTTTTGTAAATATATAATAGTTTACATATGCTAACCCCAAACTCCCAATCCATATCTGCACCAACTCCCTCCCTCTCGGCAACCACAAGTCTGTTCTCTATGTCTATGAGTCTGTTTCTGTTTCATAGATAGGCTCATTTGTGTCACTTTTTAGATTCCACATATAAGTGATATTATATGGTATTTGTCTTTCTCTTTCTGACTTACTTCACTTAGTATGTTCATCTCTAGTTGCATCCATGTTGCTGCAAATGGCATTATTTCATTCCTTTTATGGCTGAGTAATATTCCATTGTATAAATGTACCACATCTTCTTTAACCATTCATCTGTCGATGGACACAACTTGTTTCCATGTCTTGGCTAATTACTGCTCCTTTTTTTTCGGTACGTGGGCCTCTCACTGTTGTGGCCTCTCCCGTTGCAGAGCACAGGCTTCTGACGTGCAGGCTCAGCAGCCGTGGCTCACGGGCCTAGTGGCTCTGCAGCATGTGGGATTTTTCCACACTGGGGCACGAACCCGTGTTCCCTGCATCGGCAGGCAGACTCTCAACCACTGTGCCACCAGGGAAGCCCTAATTACTGCTCATTTTAATGTTGAAAGTGTAAATTCTTATAATGCCTGTCGTTTATTAAGCCCCTTCCATGTACCAGCTATTTTATTTATTTATTTATTTGGCCACACCTTGCGGCTTGAGGGATCTTAGTTCCCCAACTAGGAATTGATCCCCACTCTGGCAGTGAAAGCCCGTGGGTAGTGAGTCCTAACCCCTGGAATGCCAGAGAATTTCCTCAAGTATAAGCTATTTTAGATATTTCATCTTACTTCATCTGCAGGAGAATCTTAAAAGAAACCAAGTCTCATCCTCACCACAGAGCTGAGAAAGAGAAGATCAGACAGGTGAAAAGACTTGCCCAAATCCATACAACGTATAGGTGACAGTCAATATTCACCCCAGTTCTGCCCAGTGTCGGACTCTACACTCACCCTTCTTGATGACATACCCTCCCTCATCCCTTGTCTTCTGTCAGCCCTCACCCCTGAGCACACCCTTACAGCTACCTCCTTCTCCCCTGACTGTAGTTCAAGTGCACAACATACAGCGCTGTGGGCAAAGCCTTCTCTTCCATGTGAACTCTCCTGGTTTCAACACATTTAAGTCCAAAGCCCCAAATCAAAATATGTGCCACTCAGCACAACCATCACCTCTGTTCAATAAATGTCAATTAGAAAGTTCCAGGCATTATGACATGGCATGACCCACTGGACCCCTTGCCGCAGCCTTAATCGTAATTGGAGCTTGTGTAAGATCCCTCCATTCATCTGTACTAACATATAGGATTTTAATCACAAATTTGCAGCTCTATGTGTCATTACAAAGGAGAAAAAGTCCCTTGCAATGTTGTTAATTGACCTTAATGTAATGTGATGTGTAATACACTCAGCTGGATCCTCAGGCACTCTAGAAATAGAACAGTAAAACACCTCTTAAATCTAAATTATATTTGAAATAGCAGATTAAATTATTCCCAGCAGCCTCAAACAAACCGTGGACTGCTAAAATTTATCTAATTCTTTCCAAACAAGGCGGAAACTCCAGCCTGTCATGCCGATGCTTTATGAGTTCATCTACCTTGAAAGTCACACCAGCGTCTTCCTAATAGGCCACATGGCTGATGCCTGTAAGGGGATGAGTGGTCTAGCGTGAGAGCACTGATCCCACATCTGTGCTGGCTCTGAGGTCAGGCTGACCTAGAAGGATCAGGTGACGTGTCTCAGAGTCAGACAGACCAGGGCTTATTGCCCGTATGGCATTTACCACTCTGTAACCTTGGGTAGGTGACTCAGTGCTGCTGAGTCACGGACCATTCTGGTAAAGGTGTAATATCTCATTTTGGTTTTATCATGCATTTTTCCTAATGGCTACAAAGGTTGAACACTATTTTATTTGCGTATTTGCCATATTTATAGTCTCTTTGGCAAAATGTTTGTTCATGTCTTTCACCCATTTTCTAAGTGTATTTTTACTGCTTAGTTTGAGATTTATATTCTAAATTCTATATCGGTCCTGAGTTAGATGCATCATTTGCAAAAATTTCCCTCCAGTCTGAAGCTTGTCTTTTCATCTTCGTATCAGGGTCTTTCACAGAGCAAAAGGTTTTAGCTTCATGTTTTCCAATTTATTAATTTTTCTTTTAGGTATTATTGTGTATTTGGTGTCAAATCTAAGAACTCTTTGCTTAAGCCTGAATACTGAAGATTTCCCCCTTTGTTTTGTCTAAAAGTTACATTGTATTTCATTTTATGTTTAAGTCCATATGTTTAATTTTTGTATACAATGTGATATTTAAGTTGAGGTTTACTTTTGACCTACAGAGAGCCAACTGTTACAGAACAATTATGTTACTGTTGCACCTTTTTCAAAAATTAGTTGGGTATATTTGTGTGGGCCTGTTTCCTGTTCTTTGTTCTGTTCCATTGATCTAGGTCTCTCTCTCCACCAATACCATACTATTGATCATTGTAGCTGTAGGGTGAGCCTTATTATTGGGTGGAGTAATTCCTTCCACTTTATTATTGGTTTACAAAAATTTTTTTTAGCTATCTAAGGTTTTTGTGTTTCCATATAAATTTTAAGATAAACTTCTCTATGTCTACAAAAATCCTTCTGGATTTTAATAGGAATTAGAGTAAACATACAGATCAATTTAGAAAGAATCGACACTTTTACTATATTAAGTCTCCCAACCCATAAACAAGTATGACTCTCCATTTATTTAAATCTTCTTTGATTTTTTCAACAGCATTTTGTCATTTTCAGTATACTGATTATACATATGTTTTGGTAAGTATATACCTAGGTGTTTCATCTTCATTGGAGCCACTGAAAATGCTCCAACAGATTTTTAACTTTGGTTTCCCCATGTTCATTGTTAGTACTATATAGAAGTAAAATTTATTATTTTCTGTTGATCTTGTATCCTGTGATTTTGCTGAACTCACTTATTAGTTCCAAGAGCTTTCTGTAGATTCTTTGGGATTTTCTACATAGACAATCATATCAGCTGCAAATAGGGTGATTGCTGAGAAAACTATGTTTTCTACCTCTTTCTCACATGTAGGTCTATCTATTCATACTCCAGATTTCAATCTGTGCTTCCTTCCCTATGCTCACGCATGAGCAGCAGGTAGGAACTGGCAGAAACTTTCAAAAACTCCATCTCATTAATCCCTGTCCATGGAGGAGAGTAGTCCAGATTTATTTTTCCACTGATGCGTATTGCATCACATACATAGACCATTTCCATCTCAAATAGGCAAAGTTATCTATAGTCAGTTTGATATTTAAATAGTATTTTAAAAATCCTGACATTTTAAAAATAGAAATAAAAAAGAAGTCCACCTTACAGATTTACTTACTGTGAATGACAAATGACAAAAAGTATATGAGAGCTCTTTGCACATTATAAATTCTTCAACAGCTATTAGTGATTGTGGCCAGCCATGAATTTGCAAATTCTCAATCCCCTACATTCTCCACTGCAGGACACAAGAAAGTGGGGGCCTTTCCTGCGTGACTGGAAACCAGGATCTTTCAGATTCTCTAAATGGTAACCAAACAAAAGCATTTCTTAATATATAAGAATCTCCAAAAAGACTTTGTTATCTTCAAATTTATATGCATATGTGGTAGTGTTTGAGGAGGGGATAAATCAACATAACAAAAGAAAGATAAAGCCTGCATTGAATCAAAAGAGCATAATTTATCCCACTTCTTAGGGGCCTTTTAAATAGATATTAAACTGGACTAAGACACTATAATGACTATAAAAGATTTTAGCAAAGGTAAGTTTATTTTAGTGACCTTTTAAAAATCGAATCAATCCACTCATATCCTGTAATCCAGAGGCAAATTCTGTCATAATCAACAGGATGTTTTCAAAAAGCAATTTCTGAGACCCCACTTGATACCTTTTCCGCTCCCCTACTTCTATGAGATTCTGACTTGTTAGATATTGAATGTTCCAGTGAGATCTTATTTAAAACTAATTCCCAGGCACACTTGGGAGTGACTAACCAAGCCAACTTTAGGGTCCCCCACATGACACAAGACAGTTTGAGTGTTGCTGTGGGTGGGGATGACACTCAGGTATGTAGACATCTGGAGGTAAGTAGAAGGAGGACATTGGGGTCTTATTGGGATCCCTCAAGAGAGAATATGGAAAGGACTAAAAGCATCTTCCCCTGCCTTGTAGAATCATAATGTTCAACATCTACTGGTCTGTCCATCACTAAAGGGAGACCCTGTCTGTGACTCTGGTTTTCCTTGCTTCCATTTCCAAAACTGCCTCTAAAGATGAAGTTGTAAAATGAGGGTTTTAGTATGTGACCCTCTGCTGGAATTAATTTTCTTGGGCAAATATTCTCCATAATAAATCACAAATAATTTATTAAGCTCAGAAGGAAAAGAAGAAGATGAAAATAGAAAGTTGAATTTATTATTTTAGCCACCAAAAATCTCATCTCTTTTTTGTGAACACCATATTTTCTTTGTAGGAAAAAGACATATCGCATATGCATGAAAATAAGTGCACCTATATTGTATTCCAACCGCGCTGATGGAACTAACAAATGCATAATCAGTCTAGCCATTTCTTTGAAAATAAATTGATTTTTCAGCACTTTTCCCCAAACTCTGGTTGCTTCGAAAATAAAATCATTTTCTTTCTTTCTGACACCAGTGCATTTTAAATGTAAACATTTTCTCATCTAATGATTGTTTTTACGGTTTTCTCCCACTGATTGGACATACCTAATTATCCAAAAACTGTTTAAATAGAATGCATTTTCAGTAATGTCTTTAAAGTGGCTCTTATAGAGATGCAGCTTTCCATGACCTTTAAACCACAGCCACGTTTCTTGTCTCAGCCCTGAATGAAATACGGCATTACAGACAATCTTGACGCCAATACTTACATATTGGTATCAAAATCTACATGTTTTTATTTTTTAATTACCAAACATGGCAGCTCTATGGCCATAAAAGGTGATTGAAAGTCTTTGTACAATATGTGAAACTGGCTGTTTTCCACTTATAACAGGACATGAACCCAGTTTTATCACTGATGCTTATTTTCTGTTGACGTTTCTATGAAAACAAATGTAGATTGGGATTGCCCCACTCTGTTCAAGCTTTGACTGAAGACCATACTGTAGCATGTGAATCAATGTTCTCTCCACTTTGAAAAGCACCTTAAATGGAAGTATAATAGCTTTTCTAGAATCATCTAGTATGACTTTGGTGTGGAGGTCTGAATCAGCTGGCTACTAAGGTACATTGCATTGATTAATTATTTTTATTTGTATACGTGTGTTTGCCAAAACCCAATGTTTTCCTGAGCACTTAAATTGCAATTATTTTTCTCTTCTCTCATGTGTAATTGATGTATCTATGCTCTTATAAGGACTGCATGTGACATATTATCCACATAAATGACAAAATATAGAAAAATATATATATGTGTATGAGAGTTGGGATATTATTGCACTGTCTTCAGCTTGAACTAGAAGAACTGGATTGAATTCCAGTGTTTGTGTAGTGTTTTCTTTTTTTTCATGGGCTGGAATGTATAGCAACAATAATAAGCTTCTGAGTTTTTAAGCAACATTCTCTGATGGCATTTTCTTTTTTCTTTTTTTTTTTTTTCTTTTTGTTTTTTATGCAAGTCACACCAGTCTTCCCATGGTTCTTTGAAAAAGCCAAATTCCCTCCTGCCATAGGGCCTTTGTTCCTTTATTCAGAATGCGACTCCAGCTTTGCATGGCATTTTCTACACTTTCCTTAATTAACTTCTACTCAGCCCACAGATTTAAGCTCAAATGTGATGTATTCAGAAAACCCTTCCTTTCTGTCCATCATTATTTTGTCCACAGCACTAAAATCTCTCCAAACACAGTGCTTGTCTCAGCCACACGCAGTTATTCATCAGATCATGAGGCAGGGTGGAAATAGAATGACTAGGAGAGCCTTGAACGCATAGAATTTTATCACTTGTTAGTGATTTTCACCATGGGTAGGGATGTATGGGTAACATGATCAAGTTATGTTTTAAATGAATAACACTGTCAGTAAAATAGTTGATAAAATAACATTGATTTTAGGAACATTTAGAAGTAAAATTTGTGATTAAGATGGGATGATTGGCTTGATATGTATAAAGGGAAAGGAAGGAGCCTGAGGCACCCTGTGGGTTTCTGGCTGGGTGACTGGCCAGGTAAGTTGTGAGGTGTTGACACAAGAAGAGATGATATAGATTAGGATGGATGGAAGCAGGAGGAAGGACAATTCTGTCCAAAACAGGCTGAGTCTGAATTCCTGCAGAGCGTCCAACTGGCGTGTGAAGGTTGGATATAGACATGTGAAAGCCATCAACACAACTTGTAGTGTTGTTTACATCATGGTGATTCAGAACTCGACCAGAAAAAAATGTGAGCATTAAGACAAAGCTAGAGAATAGAAAACTGACCAGTAACAGAGATAAAGACAGGAAAAAGGCTCAAGGACCTCCAAAGTGCATGTTGCCAAGGCTATTAAAGGATTTTCAAGAAGGATCAAGATCAGGGGCAAACAGTAACTCAGGGAGAAGAATGATTCATTGACACAATGCAATGTAATCCTCAGATCAGGAATATACTGCTGAGAATAGTTTTCAAGAACCTCGCTAAATCAGTGTAACCAGAACCACCCCCAACTTCAATATCTGATCAGATTCTTCAACCTCCACCATCCCCGGGTAATGTCTGATCACCTTGGTTTGTCCACAGCAAGAATCCTGTTCGGTCAGTTTAGCCAGAACCTCCCTCATCCCTGATGTTTCCTCTCAGTGATTTTCTACCAATTGACCCCCACTCTGCTTCTTGGCTACAAATTCCCACTTGCCCAACCTCTCTTTCCCACTGTAAAATTCCATTGCCCTGGTCTCTATACTAAAGAAAGCTGCCTTACCATCTTTAACAAGTGTCACTGAATATTTTTTCTTTAATAGTTGTCCTATGGTTATCAGAAGCTCTAATTGTTATTTTGTTGATATATACTTGCGTTATAACAAGATTGTTATGATGAAAACAGCAATATGTATCACTTCATACCAGTCAGAATGGCCATCATAAAAGTCTACAAATAATAAATTCTGGAGAGGGTGTGGTGAAAAAGGAACCCTCCTATACTATTGGTGGAAATATAAATTGGTGCAGCCACTATGGAGAACAGTATGGAGGTTCCTTAAAAAATTAGAAATAGAGTTACCATATGATCCAGCAATCCCACTCCTGGGCATATATCCATAGAAGACAAAAACTCTAATTCAAAAAGATACATGCACCCACAATGTTCATACCAGCACTATTTATAATAGTTAAAACTTGGAAACAACCCAAGTGCCTATCAACAGACCATTGGCTTAAGAAGATGTGGTACATATATACAATGGAATATCACTCAGCCATAAAAAATGATGAAATAATGCCATTTGTGGCAAAGTGGATGTACCTAGAGAATATTTAAAGAAGTAGAATACTTAGAATACTTAGAGAAGTAAATCAGAGAAAGACAAATATCATATGATATCACTTATAGGTGGAACCTAAAAAAGTAATACAAATGAATCTATATATAGACTCACAGACTTAGAAAACAAACTTATGGTTACCTAAGCAGAGAGGGAAGGGGGTTGGGATAAAGTAGGAGTATGGGATGACAGATAGAAAATACTATGCATAAAATAGATAAACAACAAGGATTTACTGTATAGCACAGGGAATTATATTCACTACCTTATAATAACCTATAATGGGAAAAATCTGAAAAAAATATATAAAGCTGAGCTGATTTGTTGTACACCCGAAACTAACACAATATTGTAAATCAGCTATAATTCAATTAAAAAAAACAGAAATATAATGAAAAGTTTTGGAGACTTGGCCAGAGTCATTGAGCAAATAAGGAAACTGAGGTCTGGGAAGACGCAAGCATGAGCTTCAAGATCACATGGTTGGTGAAAAGCAGAAGCTTATGCTTACCTCTGTCATGCAACTTCAATGACCAGCAGGTTTCCCCTCCCCATTCATGACATAACCCTTCAGTAACCCCATGAAACCCTTAAGATAAAACTTTGTCTTTCAGATCTTAGCAGTTTTTATTGATCTCTTGACAACCTTGGTACCTGAAAGGTGACTGCACAAAGAACCAAATAATAAGTAAAGAGAAAATCTTTCAGTAAGATTTTTGTGAATATCATTACAATATTCCCCAAAATGTTTTCAACATTAAGTCTGTATCAACATTGCAAGTCCTATCCTATGGTGAATACCTGGTATTATTATCGAAAGAGACAGAGAGTGAGTATTTTTATGATTGCATTTTAAAAGTTCTGTTCAAAACTGAACACTTTCATTAAGATATGTGACTTTTCAAGACTGTCTTCAAAACCAGTTCTTCAGCCCTCCCACATATGGTTTTAGTCTCCCAGTATTAGGGCCATGCATAGTTATTCTCTCATATACAGCATTTTACACAAAAACTCAATCTCACATAAATCCCCACTGGAGGGAGATGGAAGGCAAATAAAAGCAAAAGGATAATGTAGATAATATTATGTTAAAAACCATGTTGGGAGAGATGCAGTTCCAGAATGGTGGAGTGAGAACCTCCAACGTTCTGATCATTCATAAGAGCAAAAAGAAAATATTGTCAAAATCAATTTTTTCAGAACTTTGGAAATTAAAAAAAGGTTTAAAACAATCTGTGGAAAGTGACTGAATATCAGAACAGCGATCTTTGTGATACCTTAACCCATCCTATTCCCAGCTCCATCATCACCTGGAAAACCAACAGCCTCCCAGTCACAGTAGTTTTGAAAATTATCAGCCTAGGAGCAACTGGAATAGGCAGAGAGGATTCAGAGCTCCAAAAACGTTCATTTCCCAGAG
Source organism: Grampus griseus (assembly GCF_964374135.1). Taxonomy (NCBI): domain Eukaryota; kingdom Metazoa; phylum Chordata; class Mammalia; order Artiodactyla; family Delphinidae; genus Grampus; species Grampus griseus. Next base: position 108,128,943 of record NC_139001.1, read on the forward strand.
AACTGTCATTATATTACCCATCTGGCAGCTCCCTGGATATTCCCCATTCACAAGGTTTGTCTTCATCTGACATGACTCAGAACTTGCTCAGTGAGAACAGCTATTTCCCCAGGACAGTTTTTGGAAAATGCAAGCTGCAATTGTTTAACATTAGAACTGCATGAGTGATGATAAAACTTGGGGCAGACTAAAGGATGACAAGAAAAAACTTAACAGGAAAGATGGGGAATGAGATGTCCATAGTAGACTTTGAAAAGCTCTGAAATATTCCTGAAAATCTAGAAGGCCAGGCACTTTCATAGGACTGGATGCATGCCCAGGGCTGTGACATGCATGAGAGAGGCCCCAGCTCTCACGGTTGAGTGATGGTGAGGTTCTGTGTAAGCAGGAAGTGAAAACAAAGGCAGAGTTGTAAACCACCAGACTGTTGAAGATGTGCCTTAATATATGCACAAAGGTCCTCAGCAAAGACTGGGAGATTTGTTGGTCCAAGGCATTTAATGAAATCTCTGTGCAACAATTTACTGACCCTAAGTTAACTGAACAGATACTAGAGTGGCCACACATGAAAAAAAAAACACAAACTTTACAGGATTAATTCAAAAGTCACTAAAGAAAAAACAGCAGCAACAACAACAAACTCTGGAGGAAGGAAGAAAATGTGACTTCTGGACTTGCCAAATTATATTGTTTAAATGTCTATTTGTCAACAAAATTATGAGACATGCAAATAAATAGGAAATGTTGACCCATCAACTAATACTAATACCAGGCACAACCAGGCTGTCAACTCTCACTATTTCTATTCAACATTATACTGGAAGTTCTAGGCAGAGCAATTAGGTTAAATAAACAAGCAACAATAAAAGGAATACAAATTGGAAAAGAGTTCTAAAACTATCCTTACCTGTAGATATGTCTATGTAAAGACATGATTTTGTATACAGAAAATATATATGAATCCTCAAAACAAACTTTTAGAACAAATATATGAGTAGGGCGAGATTGCAGAATAAAAGATGAAATGCAAAACTCAATTGTGTTTCTATACTCAAGCAAGGAACAATCCAAAAATAAATTAAGGAGACAGTTACATTTACAAGATATACAAAAGGGTAAAATACTAAGGAATACATTGAACAAAGGAAGTATAAGATTTGTACAATGAAAACTACAAGGTATTGTTGAAATACCTTTAAAAGAACCTAAATAAATGGAAAGACATCCATGTTTTCTGGATGAGAAGAATTAACATTAAGATGTCAGTTCTCCAAAACAGATTCAACACATTCCTTATCAAAGTCTTGGTTGATGTTTTTGCAGAGAGTAACATATTCATACAAAAATTCATATGAAAACACAATGGACCCCAAATAGTCAGAACAATCTTGAAAAAGAAGGACAAAATTTAGATGACGCATACTGTACACCTCCCAATTTTAAAACTTACAAAGCTACAGCAACAAAAGCTGTGCGGTACTGGCATAAGACTAGATACATAGATCAATAAAGTATGATTGAGAGGCCAAAAATAAGTAAACTCAAGTTTATGGCAAATGACTTTCACTAAAGGTCTCAAGACAAATGTCTTTTTAAGAAATGATACTGGGACAACTGGATATCTGTGTGTAAATGAATAAAGCTAGATTTCGACCTCATCTTATACACAAAAATAGCACAACATTGTTCATAGACATAAATGTAAGTGTAAAACTAAAAATCTTTTAGAAAAAAAATGTGACATTGGATTAGGCTATGGGCTCTTAAGATACAACACCAAAAGCGTACTTACCAAATAAAATATACAGAGATTGAACTTTATTAAAATTAAAAATTTCTGTGATGTGCCATCTAAAAACTCAAATTGAAAAGTCAATCTACATAATGGGAGAAAATGTTTGCAAATCACATAACTGGTAAGGGATGGCATCCAGACTGAAGAGCTTTTGCAAATAATCTAATTTTTAAATGGGCAAAGGACTTAATAAATATTTTTCAAAAGAGGATATACAAATGATCAATAATCTCAAGAAAAATGCTTAATATCATTAGTCTTTAGGGAAATGTAGATCTAAATCGCAATAAGATATTTCTTCACAGTCACTAAAGACAAAAAGACAGGCAACGCCATGTCACATTGAAGATGTGGAAAAATTGAATTCTCATACACTCTTTTTGAAATTGTAAAATTATACAGACACTTTGGAAAACAGTTTCACAATTTCTGTAGATGTTATACTTAGAGTTACCATATGACCCAGCAATTTATCTCCTAGGAGTTTACCTAAGATAATTGAAAGTATATGTCTACACAAAGCCCTGTGTACAAATACTCCTGGTAGTATTCTTCATAATAGCCCAAAGTGGAAACGACACAAATATCCATCAACTGATGAATAGATAAACAAAATGCGTTCTATTCATACAGTGTGATATGATTTGGTAATAAAAAGGAATGAAAAATGACACATGCTACAATGCAGATGAACTTTGAAAACATTTTGCAAAAAGAAAGAAGCCAGATACAAAAGACCATGTATTGTATGCTTCCATTTGTGTTAAATGGCCAGATTTGGTAAATCCATAAAGACAAAGTAGGCTTCCCTGGTGGCGCAGTGGTTGAGAGTCCGCCTGCCGATGCAGGGGACACGGGTTCGTGCCCCGGTCCGGGAAGATCCCACATGCCGCAAAGCGGCTGGGCCTGTGAGCCATGGCCGCTGAGCCTGCGCGTCCGGAACCTGTGCTCCGCAACGGGAGAGGCCACAACAGTGAGAGGCCCGCATATCGCAAAAAAAAAAAAAAAAAAAAAAAAAAAGATTTTGATCAGTTAAACATCTATATACTCACCCTTTAGAATTTTATAGATTATAAAATTCTACAGTAATCCACATGGGCCCCTTTTTATGTATTCTCTCACATTACTCCCCAAGTCATTTTTGGGGTCTGTAAAACACAAGCATTGAACATAAATGTTGTTCTCAAGCATATTCATGAGATTACACTTTTACATTAATTGAAAATTCAGCATAAATCCTTATTTTATCACACGTAATGATTATCATAATTCCCTTCTTTTAAACCCAATTATTTTTCAATTAGAAATTCAAATGATTTTTAAAGTTTCTATCTTCACCTTTAAGTGACAGAGACACTCCACATAGATTATTTCAATTATATTTTAAAATATTGTGTAATGATGATATGTTTAAATGTCATCTAAAGTATTGTGATAAGAAAACCAAATTCATTAATGAAATATAAGATGATAAATATCTAATTATTTCTTGAAAATCTCCATTAAACATTTTTAGCATTTCATTAATGTGTGGAAGAAGCAGAATAGAGTTTTTAAAAAATCCCTTAAAGGTTTTGATCATCTCCTTCTATGCTCCAAGAGCTGTTAATTCATTTATAATCTGCTTGGACCCTATGTCATTAGCAGGTGAGCAGGAAAGGACTTTGAGGTCCCATAGGAACAATACGTGTGAGACGGCAGAGGACAAGCAAGGCAAGCATGTTACCTTCAGAGAACTCGATTGGTTTAAGATCATTGGAATCCATGGCATATAAGGAAACGCAACAAGAACCTTTTCATTTATCTCATTTAGTCCTCTAAAAACAAATCTGTAAAGTTAGTGCTATACACAGGAGGAAATTATGACTCAACCTCTGTTAAGGGTCTTGCATCAACTCACCAAATCCTGAAAAAGCAGAGCTGAGCTTCAAACTCATTTTTGTAATTCTTCTGTAAGTTTTTGCCTTTATCCCAGCTGCCTTCCTCAGTGTTACTGCTGTGGAGAAAATGGCATAGGGTCAAGTGAGGTAGAAAATGAATAGAAACTTGAAAAAAAGGGGCACTGAAGGGATATGCATCTCATTCGTCCCCAATAACTATGCCCAAGACCACTTTGCCTGACTTACAGAAGCCATTCTTGTGAAACCTTGCTGAACTAAAAGGGAAATTTCAGGTTGTGTTTCTGTAAAGATGGATAATCCCAGCAAATGAACTCTTTAGTCAAAAGGAGATTCCAGGCGATGACTGGTGACTATGCTATGCTGACTTGCTATTTGATGAATAATCGATCTCTATTGCTAACCAGAGTTGAGATGGATGTGCACGCACAGGTAGCCCCAGACTTTCAAACTGAACCATCACTTCAGTAATAGTTTAGTATGCGTTTCTATCCACGGTGTGACAGTAGGGGAGAAGTACATGAATGTGGGGACATGACACCATTTCTTTCAAGGTTCAGTCTTTCAAAGTAGAAATTGAAATAGCCATTCATGCTCTCTATGAACATTTCCTCAACATATGTTGCATATTCAGCTATGAATTAGATTATTTTGTGAAATAGATACATCCAAGGTCCAGCTCACCTCTACAATTCATTTATAACATAACCAGTTAGCATAATTCAGCACATAAGAAATAACAGACCTATTCAAAGTAAGTAATTAAGGGAGATGTGAAATTTCAAGAATAATAGAAAAGGGCTTTACCACTTACTAGCCATGAGACTTCAAACATGTTACTTAGCATCTGTCTCAGTTTTCTTGTCTGTAAAATGGAGATGATAAAAAAAATGGAGATAATATGATTTATTGCCTATGTTGTTATTATGATAAATGACATGCATGCAAAGTGTGAAACACAGCCCTTGACAAACATTAAATGCTCAATAAAAGCTAATTATTATTTAGTAATTAATAAATTATAATTACAACTAAATTGTTTATGATTTCAAACAAGTCATTCATCTTTGGTTAGAGTCTAGTCAATGTAAATGTGGAAATCAGTTTAGGCAGAGAATCCTAAAAATTCCTCCCAGGCAGAAATCTTCTGACCCCAGTTGGAATGATCCAAAAGATCATGGAGTATCAAATGCCATTTGCCTCTCTGATTATCTACACCCTTGTCAGGACTTTGAGTACGTTCTCTCCTTCTCACTTCTCTTAGTAGACTAGATTTGTCAAACATCTGCCCTTGTGTGCTGATGAGTGTAAGTTGAGCTAGGACACAAATTACCTTGACACCCTAGTAGAGAGATTGGAAATGCTATTTTCATGTATTTGCTAATAGCTGTCCTCCCCAACAGCACCCATGTGACCTTTAAATACCACAGACGCTAAGTGGCAAAGGAGAATAATAATGGCATTTTAATTGATTGGTAAATTATTTAGCAGCATTAGATAATACACCATAACACCTCTTCCGTCTCCCTGCTCCACTCCATCTCACTGGAACAAATCATTCTATCCTCTGGGGGGTTCCTGTTTTTCTTACAGTGAATCCGTGATCCATTTGACCCTGTCTTCTGTGGTGTAACATATAAGTTGTTAAAAAAAATGTGTGCAGATAAATGTGAGGGAAAATAGCTATGTGGAAATTGTATGCTAAAAAGCAAATGTCATTGTAGACTACATTTCACTGCAGTTTTAACCATTCAGAGTAAAATATAAACAGATAGCATTTTGGATTTATTCTTGCAATTTTAAGATGTGATTTTAAAAATGAATTTAATAACAAATTTAAAGTTCCTTTGGGCATGATTCTCTGGGGTGTCTAAATTTCTGACCCTGGTAGGAATTACCAAGCTCTGATACTGATCCCAAAGGAGTGACTAAATGATTTTTATCCCATAATATGACATTACTACTTTTGGAATCATTATGTTTATAGCAATCCAAATACAATCTTCCCAGCCCAATGAAACTCTGGCCTCATTTAAAACTCCCAAATCATCTCAACCCACTCTGAATTCACTCCTTCTTGGAAATAGTTAGAATTTTAACCACTCTAGACGTCAAGACTAAGGACTCTTTTGCACAGTTTCATATTTTTCAATCTTTTCCTCCCAACTAGATCTCAATTTTCAGGAAAAACTTACAGGTCTCCAACACTTTTCATGTTGCACAGTGCAGAAAACAGGGGAAAGTGTGGAAGAAGTGGGAGACACAGAGGCATCAGGAACAGCCTGTGTGGCCATGAGAAATGGATTCTCTGAATCACAATCTCTTAATCTGTAAAGTTCCATGGAGTTGTTGTAAGGAAGAAATAAGAAACCTTGGTGTTCCCTATACAAGGTGTTTAGGGTGACATAGAGCTATGCAAACCAGAGCCCTTCAAGGAAGGCCTTGTTTCCCCAGATATTGAGAATGTGGTCAGCAGACATTCCCCAGCCACTGTGGGGTTTGCCTCAGCTGCAAAGAACTGTCTGCCCAAGGACACATCTGTCCCAGAGCAGCCCGCTTCTAATGACTAACTGTCAATCAGTTTCAATCCAAAGCAATAAATCTCTGATTGTCCTTTCAGGTTTTCCTTGTGCCCAGTATTAGATTCTCACCCTCTCTTCCACTGATGTTGATCCCTGAATTGTACCCTGCTGCCAAATTCTGCCTCACCACCTGATACTAGAGAATAAAACCTGCAAGGAGCTTGTTACACATTAATCTTATCATTGAGTCTTTATCTCTTCCTCCAAGGACAGAAAACCCAGCCTTCCTGGTTCCCTGATCATCCCTCTTTCTGAATTATCCTCTGTTGCTCCTCTGATAAGATCCTTTAAGCTAATATCACTGCAAAATGCCCCGGCCTTATAGTTCTCCATTCCCCAAACACTCTCTCCCACACATCCACTGTCACCAACAACATAAGCATGGAACGACTTAGGGCACCTCCAATAGTCTCTCACATTTCTTTGTTCTATGGGACATGTCCTCTTCCCTCAAAATGCCATAATTCCTCTGTCTCCTTGAAGATTTAGTTCTCTCTTCAGCTTCCCTGAGTAATCTTCTTGGGTCCCTTAGTTTGTGTATGGTGTTCCTTGGCACTCTGGGCTTCCTCTTGCATGTAACAATTGTGCTATGATAGACTGTACATTTTTAGGTATATTTCCCATTCGTCGGTAAACTCATAATGGGGATGGGGCTAACAGGGAAAGGCACACTCATCTCCATAGCGCAATTCTTAGCACAGGGTCCTGGGTTTGTTAAGCATTCAGAATCATTTGTGGAAAGACTGGATGAATGAGCAAGTGAATTAATGAATAAATGATGCTTTTTTCAGAGTGTCAGGTTAGTTATCTTTCTAGATTTTTCCCCTACTGTTACCATTAGTGTTTGAGAAGTGAAAACCCTTTGACATGATTCCAAACCAAGAGGAGCTGGACTAGTTTTCTGTATATCTGCCTGTCCAATAATCTTGCAGCCCAAGTCCCAAGAAAGGAGGAAGACAGTAACCATGTGCTATTTTTGCCTGCAGGGTGATCAAAAACATGTGTCCACAAGTAAAACTACTGTCCCCACAGATACACTTACAGTGGCAGTGTGTATGTAACCTTCTCCCTCGATGGATGCTAAAATTAGTTCATTCAAAGAATCATTCAAATTTCACATCCTATACAAGTTCAGTATCAAGATGCTCTTGAGTTTGAGAAATCAATAGGGAGTAATACCCAAGAAATGACTTGTATGGGTAGGTTCAGAAGGTGAGCGTATGCTCAGAAGCTGGTCCTAAAGCCAAAGAAAGGGGGAGAACATCAATGCAATGGGTTAAAGATGGCAATTTAGGAACAGAAGTGGACAAAGAACTTCACTCTAGAGTTAGGCAATTGAGCTCTGAGGATCGTTATGTTCATGTGAAAATGAGGATAATGATACTTAATTCCTAGTAATATGATGAATGTTTTTTATCCTCTGTGGTGAGGGTTGGAAATATGTTTAGGATTGTGGGCACAGGCAATATGACCATCATTGAATGCCTTCTATCTGTCTAATGGCAGATGGTAGAAGACAACTTTACTTACTTTCTGATCCTGCCCAGGAACAGCTCTGTTATATGACCACTGCTGTTTAGATTAGTGCTCCTGGCCTTGGTAAGTTTAAACTCTTGCAGAGCAGGCATTATCCACATGACAGCACTCCTTCCTAAGATGGGCAGGGGTGGTTGGAGGACTGTCCCCAGCTGCAATCACTTGCATTTAAGAAATATTTTCCTCTTGAAAACAGACTGACTTATGTGTCTTGAATCTTTGTGGTTTCTCTCTGAGTATTGATCTATGGGTATGAAGGGAACAACAGCAACAACTCAGAAGCCCAGAACTAATCTCCAAACTTCTAGAGAGATAGGGTTTCTCCATCACCGCTGAGCCCCAAGTTGTAAGACATCTGGGCTCCCTTAGCTCCCATGGGCTATGTATGGAGTACAGGAAATCTTTCCAATGCATCTGTAAAAAACACACATGGAATAATATAAGTGCTATCCTGCCATGCCATGGGTACCAGTGTCAATCAGAAGACAAATCAAAAGTAAAGGAGTAATAAAAAGAATCTCCCTCTGGCACTTGATTCTTTTCAGCCACATCAACCCGTTAGAACGATGATGGATGATGAACAACTCAGATAATCCATGAGCTGTAGATGAGCCTGTCTCCTCTGCCTTTAGCAATTGGCTCCCAGGTCAGCAATCTAGATGGAAGACTTTCCAGATTTACAGCACAGGGATTTGGGGGGAGGAAAAGAGAATGTATAGAGAGGAATTTGAAATGAGCCTTGGGTTGTTAGTAAAATTTCCAGGTTCACAGCAGCTAAATTCTGGCTCACTCTGATGTCAGATACAACTGACCCTAAATACGTATGTAGTGCCAGACACCAGTCCTGGCAATGGGGCATAGAGAGGCAGTGCAATGGTCTGGTTAAGACTGGGATTCTGGAGCCAGTCTCCCTGGGGAGGAGCACACTGTAAGGCTTGGGCCACCACCTCCTGCTCTGGGCCCCAGGTTCTTCACCTGTAAGATGAAGTTAAGAATACTTGCCCACAGGATTGTTGTAAGGATAAATGAGTTAATACAAATGAGGGGTTTAGAGCAATGCTTCAGTAACTTCCCAATAAGTGGTCGCTATTGTAACTATTAATGAAGAGAAGGATAGACACAATCATTCTATTCTGCTCCTTCTAACTTCCAGCAGAACTCCAGACACCACCCTCCTGCTCAGAGCCCCTAAATGCCTCCCTCCTCAGGTGTGCCATTTGGTGCGCCTGTCAATCTTTGCCATCATCAATGACCTTGCATTACATGTGTGCTGTAGCTGTCTTCGTGTCCTGCATCACATGCTCCTCAGTATCTCATCTTGAGCAGTCCTCTCAAACCCAGCCCCCACCCCTCAATCCACTTAGATGCAGCATCTTCAGGTGATAATTCTGATAATGCCTCCTTTCCTGTCTATAAAATCAGACACATCCTTTAACATAATTTGGCCTCAGTTCTCCATCCATGATATAAGAGCTGGGAATACATTACCTCTAAGGTCATTTTCCACTTTAATTTTCTGTGATTTTATGACTACATGCTGTGGGTTATTAAAAATATAATCCAGTTCCATGGATTTAAGAGACACAATCTTATGTGTCTGTCAATCAGTTTTAATCAGTTAAATCTGATGGATTTAAGAGACACAATAGATGTTCCCCAAGATGGAAGTGGGGTTCAGTATTATCAAGGTAAAGAGCTCTGAACACAGGTCATAATGGAAGAGGTGTTTATCCCTGGAAAACTGATGTGTTACTAACAAGGGATAAAACTTACTCAGTGCCAAAGGAAAGCCAAGGATATACTGAGGAAAGTGGCCACTTGACCTGATCCTCTTTTTGGAAGGTAAAAGTTAGCAATGAACCAGAGGCTAGGATAGTCAACAGAAGAAATAACCTGGAAGCAAGTGTTCTAAGAAAAAGGCTGGGAACACCAGGAAAGAAAAACAAAACAAAACAAAACAAAACAAAACAAAAAACTCTGGGGACTCTTTGTGTTAGTAGTTACTCTTTGGCACAGATTTTATTTTCAGAGGACTGAACGAAGGTGGGCAATGCCATTTCCTTTTTCAGGACAAATAAGATCACAGTTCACTGTGATCTGAAAGAAGGAAATACTTCAATATCACCTTCTGGATTTGAACATCACCGAATTCTGTGTGTGTGTGTGTGTGTGTGTGTGTTTGCACAGACTCCTAAACTGGAGTCAAATGAGATGTAAAAAAATATCCACGAAGAAAACCATTTGGAAAACATTAAGGAATTGAGCCCAAATCAGGAGTCATGATGTTTTGTTGTTTTTCTTTCCCCTCTTAGCCTCAGTATGGTCATTCTAAAGATTTCCATAGTGTTTGATGCTTTAATTTTCTTCCTTGTGTATAAGATAATTTGTTTTCAGTTGAGGTAACATCTGTTTCTGTAGATAATGAAGTTATTAGATGTCGATCAATTTAATAAAGCCACAAGGCTTTCCTGACTTCTTTATGCATAATCAATGAATTTGGATGCAAAATGTGAAAAATGATCTAAAACTTCCATTAACATAGTCATTTTGTAATTATGTTGTGCTGGCAATCAGAGAGCTATTCAAACATGGCATTATGAAAACAAAGATTATTCAATCATTACGGGGTAGCAAGAGAGAGGCCAGGGAAGTGGTCTATCTCCCTTTTGACCTTGAACAACAGTTTCTGCTCTTTATTACCTGACATACTTTTATTTTATACCTCCTATTGTTAATGCTTCTATTCCACCTGTTATAATAGATGTCATTTCTAGAGTGTTCTAGGAATTTTGCATATATTTTCCACACTTAATCTTCCCAGTTATTCTGGGAATAATATAATAATATAAGTAATTATTAATATTCTTCATTTTACAGATGGCTGAGAGAGACTGGTAACCCATGCGGTCTCCCCAGATGGAATCAGAATTCAAACCTCAGCCTCTGGACTTTGGAGTCCAGCCTTCATCTTGAATCTCCCTCTTTTACCTCTTTATTGCACTCCTAATTGAATACATGTTTCCAGAGTTATTAACACTGTACCTTGTTTCTTGTTTGTTCATTGACCTGTGATAGTTTAAGGGGAATCAAGCAGCTTTGATTCCCATAGATTTCAAAAGACATCACACAAGGCCCAGAATTCTTTGTTTCTGGAGTTTGGGAAATTAGCAGATAGACCATCTTCACTATGAATAGTGGGGGTAAATTTTCAAGTTGATGGGATGCCAGCAAAAGAATGAATCAGGATTGAGGTTAAACAGTGCAGATAAAACTTGAATCAAGATTACCTTCTAGTCATAGAAAATATACAAATTCCTTTAAAGCCAAAATAGTTTGTGACTTTCATCTTAATCTTGTGTGCTATACCAACATGGGGATATAAATTTGCAAAAGAGTCTATTTATGCCTTTGCTGTCAAATCTGATAATTCTTGTTTCATTTAAGACATTCTTCTTAATTTGTAATTTTTAAAGCCAATAGCAATAAAGGCAGTGGTATAGTATAAGTGATAAGATAGAGGTCACCTGGATGTGAAGCTCCTTAAGGTCCTTCCAGGCTCAACTTTTGTTGTTTACTTCAGGTTTTCCTCCAACAAGTAGAGATGAAAGTGTTCTCTTATTTATCACATAGCTATTTTGAGGATCAATGAGTGAGTGTGAAATTCAGACACTTTGAGAAGTGTAAAGAGCTAGATCAATCTAAATATTATTTGGTAATACCTGGTTTTGTTAATTTCCATCTAACATTAGATTTCCGTCCCATGGGTATCATGGCTTTCATGTGCTCATTCCAAAGTTAACTGACCATGGTTTTATCAAAGTTCAATGCAGATGACATAATACTTTTACTCATAAATTATTTTCTTTTAAAACAGAAATGTAAATGAAATACTCATTACTAAGTTTGCTAGTCACTCTTCCCTGCTCCTGTCACCATGCCACATCTTGGAGAGGCAAGATGACTGAGTGAGACCACAGTGCAATGTTAAATTCCTTTCATTGTTTTCCAACAACTATGGAATTAGAATATACAAGTCTTTGGAATTAGTAAGTGATACTTCAAATTTGACATGTAAATGTATCTTACTTTAGGCATTAAATATATAATGGACAGCATATTGAGATTGTTGCGATTAATGTATACATAGTACTGTATGTAAAATAGATAACCAACAAGGACCTACTGTATAGCACAGGGAACTACACTCAATAATTTGTAATAACCTAAAAGGGAAAAAAATCTGAAAAAAATAGATATATTTATATGTATAACTGAATTACTTTGCTGTACACCTGAAACTAACACAACATTGTAAATCAACTATAGTTCTTCAATAAAAAATACATATATATAGTGGAAATTTTATGTATAAGTTCACTATTAACCATTAAATACTGTTTTAAAGACCAAGGATCTTGGTTGTGGATTCCTATGCTCATGTAATGCTACAGGTACATCCTTCATTATTACCGAAATTCTTGCTTTGTAAATTTGTTACTTTATTTTTGGCAATTCCAGGGTTTCTAACATGAAACACACCTGTATACATAAAGTTTTATTACTGTGTGTTTGGTTAGAATGACATTTATTTTTCATTTATTTATTTTTGAATGTGAGATTGGAGAAATTTCTTTTTTGGGAGAGGGTACTGAAGACTTGAAAAAAATCATTGAGAAAAAACAACTTTTGGAGCTCTCTGACTCTTGGATTATAGGAAAGATGAGTATAAATCTTGGTTTAGTCTTTATTTGAAATAGTCTGGATTCGCGACTGTTATCCTGGGTTTCCATATGGCTTTGCAATTCTCCATTGACTTTCCATATTTAGTCCAGTATTATTTTTTCATTTTATTATATTTTAAAATTAAGGTATAGCTTACATACAGGAAAGTCTAAAAGCCTTAAGCGTACAGCTTAATGCCTTTTGCATATGTACACACCTGTGTAACTGTTGACAAAATCAAGACACAGAAAACATTTCCAGCAACCTAGACTCTCCTGGCACATTCGGTTGACGTCTCCCTGGAAGAAATCAGTATTCTGACCTCTAACACTATAGATTAGTTTTGCCTGATTTTGAACTTGATGTTAATGGAGTCATAACCAAGTATTATTGTTAAAGTTACATGAAAATCAGCCAGGAGAAGTTTGTTACATCTCTGCTTTGTACTTTAAGCTTCTTTCATGGTCTCTTCTAATAATGTACAAGATGCTTGCAGAAAATAGTTCTGACCTTATGTGTGATTTAATGTGAAAGATTATCAGACATAATACATCTTTCTTTGCCATATCCTCTCCAGGCACAAGGGCACATTCAGGGGACACACCTTAAGACAATGTGCCCTCAGGCAGGAGCAGCTGGCTATGGCCAGCTTCTCAGGATGTAGGAGAGGAAGTATTCTTTTTAGTTGTCCCTGATGGCCACTTGGTGTGTTGCCATGGCCCCTGTCAAAATCGGCAAGATGCACAAAGCCACCAAGCCTGCAGTAAGTGGTGTCAGTGGGAAATGATGGGAGTTTATTAGTTATAGATAGAATGTGGTGGGGAAAATGCAGGGCTGAGCATCCTGGTTTAGAGGTAGATGTACAGAGGTAAATCCAAGCAGTCTTGCTGCAGAGGTTTGGTCATTTGTTATACGGTGCATAAACAACTATTTGTTTACTGTTTGGTAACACCTTTTTTCTTATCTTGTAATAGTTTTCAGTCATAATGAGGTCAAAAGAATGAAAGCTGTTTGATGAAAAATTAAATACATTTGTCCCTTGAACAATGGAGGGTTAGGGGAGGTGACCCTCCATGAAGCCAAAAATCCAGCACAGCAGGAAAAGGAGTGTCCAGACCCCACTAGATCATCTAAACCACTTCAACTGCAGTCTTATTTTAACAATGTCCTTCCCCCAAATTAATTTTTGCAACACTGTTGGGAAAGTTAATTTTGCATTTACCAGTCATGAAACAGTGATATCAAACCATCTCTATTTTATTTAGGTGGAGAATAAGGGTAAGGAGAGAGGAGAGAAAAATGATTATTTTAAACAGAAACCTTTTAAATAACCAACAGTGAAGACTGGAGGTCTTTGCACCTACTGCTGACATCCTTATCTAGCAAAGACCTTGTGTCCCTGTGAGGGCTCAGCCATTTAATATGCTTGGGTCATCTCTATCTCATCCTGTACTGTTTCTGCCTCTACCCATGTCAGTCAATCTCTCCTGAGGACATATTTTCTCTGGTTTTGGTTCCTGCTTAATCATGTCTTCTTACTCATTGCTCACATTTATCTAATGCTGAGTAACAACCCCAAAACTCAGTAACATAAAACAACCACCATTTATTATTTTTCATGATTCTTTGGGCTGACCGAATGCTGACACATGACTTCTCTGCTCCACGTGGCATTGCCTGAGGCTGCCCTCAGCTGGGTTAGGTTGTGAGGTCTAAGAAGTTTTCACTCACATATTTGTTTCACAGCACTCCTCCATATGACTTCTTGTACCTTTGTGGCTTCCTCACATCTTGGCGTCTCTGAGTACTCAGACTTCTTGCTTGGCAAATCACTTAAAGAACAAAAGCAGAGACTTGCAAGCTTCATTTCATTCTATTCATAAAAGAAAGTTATGAGGCAAACCTAGATACAAGAGGAAAGCCAGGAATAAACGTCATTTCCTAATGGGTAAGAGAGGCATATATTTACAAGGAAGGAAGGATTGAAGATGCCATCTTTGGAGTTTCTGATATAGTCACAGCTCTTGACTCCACTTTACTCATTGTCCCACTTACTGACTTCTCTATGTGTTCTTTAGCTTTTAATTTTCCCCAATTAATTAACAAGCCTAATATCTCTGGTTCAAATTTCTCAGGGAAATAATTATTCAGTTGATTACCATTGCCCTTGCCTGCATTAAACTTTCAAAGAAAAGCCCCTCACATGTCATCAATCATTTTGCATAGATTAGTGATTCGTGAGTTTGATGTTGGTTTTTCAACCAATTGGCTGTGGCTCCCAAGGGCAAGAACAGGTGTTGTACTGAAAGGCAGACATGGGATGCCTCATCAGAGCAGGGTTGGTGGGAGTGGTCATATCCCTCAGAAAGATGCAGTGACTCAGAAGGATGCACCTTGACTAGTCTGCTCTATGCGAGCCATCTCTTAACTAATGAATCAAAATGAGGCATTGATTATATAGTCACCTGGTTCTTTAATTTTCTCTCTTTAAAAGTGTTCCTTGCTTATCTGAAGCTCCTCTGCTCATGGGGTGAGATAAAAGCAATCTATCACATAAATATACAGACTGAATTAGATCATTCATCAGCCTCTAGAATTCCGGGCTGTTTGTTCTTAATTTCTCACATTGTAGTCAATGTGATCAGAAGGACTTCCTGGAACACACAGTTCTCTTTCAAATACCTTTCAGATATGTAATTTATAAAATAAAGGGACCTCTCCATTGTAGTGTGTACCACAAACTTCTTTCTCCCACAAATTTCTTTTGATTGCTTTACACTGTAATTGCATTGCTTTGAGCTTTCTTTTCTTCCTTTCTTTCATTTTATGGTGGAAAACTTAATAATGAATGTATCCAAGCATACCTGTGATGTAACTTCCTCATATATATACTAAGAAGTCCTTACTGTCTGATGCCCAGAAAGAGTAATACATGAGAAATGAGAATTAATAAACCGACATAAGCCTGGTACATAAGAAGATTGAGATTTTGTACCAAAGGACTGAAATTCTTTGCACAGTTAGCCAATTTCTATTGGAAGGACAACAATTCACCCATTTTTTTTTATCTTTCTTCTCTTAAACAACTGTTGATACTGTGTACAGGTTTCAGTACACTCACGCTGTGCAGTGTCAATCCATTGATTCTAAGCTGATAATATATGGCTGAAAAGTTTTCTTTTGCCTCACTAATCATTTATTGTATTCCTGTTACTTATTTAGGGCTTTACTAAATATTTGAGATACCTGCCCTCATAAAGCTCAGAAAAGTGGACGAAACATGCATGTAAGATAAAACGTTTTGTAAGATACAGTTAGGGCACAAAGGAGAAAGTGCTCATTCTGCTGAGGAAGGAAGGAACAGAAAAGACTTCATGGAAGAAATGAATAGAAATTTGAAGTTGTATTTTTTTATGAAATTCTTCATTGTTGTCAGCACTTGATATTGTCTTTCTTTTCAATTGGAGCCAGTCAGCTGGGTGTTTTATAAGACTGTCTATATCTTCATTAATTTTGTTTACTTATTATATTAGTTACTAAGAAAATTATATTAAAATATCTCCACTTATATTGTATAGGTCTTATTCTTCTCATAATTATGTCTATGTTTTCTTTGTTTGCATTGTTGGGGAAGTTTAAATCAGTACATCCACTCTAGAAATCAGTTTGACATTATCCAGAAAAGATGATTGTTCATATGCCCTACGACTTAGCCATTCCAGACTTTGACATGTTTAAAAAAGAAATCCTTGTTCATGTGCATGTGTAGATAATTCAGAACAGCAGTATTCATAAGAGTCCCAAACTGGAGATAATACATATGTCCGCCCATAGCAGAATGAGTAAATAAATAAACTGTGGTATATTCATCTATCAATGGAATATCATAGAACAATGAAAAATAACAATTGATATCTAAAATTAATAGCATGAATAATATCACAGACAAGGTTAAGCCAAAGAAGGCAAATACAAATGCATATTATATGACACTTGTACAAGTCAAAACTGGCCAAATTTTTGTATTACTAGAACACTAAATAATCATTGCCTTAGAGAGACAGATGGAAACAGTGAGAGGGAATGGATGTGAGCCGGCCATTTGAGGGGGTTAATGAGAAATTTAAGTGATAATTTAATTAATTAAATTGGTTATTATTAAAAAGAGGGCTGCTTTCTGAAAATTCGTTTAATGGAACATATATGTGTTGTGCACTTGTCTGTATATTTGATACACCAATTTAAAATATATATAAAAACCATGGGAGTGGCCAAGCTGGCAGAGTAGGAAGACCCTGAGCTCACATGCTCTACAGGCAACTCAAAATTACAACTATTTACAGAGAAACTATTGATGACAAAAAACAGAAGAATAGAAGAAAATATCTTCTACAACTAAAGATACAAAGAAGGAACCACAACAGGATGGGTAGGAAGAGCAAAGATGCTGTACAGTCAAGATCCACACCCCCAGGTGGGTGACCCACCAGCAGTAATTACAATTGCAGAGGTTCTCCCCAGTGAGTGAGTGGTCTAAGCCCCACACCAGGCTCCCTGGCCAAAGGGTCCTGCACCAGGAAAATGAGCTCTCAGAACATTTGACTTTGAAGGCCAGCGGGGCTTATTCTCAGAGGAGCCAGAAGGCTGTGGGAAATAGACTCCATTCCTAAAGGGCACACACAAAATCTCACATGCTCTGGGACCCAGGGCAGAAGCAGTAGTTTGAAAGGAGGCTGGGTCAGACCCACCTGAAGATCTGGGAGAGTTTCCTGGAGAAGCAGCAGGCAGCTGGGTCTCACCCTGAGGACAGAGACACTGGCAGCAGCCATTTGTAGAAGCTGGATCTATCAAGTGGGCACTGGGCTGGCAAGTGCCGTTGTGGAACCCTCCCTCTAGCTCATTAACCCTGGGACCTGTACTCACCCACCAGCTTGTCAACAGCAGTACTGGGACACACCTTAGTCCGATGAACTAGGCTAGCAGAGACAGAGCCTCATGGACCAGCAGGCCTGCTGCCTTAAAAGCCCCTGAGCCCACAGCCCCCCGGGACCTCTGTATTCTTTAATAGAAGGGATCTTAAATTATATGAAACTCAAAAGAAAACAACTGCCCCAAATAATAAGCATTAGTGTTCTCCAAAGTTTTATTACATGAATATTCTGTGTCCTTCATATATTGATGCTGTGATCCATAAATCTTATACACAGTAGTGTTAATGCACAATATAGAGTGTATATTATATACACAAATAGAACGTTATAAAGTTTTATATAAATGGAAGTTTTACCATTTTCTTTCAGCACCTCAGTAGATCAACTTCAGATGTCCCTTTTGAGAATGGACTGTGAATTCAGACTGAAACAGGCACTTCTCTGTTACTAAGGAGTCTTCTGGAAGAGTTGATGGTAATGCTCTTTCATTCAGAATATTGAGGTAATCTGTGTCTTTTTTCCTTAAGAAAAGGGTTATCATGATTTTTAGAAAATAAGAGCAAAACTTTCATATAAGAACTGACCTTTGGCACTACTCAGAGAAAGACAGCATGAGTCTTTGACATCCAATCATTTACATTCTGGGAAGCTCTTCCTCCTTTGGGCTTACTTTTTGGTGGTGAGTTCATGGAAGTATTGTCTTGAATTGAATCTTGAGACAATCATTAAATTGTTAAAGAAACAATATCTGCAATGGGCATTTTTGGGGTAATGGGAATTTGGGGTGTGAAGGGGATTTTTGCATGATTATTTAATTTTATTTTTAATCTGGGTCATAATCATAATTAAAAAGGGCTTAGCTTTCTGTTGATTCATTGAGTGGAATATTTGTGTTTTGTATACTTGTCTATATATTTGAATATCAAAAAGAGGAATTAAGAATGAAAAAGTCCTATTGTAGAGCACAAGGAACTATATTCAATATCCTGTAATAAACCATAATGGAAAAGAATATGAAAAATAATATATATATACATATATAACTGAATCACTTTGTTGTACACCAGAAACTAACACAACACTGTAAATCAACTATACTTCAATTAAAATAATATAAATAAATATTTTTTAAGAAGAATGAAAGTGTTTAGAACATCTCTAGCCACAGCCTCTAGGGAGTATCTCTATTAAATTTTTTTTAAAAAAAACAAAATGAAACAATAACAAACTTCCATGTGTGTTTTCCTAGACAGACCAACAAACTTCCATGTGTGCTTTCCTAGAAAGGCATGAAAATTATCTCTTGAAGAGTTTGTTGTAGAGCAAATAAGCAAGTTTGCAAGTTAGGATTTCTGTTTCTCTAAAACAAGCAGGAGGTTCACCTCATGATACTACTATATAAATGGGTTTCTCAGAGGATGTGTATAGAGCTAAATTAATCTCTTGAATTAGTTGCCATCTCTGTATCATCAGAGGCTGAATTATGCATGAATTGATGGTAACTTAAATTAAGACTCCACAGCTTGTTCAAAGAGAAGAAGGAAAATACAGACAGATTACAGATCTGCTCTTGCTTAAATGACACTGATCACATGCACATTTGCATTTGAGTAATTAAAGAGTATATGAGTCAGAAAGTTAGAAAAGAAAAAGTACAGCACTTCTGGTTTCAGTTATGACATACAGAGTTTAGAAGTCCCCCTTACAAGTCACTCACATTCTTACAACAAGAAAATCTGAACAAACTGAAAAATCAATGTCTATTCTTGGACCCATCAGAGAACAAAAATTTGAGTACCAACTGCAACCGGGAGAGACAGGTAAATCCAAAGTCACAGCTGAGATATTCTTACTGGGAGTAGAAGATGCTGGAGCTATAAACTGGTAGGAACACTTAAATGGTAATTTTGACACATAATGTTAAAGAGAGAAACTCCGGCAGGCCTCAGTTCTATGGTGTCTCTATAATTGTGTGGCTCTTACCTCCAGTAATCTGAGCAGATAAAGAGTCACTCGTGTCTCTCACAGAGGATGAAAAAGTGTAATAATTGTAAAATATGCCCAGAGTGGTCTATATAATAAAAGCCTATACTTTGGGGGGAAAAGACGTTTTTCCAGAGCCTTATTCCAGCTGGTAGAAAGTAATTCTGCCCACTCCAGTCCCTTCTGGCTTTCTTGTCTCATTTAAGGTAGGTCACAATACCACTGCAAGAAAAACAATGTGTGAAGTCCACAGTCCACAGACACAGGCCAACTAAAATACTGACAGTCAATCATGAGATTGTAGAATACTCTGTTTTAATCACTTCCTTTTCACTGTGTTAGTGAGGGAGGACTCCCGCTTTGGGGTTAAGAAGATAACCAAACAGATGACACCCAACACTGGATGAGTAATATCAACATTGGTTTATTAGTCCCACACATGAGAGAGAAGAAGTTGAGACGACATGTTGAATGCTATATACAGTGCCAGAGTAGTCAGGTACAGAGTGAATAATCAGGGTCTGTGGAAGACAGGCTTTATGGTATCAAAAGTGTGGGTGTAGGGCTTCCCTGGTGGCACAGTGGTTGAGAG
This sequence comes from Grampus griseus, assembly GCF_964374135.1. Lineage (NCBI taxonomy): Eukaryota > Metazoa > Chordata > Mammalia > Artiodactyla > Delphinidae > Grampus > Grampus griseus. The sequence continues at coordinate 108,148,982 of NC_139001.1, forward strand.
TCTGCCTGCCGATGCAGGGGACACGGGTTCGTGCGTGCCCCAGTCCGGGAAGATCCCACATGCCGCAGAGCGGCTGGGCCCATGAGCCATGGTCGCTGAGCCTGTACATCCGGAGCCTGTGCTCTGCAATGGGAGAGGCCACAGCAGTGAGAGGTCTGCATACCGCAAAAAAAAAAAAAAAAAAAAGTCTGGGCGTGGTGACCCTGGTTCCCATGGGAAGATGTGATTGGCTTGTTTGGCTTGTTTGAATAATTCTGTGAGCTGACATAGAACTGAAACCCACTCACATAAGCAAGCACTGTGCCTCCTCAACAAGTGAATTGTAGAGTTACCATTCAACCCAACAATTCAACTCCTAGGTATATAGTCAAGAGAAAAAAAAATACATATATATAAAAACTTGAACACAAATCTTTACAGAAGTATTAGTCAGAATAGCCAAAAGATTGAAAAAATTCAAATGCCCATTAACTGATGAACAGATAAACAAAATGTGGTATATCCATACAGTGAAATATTATTTGTCCATAAAAGTAATGGAGTACTGACACATACTACAACATGTATGAACCTTAAAAATATTACACTCAGCAGATGAAGGCAGTCACAAAAGACCACATGTCTTATGACTCATTTTATACATAATGTCCAAAATAGGCAAATGTACAGAGACAGAAAGAATATTAGTGTTTTTTTAGGGTTGGAGAATATGGGGATCTTGGTGGAAGATTGCTCAAGGGCATGGGATTTCTTTTTCAGGTAAGAAAAATGTTCTAAAGTTGATGTGATGGTAGTTGCAAAACTCTGTGAATATATTAAAAAAATATTGAATTGTGCACTGGGTAGATTGTATGGCATGAGATTGTATCTCAATAAAGTTACAAAAATAGAGAAGAAAGATCTAATATCAATAATCTAAGCCTCTAGTTTAGGAAGCTAGGGGGAAAAAAAGCGAGTTTAGCCTAAATCAATCAGAAGAAAATAAATAATAAAAATTAGAGCAGAAATCAATAAAGTTGGAAACCAGGAAATTAATATGAACTATCATGAAACAAAAGCTAGTTCTTTTGCCCATGGGAATGTAAAATGACACAGCCACTTTGAAATGTAGCCTATTAGTTTCTTGTAACACAAAACATCTTCTTACCATATGATTCAGCATTCATATTCCTAGGTCTTTACCCTACGAATTTGCAAAGTTCTGTCCATGGGAAAACTTAACACAAATGCTAATAGTACCCTTATTCATAATCAGCAAAAGCTGGAAGCAAACCCAGAAATCCTTTCATAGATGTATGGATAAGCAAACTGTGGCACATTCATGCAGTGGACTATCATTTAGTAATAACAATAAATGAGCTATGAACTCACAAAGATACACGGATGGATCTTAAATGCATACTGCTAAGCAAAAAGGGTCAATCTGCAAATGCTACACACTGTGTGAGTCCTATGATTCTAATTAGTACGACACCCTGAGAAAGGAAAAATGATAGAAACTTAGGAGGGTAAAATGATCAGTAGCTGGCAGGGACTTGGAGGTAGGGAGAAAGAGTTGAATAGGTGGAGCACGTTTCATAATGAAATAGGTGAAGCATATTTCAGAATGGGGGGATTTTTTTTTTTTTTTTTTTTTTTTTTGCGGTACGCGGGCCTCTCACTGCTGTGGCCTCTCCCGTGGCGGAGCACAGGCTCCGGACGCGCAGGCTCAGCGGCCATGGCTCACGGGCCCAGCCGCTCCGTGGCATGTGGGATCCTCCAGGACCGGGACACGAACCCGTGTCCCCTGCATCGGCAGGCGGACTCCCAACCACTGCACCACAAGGGAAGCCCCAGCATGAGGGAATTTTTAAGACATTGAACCTATTCTGTATAGTACTGTAATGGTGAACAAATGACACACTGCATTTCGCAAAACCAGTAAAACTTTATAGCAGAAACAGTGAACGTTAATGCATGTAAATTAAAAAGAAATCATTTAAGAAGTCAGAGGATTCCAGGATGGAATGTAGAATATGACATAAGTATCTAAACATATTACTAACGTACAAAGCAACCTGGCTAAAGGGAGCTGGATGAAAGATGCCTGTATAATTAATTTTTGAAATGAGTACAGCCTGTAAGTCTAAAAGCAAAAGGATCTATAAGAATACAATACTCTAGTTGATAAAGTTGTTAACCATGAAGGTTCGGGTTAATAATTCTGATACCGCTCTACACATATGCTGAAATTGAACAATTAAGTAAATGAATGGTGGTGAAACCAGGAGCCAGGTTTCTCACTGTTGGAGTGGGAGACCATAGATAAACAAGGTAATAAAGCTAGAATGATCCATGTGTTAATGGAATATAGTCGGAGACTATATGGACTCATGTTTAGCTATATATATATACATAAACTTTATATATACGTGTGAACATATATGTATATATATATATATAAATATAAACACAATTGGTTGCATGCAGGATATGAGTTAGTATACATACATATATTCCTTTGCTTTGAGGGCTGAAAAAATCCTGGAAAAATCTATACCCAAGTATCAAGAAGTACCTAGAACACAGACCTTGGTTTCTAAGACTATTCTTCAGTAAAGGGAACAAGGTTCTTTGGAGAAATGATCTTAGGTTTGGGGCAGGAAGTATGCAAGATAAGCCTGTAGAATCTTGAAATACCAGAAAGCAAGGAAATACTCAAAACAAACAAAGAAACACACACACACACATACACGCACACAGTGGAGCTATATCATGTGGAGCTATATCATGGAGACACAGAAAGCAAATGAAAGACCTCTCACTGGCCAAGCTGGAACAATTTGAGCAACGAAATAATAAAGTATTATTGGATTATAACTCCAGGTATAAATAATTACCTAAGGGTCTATGATATTACAAATAAATGATGGGATAAGAAGTAGCAGGAAAGAAGAGACAAATCTCCCCTGTTGAAAATTTTCAGATAATTTATGTACGTATGCTCTGCCTTTAAGAAAGAGGAGCATAGGGCTTCCCTGGTGGCTTAGTGGTTGAGAGTCCGCCTGCCGATGCAGGGGACACAGGTTCGTGCCCCGGTCCGGGAAGATCCCACATGCCGCGGAGCGGCTGGGCCCGTGAGCCATGGCCGCTGAGCCTGTGCGTCCGGAGCCTGTGCTCCGCAACGGGAGAGTCCACAATAGTGAGAGGTCCATGTACTGCAAAATAAATAAATAAATAAAATAAAGAAAGAGGAGCATAACCCCCAACTCCTCACTGTGGACTGCATGTGGTGACTTCCTTCCAAGGAGTGCAGTACAGAAGGGGATAAAAGAGTTACTTTACAATGGAGGAACCTGATAAGCATCACCTCAGCCAGGTGATCAAAGTCAAAGTCAACACTGGTAAGTCGTATAGATAGTATGAACTCCTGCTATGATGTCATGAAAATGTCACTCTACCTCCCTGGTCTTCCTCCCCCAAATTCATAATCCCAGTCTAATCAGACAAATTGCAATTGGGAGACATTCTACAAATTCCTTAATCTTACCATAACTCCTCAAAATGGTCCAAATCTTCAAAAACAAGGATGGTCTGAGAAACTGCCCCAGTGTAAGGAGCCATGACAACTAATTGTGATGTGCTATCTTCTATGGGGATCCTGGAACAGAAAAGAGACATTAGGTTAAACTAAAGAAATTTGAATGTAATATGGACTTTAGTTAATAATAATATACCAGTAATGGTTCATTAGTTGTAATAAATATGCCATACTAATATAAAATATTACTAATAAAGGAAACCTGTTGTAAGGTATATGGAAACTCTGTACTATCTTTTTTTACTATCTAATCTGTAGTATCTCTGCAAAAACTGTTCTAAAAGGAAGGTTTTATTAGAAAGAAAGAAGGGAGGGAGGGAGGAAGGGATAAAAGGGAAAGAAAGAAGGAAGGAAGGGAGAGAGGGAGGGAGGGAGGGAGGGAGAAGGGGAGAAGCCTTACCATGGTAAAACACTTACATCTAAGACTGTGGAAATTTTAGTCTAAAGGGATCTTTATGTTTTTGCCAGGTCACAATGGAAGCTTACTAGTGAGTGGTTTATGAAATAAACCTTATTCCTCTTTTTAAATATTGATAGAATTTCCCATCTCCAGTCTTTTAGAAGCTTTTTTGTCCTTACATGAATGTGAAAGATCAATGACAGTTATGTCATTTAGAGATTCCCTTGAGACACTGTTGTGTAATTTAGATGGGTCAGGAGGTTTGAACTCATGTAAAGCAAATTGGTACACTCTTATAATTGTTTTACCCATCATGAGATTATTTAGTTCATTCTCAGAAATGCTCACTCTGTCATTTTCAGTCCAAAGATTTTTCTTTTTGATAGAGAAGAAAGGATCAAAGAGGGAGGTTAGGAGATTTATTGCACCAATATAATGTCTTTTAATGTTTTTGTTTGTTTTGTTTCTCTAAACATACCTAGAAGGTAATTCTTCTGCATGAGTATGCATGTATGTGTATGTCCATCTTTATATATGAATATTTTCTTCTGAAGTGTTAAGTCACCTCAGGTATAAATGACCTGGAAATTTTTAATGCACATGTCATGCACCTGTATTTAGCATTGCATATTGTGTAATTTCTACAGCTGAGTCATTATTACCTCTTACCTAATAGTTCCTTTCTAAAGTCAGATTGTAGGGTCAGAATCAGATATATTTCACCAATAATGCAGAATGTATATGATTTTGTATTCACTATCATTTCATGAATCTGAAAAAGCCAGGTTTTTCCTCCAGCATTGCAAAGGGTTGAGATTACTGCGCATAAAGCTGTTGGCTTGTGAGGAGGAACCAAGTTTTAAGAAAACTCTTTAATAACTCCTGCAGAGTACGAAGTGGAAGGGTTTACATAAAATGCAATGCCAATTTCCAGTCCCAATTTACATATAATAAAACTGAGACTTTGAGAGTTTGCAGAAACTCAAAGAACCAAATAAAGTCATATATCCGTGTGTATGTGTGTGTGTGTGTGAGTGTGTGTGTGTTCACAGCCATATATAACCTTATTAACCTCATTTAGGCCCCGTGAGTTCTGCAACTTCATCTCAGATTACACCCCCGGATATACATGATGTGTGTGTAGATATAAACACAGGTTACCGCCCTACCACTGTGAATAGAAAACAACATATTAAGAACGATCCAGTGAATATAAGAATGAGGAAGGGACTGGGCTTCCCTGGTGGCGCCGTGGTTGAGAGTCTGCCTGCCGATGCAGGGGACACGGGTTCGTGCCCCGGTCCGGGAAGATCCCACATGCCGCGGAGCGACTGGGCCCGTGAGCCATGGCCGCTGAGCCTGCGCGTCCGCCGCCTGTGCTCCGCAACGGAAGAGGCCACGGCAGTGAGAGGCCCGCGTACCGAGAAAAAAAAAAAAAAAAGAATGAGGAAGGGACTATGATAGAATCAGCAGTGGTTCTTAATGCAGGGTCAGGGAGGGGCCAAATCTCCATTCTGATCACACGGAGGGGCTGGCTCTGCCCTCAGGGATGCTGATCACCCAGCTCTGCTGGATCCCAGGGATCTGTGCTCTTTGAGCATCCATCATTATTCTGAAGTACCCCTGGGTTTACAAACCCCTTGGGAGGGGAGAGACCTCTGCTTCTCCATGTTCGAAGTCAGCATTCTTATTCAACTCACCACTAGGATCTGTGGGGCCTTAGGCAAATTACTTAAGTCCTTAATTTTCTTTATCTATAAACTGAAAATTGGAGGGAATTCCTTAGAGGGATATTGAAAGGAACGGTGCCCTGTATGTACAGACTGCTTTGCATGGTGTCTGGCTCATATGAAGTGTAAAATGAGAATACAGGATACCAGCTTTAAAGATTCTGAAGGAAGATTCTGCTGGAAGTCAGGGTGAGAAGGAAGGCTTCCCAGCAGAGGAAAAATAGGAGATAAGACATAAGGAATAATTGAAGGGAAAGCGATAGCACAGAGCTGTGCTCAGAGAAAGCTGGGACCTCAACAACCAAGTTATGACTAAGATTTCCTGCTCAGAAGTGTGTCCTGCAATCATCTCCTCACCAATCCCATGTGGTGGATGCTGAGAAAGGAATGCAGGGAGGAACGCTGATTCTGCACACTCACACACAAGCACACACACACACACACACACACACACACAGGCAAGGAGAGGGAAAGTGTGCTGTGGAGCCTCATTCCAGACCAGGTCCTGATGGGGTATGTGACATCATGGTGCATAGGCCTCAGGGTTAGGACCAAAGCAACAATCATCTGAGAAGCAGGGTTTCACGAGAGTCACACATCACTAAATGTAAAGGAAAAGGCCAAAGTCAAAGGCTAGCTACAAAGGAGATTGATTAGAGGTGGAGGCTGCTGATGCTAGCAAAGCTGCAAGGAGCGAGCAAGGGACGGTGTGTCCTGGGGTAATTCCACAGCCAGAAAGCAAAGATGCTTTTTGTCCAGTTGTAGGATCTGGAGTCCTCGATGCAAGGGGACCTCTTAAAGGGGGATTTCTGAGTCTGATCATCAGTATCCAGTAACCTCAAGTAACAGAGTCTAGAATGAGAACACAGGCCCGCACTCTCTCCCAGCTGCCAGCTGCCATTTATAGTCACACGTGCTAGAAGTCCCCTGGGTGACCTCAGTCACCTAGAAGCTGAGAGGCTAAAACCATGCCACCCAGCCGTTCAGGAGTGTCCTCCAGGAAGCAGCAGGATTTTTAGTATTCAGAAATATCCAGAAGCTATAGCTATGGCGGTGTCAACACTTCTCTGTGGTTAGTTTAACAAGCCACTGTCCTACAGCCTTAAGGCACAAGCTTTAGGTCCATAGTGGTGCACACACTGAGAGCCAGGCAGAGGAGGTAGGGCATCTAGGCAAGGAAAGCCAGATTTGGACCACAAATAAAACATCTTTCAAACAAGATGACTATTTGTTAAACTATAACTCTCTGAATCATTCTCATAGAGAAGAAAACATTTAAGAATTAATTCCTTTGTTCTTGTGCTCAGATCTGAATTTTCCATCATAGTCCCATTGCCATTTTATGATAAAGTTCTGACACCAAGATACGGGATCATTTATGGGGCTGCAGGATAGCATAAAATGGCTAAAAAAAAATAAAATATTAATCACTCATCTTGATGTAGTCTTCTCTTCTGCCCAGTAATGACTTTGGATGCCATCCTACTGACCTCCTCTGCTTTTGTTCCCATCCAGATGGATACAGTATGCAATGTCATAAATTTGCTTGGCTGGCTTTCAGTTCATTGCTGGACCAAACGCTCCCCCTGTGAACTGGGTGATAATGAAGTTGTGGGCGAGGCGGCCTCCTGTAATCAGCGATCATTACAGTGGGGACTGACTTTAAAGTAAATGATGACTAGGCGGTCAGCGGCAATAGGGTTGGGGAGATATTGATCAAGAAGCAGCCTTGGAAAGTTAAAACTTGACCTGGAGTTCTACAGGCAATGAACATTAGCTGCAAGTATCAGGTTCAAATAATTTTCTTAATAAAGTTCATTTCCAGCTGGACCAGACAGAATGCTAAATTTTTGTGAATAGAACATAATGTTTCCTCATAGAAGTGGTCCCAATCCAGTTGCAAAATATATAATAAAAGGCCATACAGAGCACATATGTAAATTTTAGAGAATAGACCTGAACATCTATTTACCTTTCACCAACTTAAGAAATGGAATATTTCCAGTATCTCAAAGCATCCACCCCCTCTCTCCCTGTGCCTGGTCTCCACTAAAGCCCCTTCCCTCACTCTTGGATGTAAATCTAAGTCATATTTTTGTGATAATAATTCCCTTTATTTTCATTATATTTGATCACTTGTAGATGGATCCATTAAGAATATACTGAGGGATAAATTAGGAGTTTGGGATTTACATATACACATATATATCTATATATAAAATAGATAATCAACAAGGACCACTGTATAGCACAGGGAATAGATACTCAATACTCTGTAAAAACCTATATGGGAAAAGAATCTGAAAAAGAATAGATATATGTATATGTATAACTAAATCACTTTGCTGTACACCTGAAACTAACACAACATTGTAAATCAACTCTACTATAATAAAATTTAAAAAAGCATGTGTTGCTTTAAGTTTTGTGTTTTCTAGTGTTTTGTAAACGTGATCAATATTATTTGTCTTCCACGAGTTTCTCCTTTGTTTCAAAATATTTTTTTTTTTTGAGATTCACTCACATTATGCCTGTGACCTTGTCACTCATGTTTACTGTTTCATAGCAGTCCTCTGTTGGAATAAATCACAATTCATGTGTTCTTTCTACTGTTGAAAGACATTGGGGGATTGTGTTTATTTATTTTCTTATTATTTAAAAGCTGTCACAGACTTACTCCCACACTTGTTTTGGTCATTTTAATACATTTTAGAATTACCTTATAAAGTTCTAAGGAAATGTACATTGGAAATTTGATTGGAATTCCATTCAATCTGAGTCAATTTAGAAGTGATATTTTTATGATAGTATTATTTCCATTTATTTATGCCTCCTTTAATATCTTTCAATATCATATTATATTTTCTGCATAGAGATTATGCATAACATTTGCTAGATTCTCTGAAGTAATTTTTTAATGATTACTGTTAATGGCGTCTGTGTTCATTTCCTAAGTCTGCCATAACAAAGTGTAACAGAAATTTATTCGCTCACAGTCTTGGAGGCTAGAAGTCCAAATACAAGCTGTGAGCAAGGTCACGCTTCCTCTGAGACTCTAGGCAGAAAATTTCTTGCCTCTTCCTACTTTCAGTGATGGCCGTAGACCCTTTGCAGTCCTTGACTTGGAGCTACATGGCTCTATTCTCTGTGTTTGTCATCACACGGGGTTCTCCCTGTGTCTGTCCCTGTGTTTCTTCTCTTCTTCTTGGATTAGAGTACATCCTAATGACCTCATTTTACTTGATTACATCTGTAAAGACCCTGTGTCCGAATAATGTGACATTCACTGTTGCCAGGAATTAGGATTTTCACATATGTTCTGGGGGCGGGGGACACAATTCAACTCATAACAGTGTCTTTGTTCTTTTGTCACATTTTTCTAACAGCTTTTTCACTGGTATATAGAATGCAAGTGCTTCTGCATATTGATTTTAAATTCAGTAACCTAGATAAATTTCCTTATAAATGCTAATAATTTATTAATAGATTCTTTAGGGTTTTATACATAGAAACGGTTATCTTCTACAAATAACAAAAATTCTGTTTCTTCCTGTGTTAATAGAAGTTCTCCAAAGAAACAGAAATAATAGTATAGGTACATACTTTTAAAGTTTAATTTAAATTTAAAATTCTAATTTAATTAAAAATTATGTATATATAAAATAGACAAACAACAAAGATTTACTGTATAGCACAGGGAACTTTGATAACCATAAGTCTGTTTTCTGTTTCTGTGGGTGTGCTTCCGTTTTGTGGATAAGTTCATTTGTATTATTTTTCTGATTCCACATAGAAGTGATATCATATAATATTTGTTTTTCTCTGAATTGTATCCTTTAAATGAGTGAACTCTATGGTATGTGTATTCAATCTCAATAAAGCTGTTTTTAAAACATTTTTTCAAAGAAAGGAAAAGAAGGAGGTTCTAGCTTTAATAACTGAAAACGTGGTATCACCATTTGTCACAATCGCAACTACAGGAGGCAAGAATATGTTTGGGGAAGAACATGAACTTTGGACATGTTGAAGCCTCCGACGAGCAGACACTGCATATCGTGATCTGGAGCACAGGAGAGAGGAAGGGCTGGAGAAATAGGCAAATTATAATTTATTGAGCATCTAAAAAATAAATAAAAATTAAAAAGTAGGTATATAGAGAGATCATATATATAATGTGTATATAAAGAGATTTACCATAAGGAACTGGTTCACACAACTTTGGAGGCTGAGAAGTCCCAAGATCTGTAGTCAGCATGCTGGAGGACCAGAGATCGCAATGGTTTCTTGGTTCCAGTTTGAGTCTGAAGACCCGAGAACCAGGTGAACTGAGGGTGTAAATTCCAGCCCAAGAGCAGGAGAAATCCATGTCCCATCTCAAGCAATCCGGCAGGAGTTCCGTCTTATTGGCCTCTTTGTTCTATTCAGATATTTAGTTGATTGGATGAGGCCCACCCACATTAGAGAGGATATTCTGTTTTACTCAGTCTACTGATTCAGTCTTTACTATCATCCAAAACCACCCACACAGACATGCTGTGAGGAGAAAATAGGCATTTTGAGTGGCTGCCTAGGCATTGAACAGTATGACAATCCTGCTCACACCCAAGTCTGGATGCTTAATTAAGGACCGAGCTTAGGATTCCAGGAATTAGGATTTCCAACACAAGTTCCCACCTTGTTTTGCCCAGGGAAGCTTTTAAAATAACCACTTAGAGTTGAGCCTGAGAAAAGGTAGTGACCTCCCCCCCAAAACCAGCTGATGAGTAATAGATGCTGGTGACTATGCTCCTGGTGACCTGGGACAGGACTGCCCTCCCTCTGCTCACTATGCACCCCCCTTCTGGGATCCCTTAGTAGTAACCTTTGGGACTTCCTTTGTGTGGGTGTACTAAAAATGCATCTTCTGTACCTTCAATCAGAATGGTCCCTGGGGTTTTCACTCCCCCAAAGCTGGAACTCGGATGCTGAGGGAGCTCCCTGCCCAGCTTGTGTGAGAAGCTTGTGCCTCTTCATTCAGCAGGTCATCATCTGTATGTTCTTAACACACCAGCTCTGGGTTTTCCAACACAGACAACCAGAACAATGTGTAACCAAATGTTTCGGCACCCTAAGACCCAGTCAAGTTGGCACATAAAAGTGAGCATCACAATTCCTTTACATTTTTTATAACTTTGTTTTTTCCTTGATTTACTGTACTGTCTGGAAACTCCATTAAAAAGAACAAATAAAAGTGATAATACCCTTGATCATTAGGAAAATGTTTCCACATTTCACTGTTACATACATCACTTGCTGTAAGTTTTTGTTTGTTTAGTACTGTTGATAAGTAACTATTTAAGGAAGTTTTTTTTTCTATTCCTAGTTTGTTAGAGGATTATTTTTTGAAAATCATGAATAATAATTATGTTTCATAAAACATATTTTCTGTATTTGTCAAAATGAACATATAGTTTTCTCCTTTACCAGTTAATATGTTAATTTATAACTGTTAACTGAAAAAAAAAAATCACAACCTGAAAGTTGTGCTTTATTCAGCAGACAAAACTGAGGACTTAAGCCTGGGGATACAATCCCTCAGATAACTCTTTGCCCCCAAAGAGGCAAGGAGGGGAGCCAGGATATATAGGAATTTTTGCAACAAAGAACAGGTAGTAAGAACATCAAAAGATTACTGCGAATCAAAGAAAAACAGACATCTCAAGTGAAGGAATTTAGCGCTTGTCTATGTATGGGAAGATGCAAGAGTCTGGGCTCACTGAAATCATTCATTTGATGTGCACCTCTGCTCTCTGGGGCCAGTGTCCTGTGCTTTCTCATCCTGAGACTCCTCAAGGTATACCTTCAGGATGGCTGTAATGTGATGGCTTGATGGCTGCAACATCCTTTGTTTACTGATATGGCAGGCAGCACTTTTAGTTCACATAACAATTACTTTTCTAATAGTAATCTGAGATTTTCTGGATACATCCAGCTTGACTTAGCCATCTGCTCATATTCTGTGATTTTTTTTTTTTTGCATATATACTCCTAAGTGGATCAGTTTTCATTTTCTTCCTGGTTTTGAGTTCAACATAGTGCACACCCTATAAATGAGTTGGAAATGTTTTCTCTTTTCCCATCCTTCAGAGGAATTTATGTAAGCTTGACATCATTCCTTCTTAAATGTTTTATAGAACTTACCAGTAAATTATAAAATTCTGGTCCTAGAATTCCTTTGTGAGAAGGTTTTAACTTATGGATTCAACTTTTAAATAGTTTTAAAAATATATTTCCTATTATTTTAGTGTTACTTCTGATAGATTGTATTTCTTGGAATTTATTGCATGAAATTTTCAGATTTATTGCAATATCCTCTGATACTCTTTGTAATAAGTGATCTGTAGTAATGTCCCTCTTTTCATTCTTAATACTGGTTGTTTGTGCCTTCAATCTTTTCTTCCTTGTTCAATCTTGCCATGAATTTATACCATTCATTAGTCTTTGCTAAAGGTCAATTTTTACCTTTGTTAATCATCTCCTTGTAATTTTTCCCATACTAATTTCACTCTCATCTTTAATATTTGCTTCTTCCTATTTTGTTAGAGTTGGTTTGTCTTAGCTTTCAATTTTCAACATTTCCCATTTTATAATGAAAGCTATTAATTCCCTCTAAGCAGAGCTTCTCACTTTTTTTGCAAGTTTTGATTACAGTATTTTCATTTTCATTTAGTTCAGAATAGTTTCTAATTTCCCTTTTGGTCTGTAAGTTTTTAGAAGTTTGCATTTAAATTTCCAAATATATGGCTTATCCTTTTTTCAGTCATTTATTTATAATTTATTGTGTTAGAGTCAGAGAATGTGGCTCATATTATACCAATCTTTGAAATGTATTGAAAGTCAGTAAATTCTATCTAGCATATGGAAAATTTTCAAAAATGTATTTATTTATAAAAAAGTTCATTTTCCAGTTGCTGTGTGCAATTTTATATATGTTTTATCAAGGTTATTGTCCTATTAAAAAACCTCAAATTATTTTGGTCCATTTTTTTTCTTTTATTTTTTTTTTTTGGGTCTCCTTGAAGAGTAACTTACTGATGGATGTGTTTAAAATTTTCCTGCTGAGTTTGTAAATTTTAAAATTATTTCTTGTAGGACTTCCCTGGTGGTGCAGTGGTTGAGAGTCCGCCTGCAGATGCAGGGGACACGGGTTCATGCCCCGGTCCGGGAAGATGCCACATGCCGCGGAGCGGCTGGGCCCATGAGCCATGGCTGCTGAGCCTGCGCGTCCAGAGCCTGTTGCTCCACAACGGGAGAGGCCACAACAGTGAGAGGCCCGTGAACCGTAAAAAAAAAAAAAAAAAAAAAAATTTCTTGTAGTTCAACCACTTATTATTCTTTATATCCCAATCCTTTCTCTTAGCTATATCAAGGTTAGAACTGTTATATTTTCCTGATAAATTGAATATGGATCATTATAGAATTCTTCTTTTTAATGGTATTAATATTTTCAAATCTATTTTATCTAGCTGCACCAGTTTTCTTCTGATCAGTATTTCCTAGGATAGGTTTTCCTATTGTTTAAACTTTTATTTTTGTTATTGCTTTGTCTCTTGGAAATGACAAATATCTTGTTTTGTTTTTTTAACCTGAAGTCTTGTTTTAAACTTTTTTACATTTACAGATGTATTTGTATTTACCTCTAACATCTTAAATGCTTTATATCCACCTGGTTATTACAAGCTTCTTTTTCTTCAACCTTATTATTTTTTTTTTCTCTACTGGTTTGGAAGTTACATGATCTTTACTTATTCTTTAAACATATAGCCTGAATTTTCAAAACTACATATATAATACAATATAAAGTTAATCAAATCCTTATTCTTTTCCCAAGAAAATCATAAAATATTTTAACTTTCATTATCCCTTTTCACCCGAAGTTATATGGTTTCCCAGGATTTTTTTTTTTTTTACCCAGCTTCACCCTCACACCCATACACACACAAATTAGGCATTACTATTTGAATAACCAATAAATGCTTAGATTATCTATTAGCTATATATTAATGTATATTAACTAGTATAAATATTCATAATTCCTTTCCAATTCCATTTCATAGATTTTACATGGAATTCTTTTACTTCTGCCTAATATATATCTTTTAGAATTCTCATACAAAATCTGTTGAAAGTTCCCCTCCACCACCAAATTATTTTCTTTCATCCTCATTCTTGAAAACTATGCAGAATATAGAATTCTGGGGAAAGATTTATTTAATTCCAGCACATTAGAGATAATATTTCAATATTCTCCAGTTTTAATAGATTATTTTGATAAATCAGATCACTCTAATGTTCTTTTGTGGTTGATTCATCTTTCTCTATAGATGCTTTTCAGTTTTCAACTTCTTTGGTGTTCTGTAACTTTACCATGATATGTCTGAGGAGTAATGTTTTTAATTTTATTTTCCTGTTTGTTATTCATTGGATTTCCTGAGTCAGAGTTTAGTGGAATGAATAAACTGGAATATAGACCATGATGGAACATCATAAAAAGAAAGAGATTAATTCTACACAAAGAAACACAGATGAAACTTGAAGCCACATAGCTGAAAGGAAAAAAAGTAAGGTGAACAAAAAAGAATGTAAAATGTATATTATACCATTTATATAAAATTTTAATAATTTATAGAAAATTGTATCAAATCATGGACAGTTATATGCAAAAATATACCCACCAACACTTTAGAATTGTTGTTTTTGAAGATGGGGGAAAGTGATATAGGAGTACAAAGTGACGAAAAAGCGTAGAAGACAAGCAAACAAAAAAATACATACATGAATAAATAAAGGGACCTTGAATTGACCAATAAGATAATTTACAGTGAGTTGAAAAATAATATTTATTTCAACTTTTACAGCTGAAATCCAAAATGTTTTGTGTATAGCTGTGCATGTGTATCCATTGCTAGTACATTCCTTAACCAAAATTTTTAATTTCAATGTATCTGAATTCATAATTGTTTTACCAGCACTTTGTGCTTTTCAAGTTTTCTCTAAAAAGTATCTCCCCCTTCATTCAAAGTGATGTTCTCCTGTATATTTTTCCCATTAAAGAAGAAAAAGGGTGTGTGTGTGTGTGTGTGTGTGTGTGTGTGTGTACTCTTCATAATTAGGTCTTTAATCCTGGTGTACAATATTTGCATTGTGGAATGAGATGAGATTTCCTTCTGCCTTTCTACTGGTACTAACAGTATCTTGTAAATGTTCCACCCAGACCTCTACATTTCTCACCATGCTGCTGATTCACGTTTGAACCACAGTTAAAAGTTGGTTTTCAACACGTTACAACACATTGGAAGATGTTTCCTTTAACCTGAATTATTTTTACATTCTCCAAAATTGGAAGGCAAATACTGCATAAAATAACCCTATGCCAGCCTAGAGAAATTTTTCAGCCAAGGTAAGGGATTTTGGACTAGTCAGGTCTTTGAAATTTCACTAAAGACCAGATAAAAATTACAAAAGGAAAGGCAAAATGAAAATAACAGCCAACTCTCCACCATCACCAGTATATCCACTTTTCCTCCAATCATCATGTCTCTGTCTTCAATGAATCTGTTTCCTCCATAAATTCAGATGTCTCCTATGTGTTCCAGTGTAGCTGCTCTCAAAATGCCTCATCGAGCACAGAAATGGTCAATCAAATGAACCTAGTGAATTCCAGCCTGAGTCAAACCGGCTCCTTTGCTCTCTCTCCCTCTGTCTCTTTTTGTCTCTGTCTCTCATACTCATTCTCTGCCTCATTCTCTGTTTACATCCTCTCTCCTCTGGCAGATAGACCCCAAGCACTTGATCCCTCTGTCTTTGTCAGGAGCATCTTACCTTTCTTCACATATACAACACATAATCATCTGTACGGTCTCAGTTCTAAATGTCACTTTCCTCAGGAAGCTTCTCTGTCTAGTCAGTGGTCCTGACAAGTACTCTCTAAGCACCCTGTATGTGTCCCAGGGGAGCAACTGTCAATTATGAGTAACTATTCTGAGGCACTATGGGAGCAATTGCTTTAAATCTGTCTGAGAGCATTGTCCCTTCCACTTCTGATGTTAGACCCATCCCCTCTGATGCTTGGCATGGCCCCTGTACCTGGGAACAAAAATGACTTTTTCATTTTTCACATTTTTATTGGAGTATAAATGCTTTACAATGTTGTATTAGTTTCTGCTGTACAACAAAGTGAATCAGCAATACATGTACATATATCCTCATATTTCCTCCCTCTTGCTTCTCCCTCCCACCCTCCCTATCCCATCCCTCTAGGTCGTCACAAAGCACCAAGCTGATCTCCCTGGGCTATGCTGCCACTTCCCACTAGCCATCCATTTTATATTTGGTAATGTATATATGTCAATGCTACTCTCACTTCGTTCCAGCTTATCCTTACCCTCCATGCCCTCAAGTCAATTCTCTAGGTCTGTGTCTTTATTCTTGCCGTGTCACTAGGTTAATCAGTACCTCTATTTTAAATTCCATACATATGCATTAGCATATGGTATTTGTTTCTCTCTTTCTGGCTTACTTCACTCTGTATGACAGATTCTAGGTCCATCCACCTCATTACAAATAACTCAATTTCGTTTCTTTTTATGGCTGAGTAATATTCCATTGTATATATGTACCTCATCTTCTTTATCCAATCATCTCTTGATGGACATTTAGGTTGTTTCCATGTCATGGCTATTGTAAATAGTGATGCAGTGAACATTGTGGTACATGATTCTTTTAGAATATGGTTTTCTCAGGGTTTATGCCCAGTAGTGGGATTGTGGGTCATATGGTAGTTCTATATTTAGTTTTTTAAGGAACCTCCATACTGTTCTCCATAGTGGCTGTATCAATTCACATTCCCACCAACAGTGCAGTGGTTTCCCTTTTCTCCACATCCTGTCCAGAATTTATTGTTTGTAGATATTTTGCTGATGGCCATTCTGACCAGTGTGAGCCAATACCTCATTGGGGTTTTGATTTGCATTTCTCTAATGATTAGTGATGCTGAGCAACTTTTCATGCATTTCTTGGCCACCTGTATGTCTTCTTTGGAAAAATGTCTATTTAGGTCTTCTGCCAATTTATGGATTGGGTTGTTTGTTTTTGTGATACTGAGCTGCATGAGCTACTTGTATATTGTGGAGATTAATCCTTTGTTGCTTCGTTTGCAAATATTTTCTCCCATTCTCAGGGTTGTCATTTCGTCTTGTTTATGGTTTCCTTTGCTGTGCAAAAGCTGTTAAGTTTCATTAGGCCCCATTTGTTTATTTTTGGTTTTTATATCCCTTACTCTAGGAGGTGGGTCAAAAAGGATCTTGCTGTGATTTATATCATAGAGTGTTCTATGTTTTCCTCTAAGAGTTTTCCAGTGTCTGGCCTTACATTTAGGTCTTTAATCCAATTTCAGTTTAATTTGTGTACGATGTTAGGGTGTGCTCTACTTTCATTCTTTAACACGTAGCTGTCCATTTTTCCCAGCACCACTTACTGAAGAGGCTGTCTTTTCTCCATTGTATATTCTTGCCTCCTTTGTCAAAGATAAGGTGACTATATGTGTGTGGATTTATCTCTGGGCTTTCTATCTTGTTCCATTGAGCTATGTTTCTGTTTTTGTGCCACTACCATACTGTCTGGATTACTGTAGTTTTGTAGAATAGTCTGAAGTCAGGGAGGCTGATTCCACCAGCTCCGTTTTTCTTTCTCAAGACTGCTTTGGCTATTCGGGGTCCTTTGTGTTTCCATACAAATTGTAAAATTTATTGCTCTAGTTCTGTGAAAAATGCCATTGGTAATTTGATAAGGATTGCATTGAACCTGTAGATGGCTTTGGGTAGTATAGTCATTCTCACAATATTGATTCTTCCAATCAAGGAGCATGGTATATCTCACCTGTTTATGTTGTCTTCGATCTCTTTCATCAGTGTTTTATAGCTTTCTGAGTAAAGAGTTTTTGCCTCCTTAGGTAGGTTTATTCCTAGGTATATTATTCTTTTTGTTGTAATGGTAAATGGGAGTGTTTCTTTAATTTCTCTTTCAGACTTTTCATCATTAGTGTATAGGAATGCAAGAGATTTTTGTGCATTAATTTTGTATCCTGCAACCTTACCAAATTCATTGATTAGTTCTAGTAATTTTCTGGTGGCATTTTTAGGATTTTCTACGTGTAATATCATGTCATCAGCAAACAGTGAGAGCTTTACTTCTTTTCCAATTTGTATTCCTTTTGTTTCTTTTTCTTCTCTGATTGCTGTGGCTAGGACTTCCAATACTATGTTGATTAATAGTGGCGTGAGTGGACATCCTTGTCATGTTCCTAATCTCAGAGGAAATGCTTTCAGTTTTTCACCATTGAGAGTGATGTTTGTTGTGGGTTTGTTGTATATGGCCTTTATTATGTTGAGGTAGGTTCCCTCTATGTCCTTTCTGGAGAGTTTTTTTTTTTTTTTTTATCATAAATAGGTGTTGAATTTTGTCAAAAGCTTTTTCTGCATCTATTGAGATGATCATATGGTTTTTATTCTTTAATTTGTTAATATGGTGTATCACATTGATTGATATGCATATATTGAAGAATCCTTGCATCCCTGGGATAAATCCACTTGATCATGGTGTATGATTCTTTTAATGTGCTGTTGGATTCGGTTTGCTAGTATTTTGTTGAGGAATTTTGTGTCTATGTTCATCAGTGATATTGGTCTATAATTTTTGAGTGTGTGTGTGTGATATCTTTGTCTGGTTTTGGTATCAGGGTGGTGATGGCCTCATAGAACGAGTTTGGGAATGTTCCTCCCTCCCCAATTGTTTGGAAGTGTTTGAGAAGGGTAGATGTTAGCTCTTCTCTAAATGTTTGATAGAATTCACTTATGAAGCCATCTGGTCCTAGACTTTTGTTTGTTGGAAGATTTTTAATTACAGTTTCAATTTCATTACCTGTGATTGGTCCAGTTTTATTTTCTAATTCTTCCTGGTTCAATCTTGGAAGGTTGTACTTTTCCAAGAATTTGTCTATTTCTTTCAGGTTGTCCATTTTATTGGCATATTGCTTGTATGAGTCTCTTATGATCTTTTGTATTTCTGCGGTGTTAGTTGTAATCTCTCCTTTTTCATTTCTAGTTTTAATGATTTGAGTCCATTCCCTTTGTTTCTTGATGAGTCTGGCTAAAGGTTTATCAATTTTGTTTATCTTCTCAAAAAAACAGTTTTCAGTTTTATTGATTTTTGCTATTGTTTTTTTTGTTTCTATTTCATTTATTTCTGCTTTGATTTTATGACTTCTTTCCTTCTACTAATTTTGGGTTTTCTTTGTTCTTTTTCTAGTTGCTTTAGGTGTATGGTTAGATTGTTTATTTGAGATTTTTCTTGGTTCTTGAGGTGAGCTTGAAGTGCTATGAACTTCGCTCTTAGAACTGCTTTTGCTGAGTCCCATAGGCTTTGGATTGTTGTGTTTTTGTTGTCATTTGTTTCTAGGTATTTTTTGATTTCTTCAGTGATCTCTTTGTTATTTAGTATTGTTTAGCCTCCACGTGTTTGTGTTTTTTTACATTTTTTTCCCTGTAATTTATTTCTAATTTCATAGTGTTGTGGTTGGAAAAGATGTTTGATATGATTTCAATTTTCTTAAATTTTCCAAGACTTGATTTGTGACCCAAGTGGTGATCTATCCTGGAGAATGTTCCGTGTGCACTTGAGAAGAAAGTGTAATTTGCTGTTTTCTGATAGAATGTCCTATAAATATCAATTAAATCTATCTGGTCCATTGTGTCATTTAAAGCTTGTGTCTCCTTATTTATTTTCTGTCTGGATGATCTGTCTATTGGTGTAAGTGGGGTGTTAAAGTCCCCCACTATTATTGTGTTATTGTCTATTTCTCCTTTCATGGCTGTTAGCATCTGCCTTATGTATTGAGGTACTCCTATGTTGGGTTAATAAACATTTATAATTGTTATGTTTTCTTCATGAATTGCTCCCTTGATCATTATGTAGTGTCCTTATCTGTTGTAACAGTCCTCATTTTAAAGCCTATTTTATCTGATATGAGTATTGCTACTCCAGCGTTCTTTTGATTTCCATTTGCATGGAATATCTTTTTCCATTCCCTCACTTTCAGTCTGTATGTGTCCTTAGGTCTGAAGTGGGTTTCGTGTAGACAGCATATATAAGCATCTTGTTTTTATATCCATTCAGCCAGTGTGTTTTTTGGTTGGAACACTTAATCCATTTACTTTCAAGGTGATTATCAATATGTATGTTCCTATTACCATTTTCTTAATTGATTTGGGTTTGTTTTTTGTGGGTCTTTTTCTTCTCTTATGTTTCCTTCTTAGAGAAGTTCCTTTAGCATTTGTTGTAAAACTCGTTTGGTGGTGCTGAATTCTCATAGTTTTGCTTGTCTGTAAAGCTTTTGATTTCTCCATTGAATCTGAATGAGATCCTTGCTGGGTAGAGTAATCTTGTAGTTTTTTTTCCCTTTCATCACTTTAAATATTTCCTGCCACTCTCTTCTGGCTTGCAGAGTTTCTGCTGAAAGGTCAGGTATTAACCTTATGGGGATTCCCTTGTACGTTATTTGTTGCTTTTCCCTTGCTGCTTTTAATATTTTTTATTTGTATTTAATTTTTGATAGTTTGATTAATATGTGTCTCAGCATGTTTCTCTTTGGGTTTATACTATATGGGACTCTCTGTGCTTCCTGGATTTGATTTACTATTTCCTTTCCCATGTTATGGAAGTTTTCGACTATAATCTCTTCAAATATTTTCTCAGACCCTTTCATTTTCTCTTCTTCTCCTGGGAACCCTATAATTTGAATGTTGGTGCATTTGATGGTGTCCCAGAGGTCTCTGAGACTGTCCTCAATTCTTCTCATTCTTTTTTCTTTATTCTGCCCCCTGGCAGTTATTTCCACCATTTTATTTTCCAGCTCACTTCTTTCTTCTGCCTCATTTATTCTGCTATTGATTCCTTCTGGAGTATTTTTAATTTCAGTTACTGTGTTGATCATCACTGTTTGTTTGCTCTTTAGTTCTTCTAGATCCTTGTTAATTGTTTCTTGTATTTTCTCCATTCTCTTTCTGAGATTTTGTATCATCTTTACTATCATTTGTCTGAATTCTTTTTCTGGTAGGTTACTTATTTCATCTTTATTTATTTGGTCTTGTAGGTTTTTACCTTGCTCCTTCATCTCTAACATACTTTTTTGTTGGTTAATTTTTTTTTTTTTTGATGGGTGTGCTTGCATTCCTGTTTTATTTGTTGTTTGGCATGAGACATCCAGCACTGAAGTATGCAGGCTGTTGGATAGAGCCAGGTTTTGGTGGTGAGATCAGGACCTCCAGGAGGCCTCACTCTGATTAATATTCCCTGGAGTCTGAGGTTCCTTGTTAGTCCAGCAGTTTGGACTTGGAGCTCCCACCACTGGAGCTCAGGTCCGACCTTTGGCCTGGGAACCAAGATCTCACAATGTGTGTGGCATGGCAAAAAAGAAAGAAAGAAAAAATGGAGCAGTACAATAACAAAGAATAAAAAACAAAATAAAATTATAAAGATAAAAATATATTAGGAAAAATAAAAACGTAATTGAATCAATTGCAACAAGGTACAATAAAACCACAACAGAAAAAATATAAAAGGGGGAACAAGTCAAAAGGAGCAGAACAATAGCAAAGTGTAAAGAATAAAATAAAATTAGAAAAATAAAAGGTTTATTAGAAAAAATAAAAATATAAATGAATCAACAACAATGAATCAACAAGGTAAAACAGAACCCCAATCTAAAAGAGAAAAAAAAGTTTAGGCGGGGTGGAACTTTGGCAGGGGCGAAGTTTAGGGTGGCTTGGGATCTAGGCTGGTGGGGTGGTGATGTCTGAGCATGGGGCAAGGCCTAAGCTCAGGACGCAGGCAGCCAGAAAAGGCCTTGGGGGCAGGGCCTAGGTGGGACAATATTCAAGCGTGGGGCAGACCTCTGCTTAGGACCTGGCGGGGAGGGGAGCAGCAGCACATGGAAAGGAGGGCCTCTGGAGTGTGGAGCTCTGGAGTTTGAAGATAAGGCCGTGGGTGAGGGTGTGTGAGTAGGGTTTAGGTCCAGCACATTGGAGGGGGTCTCTGAATGTAGAGGTAGGGCCCCGGGTGGGGGTGTAGGGGTGGGGCTTGGGCTCTGTGTGGCAGGAGGGAGGTCCTGAGGACAGAGTATTAGGCCCAGGAGCCCAACAGGCTTCCTGGTGCCTAAGTGGACAGGGAAAGTACTGGCTCCATTCCATTCTGTTTCTTCATGACCCTCCCCCACGTCCTCCCCCAGGGTCTCTCCCGTTGCTGCTGGACCCCTAACTGTGGGTGGGTCCCACTGTGTGTAGGAACCCCTCCTATCCCCCAGCCACCCCTCAGGGATGCCAGTCCCAGAGGTCCAGCCTTTACTTTTGCTCCCCCTTCCCTCCTTCCCTCCCTCTCCCTCAGGACCCGCACAGCTGGAAGGGGTCTCAGTGAGCAGAGGATCAGGCCCGGGATCTCAGCAGGCTCTCGGGGGCCCAAATGGGCAGGGGAAACCTGGCCATGCTCCTTTTTGATCCTCTGCCCTCCCAATTGTTCTCCAATTTCCCCCTTCAAGTGTGGAATCCCTTCCCTTCCCCCAGCCACCCCTCAAGAGCACCAGTCTCATCCTGCCTCCATTTCTCCTCCGCCTGCATTCACCCCCATGCCTCACGTCCTACCTGGTCACTGGGGGCTCCTCCCGTCCCTTTAGGTGTCCTTGGTCCCACACCAGTGCCTGGTAGGTGCCCTAGTTGTGAGGAGACGCTAATTCCGTGTCTTCCTAGTCTGCCATCTTGACTCCGCCCCGCACAATGACTTTAAATCATGAGCATGGTGCTCAGGAGCATCTGTTACAGCCATACTGTGGGGTTGATATACAGATGTCTCTATTGAGACATCAATAGAGAAAATTTTTTTTTAATTTTTAAAAATTTTTGAAAAACTTTTTAAACCATTTTTTAAAATGGTTTAACATTTTCTTTTATTTTTTTTATTTTTTTATTTTTTTATTTTATTTTTTTTTTGCGGTACGCAGGCCTCTCACTGTTGTGGCCTCTCCCGTTGCGGAGCACAGGCTCTGGATGCGCAGGCTCAGCGGCCATGGCTCACGGGCCCAGCCGCTCCGTGGCATGTGGGATCTTCCCGGACCGGGGCACGAACCTGTGTCCCCTGCATCAGCAGGCAGACTCTCAACCACTGTGCCATCAGGGAAGCCCTTAAAAAAATTTTTAACCATTTTATTAAAAAATTAAAAAAAATTTTAAACCACTTTTTATTGAAGTAGAGTTAATTTACAATGTGTTAGTTTCAGGTGTACACCAAAGTGATTCAATTATACATATATATATATATAAAATACATAAATATATATTCTTTTTCATATTACTTTCCATTATAGGGTTATTAAAAGATCTTGGGTATAGTTCCCTGTGCTATACAGTAGGTCCTTGTTGTTTATCTATTTTATATATAGTAGTGTGTATATGTTAATCCCAAACTCTTAATTTATCCGTTCCCCTCTGACCACCCTCACCCACTTTGGTAACCATAAGTTTATTTTCTATGTCTGTGAGTCTATTTCTATTTTGTAAATAAGTTCATTTGTATCATTTTTTAGATTCTACATATAAATGATATATAGCATTTGTCTTTCTCTTTCTGATTTGCCTCACTTAGTATGATAATCTCTAGGTTCATCCATGTTACTGCAAATGACATTGTTTCATTTTTTATGGCTGAGTAGTATTCCATTGTATAAAAACCACATCATTTTTATCCATTCCTCTGTTGATGGGACATTTATGTTGTTTCCATGTCTTGGCTATTGTACATAGTGCTGCTATGAATACTGGGATGAATGTATCATTTTGAATTATGGTTTTCTCTAGATATATGTCTAGGAGTCAGATTGCAGGATCATATGGTAGCTCTATTTTTAGTTTTTTAAGGAACCTTTATATTGTTCTCCATAGTGGCTGCACCAATCTACATTTCCACCCACAGTGTAAGAGCCTTTAAATGAGAAGATGAAAATCCAGACTTACCAGAGGTCATATTCACCTGCTGATGGAAAAGTTTTCTCTTCAGAGCACTGGCACACAGAACCAAGCAGAAGTGAGAGAAGCACAGAGAGGTTTCTGGAAGGCTTTAAGTACTTGATTTCAAACCCCAAGGTTCTGCTTCCAGCATTTCTCCTTTGATCCTTATAGGTCCTAGAACTAGCAATTTCCTTTTTTGCTTATGTTAATTAGAGGATCTTTATCTCTTGCAATATAGGGTTCTGACTAATATTCCTGGTCATTTATCTTTGTGTCCCTCAGAGTGTGGTGAGCAGACTGACAGCATGAGCACCACCTGGGAGCTTATTAGAAATCTAATTCCCAAGCCCAACCACAGACCTACTCAGGCCTAGGAATCTACTTTTCAACGTACCCTTCAGGGTTCTTATGCATGCTACAGTTGGAGAAGATCTCATTTAGAATGTGAGTTCCACAAAGACAGAGAATATGTGTCTTTCTGTGAATCATATTCTTGCCACCTAGAAAGTGTCTGGTACACAAATTAATATTATGGAATATTGGACAAGCCACAAATAGAGACAACACTGAAGGACTGGCAATTCTCTTGCATGGAGAAGAGAATCAGAAGCAAGTTGTTTGGAGGCCATGGAGCTGGGGAAGGAAGTTGGAGAGCTGAGACTCTTGGATAGAAGAATGGAAATGAAGCTGGATCAGAGTGGACCTCTGGGCAGGTCAATGGGTTTTCAGACTGGTGAGTGTGGAATCAAGCCCAATCTATTGCTTCTTGTAAGTGTATTACATTTTTTCTTCACTAAAAGGAAGGCAGAGAATGGAAACCTACCCCCCCACCACCACCAGCAAAGTCCCCATATAATACCTGCACCACCGGGACCAGCTATTATTATGTTTGGACTCATCCCTGACACCCAACATACACACAGTAGCAAAAGCACCTCATATCAAATTCCCCTTCCCAGATACACAGGATCACAAGCAGTTTGCTGAACTAGACATTTGGGTCAGGGAAGGGTTGGGGTGTGCTGGACGGTGGGTGTTATTTTTCTGGGGGCTGCCTAGCAAAGAAGGGGACATCCAGGCGTCCTGCTAAAACAATAAGGTGGATCCCTTTGAATCATAGAACCATAGAAGCAATATTAGAGCAGAAAGGGGATTCTTGACATAAAACATACTAACACATTATAAACTCTGCTTATTTCTTTTTCTTTTCTTTTTTTTAATTCATTTTTGGCTGTGTTGGATCTTCGTTTCTGTGTGAGGGCTTTCTCTAGTTGTGGCAAGCGGGGGCACTCTTCATCACGGTGCGCGGGCCTCTCACTATCATGGCCTCTCTTGTTGCGGAGCACAGGCTCCAGACGCGCAGGCTCAGTAGTTGTGGCTCACGGGCCTAGTTGCTCCACGGCATGTGGGATCTTCCCAGACCAGGGCTCGAACCCGTGTCCCCTGCATTAGCAGGCAGATTCTCAACCACTGCGCCATCAGGGAAGCCCTCTGCTTATTTCTTTACCTCCCCCGCCTTTGGAATGTTAGCATAATGAGGGCAGGGATTTTGTCTAGGTTATTCATTCTATATTCCTTGTACAGTCAGTGCCTGAACATAGAAGGTGCTCAAAAGTACTGAAGAAAGGAAGGAATAAAACACAGACACAGCAGAGAGAAAGACATTTGCCACAGAAGATAGGATGCAAATCCTTAAGCCACATTGGAACCAATCATGACTTTTGTCATGAGTCATGAAGCCTTGGACAAGAGATGGCAAACCAGCAAACACACACAGATTGGGGACAGCTGCTAAATAATTGTTTCTCCTTCCCTGACCTTGCTCTCCCTTCTGCTTCTCACCCCACCATTGTGTGCACCTCCTCCAAGTCCCTGTGTGCTCTCATTACCTTCATTGCATCCATCCCCTGGTTCCACAGAACCTCCAATCCTTGCCTTCTGGAGTCTCTCACATACGTCTGTCTTCCTTTGGTACAATCTCACATTCCAGACTGACGCACCTAACACTTGCCCTATAAAAATATGCTCATTTCCTCAAAACCCTGCCCTCAGACCTCAGGGAAGTGCTTCATAGCCAAGGATACTAAAGAGTCAAAAGAATACAGAACAGTTTAAAAGAAAAATTAACACTGAATTGATGATTTAGTTAAGGTTGTTTGCTTCTAGAGTTATTTTGAAAAATTGTACTTATGAGAACAATAATTTAACCCCAAATCAATGTTTCACCCATGAGATTTCAAACCAGCCACAGACTCTTAAGACACACGTTTTGGAGTGAAGTTGGGATATGAGATGAGACAGGTGGTGCCCTGAAAATCACATCTGAGAAATGTTAACCCATGACCACAGCCCACCCCTGAAAAAAAAAAAAAAGATTTCCTTTTTGCTGCGGTTAGGGTTACAACTGCATGGTAAGCATAGTCCTAGGAGAACATTGAAGTAGCTTTTGCCAGTGTTTTTTCTACTCTGGTCACAAAGCATTGATCCATATTATGTGCAAATGAACATTAGCACTTACCTTTCCATTCTGAGTAGTTCAGGGAACTACAAAGAAAGAGACACAAAATGAACACTGGAACTGAAGTGCGACATTCTAATTTTTGTTGGTTCTCCATCTTTTATTAATTCCTGTTAGGGACATGCCATCACCTCTGGAATTTGGTTTCATTATGCATTCTTGTTGATGTTATTGTGTGATTAAATGTACAACAATGCATTTCTTCTCACTTGAGACTACGTTTCTCTTCCTTACTCCAGACTTAAAATTTCCCATCTCTGGTAGCCACTTAATTAAATGTAGAGATGATAAACAAAATAAAACAAAACAAAAGAAAAACAAAAAAAACCCCACAGAGATGGAGCCATCCATCAAGTCCAAGTCTGTCAAGGCTTACATGAACGAGACATAGGTATATTTCCTGGTAAATTACGTCAGTTGATATTTTTGTTTGTTTGTTTGTTTTACTTATAACTGGCAGTTTTGGTGAGGGTTGGAGTGTCTTGATTACAGACTACTTGAATTCAGTTATGGAAAGATATCTTATCAATGTTCTCTTTTTCTTTATTCCAAGCAGGTTTTTGTATGTCCAAAAGTAAAACCTACTTGCATGACTTAATGAGCAAAATAATCTTCTCTTTTCCTTCTTATCTATCCAAACATAAAATTGTCAGTTTATTAATTCAACATTTATTGAGCGCCTACTACAGTCAGTTGTAATTCAAGGCTCTGCAGACATACAGATAAAAAAATCCCCATACCTTCCTTAAGGAGCTCACAGTAAAATGGGGAAAACATATGAGTAAATTAAAATGTGCATAAAGGTGTGACAGGATGAGATAAGGTAGACTCATTCCTCTCTGCTCCTTCCCACTAAGAACAAAGACAATCCATGAAAATAACAAAAGAAACAACCAAGGGGAGAACAGGAAGATGTGGAAGAGGAAGGCAAACCAGTTTGAGACCCCAGGACTAGAGGAACAGCACAGGAGCAGGTTGCCTTAGTTTCCCTCACAGGAGGAATGCATCCTGTGTTTTCTGACCTCCAGTCCAGCAACAGAAGGCAGCCCAGGCATACTCATTCCTCCCAGGAATCCAAGTAAAGTCCCTCTGACAACATCAGAAGAACCCTACATCATAAGCAAGGATGGTCAATTGGGAGCCTCATCAAGAGTAACTGATCACAGGAAGTCCCTCTCCTTCTCACCAAGCCTGAGAGGTCCATCCCTCTCTAACATATACAAAGGTGGGCAGGCTGAATCAGTGAGAGGGACATGATTGCACCCTGTCCAGAAAGTCTCTTTGTTTGTCCACATGCCTGGAATCCTTCCCCTTCTAGGAGACTCCAGATCAAGTGGGAAGAACCAACAAGAAGAATTAAGATTAATTTTACACAATCTCTTCCAAAAAATACAAGAGAACAAACATTTCTCACTTTATTATGAGACTAGTATTGTCCTGATACCAAAACAAAACAAAATTATATTACAAAAAAGGAAATTACAAAACATTAACTCTTAGGAATATAGACAGAAATGTCCTCAACAAAATATTAGCAAATGAATCTATCAGTGTATAAAAAGAATTATACTCCATGACCAACATGTATTTATTCCAGAAATGCAAGACTGATTTAACATTCAAAAATCAATGAATGTAATCCAACATATCAAATATAAAGTTTAAGATAGATTAAGATAAAAGGATGGAAAGTTATACAAAGATCAAATCTAAAGAGATAGATTTAGATCAATTCTAAATCTATCAGACAAAGTAAAATTCAGGTCAAGGGATATACTATATAAGGGATAAACAGTGATGTTACATAATAAGAGGTAAAATCTTCCAGAAGACATATCAATTGCAAATTCATACACCTCTTAAGCAGAGTTCAAAATACGTGAAGCAGAAACTGATCAAACTAAACAGGAAAATGACAAATTCACAATTATAGTTAGAAACACAAATAATCTCTTCAAAGCAATTGATAAAACAAATACACTGAAAATTATTAAGGACATTAATACCTGAACAACACTGTCAATCAACATGACTGAATTAACATTTATAGAACACTTCACCCAACAGCAGAATATACATTCTTTTCAAGCATACAGGGATGATAGGCTATGATAGACCATACCCTTAATTAGAAAACAAACTTTGATTTGAAAGGATTGATATCATACAAAGTATGTTCTTGGACCAAAATGGAATTAAACTGGAGATCAATAACAATATAATATTCAGAAAACTCTCAAATATTTATAAATTAAACAGCATACTTCTAAATAACCCAAGGATAGAAGATGAAATCACATTGGACATTGTATAATAAATATTTTATGTTAAATTAAAATGAAAATACAGAATATCAAAATTTCTGGAGTACAGCTAAATCAGTGCTTAGAAGGAAATTTATAGTATGAATGGTTATATTAGAAAAGAGGAAATGTCTTGAATCAGTTATTTAGTCTTCAGAATTAAGGAATACATTTAAGTAAATTTAAAATTTAAAGAATAAATTAAACATAAAGCAAGCAAAGGGAAGGAAATAATAAAGTTTAAGGAAGAAATCAATAGAATAAGAAACAGAAAAAACAGTAAGGAAAGTAAATGAGACAAAAAGCTGGTTCTTGAAATTCAGTAAAATTGATAGCCAAGTGGATAAAGAAAAAGCAGAAATAAGAGTTGGGGACATCATACACATACTACAGGCTATACAAGGATAACAAGGAAATGTTAAGAACAATACTATGCTGATAAATTTGATAACATAAAAGAAATGGACAAATTCTTGGAAGCCACAGACTATCAAAACTCAATCAAGAAGAATTAACACAAAAAACAGTCTTATATCAATGAAAGACATTGAATTCCTATTCAACAACATTTCCACAAAGAAAAATCCAGACATACATAAGTTCCCTGGTGAAATCTATCTATTATTTAAGAAGAAAGTTATATAAAATTATAAAAATTATTCCAGAAAAAAATGGAATAAGTGGAAAGACATCCCAATTTATTTTATGATACCAGCATCATACTAATATCAATATGAGACAAAAACAGTATAAGAAATGAAAAGTAGAGATCAATACACTTATAAACATAAACATAAGCATCCTGAACAAGCAGTTAGCAAATGGACTCCAGCAATGAAAAATAAGGATAATATAATAAAGTTCAGTGAGATTTATCACAGGAATGCAAGGTTGGTCCAATAAGAAAAAGCTGATCAATGTGGTCTTAAACAAATAATCTAAGTCCTTACCTGAAAGAAAACTAGGAAAATAAGAGTAAAACCTGGATCAAATGGAGAGTGAAGGAATTTCTTTCTTTTTTGAAAAGTATCTTATTGGAAATGACAACGCTTTATTTGAAGAGTAGGATTCAGTAAAATTAAAACTTGGAAAACAATGGAAAAACTCGATGAAACAAGAAGCTGATTAGTTTTTTTAAAAATTATTAAAATTGATAAACCACTAGCAAGACTGACAAAAACAAAAGGCGAAGATCTGAATGAGCAATATTAGAAATGAAACAGAGAATAACACTACGGACTCTGCAGCAATAAGGACAATAGGGAATACCACATGCAACTTCATGCTCATAAATTTGACAAATTTAGGAGAAATGAATGAATTCCTTGTAAAACTTAACCAAGATGACAATCTGAATAGCCATATAGCCATTAAGAAAAATGAATCAATAAATTAAAAGCTCCAGAAAAGAAATCATATATGGTTTCATTTGAAAATTCTACCAAACATTTAAAGAAAATTTACACATAACCTCTTCTAGAAAAATATTAGAGCAAAATACTTCCCAATCCATCTCATGACACCGAAAGTCTAAAAAGGCAATAAACAGAGGGAAATTACAGACCAACATCTCTAATGAACTTAAACCCCCCAAATCCTCAACAAAATATGAACAAATGAACCTGTCAATGTATAAAAAATAATTATACCCTAGAACTAAGTGGAATTTTTTCCACATATACAAGGCCTAAAATTTGATAGTCAATCAATGTAATCTCAAGCTAAGGAAGAAAAGTCATATCATCTTATCAATTGGCACAAAAAACGATTTGAAAAACTCCAACTCCCATTCATGTTGAAAACTCTCAACAGCTTAGGAATACAAGGGAATTATCTCAACTTGATGGTGAGCTTTCCAACTTGGTCCATTTGGGCTCATCTGTAAGATATTTTTCCCATTGCTACTACAACGTTTCCTTTTCTTTTTGGACATTTTGTAAGGGTTTTACTCAAGCACGGCCTCCTCCAAGAAGCCTTCCATGACTGACACGATTCTCATTCATTAGCCAGCTCTACATAAAAAGTAACACATTATTTGTGCCACAAAATATAATCATGTAATAGTGTTCACTGTTATTACATGTAGTGTTAGCTTTGTTCCATCAATGACACCAGAAGATATTTTTTATATTCTTTTTCATATTCTTTTCCACTATGGTTTATCACAGGATACTGAATATAGTTCCCTGTGCTCTACAGTAGGACCTTGTTTATCCATCCTACATAAAGTTTGCATTTGCTAATGCAAAACTCCCAACCCTTCCTTCCCCCTTCCCTTGACAGCACACGTCTGTTCTCTGTGAGTCTGGACGCCAGAAGACCCTTAAGGGCACGATTTGAGTATAGAGTTTCTATATTATCTGATGGTCTTTCTAATTTAATGAACTAATTATAGGTTCTGAGTAAATATAATTAAAGGAACAGGAAGAGAAAGTAAATTAAGTAAAAATGAGAAAAAATGAGAGAAAAAGAGCACTGGTCTGTAAGAAAATGTATGTTCTATTTTACATTGTATAATATTTAGTAAGTCAGAACATTTCCACAGTTTCATTTACTTCATATATAATATGGAGAGAAATATACCTTCCCTAATTATGTTAAGAGCTATTGGGCTGAAGTAGGAATGGGGATGGCTCATAGGGAAGGGGACCTGGGCAGACATGAGAAGCCCCTCCTAGGTTGATGGGAAGCAGTCATGAGGAGCTAGCAGGCACCACTGTGATGTTCAGGTGTAGAAAGACTCAGTGGGGGATGAATAGGTGGAAGGAGTTGGGACAGAGGGCTTCCTCAAGAGGGGTGCCTATGGAGGTACACACCATTGGGGGTTGGAGTGGAGAGACAAGTCCAAGGCCTGTTTTCTGGCAGGAAACTCCAGAAAAGATCTTCAGTGTGAGGAATCCACTTTATGAATGAAATGGAAAATGAGACAGTGCTTGGAAAGTGTCAACGGAAGATAAGAAATAATCAGAGCACATAGATCTGTCTTGGGGGTCAAAGAAGGTTTTCCTAAGGAAGCAAAGTATAATGTGAGTCTGTATACTTCAGTTGCAAGTGATAAAGATGCTACTAAAACAAGCATTAGTGAAAAGAGGAAATGATTGATTCATGTAACTGAAAGGCTAAGAATACAGCTGTTTTCAATCTTTATGGAGTGTCATCATTCTCTCTCCATCGCATGTTTTGACACTGTCTCGGCTTCTCCCGCTCTTTCTGGCCTCATGTTCTCCTACTATAAGCATGTTTTATCTTTGTAGTGGTGGAAGTTGGGGAGAATGATGGTGAGAATGATAGGTTTGGCTGGCTGTCAGCAACCCCAAGCTTACATCATCTCATATGGGAGACATCTGTAGGAACCGTGGGCCCCATATCCTGGGGTCCCTATACAAATTTCATAAAAGAACTCTGATTAGCTCAGCTTAGTGCATATATTCATTCCTGAAATAAACTCTGTGGCTAAAGAAATAGAGCACTAAGTAGGAGAATGATCAAATATAGGTCCTATGCCCACCAGTGGGGAAGGAGTGAGATCCTGATATTAGCAGATCCATCAGAATCACATGAAGTAGAGGAGCCACAGTTTCCCCAAAAAATGTGGTTTTTTACTGAAATAAAGGGGGAAAAGGGCAAGACAGAATAAAATAGTCCATTCTATAGGCACAGACTTCCAAATACAGTATACTAAGCAATTAGTAAATTATTGCTTTGAGCTATATACTCTTAAGATGTGGATAAACCTCTCTACAAACAAATTCAGATGATACTCCTTTACTACTAAAACACACTTTCCTTTGTGCTCAAAGAAATGTACATATGACTTATGGTCCTCCAGCCCTTTTCAGTTGCCCCTGAATGTCTTCTTCTCTTCTCTTCATCCTTTGCTTATGGATTGGTTTCCCCCCTGGCTTCCACTCTACACCCTCTTCTGGACAGTTTTCATCAGTTCTCTAGTTTCAATTTTCACCTCTTACATGAATTCCCAAATGATCCATTTCCTAATGCTCAACGGCTACCGAGCAGCTCCTGCAAATAATTTTACCAACATCTCAAATCTAGGGTGTCCAATACCAAATTCATTACCTCCCCCTTTGAAAGTTTATCCTTCTTCATATGTTCTATATCTCAGTTAATGGTACCCATTGTCCAAGCATAAGTTGCAGAATAATTTTTCTCCTTCTGACCCCAAACAATGTTACCAGGACAAATTCAGTTTATCTCCTAAATATTTCTTAATCTTTCTTATTTTCTCCAATTTCACCTCATATTCAGGTACTCCACATTACTTCTCATTACTTATAACCACTATTTATTAAGCGTTCATGTGCCAGACCTCTAGTAAGAACTTAATATATGTTTTCTCAAGTAAACTTTATGCCAACCCTAGACATTATATTTGTGGGAGGACGAAAATGACCATTTGCTTGCTTCTCTGTTCATTCCTTTTCTGCCCCTCTGCAAGGCAAAAGTCACTGCTAATATAATTTAGATGGTAGTTCTCAAAAAGCAACAGCATTACTCTTAGTAAACAAAGGTAAATGTTTTGGGACGTTTAGAAATAATTAGGGGAAGAGCACTACTGGGATTTTTGGTCAAAGGCGTTAAAATTTTGTGTGTTGTAGACAGTATTAAAATCCCTACAACACACAAAATAGTCCCATACAATGAAGAACTGCCTCAAATAAACAAACAAACAACTGTGTCTCTGTTGGGAAATCACTGGATTAGAATATTGATTGGACTGTTTCTAAGTCAGAACTCACTCACCAGGTGCTTAAAAGAAATGTATTGATGTGTGGTTCTCCCTTCCACTTTTTATAGGTGTGTGTTCCTTTCCCTATACACAGACTCATGCATTGTGGCCATTGCTTTGGGTTCGTTCATCCATTCACTCATTCAGTGGCTAATTGTTGAGCAATTACTGTGCCAGGTACTGTGCTAACTGCTAGGTGATGAACAACACTGACCATTTCTCCCAGGTAGAGCTTAGAATATAGTTGGAGAGAGAAAAGACAACAAATATTTACACAAGTAAATGCAATTACAACTGACATAAAAGCAACGGAGGGAAGGTACATGGAGCCAAAGGAGCATAAATGAAAGGGATTGGTACTCTGGACATGGGCTGGGCAAGAGGGTGTGGACAGAAGAGATTCTTTTGCAAAACTGAGATATAAAGAAAAAATAGGCGTTAACTAAGTAAACATGAGCAGAGAGTGGAGAGAGAGAAAAGAAACTTCCCAAAGGAGTAAGCCACAACTACAAGTATCCAATGGTAGAAAGAACGCAGTGCATTTAGGGACCTGAAAGGGGATCAGAGTACTTGGCACAAAGAGTCAAACTGGGTGTGTGGACTGGATGAGGCCAGAGAGACAGGCAGGACCCAGACGATGTATGAATATACAGCTCACGCTGAGAACAGGAAGCCAGAATCCAAGTGTTATGGGAAACCAATAAATCATTCCAAAGGGGTTGGTGTGATCATCTTTGTGTTTTGAGATAGGTCATTCTGACCCCATCATAAAAAAGTAGATTGGGGTAAAGCAAGAAAGCATACAATACATTAAATAGGTTGCAATGGTATCAATCCTGTGAGTGAGATGGTGGCAGAACAGATGGTGAAGAAAATAGAAGAATCTGAGAGTAACAGAAAGGAGAAGAGAAAGACCTACTTTAGGACTGATCTGAAACCCTGTGCTTCAACTCTGTTTTCCAGAATTCTTAACTAGGTTATCAGGCCCAGACATTAAGAATGGTCACTATTTTCCTACTTAACTAACACATCTATCACCCTTAATATTATCATGTTTGTTTTGAAGAGGTTTCTCAGTTTAAGGGATTTGTATAAAAGCAAAATCTTAGTAAAAACTGGAGCCAAGTTTAAATCTAGTTCTGTCTTAATTAAAAGTCTTGACTCTTCTGAAATAATATCCTACATTGTATCTTTATGCAATGGTCTTCTAACTGGGTTTCTTGCCTCAAATTCTACTATACGATACAGTGATTCTTTTACAGTGGACCTCAGACCAGCAACATCATCCTCACTGGTGAATTTGTTAGAAGTGCAACTTCTCCAGCCCCAGTCCTACTGAGTCAGAAATGCTAGTATTGGACTCAGCAACTGGTGTTTTATTTAACAAGACTCCAGGGTGAATCTAATGTATGAACACATTTGAAATCTGGTGACAATTCATTTCTACACAGCTTCCTTGAAAATGCTTTGGAGGTTCCTCAGCCAAGAGTCATAAATAGTCAATGAACCTTGAAAAACAGATCCCTTCCCTACAATTTATCCAGTCCTCTCAAGGATAATCATAGTCATGAAGGTTAGTGACTTAACGAGGCTCTTTTCACTGTTATACTCCGAGCTCCTAGGACAGTGCTTGGAACATAGAAGGCATTCAATATGTGCTGATTGAATAAACATGATTCATGTCTCTCTTGATTGTCATTTTTCTACTTTGCCCTTCACTTCTCATAATCAGTCTTACAATTTATTTTCAACTGAGCCTATTTTCTTACAATTCTTATAAGGGTAAATTACTAGTACCAAAAGGAGGATAAACGTCATAGTTTCCATTGCTCAATACCCACACATCTCCCCAAACTGCTCCCTTAGGGAGAAAGAGTCTTTGCAGTAAAAGTGAACTATTCCCAGTGCATTTTTTAAAACTTCTTCATTTCCCCCGGCAAAATGTCAAAAGCTATTTGGCTAGGAACCCGTAACTTGGTAGGTAATAAAATAAGCATAGGTTTGATAATCGTATCTTAGAATTAAAGGACTCAAAGGAATTTTAAATGAATGATTTCTCTAAATGAGTGATTGTATTAATTGCCACAACTAGAATTTAGCTTATCAGTTAATATGCCCTGGTGAATTCAGTGATACTGCTTCTTCCCAAGGTGCTTGTGGTCAGCAGAAGGCCATTCAAACAGGATGGAATGCCCACCCCTAGGCTAAGTGAGAAACATTATCTCAGCAAAGCTGTACTCTGGTCTGGAAACATATAAGCAGAGGAAATTAACAATGGATGCTGGAGAGGCAATAGACATATGACATTATCACTAAGAAAAGCCATTTAGATATTTAAATTACATACTCTAGTTTCTAGTTATTCAAATGGACCTATTGATCTTTTGGTCTCAATAAAATTGCCCTCATCTTGATTACATGCTTAACCTTGTATATTTTGAGAAAACATTTCCTTTCCAGAACCTTCTCTGTCTCTCTATATATTATATTTTAATCCTTTCTTCCTCTCCCTCTTTCTTTTTCTCCTTCTCTCTATACAACCCTAAAATTTATAGTATTATATAATTAACCTTAAAGATTAATTATATATTATATATTATAATGATTGATTATATATTATACATCCACTATATTATGTGAGTACAAAGAGAATAATACACAATATTCATCCTTTCCTCCAGGAACTTACTACCTTGCCTAGGAGATTAGACTATCTCCAATGATTGCATCTGCTGTTAGGTGGCAGGATAACACAGTGGTTAAAGGCACAGCTCTTGCAGTTACACTGCATGGATTCAAACTTACGACAATCTAGCTGTGTAATTTTAGCCAGTTCAATTTCCCCACATATGAAATGGGGGTAATAATGATATTTTATTATATATATGATTATTATAAAGAATAAAAGAGCATATTCTAAGAAGAATTTTGGGCATATAGCACAGTCTATGTGAATGTTATTTATCATTTAAAAGCAGTAATAAAAAGAAGTCATATGAGGCAGATTATTACCTCCAGGATGGAGAAAAGGTGTGCTAAAAAGATCATTCCTAAAATGGCAGTATTTGAGGTGAGAATTTAAGTACCAGTGTACTCATTTATTAATTATATCTTGATTTCTTTTAATATGCCAGGCCCTGTGACAGACACATGAAATAAAGAGATTGTGTGTGTGTGTGTGTGTGTGTGTGTGTGTGTGTGTGTGTGGTCTAGCCATGAGTGTAAAGACAGACAGGCTATTTCAATTCAACATGGCGATAACAATGATGGTCATTTTAACTAGAGAGCTCCCCTTGGAGTTGGCCGGGGCTGTCATAAGGCATTGCACCTTGACTTTGGCCTCTACCAAATCTTGCTTTTTTCCCCCTCTCCAAGGATATTTCCTAATAAATATTCTGTAAACTCCATCTCAGAATCAGCTTCTCAGAAAAACCAACCTAGAGCAACTTGTCACCTGGGTCTAATGAAGATGGATTTTCCAAGCAAGGGGAAAAGTATATCTTTTACAGTACTCCCATTTTCACACAAGAAAAAATTTGGGTTTAAAAATGAGAGGAGGCTTTCCCCTATGATAAAGCAGAAAGTAGTAAATCCATTGTTCAAACTGCTATTGCCTAACTGTAAGCCCCACACTCATTTCAATATTCATGGAGAATATTCTAGGTCTTCCAAGACAGTTTTGCTTTAATATAATTGGATTTCTGCAATAACTACATGATATTTTATGCTTTCATACATGTAAGCATTTAGACTGAAATGCATTTTCAAATGAGATAAAGCTCTTTTAATTCCAGGTGTTTGAAATTTGCTTCAGAAAATATAATAGCCATCATTCATATGTAGAACCCAATATTTATATTTTCAACCTTCTATGCTTACTTTTACTTTTCTTTTCCTATTTGTGATTTCCTGTAGAGATAAAAAAAAATCAATGCATGTGTTAATCAGCCATTATTGTCTAGTGTTCCTTACTGGTGGAGAACAGTTTAGATCAATGCTTCTGAAACATAGAAACACTTCTAAGTCTCCTAGGAAGCTTTTCAAAAACACAAATCCCAGAACTCTCTCCTATCAAGCCAAGTAAATCAAAGTCTCTGGGGAAAGGCTCTAGACATTTTATATTTTAAAGTCTCACGAAAAGATCTTAAAGTGAAGTTAGGATTACAAACCACTGGTTTAGTGCAATTGGCTTCATTTATACATAGATTAGCTTCTTTTAAGGTATGTAATAGCTGATAATACTGTAGCATTTGTTGATTCATTTATTCTTTATTCATTTCTTCAAAAGAATATTCCTGAAACAAACATTTCCAAAGCCCTCATCATGTGTCAAGCATTGAGCTAAGCCTTAGGAATTCATAAATGAAAAAGATGCAGTCTTCCACTTTGAGTAATTTCTAGTGGGGACTGGGCCAGGCTAAAGACATTTAGAAAAACAATCCAAATGTAATGCTTGATATAAGTTTGTGCAATGAGTGGTAAGTTTTTAAACCCATACTACTGGATTATAGAGAGCTTTCTTGAGCAGGTTAGAGTAAAATTATCCTGAAAGACTCACAGGAATTATTCAGAAAGACCTAAAGGATATTTTCAGCAGAGGAAATGAATTCAGAGGACAAAAAAATACCATATTTTATTGAGCTACTACAAGGAATACCAATTCATGTTCAAAAGTCATGTCACACAAATTAAAAACAAAGTATTAGTATATCATTCGTATTACTTATATTAAAAAATTGTACAGAATTCTAAAAATAAAATACCTGCTATTTTACATGAATTCAAATGTCTATGAAAACCTTTATATAAAATCAAACACTGGGCTTCCCTGGTGGAGCAGTGGTTGAGAGTCCGCCTGCCGATGCAGGGGACATGGGTTTATGCCCCAGTGCGGGAAGATCCCACATGCCGCGGAGCGGCTGGGCCCGTGAGCCATGGCCACTGAGCCTGGGGGTCTGGAGCCTGTACTCCGCAACGGGAGAGGCCACAACAGTGAGAGGCCTGCATACCGCAAAAAAAAAAAAAAAAAAAAAAAAATCAAACACTAAGCATAGGTAACAATTTTGAATGACATCTGTATCTAGGCATGATGTTAGGGGTATTTACATATATATTATTTTATTCAATAATCCTCTAAGGAAAGCAGTATCATCCTTATTCTTCAGATGAGATAACTTAGGCTGAGAGATAAAGTACTTAAGGTTGCACCTCTTAAGAATTAAAAAAAACAATAACACTTTTTAAAAGTAGAAAGTGGAAACATCTATATTTTTTTCTACTCTCAGTCTTATTTTTAAAATAATAAGCTAAGAATTCTGAAAAATGTTCAATCAAAATAAATTTAAGGGGCTTCCCTGGTGGCACAGTGGTTGAGAGTCTGCCTGCCGATGCAAGGGACACGGGTTCATGCCCTGGTCTGGGAAGACCCCACATGCCGCGGAGTGGCTGGGCCCGTGAGCCATGGCTGCTGAGCCTGCGCGTATGGAGCCTGTGCTCCGCAACGGGAGAGGCCACAACAGTGAGAGGCCTGCATGCCGAAAAAAAAAAAAATTTAAATAAAAAGGTTACATTCAATGGTGTTTAAAATAAACACATAATAACTGTATATATAAATATATATAGTGAGTGCATTAATAATACAAATAAAAAACATAATACTTGACATATAGTTTAATTTATATTTAACATGTTGTAGCCATTGTTTTTAATAGTAGTTTATTATTATTAAAATAATATTATACATAACTTGTGATGCTGTTTTATAGAATTTTTTAACTTTCTTGGTGGTTTCAAAAAATTATATTATATTTACACCAGCTTAACAAAATAAGCTTCCTCTACTTTAAACATAAGGAAACAAAAATGTCTTCAGGTTTAGTACCTTAAAAAATCATAGACTTAGTGGACAATAAAAATAAAATTCAAAACAGTATCATGGTTCTCCACTTGCAGTTCAACAGTTTTTATCAAGCCAATCCTCCCACCAAGAGCAAACAGGACAACTGTGTAACACACACACACACACATGCATGCATACACACAGAAGCACACACAAATACAACTGTTTCATCACATCAGTGAAGAACATAGAAGTGAGCTCAATACATTACTCCCTGAAGGCATTTGCTAGACTTTTAAGCATAGCCTAACAAGAGACTGAACAACAAGAATGAAGCAGCTTCTAAGAAACTGTGGAGCTAAACAGAGCTTTTGAGAGCCTCACACTACATGTATACTAAGAAATACCACCCAAACACGAAGTAAAGACCTGACATAAGCACCTAGGCTCACAATTTGGACTTTGAAGAACTTCATACTGAGAAGAGGAACAAATCAGAAATAGACCATACATTAAAACATAGAAACCCAGTCTCTACGCACCTGGGTTGCAGATATGTTTATATCTTTATAATGTTTGCCTGACAAACAGTAAATCTTATGTGAAGGTATATAGCATCATGCAGCATCTCTATCACTTACCTATACACAATTCTAGAATTCAATTATACATTATCATTCCAACACTGAAATATTACTGAGAGAAAAAAAAGAAAGGAAGAGAAAATATCAATAAGCATAAACTCATAGATGATCCAGATATGTGAGCTACTAGAACTGAACTCAAAAATTACTATGATTTATGTGTTAAAGAAAGAAGATGACAATATGTAAAAATCTACCAGAAAGGGGAAATTAAAAAGAAGTGAATAACAATTAAAGAACTCATGGCTTCTACTTCAGACCAAATTGAAGAAACATGAATCACATGTGACATCGCACTGGAAACAATTTTAAAAAGGAACAAAATATCAGAGAAAACATGATGTTTAAGACACTGGACATCAATAATGAAGGACAGTGATTCCTAAGAGCCAGGAATAAAACAAGGGAAGGCCTATAATTGTCCATATTGCTTCTTTGACAGAGATTCTAGGCTGCAGCACAAGAAAGAGGAGCCTGGGAAGAAACTAGGAGACACACTGCATTTAGGGCTGAAAGTCAGGGGAGGCCAAGGAGACTAGAGTTTTCAGGGCAGAGTACTAGAAAAGATAGAGCTACACAGAGAGAGGATTATACATGGGACTCTAGGTGTCTACAAAAGCCCAGCTCCCCTTGAGTATTCAACAGTGTACTGGTCAATATATGCTTGTAAGAAAACTGCCCAACGTCTAAGAAGAAATAACCTGAAAGAATTAGAAAAAAAATAATGCTTATGAAAAAATAAAAATTAAAGTCAATGGATTGAAAAATATACCATTCTAACAGTAATCAGGAAATCTATATTAATTTCAGGTAGAGTAGACTTGAGAGGCAGGAAAGTTATCAGAGATAAAGAGGAGCATTGTATAATGATAAAGGAGTCAATTCTCCAAGATATAATAATCCTCAATATCTATGTGCCTAGCAAGAGAGTATAGAAATACATGAGGCAAAAACTATAAGGAGAAATAGATGAATTCATTATTATACCTGGCTACTTCAAAACCCCTCTTATCAGAAATGTCAGATCCAGCAGACATAAAATCAGTAAAGACATAATTGAATTTAACAACATCATCAATAACTGAACTTAATGGGCATCTATAGACTAAAATTCATCCACCAACTGAATACATATTCTTCTCAGGCTCACATGAAACATTCATCCAGATGCACGTCATTCTAGACCATAAAACACACCTTAACAGATTTATACTATGTCTGCCATAAAACTTTAATTAAATTAAAGTAGAAATATTAAAATCAAAATAAACAGGAAAAGAAACGATAAGAATTAGAGCAGAATTAAATGAAACTGAAAACAGGAAATCAATAGAGAAAATCAATGAAACAAAAAAATGGTTCATTGAAAAGAACAATAAATTTGATAAGCCTCTAGACAGGCTAAGAAAAAAAGAGAGGACACAAATCATTACTATCAAAAATGAAAGAAGGGACATCACTTGA
This sequence comes from Grampus griseus, assembly GCF_964374135.1. Classification (NCBI taxonomy): domain Eukaryota; kingdom Metazoa; phylum Chordata; class Mammalia; order Artiodactyla; family Delphinidae; genus Grampus; species Grampus griseus. The sequence goes on from NC_139001.1 coordinate 108,190,296, forward strand.
GAGTCCATGAATATTAAAAGGATAATCAAGGAATACTATGAACAACTCTATGCCCACAGAGTTGGGAACCTAAGTAAAATGGACCAATTCCTTGAATGACACAATTTGCCAAAATTCACACAAGAGGAAATAGAAAATCTGAATAAATATATCTATTAAAGAAACTGAATCAATAATTAATAACCTTCCAAAACAGAAAGCATCAGGCCCAAATGAGTTCACTGATGAATCGTACCAAACATTTAAGGAAGAAACTATAGAAGTGGAAGGAATACTTTCTAACTCATTTTGTGAGGTGAGTGTTACCTTAATACTAAAACCAGACAAAGAAATCAGAAGGAAAGAAAACTACAGACCAATATCTCTCATGAATATAGATGCAAAAATACTCAGTAAAATATTGCAAATCAAATCTTACAATGTTAAAAATAATTATACACCACAATCAAGTGGGATTTACCCCAGGTATACAAAGCTGGTTCAATGTTCAAAATCAGCTAATGTAATTGATCACATCAACAGGCTAAGGAAAAAAAAAACAACAACAACACTTGGTCATAACAATGGATGTAGAAAAGGCATTTGGCAAAACCCAACACCCACTAATGACAAACATTCTCAGTAATCTGCAAATAGAGGGAAACTTTGTCAAGGTGATAAAGACTATCCTAAAAAAAAAAAAATACTAACATCCTAATTAATGATGAGAAACACAAAGATTTCCCATTAACATCTGGAACAAGGCAAGGATGTTAGCTTTCACACTGATTTTTCCATCACACTGTATTACCTAATATAAGATGATAAAAGGTATACAGAACAGAAAGAAAGACATAAAACTGTCTTTTTTCACAGAAGATATGATCATCTAAAAGAGAAATGATAATCTGAAAAAGTCAACAACAGCAACAACAACAACAAAATAACCTGTAATTAACAAGTGATTATACCAAGGTTACAGGAGACAAGATTAACTTACAAAAGTCAATTGCTTTTCTATATACAAGCAATGCACAATTTGAAATTAAAAGCACAATAACATCTACAGTAGCACCTCCCAAAATAAAATACTTATGTATAAATCTAACAACATAAGTACAAGATCCATATGAGGAAAAATTCAAAGCACTGATGAAAGATACCAAAGAGATAAATGGGGAGATAATCCATGTACATGGGTAGAAAGGCTCAACATTATCAAGATGTCAGTCTTTTCCACTTGGTCTATAAATTCAATGCAATCCAAATCAAAACCCCAGAAAGTTATTTTGTGAATATTGACAAAATGATTTTAAAGTTTTTGGAGATACAAAAGACCTAGAATAACGAAAACAATATTGTTGAAAGAGAAGAACAAAGTTGGAGTACAGATACTACCCAATTTCAAGACTTACTATAAGGCTACAGTAATCAAAGCAGCATGGTATTGGCCAAAGAACAGATAAATAAGTTAATAGAACAGAAATGAGCCCATAAATAGACATATGTAAATATAATCATCTAATCTTTAACAAAGTGGCAAAGGCAATACAATGGAGAAAAGATAGTCTTTTCAGAAAAATGATGCTAGAACAACTGAATGTTGACATGTAGAAAAAGTAATCTAGACACAGAACTTACAGCTATACAAAAGTTAACCCAAAATGGATCACAGATCCAAATGTAAAGCAAAAAACTATAAAGATTTTAGAAGATAGCAGTAAAGAAATTCTCTATGACCTTGAGTTTGGCTAAGACTTTTTAGATACAACAAGAAAGCAACAATTTATGAAAGAAAGAATTGATAAGCTGGGCTTCATTAAAATTAAAATTTTCTTCTCTGTGAATAGAAAAGACACTGTCTTGAATACAATTAAAAAGGCACAATTGTTAAGAGTCTTATTCAAAATGTAAAAAGAACCCTTCTTATTCAAAAATAAGAAAACAAATGACCCAGTTTCAAATAGGACAAAGACTTGAACTGATACCTTACCAAGAAAGATATACAGATGGCAAATAAATACATGAAAAGATGCTCAACATCATATGTCATCAGAAAAATGCAAATGAGATACAACAGTGAGTTTCCACTACACACCTATTAGAATGGCCAACATCTGGAACACTGACAACACCAAATGCTGGTGAGAATATAAAGCAATAAGAATTCTAATTTATTGCTGGTGGGAATTCAATATGGTACAGCCACTTTGGAAAAAATTTGCCAGTTTCATATAAAACTAAACATACTCTTACCATATGATCCAGTAATTGTGCTTCTGGATATTTTCACAAAGGAGTTTAAAACTTATGTCTGCACAAAACCTGCATGTGAATGTTCATAGCAGTTTTATTTATAACTGTCAAAACTTGAAAATAACTAACATATCTTTCAGTAGATGAATGTGTAAAAATAACTGGTATATCCAGACAATACAATATTATTCAGTACTAAAAGAAATGAGCTATCAAACTGTAAAGAGACATGGAGGAGCTATAAATAAATGTTACTAAACTTAAGAAAACAATCTGAAAATGCTACATACTGTATGATTCCAACCATCCTGAAATAGGCAAAACTACAGAGACAGTAAAAACATCAATGGTTACCAAGGATTAAGTGGGAATGAAGGGATGGATAGGCAGATCACAGAGGATATTTAGGGTACAAAGTTATGATATTTTTAACAAATATTTAAAGCAATTTGCAAAGAATCAAACTATCTCCAAATATTGTAACTATCCCAGAAAAAGATCAAGAGTATTCTTAGGAACACAAAATATACAGCACCTGAACAAGATAAAATTCACAGTTTGGCACTCAACTAAAAACATTAGCACACAAAGAAACAAGAAACTGTGATCCAAAATGAGGAATAAATTCAGCCAATCCAGACATATCTAGAATTAACACAGATGTTAGAGTTAGCAGAGAAAAAAAAATCCCCAATAGTTATTACAACTGTGCTCCATACATCAAGAAGCTGGAAGTCAGATGGAACGTGTTAAACGGAGAACAAGATACTAATATCCAAGTGTATGTGTAGAAATTAAAAATATAATGTCTGATATAAAATATAGTACCCTGGATGAGATTAATGACAGCTTAGATATTGAGAAGAAACAGTGGTTTGAAGACAAAGCAAGAGATACTTTCCAAATGAAACACAAAGAGTAAAAGATTTCAAACAACAAACCAAAATAAGGATAGCATCAACCTAAGTAGTCAAGAATACAACTTCAATCATCCTACATTATGTATAACTGGAGTGTCTGAAAAAAAGGGAAAATATTTGAAAAAATAATGGCCAACTTTTTTTTCCAAATTTAATGAAAATTGTTAACCCACAGATCTAAGAATCCTAACACACCCGAATCACAATAAACATGAAGAAAACTACACTGAGACATAATAAAATTGTTAAAAATCAGAGTCTTAAAAACACCTTAAAGTAAAACACAATACTTTTTCAGGTGTACAAAAGGTTAATAATGAGTTCATCATCAGCAGACATATATTACAAAATAAATATTATTATTATTATTTTGTGTGGTATGTGGGCCTCACACTATTGTGGCCTCTCCCGTTGTGGAACACAGATTCTGGACGTGCAGGATCAGCGGCCATGGCTCATGGGCCTAGCCGCTCCACAGCATATGGGATCTTCCTGGACCAAGGCACGAACCCATGTCCCCTGCATCGGCAGGCACACTCTCAACCACTGCACCACCAGGGAAGCCCTACAAAGTAATTTTTTGAAAACCTGTCAGGTAGGAAAAAAAAGTAATATGGGATGAAAATTGACTATAGTAAATGGAATTAAAAGCATTACAATTGGGAACTATGTGGGTATGTATATATGATTTTTTTCATAACATTTAAATATCTTTAAAAGATATTTTACTGTTCAAACAAAGATAATAGCATCATAATGTGACATTTATAACACATGCAAAAGCCAAACTTGGAACAACAATAATGACAAAGGCTGGAATGATAGAATTGGAAGTATACAGTTGTAAAATTCTTAAACAGTATATGAAGTTCTATAATATCACTTGAAGGTAAAATTAAAGAGATACTATAAACTCCAAAGAAATCACTAAAATAATAAAACAAAAATTCATATCTAAAAATTAGTGAAGGAAATAAATCATAAAAATCACTCAATTAATCCTAAGTAATACAGAAAAAATGATTAAAAAGATATAAAAGACTAATGGAGCAATAGTAAAACATATACTGAAATGGTTCACTTAAAACTAACTGTATTAATCTTCACATGGTATCAAAACCCCAAACAGAAAAGAGAAATTGTCAGATTGAATGGAAGAGGAACATCTAACTACATGATGACTGCAATAAGCCCATTTTAAATATAAAGAAATGAACAATTTAAAAGTAAAGGAATGAGAAAGAAGATATACTATCCTAACACTAATTAAAATAAAGCTGGAATGGCTTTATTAATATCAGAAGTAGATTTCACTGCAAAGAATCTTATCAGAAGTAAAGAAGGTCATTTCATAATGATAGAGAAATCAATTCCTTAAAACAAACCTAAGTATTTATGGACCTAATAACAGAACTTCAAAATACATATGGCATAAAGTGATAAAACTGAAAGTTGAAATGCACAAATCTAAATTTTAATTGGAGACATCAACAAAAATAGACAAAATCAGTAAAGATAGAAGACTTGAATAGCACTATCCATGAATTTGTTAGAATTGACTATTATAGAAAAATATATGTAATAGCAGCAGAATACACAGAGATTTTCATAGATAAAATATACCAAGGATTTAAAAAATAATAACAAATTCTACACAAACTCTTCCAAAAATCTGAACAGAATGGAATACTTCTCAATTCATATGATATAAGCAGTACTCTAACAACAGAAATATACAAAGACATTACACAAAAATAAAATCACTGACCAATATCCCTCATGGTTATCAGAGCAAAAATTCGTAACAGAAGTATAACAAAGGAATTCTTCAATACATAATAAACATAACATATCATGACCAAGTGGGATTTATTCTAGGAATAGAAAATCGTTTTAACATTTAAAAATCAGTGCATAAAATTCACTATATCAAAAAACCAAAGGGGAAAAAACCTGATAACCTCAATAGAGCGAAAAATCACTTGAAAAAAATCCAACAGCTATTCCTCATAAAAAGTCAACAAAGTAGGAATAGGAGATAACAACTTTAACCTGATAAATAACATCTATAAAAACAACAACAACAAAGCCCTTACAACCAACATCTTACTTAGTAGTGAAAGACAAATGAGTTCTTCCTAAAATCAGGGTGAAGCAAAAATGTCTGCTCTTAATCACTTCAATTCAAGAGAGGGGGTTGGAAGGAGAAGAGAAATACATGAGGGAGATTAAGAAGTACAAACTTCCAGTTTCAAAATAAAGGAGTCACAAGTATGAAATGCATAGTATGGGGAATATAGCCAATAATTATGTAATGTCTCTTTATGATGACACGTGGTTGCTAGACTTATCGTGGTGATCATTTAGAAATTTATAGAAATATTGAATCACTATGTTGTATATTAGGAACTAACATAGTGTTGTAAGTTATTTATACTTTAAAAGCAAACTCATAGAAAATGAGATCAGATATGTGGTTACCAGAGGTAGCAGTGGGGTGGAGGGATGAGGAATTGGGTGAAGGCTGTCAAAATGCACAAACTCTCACTTATAAGATAAAAAAGTACTAGGGATGCAGTGTACAACATGATGAATATAATTAACAGAGCTATGTGCTATATATGAAAGGTAAGAGAGTAAACCCTAAGAGTTCTCATCATAAGGAAAATTTTTTTTTCTATTTCTCTAATTTTGTATCTCTCTGAGATGATGGATATTCACCAAACTTATTGTGATAATCATTTCATGATGTATGTAAGTCAAATCATAAGGCTGTACAACTTAAACATATACAGTGCTATATGTCAATTACATCTCAATAAAACTGGAAGGAAAGAAAAGTAATGGAGTTCTGATTCATGTTACAATCCAGATTAACCTGGAGAACATTATACTAAGTAAAATAAGCCAGACAAGAAAGGACAAATATACAAAGTATCGTATATGAGTTACCTAGAATAGTCAAATTCATAGAAACAGAGAGTAGAATAGTGGTCGCCAGGGATTAGGGAGTTACTATTTAAGAGGTATAGAGTTTGTAGTTTAGGATGATGAAAAAGTTCTGGAGATGGATGGTGGTGATGGTTATACAGGAATGTGAATGTACTTAATGTCAGAACTGTACACTTAAAAATAGTTAAAAGGGTAAGTTTTATGCTAAGCTTTTTTTAACCACAACAAAAATAGTTAAAAGACAAAAAAGTATGTATCATATAGCTAATAAAAAAAAAAATCTAGGGCTTCCCTGGTGGTGCAGTGGTTGAGAGTCCACCTACCAATGCAGGGGACACAGGTTTGTGCCCCAGTCTGGGAGGATCCCACATGCCATGGAGTGGCTGGGCCCGTGAGCCATGGCCACTGAGCCTGTGCATCAAGAGCCTGTGCTCCACAATGGGAGAGGCCACAGCAGTGAGAGGCCCGTGTACCGCAAAAAAAAAAAAAAAAAAAAAAAAAAATTCTAGAAATTGAAAATTGTTCTGTTGTGACGTAAAACAGGTCAGTGGTTGCTTGATGATGGAAAAAACAAGAAAGTGATTATAAAGTTGCACAAGGAAGTTAGAGTGTAAAGAATATGTTCATTGTCTTGATTTTGGCAATGCTACAAGTTACACATAGAGCAAAACATCAAATTATACACTATATGTGCAAATTATTTTATGTCAACTAGCTCTCAATAGAGATTTAAAACTAAATTTTAAAAAGGAAGCTATGGAATTAAAAATTAAAATTATGACAACTGAAAATAAAACAATAGATGGATTTAAACACAGTCATAGAAGAAAATACCATTAGTTAAAAGGTGTCAGAAGAAAATAAATGGAGGCATGAATAATAAAAGGATGAAAAATTTTAAAAAGAGTAAGAAACATATGATATATGATAAAAATTTTTAACATATGCAAATTAATGATCAATTAGCTAATGATTAATAATTGAATTATTTATAATTGCAGCACTGAAAGAGTAGAAAGAGAGAGATTGGGTTTAAAAGAGATAGTGGCTGAAAATTCTGTGAAATTGAAAAAAATCAGTCAAGCCACATTCAAAAAATATTACAAACTAAGTAGGATGAATCAAATAAAATAAAATGTATGTACATCAGAGTAACACTAGCAAAAAACAAGATGAGAAAAAGTCTTAAAAAAGAGAAAAAAAGACATATTACATTCAAAGGAACAATAATAAAACTAAAATAAGACTTCCCAACAGAAATGATGGAAGCCAGAACAATGAAATATATTAAATAAAATTCTAAATGAAAAGAACTGCAAATATAAACAAAAACAGTAAGCATGTGTACACACACATATACATTTATATGTTTCTGTATATAGGTATATATTTGGTTAATATCTGTAACTAGGACATTAATATACATATACTATGATAGGTTTAATATGTATATACATATATGATTAAAAATTGATTTACAACAGTGCACACAAAAGCATCAGAATTTATATTTGCTCTTAGAATATTCACCAAAATTGATCACATATTGATCTATAAAGAAATTCCCAACAAATTTCAAAGCATTGAAACCATACAGAGCATGTTTTTTGTTAAACAGTGGAACTGAGCTAAAAATAAATATTCAAAATGGATGAGTAGAAAATTCCCAGCTATTTGGAAATTAAACAATACACTTATAAATAACTCAGTTTGAGGGTGTATTTTCAAAATATATAACATATGAAGGTTTTGTATTAAAATATATGAAGAGGTAATACAGATCTATGGGAAGTAAAAATCTCAATAAAAAAGTGAGCAAAATACTACACAAACCAGGATAACCAAATATCCAATAAACATGAAAATGTATTCACTTGTATCAGCCATGAGGGAAATGTAAATTAAAACTAGATGTGCTCTGACTACAGCCCCCCAACTAACATAGCTAAAATAAAAATATCTGTTAAGGTTAAGTGTTGGTGAGCATATAGGTCTGTCATGCATTGCTAGTGGAGTGCAAATTGTTACAACCATTCTTAAAACTTGGCATTACCTCCTAAGTTTGAAAATATACATACGCCCTGATCCTGCAAATCTATCTCAAAATATACATCTGACCTAAATGTGTAAATATGTTCAACAAAAACGTATACTGAAATGTTTATTAGCAGCACTGGTAAATGTTAAAGACTGGAAAATATCTACGTTTCTATCAACTGTAGATTAGATAAATAAATTGTGGTCTACTTATAAAAATAAGGTACTTTTGTTATATGCCACAACACATACAAACATGAATACATCTCACAAACTTAATATTAAGTGAAAAAAAAGTAAGATCGTCTATACTTTATGTATACTTCAGTGTATACCAAGTTCACAAGAAAACTACTCAGTGTTGATAGAAAAGAGCATAGTGGTTACCTTTGGGGAGGAGAGGGTAGTGATGGGGAGGGGTTCAAGGCAGGCTTCTGAAGAAGTAAAATTCTACTTTTTGGCCCAGAACATGGGTACACAGTTATGTTCAGTTTGTGAAACTGCATTGAATTGAACACTTGTGATTGTGTGCATTACAATGTGTATGCTATACATCATTAAAATCTTAACTAAAAGAAATAACCGTATCTTTCTGGCTCCATATCTTATAGTGTTTCCCTTAAAAGTCTGTTTTGCCTCACAGTTCATGTGTAGATGAGATCTAAATGCAAGAATGATGATCATCACTAACAAAGGTTAATTAATAGCCTATCTCTGTGTATTTTCTTTTTTTTAGGGTCTGTGACAGCAGTAAAATTCCATATGTGATGCAGTCCCTATCCTCTTGAGTCTTACAGTCAAGTTGGGGAGAATTTTGTAAAATAACAATAAAAGTGAAGATACACATATCAAATAATGACATTTAGTGACAGAAGAGAATATAAGTATTTACAGGTAGAATTTAGTGACAGAAGAGTTACAGCAAGAAGGTCAGTAATCAACTTACATTGGATACAATAAAAGAAGACTTTAAACAGAAGGGAGATATTTTGGGAGGCAGGATTTATAGCCTAAAAATATTTTATCTTAAGTTAGCTACCATTGCCATATGCATAACTACAGTTCTTTGTAAAACTTTCACATACACCAGAAAATAATTTACTAGTTAAATGCCAGATTATTTCTTATGTTAAATAGCCCTTCAAAAAAACCCGATTGTATAGAAACTAATAGCATGTAAATGCTGGATGATCACAATTATCAATATGTTTTTCTTAATATTAAGATAAAAGGAAATCGCCCTTTGAATCAAAGAGTTATCTAATTGCAAGGGTAATTGCATGTTAATTAACATCATGAACGCTGATTATTAAAACAGGGATTGATGTTGTAATATTAGGTGGAATAAGAGCATATCAAAACCTTGGGTAATGGAAATTTACATTTATGAGATGCTTATGCTAAGCTAGGTATAGCAATATCAAGCTTATAATGGCAACAACAATATTATAGTGCACAATAATCAGAAATATAGTGGTGGAGGAAATTTGGGCTTTGTATGTAATACAGAAAGATGACATATATCAGGAGCAGGTGAGTTTACAAGAAGTTTAAAACTCACAAGAGTTCTTTCTGATGTCTTTTGAAAGTCAGTTGCTCCAGAGAAGAGCATGATAGCCAGAACTTTGATCACTAAAGGGTTGAAAACTTGCAGAAATGAACACTCATTGCATAACCATATTTTCATCCTTGTGATGCTTCCTAGCAACTATGTCTCAAGGTGCCCAAAGCATTTTGAATCACAAATCAAATGCTTCTCTAACAATGTATGTCCAAGTCAATAGAGTTATTGCCTACAATTATAATTAGAAAATGATGAGCATTAAATGCATTCTAGTTCTCTAAAATTTAGTAGTAATATATATGTTTGTGTGTGTCCTTATTTTCAAAAACAAAATGTACTAGAAAAGGAAAAAAACAGTTCTCTCAACCCACCATCCTAAAGAAAACATTGACATAAAAACTAAATGAGGCAACATCTCACAATATTTATAAATGCAGAGTGCCATATAATTATGAAAAAAGCATTAGGAATCTATACCTTTTCCACAATTGGTAACATAATAAAGCAGAGCAAAAAGAGATTTGAGAAATTTCCTTGTTAAATGCAAAAATTTTACAAATGGGGAGACTCATGCCCAGATTGGGGACTTACCTGTCCAAGGCTTCACAGCCTCTTTGTGACAGAGAGAAGCCCAAAATCTAGGCCCCCTAATTCCAACCCATGTGTTATCGTTCCATCAAATCAAACTTCTGATGTTGACTTACAGTGTGAAGTTCAGAGTAAAGTTTTTACAAACATATATGTGTATATACAAGTGGAGCTCAGATCCTCATTCTTGAGCAAATGCCTCTGGGACTTCTAATGCCCCTCCATGCGTTCACTTCTCCACCCTGTAAACCAAGTAATTTGTTTACAGACTGAGTGCAGAGAACTTCGTACAGATCAAGAGTTTTAAATATAGCAAAGAGTAGTATCTAATGCTGAACATTTTTAAGAATTCATTGTGTTGCTGTTTTAGTAATGAAAACTGTTATTAATGGTAAATAAATGTACCCATTTCCCAAGCAATGTGTAATGATATAGAGTAATCAATGCTGTGTTTCTTTGCTTGAACTTGGTGTTAATTAATTCACCTGTCTGGTAATTTCTTCATTCTGCTTAAGGATTTTTTTTTTCCTTATCATACTGTTATTGATTTTGTTCAGTAATGTTTTAAACAAAATATAATCAAATGATAACCCAAACTACTGCAAATCACATTTAGTTAGTCCAGTGAAAGACCATCAAATTTTCATGTGAGTCAGTGAAATAATTAAACACATTGTATATATGGTATGACTGGTGAGTGAGGCAGGACATGCTTCTTTTTTTTAAGCTATCCTTGGTTTGCAAAATTAATATTTTTTCCCTTAAGTAGTGACAGCAGGAGAAACATACCTCTTCTCTCTACTCCCCAGCATGCAAGCCCATCCCAGTCTTCTACTGATTTCCTTCCCATTACTGCCTCTTCACTCTACTCTAACACTTCCACTGCAGCCTTCTCTTCAAGTACTCGTGTGCTCCCTCACTTGTCCTGCTCATCCCTCAGATGTTCTCCTCTCTATACGTTTTCAATTCTCTGCTCTTCTTCCATCATACATAACAATCACTTATCTCCTGCACATCAACAAATTTCAATTACATCCAGGTTCCAAAAACTCCACTGGAAATGTAATGGTTAACACAACCAAGAGAGCTCTTGACCTCATGGAACTTAAAGTCAAAAGAGGCAGGGAGGAGGAAGGCGGAAGATGGCGGAAGAGTAAGACGCGGAGATCACCTTCCTCCCCACAGATACACCAGAAATACATCTACACGTGGAACAACTCCTACAGAACACCTACTGAAGGCTGGCAGAAGACCTCAGACCTCCCAAAAGGCAAGAAACTCCCCACGTACCTGGGTAGGGCAAAAGAAAAAACAGAGACAAAAGAATAGGGAGGGCACCTGCACCAGTGGGAGGGAGCTGTGAAGGAGGAAAAGTTTCCACACTCTAGGAAGCCCCTTCGCGGGCGGAGACTGCGGGAGGCGGAGGGGGGAGCTTCGAAGCTGCGGAGTGCACAGCAACGGGTGCGGAGGGCAAAGCGGGGAGATTCCCGCACAGAGGATCGGTGCCGACCGGCACTCACCAGCCCGAGAGGCTTGTCTGCTCACCCGCCGGGGCGGGCGGGGCTGAGAGCTGAGGCCGGAGCGCAGGGAGAGGACTGGGGTTGGCGGCTTGAACATAGCCTGAAGGGGTTAGTGCACCACAGCTAGCCGGGAGGGAGTCCGGGGAAAAGCCTGCACCAGCAGAAGAGGCAGGAGACTTTTCCTTCCCTCTTTGTTTCCTGGGGCGTGAGGAGAGGGGTTTAAGAACGCTGCTTAAAGGAACTCCAGAGACGGGCGCGAGCCGCGGCTGAAAGCGCGGAATCCAGAGACGGGCGCGAGCCGCGGCTGAAAGCGCGGAATCCAGAGACGGGCGCGAGCCGCGGCTGAAAGCGCGGAATCCAGAGACGGGCGCGAGCCGCGGCTGAAAGCGCGGACCCCAGAGGCGGGCGGGAGACGTTAAGGCTGCTGCTGCCGCCACCAAGGGGCCTGTGTGCGACCACAGGTCACTCTCCACACCACTCTTCCGCGGAGCCTGTGCAGCCCGCCACTGCCGGGTTCCCAGGATCCAGGGACAACTTCCCCGGGAGAGCGCACAGCGCGCCTCAGGCTGGTGCAAAGTCACGCCGGCCCTTGCCACCGCAGGCCCGCCCCGCACTCTGTGCCCCTCCGTCCCCGCCGGCCTGAGTGCGCCAGAGCCCCCAATCAGCGGCTCTTTTAACCCCATCCTGTCTGAGCAAAAAACAGACGCCCTCCAGCGATCTACACGCAGTGGCAGGGCCAAATCCAAAGCTTAGCCCTGGGAGCTGTGAGAACAAAGAAGAGAAAGGGAAATCCCTCCCAGCAGCCTCAGAAGCAGCGGATTAAAGCTCCACAATCAACTTGATGTACCCTGCATCTGTGGAATACCTGAATAGACAACCAATCATCCCCAATTAAGGAAGTGGACTTTAGGAGCAAGATCTATGATTTTTTCCCCTTTCCTCTTTTTGTGAATGTGTATGTGTATGCTTCTGTGTGAGATCTTGTCTGTATAGTCTTGCTTCCACCATTTGTCCTAGGGTTCTATCCGTCCATGTTTTTCTTTTAAATTCTTTTTCTTAATAATTAATTTTAATAACCTTATTATACTTTACCTTCGTTCTTTCTTTCTTTCTTTCCGTCCTTCCTTCCCTCCTTTAGACAACGAATCATCCCAAATTGAGGAGGTGGTCTCTGACAGCAAGATTTAGGATTTTTCCCCATTTACCTCTTTTAGTGAGGGTGTATGTGTATGCTTCTGTGTAAGATTTTGTCTGTATAGCTTTGCTTCCAACATTTGTCCTAGGTTCTTTCCGTCCCTTTTTTTTTTTTTCTCTAAATAAGAAGCTTTTAATTCAATAACTTTATTATACTGTATTTTATTTTTACTGTATCTTCTTTCTTTCTGTCTTTTTTCCTTCTTTCCCTCCTTCCTTCCTTCCTCCCTCCCTCCCTCCCTCCTTTCTTTCCTTCTTGCCTTCTTTCCTTCTTTGCTTCTTTCTTTCTTTCTTCCTTCCTTCCTACCCTCCTTTCCTTCTTTCTTTCCTCATACTTCTACTAATTCCCTCTACTTTTTCTCCCTTTTATCCTGAGCCTGTGGATGAAAAGCTTTTGGTGCTCCAGCCAGGAGGCAGGGCTCTGCCTCTGAGGTAGGACAGCCAACTTCAGGACACTGATCAACAAGAGACCTCCCAGCTCCACATAATATCAAACGGCGAAAATCTCCCAGAGACCTCCATCTTAACACCAGCACCCAGCTTCACTCAACGACCAGCAAGCCACAGTGCTGGAAAACCTATGCCAAACAACTAGCAAAACAGGAACACAACCCCACCCATTAGCAGAGAGGCTGCCTAAAATCATAATAAGGCCACAGACACCCCCAAACACACCACCAGACGTGAACCTGCCCACTAGAGAGACAAGATCCAGCCTCATCCACCACAACACAGGCACTAGCCCCCTCCACCAGGAAGCCTACACAACCCACTGAACCAACCTTAGCCACTAGAGACAGACATCAAAAACAGGAGGAACCACAAACCTGCAGCCTGCAAAAAGGAGACCCCAAACACAGTAAGATAAGCAAAATGAGAAGACAGAAAAACACACAGCAGATAAAGGAGCAAGATAAAAATGCACCAGACCTAACAAATGAAGAGGAAATAGGCAGCCTACCTGAAAGAGAATTCAGAATAATGATAGTAAGGTTGATCCGAAATCTTGGAGATAGAATGGACAATAGATTGGACAAAATGCAAGAATCAGTTAACAAGGACCTAGAAGAACTAAAGATGAAACAAGCAACGATGAACAACACAATAAATGAAATTAAAAGTACTCTAGATGGGATCAATAGCAGAATAACTGAGGCAGAAGAACGGATAAGTGACCTGGAAGATAAAATAGTGGAAATAACTACTGCAGAGCAGAATAAAGAAAAAAGAATGAAAAGAACTGAGGACAGTCTCAGAGACCTCTGGGACAACATTAAACGCACCAACATTCGAATTATAGGGGTTCCAGAAGAAGAAGAGAAAAAGAAAGGGACTGAGAAAATATTTGAAGAGATTATAGTTGAAAACTTCCCTAATATGGGAAAGGAAATAGTTAATCAAGTCCAGGAAGCACAGAGAGTCCCATACAAGATAAATACAAGGAGAAATACGCCAAGACACATATTAATCAAACTGTCAAAAATTAAATACAAAGAAAGCATATTAAAAGCAGCAAGGGAAAAACAACAAATAACACATAAGGGAATCCCCATAAGGTTAACAGCTGATCTCTCAGCAGAAACCCTACAAGCCAGAAGGGAGTGGCAGGACATACTGAAAGTGATGAAGGAGAAAAACATGCAGCCAAGACTACTCTACCCAGCAAGGATCTCATTCAGATTTGATGGAGAAATTAAAACCTTTACAGACAAGCAAAAGCTGAGAGAGTTCAGCACCACCAAACCAGCTTTACAACAAATGCTAAAGGATCTTCTCTAGGCAAGAAACACAAGAGAAGGAAAAGACCTATAATAACGAACCCAAAACAATTTAGAAAATGGGAATAGGAACATACATATCGATAATTACCTTAAATGTAAATGGACTAAATGCTCCCACCAAAAGACACAGATTGGCTGAATGGATACAAAAACAAGACCCTTATATATGCTGTCTACAAGAGACCCACTTCAGACCTAGAGACACATACAGACTGAAAGTAAGGGGATGGAAAAAGATATTCCATGCAAATGGAAGCCAAAAGAAAGCTGGAGTAGCAATTCTCATATCAGACAAAATAGACTTTAAAATAAGGACTATTAAAAGAGACAAAGAAGGACACTACATAATGATCAAGGGATCGATCCAAGAAGAAGATATAACAATTGTAAATATTTATGCACCCAACATAGGAGCACCTCAATACATAAGGCAAATACTAACAGCCATAAAAGGGGAAATCGACAGTAACACATTCATAGTAGGGGACTTAAACACCCCACTTTCACCCATGGACAGATCATCCAAAATGAAAATAAATAAGGAAACACAAGCTTTAAATGATACATTAAACAAGATGGACTTAATTGATATTTATAGGACACTCCATCCAAAAACAACAGAATACACATTTTTCTCAAGTGCTCATGGAACATTCTCCAGGATAGATCATATCTTAGGTCACAAATCAAGCCTTGGGAAATTTAAGAAAATTGAAATTGTATCAAGTATCTTTTCTGACCACAACGCCATGAGACTAGATATCAATTACAGGAAAAGATCTGTAAAAAATACAAACACATGGAGGCTAAACAATACACTACTTAATAATGAAGAGATCACTGAAGAAATCAAAGAGGAAATCAAAAAATACCTAGAAACAAATGACAATGGAGACACAACGACCCAAAACCTGTGGGATGCAGCAAAAGCAGTTCTAAGGGGGAAGTTTATAGCAATACAAGCCCACCTTAAGAAGCAGGAAACATCTCGAATAAACAACCTAACCTTGCACCTCAAGCAATTAGAGAAAGAAGAACAAAAAAACCCCAAAGCTAGCAGAAGGAAAGAAATCATAAAAATCAGATCAGAAATAAATGAAAAAGAAATGAAGGAAACAATAGCAAAGATCAATAAAACTAAAAGCTGGTTCTTTGAGAAGATAAACAAAATAGATAAACCACTAGCCAGACTCATCAAGAAAAAAAGGGAGAAGACTCAAATCAATAGAATTAGAAATGAAAAAGGAGAGGTAACAACTGACACTGCAGAGATAAAAGAGATCATGAGAGATTACTACAAGCAACTCTATGCCAATAAAATGGACAATCTGGAAGAAATGGACAAATTCTTAGAAATGCACAACCTGCCAAGACTGAATCAGGAAGAAATAGAAAATATGAACAGGCCAATCACAAGCACTGAAATTGAAACTGTGATTAAAAATCTTCCAACAAAGAAAAGCCCAGGACCAGATGGCTTCACAGGCGAATTCTATCAAACATTTAGAGAAGAGCTAACACCTATCCTTCTCAAACTCTTCCAAAATATAGCAGAGGGAGGACCACTCCCTAACTCCTTCTACGAGGCCACCATCACCTTGATACCAAAACCAGACAAGGATGTCACAAAGAAAGAAAACTACAGGCCAATATCACTGATGAACATAGATGCAAAAATCCTCAACAAAATACTAGCAAACAGAATCCAACAGCACATTAAAAGGATCATACACCATGATCAAGTGGGGTTTATTCCAGGAATGCAAGGATTCTTCAATATACGCAAATCTATCAATGTGATAAACCATATTAACAAATTGAAGGAGAAAAACCATATGATCATCTCAATAGATGCAGAGAAAGCTTTTGACAAAATTCAACACCCATTTATGATAAAAACCCTGCAGAAAGTAGGCATAGAGGGAACTTTCCTCAACATAATAAAGGCCATATATGACAAGCCCACAGCAAACATCATCCTCAATGGTGAAAAACTGAAAGCATTTCCACTAAGATCAGGAACAAGACAAGGTTGCCCACTCTCACCACTATTATTCAACATTGTTTTGGAAGTTTTAGCCACAGCAATCAGAGAAGAAAAGGAAATAAAAGGAATCCAAATTGGAAAAGAAGAAGTAAAGCTGTCACTGTTTGCAGATGACATGATCCTATACATAGAGAACCCTAAAGATGCTACCAGAAAACTACTAGAGCTAATCAATGAATTTGGTAAAGTGGCAGGATACAAAATTAATGCACAGAAATCTCTGGCATTCCTATATACTAATGATGAAAAATCTGAAAGTGAAATCAAGAAAACACTCCCATTTACCATTGCAACAAAAAGAATAAAATATCTAGGAATAAACCTACCTAAGGAGACAAAAGACCTGTATGCAGAAAATTATAAGACACTAATGAAAGAAATTAAAGATGATATAAATAGATGGAGAGATATACCATGTTCTTGGATTGGAAGAATCAACATTGTGAAAATGACTCTACTACCCAAAGCAATCTATAGATTCAATGCAATCCCTATCAAACTACCACTGGCATTTTTCACAGAACTAGAACAAAAACTTTCACAATTTGTATGGAAACACAAAAGACCCCGAATAGCCAAAGCAATCTTGAGAACGAACGAAGGAACTGGAGGAATCAGGCTCCCTGACTTCAGACTATACTACAAAGCTACAGTCATCAAGACAGTATGGTACTGGCACAAAAACAGAAAGATAGATCAATGGAACAGGATAGAAAGCCCAGAGATAAACCCATGCACATATGGACACCTTATCTTTGATAAAGGTGGCAGTAATGTACAATGGAGAAAGGACACCCTCTTCAATAAGTGGTGCTGGGAAAACTGGACAGGTACATGTAAAAGTATGAGATTAGATCACTCCCTAACACCATACACAAAAATAAGCTCAAAATGGATTAAAGACCTAAATGTAAGGCCAGAAACTATCAAACTCTTAGAGGAAAACATAGGCAGAACACTCTATGACATAAATCAAAGCAAGATCCTTTCTGACCCACCTCCTAGAGTAATGGAAATAAAAACAAAAATAAACAAATGGGACCTAATGAAACTTCAAAGCTTTTGCACAGCAAAGGAAACCGTAAACAAGACCAAAAGACAACCCTCAGAATGGGAGAAAATATTTGCAAATGAAGCAACCGACAAAGGATTAATCTCCAAAATTTACAAGCAGCTCATGCAGCTCAATAACAAGAAAACAAACAACCCAATCCAAAAATGGGCAGAAGACCTAAATAGACATTTCTCCAAAGAAGATATACAGACTGCCAACAAACACATGAAAGAATGCTCAACATCGTTTATCATTAGAGAAATGCAAATCAAAACTACAATGAGATATCATCTCACACCAGTCAGAATGGCCATCATCAAAAAATCTAGAAACAATAAATGCTGGAGAGGGTGTGGAGAAAAGGGAACACTCTTGCACTGCTGGTGGGAATGTGAATTGGTTCAGCCACTATGGAGAACAGTATGGAGGTTCCTTAAAAAACTACAAATAGAACTACCATATGACCCAGCAATCCCACTACTGGGAATATACCCTGAGAAAACCAAAATTCAAAAAGAGTCATGTACCAAAATGTTCATTGCAGCTCTATTTACAATAGCCCGGAGATGGAAACAACCTAAGTGCCCGTCATCGGATGAATGGATAAAGAAGATGTGGCACATATATACAATGGAATATTACTCAGCCATAAAAAGAAACGAAATTGAGCTATTTGTAATGAGGTGGATAGACCTAGAGTCTGTCATACAGAGTGAAGTAAGTCAGAAAGAAAAAGACAAATACCGTATGCTAACACATATATATGGAATTTAAGAAAAAAATGTCATGAAGAACCTAGGGGTAAAGCAGGAATAAAGATGCAGACCTCCTAGAGAACGGACTTGAGGTTATGGGGAGGGGGAAGGGTGAGCTGTGACAGGGCGAGAGAGAGTCATGGGCATATACACACTAACAAACGCAGTAAGGTAGATAGCTAGTGGGAAGCAGCCGCATGGCACAGGGATATTGGCTCGGTGCTTTGTGACAGCCTGGAGGGGTGGGACGGGGAGGGTGGGAGGGAGGGAGACGCAACAGGGAAGACATATGGGAACATATGTTTATGTATGACTGATTCACTTTGTTATAAAGCAGAAACTAACACACCATTGTAAAGCAATTATACCCCAATAAAGATGTTAAAAAAAAAAAAAAAAAAAAAAAAAAAAAGAGGCAGGGAGACTTACCAGTCATAATTCAATCATTAGAAGCATACAAAATGTATGACATAGAATTATAGGGGCTATGTTAGCAGTACCAAGCAAAATCGCTGTTGTATATTTTTCAGTAGCTGACCATATCTGAAATATAAGCAGATACTCATAAGGCAGAAAATGGGTTATTTTCTTCAAATACCGTGCATGTACAGACATCAATAATTCTCAAGCCGCTTGGCATATGAATAGTTGTTATCCCAGGAACTTTTTTCTGGGCCATGTGGAAAATCTTAAATAGCATAGTTCTTGTCGGTGCTAAACCTAGGACCCTACAACTTTCTCAGACCTTCATGAACGCTGATGAATTTAGTTCTCATTTAACACCTGCTCTAAATATATCTTCACTGAAGCAGGAAGTTCTGTTCTTCCCCAAGACTGTTCCTCATTTCAGAATTCATGCTGTCTGGGATATGGGCAGGAAAACCTTCTCAAAGTCATCTAGCTTAACAATCATTTCTCCTTTGCTGATGAAACCTTTCTCCAATCTGTTCATGCGTGGATACCAGGACTAACTCCTTACTAAGTAACTATGGTCCCTCAGAGGGCTATGTTAATATAGACCAGTGTTGCCAAACGTGTATTCAAATGACCTGGAGATCATTTTAAAATGCAGTTTCTAATACAGTAGATCTAGAGTGAAGAATGCATTTCTCATAAACTCTTGGGTGATGACAAGGATGTAGATTTTTAAGACCACATTTTGAGTAGCAAGGATGTAGAGAATACAGATATTAATCTGGATGACAGAAATTTATATTTTTGATGTTATAATATCTACTAAATCAGGGTCGAGGATAGAGACGTCTGCACCTCAATTCAAAAGCATATATTTTGACCAAGACTTTCAGAAATTTCAAAACTCCTTTTATTACAAAGTTTCATAATAATCCTCCTACCTTGGGTCTTATTTCTTTCTCCATAGTAGTATATGACTCTTTAAAAAAGTAGTGGATATATTATAAAGGAAGAAGTCTAACTTCTGTCCCAGTTTAGCCGCAAAGGTTGCAACATATATATTTTTACGTGAGCTCTCAGTAGCCTACAGCTATACCACCCAGCATAAATATATGTTCTACATTAGGGCCAGGTTTCATTCTGCATTCTGTACAAGGTAATCATTGAATTACACCCTAAATCCACCATCAGTGAATCAGAGAAATACAAAAAGTCCATAAATATGGCAAAGTACCTGGGTAAAAAGAGAAATCAAACTTTCAAAACAAAGAGTGTTGTTATCTTTAATGAGCTTTTTTTTAAATCTAAGCTAATGCACAATCATATAGGGTTATACTTGTACCTAATTCTAGAGAGCAAAGAGCAAAATACCGACCAGTAATCTTTAACTCCAGAGTCTCATCAATTCAATGGGGAATCCCTAATGGCTACCCTAATTCTAATTGAAGTTAGCTCAACAAAATCCCTGCTGGACCTTCTTTCCGCCATTATCTCTTATCATTATTATTTTTTTTTATCCTCACTTTTAATTCTACAAAGACAAAGAGATGGTGAGGTCCATATGCACTAGGACAGATTCAAAATGTGACTCTCCCCTTGTGACAGACCCAACGGACTCTATTACACTTCTTCTGAGTTACCGTTTGCTTTTTAATCTGCTTTCTCTTTCCCCTTTCCCTGTTATCCTCTCTTGCTTTTTATTTGTGAAAGGGCAACCAGTACACCATACAGAGTCAGTTAGATGACCAGCAATCCCTATGTGACTTTTCAGAATCTTAATTATGATGCTAACTCCCCTTTCCTTTCCCAGGGAAACTGTCTTTTTTCCTCAGCTCAAGTACATGGCTATTGCTTTGCAGTCTCTATATTTGTTAAATTGAGATAACTAGTAGAAATTTTAATCCTCTTTCAAAGCATGATGAAGAAGAGAGATGATGGTCAAAAAAGTCATTTTAATTGTTGAGAATCTTGAATTAATGTAGAATAAATTCATACTTTATTATGTAATTGAACAAAAATATACCAGTTTTCCAACATATTGATAACTGTAGTTTTGATTCACTGAAAAAACTTTCTACACAATTTTTCCTTCAAGAAAAATATATAGATTTCATTCTCTTTGTAAACTCCTAGTCCCAAACTTTTTTAAAAAACACTTCACTCAAGAGCTCTCAGCTTTACATGAAACTATAATAAGCATGGCCTCTTTTATTTTTTCAGAAGAGAGTTGAGAGAGGGCTCCACATTATTGCCACATCCTTTAAGAGTTTAGTTTCTAGAAAAGCTGATGTCCATCTTCACTATGCAATTCTAGATTAATAGGGAAGTTATATCACCATTGACAGCCTTTTCCTTTCTTAATCAATCCAGCGAATCCTCCTATAACAAATATTCATTTTCCTTCAGACATGAAATGACCATTAAGAACCACTAGTAAAGAATCCATTGCTTTTAGTGTCTGGCTCTATTTCTTTTACTTTAAGGATTTTAAGGAAGAACTATTACAATAAAAGGGTATATTTTTATTATCAACAAGGCAGATACATTTCTCATTTCTTAACAAATGGGAGGTGTAAAAATTGTTCAAATAGCCAGGATTAGTATTTTGTTAAATTGAAATTTTAAATAAATGATGAATGTTTAAGTATAAAAGATAAACATTATTTATTTATAGAAAAATGTCTCTGTAATTGGCAACAGGTTTGCAGATTGTCATCCAAGACGGCTTGGGAGTGATGGGATTTTCTTATAAGCAGAGAGTAATGCCACAAAATGGTGAATGGTTCAGTCCAAAGGAGGAGCTGTTTTGTCTGATTCTATGGTTCTTTCTAGATCCATAATAGCCGAAGTAACCACAGAGGGGGCCCACAGTGAGGTCAAACCTTACCCTCCTCAAGTAAAGAAATTGATCACTTAGGAAAGGTGGCATCCCTCTCTGTCTCTGAAGCTTGTTGACTGTCCATAATATTTTCTCTTTGCTGTCTTAACAATACCTGTGGAGGACCTTCAAGATGGCAGAAGAGTAAGATATGGAGATGACCTTCCTCCCCACAAATTCATCAAAAATACATCTACATGTGGAACAACTGCTACAGAACAACTACTGAACGCTGGTAGAAGAACTCAGACTTCCCAAAAGGCAAGAAACTCCCCAAGTACATGGCCATGTGGCTCACAGGGTCTTGGTGTTCCTGCTGGGTGTCAGGCCTGAGCTTCTGAAGTGGAAGAGCTGAGTTCAGGACATTGGACAACCGGAGACTTCCTGGTCCCATGTAATATCAGTCAGTGAGAGCTCTCCCAGAGATCTCTCTCTCATGGCTAAGACCCAGCTCCACTCAACTACCAGCAAGCTCCAGTGCTGGACACCCCATGTCAAACAACTACCAAGACAAGAACACAACCCCACCTATTAGCAGAGAGACTGTGTAAAGTTATACTAAGTTCACAGACACACCAAAACACACCACACGATGCAGTCATCCCCACCAGAAAGACAAGATCCAGCCTAATTCACCAGAACAGAGGCACTAGTCCCCTCGACCAGGAAGACTACATAACCTACTGAACAAATCTTACTGGGGGTAGACACAAAAACAACAGGAATTACGTACCAGCAGCCTGAAAACTGGAGACTCCAAACACAGGAAGTTAAGCAAAATGAGAAGAGAGAGAAATACACAGCAGATGAAGAAGCAAAGTAAAAACCCACCAGACCAAACAAATGAAGAGGAAATAGGCAGTCTACCTGAAAAAGAATTCAGAGTAATGAGAGTAAAGATGATCCAAAATCTTAGAAAGAGAATAGAGAAAATACAGGAAATGTTTAACAAGGACCTAGAGGAATTAAAAAGCAAACAATGATGAACAACACAATAAATGAAATTAAAAATGCTCTAGAAGGAATCGATAGCAGAACAACTGAGGTAGAAGAACAGAAAATATCTTCCAGTGACCTGGAAGATAAAACAGTGGAAATAACTACTACAGAGCTGAATAAAGAAAAAAGGATGAAAAGAATTGAAGACAGTCTCAGAGACCTCTGGGACAATATTAAACTCACCAATATTTGAACGATAGGAGTTGCAGAAGAAGAGAAAAAGAAAGGGACTGAGAAAATATTTGAAGAGATTATAGTTGAAAACTTCCCTAATATGTGAAAAGAAATAGTCAATCAAGTCCAGGAAACACAGAGAGTCTCATATAGGATAAATCCAAGGAGAAACATGTCAAGACACATACTAATCAAACTATCAAAAATTAAATACAAAGAAAAAATATTAAAAGCAGCAAGGGAAAAGCAACAAATAACATACAATGGAATCCCCATAAGGTTAACAGATGATCTTTCACCAGAGACTCTGCAAACCAGAAGGGAGTAGCAGGAAATATTTAAAGTGATGAAAGTGAAAAACCTACAAGATTACTCTACCCAGCTCGGATCTCATTCAGATTTGACAGAGAAATTAAAACCTTTACAGACAAGCAAAAGCTACGAGAAATCAACACCACCAGGCCAGTTTTACAACAACTGTTAAAGGAACTTCTCTAGGTAAGAAACACAGGAGACGGAAAAGATGTACAGAAACAAACACAAAACAATTAAGAAAATAGTAATAGGAATATACATATAGAAAATTACCTTAAATATAAATGGGTTAAGTGCTCCAACCCAGATATAGACTGGCTGAATGGATACAAAAATAAGACCCATATATATGCTGTCTACAAGAGACCCACTTCAGACCTAGGGACACATACAGACTTAACGTGAGGGGATGGAAAAAAATATTCTATGAAAATGGAAATCAAAAGAAATCTGGAGTAGCAATTCTCATATCAGACAAAATAGACTTTAAAATAAAGACTGTTACAAGGACAAAGAAAGACACTACATAATGACCAAGAGATCAATGTAAGAAGAAGATATAACAATTGTAAATATTTATGCACCCAACAAAGAACACCTCAATACATAAGGCAAATGCTAACAGCCATAAAAGGGAAGATCAATATTAACACAATAATCGTAGGGGACTTTAACACCCAAATTTCACCAATGGACAGATCATCCAAACAGAAAATAAATAAGGAAGCACAAGCTTTAAATGACACATTAAACAAGACGGACTTATTTGATATTTATAGGACATTCCATGAAAAAAAAAAAAAAAACAGAATACGCTTTTGTCACAAGTGCTCATGGAATATTCACCAGGATAGAACATACCTTGGGAAACAAATCAAGCCTTGGTAAATTTAAGAAAACTGAAATTGTATCAAGTATCTTTTCCAACCACAACGCTAGGAGATTAGATATTAATTACAGGAAAAAACACTGTAGAAAATACAAACACATGGAGGTTAAACAATGTGCTACTAAATAACCAAGAGATCACTGAAGAAGTCAATGAGGAAATTAAAAAAAAATACTAGAAACAAATGATAATGAAAACATGAGGATGCAAAACCTATGGGATGCAGCAAAAGCAGTTCTAAGGGGGAAATTTATAGGAATACAACCCTACAACAAGAAACAAGAAAAATCTCAATTAAAAAACCTAACTTTACACATAAAGCAATTAGAGAAAGAAGAAGAACAACAACAAAAAAAGCCCAAAGATAACAGAAGGAAAGAAATCATATAGATCAGATAAGAAATAAATGAAAAGGAAATGAAGGAAACAATAACAAAGATCAATAAAATGAAAAGCTGGTTCTTTGAGAAGATAAAAAAAATGGTAACCACTAGCCAGACTCATCAAGAAAAAAGGGAGAAGACTCAGATCAACAGAATTAGAAATGAAAAAGACAAGTAAAACTGACACTGCAGAGATACAAAGGATCATGAGAGATTACTACAAGCAACTATATGCCAATAAAATGGACAACCTGGAAGAAATGGACAAATTCTTAGAAAAACGCAACCTTCTAAGACTGAACCAAGAAGAAATAGAAAATATAAACAGACCAATAACAAGCACTGAAACTGAAAGTGTGATTGAAAATCTTCCAACAAAAAAAAAGCCCAGGACCAGATGGCTTCACAGGCAAATTCTATCAAACATTTAGAGAAGAGCTTACACCTTTCCTTCTCAAACTCTTCCAAAACATAGCAGGGGGTGGATCACTCCCCAACTCATTCTATGAGGCTACCATCACGCTGATAGCAAAACCAGACAAAGATGTCACAAAAAAGAAAACTACAGGCCAATATCGCTGCTGAACATAGATGTAAAAATCCTCAACAAAATACTAGCAAACAGAATCCAACAGCACATTAAAAGGATCATACACCATGATCAAGTAGGGTTTATTACAGGAATGCAAGGATTCATCAATATATGTAAATTAATAAATGTGATACACCATATTAAAAATTGAAGGATAAAAACAATATGATCATCTCAATAGATGCAGAAAAAGCTGTTGACAAAATTCAACATCCATTAATGATAAAAACCCTCCAGACAGTAGGCACAGAGGGAATTTACCTCAACATAATAAAGCCCATATTTGACAAATCCACAGCCAACATCGTTCTCAATGGTGAAAAACTAAAACCATTTCCACTAAGATCAGGAAGAAGACAAGGTTTTCCAGTCTTACACCTATTATTCAACATAATTTTACCATTTCCACTAAGTTTAGGAACAAGACAAGGTGGTCCACTCTCACCCCTATTATTCAACATAGTTTTGGAAAGTTTAGCCTTAACAATCAGAGAATAAAAAGAAATAAAAGAATCCAAATCAGAAAAGAAGAAGTAAAGCTGTCACTGTTTGCAGATGACATGATACTATACATAGAGAATCCTAAAGATGCCACCAGAAAACTACTAGAGCTAATCAATGAATTTGGTAAAGTAACAGGATACAAAATTAATGCACAGAAATCTCTTGCATTCCTATACAGTAATGATTAAAAATCTGAAAAAAAATTAAGGAAACACTCCCATTTACCATTACAACATAAAGAATAAAATACCTGGGAATAAACCTACTGAAGGAGACTAAAGACCTGTATGCAGAAAACTATAAGACACTGATGAAAAGAATTAAAGATGATACAAACAGATTGAGAGATATATCATGTTCTTTGATTGGAAGAGTCAACACTGTGAAAATGACTATACTGCCCAAAGCAATCTATGGATCCAGTACAATCGCTATCAGACTACCAAAGCATTTTTCAGAGAACTAGAACAAAAAATTCACAATTTGTCTGGAAATACAAAAGACCCTGATTAGCCACGACAATCCTGAAAAAGAAAACGGAGCTGGTGGAATCAGGCAACCTGGTTTCAGACTATATACAAAGCTACAGTAATTCCAGACAGTATGGTACTGGCACAAAACCAGAACTATAGATCAATGGAACAAGATAGAAAGCCCAGAGATAAACCCATGCAGATGTGGTCATATTTTCTTTGATAAAAGAGGCAAGAATATACAGTGGAGAAAAGACAACTTCTTCAATATGTGGTGCTGGGAAAACTGGACAGCTACATGTAAAAGAATGAAATTAGAACAGTCCCTAACACCAGACACAAAAATTAACTCAAATTGGATTAAAGACCTAAATATAAGGCCAGACACTATAAAATTCTTAGAGGAAAACATAGGCAGAACACTCTATGACATAAATCACAAGATCCTTTTTGACCCACCACCTAGAGAAATGGAAATAAAAACAAAAATAAACAAATGGGACCTAATGAAACTTCAAAGCTTTTGCACAGCAAAGGAAACCATAATCCAGATGAAAAGACAACCCTGAGAATGGGAGAAAATATTTGCAAACAAAGCAACTGACAAAGAATTAACCTTCAAAATATATAAACAACTAGCTCATACAGCTCAATATAAAAAAAAAAAAATCCAAAATTGGGCAGAAGACCTAAATAGACATTTCTCCAAAGAAGATATACAGATTGCCAACAAACACATGAAAAGATGCTCAACACCACTAATAATTAGAGAAATGCAAATCAAAACTACAATGAGGTATCACCTCACACCAGTCAGAATGGCTATCATCAAAAAATCTAGAAACAATAAATGCTGGAGAGGGTGTGGAGAAAAGGGAACCCTCTTGCACTGCTGGTGGGAATATGAATTGATATAGCCACCATGGAGAACAGTATGGAGGTTCCTTAAAAAACTAAAAATAGAACTACCATGTGACCCATCAATCCCACTAGCCAGGACATGGAAGCAACCTAAATGTCCATCTACAGATGAATGGATAAAGAAGATGTGGTACACATATACAATGGAATATTACTCAGCCATAAATAGAAATGAAATTGAGTTACTTGTAGTGAGGTGGATGGACCTAGTGTCTGTCATACAGAGTGAAGTAAGTCAGAGAGAGAAATCAAATACCATATGCTAACACATATATATGGAATCTAAAAAAAAAATGTTCTGAAGAATCTAGGGGCAAGACAGGAATAAAGATGCAGATGTAGAGAATGGACTTGAGGACACAGGGAGGAGGAAGGTTAAGCTGGGATGAAGCAAAAGAGTGGCATGGACATATATACTCTACTAAATGTAAAATAGACAGCTAGTGGGAAGCAGCCCCATAGCACAGGGAGAAAGGCTCGGTGCTTTGTGACCACCTAGAAGGGTGGGGTAGGGAGGGTGGGAGGGAAAGGCAAGAGGGAGGGAATGTGGGGATATATGTATACGTAAAGCTGATTCACTTTGTTATACAGCAGAAACTAAAACACCATGGTAAAGCAATTATACTCCAATAAAGATGTTAAAAATTATTAATAAAAAACAAAATAAAAATACCTGCTTGCATGGAGAGAGGTTAACATTCCATGTCATCAGGAATAGAAAACTTCCATTTGCAAGTATTCTGAAAGAAAATAAGCGTGGAAAGAACATGTAAACATGGAGAGGAATGAAGGTAAAATTTATTGAGTACCTACCATATGCTGAAATGCAGGCTAAGATGCTTTCATATGTGTTTTCTTGACTAAACAATCATACTCTCTACTGTTTAAAGATTCTTAGTACTGATAAATTAGGTCACTTGTTTTAAATGAGATAGCTGATAAATACTATCAGCTATCAGCTATTTATAAATAAATACCAAAACCAATCTCAATCTCAATCTTATATCTTGATGTTCCAATCACATCATACCATGATACCTCACATGTGCACTAGACCAGCCTCTCCAATGGAGCATTTTACTATGATGGAAATATTTTATATCTGTACTGTTTTAAATGGTAGAAACTAACCTCATGTGGCTATTAAACCCTTGATAGTTTGCTACTGTGAATGAGAAAATGAATATTAAATTTCATTTAATTTTGATTACTTTAAATTTAAATAGACAAAATTGTCTAGTGGCTACTCTATGGGGCTGCAAAGGTCTATGCTACTGCTACTCAATGGGAGTGCAACACAGTTTATCCTTAGTGAAAATTGTAAAGAATTTTCTTTAAACTCCCATTTTCCTCCTCAGTCTATCATCACTGTTTCTCCCCAAATCCTGTTTATTTTTCAGAATGCAATCCTTAGACCTCAGCACAGTGAAATAAAGACCCCTGAAAATTATCTCTTCCATAAAAACAATAAGGTAACAAGCAAAAATTGTGAGAATCAACTTGTTCAGAACTCTAGAATTAACCAAGGATTTTCAACAATGCAATTTATTCAAGAAAACAGCTGAATCTCAGTAAGAACAGTGAGCTTTGTGGTGTTTTCACTTGTCCTATTTCTACCAATACCTCACCAGCTCCACAGAGGCCTTGAAAATCTATAGCATGAAATCACAGTGAAAATAAGCAGCTTGGCAGGCACCCTAGGAAGCAGAATGGTGTAAAATCTCCTTCAAAACCTAATTCTCAGAGAACTGTCATTAATTATCCGTCTGGTAGGTCACTAGAAGATCCCTCTTGCAAGGCTGTCTTTATTTGACCTGATTCAGAGCTTGTCCAGTGTATAAAACTTTCCCAAGGACATTTATCAAAAACAGTCAGAGGAAATTTAACTTTGCTACATTAACAATAGCAGCTTGCATGGAGAAAGATTAATATTCCATGTTATCAGGAATAGAAAACTTCCATTTCCAAGTATTATAAAAGAAAATACAGGTGATAAGAGTCTGTAAACATGGAGAGGAATGAAGGTAACATTTACTGAGTACCTACCATGAGGGTAGCAGATAACAGTTGGGGAAAACAATAAGCTAATTGAAAAAGGTCAAAAGGAAAATCTGGGGAATGTGATGTCCATAGGGACTTTGAAAAGCTCTGACATATTTCTGGGAATACAGAAATTTCCTGACACTGAGAGGTTAACTTACTTAGTCCAGATGAGACAGCTGGTAAAAATTAAAACCAGTATTAATCTTATGTTTTGATGTTCAATTCATATCACACTGTGATGCTTCAAAACCGCACTAGACCAGCACCAACGAATAGGGTTGTGTGCATGCCCAGGGCTAGGCACATACTAAGAAAAGACTTGGAATGCTTTAAACTCTGACCTTGGACTAACCTTGAGGCTCTGTGCAAGCTTGAAGGTTAAATCAGTGTTCTCAAATGCCAGGCTGAGTGTTGAAGTCATGCTTCAACATGTACACAGAGTTCCTTGGAAAATACTTTTTAAATATTTTTAAAATAATTTCAAAATTATTAGTTCCATGCACTTATGAATATCTATATAGTTATTAACCAACCACAAAGCTGATATAGACTTCAGTGAGCACACACACCAAAGAGCATAGACAAACAAATAACAATAATAAAAATAAACAGTAGCAACAACAAGCCCTGAGGAAAAGAAGGAAATCTGATTTCCAGAGTGCCAAATTATATCATTTAGAATATCCAGTTTTTAACAAAAGGCAATACAAGACATTCAAAGAAACTGAAAATGTTAGCTCATAGGCAGCAAAACTTAATAGCCAATAGAAGCTATCCCTGAGGAAGTCCTTACACTGGACTTAGTAGACAAAGACTTTAAGTCAGGTATTATGAGTATGTTCAAGAAACTAAAAGAAAGTATGAGAAATATGTCTCACAAAACAGAGACTATCAATAAACAGAGCGAAGTTGTAAAAAGAATCAAAAGAAACTGGTATCAAAAATTATAATAACTGGTATGAAAACTTCACTAGCAGGGTTTGACAGCATATTTGAGCAGTAAGGAGAAAGAATCTGTGAAGTTGAAGATAGATGAAATGAGATTATCCAATCTGAGGAACAGAAAGAAAAAAGAGAAATGAACAGAGTCTCACAAACCAGTAGAATGCCATTAAGTATAGGCATATATGCACAATGAGAGTCACAGAGTAAGAAAAGAGGAAGAAAGGGGAAGAAAATATGTGAAGATATAATTACTAAAATCTTCCCAAATTTGATGAAAAATATTAATCTATAGAGCCAAGAAGTTCAAAAAATGCACATAGGATCAATTCAAAGAGATCCACACCTAGACATCATAATTAAACTATTTAAAGCCAAAGATAAAGAAAATCTTAAAAACAAGAAGAGAAATTAATCATCATATGCAAGGCATCCTCAATAAAATTAGCAAAAGACTTTTAATCAGAAACCATGGAAGCCAAGAGGCAGTTGAATGGCATAATTTTACAGCCTGCAAACTTATCATTCAAAAAATAAAAAAGAAATTAAGCCATTCTTAGATAAACAACAACTGGGAGAATTTGTTGCTAGTAGAACTGCACTACAAGAAATTTCAAAGGGAGTCTTGCAGGCTGAAATGAAAGAATACTAGACTGCAACTCAAATTCACCTATGGAATAAAGAGCCCTGGTAAAGGTAACTACATAGGTAAATATAGAACAGAGAATAAATATAGTTTTGTATGTAACATTTTTTGTCCTATCATCTTTTAAAAACAACTTTATAAAACAGTGGTTATAAACCTTTGTTGATGGGCATACAGTGGATATAGATGTAATATAAATAACAATAACAGCACAGAGGAAAGAAGTTGGAATAAAGTTAAATATGAGAAAAGTTTATTATATATTATAAAATTAGGTTAGTATTAATCTAAATTACACAGCTATTAAATAAGATATGCATTGTAATGCCCAAGTAAACCACCAAGAAAAGAACTCAAAAAAAAATCTATTAAAAGAAATGGCAAGAGAAGTAAAATGCTACTCTAGAAAATATCTATTTAACACATAAAAGACAGTGATGGAAGGATGAGGAGGGACAAAAAAGATATATATAAAACAATTAGGAAAGAGGCAGACAAATTTTACATTGTCAATTATTACATTATAGGTAAGTTAAACATCCTTAAAAGGCAGAGAATGGCAGAAAGTTTTAAAATAAAAACAACATCCAACTATATGCTGTCTATGAGACACATACTTTAGATTTAAAGATCAAATAGTTTGATTATAAAAGCATACAAAAATAAATAGATACAAACAGTGACTAAAAAAGAGCTAGTTAGCCATATTAATATCAGATAAAATAGACGCTGAGATAGATAAAATGATGGCCCTTCCCCAAAGATGTCCACATCCTAATCCCCAGAACTTTTTGAATATGTTACATAGTGTGGCAAAAGGGACTTTGCAAGAGTGATTATGTTAGGGATCTTGAGGGAGAGCAAAAAAAATATACAAGGTCAGAAAGAAGAGATGTGATGAAAGAAGCAATGATTGGAATGATGTGCATTCAAGATGGAGGAAGTGACCATGAGCCAAGTTCCTAGAAATTGAAAAAGTCAATAAAAGGGATTCTCCCCTAGAACATCCAAAATGACTGCACCTCAGCTTGTACTTTAAATGTAGCCCATGAGACTCATATAGGACTTCTGACTTCCAGAATTGAAATACAATAACTTTATATTGTTTTAAACAATTAAGTTTGCAGTATTTTTTTACAGCAATAATAGAATGCTAATACAAACTAAAGATAAAAAATTGTTATTAGAGACATTTTATAATGATAAAAATGTTGATTATAAACATAGATATATACAAGAACAAAAACTGACAGAATTGAAGAGATAAATAGACAATCAAACAATAGTAGTTTAAGACTTTGGTATACAACATTTAACAATGGCTAAAAAAACTAAATATAAAATAAAAGAAGAACTAGCATTGAACAAACCAAGTAGACCTCACAGATATCTACAGAACATTCTACCAAATAGCAGCAGAATGCATATTCTTCTTAAGTGCACTGGAGAATTCTTCATATAGGTCACATGCTAGGCTATAAACCATGTTTTAAGAAATTTTATAGGTTTTAAATAATACAAAGCATGCTTGTTAAACACAAGAAATAAAACTAAAACTCAAAGGAGCAAAGTTGGGAGATTTGTAAATATATGGAAATTTCACTACACACATTCTAATAACCATTGGGTCAAAGAAGAAATCATACAGGAATTTAGAAAATAATTTGATACAGTGATTTTAATCCAAGATGGCAACATAAAAGCCTCCTGAACTCACCTTCTGCAATAGATACACAGAATCTACTGCTACACAAGAAGTAATTCCCTCTGAAAGAAAGCCAAAGCTAGCCAAGTGATACCTATACATTTGGCAAGTGAGAAAATATCCACAACACTCATGTAGAAATGGTAGAAATAGCTGGGACAAACTCTCACCATGAATCCCACAACTGGCATAGTGCCATACATTCAGAAGGGAACTCCCAACATCCACCTTCTCTCCAAGGATTGAGAGTTTGGATGGACATCCAGAGCCCCAACTATTTTTTTTTTTTTATGGTACGCAGTCCTCTCACTGTTGTGGCCTCTCCCGTTGTGGAGCACAGGCTCTGGACACGCAGGCTCAGCGGCCATGGCTCACGGGCCCAGCCGCTCTGTGGCATGTGGGATCTTTCCGGACTGGGGCATGAACCCATGACCCCTGCATCGGCAGGCAGACTCTCAACCACTGCACCACCAGGGAAGCCCCCAGAGCCCCAACTTTTAAGACTACCATATGAAGGATGGACACCTTAAATACCTAGCTCTGAAAGCCAAGAGAGCTTGTGTTCATGAGGCACACAAAACTACAGCAACTACAGTCTTTAATAAGCTGTGAGAACTCACTGTGTCTATCCCCTTAAGTCTCACAACAAAGGAAGCAGACAGAAATACCCATCTCCCAAACTGTCCCATGAAAGAAGTCTATTTGCATACTTTAAAAACTGCTACTAGAAAGCCAGCCTTATATTTTATCATATATGTAGAGCTGACTGTAATTCTCCACAGAGTCTGGGAAAGCCAGTTACACCACTAATGCCCACTCACTCAAACTTGCTACCAAATTGCCAATATCTCCCTGGAAGAAATTTGTATATACATCTGGTGCTGCCAAATTTGCAGCTGCTGCCCAAGAAACAGGCCTCTAGACAACTAGGTTCTAATAACCAGTGGAGTTTGCCTGCACAAGTACTACAGGACAGTAACAAACAAAAAGCAGTTATTAACAGGTGCAGGAGGAACCCCCTCTCCATCCCATGGCTATACACATAGACCCAGTGCAGAGGGAGAAGGCAAAATAGTCCCTCTCCCAGGTGCTGACTCAAATCCTCCCCTTTGGGACACTGACTGATCTTGGCACACCCTGAATGACTGGGAGTTGCTAAAAACAAAGAAGGTAATTTGGACAATCACAAATATTTGAGAGACAACCAAGAGCTGAGGACAGGCTGAAAAATAAGATTCTACTCCTACATGAGACCACTCCATCAATACTAGGAGAGGTGATTGTTTTAACTAATGTGCAAAAACCAACACAGAGAGTCAAGAAAGATGAAGAAATAGGGGGCTATGTTTCAAACAAATAATAAAATAAAACTCCAGAATCAGACCAAAATGAAATGGAGATAAGTGATTTACACAATAAAAAGTTAAAAACAATGCTCATAAAAATGCTCACAGAGGTCAGGGGAACAATATGAACAAAGTGAGAATTTCAACAGAGATAGAAATTATAAGAAGGTACCAAACTGAAGTCACAAGCCATGAATACAATAACTGAACTGAAAATTTCAATAAAGGGATTCAACAGCAGACTAGATCAAGCAGAAGGAAAAAATCAGCAAACTAGAAGACATGGCAGTAGGATTTATCCTATCAAAGGAGCAAAAAGAAAAAAAAAAGATTGAAAAATGGAGAATATAGCCTAAGGGATTTATGGGACACCATTAAGCAGATGATAATAGGCATTTTAGGGGTCCCAGAAATAGAAGACAGAGAGAAGGGAGGAAAAAACTTATTTGGAGAAATAATGGCTGAAAACTTCCCTAACCTGGGGAAAGAAACAGACATTTAGATCAAGGACGCCCAGAGAGTACCAAATTAGATGCACTAAAGAGATCTACACAAAGACATATTATAATTAAACTGTAAAAAGTTAAAAATAAGAGAGAATTTCAAAAGCAGAAAGAGAAAAATAACTTGTTACATACAAGGGAACTCCTATGAGCATATATTTTTAGCTGAAACTTTACAGACCAGAAGGGAATAGAATGATAGAGTGCTGAAAGAAAAGAGGAAAAAAAAAAAAACCTGCCAACCAAGAACACTCTACCCAGCAAAGTTGTTCTTCAGAATTAAAGTACATATAAAGAATTCTCCAAACAAGAAAAAGCTGAAGGAGTTCATCACCATCAGAACACCTTATAAGAAATTTTAAAGAGACTTCCTCCTGTTAAAGAAAGGATAGACCACATGCTATGAAACAAAACAAATATTAGCAAATTTAAGAAGATTGAAATCATATCAAGCATTTTTCTGACCATAATGATATGAAAGTAAAAATCAATAACAAAAAGAAAAATGAAAAACTCACAGATATGTGGAGATTAACAACATGCTACTGAATAACCAATGGGTCAAAGAAGAAATCAAAAGAGAAATCAAAAAATATTTTGAGACAAGTAAAAATGGAAAAACAACATAGCAAAACATGGAATGCAGCAAAAGCAGTTTTATAATGGAAGCTCATAACAATAATACCTATATTAAGAAAAAAAAAGAGCTCAAACAATGTAATGTACACATCAAAGAACTAGAAAAAGAAGAATAAACTAAGCTCATAGTAGAAGAAACAAAATAACAAAGATCAGAGCATAACTAAATAAAATACAGACTAAAAAGACAATTGGAAATATTAATAAAACTATGAGCTATTTTTTAAGTAGCTAGACTTAACAGGAAAAAGATAGGGACTCAAATATGTAGATTAGAAATAATGAGGAGATATAATAACTGATACTACACAAAGGTCACTAAGTGACTACTCTGAAAAATTATATGCCAACAAATTAGATAACCAAGAGGAAAGGATAAATTCCTAAAAAACATACAATCTACCAAAACTGAATCATGAAGAAATGGAAAATCTGACAGACCAATACTTAAAAGGAGATAGAGTCAATAATCAAAAACTGTCCAACAAAGAAAAGTCCAGAACTAGACTGCTTCACTGATGAATCCTACTGAACATTAAAAAAAGTATATCAATCCTTCTCAAACTCTTCCAAAATATTAGAAAGAGAAGAGAACACTTCCAAACTCATAAGAGGCAGCATTACCCTGACACCTAAACCAGCTAAGGAGAAAAGTACAGGCCAATGTCCTCTATGAACATAGGGACAAAAATTTCAACAAAATATTAGCAAACCAAACTCAGCAATACATGAAAAGTGTCACACACCATAACAAAATGGGATTTATTTCAGAGCTTCAAGTATTGTTC
Source organism: Grampus griseus (assembly GCF_964374135.1). Lineage (NCBI taxonomy): Eukaryota > Metazoa > Chordata > Mammalia > Artiodactyla > Delphinidae > Grampus > Grampus griseus. The sequence continues at coordinate 108,226,097 of NC_139001.1, forward strand.
AACATGCAAAAACCATTAAATGTGAAATACCACATTAACAAAGTAAAGGATGACAATCATATGGTCATCTCAACTGATGCAGAAAAATATTTAACAAAATTCAACATCCAATCAGGATAAAAATTTTCAACATATTGGGAGTAGAGGGAAATATCTTAAGGGAATAAAGGCCATATATGACCAGCCCATCGCTAACATCATTCACCTCCGTGAAAAGCTGGAAGATTTTCTTCCAAAATTAAGAACAAGACAAGGATGCACGCTGTCTCCACTTTTATTACAAATAGCACTGGAAGTCATAGCCTGGGCAGTTAAGCAAGAAAAAGTAATAAAAGTCATCCAAAACAGAAAGTAAGAAGTAAAGTTGTCTCTATTTGCAGATAGCATAATGTTAAATATAGAAAATCTTAACAACCCCACAAAAAATCTATTAAAATAAGTACATTCAGTAAATAGTAGAGTACAACATCAGTATACAAAAATAAGTTGTGTTTCTATACACTAACAATGATCTATCAGAAGAGAAAATTAGAAAACAATCCTATTTACAGTTGCATTAATAAAAGATAAATACTTGGAATAAATTGAAATGAAGAGATGAAATATCTGTACACTGAAAACTATGAGACATTGATGAAAGAAACTGAAGACACAGATAAATAGAAAAATATTCTGTTCTCATGGATTGGAACAGTTAATATTGTTGAAATGTACATATATGCAAATAAATTGAATGTAATTCTTATCAAAATTCTCATGACATTCTTACAGAAATAGAAAAAAATCCTAAAATTTTATGGAACTGTAAAATACCTAACTAGTCAAAGCATCCCTGAGAAAGAAAAAAAATCTGGAGATATAACACTTGCTGATTTCAAACTATATTACAAAGCTATAATAGTCAAACTAGTATAGTATCAACATAAAAATAATCACACAGGCCAATGGAACTAAACAGAGAGAGACAAAATAAGCCCATGCATGTAAAGTTATTTAATTTATGAGAAAGGAGCCAAGGATGGGCAATGGAAAAAATAAAATTTCTTCAATGAATGGTTCTGAGAAAAATAGATATCCACATGAAAGATTTGAAAATGGATCCTACCTTACACCATACTCTACAATGGATTAAAGGCATATTTAAGACCTGAAATTACAAAGCTCCTAGAAGAAAATAGGAGGTAAGATCCTTGACACTGGTTTTGGCAATGATTTTTTTGAACTTGATGCCAAAACAAAGACAATAGAAAAATAAACAAATGGGCCAATATCAAACTAAAAAGCTACTCCACAGTGAAATAATCAACAGAATGAAATGGCAACCCATGGAATAAAAGAAAATATTTGCAAATCACATGTCAGATAAAGAGTTAATATACAAAATGTGTATGGAACTTATATATCTTTATAGCAAAAAAACAAATAATCTGATTTTAAAATGGGGAAAGGACCTACATAGACATTTTTTCAAAGGAGACATACAAATGGCCAACAGATACATTAAAAGGTGTTCAAAATCTCTAATCACCAGGGAAATGAAAACAAAATCACAATGAGATATCACCTCATACCTATTAGAATGGCTATTATCAAAAAGTTGATAGATAATAATTGCTAACAAGGAAGTGAAGAAAAGGGAATACTGTCCACTGTGGGTGAGAATGTAAACTGGCACAGCCATTATGCAAAGCAATATGGAGGTTCTTCAAAAAATTAAAAATAAAGTTCTATATGATCCTTATGATCCAACAATCCCATTTCTGAGTATATATCCAAAGGAAATAAAAATAGAACATTGAAGAGATATCTGCCCTGTGTTAATTGAAGCATTTTTCACAATAAGCAAGAAATAGAATAACCTAAATGCTTATCAATGGATGAATGGTTAAAGAAAATCTCTCTCTCACACACACATACACAAACACACACACACACTCACTCACACACACAGGAATATAATTCAGCCATAAAAAAGGAAATCCTGCTGTTTGCTACAATATGGATGGACCTTAAGGACATTGTGCTAGGTGAAATAAACCAGAGAAAGACCAATACTGCATGGCATCATTTATCTATGGAATCTAAAGAAAAGTCAAACTCACAGAAACAGGGAGTAGAAAAGTGGTTGCCAGGGTCTAGGAGGTGGGGGAAATAGAAGAGTTTGGTAAAAGTGTTCAAACTTTCAGCTACAAGGTAAATAATATATGAAGATCTAATGTAGAACATGGTGACAACAGCTGATAACACTGTACTCTATAAATGAAACTTGCTAAGAGAGGAGAAGTCAAATATTTTCACACAGAGAAAAAGATAAGTATGTGAGATGATGGATGTGTTAATTAATTAGTTGGAAGGAATCCTTTCACAATGTATACACATTTCAAATCATTGTGATGTACACTTCAAATGTCTTACAAATTTATTGGTCAATTATACCTTGATAAAGCTGAAAACAAAAGAAAATAATTTGATAGAAAGAAAAAATAAAACAATATATTCAAACAAACGGGATGCAGCTTAAGCAGTGCCTATGGGAAAATTTATAGCTGTGGGTATGTATGCTAAAATAAAATGAAAATCTGAAATCAGTCAAATCATTTTGCACCCTAAGAAACTAGAGAAAGAAAAGCAAAGTAAACCCAAGCAGAATTAGAGCAGAAATAAGTTAGTGGATATAATCACAACAGAGAAGATCAACAAAACCCAAAGCCTGTTATTTGAAAACATCAGTGAAATTGACAAAACTCTATCTAGGCCTACCAAATTAAAAAAGAGAAGACTCAAATTACTATAATCCAGAAAAAGAGGGGGCATTCCTACCCAATTTACAGAAATAAAAAGATTATAAGAGAATACTATGAACAATTGGACTGCAACAAATTATATAACCTAGATGAAATAGAAAAAATCTCAGAAACACAAAAATTTCCAAAATTGACTTAAGACCAAAATTGATTTAGAAAATCTGAATAGATCTAAATGAGTATATTATTAATCAAAAACTTCCCACAAAGAAAAGACAAAGACCAGATGACTTCAATTGGTAAATTCTGCCAAACATTTAGAGAAGAATTAATACAAGTTCCAAACAGTTTCTATTGAAAAATAAAAGAGTAAACATATTTCAATTAAGTTTACAAAGTCAGTATTACCCTCATATCAAAGCCAGACAAAGCAATCACAAGAAAATAAAACTATAGACCAATTTACCTTATCATTACACATGGAAAAACCCTTAAAAATACTACCCTAAGCACTGCAACTTATGAAAGGATTGTATACCATGACCAAGTGGGACACATTCCAAGAATACAAGATTATTTCAAGAGGTAAAATTAAAACAATGTAATACGTTATATTCACAGAATAATAGACAAAAACTACATGATCATCTCCACAGTTACAGAAAATAATCTGACAAAATCCAACAGTCTTTCATGATTAAAAAAATACTCAACACATTAGGAAAGAAGGGAAACTACTCATCCTGGTAAAGGGTCAGGTGAAAAACACACAGCTAACATCATACATAATGGTGAAAGACTGAACGCTTTCACCAAACATGAAGAAAAGGACAAGAATGTCTCTCTACCTCTATTTCACATTGCACTGGGGGTTTTAGCCATGGCAATTAGAAAAGAAAAATAAATAAAAGGCATTCATATTCTAAATTAAGAATTATAAACTAGCACACCATTGTAAAACAATTATACCCCAATAAAGATGTTAAAAAAAAAAGAATTATAACTATTTGTAGAGGACATGATCTTGTTATATTAGTTTTCTAGTACTGCCATAACAAAGTACCACAAACTAGATGGATTTAAAAACAGAAATGTATTGTTTCTCAGTTCTGGAGGCTAGAAGTCCAAAATCAAGATGTCAGCATTGTTGATTCTTTCTGAGGGCTGTGAGGGAAAAATCCATCCCAGGCCTCTCTCCTTGGCCTGGCTGTTTTTTCCCTATATTCCTTTACATATCTTGCCTCTATGTGTGTCTCTGTATCTAAATTTCCCCCTTTAGGTAGGAACACTAGTCATATTGGATTAGATCCCACCCTAATGACCTCATTTAACAAGATTACCTCTGTAAAGACCCCTTCTCCAAATAAAGTCATATTCTGACGCTTAGGATTCTGGAATACTCTTAGTCATATTCTGGAATTTAGGATTTCAATATATAAATATGGAGGAAGGGGTACACAATTCAACCTATAATACTTGTATACAGAAATTTCTAAGAAACCCACTAAAAAATTGGTGGAACAAATAAATGAATTAATGATAATTATAGCATATAAGATTAGTATGCAAAAATTAATTGTAAAACTAGTGTAAAATCAAGCAATAAAAAAACAAAAAATTAAATTAATAAAACTATTAATTTAATAATATAGAAATAATAAGATATTATGAATAAATTTACCAAAGAAATACAAGATTTAAACAATGAAAAATACAAAACTTCATTGAAAGATGTTAAAGCACACTTAAATTAATGGAAAGACTTCACATATACAAGGAACAAGATTTCATGTTGTTAACATGGCAGTATTCCCCAAGTTATTCTACAGATTCAATGCAATACCTATAAAAATCCAAGCTAGTTTATTTGCAGAAATTGACAAGCTCATCTAAAATTTACATGGACATTCAAGGGACCCAGAGGAGCAAAAATATAAGAGTAAAATTGGTGGACTCACAGATTTCAAAACTTATTGCAAAACTACTGCAATTGGAGCCAAGAATATACAGTGGAGAAAAGACAGTCTCTTCAATAAGTGGTGCTGGGAAAACATACAGCTACATGCAAAGAATGAAATTAGAACATTCTCTAACATCATATACAAAAAATAAACTAAAAATGGATTAAAAACGTAAATGTAAGACCATATACTATAAAATTCCTATAAGAGAGCATAGGCAGAACACTCTTTGACATAAATCGCAGCAATATTTTTTGGATGTGTCTCCTACAGCAAAGGAAACAAAAGCAAAAATAAATAAATGGGACATAATTAAAAGTTTTGCACAGCAAAGGAAACTGTCGACAAAATGAAAAGACAACCTACTGAATGGGAGAAAATATTTACAAATAATGTGACCAATAACGGGTTAATATGCAACATACGTAAACAGCTCATACAATTCAACCTCAAAAAAAAACAAACAATCAGATTTTAAAATGAGTAGAAGACATGAATAGACATTTTTCCAAAGAGGAAATGCAGATGGCTAACAGGCACATGAAGAGATGTGCCTAATCATCAGGAAAATAAAAAAGCCCAATGAGATATCACCTCACACATGTCAGACTGGCTTTCATCAAAAAGAATACAAATAACAAATGTTGGTGAGGATGTGGAGAAAAGGGAACCCTCCTACACTGTTGGTGGGAATGTGAATTTGTGAAGCCACTGTGGAAAACACATGGAAGTTTCTCACAAAACTAAATAGCACTACCATATGACCCAGCAATTTCACAATTCCACTCCTGGGTATATAACCAAAAAAAAAAAAAAATCCCCAAAACCCCACTAATTTGAAAAGATACATGCACCCCAATGTTCATAGCAGCATTATTTACAATTGCCAAGGTATGGAAGCAACCTAAGCGTCCATCAACAGGTAAATGGACAAAGAAGATGTGGTACGTACACACACACACAATGGAACACTACTCAGCCATAAAAAAGAATGAAATTTTACCATTTGCAGCAACATGAATGTACTTGGAGCGCATTATGCTAAGTGAAATAAGTCAGACAGAGAAAGACAAATACTCAATTATATCACTTATATGTGGAATCTAAAAAATATAACAAACTAGTGAACAAAACAAAAAAGAATCAGACTCACAGATATTGAGAACAAACTAGTGATTACCAGTGGGGAGAGGTAAGGGGGAGGAGCAATATAAGGGTAGGAGAAAACAAAGGGGTTATTATGGTATTATATGAAATCATGTGTGTGAAACTTTTGAAAATTGTAATCCACTATAGAATTTAAAGAATTTTTCATTCAATTAAAAATAACAGTATGGTACTGGCATAAGGATAGACATATAGATCAGATTAGAACTGAAAATCCATTTAAAAAATATTCACATATATGGACACAATTTTTGACAAAGATCACAAGACAATTCAGTGAGAAAAGACTAGTCTTTTCAACAAATGGTGCTAGGACAGCTGGATATCTTCATGCAAAAGAAAAGTTGCACTCCTTCTTCACACCATATATAAAAATTAACTCAAAATGGATTTAAGACGTAAATACAAGATCCTAAATATAAGAACTAAAATTATGAAACTCTTAGAAGAAAACATAGCTGTAAATCTTCAAACCTTATATTAAGCAATAATTTATTAGATATGGCACCAAAAGCACAAGAAGAAAAAGAAAAAAGAAGTAGATAAATTGTACATAATCAAAATTTAAAACATTTGTTCTTCCAAAGATACCATCAAGAAAGTGAAAGACAACCTACAAGTTGGGAGAAAATATTTTCAAATCAGTACCTGACAAGGGACTTCTATCCAGAATATATAAATTATTTTTATAAGCCAATGACAAACAATCCAGTGAAAAATGGGCAAAGGATCTACAAAGACATTTCTTTGAAGAAGATATACAAATGTCTCATAAAGCACATGAAAAGATTTTCAACATCTAGACACTAGAAAATTGCAAATAAAAACCCTTGAGATATCACTTCATACCTACTAGGATAGCTATAGGCAAAAAGAGAGAAAATAGCAAGTGTTGACAAACATAAAGAGAAACTGGAATCCTCATACACTGTGGAAATGTATAACAGTGCAACAACCTTGGAAAACAATCTGGAAATGTCTCAAAAGTATAAACATAGGATTACCACATGACTCAGCATTTCCACTCCTAGGTTTGTACCCAAGACAAAAGAAACAATGTACCTATGTTAAAACTAGTACATAAATGTTCATATCATTATTTATAGTAGACAAAAATTGGCTAAAAGCTGTATGTCTGTCAATTGAATGGATGAATAAATGTAATATATCGATCCAATGAAATATTACTAGGCAATAAAAAGCAATAAATACTTATACATGCTATAATTTGGATTAATCTGGAAATAATTATGCTAAGTGAAGGATGTCAGACACAAAAGACCACATATTGTATGATTCCATTTATATATAATATCCTAAGTAGAAAAATCCATAAAAAGAAAGTAAACTAGCTGTTGCCAGGGGCTGGGGGAAAGAAGTAATGGTCAATAAATACTAATGATTACTGGTTTTCATTTTTGGGTGATAAAATGTTATAAACTTGATTGTAGTGATGGCTCCATAACTCAGTAAATACACTAAAACTCACTAAATTGTATACTTTAAAGGGATAAATTGTGTAGTGCATGAAATATGTATATATAAATTAAGCTGTGGAAGGAAGGAAGGAAGGAAGGAAGGAAGAAAGGAAGGAAGGAAGGAAGGAAGGAGGGAAGGAGGTTGGGAGGGAGGGAGGAAAGAAATTTTCAAAGCTTTAGGGAAAGTATAACACTTGAGTGTCTGTGATATTAATGAAAGTATAAAGCATGCCTTGCATCCAGTCAATATCAACATATTGAAGACTAGAGGAAAAAGGCCCAGAAATGTAGTTGGGATATGTTATTATTCACAGTCCTTCTGGTTGCAATGATGTGATCAATTTATTCCAGCAATTTCATTTTTGTTGTCTTTTTCTGGTTGTGTTACCAGTTCTAGAGTTGTGGCTCCTATCTTAAGATGTTCTTCTCTGACATCTTTCAACTATTTATTAACCCTTAAACTTTATTGTATAATTGCTGAGATGTTTAGGAAAGTACGATGGCTGTGAATAGGAGGAAAGGAAGCACATAGGTAAGAATGGAAACTGTATACATACAGATTGGAGATTAAGAATCATACTGTCGTTCATCTGTGTGAACTAGGGTAAGCTACTTGAACTTCTGCAACTTCAGCTTCCTCATCTAGAAAATGGGAATAAAAATAGTACTGTGCCCATTGGGTCCTTATGAGAATTCCAGCAGAAAAGGGCTGATATGGAGTCTTGAGTGAGCAGTTGGAGAAGATGAGGTGATTCCATGAGTGGGATGGGCCACCAGGAACAAAGACTGAGAAGAAAATGATGGGTGGGCAGATGAGGGAGGTATTGCTTGATTTAAGAGAACTGCAGGCAAAATGTATGTGAAACTGAGAAATCTCTGAAGAACCCCTGAAGCACCACATAAGAGCAGGAAACAGGTGTAAATTCCCACCTAAACCAGACAACACCAGTTTTGGAAATTCATGGTCAAACTCACCCTCTGTCTATTGCTTCCTTCTCCCTCCTACCCTCAAGTCCTTCCTTCTAAACTCTGGAGGAACTGAGAAACAAAGAGACTGACACTCTTCTTTATTACAGAGTGCCAGTTCCCAGAAGACCTGAACTGAGGAAGGAATGAGGTTCAAATTTAAATGAAGTTCATAATTCTGATTTTATATTGGATTGAATATTTTAATTAGTTATGAAGCCATCTCACAATGTGTTTCTTTAATAAGATTAACCTAAGTTATAAGAACTGTCAAAAATGTCATTCAAAGGAGGAGAAAAAGAGAGTACATTTAATATCTTTAAATATGTAGCAGAGAAAAAAATATTTTTTTTCTTCTTACAACCTGCAGCAGTGTTCCAATTGTTCAGTGTAATGGATGGGTAGTTAGACTAGTTAGATAAGTAGATAGATGATAGATAGATAGATAGATAGATAGATAGATAGATAGATAGATGATAGATAGATAGATAGGTAGGTAGATAGATAGATGGTAGATAGACAGATGATAGCTAGCTAGTTAGATGTTAGATAGACTGATAGACAGATTGTTCAGCATTAAGCACAGAGCCTGGCATGCTGTAGAAGTCAGTAAAGACTAATTCTCTCCTGCTCAACCTTTCCTCCTCTATGTGCTTGTTCAGGGTGGAGAATGAAGGTAGCATGTGCTCAGAGGCCAGTCTTTGCTTGGGTCATAAGCCATAATGAGGACAGGCTTTTCCTTAGAATTCCACATTTAGGGAAGACTAAAAAACATGAAACTTGAGTATCCACACTGACCAGTGGAGGTAGGGGTAGTTGAGCTGCTGAAACACTGGTCTTCTCATAAATCACTGAGATTTATTTGGCTAGTCTGCTTGACTGAGCAGAAACTGGAGAAAAATTGAGTCTGTAAGTCTCCCCTGACCAGTTGATGCTGTCACTTAAGTGTTCACATGTGTGAAAGGAAAATCAGAATGGAGTTGATATTGCTAAGAGAGCCTCTAAAACTCAACAGGGAGGCCATTAAGGAAGTGTGACTTATGCACGTCTCAGCCTCGATAGAATCTGACATTTTGACCACTTATTGTCATAATGAAGTCATTCAGAACATCTGCCAGAAACTCAAAATACTTATCAGATCCTTACCCTAAACAACTTGTGACAGCCTATCTGCTGATCAGGCCCCTACCCTAAAACAACTCATGATTCCTTAAGGATAGATATTTCCTGGCTTGCAGCAGAGTCAACCACAAATCTTGACAGGCAACTTTAACAACCTTGTGGCCTGTTGTCTTTATAAGCCCCTGACTCTCCCTTTTTCTCAGAACACTCTTTTGGTTTAACTAAATCTGTGTTTCCTGCATTGTAGTTCTTGAGATCCTAAAGGAACTCTTTTTTTTTAATTTAATTTAATTTTATTTTTGTACAGCAAGTTCTTATTAGTTATCCATTTTACACATATTAGTGTATACATGTCAATCCCAATCTCCCATTCATTCCACTACCACCACCACCCCCCTCCGCCACTTTCCTCCCTTAGTGTCCATTCGTTTATTCTCTACAACTGTGTCTCTATTCTGCCCTGCAAACTGGTTCATCTGTACCATTTTTCTAGGATCTAAATATAAGCATTACTATGCGTTATTTGGTTTTCTCTTTCTCATTCACTTCATTCTGTATAACAGTCTCTAGATCCATCCACCTCTCTACAAATGACTCAATTTCATTCCTTTTTATGGCTGAGTAATATCCCATTGTATATATGTACCACACCTTCTTTATCCATTCATCTGTCAATGGACATTTAGGTTGCTTCCACGACCTGGCTATTGTAAATGTGCTGCAATGAATATTGGGGTGCATGTGTCTTTTTGAATTATGGTTTTCTCAGGGTATATGCCCAGTAGTGGGATTGTGGAGTCATATGGTAGTTCTATTTTTAGTTTTTTAAGGAACCTCCATACTGTTCTTCATAGTGGCTGTATCAATTTACATTCCCACCAACAGTGCAACAGGGTTCCCTTTTCCCACACCCTCTCCAGTATTTGTTGTTTGTAGATTTTCTGATGATGCCCATTCTAACTGATGTGAGGTGATATCTCATTGTAGTTTTGATTTGCATTTCTCTAATAATTAGTGATGTAGAGCAGCTTTTCAGGTGCTTCTTGGCCATCTGTATGCCTTCTTTGGAGAAATGTCTATTTAGGTCTTCTATCCATTTTTTGATTGGGTTGTTTGTTTTTTTAATATTGAGCTGCATGAGGTGTTTATATATTTTGGAGATTAATCCTTTGTCCGTTGATTCATTTGCAAATATTTACTCCCATTCTGAGGGTTGTCTTTTTGTCTTTTTTATGGTTTCATTTGCTGTGCAAAAGGTTTTTTCTCATTAGGTCTCATTTGTTTATTTTGGTTTTTATTTCCATTACTCTAGGAGGTAGATCAAAAAAATCTCACTGTGATTTATGTCAAAGAATGTTCTTCCTATGTTTTCCTATAAGAGTTTTATAGTGTCTGGTCTTACATTTAGGTCTCTAATCCATTTTGAATTTACTTTTGCATGGTGTTAGGGAGTGTTATAATTTCATTCTTTTACATGTAGCTGTCCAGTTTTCCCAGCACCACTTATCAAAGAGATTCTTTTCTCCATTGAATATCCTTGTCTTCTTTGTCATAGATTAGTTGACCATAGGTGTGTGAGTTTATCTCTGGGCTTTCTATTCTCTTCCATTGATCTACATTTCTGTTTTTGTGCCAGTACCATATTGTGTAGATTACTGTAGCTTTGTAGTATAGTCTGAAGTCAGGTAGTCTGATTCCTCCAGCTCTGTTTTATTCCCTCAAGACTGCTTTGGCTATTCCTTTTCAGGAGATCAGAATCTTTTATGTACATACAGAATTTTTTTATATATATAGGCAGAATTTTTATGCATATGCAGGAATATATATGACTCATATATAGGTGTGTGTATGTATATACATATATATATGTATATATGTATTTATTTATTTATTTATACAGTTATCTTTTATATTTATACCAGAATCTTTTATACTTATATCGGAATCTTTGGGGGTGAGACCAAATCAGGTGCATGGTTCTGACTAATACACTGTAGATGCCTTGGTCCCACTCTCAAAGACTCAGTTTCTACTGCAAAGGCATGGCCCAGGACATTTGCTATTATTATTATTATTATTATTATTATTATTATTATTATTACTAGGTAGTTCTAATAAGACCAGACTTTGCTCTTTAGACAAAAATGAATAATTTCAAGGAAGTTACTTAACCTTGTCTAAGTTAGTTATCATCTTGGTATGTAAAATGAGGATAATTATACTACTTTATGCAGTAATTTGTGAAATCTGAAAAGCATGTGGTACAGTCCCTGGTATATAGATAACAAGGAGATATTCATTTTCACAAATATGTGTGAAATCAGCAAAATATTTTTCCCATAGATAAATGCTCAGTGTTTATTTTTAATACAACTGGAAAATATTTCCAAATCATCAGTAATTTAAGTCCCTTCAGAATATAATTTGAGACTTATATGTGTGTCTCAGATACATGATTTTTTTAGTTCGCTTGATAAAAATACATACCTATTTTTTGCTGGTCTTTCCATTCATGATAAAATCATTGACCTAGTACAGATAGGCATCGGCCTAACAAACAGAAATTGCTAAACACATTTTTGCCTGTTCCTAATTTCTTCCATTTAATCACATTTCTTCAGACACCAAGTGTCTGAGCATCTTCAAATCTCAGGTCAGCTTGTTTCAGAGAAATAGGAGGTGATAGCAAATAGTTGTTAAGTGACACTTGAAACAGGATTTGATCAAGCACCACTTGTTGGATATACTTGGACTGAGTTTTAAACCTGGGTTTCTCATTCATGCTGCTATACTGTATTTTGAGATTTCAAATTCCTTAAGCAATACATTTGACCTTAAAACACTGCTATGTTTCAGGGATCTCCGTTGGCTGTAAGGTCTCCCTTTTTATCCAGCCCCTCTATGTTACCTCTAAAGCATTTGCAAATGCACTTCTGTGTAGAAGGGTGCTAGCATGTTTATAGTCATAAATTAATGGGTGTTTAAGAGAGATTTTCTATGACGATTACTTTATTTAAAGATCATTTTTATTTTAAAAAATTGCTTTACTTGAATCTGAAACCTTGATAACAGCAAATAATTCAAACAGTCTAAGCAGCAAGTATGATGCAGTTATAATTATCTGAATATGTTAACATTTAAGGAACAGTCAGGAGCATTACTGGCCTTTAGAAAAATAAAATGCTTCATGTAGACACTAATTAATCAATAAAATCCTAATTGGATTCTATTAAGTATTGAAAACGACATTTCAACTTAAATATTCCATTTACAGCCCTGACCCATTCCCAAGCAGCAATAAAAGCCAATTAAGGTGGCATTCAGATTATAATTATGAATGCTGTCACCACCCTGATCTACATTAATATTATAACAATTAAAGAGAACACAGTAAGGAATGAATCAGGTAAGTACGCCTGCACCGATACCTCATTTTTTGGCTAGTGTTGAGAGATTCACTATTACACAAAAGTGGCTTTTAAAGAACAGAAGGTTTGGAATTAGAAGGTCTGCGAAAATACCAATCCTTTACTAATTGAGTATGTGTCTGAGACCAATGCCTCCCTCTGTAAAATGGGGATAAGAGCAGCTATTTTCAGGACTATGTTGAAGATTAGAATTGATGTGTATGAGTGATGCAGCCATGTGCTGGACAAGCTGGAGTCATGCAGAAAGTGGCAGATCTATTCTAGAATGCTGAGGTCTACATTCATGGAATCTTAGGAAGAAACCCAGGATTCATCAGACCTCACCAGCCATTTTCAGTGCAGAAACCCTTTTAACTATAAGTCCCCAAAGATTATGCTGCAACCTCTGCTTGAACATGTGTATTGCTTCAGAATTTATTTCTTCATGGGGTATCACAGTTTCATTGCTAATATTGTTAGAACATGCAGAAATTTACCTCCTTATTGACTCTCATCGGACCTAGTTTTACCATTGACAATAAAATAAACTTTATTGAAATTCGTTTCTGGATGAATTGTTCAGGAAATATAGAGATATGTTTCGCTGACTTTGGAGATAAGCTGCCTCAGACCAAATCCCAGCCCTATTATTGACTTGCTCTGTGACCTTGGACTGGTTAACATTGCTATCCTTTGATTTTCTCATCATTAAATGTGGATGATAACTCCTGTCTCCTCCATGTGCTGTGAATGTTATCTATTACTGCATCCTATTTCTTTTTCATATTCTTAAACATTCCTTGTAGAATACAATGTACAAAACTTTTTCCAGCCCAATCTACCCTGGATGTCAGTTTAAACACCAAAACCCATGTAACATTGGCCATTTTGATGCACATCTTCATGGGATGAGCTGCATATTTCCAGATCCGCATGACAACAAACATTCTTCTTTTTACAGTGTGCAAGTAAGGAAACAGAAGTTTAGAGAAATGAGGTCAGGAAACTTGTCCATGCTCCCGCAGCTTGTATGTGGAGGGTCAGGGATTAGAGCAGCCACAGGTGCCGCAGCCTCAGCACTTAAATGTCTTGCTACAGTTTCTCCAGTATCAGCCACCAGTAGGCAAAGAAAGGAAACCAGAATGGGTAACACCCGAGTTGTGAGAAGCTGAGACCCTGGCTTTGTAACTGGCCACCGTGAAGAAGAGCAATGCAAACCAGGTCTAATGGACATCACAAACTGACTTGATCCAGTAGCGGCCGGAATGTTTACTAGAGATGCTTGGCAAGTCAGGTAGGAAAATCACGCTGATTCCTCCTGGGAAAAGCAGAACATGGTGCTGTGATACAAACACTCAGCTCAAAATGGTGTTTTCACAGCACACAAAGTGTAAGAGCATCTTAGCAACTAGACGAGATGTGTGCAGTTCAGCAGTGACCTCCTGGAAACAACACATTTATTCAAAAGATGAGTTTAATGGTCAAATGGAAAATCTGACTGACACTATATTTGGGGTGGAGCTAGGTGTGATGATGACTTTAAAATCGTATGATGTAATTAGTCACCTCTTTATTTTTACTTTGAATATTATTTATAGAAATAGACCTGATTCTTAGGACAATAGGGATTGTGCTACCCAGCTGCTGCTACCTGTGTTAAGACTTGTTCCTAAAACACAGCCTGCAAGGGAGGAACATTCTAAGACTGGACCTCAAGATGGTGTAGACTGACCACTCTGTAGACCCAGAATGTTATCTTGAATTAATTCCCTAGCATCACAAAGTCAGCAAATCACTGAGATAGGCCATAGATCCAAACGTCTTTACTCTAAACCCTGGACTCTTTTGGCAATAGTTCCCATGATATAAATGAAGCAAAGATCCCAAGATCAAAATTATTTTATTAAGATCAAAATTATTGTATTAATCTACAAACTTTCCCATTATAAGATAAAGTTTCAATAATTTGGTTTTATATACTTTCTATATTTAAAAAATTTAAAGGCCATTAAATAATTGTATGATTCCATTTATATGGAATATCTAAAATAGGAACACTCCTAGTAACAGAAGGAAGATTAGTGGTTATCAGTGGCAGGGGGGAAGGGGAAATGGCGAGAGGCTGCTTAATGAGTATCAGGCTTCCTTTTGGGGTAATGAAAACATTCTTGAACTAGATGTGATTATAGTTGTACAGCATAGTAAATGTACTAAATGTCACTAATGGTAAATTTTATGTTCTATGTATTTTACCACCAAAAAAAATCACAAAAAAATCATTTTAGGACTATTTTATCCTCTGGAAGTTAGCAGGGTTTCATGGATGGAAAATGATTAGGGACAAAAATAGTCTCTAGTTCTAATCCTAGCTCTACCACTTACTAGCTATATGACTTTGGACAACTGGTTTGATTGCCCTGTACCTCATGTACCACATGAGCTTTCTGTAGGCTCAGCTAATGCAGATCAAACACCTTGTAGAGTATTTATGTATAGTACGTGCTTAGTAATAGTAATGGCCACATAGTCATGGATTCTCTAAGGTGATATAATAGGTAAAAAGACAATGATTTAGAGGTTGACTTTATTGTAAGGAAATTTGCTGAAAATGTGCAGCAGTGATTCCCAGGAGACTGGTGTGTTCATACTAGTCCACTAAGTTTTCATCTTTTATTTCTCCCTGAACTGGAATTCTGTGCAGAGAATATTTTTGACATTAAATAAGACAAAAAGGGAAAACATTATCTACCCAAATTATTGAGTTTCTGGGGTTGATAGAAATACTCTTGCTTGAAAAAATTAAGCTGTGAGGTAAAAGATCAAGTTAGTATGTACAAAATGTAAGGATTAGACTAATAGAACTATATTTCTGGAACATATGAACTTTACCGACATGTCGTGAAGGGTCTGATCTTGGTTTGATGAACTGGGCAAAAAACAGATGAAATTATAGCAGGTGAAAATATAACTGATTGTCTATAGGAGATTTTATATATATATATATATATATAACTACTACACGTACTATTGTTATCATCACATTTAAAAATTAGAAAACTGAGGCAATTTGAGTTGTTCCTTTCCCATTATTATATATATAGTAAGATGCTAAACCACGATTATAAATTGAGACAGCATGCCTCCAGGGACCTTGGTTTTAACCACCATACAATAGCTACCTCTCTCTTCCATACATCTAAGTTTACTTTTGGCTTGCGGTATTTTTAACTTGCACACTTATGAAGACAAGAAAAGTATTTATTGATACTTATTAAAGCATGAGATATAGAGAGAACTTTATATAATATGATATAGATAACTACATAGTCATCTACAATAAACCATAAATGTTTTTCTTTGTATTCTCTTAAAATTTCTAATTCTTCCTAAGCAAGGAACTTGTACGGAAGTTTTGTTGTGGACAACTACATTTTTTTTTAAACATCTTTATTGGAATATAAGTGCTTTACAATGGTGTGTTAGTTTCTGCTTTATAACAAAGTGAATCAGTTATACATATACATATGTTCCCATATCTCTTCCCTCTTGCATCTCCCTCCCTCCCACCCTCTCTATCCCACCCCTCTAGGTGGTCACAAAGCACCGAGCTGATCTCTCTGTGCTGTGCGGCTGCTTCCCACTATCTATTTTATGTTTGGTAGTGTATATATGTTCATGCCACCCTCTCACTTTGTCACAGCTTACCCTAACGACTAAATATTGCATTAGGTGTTCAGTGTCCTTTTCATAGCTTTTCCCTTCTAGACATTCCGTGGTTCTGTTTCATGGGGGAAAACACACAAAGATTAAAAGCCAACTGAGAAATAAATACTACTTTAATAATCTTGTGGAGAGCCCTATAATCATCCTGAAAGCAGTTGGTACCATTTAGGATGTCACTGGGTACAAGTTGCAGAACAAACTACTAAAACGCACTTAAATGGTAAG
The DNA here is from genome assembly GCF_964374135.1 of Grampus griseus. Classification (NCBI taxonomy): domain Eukaryota; kingdom Metazoa; phylum Chordata; class Mammalia; order Artiodactyla; family Delphinidae; genus Grampus; species Grampus griseus. Next base: position 108,242,890 of record NC_139001.1, read on the forward strand.
GAATGTACGGTCTTACATAAAAGTCATCTAGAGCTAGGCTGTACTTGTTACAAATGTGTAAAGACTTGATACTGACTTCTGGGACCAACACTCTTTCCTTCCTGCCTCTGGCACAATCCTCAATGTGTTGGCTTTCATCTGGATATGTGTTGTTTCCTGGTTGCAGGGGGACAGCTTCACCTCCAAGCATCACATCCGAACACAATTGTGTCCAAAGTCTAAGCCTAAAGAGAGCAGAAAAGAGCTTTCTTTGAGAATCTGTTGACCTTTATTTAGAAGGAATATAATTTCCAGAAACCTTGTAAAAGACTTCCTTTGTTTCATTGACCAGAACTGGATCCCATGGCTACACTAACTGCAAGGAAACTGAAAAAGAGAATAAATGGCATTATCAGCTTCTATAATAGGAGGAAGACTCTGCCAGTAGGAAGAAATATGAGGATGTTTTAAAATGTAGGTTTTAGTATCACTCAGGTATGATGAAGCCAACAGCTCAGGAGATGATCACCATTGAAAAGATAGTGTGTTACTCATTGTGCCCAAGAGAAGAAGGCAGGCTATACCACTTAAGGCCATGTGGGAAAGCAGCAGGATTGGTCAAGAATCATAGGGTGTAAGAGGAAAATGTTAGCAAGAAGTTTTCTGTGGTTTCCATGGAATAGGTAAAACAGGTTAAGCAGGCATATGATTGGCTAGTTTGAATAATTTCATCAGGCTCTGGGGCACATAGGCTGTCCCTAGTTGTTTGATACTTGGTCCTGAGGTGATTAGCACAGGGGAATATTGCCCCAGAATGTGGGAACCCAATAAAGGAGGTGGGGAGGGAGAAAATATAGGCTTTGGATTGGTTAATTTACATATGAACAGTGCACTACTGGATGAATTACTTGCTATCTTTGGGAATTTAGCTAACCTGGGAGGGGCAGTCCCTCTTCAGTTAGTGAAGCCCCAGATGCCAGAGCATTAAGAATACAGAAAATAAAACTTCCCAACAAAGAAAAGACAAGGACCAAATAATTTCACTGGTGAATTCAACCAAACATTTAAAGAAAAATTAATACAAATTATTTTCAAACTCTTCCAAAACATTGAAGAGGCAGGAATGTGTCTACACTCATTTTATGATGGTAGTATTACCCTGATACCCAAGCCAGATGAGGACACTATGAGAAAAGAAAAGTACAAGCCAATATTCCAGATGAATACTGACACAAAAATCCTCAACAAAATTCTAGCAAATTAAATTCAACACCACATTAAAAGGATTATATACCATGCTAAAGTGGGATGTATCCCTGGAATGCAAGCATGTTTCAACATATGCAAATCAATAAATATGATACACCACCACAATAATAGAATGAAGGATAAAAATCATATGATCCTCTGGGGAGATTGGTAATGATAAATTAGGAGTATGGGATTAACAGATACAAGCTACTATACATAAAATAGATAAGCAACAAGGATTGACTGTATAGCACAGGGAACTATATTCAGTATCTTGTAATAACTTATAATGGAAAAAAATCTGAATATATATGTATATATGTCACTTTGCTGTACCCCTGAAAGTAACACAATATTGTAAATCAACTATACTTCAATTAAAAAAAAATATGATCCCCTCAATATATACAGAAAATGCATTTGACAAAATTCAACACTCTTACATGATAAAAGTTCTCAATTTAATGGGTATAGAAGGAACAACTCTCAGTAAAATAAAGGCTGTATATGACAAACCCACAACTAATATCATACTCAATGGTGAAAAGCTGAAAGTTTCTCTTTGAAGATCAAGAACAAGACACAGGTTTTCATTCCCATCACTCCTATTCAACATATTACTAGAAGTCCCAGCCAGAGCAATTAGGCAAGAAAAAGAAACAAAAGACAACCAAATTGGAAAGGAAAAAATAAAACTGTCTCTGCAGATGACATGACCTAATATATAGTAAACCCTAAAGGCCCCACCAACAAAATGTTAGAACTAATAAAAGAATTCAATAAAGTCACAGGATACAAAATCAACATGAAAATAAGTTGCATTTCAACACACTAACAATGAAATTTCTGAAAGACAATACCCCATTAACAATAGCATCAAAAAGAATAAAATACTTAGGAATAAATTTAACCAAGGAAATGAAAGATCTGTATACTGAAAACTACAACACTTTGAAGAAAGAGATTTAAGAAGACACAAATAAATTGGAGGATATTCTGTGTTCATGGATCAGAAGTAATATTGTTGAAATGTTGATTCTACCCAAAGATATCTACATATTCAGTGCAGTCCCTACCAAAACTCCAATGGCATTGTTCACAGGAGTAGAAAAAAGTATCCTAAAATTAGTATGAAACCACAAAAGATCCTGAATAGTCAAAGCAATTTTGAGAAAGAAGAATAAAGCTGGAGGCATCACATTTTCTGATTTCGATCTATACTACAAAGTTATAGTAATCAAAACACACACAAGGATATAAACAGACACACAAACCAATGAAATAGAATAGAGAGCCCAGAAATAAATCCATGCATATACATCAACTAATATTTGACAAGGGAGTCAAGAATATTCATTGAGGAAAAGATAGTCTTTTCAATAAATGGTGTTGGGAAAACTGGATGTTTACATGCAAAAGAATGAAACTAGACCCCATTTTATGCCACTCACAAAAATTAATTAAAAATGGATTAAAGACTTAAATATAAGACCTGAAACCATAATGTTCCTAGAGGAAAATACAGAGGAAGTGTTCCTTGACATTGGTCTTGGCAAGTAGAAAAAAATGCAAAAATAAATAAACAGGACTACAACAAGCTAAAAAATTTCTGCACAGCAACAGAAACACCAACCTATGGAATGGGAAAATATTTGCAAATCATATATCAGTAAGGGGTTAATATTAAAAATATATAAGGAATCCATACAACTCAATAGCAAAATAATAATATGATTTTTTAAATGAGCAGAGAATCTGAATAGACATTTTTCTAAAGAAGAGATACAGATGGCCAACAGGTACATGAAAAGGTGCTCAACATCACTAATCATCAGAGAAATGCAAATCAAAACCACAATGAGATATCACCTCATACCTGTTAGAATGGCTATTATGAAAAAGAGAAGAGATAAAAAGGATGTGGAGAAAACTGAACCTTTGTGTACTCTTGGTGGAAATGTAAATTGGTCAAACATTACGGAAAACAGTATAGAATTTCCTCTAAAAAATGAAAAATATGGCTACTATATGATCCAGAAATCCCACTTCTGGGTATATATATAAAGGAAATAAAGATCACTATCTTGAAAAGATATATGCATCCCATGTTCATTGAAACATTATTCACCATAACCATTACATGGAAACCAGCTAAATGTCCATTGATGGATGACTGGATAAAGAAAAGGTGATATATATGTGTATATATAATGGAATATTTTCAGCCTAATAAAAAGGAAATCCTGTCATTTGCAACTTGGATGTTAGATCTGGGGAACCTAATATTCAGCATGGTGACTAAAGTTAACAATATTTATTATATAATTGAAATTTGCTAAGAGTAGATCTCACCACACGCATACAGACACACTCTGTAAAAATGTGAGGTGATGGATGTGTTATTGAAGTAATAATGTTGTAATATGTACATATATCAAATCACCACTTTGTATACCTTAAACTTACACAATGTTGTATATCAATTATATCTCTATAAAGCTGGGGAAAATACAGAAAATACAGTTGATGTAGAGGAAAATGGTTTTGGTAGTCTAAGAATCTCTGTCAAATATTACAGGTCTTAGGTTCATGTGGCCCTTTCTACTTCTTGCCCAAATCTAAATCTAGAAGCCAGAATTCTTATGAACACAAGAGGCAGACTGTGAGAACAATTACAAATTAACAAGTTACTGTCTACAGAGGGGGCCTCATTGGTTTGGTTTACCTACAGATTACAGACAGATCAGAGACACAGCAGGAGGGTCTCCCCTTGTCAATTTGGAGAACTTTCCCAGATGTGCTTTTCAAGAAGCAACAGAAAGCACAAAAGTACCCTTTATAACTAAGTATTGGATGTGAAAATTAAAAGTTCAGAGCTTGTCATGAGGGCACGGACCCCCAGTGGGGTCCTAGGAATGGTTTTGATTCTGATCAATCAGAATAGTTAATGTTTTTTTCAGGAGAGACTTTAATCAAGGGATGAAGAGTCTGGAAGGTTGGCAAGAGAAAGAGAAGCAAACATTCTCCCCCTACCCCCCACCATATTAGTATTCTTGGCTGGAATTACTTTTTGATTGATTAGTGTGAGTTCTGCTGATTCTCCTCTGTGCGCACCTTTCTGTTTTGCCTCACCTCATTTAATTTAGAAAAAAGACATTCGTGAATTGGCAGTTACTGCTCGCTAAAGAAAGTGCCTGTTCTTTGCATAGGCAAATGCTCAAAATTCGTTTTCAGATCAAGTCTCTAACCATTGATTCTTATGAGGTCTTGCATCTTTCATCATACTGTAAAAATTGTCGACTGCTTGCATTTTTCTCATGGTGCCAGAGCTGTCTTCGGACTGCCTGCTTGGCTCTTTAATTCTCTCTCTAGTCTGAGTTTTGGGTCTGTATGTTGAATCGCTGCATCAATGAAGAATATTTGAGGTTAGTGATGCAAATTACAAAGAACTCCTTTGTTTTGAAAAACATACTTCCGGTTGATGTCTGAGCAGAAATTTAATCTGTACTCTCCTTGAGTACCGTGATAACATCCTGTGTGACACCATTTAGCATCATCTCCCAGGCCCCCAAAAGTAAAGGGGACATTAACAATTAATCACTGCAGGCCACTCTGGTGATGCAAAGTTGGAAATGAATTTCAATTGCTTTTCCAAGATCTTAGTCTAAGGAGAGTCACACACAGGTAAGTGTGATATAGTATGAATCAGAGATTTGAACAAATTAGAGAAGAGGCTACAGGAGAGATAGATCCTATCTGAGTATTCAGAACAGCCATCAGATTTCTGTAATTCCTGTACCTCAGGTGGTGACTATTCATCTATCTAGTCCTTTCTTTGTGTATAAGGGATAGAAAATTTCTTGAAGCCCAGTTATAAGTCTCCAGTCTAAATTTCTCCAAAGCAGTTGTTTTGGAAAATATAGATGTGGGTTCTGGTGATAGAGGCTGGTCCAGAATCCAAGCTATGGAAGCCAATACTTTACTCTTTTCAGGAATAATCTATATTTTGACTCTATTTTTTTTTTTTTACATATGCATTGAATGGTGAGGGTGTGTAAGGGAAATCTTTCCAAGAGGACAAGGTGACAGGCCACTGAGTGGATATGTGAGACTGTCTGTCTCAATGCCCATGGAAATAAAAGTAGCACAAAAAAAAACACATTTTTAAGAAGGCTCAAACCTTCCTGCTCCAATGTAACTGCCCATTTTATCCTTGCTCCTCTGTACTTTGTCTTTGCCACACAAATGTGAAACATTTTAATGAAGTCCTACTGCTCAGAATAAAGCATTTTGAAGCCCTAGGAGAGCCCCAGCCAGCTCATCAGGAGTTTCTGAAAGTTGCCTGAACCCACTAGGCCGTTCTGGACTGGTCCACAGGGTTGCTACAAGCTGTCATTGTTGAACTGGAAACTTTTAAAAATGTACCTATATTTGACAAAAGGCTAGTAAAAAAGGCGGAGTCATTTGGAGGAACATATGGGGAAGTTCATGAAAAAAAAATAACAAAACAAACAAACCAAAAAGGAAAACAGATAGAAATTTAACAGCACCTGGTATTATACATTAGCATGAAATTAATCTTAGGAAACACTAAATGTGTCTATAGTTGGCCCCTTCTGCATGTTCTTGAATGAGATGGAGAAGATGAATCAGGCTGTTTAAAAAGTTAACATTATCAGATTAAAAAATGTTCATCTAGAGGGAAAAATGATTTTCCTTGTTAAATTTGTTAATGTTAAGAACAGAACTCAACAGTTTTGAGTTCTATAATTTCCTTTTTTAGGGGAGAATACATAAAATATCATCTCAAAAGATAAGTTATTTCACCATGTGTCAAGTTGATGTACAAAGAAATTACTAAACGAAAAAAAAATACCTGAATTCTCTTAGCTCATAATAAAAATACCTGGCATTTGTACAGAACTGTGTAATGTTTCTTAAACTTATTTTACAGATCAACAGCATCACAAGCACCAAGGTGCTTACTGAAAACTCAGATTCCTGAACAACTCATTCAGAATCTTTAGAAGTGCTACTTTGCCGTTTCTATTTTACCAAGCTCTGGATATGAATTAGTTTCCTATTGCTATTGTAACACAAGTTACTGCAAATTTAGTGCTAAAAACAACTCGAATGTATTCTCTTACTGTTCTGGAAATGAGTTTCACTGGGCTAAAATCAAGGTACCAGAGGTTTTGTGGGCTCTATCAGAGAAAGAATTTTCTCCTAGCTTCTGGAGACCACCTCCATTCCCTCATTCATTATCCCTTCCTTCCATCCCTCCAAACCCCTTCTTCTCTTGTCCCATCTCCTACTTCCTCTCTGATCTCTTGTTTCTCTCTTATAAGGACCCTGTGATTACAAAGGCCCCAACCTGGAGAATGTAAAATAATCTCCCCATCTCAAGATTCTGACTTTAATTACATTTGCAAAGTCCCTTTTATGATATAAGGTGACATTCCCAGGTTCCAGGGCTAAGGACATGGACATCTTTGCAGGGGGCAGTGCTATTATTCAATCGACCAAGGGGTGATTCTTTAGCAAATGAACATTTGAGAATCATTGTCACAGAGTAGACAAGGTATCTTTGACTAACAGGATGTTTAAATGTGTAAAACTTCAATAGTGATCTAGGTCATAGGCCAGATATACAAGACATTCTAAGAAATTAAAATACTAAATCAACTATCATTAGAACATTATCCCACTCAAGTGTATAAAATAGTTCAACTGAAAAGTTGAGAATGGGATGAGTTTTTAGAGATTGTTTTGCTGGCCCTCATGGAGACAAAGAGGGAAGGAAGCATCTACAGTTTCTTTTAATTCATATTCCCTGTCCTGTTCATGAACTTTAAACATTTTAATCGTAGTTAGTTAAAATTCCTTCTCTGCTTCCTTCTCAGGGCACTTCTGAGTCTGGTCTGTTGAATCCTTTGCATCTTGAGAGTGAATTATTTTTCCTTGATCTTTGTTGGTCTGATGATATCTCACTGTTTCCTGAGCATCATGTGTAGAACAGAAGGGCCTGAGGTAAAGAGGACTGAGGTCTAGAAATGAGCGTGCCTCTTCTACTAGGTTGGTAATGTGGAGAATATCAAGCTGGTTAACAGTTGATCTAAGATTGGGATGTGTTGTTGCTCTTATTAGCTTCAGTTTACCACCAGCTCCAGATTCCTCTAGGGTCACCTGTGCTTAAGGTGCAGTTGGGTTGCCAGATGGTTTTTCTTTTACCATCCTCAAGTCAGCCTCCCTGTACAGCTGCTACAGTGACTTTTTTTTAAGCTGTAATATACTTTCTGCTGTATTAATTTAGGTATGATCATCTTCTGTGGTTAAAAATTGCATAATCTGTCTGACTGGGGACTGTTCTCAGTTCCTTTAGGTCACCCTTGGGTCCTTACCCAATAGCCCGCTCTAGATCAGCAACAGAGAGCCTCTCTCACTGGAAAGAACTTTGCTCTTTTAAGGGGTTCATGTGATTAGGTTGGGCTGACCCAGATAATGTCCTTATTTTAATTTTAACTGATTAGTAACCTTAATTACATATGAAAACTGCCTTTGCCATGTGATATAATCATGGGAGAAACACCGGGGGACAGGAATAATGACAGCATCATAGAATTCTGCCTACCACATTCTGCCCTGTGGTCCTCATAACTTCTGCCTACCCAATATGAAAAATACATTTACAACCTCCCAAGTTTCCCAAGGATCTCATGCCATTAAAGTATCAAAGTTCAAAATCTCATCTAAAACTCATGAGCTCAATGGTCCAAACTCTCATCAGCTAAATTAGGTATGGATGAGGCTTCTAAATGTACCCCATTAAATGTCATTTCTCTCCATCTGTGGGCCTGTGAAACTGAAGAGACCTGTTATCCTCTCTAAATATTCCCAGCATACAATGATTAGGAACATAAGTATGGACATTCCAACCCAAATAAGGGGGAAATTAAAGGAGTTGACAATACAAGCAGTTTTGAAATCCAGCCTAGCAAAATCAGAGGGAATCCTTGATTAGATTCCAACCTGAAATAACCCTCCGTGGTCCTCAGCTCTGTCCTGTGTGCTTTTGGTTTTGTCCTCTGAGTTGTCTTTCTTTGTTATGAATGGTCACACATTGTCTGCAGCTAGGTAGTTTTATCAGCCTGCTTCCTACCCCTGTGGCCATTTCTTCAGCATCCTTCAAGAGCAGCAGACTGACAAGAAGAGAGAAGGAACAAGGTATGGAGATGGGAGTTAAGATTACATCATCTTTCTTTAAAAATTATTTAGTATCTCATTTTTTAATTTTTTTTTTTTTTTGGCCACACTGTATGGCTTGTAGGATCTTAGTTTCCCAACCAGGGATCAAACCAGGGCCTCCTGGCAGTGGAAGCATGGAGTCCTAACCACTGGCCTACCAGGGGATTCCCAAGATTGCATCATCTTTGGAATCAAATAGACCCATTAGTTATGGTTGTTGTTGTTTACTGAGCTCTGCCTCTTGACAGTTGTATGACCCTGACTAACTTATTTAACTTCCTTTTTTTTTTTTTGATCCTCACTTTCCTCACCTCTAAAATGAAGCTATTATTACCAATCTCATAACATTGTTACAAATATTAAAGAAAATAAAGTTTTATTGTCTTATAAAGTGCTTAGCCCATAGCCCAGAATTTGATCAGTGCATGGCAATTACATTATTGGTATTTCTCTCATTCTCTTCCTCTTTCTTTTCTGCTATTGTGAATTACAAACAGTAGCTTCTGTCTATAGTTGACATGCAGTCACCTAGGAAAGCTTTAAATGTACTGACACTTGCGTTTTGCCCTCAGAGCTTCTGATTTAATTGGACTGGAATGTGATCTGGGCTTTGGTATGGGTTAAATCCTCCAGCTAATTCTAACGTGCAGCTAAAGTTGAGAATCAATGTAAGACTTTGTAAATTATGATGACCACCTGAGCCTTCTCAATGACCTTCCCCTTTCAACACAATCCTAGGTGGTCAATGCACAGGAAGAGTAGGGTTGACCCAGAGAATGGTCTCTGAAGAGCTCTTTAAAGCTTTTCTCCAGAACAGCCTCTCCCAAGCCCACTTAGATACCCAAATACCTCTAATCAAGCACATTTTTTAGTGAAGCATTACAAGATCTTGCTAAGATCTGTGTTGGCTTTGTTATGTTTCGCTGGGTTGGGGTACTTATTCATAATGTCAAATACACCATCCAGACATACTCATGACACAGTTTTTCAGGGAAAGTGAGAGATCCAGAGGTCAGAGACCAGACTAACTAAACTGGGGCAAGCTGGGAGGACTACAGTCAGAAGTGTGGGGGTCAGAGACAGTAAACTTAGGTGGGTGTGACTTTGTGAAAGCTGGTACAGAAGATGTCCTAGGACACTGACTTTGAAAGGAAGATAGGAGGGATAAGGAAGGAAAGGTGAGAAGGGCGGAATTGAGAAAAAAGAGTTCAGAATGGAAGGGACAAAGGATCCAAGAACAAAAGAGTGGCTTTACACTGTAGTTACATGTACAGTGCATGTGTACTGTATGCAGTATATGTAGACAGTAGCTACATTTTTTTATGCCTTCTACAGTGTATAGTCCATACACATATAGTCCTTCCTATTATTAGGGGGTATAGGAGTCTTGGGAGAGGGGTAGAATTTCAATAACACCAACATATTTAATTATGTTACTTAGTCATTTAAGAGTGTAATTAAGTGGCTTCATTACCCACGTACCAAGGCACATGGCTTGGAGGAAATTGCCTCCTGTCTCTGATCACTGGTCTTCTGGTATCAACAACATATACATATATCAAATTAGATCCTGCCATTACTGACATTTCCAGACTCTATGACAATGTGCTCAGACATTTAGAAAGTCAAGAATATGAAAACATTACATTGATTGACGTTGCTTGAAAGATCTTCAGGAAAGATCACCAAAAGGTCCCTGAAAATTCTAACCATGTAATGATTTCCCCACACACACACACACACACCTCACCTCAGGGAATCAGGTTGTATTTCTAGATACAAACCATTGCTGGACAGGAAGTTATCCAACAAAGGACTCTGAACATCTTCTTATAACAAAGACATATAGGGGAACATAGGACAGAGTCCCTTATAAGCTCCCTTTTTTAAATATTTTTTCCTTCTGTATCCCAAATATGCCAAAGAAAGTTGTGATGGGATTGTAGACCTGATCAGGATTTATAACTGAATTTCACCTGGAAATCTTGCCCTGAGAGAAGTTGATATGAAGGATGGCTTTACCTTTAGCTTCTTGAGGAAGTTTCCTGGAGCTTGGCTTTGAGTTACAGGCTGGTCTTGATCTCTGCCCCTCTCACCAGGCAAACCATGCCACTCTGGTGACAAGGACTATTTGGGTGATTGATACCTCCCCTCTTCAGGGCAGCACTATCAATCTCTAGCTTTAGTTTGGTGCAATGCCTTCAATGTCTCTGACTTATTATGATGTACCATACATAAATCAGCACACATGTTGTCCCAGAAAATACAAGTCTCCTGACTGATGGTCAGATCCAGAGCTGATAACAAAAAGTCTCATTCATTTAATGGCAGCAAGGCCAAGGAGCAGCCTACACAGCTCCAGTCTGGCTTCCTTCCATGACAGTAGACTGACTATTTCCTTTAGTGAACTCACCCATTTCCTCTATCTGGACCTCTAGTCTCTGGGTTTAGAATAATGGCATTCATGTATCTGACCAAGATGATTTGTCCAAGTTGGTTATCCCAGAGATAAGATCACAAATACCCCTCCTTTAAGCAATAAAACCCTTTAAAACAGAACAAAGTGATGGTAATCAAAACATGTGGTACTGGCATAAGGACAAACACATAGACCAATGGAATAGAATAAAGAGCCCAGATGTACACCCTTGTGTATATGGTCAGATGGTTTCCTACAATGGTTCCAAGACCATTCAATGGGGGAAGAACAGTCTTTTCCACTACCTATGTTGGGAAAACTGGATATTCACATGCAGAGGAATGAAGTTGGACCCTTATCTTAAAGTATAAAGAAAAATTAACCCCAAATGGGTTAAAGACCCAAATGTAAGAGCTAAAACTATAGAACTCTGAGAAGAAAATGTAAGGGAAAATCTTCATAACAAAGGCAAAGACAATAAAAGAAAAAATAGATGTTGGACTTCATCAAAATTAAAACTGTTGCATATCAAAGGACACTGTCAACAGAGTGAATGCAGCCTAAGGAATAGGAGGAAATATTGGCAAATCATATATTTGATAACGGGTTGATAATATCCAAAATATTTCAAAAAAATAATCCCAAATTTTTAAAAAGCAATTTTACTATGTGAAAAATATATAAATAAAACATAAAAAATATACGATATGTCACTCCATTATTCAAGAATTTTTAAAATTTCCCACTTTATACTGAATAAAATCTTCAAACAACCTGTTCTTTTTCATCTTTTGCCACTTCTTAGGATATAATCATCTACAGGCAGTTAATAGATATTTGTGTGATCCATGCCTCAGACTTTACATCTTTAAAAATGAAAATACCTTTTTTTCATTTCCTTAAGAAATGTATTGGTTTTGCCTTAAAAAATTCCCCAACTTCTCCCTAGCAAAGCATCACTTTTAAGCATCTTTCCAGACTAGGACTTATGTGTATTGAGGCAGTACTTCTTTTTATAGAAAAGAGGCATGACCTGTTTTAAGAATCTCTGCCTGGGTTAGAGAGTGAAAGATTGTTACTGTTGAGTTCTACAGCACAGGAATCCAATTCAAGATGAGAGAGAAAAACAAAGGAAGGACATTCAAAGAAAAAGAATAGCATGTGCCAAGCCACCTAAATCTACCAGCAATTCAGTATTGTTGAAATGCAAACTGCATGTTGGGGGCAGAGTCAAAATGGTGGAGTAGGAGGATGTGGAGTTCACATCTCCCCACAACTAGGGCACCTACCAGACCCTGGTGGGGGACCTCAACACCCAAGGGAACAGGAGGAACCCCCAAGCAACTGGGTAGGATGTGAGGGGGTAATGAGGGGGGAGGAGAAGTGGAGGTTGGATTGGACTGGCACCCCTGAGGTGTAGATGGGGTAAGGGAGGGGTTCCCATGCCTTGAGGGACCCTGAGGAGTTCAGAGGATTGAGGGGGAACATGGCTGGCATTTCCCCTGCCCACTTGGGCCCAGGAAGCCTGCTGGGGTCCCAGGCTGGATCCTCCACTCTTCAGGGTTCCCTCCAGCTGCATGGGTCCTGGGGGCATAGTTGTGGGGGAGAAGAAAAGGAGAGGCGAATGGGGAACCTACTGAGGTTCTGGGCCTAATTATCCAAACTCTGAAGCCGGAGGCACTCCAGGGCCCCTCCAGTCTTGCTGAGCCAAAGGCCTGCCCACACCCCCCCAGGGCCTTTTCCAGCAACATGGGTCCTAAGCCTAGACCACAACCCCACTGAAATCCTGTCCCTGCCTGAGCCCCAACCTCTACAGGCAAGGCCTTTTCTGGCCTTTTTAAAGTTTTTTTCTCTCTTTTGCTATTGTGTTTCTCTTTTACTTTCCATCATTGTTTCATTTATATGTTATTTTTTCTAACATATCTGTTAGTTTTCTAATCTTATTTAGTTTTTACTCTGTTATTGTTCTGCTCTTTGTGTTTTGTTTTGTTTTGTTTTTTGCCACCCCTCACAGCTTGCAGGATCTTGGTTCATGGGCCAGGGGTTGGGCCTGAGCTCCTGTTGTGGGAGCACAGAGTCTGAACCACTGGACTAACAGAGAACCTCAGACCCCAGGGAATATTCATTGAAATGAGACTTTCCAGAGGTCCTCATCTCAGCACCAAGACCCAGCTCTACCCAACAGCCTACAAACACCAGTGCTGGAACCCTCAGGCCAAACAACCAGTAAGACCGGAATATAGCTCCACCCATCAAAAGAAAAAAAATGAGACAACAAAAAATATGTTACAGGTGAAGAAGCAAGGTAAAAACCTACAAGATTAAATAATGAAGAGGAAATAGAAAACCAACATGAAAAAGATTCAGAGTAATGACAGTAAATATGATCCAAAATCTCAGAAACCGAATGGAGGCATGGATTGAGACAATACAAGAAATGTTTAGCAAAGACCTTGAAGAACTAAAAACCAAACAGACAGAGATGAAAAACACAATAACTGAAATAAAAAATACACTAGAAGGAATCAGTAGCAGAATAATTGAAGCAGAAGAACGAATAAGTGAGCTGGAAGACAGAATGGTGGAAATAACTGCCGAGGGGCAGAATAAAGAAAAAAAGAATGAAAAGAACTGGAGACAATTTCAGAGACCTCTGGGACAACACTAAACACACCAACATTCGAATTATAGGGGTCCCAGAAGAAGAAGAGAAAGAGAAAGGGTCTGAGAAAGTATTCAAAGAAATTATAGTCAAAAACTTCCCTAACATGGGAAAGGAAATAGCCACCCAAGTCCAGGAAGCACAGAGAGACCCATACAGGAAAAACCCCAGGAGAAACACACCAAGACACATATTAATCAAACTAACAAAAATTAAAGTCAAAGAAAAATATTAAAAGCAGCAAGGGAAAAGCAACAAGTAATATACAAGGGAATCCCCAGAAAGTTATCAGCTGATCTTTCAGCAGAAATTCTGCAGGACAGAAGGGAGTGACAGGATCCATTTAAAGTGATGAAAGAAAAGAAATTGCAATCAAGATTACTCTATCCATCAAGGATCTAATTCAGATTTGACAGAGTAATCAAAAGCTTGATAGACAAGCAAAAGCAAAGAGAATTCAGCATCACTAAACCAGCTTTACAAAAAATGCTAAAGAAACTTCTCTGAGAAGGAAACACTAGAGAAGAAAAAAACCCACAAAAACAAACCTAAAATATTAAGAAAATGGTAATAGGCACAAACATATCAACAATTACCTTAAATGTAAATGGATTAAATGCCCCAAGCAAAAGACACAGACTGGCTGAATGGATAAAAAACAATATCCATATATATGCTGTCTACAAAAAGACCCATTTCAGACCTAGGGACACATACAGACTGAAAGTGAAGGAATGGAAAAAGATATTCATGCAAATGGAAATCAGAAGAATGCTGATACTCAGCAGTCAGTAGCAATACTCATAACAGATAAAATAGACATTAAAGTAAATACTGTTATAAGACTTCCCTGGTGGCACAGTTGTTAAGAATCTACCTACCAGTGCAGTGGACATGTGTTCAATCCTTGGTCTGGAAAGATCCCACATGCCATGGAGAAACTAAGCCCATGTGCCACAACAACTGAGCCCGTGGGCCACAACTACTGAAACCCGCATGCCTAGAGCCCAAGTTCCACAACAAGAGAAGCCACCACAGTGAGAAGCCCATGGAATGCAATGAAGTGTAGCCTCTGCTCACTGCAACTAGAGAAAGCTCATGCACAGAAACAAAGAACCAAAACGAAGATACAATGCAGCCAAAAATAAAGAAATAAATTTATTTTAAAAATAATAATAATTAAAAATAAATAAATTAATACTGTTACATGAGATAAGGAAGGACACTACATAATGATCAAGGGATCAATCCAAGAAGAAGATATAATAATTATAAATATTTTTCCAAAACTGAACCTCAATATATAAGGAAAATGTTAACAACCATAAAAGGGGACATCAACAGTAACACAATAATAGGGAGGAAATTTAACACCCCACTTACACCAATGGGCAGATCATCCAAACAGAAAATAAATAAGGAAACACAAGCTTTGAATGACACAATAGACCAGACAGATTTCATTTCTATTTGTAGGACAGTCCATGGAAAAGTGGCAGATTACACTTTCTTCTCAAGTGCACATGAAACATTCTCCAGGGTAGATCACATCTTGGGTCACAAATCAAGCCTCAGAAAATTTAAGAAAATTGAAATTTTATCAAACATCTTTTCTGACCATAGTGCTATAAGATTAGAAATCAATTACTGGAAAAACCTTAAAAAAACACAAAAACAGGGAGGCTAAATAGTGTGCTGCTAAATAATCAAGAGATCACTGAAGAAATCAAAGAGGAAATCAAAAAATACCTAGAAACAAATGTCAATGAAAACACAATGATCCAAAACCTATGGGACTCAGCAAAAACTGTTCTAAAGGTGAAGTTCATAGCAATTCAAGTTCACCTCAAGAAACAAGAAAAATCTCAAATAAACAATCTAAGCTTACATCTCAAGCAACTAGAAAAAGAAGAACAAAGAAAACCCAAAATTAGTAGAAGGAAAGAAGTCATAAAATCAAAGCAGAAATAAATGAAATAGAAACAAAGAAAACAATAGCAAAAATCAATAAAACTGAAAGCTGGTTTTTTGAGAAGATAAACAAAATTGATAAACCTTTAGCCAGACTCATCAAGAAACAAAGGGAGTGGATTTAAATCAATAAAATTAGAAATGAAAAAGGAGAGATTACAACTGACACCACAGAAATACAAAAGAAAATAAGAGGCTAATACAAACAACTATATGACAATAAAATGGACAACCTGAAAGAAATGGACAAATTCTTGGAAAAGTACAACCTTCCAAGATTGAACCAGGAAGAATTAGAAAATATAAAAGGACCAATTACAGATATTGAAATTGAAACTGAATTAAAAATCTTCCAACAAACAAAAGTCTAGGACAAGATGGTTTCACAGGTGAATTCTATCAAACATTTACAGAAGAGCTAACATCTGTCATTCTCAAACTCTTCTAAAAAATTTCAGAGAGAGGAACACTCCCAAATGCATTCTGTGAGGCCACCACCACACTGATACCAAAACCAGACAAAGATATACAAGAAAAGAAAATTACAGACCAATATCACTGATGAAAATAGATGCAAAAATCCTCAGCAAAATATTAGCAAACAGAATACAACAACACATTAAAAGGATCATACACCACAATCAAGTGGGATTTGTCCCAGGAATGCAAGAATTCTTCAACATACGCAAATCAATCAATGTGATACACCATATTAACAAATTGGTAAAAGAACTCTCCAGAAAATGGGTATAGAGGGAAACTATCTCAACATAATAAAGGCCATATATGACAAACCCACAGCCAACATCATTCTCAATGGTGAAAAACTGAAAGCATTCCATCTAAAATCAGGAACAAGACAAGGATGTCCACTCTCACAAACTTTAATTGGAAGTCCTAGCCATGGCAATCAGAGAAGACAAAGAAATAAAAGGAATCCAAATTGGAAAAGAAGAAGTAAAACTGTCACTGTTTTCAGATGACATGATACTATATGTAGAAAATCCTAAAGATGCCACCAGAAAACTACTAGAGCTAACCAATGAATTTGGTAAAGTTGCAGGATACAAAATTAATGCAGAGAAATCTCTCACATTCCTAAACACTAACAACAAAAGATCAGATAGGGAAATTAAGGGAACTATCCCATTTACCATCACAACAAAAAGAATAAAATACCTAGGAATAAATCTACCTAAGGAGGTGAAAGACTTGTACTCAGAAAACTATAAAACACTGATGAAAGAAATCAAAGGTGACACAAACAGATGGAGAGATATATCATGTTCTTGTATTGGAAGAAACAAAATTGTGAAAATGACTATACTACTCAGAGCAATCTACAGATTCAGTGCAATCCCTATCAAATTACCAATGGCATTCTTCACAGAATTAAGACAAAAAAAATTACAATTTTTATGGAAACAAAAAAGACTCTGAATATCCAAAGCAATCTTGAAAAAGGAAAACAGAGCTAGAGGAATAAGGCTCACCAACTTCAAACTATATTACAAAGCTATAGTAATCAAGACAGTATAGTAGTGGCACAGAAACAGAAATATAGATCAATAGTACAGGATAGAAAGCCCAGAGATAAACCCATGCAGTTGTACTCAACTAA
Source organism: Grampus griseus (assembly GCF_964374135.1). Lineage (NCBI taxonomy): Eukaryota > Metazoa > Chordata > Mammalia > Artiodactyla > Delphinidae > Grampus > Grampus griseus. Next base: position 108,260,038 of record NC_139001.1, read on the forward strand.
TTTATGACAAAGGAGGCAAGAACTTACAATGGAGAAAAGACAGCATCTTCAATAAGAGGTGCTGGGAAGACTGGACAGCTACATGTAACAAAATGAAATTAGAACACTCCCTAACACCATACACAAAAATAAACTCAAAATGGATTAAAGACCTAAATTTAAGACCAGACACTATACAACTTTTAGAGGAAAACATAGGAAAAACTCTTTGACATAAATTACAGCAAGATACTTTTTGACACACCTCCTGGAGTAATGAAAATAAAAAACAAAAATAAACAAATGGGACCTAATGAAATTTAAAAGCTTTTGCACAGCAAATGAAAACATAAACAAAATGAAAATACAACCCTCAGAATGGGAGAAAATATTTGCAAATGAAGCAACAGACGAAGGATTAATCTCCAAAATATACAAAGAGCTCATGGAGCTCAATATCAAAAAAACAAACAACCCAATAAAAAAATATGAGCAGAAGACCTAAATAGAAATCTCTCCAAGGAAGACATACAGATGGCCATGGGGCACATGAAAGGATCCTCAATATCACTAATTATTAGAGAAATTCAAATCAAAACTACAGTGAGGTATCACCTCACATGAGTCAGAATGGCCATCATCTAAAATTCTACAAAAAATAAATGCTGGAGAGGGTGTGGAGAAAAGGGAACCTTCTTTCACTGTTGGTGGAAAAGTAAATTGATACAGCCACTGTAGAGAACAGTATGGATGTTCCTTAAAAAACTAAAAACAGAACTACCATATGACCCAGCAATCCCACTCCTGGGCTTATATGCCGAGAAAAACATAATTCAAAAAGATACATGTACTCTAATGTTCATTGCAGCACTATTTAAAATAGCCAGGACATGGAAGTGACTTAAATGTCCACTGACAGATGAATGGATAAAGATGAAGTGGTACATATAGACAACAGAATATTACTCATCCATAAAAAGAAACGAAACTGAGTCATTTGTAGAGTTGTGGATGGACCTAGAGTCTGTCATACAGAGTGAAGTAAGACAGAAAGAGAAAAACAAATATCGTATATTAACAGATATATGTGGGATCTAGAAAAATGGTACAGATGAACCTATTTGCAGGGCAGGAATAGAGATGCAGATGTAGAGAACATGTGGACACAGAGTGGGAAGGAGAGGGTGGGACGTGCTGGGAGATTCGGATTGACATATATACACTACCACGCATAAAATAGATAACTAGTGGCAATATGCTATACAGCACAGGAAGCTCAGCTCAGTGTTCTGTGATGACCTAGATGGGTGGGATGGGGGTGGTGGGAAGGAGGTCCAAGAGGAAGGGGATATACGTATACATATAGCTGACTCACTTCATTGTACAGCAGAAAGTAACACATCCTTGTAAAGCAATTATACTCCAATTAAAATGAAATTAAAAAAAAAAAAAGAAACGCAAAGTGGCCTGGAGGTGGAGTGGGAAAAAGGAAAATGGGGAAGGTGGATGCAACTGAGGAGGCACCTTGGCAGAAACCAGATAGCAAAGTGCCTTGTGAACCCTACCATGAATTTAAGTTTATCCTTAAAGATGACTACCAAGTGATCAAAGGTTCATGTGAGATCACTCTGTCAATAGTTGGAAGGATGAAGAGTAGGTGAGACTCCAGAAGGGAAGTCAGCAACGATTCAGCTGAGAAGCAAGTCCTTGAGAGGGAAGTGGAATCTGGTTGACTCAAAGGCTACAAGTAGGAATAAAATGTAAGTGGTAGAACGGACAGGCTTTAGTTACCGACCACTTGTGGGAGTTTAACCTGGAGACTGCTGAGATGTTTTCCAGGTTCTCAGCTTAATCATCATGCACTGAGATGGGGAAGGAAGTTGGGAGTATTGGAGTGGTTTTGTAGAAGAAGGTAGGGAGGGCCAGACCTATATATTTAGGCACAGATGCTCTATCTTTTAGCTTATTCTACAGAGTTCACCTGGATGAAATTTTGCTTTGAAGCAGTAACATTCTGCCCCATCTACCTTCTAAGTACCTCTATTACAATGCTATAGAAAAAGATGAAAATGTCTGTTTAATGTCTGGATTGCTTATGCAGATTGGATTTTTTTTTTCTAGGAAAGCTCCAGTCTCCTAAAATTGCATTAGCATTACTTAAGGCAAGTGTCCACTGAAAAAAAAATACAACCTAAAAGTTGAGAATTTTATTTGTTTTATTCCATGGACTTGCTGAGGACATAAGCCCAGAGAGGCAGACTCTTAGATAGCTCTGAAGGTTTGCTCCAAAGAGGTAAGAGAGGAGCCAGGATCTATAGGAATTTTTGTAACAAATATCAAGTAGTTGGCACATGCAAAGATTACTGTTAATTAAAGAAAAACCAAACATCTCAAGTTAATGAATTTAGAGCTTTTCTATGTACGGGAAGATGCGAGAATCTGGGCTCATTGAAATCATTCCTTTGATATGCACCTTAACTATCTAGGGCCGGTATCCTGTGCTTTCCCATCCTGAATCCCCTCAGGGTGCACAGTCAGGGGGACTGCAGTGGCTGGTGACTTGATGGTTGCAACATCCTGTGTTTACTGGTATGGCAGGTGACATTCTTTGTCCACACAAGGAAACCTGCTTCCAGTCTTTAAGGACGCCCTAGCCACTCCTTGGGACATGTAGGACCAGTCCTGTCCACGAATTTCTCTAAAGCCAATCACCGATGTACAACAACCCTATATTTAGTATCTCAGCTCTTTCCATGCTGTCACTGGTCTGTCTTTACTTTTTATCTCTAATATCACATTTTCTGTCCCCTTGCAGCTCACTTCTTTTTCCTGGGCCAGAGGTTTTGCTATTACTGCACAACTAAGCTGCATCCTGGGCAAGATTTGCAATAGATTATTGTTTCCCAGGAGCAGTCCCTTTCTCCTCAGGGCTGCCTGACACTTCTCCTTTAACCCCTACACTTGGAATGACATTCTCGCTGGCTGCTGAGTAAAGAAGCCCTCTTCCCCATACACAGTTGTGTTGCAGGATTTGCTAGGGATTAATTCTTTACTTTCAGATGCAGCTTGTCAGAGACCAAGAATGAACAAAGAGAAACATCAGGGAATAGGAGATAGACCCTGTTTGGCTTTGTCTGGCATTCACTCCTATTCACTAAGCCAAGTTTCCTGATGCTGTTGTGACAAGGCATTATTGTGGGTGGAAACCTTGGAGCTATAATGTATGCTGCTGCCACAAACAGTGGCTGCTCTCTGCTTAGAGCTGGAGTGGAATGAACCTGCCTGTTAATTTGTGTATGAGCACACAGTCATCCTTCATTTGCACCCTGGGTAGCTGGGTTGTTTATGCCCACAAAGGAGCCTAGTGGGCTTGGCCCTTTGGTATTCCAGAGCTGAGAGCCTCATTAGGAGCTGCAGTTTCCTTTCTGATTCAGTGGAACAAGCACTGTGGGCTTCAATCCCAGACTCCCATTCTCTACCTATTTAAAATAATACTAATAATAAAGTATTTGCTGAGCCCTTAATAGGACCAGATCCATGTGAAATCACCCACCCAGTACCTAGAAACGTGCTGGGGAGTCATTGCCTGGCAATGGATTTGTTCCCCACTTCTAAAATTTCCCCAGACCATTTGCCATCTACCTGTGCAGGTAAGGTGATTGCTGCTCTGATTTCCCCTGGCTCTCTGATCCTGCTTTAGATCTATACCTCAGGTCCCACTACTCTAATGGTTCCTTTCCTCTGCTTTGTTGTAGCACACTCTGACATAGTCCTGAGACAATGGACCTAATGATTATGAGTAAGAATCCATCCACCAGCAAGGTCATCTCCAGCTTATAATTCTAATAGAATTTAAGTTCTACTGAATGTATAAAATTTATATTATTATTAATGAATTTAATTGGAATTAAATTTATATTTAATTATATTTATTAATATATATTATAAATATAATTCTAATAGATTTAATTATAATTACATAATTTTTAAAACAAAGGCTATAAATGTGCAAAAATTCATCATTGCATAACAACAAGGTCCTATACAGCACAGGGAAATATATTCAATATCCTGGGATATTAGGGATATCCTGGGATTAGGGATAAACCCTAATGAAAAAGAATATGAAAAAAATTATATGTATATATGTATAACTGAGTCACTTTGGCGTACAGCAGAAATTAGACACAACCTTGTAAATCAACTATATTTCAAGAAAATGTTTAACAGTTCATTATTTCATAATGATTTTAGTGCCCCGACTCTCTTCTATGCTCTTGAGATTATTTATGTATATAGTAGAAGTACATGTTGTACTTCCATGTTGTCATAAATGGCAAGATTTCTTTTTTTATGGCTAAGTAACAATCCATTGTAAATATATACTACATCTTCTTTATCCATTCATCTATCAGTGGACACTTAAGTTGCTTCCATATCTTAGCTATTGTAAATAATGTTGTAAGGAACATGGGGTGCATATATGTTTTCAAGTTAGAGTTTTTGTTTTCTTCAGGAAAAAACCAGGAGGGTAATTGCTGGATTGTATGTTAATTCTATTTTTAATTTTTGAGGAACCTCCGTACTGTTTTACACAATGGCTGCACCAATTTACTTTCCTACCAACAATGTCTGAGTGTTCCATTTTCTCAATATCTTCACCAACACTTGTTATTTGTTGTCTTTTTAATAATGGCCATTCTGACAGGTGTGAGGTGATAACTCATCATGGTTTTTAGTCTTATTTCCCTGATGATTAGTGATGTTGAGCCTCTTTTCACATCCTGTTGGCCACCTCTATGTCTTCTTTAGAAAAATGAATACTGACATCTTCTGCCCATTTTTTAATTGGTTGTGGGTTTGTCTGGGTTTTTTTTTTTTTTTTTTTTTGGTATTGAGTTGTATGAGTGTTTGGTATATTTTGGATATTAACCTCTTATTAGATCTATAGGTTGCAAATATTTTCTTTGATTCAGTAGGCTGCCTTTCCATTTTGTTGATAGATTCTTTCCCTGTGCAAAAGCTTCTTAGTTTGATGTAGTCCCATTTGTTTATTTTTGCTTTTGTTACCCTTGCCTGAGGAGACAGATCCAAAAAATATTGCTAAGACTGATATCAAAGAGCACACTTCCTCCATTTTCTTCTAGGAGATTTATGGTTTGAGGTTTGCATTTAAGTTTTTAATCCATTTTTAGTTTATTTTGGTATATGCTGTGAGAAAGTAGTCTAGTTTGATTCTTTTGCATCTAGCTGCCCAGTTTTCCCAAAACCATTTATGCAAGAGGCTGTCTTTTCTGCACTGTATATTCTTGCTCCCTAATAGTTTGTATCTCTTAATCCCTTACTCCTACACTGTCCCTCCCCCCTTCTCCCCACTGGTAACCACTAGTTTGTTTTCTATATCTGTGAGTCTCCTTCTTTTTTGTTTTATTCACTAGTTTGTTGTATTTTTTAGATTCCACATATAAGTGACATCATACAATATTTATCTTACTCTGTCTGACTTATTTCACTTAGCATAATGCCCTCCAAGTCCATCCATATTGCTGCAAATGGCAAAATTTTATTCTTTTTCATGGCTGAGAATTATTCCATTATATACATATATATATAATATATATTATATATATATTATATATGTATAAAATATACACACCACATTTTCTTTATCCATTCGTCTATTGACAGAGGATGCAAGAATATACAATGGAGAAAGGACCGCCTCTTCCATTGTGTATTCTTGCCTCCTTTTTCATAGATTAATTGACTGTAAGTGTGTGGGTTTATTTTTAAGCTCTCTATTCTGTTCCATTGATCTATGTGTCTGTTTTTGTGCCAGTACCATACTGTTTTGATTACTATAACTTTGTACAATAGCTTGAAATCAGGGAGTGTGATATCTCCTGCCTTGTTCTTTTTTCTCAAGAATGTTTAGGATGTTCAGGGTGTTATGTGTTTCCATACAAATTTTAGAATTATTTGCTCTAGTTCCATGAAAAATGCCTTGGTATTTTGATAGGGATTGCATTGAATCTGTAGATTGCCTTGAGTAGTAGGGTCATTTTAACAATATTAATTCTTCCAATCCAAGAACCTGGTATATGTTTCCATCTGTTTGTGCTGTCTTCATTTTCTTTCATCAGTGTCTTATACACACACCTACAGTCTGTGTGTCTTTTAGATATGAAGGGAGTCTTTTGTATGCAGCATATACATGGGTCTTATTTTTTTTCTTCATTCAGCCACTGTATGTCTTTTGATTGAAGTGTTTAGTCTATTTACATTTAAAGCAAATATTGATAGCTATGTATTTTTTTCCATTTTGTTAATTGTTTGGGGATTGTTTTATAGTTCTTTTCTGTTTCTTCTACTTTTGCTCTCTTCCCTTGTAAATTAATGAGCATCTTTATGTTTAGGTTTGGATATCTCTTTTATTTTTTGTGTGTATCGATTTTTGGTTTGTGGTTAGCAATATATATATATATATATATACATATATATGTATGATGTTGATGACTTCAAGTTTGAATGAATTCTAATGACTCTACAATTTTTTTTTTTATTTTTTAGTTTTTATTTTTATTTTTTTTGTGTGGTATGCAGGCCTCTCACTGTTGTGGCCTCTCCCATTGCAGAGCACAGGCTCCGGACGCACAGGCTCAGCGACTATGGCTTATGGGCCCAGCTGCTCCACGGCATGTGGGATCTTCCCAGACTGGGGCATGAACCCGTGTCCCCTGCATTGGCAGGCGGACTGTCAACCACTGCGCCACCAGGGAAGCTCCACTCTACAATTTTTACAATGCCATCTCATATTTAATGTTTTTCATGTCATATTTTACAATATTTGTTTTGTGTAACCCTTACCTACTTATTGTGGATATAGATGATTTTACTATTTTTGTCTTTTAAGCTTTCTCCTAGCTTTATAGGTCACTTATTGTATGTTTGCCTTTACCAATGAGATTTTTTCTTTTATGATTTTCATGTTTCTAGTTGTGGTCTTTTCTGCTTAGAGAAATCCCTTTAGCATTCTTATAAAACCAGTTTTGTGGTGCTGAACTCTTTTATCTTTTGCTTGTCTGTAAATCTTTTTATCTCTCCTTCAAACTTGAATAATAACCTTGCCAGGTAGAGTATTCCTGGTTGTAGGTTTTTCCCTTTCATCACATTGGGAGTCCACTCTCTTCAGGACTGTAAAGTTTCTGCTGAAAAGTCAGCTTATAGTTTTACAGGAGTTCCCTTGTACATAGTGGCTTTTCTCTTGCTGCTTTTAAGCTTCTCTCTTTACCTTTCATTTTTGCCAGTATAATTATAATGCGTCTTGGTGTGGACCTCTTTGGGCTCATTTTGTTTAGGATTGTCTGTGCTTCCTGGTCCTCATCTGCTTTTTTCCCAGGTTAGGTCTTTTTTCAGCTATTATTTCTTCCAAAAATTCTCTGCCACCTTCTCTCTCTGTTCTCCTTCTGGCACTCCTATAATGTTAATGTCAGTAGGCTTGATGTTGTCCCAGACCTCTCTTGAATCATTCTCATTTTTCTTAATTATTTTTCTTTAATTAATTTATTAATTTATTTATTTTTGGCTGCATTAGGTCTTTGTTGCTGCACACGGGCTTTCTCTAGTTGCACCAAGCAGGGGCTACTCTTTGTTGCGTGTGTGGGCTTCTCATTGCAGTGGCTTCTCTTGTTTTGGAGCATAGGTTCTAGGCACATGGGCTTCAGTAGTTGTGGCCCATGGGCTCAGTAGTTGTGGCTTGTAAGCTCTAGAGCACAGGCTCAGTAGTTGTGGCACATGGGCTCAGTTGCTCCACGGCATGTGGGATCTCCCCAGACCAGGGATCGAACCCGTGTTCCCTGCATTGGCAGGTGGATTCTTAATCACTGCATCACCAGGGAAGTCCCATTTCTTTTTCCTTTCTATTCAGTTTGTATGATTTTCACTTCTCTGTTTTTCAGTTCACTGATCCACTCCTCTGTATCATCTAATATACTGCTGATACCTTCTAGTATATTTTTATTTTAGTACTGTATTCTTCAGCTCCGTTCAGTTTTTCTTTATATTTTTTAACTCCCTGTTGAAAAGCTCACCATGTTCATCCATTTTTCTCCTGTGTTCAGTGAGCTACTTTATTATCATTACCTAGGACTCTTTGTCAGTTTGACTGTTCATCTGCACTTCATTTAGTTATTTTTCTGAGGTTTTGCTTATCCCTTCATTTAGAACATTCTTCTATCTCAATCATTTTGTCTTATTCTCTCTTTTTTAAATTTCTATAGTTAGATCAGTTGTTTCCTGATCTTGGGGAAGTAGTTTTATGTAAGAGACATTGTATGGGGCCTAGCACCACACTCCCTTCTGGTAGGGGTGCCCCCTATGTGGGCTGCATGTGACCTTCTCTTGTGGGGCCAACTACCATGGGAGTGCTGGTAGTTGAGGGTGGCTCCCAGCCAGGCTGGCTGTGAGGCCCTGCCTTGTGTGGTAGTTGTGATCCCACTCAAGACTGCGGTGGGCTTCTCATGCAGTTGGCAGTACAGCCTAGTGATGCTTGGCTGCTGCCAGCCCACTGGTAGGCAGGGCTGTGTTCCAGTGGAGCTGGTTACATGACTGGGGGAGGTCATGGGCCTGCTACCTGCCCACCAGTAGGCAGGACTGTGTCCCTGAGTGGCTGGTAGCATGGCCCAGGGAGCATGGGGCTGCTGCAGCCCACTGGAGGGTAGTAAGCCCCTGGGGCTAACAGGCAAGAAGCACAATTCCAAAATGGTGCTTGCCAGTGCTGGTGTCAGTTGCAATAGAACAAGCTCCCCAGAATGGCTGCAGCCAGCAAGTCAGTCCTTAGGGCCTGGCTCCTCCCTCTTCAAGGCTCATCAGGATCAGCAAGTGAGTCTGACCCAGGCTCCTTTCAATCTACTGCCTTTGTACTGGGACTCAGAGTTTGTGAGATTTTGAACATGCCATTTAAGACCAGAGTCTCCATTTTCTACAGTCCTCTGGCTCTCCCATAAGTTAGCCTTGCTGGTTTTCAAAAACAAGAAATTCTGGGGGTTCATCTTCCAGTTGCAGGAGGAACCCCAGGTTGAGGAGCCCCATGTGGGGCTTGGTCCCCTGCTCCTTGGGGAAGACCTGTGTGGTTGTGATGTTCCCCCCATTTGTGGGTCGCCAACCCATGGGTGTGGATCCTGACCATACCGTGTCTCCACCACCCTTACTCTACTTGTCTCGTTGTGGTTTCTTCATTATATCTTTAGTTGTGGAAACCCTTTATTTTGCTACTCTCCAAGTCATTTTCATAGATTGTTGCTCTGTAATTAGTTGTAATTTTGGTGTACCTGTTGGAGGAGGTGAGCTCAGGGTCTTTCTACTCCATCATCTTGGCCACACCCCATTAAATAGCTTTATAAAACTCAGAGCTGTTAGTGGAGAAAGGCTTACATGTTGTAAAAAGTTCTCAAGTGTCAAAAAATGTGCTGGGCTCAGCATGAGACCTGTCAGATTCTAATCTTGATTCTTTCAGGATCTAAGTTCCTCTTCAGGAAATTAAGTCACTGCAGGAAATGGCCTTGCAGGCACTCTCCAAGCCTTACATTCTGTGCAAGAAGGGGGTCTCAATCATAGCTGCTGAGTTTAGTCCTCAGTTGGCATGTCTGGTCCACAAATGACTTTGTCACTTAGGAGCCAATTCACAGAAAGCAGAGGAAACTGTGCCACTGCTGGGGAGAAGACGCATACGTCAAATTGTGAGCTGGGCGCACATGCAAAGGAGTTATAAGGCTTCAGGAAGAATGCACAGTAAGTCAAGGAGGATGCCAATATCCCAAGTAGACCTAGTAACAACACCTCCATGATAAAGTGGTTACTCTAATTAAGCTTTGAATTTTGAGATAATTATAGTGCATATGTAGCTGTGGAAAATAATATAGAAAAATTCATTATGCCCATTTTCCTCTATCCCTTAGTGGTAACATCTTGAAAAATTACAATACAAAATCAAGCAAGATATTAACATTGTTATGGTCAAGATATAGAACATTTTCTTCATTCACCTTCATCCACCCACCTTTGATTCTCATTTCCTCCTTTAACTCATGGCAACCACTAATCTAGCCTACATTTCTATAATTTTTTTCATTTCAAGAATGTTGTATAAACAGAATCAGGCAATATGTAGCCTTTTGGGCTTGACATTTTGTGACTCAGTGAAATTCTCTGGGGATTTATCAAGGCTGTTGCATGTGTTAATAGCTTGTTATTTTTATTACTGAGTAGCATTCCACAGTTTAAGCATCCACCCATTAAAGACCTCTGGGTTGTTTTTTAGCTATTATGAATAAGGTCACTCTAAACATTCATTTGTATGAACATGAGTTTTCATTTCTCTGGCATGGATGAACAAATGGATGGGTGAACTCAGTTGCTGCTGAGTCACGTGGTGGTTGCATAGTTAGTATTATAAGAAACTGGCAAACTGTCCTCAGGAGTGGCTGTTCCATTACACATTCTCAATAGGAATTTTTGAATGATCCAGTTTGTCCACATTCTCGCTAGCACTTGGTGTTGTCACTTTTTTTTTTCATTTAAGCCATTCTGACAGGTATTTAATGATAACTCTTTGTGGCTTTAATATGCATTTTTGTTGCTGACAAATGATGTTTAACCTTATATGATATCTATATAACCTTTTTAGTAAAATATCTCTTCATGTCTTTTGTCCAGTTGAAACTTACTGGTTTGCTTTTGCTGTTTGTTTTGTTTTCATGAGTTATTATATATTCAAGATATTACAGGTTTCCCCTACCCTATGAAAGTAGAGTGTTCCTATGAAAACTTCCCTAAGCCAAAATGGCTTAAAGCAAAGAAGCAATTATTTTAGGATACATCTTGTTAAGGGATGCACAGAATATATTAAGAGAAACACAGATGCTCAGAGACACAGCTCAAGGCTGTGGCAGCTGGATACTGAGATGCTGAGTGTAGTTTCCAGAAGGAGCTTGGAGGTGCCACTCTTGCTGCTCCTCAGGGTGCAAACTGCCTCTGTAACAGCTCCCTGCAAAACAAATGCTGAACACTGTTCTCATTGTTAGCCTTTTTTGTAAAACCAAAAATTATCTTGGGATTTCTTTCATTTGGCAAAAACAGATGCTAATATATATAGACCTTTCGTAAGAGTACTGTGTAAAGCGAACTTTTGAAAAGTGTGAGAGGGGTTGGGAGGGAGGCTCACGAGGGAGGGGATATATGCATACATATAGCTGATTTACTTTGTTCTACAGCAGAAACTAACACAACATTGTAAAGCAGTTATACTCCAATAAAAAAAAAAAGTAGGTTTGCTATTTCAAATACTAATTAGGACAAAAATTAAAGTTTTCTTTTTATTGTGTGTATTCACTTTCATAAAATAAAAAAGAAAGAAAGAAAAAGAAGAGAGAAAGAAAGAAAGAAAGAAAGAAAGAAAGAAAGAAAGAAAGAAAGAAAGAAAGAAAGAAAGAAAGAAAGAAAGAGAAAGAAAAGAAAAGTGTGGGATACCTGAAGGCCTTTTTCAGATATATGGTTGCAAATACTTTCTGCCAGTCCATAGCTTCTCTCTTCATCTTCTTCACAAGGTTTTTCTCAGGGCAAATATTTTTATTCTGATGATATCATATTTTTCAAATTTTCCTTGCTTTCCAAGCTTTTGGTGTCATCCTGAGAATTCTTTGCCTAACCCGATCCTGAAGATCCTGCAGATGTCCTTCTATTTGTTTTCAGTAAAATATTTGGAACTTTATGTTTTATATTTAAGTTTTGATCCATTTTGAGTTAACTTTTGTGTAAGGTAAGATTTGCTACTATTTTACCAATGATTTTTGTGTTTAAATTCATGAGAGATATTGGTCTGTAGTTTTCTTTTTAAAAATATCTTTGTCTGGTTTTGCTATCAGGGTAATATTTTATAAAATTAGCTGGAAATTTTTTCTTCTCTTTTTTTCTGGAAGAAATAGTATGAAATTGGTGTTAGTTCTTTAAATATTTGGTATAATTTTAGAGTTCTACATTGTGGAATTCTAGAATTCTATAATAAAACCACCTGGGCCTAGAGATTTCTTTTGGGGGAGACTTTAACAAATTCAATTTCTTTAATTATTAAAATATTACCCAAGTGTTCTATTTCATCTTGTTTGATTTCTGATCAACTTTTTTAAATTGTCACATTTATGAATGTAAAGTTATTCACAGTAATCCCTAATTACCTCCTTCTTATCCCCTACATCCCCTATTTAATTTCTGATATTGGTGAATTGTGTCTTCCATTTTTTTTTTTTTACTTTTGCCAGTCTTATCAGAATTTTATCAATTTTACCAATTTGTTTTGAAAAACCAATTTGAAATACTTATAGTGTCTTTAGTGGTTGCTCACTTTGTATATCACTTTGTATAATTTTCTAGTGGTTGCTCGAGGTATGTTACAATATACTCAACTCAGCACAGGTATTAATGTTTCACCACCTTTAGTGAAGTGTAGAAAATTCACTTCCTTTTAAGTATTTTTACCCTCTTTTTTTACTAAAGTAAAATTCTCTTAAGTATTTCCTCTTTATACATTGAGTACCACATCAGATGGTTTTATAATCAACCAACAAATATGATGTAATAAAGTCATGATAAAGATAGTCCAGTATATTTAGCCCTGTATTCAACTGCTTCAAAGTTTTTCTTTTTGAAATTTCAAGCCTTCTTCTGTTAACATTTTCTTTTTGCCTAGAGAACCTCCTTTAGCAATGCTTTACAGGTAGGTGTGCTAACAACTTATTCTCCTTCATTTGAGATTGTGTTTATTTCCCCTTCATTCCTGCAAGATTTTTTGCTAAACAGAGAATTCATGGTTTGCAATTCTTTTCCTTCAGTACAATTGACCCTTGAACAACATGGGGGTTAGGGCCGCCAACACTTCACACCATCAAAAACACATATAACTTTACCGTTGGCCCTCTGTGTCTGTGATTCTGCAACTGTGAATTAACCATTGATCATGTGTACTGTAGTCCATATTTAATGAAAAAAACACTGTGTATAAGTAGACCTATTCAGTTCAGACCTGTGTGGTTCAAGGATCAACTGTACTTGAAAAAAATGTTTTATTTCCTTCTGGCATCCATTGTTACAGGTGAGAAATCCACTATCATTCAAATTGGCATTTTCGTATAAGTAATGTGTCTTTTCACTCTTCGTACTTTCAAGATTTTCTCTTTGGCTTTAGATTGCCCTAGTTTAATTATGGTATGTTTTAGCTTCCCTGAGTTGATCATTTTTTTCAATTTGTTCAGCTTTTTGAATCTGTACGGTTTTGTCTTTTCCCAAATTTGAAGTTTCTGCCATTATTTTTTGAGTACTTTTTCAGCCTCAATTTCTGTCCCCTCTCCTTGAAATTCGATGATACATATGTTGGATCTTTATTCTCCCACAGGTCCCTGAGGCTCTGTTTATTTTTTTATCAGTCTATTTTCTCTGTGTTGCCCAGATTAGGAAAATTATATTAACGTGTCTTCAAGATTGTTGATTTTATCATCTGTCATCTCCATTCTATTGTTGAGCCTATCCAGTAAGGTTATATTTGTTTGTCTGTTTGTTTGTTTTGGAAAGGGTTTTTTTTTTTTAATTTCTTGATTGATTTTTATAACTTTTATTTCTTTGCTGAGATTTTTCTAATGTTTTTCTTTCAAAAAATGTATAATTGTATGTTGAAGCAGCTTTACAATGACTGCTTTAAAATCCTTGTCAGATAATTCCAATCTATAATTCATCCTGGTGTTTGTGACTGTGGATGATTTTCTGGTTCTTGGTTTGAGTTATTTACAGTTATATTCTGGGCATTTTAGATATTATGTTATGAAACTCTGGACTCTATTTTATCTCCTTTGTAGACAGTCCTCTTGTTGAGGTGGCATGAGCTCTGGGTGGCTGTGTATTCTTAGCTTACAGGGCCCTCCTGACATGGTAGGGCAAGAGCAGGGGGGATGAAGCCTATTGATAACCAGCCCCACCTTGCTCCATCTCATTAAGACTCTGTTGCTGGGTTGCAATCAGAGTGCTGCCTGCTCCAGTTGTGGCAGAGAATGAAGAGTCCCCTACTCAGCTTTACTGAAACTTCACTGCTGGCCCCTTGCTTTTGGTAGAAGAGGGATGGAAGATCAGGTCCCTGCTCAACCTCCCTGACAATATGCAGAGTAGAAACGGGAACTTACTTCCAAGTGTCATGAGATTGTGGCATAGAAGTTTAACATTTTGTTCATCCCTGCTGAGTCCACCAGGGCTGAAGACAATGTTATTTCCATTAGTATTTGACTGAAGTAAGGCTTTTTGTTGCTAGTCCACCCTTGCTTGTTCTTTGCCTTGGGAAACAGACTTCATGCAGCTTCATTTCTTTCTGTGCCTTTTTTTGTGCCTCTTTTGGTGGTCTGGATCTGAGGCTTCCTCAGCGTCTTACCTGGAAGCAAGAAGAAAACCCAGAGGAGTCACCACTGTGTTGTTCTCAAGTCCTAACGGAGGTCCTAAGCAGCCCATCTTCCTTCTACATTTCAGAGACTTTCTAGGCTGGATTGTTGTGTTATGTCTAGGGCTTTTCAGTTACAAGGTAGAGGGCCGTGGAGGAATGAGGTGGCTCCATCTTGGCAGGAGGAGAAGGCTGTGAGAAGGATTTTTTTTTGGCCATGCTGCATGGCATGCGGGGTCTTAGTTCCCTGACCAGGGATGGAACCCGTTCCCCCTGCAGTGGAAGCATGAAGTCTTAACCACTGGATTGCCAGGGAATTCCTGAGAAGGATTCTTAAGTGCAACATTTTTACTCTCAGGTGACTACTTGCCCTACACAGCTCCATAGATGAATGTCTAGGGAGTTGCTGTTTCATAAACAGCCTGTCAAATCTTAGGACCACCCCACTAACAGAGCCCATCAGAAAAGAGAAGAGATGCATTTTCTCCCCAGCTTTGCCAACAAGCTAAATATGCATCTACTCATTGTTGGTGACTCTGGCCAAAAGAGCTCATGCCCAGGGCAGCCCTGATGTCCAATATGGCACTTCTGGCCCCAAAATAGAATCAGTTGGTAGAAAATAAAAGCTCCCACAGGCACTGGATTTTCCCAGTAATATCCAAGGTTTGAGTAGTATCCAATGAAATGTGTTCCTAAGAAAGAAGTTCTTGAAAGCTGGAGGTCCTGTGTTAACCATGCCTATTTATTCCTAAAGTTTGCTGAAAACTGGAGAAGTTTATATTATGTAATATTTCTAAAGTTTTTGTATGTAAATATTCAATAGACTCTATTAAATATAGTACATATGTTATCAATCTCTTCATAACTCAGCAGAAGTGCCACAGACCCTCTTTCCCAGCTATACCACAGTTATCAGATGAAATTAAGTTTCTGACTAATGTCTCCAAGTACCATTTATTTTAATTGCTAGTGAAATATAATACAGTAAAACATCTAAGAGTAAGCATGAAAGGATCCTTATGTGGAGATCATGAAAGATATTTTCACTTTTCTGATTTTATAACTTCCAAAGGCTGGGCTGTTTCATTGCAGCATATAGTCTGAGGGTGTAATGTAGTCCATGATGACTTATATGAACCAATGAGAATCTTGTGTTTTCCAATTTCTTTTCTGAACATTTTCCCCTACTTCTTTCCTGCCCAAATTCTGGCACTTATTAGGCTCATATCCTTATAGTCCTCTACACACAATTAGTATAGCAGACAGTATTTCTCAAAAAAAGATTACAACAATATTTCTAGTCCCACATGCTCTTCTAGAACATTGTCATTCTCCATTAATTTCCTTCTCCCTTGAAATACAGCAGATTTTGTGACCACTTTGATGAGTAGAATGTGACAGAAGTGGTACCACATGACTTCCAAGACTAGATCATAAAATTGATATGACTTACATTTGGCTCTCTCAGGATGCCCTTGTTACTGAACCAAACTTGAGTCTGCTTCCCCACTCACAGTAAAGCCAATCTTCTGATACCAGGTTGTGGTGAAGGAAAGTGCAACATTTATTGCAGGGCACCAAGGAAGGAATCCAGGCAGCTAGCTTTCAAAAGACCTAAACTCCCCGAAGGCTTTCATGAAAAGGTTTTTAAAGACAGTGTGAGGGAGGCAGGTTGTGAGTATGTGATCAGCTCGTGGACATTATTCTGATTGGTTGGTAATGATGTAATCGGGAGTCAACATCATCAACCTTCTGGTTCAGACTGGTCTGGGGTCTGTGTGCTTTTGGGCATCATTCAGTTACTTCTTCCAACAGTGGGAGTTTCAGTATCTGCAAAACAGCTCAAAGGACATGGCTCAGAATATTATCTATAGCCCGTGAGGAGGAACTAAATGTCCTTAACTTTGTTTAATGGCTAAAGTATTATTCTTTGGTCTTGCTTGACTGTTCTTTTTTCTGCATTTTCTCACTCCTCTGATTAAATGTATTCTTTGGAACTTGGAGAAGGCCTAGGAAGCTAAAATTTCCTACATACCAGAGGCAAGTGGAGGATATGGGGGAGATCTGTCCTGGGAAGACCCCTAAGGTCCTGCTCAATTACTGAGTTCCTCTTGGAAGTCAGTCATCACTTGGTGAGAAGGCACAGTCTACATGGAGTGACTACATGGAAGTATCCTAGTTAACAGCCCCAACTGAAGTCTTAGTTTACAGCCAGTATTAATGATCAGACATGTGAGTGAGTTTTAAGATGATTCCAGCCCCCAAGCTTGACGTCTTTCAGCCTGAGACCCCAGATATCATGAAGCAGAAGCAAGCCATTGTTGATATGCTCTGCCTGAAATCCTGATCTAGAAAATCTGTGAGTGTAACACACAGTCATTAAATCACTAAATTTTAGGGTAATTTTATTTAGGTATCTGTGGTAATTCTATCATTTCTTCACATGCTCTGAAAACTGGAGCACCATTTTCTAAAGTATGTTTCATAGATTTTACATTTGTTTTCAAAACACTGGGAATATTGATTCATACAACATGAATCTCCATTAAGAAGATGTAATTTGAAGCATGTCTCAGCTTCCCCAAAATTTTAGACCATGGAAACTTTCCCCCTACATTCTGTCTTAATACTTCCATAAAATATCATTTGGGAAATTCTTTAATGTAACCTCTCTCTCTCCCTCCCCAAGGTGAGTAAACTCTGTGCAAGAATAAAATAGAGTTCACCTCAGAGACAACTAGAGGTGAGTCTTGTGTGTGAGGGAATTTAACAGATTATAAATTGACCTTGACAGAGGCATACTAGCCTTTCACCCTATTTTTCACTCCAGTCTCTTACTTGTTTCCGTTTCCATGTTTCCATCATCCTACTTCCTGAAATGTGTCCCAAAACTTTAACCTCGGGTGAGAGCTGCAGAGAGAAGGGTGGAGAAGAAAGTGGCTTAGAGGAAATATGAAAAGAAGAAGTTTGCATGAGGGGACATGACCTTCAAATTTCACACCTATTCAGCCCAGGTAACATTTAGAGAGAACAGACAAGAAATTACTAGTAAAGATCTATGTAGTAAGGAAGAGAGTGCACTTACCAGGAGTATTCTTTGAGCCATATATTCCTCCTCAGAAATATCTTTATATGTGTGTCAGGGAAGGGGCTAAGGAAGAGTTGAGGTCAGTGAGGGGAAGATGGAATACATGGGAAAAACAGCAAGTTTGACCCACCTGGCAGTGGTAGAATCAGAGGTCCTCACCTAGCGTACCTGTTTTCCATAGTGACAACCAACATATGTGGCTTGTCCGACTTCCCTATTTCTCTTTGCCTAGAGTGTTTTTTCTAATATTTTCCACTCATCGGCCTCCATCATAAAATATTCACAAATCCCTAACTCCTGATAGGTTCTGTGGATGAGTAAAACTTAGTTTCTATCCTTAGAAAGATACCAAGGAAGTGTGGTAGATCTTTTACAAAAATGGCCTCAATTATCACCCCTTTGCATGATGATGTGTAGCAACTCCCACCCTTTGTGTCTGGTCCGTCTTGGGTCTTTCTTGACCAATGTAATATGGCAGAAGTGGCACTGTGCCATTTCCAAACCCAGGTCTCAACAGGCCTTGGGAGCTTCTGTTCTTGCTTTTAAAACTTCCATGTAAATAAGCCCAGGCTAGCAGGCTGAATTTTGGGGGACTTGTGGCCCAGTTCTTTCCTCCCACAACAAATAGCCCCATAAGGAAGACCATCCTTAAAGCAGCTAGACCCCGGGTTGCACACAAACTGACTACAGACACTGGGATGTGCCCAGCTGAGGTCAACCAAACCTAGATCAGGTGAGCAGAACTACTCTGCTGAATCTTAGAATCACAATCAATAATAAATGATTGTGGTTTTAAGCCACTAAGTTTTGAGATGGTTCCTTAAGCAGTGAAAGTTAATTGATCCAGGGAGAAAGAAGCATAAACAAATCAGATAAGAGCAGTTTTAGAAGTGAGCCTAGGATTCTTGTGTAGCACAAAAGAGAGTGACTAATCAGCCTTATGGAGATTACGCATGGCTTAAGAGATAACCGTCAAGGAAGAATTAGGCATTAACCAGGTGGTAAGTGTATTATTAGCAGGGTAAACATAGGGGCAAAAACACACAGATAAGCAAGAAGTGCCAAATGTGTGTAAGGAAATTAAAGCACTGTGGGGCTTTCAAAATGCTGAGTTTTCAGGAAATAAAGCTAGAAAGGGGAGCAGAGTGTTGCCTTTAAGAAGCCTACATGCCTAGTTCCGTGAACTTCAAGGCTCAAGTCAGTCCCCACTTCCTGAGGTTCACCTGTCTGCTCCCTATTCATAACGAGTTCTGGCTTTTCTGATTTTCTGTAATATTCCTTATCTCTGCCTTTCACTGGGCATTGACCCAGCCTATGGGAAATATTTAGGTCCCATACTTGTAAATGTGTCAGGTGTAAGAGAGCTTTCTCATCCAAAGATTCCAGATTTGTTTTCGTCTCTGGAACATCTCTATTTCAGAACTGTAACGACAGAATTTAATGAAAAAGATGATAATTCACCTCAACCAACATTTGTTGGCCATCAATTATTTTCAAGACAGTGTGTTCTCGCTTTCCATTCACATAGAGTGGGACTCCCTGGGGCTCCCTTGGATCTAGAGCTTCAGCTGTTCGTCTGAATATGGCTGAGTGTCAAAAACAAACTGAAGCAGCCAAACATCCCAGGGATAGGGAAACCGTGTACCTACAAAGAGATCCATAATGCCAGCTTGGCGTCAGCAGCCCTACATCATTTGAATCCTGGTCCTGTCACTGCTAACAGTCTAAATTGGGAGAAATTTCTTGTTTCTCATAGCCTTGGTTTCTATGTTTATGAAATAAGAATAATATTATTTTTATTTCCTTTTAATGAATTTTAATTGAAGTAGGCACATATGACTAGCAGCTACCTTATTGGACAACACAACTGTAGAGTCTGAGTGCCCTGGATTCAAATCCTGTCTGTCTCACTTGGTAGCTGTGTAACTTTGGGAAACATACTCAACCTTGCTGAGCCTTGGTTTCCTAATCTGTAAAATAATTAGAAAAATATTTTAAAAGTTATTGGGAGGCTAAAATGAGATATGTGGACTTAGTAGCTTATACACAAAGAGCATTTAATAAATATGAGTTATTATCTTATTACTTTATGATTTCAAAGATTCATAATTTTACAAATATATCGATTATATCCTTGTCTCCCTCTAAAAGCTAATGAGACAGGTGACACAGGTTTTATCTATCAATTCTGTGTGATGGGTAAAGTGTAGGAAGCTTAGGACCTTAATGAAGGGCAGAGGTATATGCCCATTGTATGCCTGAATACTTGTTTTGTGGGTGTTGAAGATCTTTGTGGCACTGTGCTGAGCACAATCAGGGTTACAGAAGACACGAGCAATAGAGAACCTGTTCTCAAGCTGCATAGTGTCCAATGGCAAGGTGAAACTGACATGTGGGAAAAAAGAAGAAATCAATGTTCTGACAGGTGGTATGGTTCTGACCATGCATAGCAATGGTCCAGAAACATCCTTGGAGTGGGTCCAATCATTTAATGGTGGCTCAGGACCCGGGCCAGCCTGTAAAATTTAATAACTTATGAAATGCTCACATCTATCTTTCAATAGTATTGCAATTATCTACAGTCTACAGATGAGCAAACTAAGAATTTGAGAAATAAAAGAATTTGACCTAGAACACTGTCAGGTCTGTGATTTGATTTTGTCCAACTTACAAGCTAGTAAGTTATCTTATTACTTTGTTGTGGTTGCTGGTAGATGCCACAAGAATCTTGGATCAGAGACAAAGAACTTTATGAATCACAGCACAGCAAGCAGTATAATTTAAATGATTTCTCCTTAACCCCAAGTCCCATCATGGGCTCATATGAGTGCTATGCATGTGGTAAGTGTGTATCACAGCTGAAAAATACTGGGCTTGGGAAATCCATCATCTTATAACAAGCAGCAAGCAAATCTGCTTTGTCTCCAACAGAGACTTGGCTTCATCCCTCAAAGTTGCTGGCTGAAAATATTACCCAGGGAAAGGGCTCAGTAGAGGGTAGTCAGTGCTTTGCATTTGGGGCCTACTCAGCTAGCAGTGTTGAGGAAGACTTAGGGCCTGTGGTTGATTGCCTCTCCCAAAGATCCCCAGCTAAGAAGTGATTAATGTTCTTTGGCTTTAAATTCAATTTGTTCCAATATAATATGGGGCCTACTAGCCATACAGACAAGTTCAACAACCCTGCCCTCTGTTTACCATTGGAGTACTTTTGACATCACCGTGTGCCAGTGAAACTTACATTGCCATGATTAGTTTAAGGGTCCTAAATTTTTTAACTGGTATTTAAACAACCTACATATAGTATTCCTAATACTCATAAAATATTTCTAATAGAATATTATCCTTATTTTGTATGAGATTCAGAGAAAATTTACGTGACTTGCTCAAGACAAACCAGAAACTTGACCTTCAGGAAAACATATTATAAGGAGAGTTTATTTTTTTCTCCTTACCCTCTGTCTTTCTCCCTTCCTTATTATACTCACGCCCAGCATTCTCTCACGGAAGAAGCTTGTCCTTCACTGCTGTCAGTGATCACACCGCAACCTTCCTGACATGGATCCTTTTCCCTACAGTGTCCAGCGTTGAGCCTAGTGACAGCCAGAAACAATCGATACCTCTCAGCTTCCTTATTTTATGTTTCATGGATACTCAAGGAGGTGCATGGGAGACTGACAGTTTAAAACAAAAATGCCTGCTAAAAGAACAAGGGAAATAAATCAGTCTAGGGGAAATTTAGCAAAATTGAGCAATTTTTATGGCATTTAGAGGATTCTTCTCTCCTGTTAAGCAGAATGCAAGTGATCAAACAAGTGATGGATTTCATTAAGGGAAAAGTCATTGTCTGGTTCTCAAAAAAATAAAAAATAGTATGATGTACCACAAAGTATAAAAGGATCTCTTTCTCATTCCTTAGTCCCTGCAAATAGCACCTTCTGAAGCCTCCTCTTGGGGCTTCCCAAGGTATTTTACCACATCTGTGAAAAACTCCTCTTTTCCTACTTTCCACGTGAGTCATAAATGAGCACCCAGGTAGTCATGATAGCATGTAGGGGCTCAGTGGATCCTTATCAGGACTGGGACATAAGGAGTAGAACGATAGCTCATGGCACTGTTTGCTTTTGAACATTTTGCAACAAATGTCTAAAACAGCTTCTTGCTGCGATAGGGGGCCTGAACATCAATTAGAACACTTTTTTTTTCATGTTAGTACAATTGGATATAGTTTTTTTTTAACTTTTTATTTTGAAATAATTATTGAATCACAAAAAGTTTCAAAGATAGTATAGAAGGGTTCCATAAACTCTTCACCCATTTTCCCCCAACACTTACATTTAAGATAACTATAACACAATATCAAACCCAGGAAATTGACATTAATACACTGTATATATTTCTGTCATTTGATCATGGGTGTAGATTTGTGTAACCACAACCTCAATCACAATACAGAGCCATTCTATCACCACAAAAATCTTCCTTCCTTTATGGTCTCACCAAACACCCTCCTCCACCAGCCTGGCACCCACTAATTTGTTCTCCATCACTATAATTTTGCTATTTCAAGAATGTTAGATAAAGGCAGTCATTCAGTATGTGGCCTTCTGAGATTAGCTTTTTTCTTCTTTTTTAACTTTTTATTTTATATTGGAGTACAGTTGATTAACAATGTTGTGTTAGTTTCAGGTGTACAACAAAATTATTCAGTTATACATGTACATATATCTATTCTTTTTCAAATTCTTTTCCCAATTAGGTTGTTACAGAATATTGAGCAGAGTTCCCTGTGCTATGCAGTAGGTCCTTGTTGGTTATGTATTTTAAATATAGCAGTGTGTACATGTCAATCCTAAACTCCCTAACGATCCCCCCCCACTTCCCCCTGGTAACCATAAGTTAGTTCTCTATAGAATAATTTTCTAATTGCTTTTTGGATGAAGAGTGATGTCAGGAACTCTCTAAAATCTCTCCTGACTCAAATTTTACTAATAAACATATTAGATATTTGGGATATTTGGGATATTAGAACTCTCTCTCCCTAAATGAGGGATAACTTTCTCCTGCCTTCCACTTGAGTCTTTAAAGCAGAGAGATTGTTTACTGTTTTTTAATACTTTATTGAATCTTAATTGGTAAAATTTAGGTATTGCATTGTTTTGGTCTCATTTATTGGATTATAAATTCCTTCAAAATGAATGAAAAAGGAGTCATGACATTAGTTGAATATCTGTTATGTGCTAGACGTTGTATATTCGTATTTCTAATCATCACAATGCAGGAAGCTGAGTATTATCATTTTTATTTTATTGTTTCCAATTTATTTAGTTATTTTTATTGAAGAATAGTTAAGTTACAATATTACAATGGTTTCAGGTGTACA
This sequence comes from Grampus griseus, assembly GCF_964374135.1. NCBI lineage: Eukaryota > Metazoa > Chordata > Mammalia > Artiodactyla > Delphinidae > Grampus > Grampus griseus. The sequence continues at coordinate 108,282,955 of NC_139001.1, forward strand.
GCATAGTGATTCATTATCTTTACAGATTATACTTCATTAAAAGTTGTTCTAACATAATAGATATAATTCCTTGTGCTATAAAATATATCATTGTTGCTTACCTATTTTATATATAGCAGTTTGTATCTCTTTCCCTTACCTCTGTTTGCCCCCCCAGCTGGTAACCACTAATTGGTTTTCTATATCTGTGAGTCTGTTTTTGTTTTGCTATATACATCCATTTCTTTTATATTTTAGATTCCACAAATAGGTGATATCATTTAGTATTTGTCTTTCTCTGTCATTTCACTAAGCATAATATTCTGTAGATCCATTCACATTGCTGCAAATGGCAGAATTTCACTCTTTTTTATGGCTGAGTAATATTGTGTTGTAAATATACCACAACTTCTTTATCCCTTCATCTGTTGATGGGCACTTGGGTTGCTTCCACATCTGGCTATGGAAATAATGTTGCTATGAACATTGAGGTTAATGTATCTTTTCAAATTAGTTTTTTCATTTTTTCCAGATATAGACACAAGAGTGAGATTTCTGGATCATATGGTAGTTCTATTTTTAGTTTTTTAAAGAACCTCCATTCTATTTTCCATAGTGGCTGCACCAATTTACATTTTCACCAACATTGTATGAGGGTTCCCTTTTCTCCACGTCCTTGCCAACATTTGCTATTTGTAGACTTTTTGATGATAGCCATTCTGACTGGTGTGAGGTGATACCTCATTTCTCTTTTGATATACATTTATCTAATTAGAGATGTTGTGCCTCTTCTCATGTGCCTGTTGGCCATCTGTATGTCTTTTTTGGAAAAAATGTCTATTTAGTTCTTCTGCCCATTTTTTGATTGGGTTGCTTATTTTTTTGATATTGAGTTGTATGAGCTGTTTATATATGTTGGATATTAACCCCTTATCAGTCATATCATTTGCAAATATTTTCTCCCAGTCCATCAGTTGGATTTTCATTTTGTTGATAGTTTGCTTTGCTGTGCAAAAGCATTTAAGTTTAATTACATCCTATTTGTTTATTTTTGCTTTTATTTCCTTTGTTTTGGGAGATGGATCCAAAACAATATTGCTACTATTTATGTCAAAGAGTGTTCTGCCTATGATTTCCTCTACAAGTTTTATGGCTTTAGGTCTTACATTTGGGTTTTAATCCATTTTGAGGTTGTTTGTTTGTTTGAGAATTTTTTGTATATGGTGTGAGGAAATGTTCTAATCTCATTCTTTTACATGTAGCTGTCCAGTTTTCCCAGCACCACTTATTGAAGAGACTGTCTTTTCTCCATTACATGTTCTTACTTTCTTTATTGTAGATTAATTGACCATAAGTGTGTGGGTTTATTTCTTGGCTCTCTATTCTTTTCCACTGATCTATGTGTCTTTTTTCTGTCAGTACCATGTTGTTTTATGGCATAGTCTAAATTCTGGGATGGTGATACCTCCAGCTTTGTTCTTTCTCTCAAGATTGCTTTGGCAATTCAGTCTTTTGTGATTCCATATGAATTTTAAGATTGTTTTAGTTCTTTGAAAAATGTTATTTTTAGATAGGAGATAAAAAGCTGAAAGTGTTACAATGCTTGCCCAAGTTCACAGAGCTGGAAAGAAGAGAGGCTGGGACCTGGCCCCAGGGTTGTCTCCAGCCCCATGTCCTTCTGTTTGGACACTGTAGTCTCACTCTCTCTGCAGATAATGTTGACTCACCTGCCACAATGTCATATGATAGAACAGTAACCTGAAGTCTAATGCTCACTCCATAAGTGGACCATGTTGTATTTTAATCTTTTTACTTCATTCCTGATGGATTACCACTGCAGAAATGTAAAAATTTTGTCCCAGATTCAGAGACTCTGAGATTCAGGGTCTGGCCCTGTCAGAAAATTGGCCACCTCTGGCCTTCAGACATCATTTTGCATGACAGAAAGAGGCCTCAAGGCAGAAGTGACTTGAGTGAATGAGCATCTGAGAGACAGATGGGGCCGTGAAGGGGATCCCAAAGCTCCCGTCCCACCAGCTCAGCCCCATTCACAAAGTCTGAGTTCTGAGATAGAGGGCTTTCAGTGAAAACTCAAGAAGCCTTTATCATGAGGAAATCTGTGGGACACAAAACACACACAGTGTTGTTTCAGGGCCCAGGGGACCAAATGTGACACAACAAGACAGAAACAAGCAACTTTCCAATTCTGTGAGGAGACAGCAGGGGCTGGGTGTGAGGAAGTCTGCAGGGACCATAGAGCCATGTGACGCCTTGAGCAGGAAAATGCCTCTGGATGAGGAAGCATATCTCCATGCCAGGATCCTGGCAGCCAAACTCAGGAAGGGTGGACACACAGGCCCCCTCTGAGCCATGGCCCAGGCCTCTTACAACAAACCAAGGGGTCAAAGATGGAATGGGGATCTTTATTATGCAGCTAGAGAATACAGGCCAGAGATTTCCAAAAATCAATGTTATTTTAGAAACATTTGCTTCCTTAAGCAAGAGGAGTTCAGTTTATGCAAGTGATGATGTTACATGGAAGCATAATTCAATTTTTTTTTAACTTAGGAAAGGGCTAAATTAGGTCACATGATAGTAAGTCCCCTTCCAGGAGCCACACATATTATAGGCTTGGGGAGAATGCTTTGGAAACTGGAATGGGGGTAAAAATGTTCCAGCAGGGTCCCCTGAATCCATGCTTGGTCTTCTCCACAGATCCAGTGGGGGATGAGGGACTGTGAGCTGATAAACAGCAAACAATTCTCTAAGTGCAAAGATGTTCACCCAGCACAGCGCCGAGAACACCCAGGTGTGTGCAGGAAGGGAATGAACGTAGTAAACTGGACCAGCGTTTGTGTAACAGGAAAGGACTACCATTTATTCAAGAGTCAGGAAACTTTCAGGAGAAAGTGACTTCTGAGATTTTTCTTCAGGACAAGTCAGAGCTAGTCGTACAGAACAGAGGAGAAGTTTAGATTCCATACATCTTACCTGCTCCTTGAGAACAAAGCTAGTGTATGTTGATACTAGTTTCAGTAGAACCGTCAATATCTAGTCATTATGAAAATCAAGGTAAATGGTAATTCATGCATTCGTTCCTCTGACATTCACTGGCCATCCACAAACCCCTGGCACGGTGTGGAGTGTGGGAGGGGTAGGGATGGGGTAGAATAGCCCCCATCTTCAATGTGCTCACTCTGAGTTGTGGGAGCCACTCACAACATCAGTAAATGTGAAAGGTAACTCATGCCAGGTGTGGTGAGTACTGACAAGGAAGCAATAAAAACCACTTACTCTGTGCCTAGTGTAGACCACGTTTTAGGAGAAACACTAAAGAAATGTAAGACATGGAGCCGCTGTTAGTCCCTTCATTCTCCACAAAAAAGTTACAGTGAGAGTTGTTCCAGCAATTATTTTAAATGTATTTAAAGTTCCAAGTTTCAAAAAATTTCTTACTTAAAAGGATGAAAAATGTTCAATTTATAAAATGTTATACTAGACCTACTTCAGGACACCTGTCAACTGCCAGTATGACTTTGTAGTCCTTGTGCTATATCTCACAGATAATCAGGGAAAGAGCAAATCAGAAGGGTTAGAAATTCCTGATCAGAGGCAGAAAACTGGGTGTGGAGGAGAGTAGAAAAGTGTTCTCATGAAGAAGTACATTCTTAACTGAGAAAGTAAGTAATCGACCTATCATTTTCACCGCACAAACCACGTAAACACAACTCACCACGTTCCTTTGCTGTTCACGCTGCACACCCATAAAAGTTTCAACTGAAAGGACTTTTTCCATAAGAAAAAGTGTCATATTTTATACGGAAACTTACTAGAAAAAGAAGGCAAGATTTAGTCTACAGACAAATTTTCTGGATAAATTTATTCCTTAAAACACGTATACATTGCCAAGTAAAAATAATTGGCTCATTTACCCGGCATAAGCCTCATTTCATGGACCAGCATAAAATAATCCAGACTACTTACATTTTTTATAGAAATCATATCATCCTTGATAATGAATTCATAAATTTTGGCTTGGCTTGGCTTTGCTCCTCAAAGGAAGAGAGAGAATCTTTTTCAGTTTTGTCCCTAAAATCTAGGACAATGCCTGAGACATATTTGCTGAATGAATGAATGAGGGACTGGTAGGAGTTAGAAGCAACTTCTGATTAGAGGTCAACATTGAAAGCAAGGACACAGACACATGAGTCTGTCTTCTACCATCTTGCAGGGTCCTTAGGTTCTCCCATCATCTTAGATCATAAACTTTCCACACAAGTCTAAAACTAGAAGCCTAGGAAGATCCCCAACAGGATACCTGGTGTATAAGAAAGACTTTCTACGATCTGAGAAGTTTAGTTGCTATTCACTAAGTTCATGCCATGACAACTGCTTTCAGCAAGGTGAAGAGAGACAGGGCATGTTCCTTGACCCAGGATCTCTTCCAGTTTAACTAGAGAAATGAGACAACAAATGCATAACAAATTACTGAACAAGTTTGCTATAAAAAAAAATCAAGGGCCTTAAAAAGTACTGTGTAAGATCCAAAGAAACACGCTGATATTGTTTTGGCCTTGAGAAGACTTCAGGGAGGAAGTCCCTACTCACCTGGGCCTCCACAGGTAACTGCAACGCCAGTATCTGGTGCACAGAAAGGACACTAGGACCTGGAATTGGAGGAACTGAGCTCAAGTCCCCCCCACACACCCTCAATTCATTGTTTTGGGCAAGTTCAATAACTCAGGGTTGGATCCACATTTTGTGGGCTTAAGGTATATACAATTTTGGTGTGTCATCTTTAAGTAAAAAGAATGCAAAAGAAGATGTGGTACATATATACAATGGAATACTACTCAGCCATAAAAAGAAACAAAATTGAGCTATTTGTAATGAAGTGGATAGACCTAGAGTCTGTAATAGAGAGTGAAGTAAGTCAGAAAGAGAAAGACAAATACCGTATGCTAACATGTATATATGGAATTTAAGGGAAAAAAATGTGATGAAAAACCTAGGGGTAAGACAGGAATAAAGACACAGACCTACTAGAGAATGGACTTGAGGATATGGGGAGGGGGAAGGGTAAGCTGTGACAAAGTGGGAGAGAGGCATGGACATATATACACTACCAAACGTAAGGTAGATAGCTAGTGGGAAGCAACTGTATAGCACAGGGAGATCAGCTCGGTGCTTTGTGACCTCCTGAAGGGGTGAGATAGGGAGGGTGGGAGGGAGGGAGATGTAAGAGGGAAGAGATATGGGAACATATGTATATGTATAACTGATTCACTTTGTTATAAAGCAGAAACTAACACACCATTGTAAAGCAATTATACTTCAATAAAGATAAAAAAAAAGATGTGGCACAAAAAAAAAGAATGCAAATACAAAATGAAGTGTAAGTATGATTATTTACTAAGAATGAAAAAAGAAATCATAACATACTACTGGAGACTTGCATAGTCTGATCCCTTTTTTCTCTTGAGATACTACAAATGTTTATAGAGATGCTTCCTGACTTTGTTTCCATATCTGGAACAACTCCCAGAAGCATTCGCAGGACGCTGCACAAGTGAAGACCTAGAAAACTTAAACTGCCTGGGGAATTTGCCTTTTTAAACCTCCTGAATTCTTGATATTCTTTTTCTTTTTGGCCACACCGCGGAGCTTGCGGGATTTTAGTTCCCTGACAAGAGACTGAAAACGGAGCCAAGCAGTGAAAGCTCCAAGTCCTAACGACTGGACCGCCAGGGAACTCCAAATTCTTGATATTCTTACATGTAAAATACATAATAGTAAATCTCACAGCACTGGGTTCTATAACAACTAAATGAAAGAATATATATGAAACTAATTTGGATAGCTAAGCTTTTGAAAAGAGTGAGTGCTTGTGTGCAGTGTTCCATGTAAGGTACAGCTCACATGCAAGGCATGGAAACTAGGAGTGACATGGAAAAAAGAGTTGGGTGAAGAAGGCTAAGGGCTATGTGTTGGCTGGAAAACAATGGTGTGAGGAGAAGTCAGAAATATGAATTGTATCCTAAGGACAAATGAAGTAGGGGAAAGTGGAGAGATCTATGGCTAAAGCATTCTGGTGTAATTAAAGGGGTATTTTGAATAGTTAATTTAGGATATAATTGTGATACATTGTTATCAGGCATTGGTACTTTAGCTCAAATATGCGAATATAAAAATTATGTCTGACATTAGAAAGCATGGCCTTGTATAATGGGGTAATGGACATACAGGTGAAAAGTGATCAGAGGATGTCCTGAAAATGGAAAGGATAGGCTTGTTATAATTCTATGCAGAGCCCTTTGAGACAGGCTGGGACCTGGGACCCTTTGCTGCAGTGCTTGCACCTGGACAAACGTCTCCTCAAGCAACAAAATACAAAGAAACTATAAGGAACTAAAAATAATTGCGTGCATGTGCAGTTGGGGCAAATTCTGGACAACAAGATAGAAAGTGACCAAAAACCCAGCTGTCACTTCTGAAGAGCTGGGAGCAAAAACAGGGTGTCTGGAGCAAAAGCAGTGTACCCCGCATGCTCCCCGCACACAGCACCACCAAGGGAGTGGGCAGAGCACCTCAGCCACCCCTCCCGCCTGACCTGTGGGCCAACCCCTACCCTCACCCCATATAAAGAACCAGTTTGTGCGACTCCCCACCCATAGAGAGTGAGCAAGGGAACCTGTCGCTTGTTCTTGCTCCCCCCAGCTGCAGAGGGCGCCCCAATAAAGCCTTGCCTAAATTTTTTGTCTGGATTCTGATCAATTTCTATTGATTAAGGAAGGCCAAGAACCCTGATGGGTAACATCTCGACTCCTGGAGGACACTCGATGAGAAAATAGCAGGATGCTTACTGGAAGGAGAGACCAAGGGAAGGAGGGCTAGATGGCTATAGACCAACAGAATGGACCACAGAATAAAAGAATCAAGGATTGTATTTCAGCATCATCGCTTATCAGCTGGTTGATCTTAGGCAAGTTGTTTACCTTCCTAAGCATCAAAACATCAGTTTTCAAATCTATAAAATGGATATATAATAATAACTGCTTTCAAGTCTTTCTTTTATTTATTGATGTATTTTTGATAGGGTTACAGTGAGAAAAGACTTGAGAGAGAAATCCTCCAATGATTATTTTGTTCCTCAGGGTCTATATTTTGTTCTGGAGGGTAAGAAGAGGCAAGGATGCCCAAGGTTGTTTTTGTTTTTTGTTTATGTGTGTGTGTCTGTTCACCCAAACGTGACTAAATATAGATACAGACTCTGCTCTCTTTCACTGACCAAAGAGAACTCCTTCCAAGAAACTGTCCAAATAGAATTCATGAACTTGCTCTTCCCCTCCCAAATAAGATTCACTTTCTCTGATTCTTTGGTTAGTCTAGGTAAACACTTTATATTTAATAGGCAAACAGAGCCTGTTTCTGAAGGGTGTCTATAAGATCACATCTACATTTTTCATCATATTTCTGCAAAGATTTTTAACAGACACTGAGATAGAACATCAAAGAGTGTTCAGTGAGACAGTAAAGCAAATGTCTTTTTAAAAAATGCTTCTGTGACACAATCAGAATGTCCCCATCACTCCCATTCATGTCCCACTGCATGTACATCAGAGTTCTCAACATTCACCTATTCATATGTGACTGTCACCAAAAATTCATTTTCCTTTAGCAAATCAATTTTAACCAATTTTTCCCAAAGAAGCAAGATCGCTAATCCTGGATGTAAAATGCTCTTTGGGGACCAGCATCAGATCTGGGATATGGCCTACAAGTTTTCAAAGGATCCATGTCCTCTACTAACTCTGCTGCATGTGTCCATAGCAAACACTACCTTGCCTTCTCTCATAATCTTGAAGCAAGAGAGGAATGCATTTTCATTCAAGTATTTGACAGATTATTTAGGAGTTTCTATTTGAGGATGATTTTTCTTCTTTTCAAAGACTTAAAATCTGAGAAAATTGCATGTGTGCATTAATGCATGTGCTTAATGACAAAGTACTGAGCCTACTAGGAAAGTTTAGTGAACTGTGCTCATTCACAGCCCCTAGAGAGACAATGCAGAACAAGACTTCAAACTTTGAAAAGGAGAGAGAGGGTTTTGGGGTCTTTATTTTGTTTTGTTTGTCTGTTTTTTTGTTTGTTTCTTGGTTTAGCTTGGTTCTTTTGCATTTTCAGTTTCTATTTTTTATTTTTTGCTGTGAAGGTAAATTGCTCTGTGAAGGTAAATTGCTCTCTGAAGGTATTAGAAGTGGTCTTTTGACAGCCAGATGGGACTGAAGTAAAATTTCCATTTTAGTCAAACTGGCTTCACACACTGTGCAATTTTCTTTATCCCCCAGTTTCAATTCAAGGCTCCTTTAGTGATATCACACTCAATCAAAGCCGACAGGTTATTTCTATTAAAGTTTGGGGTTGAATGGAGACTAATTGGAAGTGTGCTTCTATTGCTAATATTTCATTCCAGGGGCAGAAGACAATACCTTGGGTAGAGTTAAGAAGATAAAATTTCAAGCGCTGCTGAAATTGAAAAACAGCTGGTTAGGGTAATTCAGCTTATTTAAATAAAATCATTGTTTATTTTGATGTCTCCCTCCCTCCCCAGATTATACGGCTCCTAACTCCCTTGTTGCTCCTGCCTCCCTGAGCCTTCCTGAGAATCTTAATTATTACTCTTTCAGGAGACCTGGCTCTTTACACCAGGAGAGAACAGCGGTGACAGGGTCTGCTGACCCGCCAATTCCTGGCTTTTGTGCAGAAGAAGAAGCCATTTTATTGGATCATCTCTGGAGGGGAGGGGAGAAACTACACAGTTCTGCTTTCCACAGACTTTACCCTTTCAAACATGTTCTGTTTGGTCCAAGTGTAATAAAAGCCAATTCCCTACAATCACATTGGCTTCTGTGGAAACCAAGACTTCTGCTAGGTGCATGTGATGAATTTGGAGGAAGATAACAGTTAATTAGGCACACATACATGTGTGCAACCACCACTATTCCTTTTGGAAGAGAGATTAATGAAACACAACCAAAATTTAAATCCTTTTAAAACAAGTCTTTGTTTGTCAGAGGTACAAAAGATGATTTTGTAGAGGTCTAAACTTTAAAAGCAAATCAGAAAGCTCCCCAAAGTGCATTTGCCAATATAAGCAAGATAAGGCCATTGTTCTTTTATATATTCATCAATATTGAGGAGCATCTTTAGACACATAACATCTGTACAAATGACACTTTACTCAGCATTGTGGCCAACATAAATGTTGGGAGATAAAAATATTGAATTTGGACTTATCCCAGCACATACAGCCTCCACAGTTCAGATATTAAAATGGGAGGAGGTGAAGTGTCAGAGCCAAAAAGAATACTTCCTGGGTCAGTTGAAAGTTCACTCTATATCATAAGTTCTTTATATCATAAGTTCAACAATTTGACTTCTTGCTGTGGCTCTGTCCCCATTTAGCTGTATGATATGAGGCAACAGTATAACCTTTCCAAGACAGTTTCTCTACCCATAAAAGTGAGGGTTATATAGAGTGATTCAATTCTATAAGAACTTCTGTTTGTAACATTTTTAAGTTTTTAGCAGAGATAAACACTGTGAGTAGTTCAAAGAAAGGCTTAATCGTTCACAAAGGGACAATGAGTATCTACCATGGGCCAGGGCAGTGCTAGTGCTGGGGTGCAAAAGTGCACAAAACAGGCATGGTTTCTGCCTGGCAACTCACATCCCAATGAGGGACTGAGACATTAAGCAAACTAGCATGCAAATAAATGCAGAGTAGCAACCTGAGTTAAATACAGAAAAGGATATTAATATGGTACTAGGAGAGAATCAGAAGATTGACTTACAAAATATCACTCTCAATATTATAATACTGATAAAAAATGTTTAAGATTGATTGAATACTTTATATCTCATCCATTGTTAAGCATTTTGTGTTCCTAATTTCATTTAATCTTTAAATCAATCTTAAGATAGGCATAATTATTAAACTCATAAAAGCAGATGAGGAAACTGAGTTGTATGTATTAAGTAACTTATCTGAGTTAGGAAGTGGTAAATACAGAATTTGAGCAAGTCTTTTCAAATCCAAACTTCATTCTAATAATAATTGGGGTTTTTTCTGCCCTCTATTGAAAAGATTTAGTTTTATTTGTTTTTCCTTTTCCCCTATAGTAATACAGAAAATTGCACATTTTATTCCTATTCTTGAAATGGTTACCCTTAATTTTCAATCAACATTATTAAGGCATAACTTATATACAATAAGATGCATCAATTTTGATAATGCAGTTGGATGAATTTTGACACACCTGTGAAACCACCACCATAATCAAGATATAAAACATTCTCATTACCCCTAAAAAATATCCATAAGCCATTTTTCAGTCAATCTCACTCTCTCCCAGCCCCAAGCAACTGCTTAACTGCATTTTCTCATTAAAATTCAGGTTTGGATTTTCTAGGGACTCATATAAATGGAATTACACTGTATGTATCCCCTTACATCATCTTCATTCACTCAGTTTGTCTGTAAGATTCATTCATTTTTGTGTGTATTGAGAGTTTATTCCGTATTATTGCTGAGGAATATTCATTGTATGGAATTACTACAATTTATCTATTCGTTGGTTGATGGGCAGTTGGATTGCTTCCAGTTTTTGTCTATTAAAAATTAAGCTGTGAAAGACATTAAAGTACAAGTCTTTGTACAGGCATATATTTCATTTCCCTTGGGTAAACACCTAGGGCTGTAATTGTTGCTAGGTAATATGTTAATTATACATTTAACATTATATATATATATATATATATATATATATACACACTCACATATATATGTATATATATAAAACATTACATAAGTTATAAATCTGCAAAACGGTTTCCCAAAGTTAGTGATTGTACCATTTTACTAATCACTAGGAATATATGAGAGTTCCAGTTGCTCTATAGTGTTGCCAACATCTACTATTACAAAACTTTTCAGTTTTAGCTATTCTAGAATGTGTGTAGTGGTATCCTATCATGGTTTTAATTTACATCTCCCTGATGACTAATCATGGTGGCAAAACTTTTATGTGCATATTAGCCACTCACACATCAAGTCTTTTGATGACTTTTACTTCAGTTGGTTTGTGTAATTATTTAATTGTAAAGGGCTTTATATATTCTGTTTACAAATCTTTTTTTCAGATATATGCATTGAGAATATTTCCTCCCATTCTGGGCCATGTCTTATTATTTTCTTAATTTTACTTTAGAAGAGGATTTTTTTTTATTTACTGACTTTATGTTTCATTGATCTCTGTGTTTATCCCTCTCCCAATACCACACTTTGTCGAATGCTATAAACCACAATATTGGGGAGAGTAACTGCTCCCACTTTAATTTTCTTTGTCATATTGTTTTATCTGTTCTAAAGCCTGTGCATTTCCATATAAATATTAGAATAAACATGTCTGTGTCTATTAACAATAACTTGTTAGGATTTTGATAGAACTAGTCTTAAACATATAGCACAAATCTAGAGAGAATTGATAGCTTTACTAGATTGAGTATTCCAATCTATGAATGTGGCATATTCTTTATGTACATATGTCTCCTTTCATTTCTTTTATCACCATTTTGTAGTTTTCAAAATAAAGATCCCATACATTTTTCTTAATGAATACCTAAATATTTTCTTTTCTTTGGAGGAAATATAAATGGTATTGTGTTGATGATTTCCATTTCCAAATTTTTGTATTAGAAATATGATTGATTTGTACATGTTGGCCTTGTATCCTGTGACCTTGCTGAATTAAATTATTACTACTATTGTTGGTTTGGTTTTTAATATTTTTTAATTTATTAGGATTTCTTTTATTTTTACAAAGACAGTGATATCTGCAAATAGAAATATTTTTTGTTTTCTTTTTAATGTACCTTTTATTCCTTTTTCTTGCCTTCTTGCAGTGAGGAGAACATGTGATACCATGTTGAAATAGTGTGTGAGAATAGACATCCTCAGTGTATCTCTGATCTGAAGGAGAAAGCATTCAGTCTTTTGCCATTAAGTATGATTTTAATTTTTTTTGTAGATTCTCTTTATTGTTGAAAATTCTGTTCTTCCACTTCTATGGCTTTCCTGTTTTCAGTTTTCAGTGTTATTGATTTCTGCTTTTTTGTTATTATTTCCTTCCTTCTGCTTGCTTTGGATTTATTTTTCTCTATGCTTTCTAGCACCAGGATGCAGGAAATTAAGTTATTTATTAAATAATTTCCTATATTCTAATATAAGCATTTAGTGGAATAAATTTTCCCTCAGTGCTGGTTTATCTACACCCCACAAAATTTGATAAATTTTGTTTCCATTTTCATTCAGTACTATTTTTTTATTCCTTTGAGACTTCTTTGACTCATTGATTATTTAGAAGTTTTAATTAATAATGGCTGTTTTATGATATGATCTATCTTGGTGAATGTTCCATGGAAACTTGAGAAAATCGTACATTCTGGTGTGATGGGTGCAGTGTTATATATATGTAAATTAAGTCCTGTGAGTTGATTGTGTTGTTGAGTTCTTTTATATTCTTACTGATCGTCTGTCTTGTATTTATATTTGTTGTTGGTGCAAGGGGCAGGGGCAATAAGGAGGGAAGGTAGAGGGTTGATTTCCCGACTGTAATTGTGGATTTTCCTGTCTTCTTTCAGGTCGACCAGTTTTTGTTTCACATATTTTGAGACCCTGTTGTTTCATGTGTATATAGTTAGAATTGTTACATCTTTCTGGGAGATTAATCCTTTCATCATTATATAATGTCCCTCTTTATCTTGAATAATTTTCTTCACTCTGAAGTACACTTTATCAATATTAATATAGCCACTCATGCTTTTTTTGATTGTTTGCATGATATATTTTTGTCCACTCTTTTACACTCAACCTACCTTTGTCCACTATTTTACACTCAACCTATTGAATTTGAAGTTACATTATTGCAAACAACATATAATTGGGTTATATTGAAAAGCAGATGGTTTTTATTTTGATGAAGTCCAATTTATTGATTATTTTATAATCTATAATTTTAGTGTCCCTTTCTAAAGAAATATTTGACTTGTCCAAGTTTTCGAAGACTTTCTTGTATGATTTCTTTAGAGTGTTTATAATTTTAGCTTTTATATCTAGATCTATAACCCATTTTGAGTTAATTATTACAGATTTTATGAGAAAAAGGTCAAACTTCATATTTTTGCCACCATTTTTTAAAAAGCCTATTATTTCTTACTGAATTATCTTGGCAATATTTTATAAGAACTATTGACCCTATATATGTGTGGATATATTTCTCTGTACTCTCGGAATTTGTTCCATTTATCCATGCTTATTCTTATGCTAATCCCACACCACTGTCTTAATTACTATAAATTTATAATAAATCTTGAAATCTGGCAAGATTATATTCTAAAGTTCTTCTTTCATAATTGTTTGGCTACTGTAGGTCTTTTGAATTTTCATGTGTATTTTAGAATCAATTTATTAATTATTGCAAAACAGTCTAGTTGAATTTTGATTAGGATTGTGTTGAAACTACAGATCAATTTGGGAAAAAAATTGACAACAGTGAATCTTTCAAACCGTGAGCATGATGTAGCTGGCCATGTACTTAGGTTTCTGTAATTTTTCTTGGAATTTTCTTCAGTGTTTGGCTTTATTTTTCATATTTATCCTTCATATTTTACATGTCTTATGGTCTTGTAAATTATTTTGATTTTGCTAATTGCATTTCTAATTTTTTGCTGCTAGGATATAGAAATACAACTAATTCTATATATTGATATTTTATTCACCAATCATGACAAATAACTCATAGTTCTAGTAACTTTTTATAGATTTAATAAGATTATTACATTAACAATATGTTATTTTCTAATAAAAATCATTTAACTTCCTTAATATGTATGGCTTTGTTTCTTTTTCATGCCTAATTTCTCTTTCTAGGGCCTCCAGAAAACGTGGAATGGCAGTGATTAGAGTAGATATTGTTTCTTTGTTCTTGATCTTAGGGAGGAAAAATTTAGTCTTTTACAGTCAGTTATATTAATACTGTAGTTGGATTTGGGAGGAGGGGTACATTCCCTTTATCAGATTGAAGAAGTTTCCTAAGCTTATTTTCAGAGAGGTTATTTTTAAAAAAAAAAAAAACAAAACAAGCAAACAAACATTGAGTAGTTAATTGTGTCAGATGATTCTGATAGAGCTATTAAGAAGATAATAATGATTTTTGCCATTATTCTGCAAATGAAGTGAATTGTAATGATTAATTTTTTAATATTAAACCAACCTTGAATCTTTAGTTTAAACACTTACATATGATTATGATCCATTGTGCTTTTTATGTTTTCAAGTTCTATTTGCTAATAATGTGTGCTATAGGTTGAATTGTGTCTCTGAAAAAGACGTGCTGAAGTCCTAGCCTCCAGTGTCTATAAATTTGAACTTGTTTCATCTTTACGGATGATCAAGATAATCTGAGATCATTTGGGTAGGTCTTAAGCCAATATAATTGGCATCCTTATAAAATGGGAAAATTTGGACACAAACACAGACATGCACAGAGGGAAGGAGATGTGAAAATGACTATGTGACAATGGAGGCAGAGACTGGACTGATGCAGCTGCAAGCCAAGGACCACTGAGGATTGCCGGCCACCATGAGATGCTAGAAAGAAGCAAGACAGAGTTCTACGCAGATTATCAGAGAAAACATGGACCTCCCAACACCTTGATCTCAGATTTCCAGCCTTCAGAACTATGAAAGAATTAATCTGTGCTGTTTTAAGCAACACAGTCTGTGAATCTTTGTTATAACAACCCTAAGGAACTAATAAAATGTGTAAGAACTTTTGTGTCTTTTTAGAAATCACTTGTCAATTTTCACCAAAATAAATAAATAAATAAATAACCTACTTAGATTTTGAATTGTATTCTGTTGAATACATAGTTAAGTTTGACAAGAACTGATATCTTAACAATATATACCTTCCCAGTCTAAGAATAGGACATATTTTTCTACACAGTAACTCTTCCATAACTTATCTTCTACTGTCTTTGAATGTCTTTGTATGGCTTCAGCATCAAAATAATATTGGCCTATGTAATGCCTTTGTGAGTTTTCTTCTCATCTCTGTAGTATTCATGTCATTTCTTTTTGACATGTCTAACAAACTTGACCAGTGAAACCAAATGAGCATAAATACTCTTTATGTAAAGACATTTATTTATAATTCAATTTCTTTAGCAGATATTGTGCTGTTTCTATTTCTTCTTGAGTTGGTATTGGTAATTTTGTCTTTCAAGAAATTTTTCCATTAAATTATGTCATAGTATTTGATTGCATTAAATTGCTCATAAATTCCCTTATTTGTATCATTAAAAGTGACAATTCCTCTTTTATTCCTGATATCAATAAAAACTTCTCTCTTTTTTCATTAGTCTCACAGTTTATCATTTTCATTGATTTTGTTTTTTTCAAAACAAAATGGTGTTGAAATCCTTTATACTTTGCCATTTTCTATTGCACCGATTTCCTCTTTTACCTTTAGTATCTCATTACTTCTATTTACTTTTGGCTTAATTTTCTTTTTAAATTTATTTCGGAGTAAAGTTTTACTCACTGATTTCAAATTTACCATTTTTAAATACAATCATCTAAAGCTATACATTTCTAAGTACTACTTTACCAGCATCCTACAAATTTGTACATGCTTTGCTTTTATTTTCATTCAGTTCATAATATTTTTGAATTCCCTATGTGATTTCTTCTTTCACCCTTGAATTATTTAAGATTGTATTGCTTGGACCTAGAGACTGGAAGATGGAGGAAGAGTAAGACACGGAGATCACCTTCCTCCCCACAGAT
This sequence comes from Grampus griseus, assembly GCF_964374135.1. NCBI lineage: Eukaryota > Metazoa > Chordata > Mammalia > Artiodactyla > Delphinidae > Grampus > Grampus griseus. The sequence goes on from NC_139001.1 coordinate 108,298,844, forward strand.
ACATCAGAAATACATCTACACATGGAACAACTCCTACAGAACACCTACTGAATGCTGGCAGAAGACCTCAGACCTCCCAAAAGGCAAGAAACTCCCCCACGTACCTGGGTAGGGCAAAAGAAAAAAGTAAAAACAGAGACAAAAGAATAGGGACGGGACCAGCACCAGTGGGGGGAGCCGTGAAGGAGGAAAGGTTTCCACACACTAGGAAGCCCCTTTGTGGGTGGAGACTGTGGGAAGCGGAGGAGGGAGGCTTCGGAGCCACGGAGGAGAGCCCAACCACAGGGGTGCAGAGGACAAAACGGAGAGATTCCCGCACAGAGGATTGGTGCCAACCGGCACTCACCAGCCCGAGAGGCCCGTCTGCTCACCCGCTGGGGTGGGCGGGGCTGGGAGCTGAGGCTCGGGCTTCAGTCTGATCACAGGGAGAGGACTGGGGTTGGCACTGTGAACACAGCCTGATGGGGCTAATGTGCCACGGCTAGCGGGGAGAGAGTCCGGGAAAAAGGCTGGACCTGCCGAAGAGGCAAGAGACTTTTTCTTCCCTCTTTATTTCCTGGTGCGCAAGGAGAGGGGATTAAGAGTGCTTCTTAAAGGAGCTCCAGAGACAGGTGCAAGCCGCGGCTATCAGTGTGGATCCCAGAGACGGGCATGAGATGCTAAGGCTGCTGCTGCCACCACCAAGAAGCCTGTGTGCGAACACAGGTCACTGTCCACACCGCCCCTCCCTGGAGCCTGTGCAGCCCGCCACTGCCAGGGTCCCGGGATCCAGGGACAACTTTGCCGGGAGAATGCATGGCGCGCCTCAGGCTGGTGCAACGTCATGCTGACCTCTGCCACCGTAGGCTCACCCGCATCCGTACCCCTCCCTCCCCCAGGCCTGAGTGAGCCAGAGCCCCCGAGTCAGCTGCTCATTTAACCCCGTCCTGTCTGAGTGAAGAACAGACGCCCTCCAGCGACCTACATGCAGAGGCGAGGCCAAATTCAAAGCTGAGACCTGGGAGCTGTGCGAACAAAGAAGAGAAAGGGAAATCTATCCCAGCAGCCTCAGAAGCGGCGGATTAAATCTCCACAGTCAACTTGATGTACCCTTCATCTGTGGAATACATGAATAGACAACGAATCATCCCAAATTGAGGAGGTGGACTTTGAGAGCAAGATTTATTTATTTTTTTTATTTTTCCCCTTTTCCTCTTTTTGTGAGTGTGTATGTATATGCTTCTGTGTGAGATATTGTCTGTATAGCTTTGCTTTCACCATTTGTCCTAGAGTTCTGTCCATCCATTATCTTTTCTATTTTTTTACTTCTTAAAATTTTTTTCTTAATAATTATTTTATATTTTTTATTTTAATAACTTTATTTTATTATTATTTTTTTGCGGTACGCGGGCCTCTCACTGTTGTGACCTCTTCCGTTGTGGAGCACAGGCTCCAGACGTGCAGGCTCAGTGGCCGTGGCTCATGTGCCCAGCTGCTCTGCGACATGTGGGATCTTCCCCAGACCAGGGTACAAACCCATGTCCGCTGCATCAGCAAGTGGACTCTCAACAACTGTGCCACCAGGGAAGCCCTACTTTATTTTATTTTATTTTTTCCTCTTTCTTTCTTTCTTTCTTTCTTTCTTTCTTTCTTTCTTTCTTTCTTTCTTTCTTTCTTTCTTTCTTTCTTTCTACTTTTTCTCCCTTTTATTCTGAGCTGTGTGGATGAAAGGCTCTTGAAGCTCCAGCAAGGAGTCAGTGCTGTGCCCCTCTGGTGGGAGAGCCAACTTCAGGACACTGGTCCACAAGAGACCTCCCAGCTCCACATAATATGAAATGGCAAAAATCTCCCAGAGATCTCCATCTCAATGCCAAGACCCAGCTTCACTCAATGACCAGCAAGCAAGTGCTGGACAGCCTATGCCAAACAACTAACAAGACAAGAACACAGCCCCATCATTAGCAGAGATGCTGCCTAAAATTATAATAAGGCCACAGACACCCCAAAATACACCACCAGACGTGGACATGCCCACCAGAAAGACAAGATCCAGCCTCATCCACCAGAACACAGCCACAAGTCCCCTCTACCAGGAAGCCTACACAACCCACTGAACCAACTTTAGCCACTGAGGACAGACACCAAAAACAACAGGAACTACGAACCTGCAGCCTGCAAAAAGGAGACCCCAAACACAGTAAGGTAAGCAAAATGAGAAGACAGAAAAAACACAGCAGATGAAGGAGCAAGGTAAAAACCCACCAGACCTAATAAATGAAGAGGAAATAGTCAGTCTATCTGAAAAAGAATTCAGAATAATGACAGTAAGGAGGATCCAAAATCTTGGAAATAGGATAGAGAAAATACAAGAAACGTTTAACAAGGACCTAGAAGAATTAAAGAGCAAACAAACAATGATGAACAACACAACAAACGAAATTAAAAGTTCTCTAGAAGGGATCAATAGAATAACTGAGGCAGAAGAACGGATAAGTGACCTGGAAGATAAAATAGTGGAAATAACAACTGCAGAGCAGAATAAAGAAAAAAGAATGAAAAGAACTGATGACAGTCTCAGAGACCTCTGGGACAACATTAAATGCATCAACATTCGAATTATAGGGGTCCCAGAAGAAGAGGAGAAAAAGAAAGGGACTGAGAAAATATTTGAAGAGATTATAGTTGAAAACTTCTCTAATATGGGAAAAGAAATAGTTAATCACGTCCAGGAAGCACAGAGAGTCCCATACAGGATAAATCCAAGGAGAAACACACCAAGACACATATTAATCAAACTATCAAAAATTGAATACAAAGAAAACATATTAAAAGCAGCAAGAGAAAAACAACAAATAGCACACAAGGGAATCCCCATAAGGTTAACAGCTGATCTTTCAGCAGAAACTCTGCAAGCCAGGAGGGACTGGCAGGACATATTTAAAGTGATGAAGGAGAAAAAACTACAATCTAGATTACTCTACCCAGCAAGGATCTCATTCAGATTTGATGGAGAAATTAAAAACTTACCGACAAGCAAAGCTAAGGGAATTCAGCAGCAGCAAACCAGCTTTACAACAAATGCTAAAAGAACTTCTCTAGGCAGGAAACAAAAGAGAAGGGAAAGACCTACAATAACAAACTCAAAACAAGTAAGAAAATGGTAATAGGAACATACATATTGTTAATTACCTTAAATGTAAATGGATTAAATACTCCCACCAAAAGACACAGAATTACTGAATGGATACAAAAACAAGACCCATATATATGCTGTCTACAAGAGACCCACTTCAGAACTAGGGACACATACAGACTGAAAGTGAGGGGATGGAAAATGATATTCCATGCAAATGGAAATCAAAAGAAAGCTGGAGTAGCAATTCTCATATCAGACAAAATAGACTTTTAAAAAAAGACTTTTGGGCTTCCTTTGTGGCACAGTGGTTGAGAATCTGCTTGCCAATGAAGGGGACATGGGTTCAAGCCCTGGTCTGGGAAGATCCCACATTCCACAGAGCAACTGTGCCCGTGAGCCACAACTACTGAGCCTGCATGTCTGGAACCTGTGCTCCACAACAAGAGAGGCTGCGACAGTGAGAAGCCTGCGGACTGCGATGAAGAGTGGCCCCCGCTCGCTGCAACTAGAGAAAGCCCGCACACAGAAATGAACACCCAACACAGCCAAAAATAAATAAATTTAAAAAAATGACTATTACAAGAGACAAAGAAGGACACTACATAATGATCAAGTCATCGATCCAAGAAGAAGATATAACAATTGTAAATATTTTTCTACCCAACATAGGAGAACCTCAATACATAAGGCAAAAACTAACAGCCATAAAAGGGGAAATTGACAGTAACACAATCATAGTAGGAGACTTTAACGCACCACTTTCACCAATGGACAGATCATCCAAAATGAAAATAAATAAGGAAACACAAGCTTTACATGATACATTAAACAAGATGGGCTTAATTGATATTTATAGGACGTTCCATGCAAAAACAACAGAATACACATTCTTCTCAAGTGCTTATGAAACATTCTCTAGGATAGATCATATCTTGGGTCACAAATCAAGCCTTGGTCAATTTAAGAAAATTGAAATCATACCAAATATATTTTCCGATGACAACACTATGAGACTAGATATCAATTATGGGAAAAGATTTGTAAAAAATACAAGCACGTGGAGACTAAACATTACACTACATAATAACCAAGTGATCACTGAAGAAATCAAAGAGGAAATAAAAAAATACCTAGAAACTAATGACAATGAAGACACGACTACCCAATACTTATGGGTTGCAGCAAAAGTAGTTACAAGAGGGAAGTTTATAGCAATACAATCCTACCTTAAGAAACAGGAAACATCTCAAATAAACAACCTAACCTTGCACCTAAAGCAATTAGAGAAAGAAAAACAAAAAATACCCAAAGTTAGCTGAAGAAAATAAATCATAAAGATCAGATCAGAAGTAAATGAAAAAGAAATGAAGAAAACAATAGCAAAGATCAATAAAATGAAAAGCTGTTTTTTTGAGAAGATAAACAAAATTGATAAACCTTTAGCCAGACTCATCAAGAAAAAAAGGGAGAAGATTCAAATCAATAGAATTAGAAATGAAAAAGGAGAAGCAACAACTGACACTGCAGAAATACAAAGGATCTTAAGAGATTACTACAAGCAACTCTATGCCAATAAAATGGACAACCTGGAAGAAAGGGACAAATTCTTAGAAATGCACAACCTTCTGAGACTGAACCAGGAAGAAATAGAAAATATGAACAGACCAATCACAAGCACTGAAATAGAAACTGTGATTAAAATTATTCCAACAAACAAAAGCCCAGGACCACATGGCTTCACAGGCGAATTCTATCAAACATTTAGGGAAGAGATAACACCTATCCCTCTCAAACTCTTCCAAAATATAGCAGAGTGAGGAACACTGCCAAACTCATTCTACGAGGCCACGACCACCTTGATACCAAAACCAGAAAAAGATGTCACAAAGAAAGAAAACTACAGACCAATAACACTGATGAACATAGATGCAAAAATCCTCAACAAAATACTAGCAAACAGAATCCAACATCACATTAAAATGATCATACACCATGATCAATAGGGTTTTTTTTTCAGGAATACAAGGATTCCTCAATATACACAAATCAATCAATGTGATACACCATATTAACAAATTGAAAGAGAAAAACCATATGATCATTTCAATAGATGCAGAGAAAGCTTTCAACAAAATTCAACACCCATTTATGATAAAGACCCTGCAGAAAGTAGGCATAGAGGGAACTTTCCTCAACATAATAAAGGCCATATATGACAAACCCAAAGCCAACATCGTCCTCAATGGTGAAAAACTGAAACCATTTCCACTACGATCAGGAACAAGACAAGGTTGTCCACTCTCACCACTCTTATTCAACATAGTTTTGGAAGTTTTAGCCACAGCAATCAGAGAAGAAAAGGAAATAAAAGGAATCTAAATCAGAAAAGAAGAAGTAAAGCTGTCACTGTTTGCAGATGACATGAAACTATACATAGAGAATCCTAAAGATGCCACCAGTAAACTACTAGATCTAATCAATGAATTTGTTAAAGTAGCAGGATACAAAATTAATGCACAGAAATTTCTGGCATTCCTATACACTAATGATGAAAAATCTGAAAGTAAAATTAAGAAAACACTCCCATTTACCTTTGCAACAAAAGGAATAAAATATCTAGGAATAAACCTATCTAAGGAGACAAAAGACTTGTATGCAGAAAATTATAAGCCACTGATGAAAGAAATTAAAGATGATACAATCAGATGAAGAGATATACCATGTTCTTGGAATGGAAGAATCAACATTGTGAAAATAACTCTACTATTCAAAGCAATCCACAGATTCAATGAAATCCCTATCAAACTACCACTGGCATTATTCACAGAACTAGAACAAAAAAATTCACAATTTGTATGGAAACACAGAAGACCCCGAATAACTAAAGCAATCTTGAGAATGAAAAACGGAGCTGGAGGAATCAGGCTCCCTGACTTCACACTATACTACAAAGCTGCAGTAATCAGTACAGTATGGTAGTGGCACAAAAACAGAAAGATAGATCAATGGAACAGGATAGAAAGTCCAGAAATAAACCCACGCACATATGGTCACCTTATCTTTGATAAAGGAGGCAAGAATATACAATGGAGAAAAGACAGCCTCTTTAAAAAGTGGTGCTGGGAAAACTGGACAGGTACATGTAAAAGTATGAAATTAGAACACTCCCTAACACCATACACAAAAATAAACTCAAAATGGATTAAAAACCTAAATGTAAGGCCAGACACTATCAATCACAGCAAGATCCTTTTTGACCCACCTCCTGGAGAAATGGAAATAAAAACAAAAATGAACAAATGGGACCTAATGAAACTTAAAAGCTTTTGCACAGCAAAGGAAACCATAAACAAGACCAAAAGACAACACTCAGAATGGGAGAAAATATTTGCAAATGAAGCAACTGACAAAGGATTAATCTCCAAAATTTACAAGCAGCTCATGCAGCTCAATATTAAAAAAAAAACAAAAAACTCAATCTAAAAATGGGCAGAAGACCTAAATAGACATTTCTCCAAACAAGATATACAGATTGCCAACAAACACATGAAAGAATGGTCAACATCATTAATCATTAGAGAAATGCAAATCAAAACTACAATGAGATATCAACTCACACCCATCAGAATGACCATCATCAAAAAATCTAGAAACAATAAATGCTGGAGAGGGTGCAGAGAAAAGGGAACCATCTTACACCATTGGTGGGAATGTAAATTGATACAGCCACTATGGAGAACATTATGGATGTTCCTTAAAAAACTAAAAATAGAACTACCATACGACCCAGCAATCTCACTACTGGGCATATACCCTGATAAAACCATAATTCAAAAAGAGTCATGTACCAAAATATTCATTGCAGCTCTATTTAAAATAGCCAGGACATGGAAGCAACCTAAGTGTCCATCAACAGATGAATGGATAAAGAAGATGTGGCACATATATACAATGGAATATTACTCAGCCATAAAAAGAAACGAAATTGAGTTATTTGTAGTGAGGTGGATGGACCTAGATTCTGTCATACAGAGTGAAGTAAGTCAGAAAGGGAAAAACAAATACTGTATGCTAACACATATATATGGAATCTATGGAAAAAAAAAAAAAAGGTCACGAAGAACCTGGGGCAAGATGGGAATAAAGACACAGACCTACTAGAGAATGGACTTGAGGATATGGGGAGGGGGAAGGGTAAGCTGTGACAAAGTGAGAGAGTGGCATGGTCATACATACACTACCAAACATAAAATAGCTAGTGGGAAGCAGCCGCAGAGCACAGGGAGATCAGCTCAGTGGTTTGTGACCACCTAGAGGGGTGGAATAGGGAGGGTGGGAGGGAGAGAGGGAGACGCAAGAGAGAAGAGATATGAGAACATATGTATATGTATAACTGATTCACTTTGTTATAAAGCAGAAACTAACAAACCATTGTAAAGCAATTATACTCCAATAAAGATGTTAAAAAATATAAAATAAAAACCACACCAAAAAAAAAAAGATTGTATTGTTTGATGTCCACTTATTTGGGAATTTTCTAGATGTATTTCCATTTTTCATTTCTCAATTTTTCTGTAATCGTAAAATATTTTGTATAATATCAATAATTTTAAATTTGTTTAAACTTCTTTTGTTCAACATTATACTACCTATCTCGGTGAATTTCCCAATATTCATTTGAAAAGTCTTTTATGTGGTCTTGTGTTGTACTGTTCTATAAATGTCAGTTACATCAGATTGGTCAATAGTGTTATTGAAGTCTTCTAATTTCTTATTTTTGTCATTTCTTCTCTCAGTTTCTGAGAAAGAGATGATGAAACATCCAAACATAATTGTGGAGCTTCCCATTACTTTCTAATTTTGAAACATTTTGCTTGATGTATTTTGAAGCTTTGTAGTTAGCAGCATGGTATCTAGAATTTTTGTTTCTTCCTGTGAATTGACGCTTTTGTGTTGATGAATTATTTCCTTTAACTCTGATACTTCTTTTTTTCTCAAGTCTTATACTAATATAACACTTCCAGACTTCTTATGCTTATAGTTTTTATATTACCTCTTCTCAGTCATGTACTTTTACTTATTTCTGTCTTTATATTTAAAATGCTATTGTGTAGACAGCATAGAACTGGGCCTATTTTATCCAGTCTGAAAATCTCTGCCTTTTAGTTGGACTGAACAAATCATTTACATTTAAAATAAATATAATTTTGGATAAGTATAATCTGTCTTGCTGCTATTTATTTTTCTTTGTTACATCTTTTTTTATAACATTTTTGCTCATTTTTATATTCTTTTGATTTTTTTAGTATTTTTTTTCTGATTCTATTTAACTCTACTTTGGCTTATTAGCTATACTTCCTTTCTTTTTCTGTGTGTTTAATTGTAACTTTCTTCTTTTCTTCCTTCCTTAATTATTTTCTTCCTTCTTAGTTCATAATTAAAATATACAAATTGAACTTCTCAGAGTTTACCTTCAAACAATGTTATACAACTTCAAGTGTAGCATAAATCATTTGTTGTACTTTTTCTGACATACAATTTATTATGACATTATCAACACTGAAAAAGCAGTGCTATTATTTTTCCTTTAAACAACCAATTGTGTTTTTTTTTTTAAAGTAAATATTCCACTTTCAGTGTTTTTCACTCCTGTGTAGATATCCAAGATTCCACCAGGTGTAATTTTTCTTCCATGCAAAGTGGTTCCTTTAACATTTCTTCCACTATAGCTTTGCTGGTGATGAGTTTTTTTACTTTGAAAACTTTAAAAACATTTTATATTTGCTTTCATTTTTGAACATAATGTCACTTCAGTGAAATTCTAAGTGATAGATTTTCTTTTTTTCCCCAGACTTTAAAGATATTCTTTCATTGTGCTCTGGCTTGTGAAATTTCTGAGAAATATGTGGTTATGATTGCTTTGGTTCCTCTGAATTAATACATTTTTGTCTGGATGTATGTAAGATTTTCTCTTTATCATGGGTTTTGGGTAATTTGATTATGATGTGTCTTGATGTAATTTACTTTTGGTTGATGTTTATCAAGCTCCTTAGCTTTTTGAGTTTGTTGTTTTCATCAAATTTAGACAATTTTTCAATCATTATGTCTTCATATTTTTTTCTTTTTTCCCATATCCTCTTCCCAGATTTCAGTTACACATGTAAAACAGGGCTTGATATTATCCAATGGTTATAGAGGTTTTGCTTTTTTTAAATTTCTCTACTTTATGCTACATTTTGTATAAAATGTATTGCTACATCTTCAAATTCACAAATATTTGTATTTTCAGCATATAATGTACTCTTTATCTAATCATTTGTACTTTGAATTTCAGCAAAACTTTTTTCTAGCTATCTTCTATTTCTCGTCACATTATGTTCATGTTTGTTTTAAACCTGTAAGTAGCCAGTTCGGCATGTAAGAAACTTGGAAGTTGCCACATCACCATAGCAAGAAAAAGCTGAACTAACTGAAAGATGAACAATTTTTGTTGGATCTGTAGGAGAGGGGAGTACACAGGACAAAACTTTTGTCCACAAGATTGGAGGGACAAACAGTTGAATATGAGTTACAGTTTAGTGGAGCAGAGACTCAGGAGTGGAATCCACCATGGACACCAGTGCTGGGATAGGAAAACTTAACTACAATTGACAAATTGCTGGAGGCTCAGTGTGGATAAGACTGATAGGTAAAAACTCCAGGAGGACCCACAGAAATTGTGAGATTTACGTCCAGGAGCTCTACCAGGTATCCACATAAAATATTGGAGAAAAATCACTTTGTGCTTCTAAGCAAGGGCAGGGGAAAATGAAACCCAGAGAACTCTGTTCTTCTTAATAAGTCCAGCACTCAGGGGAAACTAATTAACCAGAGCCTGTGGTATTATCAGAGCCTAACTGACCTGGGAAAGGAAAATACCCAACTCCATCCCACTCTTGCCATCCTGTACCACCTAAAGAAGGAAAAATAAAAAATAAAAAAACTCCTATGAAGCTCACAGTCCAGAAGCATAAGCTCACTAAAAGACTGAGACCTAATCAGGGACTTACCTGGTGGTCTAGTGGATAAGAGTTCACCCTCCCAATGCAGGGGTCCCTGGGTTCCACCCCTTGTCAGGGAGCTAGATCCTGCATGCATGCCATAACTAAGGGTTCACAGGCTGCAACTAAAAGGTCCTGTGTGCCACAGTGAAGATCCTGTGTACCACAGCTAGGACCCAGTGAAGCCAAAATAAATACATAAATAAATAAAGACTGAGACCTAATCAAAGAACACTTCCCTCCCCTGACACCTCACAATGTAGTGTAGTAATGACACTACATTACTAAAGGCCTATTTATAGCAGTTTCTTTTACCTAGTACATCATGCCTAGCTATCAACAAAACTAAATTGCAAGCCCTACCAAAATGCAAAACATACAATTTGAAGAGACAGAACAAATATCAGAAAAGGACATGTCAAGGATGTTGAAGTTATCAGACTAGGCATTTAAAACAATTATGATTAAAATGCTAAATGTTCTAATGGATGAAGCAGAGAGCATACCAGAATACATGAGCAGTGTAAGCAGACACGTGGAGAGTCTAAGAAAGAATCAAAGAGAAATGCTAGAGTCAAAAACATGTAACAGAAATGAAGAATACCTTCAATGAGCTTATTGGTAGACTGAGTGCAGCTGAGTACAGAATATCTGAGCTTAAGGATATATCAATAGGAATCAAAAAGCAAAGAGAACAGGAAAAAACAAAAAAACAGAACAGAATATCCAAAGACTGTGGGATGACTACAAAAAGTATAATGTACTTTTGGGAATACCAAAATGCATAATGGGAATACCAGAAAGAGAATAAAGAGAGAAAGCAACAGAAGAAATATTTAAAACAATAATGACTGATAATTTACCCAAATTTATGTCAGACACCAAACCACAAGTCAAGGAAATTCAGAGAACACCAAGTAGAATAAATGCCCCAAAACTACACCTAGGCATACCACTTTCACTCTAGAAGATCAAAGATTTTTTTTTAATCCTGAGAGAAACCACATTAAAAAAACAAAACAAAACAAACAAACAAAAAAAAACTTACCTATGGAGGAATAAATATAAGAATTACATCTGATTTCTCCTTAGAAACCATGCAAGAAGAGAAAGGGATGAAATAATTAAAGTATTGAAAAAAAAAACAAACCACCAACCTAGAATTCCGTATGATGCCAAATTATCCTTCAAAAGTGAAGGAGAGAGTAAAGTCAATAAGATGACAGAGTAGGAGACCCCAGCCTCTATTACCCACAAAGAACAATAATTAAGCAACTATCCGTGAATGAAAATAGCTCAGGGAGTGCTCAGAAATCCATTTAAGTAGCTTCAGCAACACAGTGGAGCAAAACACCTCAGAATAACAGTAGATAAAGGGTAAGAATAGCTCCATTTTGCCTGCATCATCCCATCTTCCAGGCTAGCTCTGCTTAGAGCCAAGAGGGAACTTCCTGGCCTGAGAGAGTTCCCCTCACTGGCAATAGGAGAGCAGAATGAGTGACCAGCTTCTCCAGCTTTGGGGCGGAGGTCACTGCATGAAGGACCTGCTTTGCTTTCACCCCACCCTGAGCCTGGCATCTGAGACATCCAGGGACAGATAAGAACAAGGAAGAAGGGCAGGGACTATCAGAGTCAGCCTTCTGGTGGGAGCAACCATGGTTCTCAGCAGCCGGTTCTGTAGAAGATCCCAGCAGCCTTCACTGAGAACCTCTACAGCAGAGCCTTGCATCACTGAGGACCCCACCACAGACCCCAGTAGATTTCTCTGCAGAGAACCCCAGCAGCGTTTGCCACTGAGGGAAACAACAACAAACACTGCTGACACAAACTCTGCAGATTTCACCACTGAGGGCCCCACAAATTGCCTCAATCTCAGACTCCTGCTGCCTGAGTAGCTCCTGGTCCCTGACCCCCACCCTGAATTCACCCCAGCCACTAGCACTTCTTCAGATTCCTTGAGCCCCAGGATCCACACTGGCAGCCTGTCCTTACCTCTATAACTGTGCATGTGCATAATGACAGCACAGGACCCTGTGGCTGATGCTCCCCACCAACTACCATGGTTCTGCAGCCACACAAGTGCACACCAACAGCCCAGGCACCCACATCGGCTCAGGCCTCAGAGCAGCCTCTACTCCCATCACTATCCAGTGCTCTGGAAATTCACAGTTAACCCTTGCTATGATGCACCTACGTATCAGCAGCCCTGACTCCTGTCACTGGCCTGTAATACTGTGTGCATGCTTACAGCTACACCCTGCAGCCACACAAGTGCACACCAACAACCAAAGCCCCACAGCTCCTTGTGGGCCCAGATCCAGGCCAACTTCTGACACTGACCTACACCCATGTATGGACGCATAGCTAGCCACTGCAACCATGCACATCCATGGTGCCTGCCTTGACTTCTATCACTGGTTTCCACTGGCACACATTCACAGTTAGCTTCTACAGTCACATGCGTGCACACTGATGGCTAGGGCCACCACAACTGCTCATACATTGAGGGTCAGTCCTGGCCCTTGCCACGCTCCTACACTGTTGCGCACACTCAGAGCTAACCTCTGAAGCTGCACACTGCTAGCCCCATATCTTAACACAGGCCCCCAATGCCACATTTGCACCTGCAGGCAGGTCATGCAGCTGCACAAGTGCATGCTGACAGCACAGGCCCCCATAGTTGCTTGAGTTCCAGTTTGGCCCTGACTCCCATCATCATACCCCACTGCCATGCATATGCCTGTGGCTAGTTCCTACAGCCACATAAGGGAATGTTGACAGCCTAGGTTCATACAACTGCTCATGCACCCACAGCCCCAAGCCCTGCCACTAACCCAGGCCCTTGCCACTCTTGGTAGGCCTGCAGCCAGCTCCTGCCAACATGCAGGCATCTGCAACCATCATCACAGGTAAACATATGTACACTATGGTCTCCAGACACCACTACCACCTACCCTGCTCCCACCCTACTGCACCTGGAGGTGCAAATGAGGACCTCAACTGCCCTTGAAACCACTGCAGACCCCCTACAGCTATTGCCATCAAAGATTATGCATTTGTTCAAGTCATGGACTCTAACTGCCTAAGTCAACAAGACACCACACCCCCACTGGACCAGAAGATACCACACCCTACACTTGGTACCCAGTACCTCTGGACCTAGGGTCACAGCACTCTCCCCCATGTCTCCACTGAAGGTAAAGATCTTTTCTAACTAAAGAAAGTGCAAAAAATCTGGAAGAGGTGACTGTATCTTCAAATGTGCAGTCACCTAGACAAGGCAACAGAGATCTTGAAGAATCAGAAAAACATAACACTCCTAAATAGACACAATATACTTCTAAAAACTGACTCCAAAGTAGTGAAGATCCATGAATTTCCTGATAAAAAATTCAAAATATTTGCTCTAAAGAAGCTCAGAGAGCTACAGGAAAACACAGTTATTAGTTTAACGAAATCAGGAAAACAATACAAGAACAAAAAGAGACGTTCCATGAAGAGTCAGAAAAAGATAATAGAAATTTTGGAGCTAAGAATACAGGGACTGAACTAAAAAATGCAATAGGGAGTTTCAACAGCAGACTCAATCAAGCAGAAAATAATCAGTGAACTCATAAACAAGTCACTTGAAATTATCCAACCAAAGGAGAGAAAAAGAAAATTAAAAGGAATGAAGCTTTCTTTCCTACAAAACTTTTGGGACACCATCAAACAAAATAATACACATTTTATAGAAATCCCAGAAGAGAGAGAAAGAACAGAAAGTTTATTTTGAGAAATAATGGCTGAAAACTTCCTAGATATTAGGAAAGATATGAACATCCAGGTACACAAAGTCCAAAGTCCCCAATCAAGATCATCCTAAAGCAAACTCCATCAAGACACATTATAATGAAGCTGTCAAAAGTCAGAAACAAAGAGATAATCTTTAAACCAGCAAGAGAAAAGAACCTCATCACATACCAGATTATAAGCAGATTTCTCAGCAGAAACCTTGCAGGCCAGGAGAAAGTGGAATGATGTACTCAAAATGCTGAAAGAAGAAAAACTACCAACAGAAAACACTTTACTTGGCAAAACTATCCTTCAGAATTGAAGGAGAGAAAAAGACATTCCCAGACAAACAAAAGCGGAAGGGGTTCAACACAAATAGAATTGCCTTATAAGAAATGCTAAAGGGAATAATTTAAGGCAAACAGAAAGAATGCTAACTAATAAAAAGAAATCTTATGAAAAGTATAAAACTCACAGGTAAAGGTAAATATATAGTCAAAATCAGAATATTCTAATATTGTAATGGTGGTGTGTAAATCACTTATAGCACTAGTATAAAGATTAAAAGACAAAAGATTAAAAATAACTAGAGGTACATTCATTTGTTAATGAATATAAAATATGCAAAGTACCACATCAGAAACATAAAATTTATGTAGGGGAGAGTAAAACAGTTGAGCTTTTGTATGCAAACAAAGGTAAGGTGTTATCAGCTTAAAACAGACTGTTATAGATACAAGAAATTTTATTTAGCATGCATATGTCACAGTAACCACAAAGCAAAAATCCATAGTAGACGCACAAAAGATAAACAGAAAAAACTGAAAGCATACCAATATAGAAAATCATCAAATCACACAGGAAGACAGGAAAAGAGGAAGAAAGGAACAAAGGATCTGTGAAATACTCAGAAAAGAGTAAGCAAAACGACTACCGTTAAGTCGTTACATTTAAAGTAAATGGATTAAATTACCCAATCAAAAGACATAGAGGGGCTCAATGAAAAAAAATTAGGCCCAACTCTATGCTGCCTATAAAACATTCACTTCAGCTTTCAGACAGACATAGACCAAAAGTTAAGAGATGGACAAAGATATCGCATACAAATGGAAAATGAAGGAGAACAAGAGTAGTTACACTTATATAAGACAAGATAGACTTTAAGTCAGCTAAAATAAGACACAATGAAGCATACTATAGAATGATAAAGAGATAAATTTATCAAGGGGAAATAACAATAGTAAATGTATATGCACCCAACATTGGAGCACCTAAATATATTAATATAGGCAGATCTGAAGAGGAAAAAAGATAGCAATACAAAAACAGTAGAGGATTTCAATACCCCACTTTCAACAATGGATATATCATCCAGACAGAAAGTCAATAAGGAAACATTAGATGTGAACTACATTTTAGAACAAATGGACCTAACACATATACAGAAAATCCATCCAATAGCAACAAAATACTCAATTTATCAATCACACACAGAAGGCTTTCTGAGAGATTATATATTAGGCCACAAGATAAGTCTTAACAAATTTTAAAATAATGAAATTGTATCAAATACCTCTTCCAAATATTGAATTAGAAATCAAGAACAGGAGAAAACCTAGAATATTCACAGATAAGTGGAGATAACTAAGGTTTTTTCTTTTTTTTTTTAAAGATAGACAAAATTGACAAAACTTTAACTAGACTAACAAGGAAAAAATGAGAGAAGACTCAAATAACTAAAATCAGAAATGTAAGAGGAGATATTACGGTTGATACCACAGAAATACAAAGGACCAGAAGAGAGAATTATGAATAAATATAGGACAACAAATTCAATAACCTAGAAGAAATGGATAAATTCCTATAAACGTAAAACATGCTATTACTGTTTGATCAAGCAATCAATCTCCAAAGGAGATGAACACTTATGTCCACACAAAACAATGCACATGAATGTTTAGAGCAGCTTTGTTCATAATCGCTAAAACTTAAAAATAAGAAGTCCTTCAGTAGGTAAATAGGTAAACAAACTGTGGTACATCCAGATAATGGAATATTATTCAGTAGTAAAAAGAAATGAGCTATCAAACCATGGAAAGACATGGAGGAATCTTAGCTGCATATTACTAAGTGAAAGCAGCCAATGTGAAAAGGCTAAATACTGTATAGTCTCAACCGTAGGACATTATGCAAAAGGCAAAACTGTAGAGTCAGTAAAAAGATGGGGGGGGGAGAAGCATAAGTAAGTGGAGAACAGAGGATTTTCAGGGCAGTGAAATACACTGTATGATACCATAATGATGAATACATTAAAAATTTGTGCAAACCCATAGAATGTACAACAGCACAACTTGACCATCATGTAAACCTCAGACTGAGCAATTATGATGTGTCACTGTAGGTTTATCAATTGTAAAAAATGTACCACTCTGTGGGGGATATTGATAATGGAGGAAGCTGTACATGTGTGGGGGCAGGAAGTATAAAATCTCTGTACCTTCCTTTCACTTTTGCTATGACCCTTAAACTTTTCTAAAAAAAAAAAAAAAGTTTTACAAAATCTATAAACATATTAAAATACTTATAATAAATTTTTTAAGTTCTTCTTCTGCTAATTCCACTCCCACCCTCATTTATGGATATTTTTCTTGTGGCTGAAGTTTACCTAGTTGTGAGTCACCATTTGCTGCATCTTTTTTGGAGTGGGTGCTGAACATCGTGTTGTTATACTGTTGAGTATTTGGAATTAATCACATCAACGTAAATGAGTGCTGAAGTTTGCTTAACTGGGAGTTAAATTATTTGTGGATTAGGTTGATCCATTCTAGAGTTGTTCTTAATCTCTGTTAGCGTAGATCTAGTGTAGCCTTTACTGTTTATTTTATTTTAGCCATACTGTTAATAAGTGACTTGTTTTTTAGTACTATTGATTATTCAGTATCTTTAATGTGGTTTGTCTTGTCTAGACAGAAAGAATTCAAACATCTCCCAACTCTATGTGTATTCCAGGCACTGTTTACTTTGTAACTCCTCATAAAGTATTCTTTCTTTGACTTTCTGGAAGTTCTACATACGCATGTGCATACTAGTATTCAGCCAAATATTCAAGACTACCGCCTATGAAAATTTCTGAAGACTTTCTTGCTTATATCTCTTTTCTTTGGTATTCTTCTCCATGAATGTCATCCAACTCAGATTTCCTGGACTTTGCTCTCTATCCACTCAACTCAGCAAAGCTCTTCTGTTCTGCTTAGGTTTCTCTCCCTGGGTTGTGGTCCAGAAGAAATGCCTTCAAAATAAATGCCTTCTGAGGGCTGGCTGACCTCACTGGCTTCCTTTCTTTCTGGGATCACAGTTATGGACCACTTGCCAGTTTTGTGTTTTTTTATGGCTGGAGAGTAAGTCTGATCCTGGTTACTGCTTCATGGCTCAAAGCAGAAAATTATATCAATACTGAAGATTTCTGGAATTAATTAACCTATAAATAAATTTACGACAATTTTGTGGTTAGTTTATTGAATGTGAAAGTTTGTGGGATATTCACTTGAAAATAATCATCAGGCAATTGAATATTTGACAACTCATGGTAGTGAGTTGGACAGGATGTATATTGGGGAGTTATTTTCATGGAGAGAATTTAGGGCAGAGGAGTAAAAGTGGGGACAGTCATAGTCAAGTGATGGGTACATTTAAAAAGTTGCTGGGTGTTAATGAGTGGTTAGAAGTGAGAAAATAGTAACTACATTTTATGAATTAAATTTTATAAAATTTTTCCAGAAGAATATGCATTTGATGTTGCAGGAGATAGCAGTTTGGAGGAAAATATGAACTTCCCCATTATAAATAATTTAAGTTACAAATACTCCTTGACTTATGATAAGATTATGTCCCAATAACCCCACTGTAAATTGAAAACATCCTAAGTCATTAAGACTTAATGCATTTAATACACCTAACCTACTAAACATCATAGCTTAGCCTATTCTACCTTAAACGTGCTCAAAATACATTAGCCTACAGTTGGGCAAAATCATCTAACACAAAGCCTATTCATGTTGACTACCTCATGTAACTTATTGAACAATGTGCTGAAAGTGAAAAACAATGCTAGTTTGGATGCAGAATGATTGTAACTGTATTGATGGTTTACCCTCGTGATCTCGTGGCTGACTGGAAGCTACAGCTCATTGCTGTTGCCCAGCATCATGAGAGGGTATCATATTATCCCTATCCCATTAAAAGATCAAAATCCAAAATTTGAAGTACAGTTTCTACTGAATGTATATCACTTTTGCACCATCACCAAGTCAAAAAAAATCACAAGTCAAAGCATTATAAGTCAGGAACCATCTGAAGTAGTTACTTGTGTTCCCCACCTTAGATTACAGAGTCTTCACATTCTGAAGCACATTCCCAGTTTTTATACATATGTTGCTCAGGAACTTAACCAAGATGAAAAAGAAACAGATGAATACATTGAAATAAGCTAAAATCGCATTTAGACTCTACAGAACTCAAAGATACAGAAAAAAATGCCCGAAACATACAGGAGGTTTTGAAATGCTTTGGGTAGGTACAATGTATCAACCAGGATCAGTTTTAAGATATAGGACAAAAATATAGTAACCAACAAAAACTAAAAATAAATGGTCTCTTTCTATTTATAAATCTTCCTTTCCTTTTTTATTATTAATACAAACTTATAATCTGTTAGCACTAGAAGCTTCCTTTAGTGACCAGACATTGTAGTTTATTGTTGATATGAAATTCAATGTCTGGAGAGGTTAACTAAATGAAGAGATTATGTATTAAATTAGTGGCAGAGCCAGAACTAGATGGGGCTCAATCCTTCTGCTTTTCAGTCCAGATTTATTTTTCTTGAGCAGGCATGTGCCAACAGCTAGGTAGCTGCTCACTAAATGGTTTCTCATTCTTCCGACTCTTCCTGAGCACACAATTCAACTAAATCTCTAGCTTCACTTGAAGTTAGGTAACTTCATCTGTCCTTTGGTCTTGCAGATTAAATCCTCCTGCAGCATGCTCTATTCTTTCTCCTCTCCTCTCTGCATCTGTGGAAGACCAGATGATCCTAGAAAACACATGTTGATATTGCAGATCTTTTTGTTAGTCTGGACCCTGCATAATTGTAAGGATCTTCCTCTTCCTCTACCCCCTCCATTTGGACTTTGTGTGAATGAGAAATAAACAGTTGTGTTGTCACTGAGATTTAAAGATTCATCTTTCACAGCAGTGAGCGCTGCCTTAATTAATAAAGGTCTATAACATTTCTAAAACAGTAATCTGGGACATGTTTTAATAGGTTAAAAACAGAAGGCTCTGGGAAAATGGGTGTAGACAAAGGTACAATCAAAAGGTACTGTCTTCTACATGTTCCCTTTGTGCCTTGTCTAAATCTATCTCAGTCACAAAAGGGCAACTGGCTCTGGCAGGAATGGTTTCTTTACAACTTGAGATAGAACTTGTCATTGGTATTCAATGCATGGAAGATGATAAAGCTGAAATAGAGAGCTAAGTCAAAAGCTATGCAGAAAAGCATAATTTTGTACTGGGGGGAAGAAGCCCTAGGAACACAGACAAGAACAAGTAAGTGTGAATGTGGTAGTGGGGTGAACTATACAGTTTCCATGAAAAAAACAAACAAACAAAAAGGCATCAGACTCTTAAATTTTTCTCCATGAGCCATCAGGAACATGCTACACAGGTGGGTTTGTTTTCTTCACCCCATTTTAGATAGAAGATGTCCACAACATATTGCTTGGTGTTCATAACCATAACTCTTATCTCCTTTCTTCTGAAAACAACCTCTGAGATCCAGTATTCATCATCCTTCCCTATAAGAAAATTGGTCATCCATTCTCATTAGCAACTAGTCCTAGTCATTCAACATCACCCAAGGAATCCACTTAAGACCAACCGCAGAACTGGTTGCTGTGGACTGTAACACGACATCAATTTTTCCTTGTAGTGGAATTTGCTCACCTCATTTAATTGTCTCCTTTAACACAGTCATCTATCTGAGTCCATTGACTGGTCTGAATTTACACAGGTTATTTGAAAAATAAAGGTCAGATACACACCAGACTGCTAGAACCACATTTATTAACCACAGTCCTCCCCTCCTCCTCCCCCACCTGTCCTGCTGACTTTCAGCATCATCAGTGTCATCCGGAGCGAGAGAGCAGTAAATTAAATGTGGCAGAACATGAAACAGGAGCCAAAAATGAAGCCACAGTTAGTGACAAGTGATGCCAAGTTCAACCTTATTAGCCTTTGAAAAACCCTGCAGCTCTGCCAAGCCAGTATCTAACCTTGTTACATAAAGAGCCCCTATATGGTGCAATTGCTGCTGGTTTTAATCTGAAGGTGCCAAAGAGGCAATTAGATACGGCTTCAAGATGAAGATGAAGTTCTTTCTCAAGGGGATTTGCTACTCGGTGAGAGCTCAGACTACAAAGTTTTGAAAATTCTTTCTTCACTCTCTTCCTTGGAGCCTTGCTAATTTTACACCATCAGCCTCCAGACTCTGCTTTTTTAAAAAAATATTCACATATATGCATTCATAAATATCCTCAAGAAGAAAATATCAAAGTAGTTCCAGTGCAAAGAAGAGATCCACGTTCTTTGCTAGTTTCATCAAACTGTAACTTCAATGCTGCCCTTTGGGGACAGGATCTTTCTTGGAGGCCAGAAACAGATAGAACTAGGACATATCACAGGATGCAGATTCTGTGCAGTATGGCTGGTACTCAGCAATTACTATTAGGATGACTGGCTTTTTTGATTACTTTTCTCTCAATTAATATTGTGGGAAGTGGCAAGTTATTCAAGGGGCCGAGGTGAGGATGTTGGGAGCGCCAGAGAACTGACTCAGTATCACAAAGCCCTGAAGGCTACGGCAGAACCAATACAGTTAACCCAAGATGTCAAATGGCAACTTAATTAAGGTAGATCGATAGAATAATTCTTGAGAAGACAAGAGCATGCCTTGCAGCATGCCTTAGCTAGCAAGGCAATAGTGTCTATCCAACCCATAAAGTGAGGAGAGCATTGAAATGTAATTTTTATATAGAAGTCAGAATTAATTGTATCTAGCATATGCGTCTGTTTCATATCCTATAAAGTGTATGCTTTTAAAACTAGTTTAAAAACATTACTGGGAAACAGGAAAGTTTTGTTCACTCAGTATATTGGAAATGGATAGGAACAGTTGATAAGAGAAAGGAAAAGTCATTGGGTTGACAAGAATAGAGGAAACCCAAGCTCAACACACACACAGAGGGAAAACTACATTCTCGGCTATCAAGAGCAGATCTGGAGGAGCTAGAAGCTAAGAATGAATAAATTCAAAGAACAGGAAGAGGCCCTGGTACAGTGTTCAGAGCACTGAATAAATGCCTTGCCTGAAAGTGGGGTCCATGGACTCCCAGGTGACCCAGTAGCATCTGCATCACCTGGGAGCTTGTTGAAGATGCAGAAACATGGGCCCCACCCTACTTCCTAAATCAGACTCTACATTTTAACCAGGTGATTTGAAAATCTGTAAGGTTTGGAAGCATTGCACTGAAGATCTTCATCAGAAAGAGCAGAACAAGTCAGACCTCACAGCAGCCCTCACAAATACTTGAGCAAGGGGAGAGAGCAACTTCTGCCTCTAGCCTAAAAGTCTACACTTTCTACAAGGGGAGTGAGCTGCCTGGCTGAATAGGGTTGGAACCTGAGAGAGAAGCAGGACAGTGTCATGATATTTGTGGCCTTCCATGATGGACAGAGAGGGGAAACCAAGAAAGAATGTCCTGCCCAGGAGGAAATACACTCACGACCACATTCCTTTCTCACCCAATCCCACTCTGCCTGCTCCTGGCCCACACCCTGAAGTGAATCCTGTTTGTCCACTTGCCCCAATCCCTGATAAACAGCTCACGGCTGGCTGTTGGGGAAAACAGACCTACACCACTCCAAAGATGACTAGGCTCAGCTGCCTTCATGAATTCACCCAGTTCTTCATTTATAATTATGAAAAGACAACTAAAATCACCAACAATGTTAGAAGACTAAACATTGTAAATAGAATTGAAAATGAAAATATTTAACAGCTAAAGTGGCATTGACTCCAACAACGAAAACATGCAGAAATCAAGATTTGTGACTTTGAGGCCAAATAGCGGAATGACACAGAACAGCCAAAATAAGTGTCTCTCAACCACTGATCAGAATCTCTCAGAGGAATTGTGAAAACACTACCTGCTGGGCCCCACCCCAGAGTTTCAGTTTCAGTGGGTGTGGGCAGGGCTGGGAAATTTGCATTTCTGACAAGGTCCCAGGTGATGCTGATATTGCTGGTCCAGTAACCACACACAGAACCACTGATCAACATGATGCGACCAAGCAGTCAACCTGGGGATAAAAACAGATATTATTCAGGAAATAGGTGAACAATTTCAGGCATGAGAATCAAGTGTCCAGACATTGTCAAATGTCCCTGGGGAGTCAGGGGAGTTTATCACCCCGAGTTGAAAACCACTGATTTGATCCAATTACTTGTGAGAACAATGGGGCCAACGTCATCCATTTAGATCAGTGGTTCTCAAACCATGCATGTATCGGAATCACCTAAAGAGATTGGTTAAACATGGATTGTAGGCTCTGCCCCAAATTTTCTGGATCCCATGTAACGCTAATGCGGCTGGCCTATGCACCACAGTTTGAAAACACAGATAGAGTCCATCCAGAGCTTAAACAATCATTTTTTACTCCCTGGAGCTGGAAACAGGGCTTTCCTCCTTGGTAGCATGTGGATTTAAGGTGGAGGATATGTCTCTGTATATAGCCTGTGTCCTGTTTGAAAATGAAAGCGGGAAGTGAATGTAAAGGTAAGCGATCAACAAGTCCTGCTACTGTTCACATTCTTACTAGTCTGGCCAATGGATCTTAGTGGCTAGTGGTAGGCTGGAGTGTGAGAGGACAGTGTCAGAGGCCAGAGCAATCATTTTGGTTGGGTGAGGTAGGACACTACCAGAAAACCCTGCTGCAGATATCTGTGAGGGTGGGATTGGAGAACAGAGTTTAAGGCTAAGACCTTTACTGCCCCGTCTCCCTGCCTCTGGCCTGGGCCCCAGTCCTGCACATCAGCACTGTTAAATCTTAGGTTTGTCCTAAATTTTATCCAGCCACAAGTAAGAAAGAAGTTGGGGCCAGAGAGATCTGTGAGCCTGCTAAGGGTGACCACAAGTCCACTATCCCATGCAGTTGTGTAGAGCAGAGGAAGTGGAAGGGAGAAGGGTGAAGAATGAGGGACAAGAATACCTCTACCTTTTAAGACACAGTTAGCTTTGCCAGATACAAAACGTTGTCCAGTGCAGTCTGGAGCTCTCTCAATCAAATACCTCACATCCCTTTGTGGGCAGGAGGGGAGCAGGTGGATCAGAGTGATGTTTAGAAGTATGCAGACCAGATTTAGCACAAAGCAGAGAAGAGCAACCCCTTCCCCTAAAGATAAGTTTTCCACCTTGTTTATGGAAGGGTTCTGCCTGCAGATTCACCTCATTTTTCCAAGGTAGACTTCACTTTCCTTTATGGCCAAATTTACGTTCTGCTTGCTTTGTGTCCACTCCCACCAACTCCATTCAAATCTCATTTTACTCTTTCCTAACTCCTTTGTGTATTTAATTCTGTGCTGTTCCATCAATTTTTTAAGGTGGGAAGTCTGATTTCTCCAACAAAACTATATGCAAATTCCTCCAGGAGTGCAATGGGGCCATTTTTCTATTTGTTTCCTTCATGCTAGGCCAATGTACTATCTTTTCAGTAGCCACAACAATTTCTGCAGCGAAAAAGAAACACCACATAAAATTCATGGAAATCAAGGGCAAAGTCAAGGCACAAGCAACTGTGCCTTGAATCCTTCATTCCTTTAGTTACCTGTGTGAACAATTTAATCTGACTCTCTGAAATTTAGCATCCTCTTCTGTTGGAAGGAGGATCATGATTGTTTTCAGAATCAGACATGATGTACACAAAAGACCTGGTACCAAGCTTTCTAAATAGTAAGACAAAATAAATGCAACAATTATTATCCTTATTAAAAGATCAGCATATGGATGCACCCTTTGTTTACAGGCTGGCTCCTCACAGGCACAGTCCAGCGCATATTTCACATTTTATCCTAACTCTCCTGTTCTCCCAGACATCCACCTCACAGCTCATTATTTTCATTATACACCTGCTTGATCTGACATATACCTCTGACTTTTTCTTGGCTATTTCTCATGCAGTTTTCCTCTTTATTCTGGAAATGGATCCTTAGGTGGGCCATCTCTGATGTCTTCCTTCCCAGTTGGGTTCAGTCCACCCCCCACCACCACTAGGAGGACCCTTCTACTTGAACATCCCTGATGGTATCACTCACAGTGAAGTCAGTCCACACTGCAAGTCCCTAAGTACCCGTAAGTTACATCTGACGTCACAATAAACTTCTTCCAATTCTTACCTTAGTGAAGGAAATTGACGCTCAGGCAGCAGGTGGAAATATGTGAGCTGAGACTTCAGGCTTGCATTCTATAAGGTTAACTCCTCTTTTAATTTTTCCATCTCCCATTTCTCTCCTATTCTCTACTGAGAACTGTTGTTGGAATGTCTTTGGACTCAGCAGGTAGGCTATTATTTTTTTCCATGACTAATTTTTATCATTATGCTTGGGCTTCTGTTGGTAGGCTCTTAATGAGGTCCTGCACCACATGTGGCAGATCAATCCAGGTGGTTTCACAGGAAGTAAGAAATCTGCAGCATTGCTAGAACAGGAAGTTAGCAAGTCTGCTCCTGCTCTGGGCATCCCAGCCCATGCCCACTTAGAAATATCAAATTGGAGAAGATAGTAATCTTCTTAGAGGTATGCCCTCTAAAAACAAGAGAAGGCAGCTAACAGGAAAGTAAGAAAACAGAATAACTGTAAAAATAAGACACTAGAAAGCAAAATTCATCGTAGCAATAGTGATTCTGTTCAGAAGCTTTTTCAACCCTAATGCCATTCCTTCTGCCCTCATTATTCTCTTTGATGATTACAACAACTTCTTTCTTTTATAATTTTTATAGAAATAGAGTTGGTTTACAATGTTGTGCCCATCTCTGCTGTACAGCAAAGTGACTCAGTTATACACATACAGACATTCTTTTTTTAAAATTCTTTTCCATATGGTTCATCACAGGATATTGAGTAAGGTTCTGTGTGCTATACATTAGAACCTTTTTACTTATCCTTTCTAAGTGTAATAGTTTGCATCTGCTAATCCCAAACTCCCAGTCCATCCCTCTCCCCTCACCCCTCCCCCTTGGCAACCACAAGTCTGTTCTCTATGTCTATGAGCCTGTTTCTGTTTTGTAGATAGGTTCATTTGTGCCATATTTTAGATTCCACATATAAGTGATAGCCTACAGTATTTGTCTTTCTCTTTCTGACTTACTTCACTTAGTATGATAATCTCTTGTTGCATCCATGTTGCTGCAAATGGCCTTGTTTCTATTACAACAACTTCTTACTGGTATCCTGCCTGAATCTTCCTTCACTCCAACTGATTCTCAGAACTGTTCTTAGTTATCTTCCTATGAAAGAAATCATAAGCTATGTTTACTTTAATGCTTCTGTTGCACTACTTTTACCTTCAAAACACTGTTTTTAAATGTACCCGGAAATTTGTTTTTATTTCAGGTATGATGAGGGTGACAGATCAGGAAATGAATGTCATTGAAAAAGTCATTTGTCACTTACAGTTCCTAAGAAGATGGTCACGTCCCACCAATGCAAGGCCACATGGGGAAGCACCAGGGTTGGTCAGAAAGCAGAAGGAATGAAAGGAAACATGAGCAAAAGGCTTTATTGTGGTTTTCATAGGAGAAACAGGTGAGGTAGGTCAGCAGCTGAGCAGGCTTAGAACTGGATAGTTTGAATAAATGCAGGGAGCTCTGGGCTGTGGGCAGTTTCTACTTGTCTGGTCTAATAGTTGACCCTGGAGTGATAGAGGGAAGGGGTATACTGTTCTGGGCTGCAGGAGCCTGATAAAAGGAAGCAGGTGGGAGTTTGAACTTGAGATGGGTTGACTGCATATCAAAGGCATGTCCACAGGCAAGCAGTTTACTATCTCTAGGAATTAGCTACCCCTGGGAAGGGTGGTCTCTGCCATGTCAGCAAGGTCCCATGATGCCAAAGCATTATAAAATACAGAAAATAAAATGTTGTTTTTAATTTTCGGCTCTGAGGCCGTTCACACTCTGCCTCTGCACAACTTTCCCAGCCCCCCTCTCCAGCTACTCCAGAGCACAGGCCGGGTTCCCGCCACACCGCTCTCCTCCATCTGCAGCCAGCCACCCATGCCCTTCCCACTACTGTGGCTTTTCACATATTGTTCCATGTGCTGGGAATTCTTTTCCTGACATTCCTCACCTAGCAGACTCATCTGGAGGTTTTCAGAAAACCTGCTCGAATTTCCTCTTTCTTTGGTACACACACATGTTCTTTTCTGTCACATTCTATTTAATTTGGATTATATCCCAGTTGTATGTAACACTTAATAAGCTGTATGTCATTTATCTGTTAACAGGTCTATCTCCACCACCAAAATGGGAGTCCTGTAAGTAGATACCGTCTTATCCATCCTTGCTCCTCGTTGTCTCATATATGTGTTAGACTTCACAGACATACACCTAACATCAGCTGAATGCATGGCAGACTTGAGCCCTTTCATGTAGAAGCAAGCAGCCTCATGAATTTAAGTAGCTTCCCAGGGTATTAGCATGTTAAGGTAAAGCTGCTTAACTTTACATTAGGACTTAAACTCGAAGGAAAGTCCTCTGATAAAAATAGGATTTATTAGTAAAGTCAAAAATCATCCTGAATCTCAGAAGTTGGATTGGTTTGGATTTTGGAAAGCTGGTTTTTTAAACTGAAGCCCTAGCTCCTCTACCATCGCATAGCTCAACAAAAATGTATGTGCCTGGCTTAAAGGGAAGAAGCAGAGAGGTTTACTTTAATTATATGTTGAATCTTTGGGAACCAACACTGCTTCCTTCAAGTGTTGTGTGATGAGAGAAGTGTGGTGAGAGAAATTTAGCTTTTTGTTAGATAAAAACTTCTAGGGATAACCCTACAGAGGAGAGAGGGAGATTTGGGAAGACAGCAGGCTTTTTCCCAGTTACCACTGAAATCATTCCATGTGGAGAGAGTCTAATTTTGCCTTTGAATTATTGAGCATACAGTAACCGTTAGTTTAATCCTCCTTAGCTATCCATGAGATTTGTTGATGGAGTGTGAGTGACACAAGATATCATCAGAAAGATATAATAAAATTCTTGTGTTTGCTCAAATGGGGGGTCCTTTGTTCACCCCAGTTCACCCCAGTTAATATGATAGTCTCTGCATGGTAGTTTACAAACCCCTCTTCACCTAAGGTGTAAGTGCTGACCCTGCAGAACCAGAGGGCTCATTTCTGTAAAAGTATCAAGGAACTTTGCCTATACATATATGCACACATGTATGTATGTAGCCATGCATGCAAGTACAGTGTATGTATTATATAGATATGTATACACACATAGAGAAAGAGAAAGAGAGAGTGAAATTTTTGTAAGTCAAGAGAGGATACTCATGTGGGCATGAAGAACATTCTATTGGCAAGAAGGACCTTGACTGCAAGAAGAAGACCCCGACTTTATGTTGTGAAGCTCATTCTGGGAATCATGGCATTTGATACCTCACCTCCAGCTTCCTCCAAGGCCACACTCTCCCCAGCTGATGAGAGGCCTATTTAGTCAGACACTACATTTATGTCAAGAGCAAACAGCCAGTTGTTTTATGGTCACTCTTCCCCTAAAGTATTTCTGAGCATAAGGGATTTGTGAGAACAAAAGGATACAAGTAAGTGCTGGAGTAAATTTGATTTATTAAGTGTGGGATTATTTCTGACATTTATAGTGTGACTCAGAGTGCAGAACTGGAAAATATGGACTCATCACTTTGCATGTTGTTTATATAAGAAAGGGAAATGTGACCTGGGGCAGATGTGACAAACTGGAAATTTGTCTGTAGTCCCCTCCCTCGGAGGTTCCTGTCAGCTCTACTCCACTTCCTCATGAACCCTGAATAAGAGCCAAGATCCTCATTAGAATTCTCCACACAACCACATCAAAAACATTATTTTACTTTTATTTGAAAAGAATTTTGAATGTAAAGAAAAATTGCAGGGCTTCCCTGGTGGCTCAGTGGTTGAGAGTCCACCTGCCCATGCAGGGGACGCGGGTTCGTGCCCCAGTCTGGGAAGATCCCACATGCCGCAGAGCGGCTGGGCCCGTGAGCCATGGCCGCTGAGCCTGCACGTCCGGAGCCTGTGCTCTGCGACAAGAGAGGCCACAACAGTGAGAGGCCCGCATACCACAAAAAAAAAAAAAAAAAGAAAAGAAAAAGAAAAAGAAAAGAAAAATTGAAAAATAAACCAGTATGAAAACTACCCATGTAGAATTTACCCAGAATGAGGGTAACATTTTACTTCATTTGCTTTATCATCCATTTATCTGTTTTTGTATCTACCATCTATCTAATCTATCTATCTACCCACCTAATTTGAGGGTAAGTTAAATACACCAATCCTTTCCCCCTAAGTACCTCAGTGTGCATTTTCTAATAATAGAGATATGCTTTTATGCAACCACCATACAATGATAAACTTTAGTAAATTTACAGGTACTGCACTTTGATTTAACCTACTCTTCTGTCCTAATTTTATCAGTTAACCCAATAATGTCCTCTATAGCATTGTTTCCCTCTAGTTCAGGATCCACTTCTCCATTTAGTATTCCATTTAGTTGGTATTATCTTTGCCTTCCTTTAATCCCAAACATTTCCATAGCCTTTCTTTGACTTTTATGACTTTGTCATTTTTGAGGAATACAAACTCCCTTTTTCGATTAAATACAATGATTCTCATTCTGTATTTGTCTGATGTTTCTTCATGATTAAATTAAGGTTATGCATTCTTGAAACACTGCAGAGTTGACCTTGTGCTCCTTTCAGGGTACCGCACCTGTGTGTCCATCTGTCCTTCAAAGGTGATGTTAATGTTGATCACCCAGTCAAGGAGCTTCCCAATTTCTCCACCACAGAATTACTGTTTTTCCACTCTTTGCAACTAATATGCAGATTGTAGGGAGACATTTTTAGACCATGCAACTATCCAGCTCTTCATCATAATTGCCCTACATTTGGCATCCATTGATGATTCTTCCCTAATGCAATCCTTACCATCTTGGTTGCAAGATCATTTTTTTCAACCCTAGTACTACTTCCACATTTAATAGATGGCCTTCAGCACCCTACTGTAATTCCTCTCTACCATTCATCTGTCTGACAGCCTATCATAAATATTGACTCATAAATTACTATTTGAAATGGTTTATAATTCATTACTGCATTGAAATATTTGATTCTCACATTGTCCCATAGTTGGCCTCTGAAAATCCCTTCTATGTGTTTGTAACGAGCTTCTATCATTTTTTTCACAGTTCTTACTCTCTGGCATGCAAGATGTTCCAAGCTCATGTTTTGGTTCCAAGTTCCTTTTTTAAAAATGTTATTAAAATATAGTTGAGTTACAATGTATGTTAGTTTCCAGTGTACAGTAAGGTGATTCAGATACATATATATATATATATATATATATATATATATATATATATATATATATATATATATATATATATATATATATATATATATATATATATATATTTATGGGCTTCCCTGGTGGCGCAGTGGTTGAGAGTCCCCCTGCCGATGCAGGGGACGCGGGTTCGTGCCCCGGTCCAGGAGGATCCCACATGCTGCTGAGTGGCTGCTCCCGTCCGTGAGCCATGGCCACTGAGCCTGCGCGTCCGGAGCCTGTTGCTCTGCGGCGGGAGGGGCCGCAGTGGTGAGAGGCCCGCATGCCGCAAGGAAAAAAAGAAAAAAATATATATATATATATTTACGTTCTCTTCCATTATAAGTTATTACAAGATATTGAATATAGTTCCCTGTGCTATACAGTAGGTCCTTGTTGGTTACCTATTTTATATATAGTAGTGTGTATATGTCAGTCCCAAACTCTTAATTTATCCCTCTCCCCTCCTTCACTTTGGTAACCATGAGTTTGCTTTCTATGTCTGTGACTCTATTTCTGTTTTGTAAATAAGTTCATTTGTATCCTTTTCTTTTTTTAGATTCTACATATAAGCAATATAAGTGATATCATATGATATTTGTCTTTCTCTGTCTGGCTTACTTCACTTAGTATGATAATTATGCCTTGAAATCAGCCATTTCTCTGCCTGGCACTGGTGTATTTTAATGGAAATGGTATTAGAGTCCAAGATGTGAGCATTAGGTGTGCTCATTGCTATCAGGATGGCATTGCTTCTTGGCTCTTTTGGCAGACAGAGGTAGGAAATAGCTACACATTTTTCACATTAGAATGCACATACAATACAAATATGCATATGCACACGCATATGCATACACATGCACATGTGTATACATATTTTAGAAGTCCTAAGTTCACACCAATACCTCAGTTCTAATCCACCTCCCATTCTATATTAGTTTATCCTATGGGGAGTATCTTGGCTCCTAACAGCCTCAACACGTTTACTTATTTGCTCAATCCTATATCACATCTAAAATAGCTCCAAAATTATGCTTATAAAACTAAAACCAACCTACTCAAAAGTTCATAATGATTGTATATTGTCCCCTCCCCCCATGCGCACACCAAAACACATCCCATCCTTCCCCAGATTATGGACATAGAGTCAAATGCTGTCACAATTAGTGATTAGAATAAGTTATTTTCTTTCTTTCTTTCTGTTCACCTTCAAGTGTGTTTAAGGTATTCATTTGAAATATAATTAAATTCATTTGTTTCAATTTTCTTTCCGTTTTAGGCTTCTTTCCATTCTTATTGATTTGATTTGATTTTTTGAATATGTAAACCATTGAAAGGCTTTAGAAAGTCAAAACATGACAAAGTTATACTCAGAAAATTGTTCCTTTCTCATGTACCCTTTCAGCCCAGACCTCTCCCCACTGTTTTCTTATAGGTAAAAAACTTGATTTTTTTTTTCTTTTTTTTTTTTTGCGGTACGCGGGCCTCTCACTGTTGTGGTCTCTCCCGCCGCGGAGCGCAGGCTCAGCGGCCATGGCTCACGGGCCCAGCTGCTCCACGGCATGTGGGATTTTCCCAGACTGGGGCACAAACCCACATCCCCCGCATCGGCAGGCGGACTCTCAACCACTACGCCACCAGGGAAGTCCACAAACTTGATATTTTAAAATTTATTCTCCCTATGTTTCTTCTAAATAAATCTATTTAACTAAGCTTTCCTTCATCTTGCATGGCAGAAGTGAAAGAAGAACTCCTACATTCATCAGATGCCCGCACCATTTAACCCCCACAGCATCCCTAGAAGGAAGGTGCCATCTCAGTCTGAGATAATGGGATCTTCACCTGGAAAAATGCCATTTATGTTGTAATGGGAAAGAAGAATGGATTTGGCACCCTTTCAACATTTGGGGCTAGACGGTCAGGAGTTAGAAATGGTTCAGGGCTCTGTGTGTCCCTGTGACTAGAAACCCTCCAGATCCAGCCATCCTGAGACTGTGGCCATGCCTTAAGAAGATGACTGTATAGGAGAACAAAAATCAGGAAAAGTGGGCCACTAAAGAGCTGTAACTTTTAGAGCCAAGATCCATGGTGGAACACCACTGGGTGAATACCCTAACACTGTGGAAGAGAGATGCTTCCTTCAGATCCAAGCTCCAACAGCAGCCATAGACTCCCCAGGTCTCATCTGTAGGAGATGGAGATGGTACCTGGCCATCAGGCATCAAAGTTGATTCAGGGACACACAAGATGGTGTGGGCAACCAGACTCACTGGGTTAGACACTGTGTGGTCATTAAAATAGGCAAAAGGACTGTACGTGGCCTGCCAACTACCTTCCCTCCTTGAGAGGTGATGATAACCAGAAGTGGCTTCTTGGACTGAGTAAATTCACCTGATGCCCCAAAGTTATGCCAGCAGGAAGGATGATAAGGACAGAGAACAACATTCTCCTAATCATCTGGGTAGGGAACCCTGAATCGTCTGAGTGTTCCAAAGAGCATAATTATATTTTGTGCTCAAGCCAGTGAAGGTTATGCCAGTTTTACAGATGAGAAAACAGGCTGAGGAATACACGCAGCTTGGTGACCATCACACACTTAGTAAACGTCAGAACTAGGTTTAGGAACTTGGACTTTCTGAATACAAAGTCCATACTCTGAGGACAATACAGAGAAAGTCAGGGACCTGAGTTTTTTTTATACGCAAATCCTTTAGAAACTCACATCCCCTCCCTAGGCCTCATTTTCCCCATCTGTCTAAGCGGGTGGATAGAATTACCTCTAAACTCTCTTCCAGTTCCGAAATGAACATTTGACCTGTGTGTGTGTGTGTGTGTGTGTGTGTGTGTGTGTGTGTGTGTGTGTGTGTGTTGGGGGCAGAGGGGTTCATTTTCCAGTGACAAGGGCCTTAACCAAAAGAAGTGAATCAACACAGGTCATGAAACTTCAGGGAAAATGTGGAGAAAACATGGATTGGCTGGGATGTGTGGATAGTGGGGTTTCCTGGTGGCTAATGTCATGACAGGTAGTGGTAGGTCGCAGTAGAGAGGAGCTTGGAGAGGAGCCTTGGGATCAGCAATGGGCTCCAGGGTGAAACGAGCATGGCAGGATGGGAACAAGAAATGACGGTTGAAAATCTCTTGGGATCTCCCTTTGGCTAAGAGCTTCTTACATGTCTCCATATTTAATTCCTACAGGAATTTTGTGAAATAAATGCTAATACTCATATATGCTACCTATGGGCAGATTGAGCCTAAAAGAGGTGAGAGCCTTGCCGATGGTATGTGGCTAGTTAAGGAGAAAGTGAGAATACCTCACCAGCCTTCCTGCTGGACTTGAAAGATCATCTTCCCCTCTCCCTGCTTCATCTCCGAGGAGAGAGAGCAGGGAGTGTCAGCAGCAGGAAAGAAGCCGGCTAGTCTGCCCATTCTCTCTGGACTTTGAGTGGACAGGACACCTGGCTCTTGCATTAGTTTACCTCCCTTTCTCTACCTAGTTTTATAAAAGAAGACATTTGGTAATTAATTTTTCAGATCTACAAGGCCTGTGTAGGAAAGACTGTCAATTAAACGATTCACATTTCCATAACATTGCAGTCCAAAGGGCATCGCTTTACGATGCATCCCTAGAGCAATGATGCATAGCTTTAACTAACCAAAGGCCCAGGGTCCAAAAGCCCCTTGCCCCTGCTTTATGATGAAGTTAGGCATGCAAAACAGAAAAATAATTGGACTTGCTTATCTCTTGATTTTCTTAAAATCTGAGTCTAACTGAACAGGGCTGTCAGGCACTGTTCCCTAAGAGAGGTTTACTGTATGAAAAAAGACGAAAGAAATAAAAAGGCATTTACTATGTAATTTCCACCTCATGCCAAAAAGATTAGAAGTGGATACCACAATACATGCAGTAGAACATGATGGAAAGAGATGAAGAGGTCCAGGAGGAGCGAGACCCAGTAGACTCTAGCAAAGACTGGGAAGACAGCAAATTAAAGGCAAGAGACTGATAGTGACCAGGTGGAGAGAGGTCTAAAAATGGTTTGTTGACAGTTCAAAGGATGACAGGACAAAGTGAAAGTTACAGACACAGGGAACGGAGTTAGGACTAGAGAATCCATGAAGGGGATTCACTTCCAGGTAGTTACTTGTGTTGGGCAAGTCACAGCAGGCAGGGGGTTAGTGCAGGGAATAGGAGACAGTCCCAGGAAAGGTGTGTCCTGGGGGCAGAGGAGCACAGATCAGCCACAGACTGGGGTCTCAGGCATGTGGGCTGCGAGGTCAGCCCTTTGACTCTTGACAAAGGTCAAAGCAAGCCATGGCGTCGGTGCCTTAACCATTCTTAATCAGGACCAGCCCTGCAAGCGGAGGCCAAAACTAAGGAAGTCCAGTGTATATCAGGAGGCTTATTAGGAGGACCTGAAGTTAGGCAAGGAGGTGAGGGAGGAGGCCTCAGCTGTACCCTCACAGGGCCTGGAATGGGCACTGGAAGGGCAAGAAGCGAGGTGATTTCTCATATTAAAAAGGAACCTAGGGACTTCCCTGGTGGTCCAGTGGTTAAGACTCCACTCTCCCAATGCAGGGGACACGGATTCGATCCCCGGTCAGGGAATTAAGATCCCACATGCCGCACGGCTCAGCCGAAAAAAAAAAGGAACCTAAATCTAAAAAAGCCAAATTCATGGAAATAGCAGAATAGTGGTTGCCAGGGGCTGGGGCTGGGGGAGCTGGGGAAATGTTGGTAAAAGAGTACAAACTCCCAGATAAGTAAGATCTGGGGATCAAAAGCATAGCATGGTGACTCTAATGAACAATACAGTATTATATACTTGAAAGTTTTTAAGAGAGTAGATCTTAAATGCTATCACCACACACACACACACACACACACACACACATAATCATAATTATCTGAAAACATGGAGACATTGACTAACCTCATGTGGTAATCATTTAGCAATATATACATGTACCTAATCATCACACTGTCCACTTTGAACTTACATATGTTATATATCAATAATATCTCAATAAAACTGGGGGGGGGGCAATTCTAGCTGAGCATCCCTCATTAATGGCATGCATGTCGTGAGTGGCGCAAAATATAACAAATTTAGAGAACACCTAGTATTTGCCTAGAACTGTGTCAGGTTCTGGGGATATAGAGACAAACACGATTGGCCCCCTGCCCTGTGTCGAGGAGGTTAAACTGTACACAGCTGATTATAGCAGCTGCTTTGAGTGCACAGGGGACTTTATTTCTGGCATGTGGAGTCAGGGAAAGCATTAGAGGAAATGTGGTATTTGGACTGGATCTTGAAAAATAGCAGGGAATTTTTCTAGCAGCAGAGGGGAAAGAGAATGACATTTCAGACAGAAAAAAAAAACCTGTTCTATGCATAGACTCCTGGAAGGAAAAAAGTGTGTTCACTAGACATCCCAGTGGCAGGAAAATCAAACTAGACATTTTAGGGAGAAAAGAAGATTGGTCAGGGCTGAAATAGAACTGTCACTTAACCAACATAATTGTATTAAATAGAGCTCATATTCTCTAAGCAGACTTTTCCCACAGTGTTTCTCATAGTTATTTATAATTATTAAAAATATATGTAGAGGAGTTTCATTGTCAATAACTGTGAGATAATTGGGAGTTACACATACTGAAGACTTTTCAGAGCTTTTAATATATTCATGTGTGTTTTGAATTCCAAAGAGAGGGAGTAGCATGAAACATTTCTTGTGCTCATTAGAAGATGGATTAGTTCATTTTTTTCCAACCCAGATATAAATGGAACAATCTAGGAAACTGCGGCTTAAACATTCTGTATAATCTAAGAATTTAAGGCCCATGTCTCCATTTATCTCACCTTGCAAAATCTTTGTCATAAGAGTTTTCATAGTGTATGGTAATTATTTGCATCCCCGTCTCCCTGTAGACCTTTGCTGTCCAAGTTGGTGGCCACTAGCCACATGTGACTATTAACCATGTGAACTATGGCTGGTTTGAACTGAGATGTGCTGTGACTGGGAAATTACCAGAAAGTACACATGTGCCTTGCAATGTATTTCTATCAGACAGCACTTCCCAGGCTGTTTGAGTGTGGGGATCTTACTTATCTATATATTTTTGATGATTAACACATTTCTTGTCATATAATAGGCCTTTAATAAATATTTCTTGAATGGATAAAATAAGTAAATAAGTAAAGCCCTATCCATAAATACTTGCTGCACTTAAAGTCTGATGTCAAATGCATTTTCTCACTTGAATCCTAAAAGGCTGTTTCTGCTTATACATAAATGACCTCTTTACTGATATAAATACCTCATTTGCATGTATGAAATGTATCTCCTAAATTGTTTTAACATATCCTGGAAGCTGGCCCTCTGAGCAATAACATTCTCTTTTAAAAGAATTCATAATGCTGGCTATGAAACCATTTGCCACAGTTGGGAAACTTGCTTATGAGCATCCAACAGCTCATGTAATTACACAGCTTCCTTCACCCCCTGCATTCTCATGTCTGGCCTCATCTACTTTTTTCCTCTTGCCCCCAAGGAAATTACTTTATAAAAAAACAATCAATAACTCTCTGATCTCCAAAGCCTTGTCTCACACTCACAGTTCTAGACTTTCCAAAGCGTTAAGTTCTCTCAGGCAAGCTTCCAATTGCTGTAATAGCCCACCCTCCAGATAACGCTCTGGTCTTCTGCCCCATCTCCTCCTTCCAGGACCTTTCTTCTCCTTCTTCTCCTTGCCCTGACACAGACTTTCTGGGGCCCTGGGCAAGTCTCAGCAATCTTTGAAATCGAGATAATAGCATGTGTCATTACTCCCAGGCACTTTGTAAGTGAAGTGAATTAATGAAAGAAAGGAAGGAGCAGTGTGAACTCCCAAGCGTGAATAAGGTGTGAAGTATATTCTTACTAAATTGGAATTGAATGAAGCAGGAAAACTCACTACATTGTTCTTGAACTTATGAGCCTTCCTCATACTTTGAAGGAATTTAAACCTATCTCCATGTGCCTAGAGATGAACAATCAAGACTCTTTGTATTTTTACCCATCACACTGATACTTGCAATCACCATCCCAAGTTCCTTCTTTTTTTCTTGACATCTGATTTATAGCAGAGTGTGGAAGAGTAGCCCTATAGTAATGAGAGGACTTTCTTGTGTTGTCCAAAATATCATTATGCAATTATAATGATCTAACATAGAGAATTATATTTTACCTTTAATTGGATATGAATATTAGTAGACAAAATTTAATATATTCCTTTTTTTTTCAGGAGATGCATTGGCTATGTGGATTTTAATAAGATGTTTAACTTGAGACTACACCAAGCAGTGATTAAATGCTAGACTGTTAACTCAGATCAACTAAGGTTTTGCTGTATAATGAAAAACTACCATGTTTTTCCCATTCCATCCAGAGGCAAAGTCTATTTCTCCTTCATTTGAATATGGGTTGGCCACATGACTTGCTTTGGCCAATGGATCACCAGCTATTGTGATCTAAGTAGAGGCATGAACAATAAACTGCTAGTGAGGTTTGTCCTCTTGCTTTTTGGGGATTGCTTCAGCTACCCCAAGAAGAAGCCTGGGGAAGCCTACAGAGGATGATGGACGTGGTACTCTGTCACTCTCATTGTTTCAGCCAAATGTCAGACATATGAGGCCATCCTAGACCATCCAACTACTGACCAGCCCACCATCTCACCAAAGACACATGAGAGAACCAGAAAACTGCCCAGGAAGCAACAGAATGTGTAAGCTAAGTAAATGGTTATATTTTTAAGCCACGTATTCTGAGTTGGTTTGTAATGCAGTGAAAGGGAACTGATACAGAAGCACTTACCCAGAAGTGGTGTGCTACCATTAAAATCAAAGCCTCAAACACAGGCATTGACTTTGCAACTGGATAGTAGATGGAGACAGGAAAAGCAGTGGGGAAACCCTTAGCAAAGGCAGCAAATTTCCAGTGGAGGCTAGTAAATTGAGGAGGAAACTACTAGAGCAGCTAGAAAAATCCTGATGCCTTTGCATGATAGGCAGTTTGCAAAGCTGTTGCCCGGAGTAAATTGACAATGGAGCATAGTCTTACGAGAGAGCAGCTAAACAAAGAACCGCTTAGACGGCACACACAAGTTGGAGAACATATAGAGGAACTCGCACTTGTTGGGTTGGAATATAAGATTGATCTCTTTCTTAGTCCCCAAGTGGAAAACAATTCTCAAGTGATCCAAGATCTTGGGGCAAAGATCAAAACAAAATGTGGCTGTAGACTCCTTAGTTAACTTCTGAAAGATTTATCAAGGTGCCCCTTTCAGCAAAACAAAAATGCTCCTTTGCATCTTAAGGGTATGTTCTTACAGAAAGCTAATCCCAAAATAACTAGCTGTACGGCTGCAAGAGGGAAGTGTGCCCTCACACAATTCTGGGTGTGGCATTCGCCATATGGACTGAAGTATGATCTGATGCATAGAAAGTCCAGGATATTTTTAAGTTGTAACAGCAAAAGGGCCGCTAACTTGAACCAAAAGGAACTGTTGTTGCTCAAAATGCCAGAACACCTCTAAGGCTCTATCGGCAGGACTTAGGCTGAGAAAGTTACTCAGTTGTGACATGGACATTTTTTACAGTAAAGGAAAACCTTCTGAGAAGGCAAACTAAGAGTCCAGAGTAAGAATCTCCTCAAGGAAGCAGAACCAAGCTCCCAAAGCTTTTCAGCTCATACACATAATTATTAGCTAAGTTAATTTATTGTTTGAAGCCATTATGGAATGGTTTGTCATACAGCGGAAACTAACTGATAGAGTTTTGAATTTCAGCACCGCAGTTTCCTGAAATAACTGCCACCACTGTGTCACTTTAGACAAAAATTAATTTTCTCGTTCTGATTTTTAATTTTCACAAACGCAAAATAAGACTAAATACATACCTTGTAAGCTTGTTTTGTGCTAATGATATAGTACGTGGTGTGGGCTCTGCTCAAAAGTTTGATTTCTCTAAAAATTGCAATGACTCTTATTATTTTATGAGCTTCCATTTTCTCATCTGTACAAGATGATGATAATCCCTACCTCTTGATGTTGTTTTAAAAAACAAATGAGAACACCTGGCAGAAATAGAACTGATGCATCTGGTTAGAGATGGATAAGTCAAACTGTGATCAAGCATGAGGTGGTGACGTTAATTCCTGTTACCTTTTCTGTCACGCAAAGAAGTACATTTTTCAGATTAAAAAAAAATTTAAAGGCTGTAAATACATCCTTTCTAAATTTCAAATGTAGTCTCCTAATCTGAATAAATAATAACATGCTGTATTAGGAATGCCCTATGTCTTTGTAAATATAATTCCCATGGTTCCAGACACTGCTCTTTCCAGGATTCAGTTCTGTCCCCTGTGAACTGACCCTTTTCTCCAACATCCTACTCTTCCCTGACATTACCTCAATTTTCCTTCTCCAGAGGTTTCCTCAGCTTCCATTTGCTCCTCTTGCAAACCAGAACCCCTCCTCCCTCCATCACCTGCATTGCCAACTATCTCATCAGGAGGCACACTTAGGGGCTTCCCTGGTGGCTCAGAGGTTACGAATCCGCCTGCCAATGCAGGGGACACGGGTTCAAGCCCTGGTCCGAGGAGATCCCACATGCCGCGGAGCACCTAAGTCCATGCACCACAACTACTCTAGAGTGCATGAGCTACGACTACTGAGCCCACATGCCACAACTACTGAAGCCTGCGTGCCTATAGCCCATGCTTTGTAACTGCAACAAGAGAAGCCACCAC
Organism: Grampus griseus; assembly: GCF_964374135.1. Lineage (NCBI taxonomy): Eukaryota > Metazoa > Chordata > Mammalia > Artiodactyla > Delphinidae > Grampus > Grampus griseus. The sequence goes on from NC_139001.1 coordinate 108,338,263, forward strand.
AATGAGAAGCCTGTGCACCGCAACGAAGAGTAGTCCCTCTCGCCTCAAATGGAGAAAGCTCACTCACAGCAATGAAGACCCAAAGCAGCCAATTAATTAATTAATTTAAAAAAAAAGCACCTTTCAACAGACTCACAGACTTAGAGAAAGAACTGACGGTTACCATGAGAGAAGGGTGGGGGGAACGGATATTTAGGGAGTTTGGGACTGACATGTACACATTGCTATATTTAAAATAGATAACCAACAAGGACCTACAGCACAGGAAACTCTGCTCAATGTTCTGTAATAACCTAAATGGGAAAATAATTTGTAAAAGAATAGATACACGTATATGTAAAACTGAATCACTGCTGTACACCTGAAATGAACGCAACATTGTTAATCAATGATACTACAATATAAAACAAAAATTTTAAAAAGAGTGAATTACTACTAACACAACATTGTAAATCAACTAGACTTGAATAAAATATTTTTTAATTAATAAAATAGATAAATAGGAAGCACCCTTCAAGTGCATGAACATTCAAACCCAAGAGAAGCCACAAGGGGAGGAAACGCCTCAGGGGGAAGATGGCAGTCAAGAAACCACAATCGAAGAAGGAGACAAGGAAGCACAGAGGGAGACCTCCTAAGAACTGCCTAGAAAACAAACATGAGAAGACACACAGTGATGCTAACAAAACAATGCAACGGCTGCAGATAGCACATGGGAAGCACCAAGAAAACGGTACATGTCTGTGGACTGTGGTGATCTGTGAGCACTTCCTGAAGGAGAGAAATAGGCAGAGCCAATTTCTTGAACACATGTATTATTGGAATCGACATTCATACTCATTTAATAAGAATTTAATGAGTATCTGCTGTGGGCCAGGTATTATGCTACTTAATGAGGGAATAATAAGTAATGATATCAATAATAATGCCTTGTCTTTTGTGTGGCATTTTTTAATTCATAATCCACTCGGGAATGATAGTGTGAACATCAGGGAAGGAAAGGAGAGGGCTAAATGGAGGCTGGAGTGGATTGAACACCTACTCTGTGGTCCTAGCCCTGTGCTGGCATTTGACATCAGTGATTTCATGGAAACCACTCTCGGAGGTCCGTTCAATCATTATCCCAATTTGGGGTTGAAGAAAAGTAAATCAGGAAAGATACTAGGTGACCTGATTGAGTTACAGCGCTCATGCTGGTAGAGCTGGAAACTGAAGCAAGATCTGAGTTTCTCCAAGGCTGAAGCTCGGGGTGGAAGAGTCAGAAGTTGTATTCAGGGTCTGTTTGAACGGAGTCCTGGGTAGGGTGGAAGGAGGAGGAGGATGGGGAGTGGGGAAGGGGGTTAGGGTTAGGGGTTAGGGTCAGGGTCAGGGTTAGGGTTAGGGGTTAGGGGTTAGAGGTTAGGGTCAGGGTTAGGGTTAGGGTTAGGGGTTAGGGTTAGGATTAGGGGTTAGGGGTTAGTGTTAGGGTTAGGGGTTAGGGTTAGGGGTTAGGGGCTAGGGTTAGGGTTAGGGGTTAGGGGGTAGGGGGTAGGGTTAGTTTTAGGGTTAGGTGTTAGATTTTGGGTTAGGGTTAGGGGTTAGGTTTAGGGTTAGGGTTAGGGGTTAGGGTTAGTGTTAGGGGTTAGGGTTAGGTTTAGGTTTAGGGTTAGGGATTGGGGTTAGGGTTAGGGTTAGGGTTAGGGGTTAGGGGTTATGGTTAGGATTAGGGGTCAGGGTTAGGGTTAGGGGTTAGGGGTTAGTGTTAAGGTTAGGGGTTAGGGTTAGGGTTAGGGGTTAGGGGTTAGGGTTAGGGTTAGGGGTTAGGGTTAGGGTTAGGGTTAGTTTTAGGGTTAGGGTTAGGGGTTAGATTTAGGGTTAGGGTTAGGGGTTAGGGTTAGGGTTAGGGTTAGGGGTTAGGGTTAGGGTTAGGGTTAGGGGTTAGTGTTAGGGTTAGGTTTAGGGTTAGGGGTTAGGGGTTAGGGTTAGGGTTAGTGTTAGGGGTTAGGTTTAGGTTTAGGGTTAGGGATTAGGGTTAGGTTTAGGGTTAGGGATTAGGTTTAGGGTTAGGGTTAGGTATTAGGGTTAGGGTTAGGGAATGATCAGGAAGCATAAGGGATCCAGACCTCTCCCTACAGAAGCCAAGTCCATTCACTCAGAGGTCATCTCCCTCCCAGGGGAGAGATATCATTACGACTGGTTAGCATCTGGGGCACTTTTTCCAGTCCAAAGCTATTCTTTCTTATAATCACCAATTAGCACCTGTCACAGTCGTTTTCTTGGGCAGTTGGTGAGGATTTAGATGCTGGCAGGTTGGAGATTCCACAAAAGCCCTGCAGTTAATAGCGCTGATATTCAGAGCAAAACTAATAGCTCACGGTTGGAATGAATCCCCTTTTATATGACCAGATTCTCCCACGACCTGTACAGTTTGATTTTCCTGGGCCCAAGCATGTTAACAAGCTATTTTTAGCCAGTAATAACTTGTAGAGCACCCTTGGCCAGAGAGCAGAGCAGTTCATCACTGAATAATCCAGCTGATATATTTTATTACGGGGGGAGCTTGTAAAAGGACAATTCATTTCCCCCTGCTCGGAGGTGATTCTCTAAGCCATCCTTCTCAATATTGTCAGCCTGACTCTCATTGCTGTGGAAGCTGTGCCGTGCAAAGACCCCTCCAGGACCCAGACTGGAGAGACAGTAGCCAGAGTGTGAGCTCTGCAGTGAAAGCAGTGCAGTTAGCTTTCCATCCCTAAATTGGAACATCTTATTGCAGAGGGATGCCCCTGCCCCAGGTCGCACAGAGCCCTCCCTTCTCCTGCACATGCACCACAGCACCTACAAGACTCAATGACACTGATTTGTTTTCATGTGAGTCTCCTCCATGCAGCTGTGCATGCTTCGATGTTCAATCCTTCCATGCGATTTAACTCGGGCCAAAACCAAACCCAGAACCTAACCCTGGTAAGAATGACTGGAGCTAGCCTGTGTTCATTTACTTTCCCAGCATCTGTTATCCGTTTTCCTGATAATAACACTTTGATATTATTTGAGGGAATCAGCCTTTCCCTGTCTCAGTTCCTGTTATTGGGTGAGGTTAACCTTTTCCCAGGCAGCAACGTGGGCACGGGACACGGGAGCGGTCCCTCCAGTCCACAGTGATTGGTCAAACCTGGGCACGTTACCCAATTCGTGCCAAGGAGAGTAAAGGCCAGGAAGTTTCTGCCGATATTGGGAAGGAAATTTCTCTTTTCTTAAGGGACCCAAAGTGAGCAGGATATAGACCTGAACAATGCATGGAAACTTTTGTTGTTTTATACAGAGAATCTGACTAATGATGAAAAGAGATGGAGGAAAAAATTCTTGGAGATAGAGAGAGACATAACCCTAATGACATACTCTGAGTCTCTAGATCCACCCCTTCCTTCCTGAAGCCATTGCCCTCTGCCTCTTAGAGGCACTATTCATCTCTTCCTGTACAGCACTGGTTCACTGTACACTGCTACAGAGCAAGCCATCCCAAAATGCAGTAGCATTAAACATCACCCTGCTTGATGTCCAGAATAACTCAGTGAGCTACGTACTGTGGAAATAGGAGAAAAAGAGACTTAAATGGTTTAAGGAACTTGTCCCAGTCAGTACATGGCATAGTAGGTGATCAATTAGTGTGTTAATAAGTTACTGATTTCTTTACTGAACAAAGAGAACTTACTCACACTCATCTCAGACTCCCAAGGAAAAGAGGTCCTGTGCATCAGGCCTTATGGTTTGCTTTCTGGTCCCTCCCTGCCTGAGCCTCTTGTGCATAGGCAATGCCCAGTGTTTTTATTGCCCATCTACTCCACACTGAAATCTGTGCTCTGGAAAGCATCTAAAACCTATGGACCATCAGTCTTGCTCAGCACCAGACTTTGCTGAAATGCACGTTCATTCCCTACCCCGAATCCCCCTAAGTCAAAGACTCCGGCACCATGAGGCCAGCACTTAAAAAAGTCGCTCTCCCTTTTCCAGCCTGGATCCCTTTTCTAGATCCACCTCTGGGTTCACTCACGCATCCCCTCACAATCTTTTTCTGCCATCCCTGCATCAGGAGTCTGGGCAATCCCAACAGGGACCAGCCGAGCAGAGGGGCAGGTAAAATTTCTCTGGGGCTGGAGCTGGAGCATGGCTCATTCTCTTCAAGAAAGATGAGCTCAGAGAGGCTGAAGAGCAGGTATTCACAGGGAAAGTTGATCTTCAGTGGCCAGAGAGCTGACTCCATTAGAGGGGGCTGAGGTCCAGGTCAAAGCACCCCCCCATGCAAGTGAGGTTATGGATGAGGAAAGGAGTAGGGCAGCATGAGTCAGGATGATGAGCAGAGGCCCTGAAGCCAGGCTGCCTGGACTTGAAAACAGCCTCCATCCCCTGTTAACTAGGCTTGAGCTAATTAATCAAATTCTCTATGCCTCATTTTCCTCATCTGTAAAATGCTATTGATGGTCTTATCCATTGTCCCTGTTGAAGTTGCTGGGAGACTTAAAAAGAGTCAATACGTGTAAAGGGATTACCCACGGCAGTGCTCGGACAGGGATGGCTGTGAGCGCCATTACTGCTGTGATTGTTCCCCACAGCTCTGTGTCTGGTCTCTGGACCTGCCCAAGTGATGTAAGTAGAATCCGGCAAGTTCAAATGTCTCCCCATGTTTCCTAATTCCACAACTTCTTCTTCCTTGCATTTTTTATTTTCCTTAAAACTCCTCTATTTTAAGCCACCTACAACTCCTAGAGAACAACCTGAGTGAGCATTCATGTCCAAATCTTGGTGAAACTCTTCCTTGGTGACCCAAAGGAGGCAGTTTGAGTTTGACCAATGTGTACCCTTGGTCTGAACCACTGAGAACTACACCAGCTCTATCAGTGTCTCTTAGGTGTTGAAAGATTTCCAAATGCCACTACACTCTGGAGCAGGAATTAAAATACCTCTGTACCAGTTTCCTGTTGCTGATGTAAAAAATTACCACAAACTTTGCTTAGTGACTTAAAACAACACAAATGTATTGTACTATGTTTCTGGGAGTCAGAAGTCTGGCAGGGTCTTACTTTGCCAAAATCTAGGAGTTGGCCGCATTCTTTCTGGAGGTGGGAGGGGGACTCTGGTTCCTTGCCTTTTCCTCCTTCTAGGGGCCACCTGCATTCCTGGGCTCATGGTTCTTTCCTCCACCTCCAAAGCCAGCCATTTAGCATCTTCACATCTCTCTGAGTCTGACCTCTGTTTCTCTCATCACTTCTCCATCTTTTACTCTGAACTTCCTGCCTCCCTCTTATAAGGACCCGTGTGATCACATTGGACCCACCCAACTAACGCAGGGTAATCTTCCCATACCAATTGCATCCATGAAGTCCCTTTTACTGTGTAAGGTAACATAGTCACATGTTTATGAGATTAGGACACAGACAATTTGGTGGGAGGGGGGCATTATTCTACTTACCACAGCCCCACATCAATCAAGCGACTGGTTTATGCATCTCCAGACCAGGGTGTAGCCAACTAACCCAGAGTATCCCATATGCCAGAAACTGTGATCATCATAGAACATTTTTCACACAATGGATCTAATTTTCAGTTCTCACAAGAGCCATGTGAAGCTGCCATTATCGTTCTCTATGAAATATGAGTCCTGAGGTTCCAAAAAGTTGCCATTTCTTTACAGAGAATCCTTAGATTTGAACCAGAGTTGCTGTGACCCACCCCCCAAACTCCACCTTCTTTCTATGTCACTCATTCTGCTCAACACAACTCCAAAACAATGCTAGAAATGGAGTGTTTGCAAACTCAGCACCACACCCACTGTGTCCGTGCCTCTGTGCCCACCAAGAGGAGATGTTTGGGAAGCAAGAGCCCAGCGTGGCCATTATTGCCTTTGCTTCTTACAGCTGGCACAGAGTTTGTTCACTGTAGGTGCTTTAGAATTACATGCTTTCTAAATAAACTCTTAAAGAAACCCCCTTCAAAGATTCAAGTCAGAGGGATAGACAAAACAGAGCCCTCCTGAATCGTTCCTCCCTAAATTGTCAGTCTATTAATCATCCACAGTCCTCACTGAGTCGCTGCTGCCTGTAACATTCTGCCCTTGGCAGGCAGGAGATGCCAAAGGCATGCAAACACTTAGAAGCTCACCATCAATTTGAAGAGCCACCAGGGATGCTGTGCAGAGCTTTCTGGGGCTGGTGAGGTGAGCGTGGAGAGCAGCCTGGCTGTGACCGAGGGCTCCAAGCCCTGGATCGTCACCTCTACCCAGAACACTAATAAGTCTAAATCAGTGGTTGGAAATGCTGAAGTGCCTACAAATCTCTATGGAGGTGTGTGTTTTGCATACTCCTGGGCTCCACCCACAGAGATTCTGGTAAAGGAGGTCTTCAGCGAGGCATCTGCAAATTTAACAAGCATCCTGGCAAAGGTAGTTGTACAGCTACGTCTTGAGAAACACTATTCTGGATACTTAAACATGTCTTCCTGAATTTGGAAGTGGCACTGTGGCTCTTCTTGAAATATCCCTCGTTCACAGTGGACTGGAGGGGCATCTCAGAGTCTAGGAAAAAGCAGGAAACAAGTAAATGCTGCATTAATTAGCAGAAGTATACTGAAGACTCATCAGCCACCAGGGCCTCCCTCTGCAGCCCCCATAAGAGGAACTCTGACTTACCTCGGTACCTGCAGCAGGTGGCACTGGGCATCCTTGGCTCAGGCACTAAGCAAGTGCAGTTGAATAGAAGAAAAGAAGAAAAAGGAATAGCTGAGTGGATGTTCTAGCTAGCTCACTTCCTGGGCTAAAGTTCATTGTCTTCTTACACAAGAAAGAGACGCTCTATCCCAGAAAAGCTTTCCTCCCCTCGTCCCAAAGACACACACACACACACACACACACACACACACACACACACACACACACACACACCCCTTTAAACCTTCTGACCTTTTCCCTCAATTTCTTCCCAGGCAATTAGCTTTATGAAAAGCTTCACTCAAACTGTTACTCCCCAGCCACCACAAAGCATGTGGGTTATCCTTAATGTTCTCACAAGACGTCCAAAACCTTCTGTAACACACTGCCGGGGCATTCAGACAAGAAGAATTTCACATATGCTGTAAAAGGAGAGAGAGGAACCTACAATTCTTCAAACTACGGTTAATGCTTCTTGCTGAGATATGCATCTTCTTAACATTGAATCCAATGCTAAAAGCCTAGAAATGTCAGGTGACCTCAGAATTATACAATGTTGTGTTTGATTTTGTATAGTTTGTATTTTTCAGCCAACAACTCTTTATTCCTCTGAGAAGCTTTTTTTTTTTAGTGTAATGTCTTTTTTTTCATTTTGCAGGACTCTCGAATTCTACCTTTTCCACCGATTTTGGTTTATTGTTAAAAATAAATGCCTTCCTTTAAAGAAACCTCCCACCTTTTGTGCTGTGCTTGGAGAAAAAAAGGGAAAGTGAGCTATAAAGAAAACAATGACTTTGGTTGCCATGAGGTGGGAATGATTTAAAAAGCCTCCATCCAATTGAGCAGAAAACCCGTGGCCCTTTAAAGCTGAACTCCTGGAAGCTGCACTGCACATAATTGGAATCAGTGTGAATATCACATGCAACAAAATGAGAAAATGTCACTAACTTGTCCTTCTTCAGTGAAGAAATGCTTACCTTTCTGTTCTAAGGGCTTGAAAAGACCAGTTCAGATGAGAGCAATATTTTCCCCATTCTCTTATGTGTGAGTTCCTATTGCCCTCTGGAAAGGAAGCTTCAAATCAGAAAAAGCTTTGGGACAGAATTGCTGCTCTGTTCTCTTTATAAATGTCCATTCATGAAATACTAAAGGGTACCTCCTACATTAATGAGAGCGCTGCATACACCGAACCACAGCATACATGCTGAGCAAGTGAGAACAAGGGATGCTGCGGCAGCACCAGAAGTGAGGCTGGTTTGGGACAGGACGAAGCACTGTGACAGTTCCCTGAATGGGAGTTAAAAAATATAAAATCCACAGCACCTCCCAGTTAGATGGGGTTATGAGAGGGGTGGCTTGGAAATCAGAGTACCTGGGTTCAATTCTGCTTTTGTAAGGTTTTCAGATAAAATGCAAGATGTCAATTAAATGTGAATATCAGATTAATAATGAATATACTTTATTTATTATCTATAAACATGAGATAGACTAAAAGTTGTATGTTGTTATAAAAGTTACATGGGAAAGAAAATTAAAAAAATAAAAGTTATATAGGAGATTGAGGTACAAACTTCCCGTCTCAAAATAAATGTCCTAGGTATGAAATGCACAGTGAGGGGAATATAGTCAATAATAATGTAATATCTTTGTGTGGTGACAGATGGTAACTACACTTACAATGGTGATCATTTTGCAATGTATAGAAATATTGAATTATTGTGTTGTGCATCGGGAACTAACATAGTGTTGTAGGTCAATTATACTTCAAAACAAACAAACGCATAGAGAAAGAGATCAGATTTGTGGTTACCGGGGAGAGGGAGATGAAGGTGGTCAAAAGGTACAAAATTCCAGTTATAGGATAAATAAGTATGAGGGATGTGACATATAGCATGATAAATATAATTAATGCTGCTGTGTGCTATATATGAAAGCTGTTAAGAGAGCAAGTCCTAAGAGTTGTCATCACAGGAAAAAATAGTTTTTCTTTAATTCTGTATCTACATGAGATGATGGATGTTCACTAAACTTCTTGTGATAATCATTTCATGACGTAGGTAAGTCAAATCATTATACTGATCACCTTAAACTTATACAGTGCTGTATGTCAATTGTATCTCGATACAACTGGAAGGGAAAAATTGTATAGCAAAATCTGACAACTCTTAATTGTACCATTTATTTGCTGTATGACTCTAACCTCACCGTGCTTTTATTGTCTCATGGGGATAATAATATCCCCAAATAGTGGTAGTAATATTCCCAAATAGTAGCCCTCTTTATAAGATTGTTATGAGGATTAAATGAATTAATATATTTGTGAAGTAGTAGAACAGCCCCTGACACATCATAAGTACTATGTAGATGTTTGTTTAAGAAAAATAAAAAATGTATTTGTGAAAAAAATCTGGGGCCAGATGAGTCAAGACATAAGCTTCACAAATGAATGCACCTGTTACTTTTATCTTAGAGTCCTAAAGACCAAAAATGGATGAGCTGAATGGGGTGGTCAAGGAAAAACCTAGCTTCAAACCCACAAGCACTAGTAGAGGTGAACCTGTCTAGCTGGAGTCATAAGGGCTATAAACATCATTGGTGAGCTGACCAGATCCACTCAAGGGAATGTCAAAGGGTTTACACTGGAGGTAAGCAAAGCGGCATCCACTTTGGCTCTTAAGGAAGGAAAGGCAGAAATTTGGTCTAGAAAGTTGCTTGCATCTGTATGAGGTCTTCTCTTTCCAGGGGTGAAGGTGGGAATAGAGGAGAAACAACAGAGATATTCTTGGGTTACAATGGTGCCTCTGGTGGTTTTGTCTTGTTCTTCCCAAGGGGTGCACAGAACACGGGAGTGACTGCAGGACCTACAGCTTTGGGACCACAGTGAGTGGGGAAGAGGGAACCATCATCCGTGACCCACTAACTCACTGTGTCCGGCCACTGTTGCATAATTAATACATTGCTTTTCCTGAGCTGTGCTTTCAAATTATTAACACGGCTTGGTCCTCTCCTCAGGAGGGAGCAGGGGACAAGCACACAGCTGAGTGTAGGTGCAGAGCCATTGCTGAGGGTTGCTTGTAGGAGCACAGCCAAGAAGGACATACTATGTGTCACAAGACAGAGGGGACAACAGGACAGAAATGGGAGAGTGGGCCACCTGCTCACTATCTGGGAGGCCAAAGGCAAGGCCAGGTGAAGGAAGTCGCTGATAATATGAGTGAGTATTAGCCCCTGCAGTCCTGCTGGTGACCCCGGAGCAGCACCCCAGCTCCTGCAAGGAGCCCAGCAAGCTCAGCATCTCACTGGTCTTTCCTAAACAAATATATCGCTCTGGTATTTGCATTCATTGTTTCGCATTTGTTTATCTGTCACTCTCTGCTGTGGACTGTGCCTTTCTTGGCCCTTTCCGCATTTTTCCCTTGTGAGCTTCTGTCAGTTCTGGGAGGAAGGGATGTCTGCAGACCCGCCCTCACCCTGATGTCCATGCTGTTCTTATGTTCAGTCCAGTAAACCCCTGTGTTCTATCGCTGGGTGTGGAATGAGTGAAAGGACAGTCCCCAGTGATCAAGCCGGACCTCCTAGGCCCTGGCCAAGGAATAAAGGGTCTTGTATTTTGCAACTCTCTCTGGGCATCACTGGGTCCATTGGTGGTGGTTCTCTCTCTGGTCCGTGCATTTTTGCTGAGCTCAACAACGTTTAATGACCATCAACCACAGCCAGCCCCATGTCCAGCACTGCAGACTAGGTCATATGTCACCTGATACTTATTGAGGGCTGGCTACATGCCACACCTTACAAGATATTTTACACACATCACTTCATTTTTTATAACACATTTCTGAGAGAAGTATAATTATTAATCCTATCTTACTGAGTTCCGCCTTATAGGAACTCATAAATGAGAAGGAGACATCAGACTACGATATAGTGTGAATATTGCAGTATTTAGTCAAAAGGATGTCTTTGTTCCACTTAGTTGACAAGCACTCGGCCAGGTCCTGGAGAACAACAGTAGGCAAGACGGGCGTGGTCTCTGCCCCTGTGGCACATGCAGGTCAGCAGGAGGACAACAAATAAGCAGGGACAGGAAAGCCGGGGGCGGGGGGTAGCCCCTCTCACATTTTGTAGGAGGACTTCTCAGGGCAGGGGTCTCCCACCAAGCCTGGGGAGAGTTTCTGCAGAAGGTAAGTGTTCCAGCTTTCTCTTACAGACTCCAAAACTAAGCAGCTTAAAACAGCAATGGGTCATTATCTCCCACCACTGTGTGGACTCACTGGGCCCAGGGAGGCAGTTCTCACTTCAGATTTCTCCAGTCGTTCCTGGCAGATGCTGGACAAAGCTGGAGACAGCTGAGGTCTCGACCAGGCTGTATGTTGAGATGGCTTCCTTGCTCACATCTGGTACCGTGGGACAGCTGGGGCTGACCGAGCATCTCCACCTTGGTGGGATCTCTCCACGTGGTTAGGTTGGCCTTCTGTACAGCATGCTCAAGCATCTTACATGGTGTCCGACTGTCTCCAGGACCAGTGTTCCAAGATATCATTGTAGAGAGCACAGGAAGCACAGCTCCAGCCTTGGGAGCCCCCTAAAAATATTTCTCTCTCATTCTGTTGGTTATAAGTGAATCCTAGGTCAGCTCAAATTTAAGAGGATATCTTAAATATCCTATATCCCAAAGGCATGAATCTGGGAGGTTGGTTCATTGGGGGACCATGGAAATTAGCTACCATAATAAGGAGTAAGGACAGTGAGGCTGCAATAATAGAAGAACATATGAGGTCCTCAAGTGATTAAAGTAAAACTTGTCGCTGACTGAGGATCAACTCATTAGGAACAGATGTTGACATATTCATATATTGTATATATAATTAAAATATGATACATTTCTTCTTTTAATTTTTATTGGAGTATAGTTACTTCACAATGTTGTGTTAGTTTCTGCTGTACAGCAAAGTTAATCAGCCATATGTATTCCTGTATCCCCTCTTTTTTGGATTTCCTTCCCATTTAGGTCACCACAGAGCACTGAGTCCAGTTCCCTGTGCTCTACAGTCAGTTCTCATTAGTTATCTATTTTATACATAGTAGTGTATATATGTCACTCCCAGTCTCTCTGTTCATCCCACCAGCCCCCTTGGCTTCCATATATTTGTGCTTTACAAATAAGTTCATCTGTATCATTTTTCTAGATTCCACATATAAACGATATTACATATTTGTTTTCCTCTTTCTGACTCATTTCACTCTGTATGACAGTCTCTAGATCCATCCACGTCTCTGCAAATGACACAATTTCATTCCTTTTCATGGCTGAGTAACTTTCCATTGTATATATATGTACCACCTCTAATTATAACCATCTTACAAAGTGGGTATCATCACTTTTGTCTTAAAAAGTGGGATCTCAGATTCAGAGAAATTAAGTAACTGCTCAAAGCCACATGTCCTTGCAATGGTCACACTGGGATTTGAAACAAGGTGAGGTTGTATGTTGAGCCATACTCAAAGGTCACCAGTGCTTAGACAGCAGAGATTTCATAAAGGAGGTGATGCTTTCACAGTGTTTTTAAAAATAAATAGGAGCCTCCCAGGCATATACAAATAAGAGGAATTACAGATAGGAAAAATGTATGCAAAGGATTCCTAGGTTGAAATCCTGTGCCCTGTTCATTATTGCAAAAGTGTGAAGGGAGGGGTTCAGGGGTAGAAAATGTACAGGAAGGAAAGGGGTTGTCGTGAGTGCCACGTCTACCAAGACAAGTCACTTTATCTTGTAGCAATGGGGAGCTGCAAAATTATTTTAAGTAGGTGAGTAGCATACGTCCTCTTGGCCTTCCAAGAGAAGTGTGAGGATCTAGGTCTCAGAGGGGCCCGCGTCCTTTTCTTGGCAGACAGAGAGACAGACCTCTGCAGCTGGTTACACAGACTGGGCTCTATATGACATGAAATGGGTTTAGTCATAGCCACTCCTCTGATTCTTAGCACTGAGTTTGCCACCTTTTGGGCAACCAGTGAATGGCATGGGCAGATGGATGGATGGACAGATGATGGATGCTTTAAATAAGCAAAATGTGCCACAACTTATGACTCTTAAAAAGGTAACATGCAGACAAAAGTAGGCATTGTCCTTTCCTATGAAACTGACCAGAGCAATCAACTACCTATGCTCAAAGTGCTGTCTGAGCTCTGGACCCACAACCTTATGAATCCCTAGCTGACTTTCCCTTGCATTGACCCATCTGGCCTGGTTGTAACTGCTGCCCATGCCAGCAGCCTACCTTGATATCCTCCCTTTCCCTCTCTTCTCAGGATGCACAACCCAGTGGACAGTCACGTTCACCACCTTATTTAGCGAGCCCTGTGGTCTACAAGGGAACCATTCTCAAGTCGATGTCCTCAACCCTGAACATTATCTTCACCACTATCTTGTGGAGATCTCAAACTTGAACACTCAGATCTGAACTCATTATCTCCTTCAACTCCCTGCCTTCTGCCCCCACAACGAGCTCTTCAGAGCTGAGTTAATTTTACCATTGTCTAGTAAGTCAGAAACCTGAGAGCTAGCTGGGGCTCTTTCTATTTCATTCACCATAACATAACATTGGTCACTGAGTCATGGCAATCTCTCCTCCTAAATAGCTCTTAAGTATGCCCTCTCCTTGCCAATGACACTGCCAAGCCCCGCCTCAGACTCTCAGCATCTTTCAGCAGCCTCTCAACTGGTTTCTCTGCCTCCAGGCTCAACTCTCCTGGTTTATCTCCAAACCATACCCCCCAAAATTCTCCTAATAGGCAGACTCTACTATTTCACTCTGAGATTCAGTGGTTTAATATTGAGAAGTTCAAACTCCATAACATAATTTTGTGATATGCTTTTTTACTTCTTTCTTGTGTCCCAAAACCCACTGTCCTTCCTGTGTGCATACATGTTTGCTTGAGCCACTTGTACATCCTCAGACACACCCTCACCTCAGCTCCAGTCTATCTTGCCTTTGAGCCTCTGTACACACTGTTCTCTTATCCTTTATACCTGGAATAGCCCTACCTCTCTCAACTTCTGGGTGAACATCTGCTCCTTCAAGAGTCAACCTACTCTGTAGAAATCACTATTGTCCCAACTCCACTGTCTTGCTCCATAATATCATAATACCTTCCAATCAACTGAAAGCAACTTCTACTATCCATTTCCCTTTCAGAGCTATCCTAAGTAATAAAGAAAAACATGTTCAAAAAGAATTATTTTCCCTACCTGTTTCTGAATTCCTAAAATACCTTTCTCACTTGCCTTTATAGAAGGATGTCTGTGACTTACACTTATGTCTATGGGTGCAAAATAACCATTCCTATAAGAAATTTTAGTGGATACAGGAACAGAGACAATGAAAATGTTGGTAATATCACGGATTTGCTCAAGGTCATACCTGGTGCTTTTGTACCTTCTAAATCCCTCAAACCTCAGTCCTGAAATGAGCCTGTTTTGAATGCCCAGCTGCTCTATATAAAATTAAAACTGCTAAACTTTCTGTACCCAAGGTAAAATGCTCCAATCATTGGAAGTGTGTCTGTAAAGAGACCTTTTGTTGACCTTTTATCAGTGCTCAGGTTGCCTCATTTCTTGCCCATATGTCCAAGGTCTTTACTGTTCCAAATATTCCAACAATGGAGAGGGATCCCTGGGAACTGGAATTTGGAAAAAGACGATTACATTTCTCTGGCAGTCTACTTGGCACAATTCTGAGTACCATCTTATTTAAACTTCTCTCAATTTGACATACTTTTCTGCCATTACGCAGGTGACCCCAAGGCTCAGAAAAATTGTGACTTGCTTGCGGTCACATAACTGGTGACTGAGACAGACACCCCAGACCAGGTGACTCAGACTCAGATGTCCAGCTCATTCTACTTCACCAGTTTCCTACCTAAATTCACCAAATATTCCTATCAACTTCCCGTGTCCTTTTATACATATAATTTTTTTTATCTTCAGCAATGATGCTATTAGCAGTTTCTATTATCTGCAGATACTCACAATGAGCAATTTCCTTAGAAGAACACCCTGTCTTGTGTACAGGGTGTACCCAAAGCTTGCTATTTGCTTTTTCACCTTTCTTTGTTTCTTTTTTTTTAACATCTTTATTGGATGTTAAATATTGGAGTATAGTTGCTTTATAGTGTTGTGTTAGTTTCTGCTGTATAACAAAATGAATCAGCTATATGTATACATATATCCCCATATACCCTCCCTCTTGAGTGACCCTCCCACCCTTCCTATCCCACCCCTCTAAGTGGTAACAAAACACTGAGCTGGTCTCCCTGTGCTATGCAGCTGCCTCCCGTTAGCTATCGATTTTACATTTGGTAGTGTATATGTGTCAATGCTACTCTCTCACTTCACCCCAGCTTACCCTTCCACCTCCCTGTGTCCTCAGGTCCATTCTCTACATCTGCATCTTTATTCCTGTCCTGACCCTAGGTTCACCATAACCATTTTTTTTTATTCCATAGATATGTGCTAGCATACAGTATTTGTATTTCTTTTTCTGACTTACTTCACTCTGTATGACAGACTCTAGGTCCACCTCACTACAAATAACTCAATTTCATTTCTTTTTATGGCTGAGTAATATTGCACTGTATATATGTGCCACATCTTCTCTATCCCCATTCATCTGTCGATGACATTCAGTTGCTTCCATGTCCTGGCTATTGTAAATAGTGCTGCAATGAACAATGTAGTACATGACTCTTGGTGAATTATGGTTTTCTCAGGGTATATACCCAGTAGTGGAATTGCTGGGTCATATGGTAGTTCTATTTTTAGTTTTTTAAGGAAACTTCATACTGTCCTTCAAGTGGCTGTATCAGTTTATGTTCCCACCAGCAGTGCAAGAGGATTGCCTTTTCTCCTCACCCTCTCCAACATTTATTGTTTGTAGATATTTTGATGATGGTGACTCTGACCAGTGTGAGGTGATACCTCACTGTGGTCTTGATTTGCATTTCTCTAATGATTAGTGATGCTGAGCATCCTTTCATGTGTTTGTTGGCAATCTGTATATCTTGTTTGGAGAAATGTGTGTTTAGGTCTTCTGCCCATTTTTAGATTGCATTGTTTGTTTTTTTGATATTGAGCTGCATGTGCTGCTTGTATATTTTGGAGACTAATCCTTTGTCAGTTGCATTGTTTGCAAATATTTTCTCTCAATCTGAGGGTTGTCTTTTCATCTTGTTTACGGTTTCCTTTGCTATGTAAAAGCTTTTAAGTTTCATTAAGTCCCATTTGCTTGTTTTTGTCTTTACTTGCATTTCTCTAGGAGGTGGGTCAAAAAGGATTGCTGTGATTTATGTCATAGAGTGTTCTGCCTATGTTTTCCTCTAAGAGTTTTATAGCATCTGACCTTACATTTAGGTCTTTAATCCATTTTGAGTTTATTTTTGTGTATGGCATTAGGAAGTGTTTTAATTTCATTCTTTTACATGTAGCTGTCCAGTTTTCCCAGCACCACTTATTGAAGAGCCTGTTTTTTAACCATTGTATATTCTTTCCTCCTTTATGAAAGGTAAGGTGACCATATGTGCATGGTTTTATCTCTGGGCTTTCTATCCTGTGCCATTGATCTATATTTCTGTTTTTGTGCCAGTACCATACTGTCTTGCTTACTGTAGCTTTGTGGTATAGTATGAAGTGAGGGAGCCTGATTCCTCCAGCTCCGTTTTTCTTTATCAAGATTGCTTTCATTATTCAGGGTCTTCTGTGTTTCCATACAAATTGAGCGATTTTTTTGTTCTAGTTCTGTGAAAAATGCCATAGGTAGTTTGATAGGGATTACATTGAATCTGTAAATTGCTTTGGGTAGTAGAGTCATCTTCACAATGTTGATTCTTCCCATCCAAGAACATGGTATACCTCTCCATCTGTTTGTATCATCTTTAATTGCTTTCATCAGTATCTTATAGTGTTCTGTATACAGGTCTTTTGTCTCCTTAGGTAGGTTTATCCCTAGGTATTTTATTATTTTTGTTGCAGTGGTAAATGGGAGTGTTTCCTTAATTGCTATTTCAGAATTTTCATCGTTAATGTATAGGAATGCAAGAGATTTCTGTGCATTAATTTTGTAACCTGTTACTTTACCAAATTCATTGATTAGCTCTAGTAATTTTCTGGGAGCATATTTAGGCTTCTCTATATGTAGTATCTTGTCATCTGCAAACGTGTTATCATTGTCATTTGTTTCTAGGTATTTTTGTATTTTCTGCTTGATTTCTTCAGTGATCTTTTGGTTATTTAGTAGCGTATGGTTTAACCTCCATGTGTTTGTATTTTTTACAGTTTTTTTTCCTGTAATTGATATCTCGTCTCATAGTGTTGTGGTAGGAAAAGATACTTGATGTGATTTCAATTTTCTTAAATTTACCAAGGCTTGATTTGTGACCCAAGATATGATCTATCCTGGTGAATGTTCCATGAGCACTTGAGAAGAAAGTGTATTTTGTTGTTTTTGGATGGAATGTCCTATAAATATCAATTAAGTCCATCTTGTTTAATGTGTCAATTAAAGTTTGTGCTTCCTTATTTATTTACATTTTGGATGATCTGTCCATTGGTGAAAATGGTGTGTTAAAGCCCCCTACTATGATTGTGTTACTGTCAATTTCCCCTTTTATGGTTGTTAACATTTGGCTTATGTATTGAGGTGCTCCTATATTGGGGGCATAAATATTGTTACATCTTCTTCTTGATCATTATGTAGTTTCCTTCTTTGTCTCTTGTAATAGTCTTTATTTGAAAGTCTATTTTGTCTGATATGAGAATTGCTACTCCAGCTTTCTTTTGGTTTCCATTTGCAGGGAATATCTTTTTCCATCCCCTCACTTTCAGTCTGTATGTGTCCCTAGGTTTGAAGTGGGTCTCTCATAGATAGCATATATATGGGTTTGTTTTTGTATACATTCAGCCAGTCTATGTCTTTTGGTTGGAGCATTTAATCCATTTATGTTTAAGGTAACTATCGATATGTATGTTCCTATTACCATTTTCTTAATTGTTTTGGGTTTGTTATTGTAAGTCTTTTCCTTCTCTTGTGTTTCCTGCCTAGATATATACACTACCAAACGTAAGGTAGATAGCTAGTGGGAAGCAGCCGCATAGCACAGGGAGATCAGCTCGGTGCTTTGTGACCACCTGGAGGGGCGGGATAGGGAGGGTGGGAGGGAGGGAGACACAAGTGGGAAGAGATATGGGAACATATGTATATATATAACTGATTCATTTTGTTGTGAAGCTGAAACTAACATACCATTGTAAAGCAATTATACTCCAATAAAGATGTTTAAAAAAAAATTTTAAAAAAAAAAAATAAATAAATAAATAACATTTGTTGTAAAGCTGGTTTGCTGTTGCTGAATTCACTTAGCTCTTGCTTATCTGTAAAGGTTTTAATTTCTCCATTGAATCTGAATGAGATCCTTGCTGGGTAGAGTAATCTTAGTTGTAGGTTTTTGCCTTTCATCACTTTAAATATGTCCTGTCACTCCCTTCTGGCTTTCAGCATTTCTGCTGAAAGATCAGCTGTTAACCTTATGGGGATTTCCTTGTATGTTATTCGTTGATTTTCCCTTGCTACTTTTAATATTTTTTTCTTTGTATTTAATTTTTGATAGTTTGATTAATATGTGTCTTGGTGTATTTCTCCTGGATTTAACCTGTATGGGACTCTCTGTGCTTCCTGGAATTGATTGACTATTTCCTTTCCGTTGTTAGGGAAATTTTCACCTATCATCTCTTTAAATATTTTCTCAGACCCTTTCTTTTCTTTTCTTCTTCTGGGACCCCTATAACTTGAATATTTGTGCATTTAATGTTGTCCCAGAGGTCTCTGAGACTGTCCTCAATTCTTTTCATTCTTTTTTCTTTATTTTGTTCTGCAGTAGTTATTTCCAGTATTTTATCTTGCAGGTCACTTACCCATTCTTCTGCCTCAGTTATTCTGCTATTGATTCCTTCTAGAGAATTTGTAATTTCATTTATTGTGTTGTTCATCATTGTGTGTTTGCTCTTTAGTTCTTCTAGGTCCTTGTAAAACGTTTCTTGTATTTTCTCCATTCTATTTCTAAGATTTTAGATCATCTTTAATATCATTACTCTGAATTCTTTTTCAGGTAGACTGCCTATTTCCTCTTCATTTGTTTGGTCTGGTGGGTTTTTACCTTGCTCCTTCATCTGCTGCATATTTCTCTGTCTTCTCATTTTGCTTAACTTTCTGTGTTTGGGGTCTCCTTGTTGCAGGCTGCAGGTTCATAGTTCCCATTGTTTTTGGTGTCTGTCCCCAGTGGGTGAGGTTGGTTCAGTGGCTTGTGTAGGCTACTTGGTGGAGGGGACTGGTGCCTGTGTTCTGGTGGATGAGCCTGAATCTTGCCTTTCTGGTGGGCAGGGCCACATCCGGTAGTGTGTTCTCGGGTGTCTGTGAACTTAGTATGATTTTAGGTAGTCTCTCTGCTAATGGGTGGGTTTGTGCTCCTGTCTTACTAGTTTTTTGGCATGGGTTATACAACACTGGAGCTTGCTGGCTGTTGGGAGGAGCTGGGTCTTAGCGTTGAGATGAAGATCTCTGGGAGAGCTCTCACCAATTGATATTATGTGAGACCAGGAAGTCTCTGGTGGTCCAATGCCCTGAACTCTGCTCTCCCACCTCAGAAGCTCAGGCCTGACACCAGGCGGGAGCACCAAGACCCTGTCAGTCACCCAGCTCAGAAGCAAAGGGAGAAAAAAATAAAGAAATAAATAAAATTTAAAAAATAATGAATAAAAAAATTTTAATTATTAACATCAAAAAATAATAATTACTTAAAAAAAAAAGAAGAGAGCAACCAAACTAATAAACAAATCTACCAATGATAACAACGGCTAAAAACTAAACTAAGATAAACAAATATCAGAAACAAATTAGTCGCAGACAGAAAACCTCAAGTCTACTTCTCCTTCTAAAGTCCACCACCTCAATTTTGGGATGATTTGTTGTCTATTCAGGTATTCCACAGATGCAGGGTACATGGAGTTGATTGTGGGGATTTAATCCGCTGCACCTGAGGCTGCACAGAGAAATTTCCCTTTCTCTTCTTTGTTCACACAGCTCCTGGGTTTCAGCTTTGGTTTTTGCCTTGCTTCTCCATGTAGGAGTCTATTCTCCACCTTGACAGGAGGGTGTTAAAGCAGCAGCTGATTAGGGAGCTCTGGCTCACTCAGGCTGGGGGGACGGAGGGGAATTGTAGTCATAATTAGAATGCAGGGTGAGCCTGTAGTGGCAGAGGCCAGCATGACGGTGCAACAGCCTCAGGCATGCCGTGTGTTCTCCAGGGGAAGTTGTTCCTGGATCATGGTACCCTGGCAGTGGCGGGCTGCACAACCTCCCGGGGGGGAGGGATGGTGTGGATAGTGACCAGTGCTTGCACACAGGATTCTTGGTGGCAGCGGCAGCGGCAGTAGCCTTAGCGTTTCATGCCGGTCTCTGGTGTCTGCGTTGATAGGCATGGCTCGCACCCGTCTCTGGAGCTCGTTTAAGCAGTGCTCTGAATCCCCTCCCCAAAACAATGGTCTCTTGACTCTTAGGCAAGTCCAGACTTTTTCCTGAACTCCCTCCCAGCTAGCTGTGGTGCACTAGCCCCCTTCAGGCTGTGTTCACATAGCCAACCCCAGTCCTCTCCCTGGGATCTGACCTCCAAATCCCAAGCCTCAGCTCCCAGCACCCACCCGCCCCAACAGGTGAGCAGATAAGCCTCTAGGGCTGGTGAGTGCTGGTCAGCACTGATTCTCTGTGCGGGAATCTCCCTGCTTTGCCCTCCGCAACCCTGTTGCTGCACTCTCCTCCGTGGCTCTGAATCTTCCCCCCTGCCACCCCCTATCTCTCCCAGTGAAGGGGCTTCCTAGTGTGTGGAAATTTTTCCTCCTTCACAGCTCCCTCCCAGAGGGCAGGTCCTGTCCCTATTCTTTTGTCTCTGTTTTTTTCTTTATTCTTTTGCCCTACCCAGGTATGTGGGGATTTTCTTGCCTTTTGGGAAGTCTGAGGTCTTCTGCCAGCATTCAGTAGGTGTCCTGTAAGAGATGTTCCACATGTAGCTGTATTTTTGATGTATTTGTGGAGAGGAAGGTGATCTCCAAGTCTTATTCCTCCGCCCTCTTGAAGGTCCCCCCCCTTTGTCTTTTGAAAGTGGATATTTTTCTAAACCCCACTTTACTGCTGGTATTAACACCATCCTATTTTTAGGAAATTACTTCTTCGGGTTCCTCTGATGCACCAGAAACTGCTCCTCTCACAATGCACTTTCCATTTTACAATATTTCCAGCAGATGTCAGAGGGCAGGAGATAAGTAGTAGTTTGAAGTGTCAGTGAGCAACAAAAGAGGTGGGGAGGATGCACTCCTCAAATACAGGCTCCAGAAAACAAGAAGCTGTAGCATTTGCAAAGAAAATAATGCCCAATTCGTCATTTTCAGGCAGCCCCTGAGGAGGAAGTCTCAGTTTTACAGAGGTGTGAGGAATAGAAATGTATCCTAGGAAAATGTAGAAAAAGTTTCTGGGGACCCAGATAAGCTGGCTTTTCCAGTCCTCCAAATAAGTAAATGAAAAGCATGAATTCACAGAACTGTTTTAATTAAGAGGTGAGGTGATAGAAACATCAGTAGGTATTTAATTTAGCTATTTTCCTTCTGTATATCTCACTCTCAAAAACTGGAGATTGTTTATTAGGATACAAACTGTAAAATCATAAAATATAAATTTTTAAAAAGGACTGAGCATTATTTGTGTCACACATAGATGCTTGATAAATATTAATTTGAATGAGTCAATGAGTGAATGAATGAGTGTTGACTGGAGTAGGAGGTTAGGCGGTGTGAATGAGAAAGGAATACATCTCAAAGGAGAACGGCATTAGATATTACACATTGCTGTTGTCCGGTGACCAGTTTGCCTCTAACTCTTTGGAAGGCCAATGTGGAATGAGAAACAGGACTTTGGATGCTAGCCCCAGCACTTCCGCTGACCAATCTGGACTCTTAAGCACGTGCTCTCTGAGTCTGCATTTCTTCACAAGCACCAGCTTCTGAGCTCTGGGCAGGAAAAACCTGCCTTCCATCCTAACCCCCACCCCCAATTAGGATCCAGATAAACTTACTAAACATTTTTGGAATAAATAATCTCCACCTGTTTTATGAACAAACCTTCTGACTCACCCGTCTCCCATGCTTTACGTTTCCCTTCCCCCTCACGATACTGCACACCAAGAGTCCATCCTGATCTCCATTGCAGGCAGCACAAGGAAACGACCCACATGGCTCTCACCAGGGCTTGCACTTAAGAGACGATCCCTGGTGTCATGTGTGCTACAGATCTTCAATATGAGCTGACATTTCCAAGGGGATATGGTAAAAGGACACTAGGACAAGACTCTCAAGTCACAAAGTGCTTTTCTGGGATGCTGGAAGGAAAACCCCTGGGAACAACTAACTTTTCATTGAGGGCACCTGAGTTCCAGATTCCTTTAACAGTATTCTCTGTGACCACCAGTCAAATAACTTGCTGGGATACAGGCTGGATGGAATTACAGGGACATCTAATGCCCACTAGTATTAATGCCATCCTTGTTTTGAGAAGCACACCCCTAATTCAGTAGGATTTATTGCTACATTGTGGGTAAGAGCAAATCCTAGAGCAGTACCTCAGTCTATAGAAGAGACAAATGCATAAGAAAACCATCTAAATATGAAAGTCTTTTTCCCCTGTAAATTCTATGACTACAAATTTTAAACTCAAATTCAGAGATACATTCTTCTGGGAAAACATTTGGTCTGGAGACCACATTTATGCATACAAACAACTTCTTGATATATGCACATCTGAGAGGAAAAAACATTTTCTAATAAATGATTAACAAAATTCAAAAGCTAACTGTTTGGGCTTCCCTGGTGGCACAGTGGTTGAGAGTCTGCCTGCCGATGCAGGGGACACGAGTTCGAGCCCTGGTCTGGGAGTATCCCACATGCCGTGGAGCAACTGGGCCTGTGAGCCACAACTGCTGAGCCTGCGCGTCTGGAGCCATGCTCCAAAACTAGAGGCCATGACACTGAGAGGCCCGCGCACCACAATGAAGAGTGGCCCCTGCTCGCTGCAACTGGAGAAAGCCCTCGCACAGAAACAAACACCCAACACAGCCAAAAATAAATTAATTAATTTTAAAAAATTAAAAATAGAAAAGCTAACTGTTCAATGTGAATGCAAGAAGAGCTAGGCTTCTTTTTTTAATACTTGCCAGAAATGCTTAGCCATCCAGAAAAAGGAGGTAATCAAAGTCGTTAATTCAACTAAGAAAAATATTTTGCTGGTATATTCTCCTAGTTTCTTAGTTCCCTTTCTTAGTCTCTTAAGTAAAAACATGGTTCTCTAGTTAGTGGCAGACTAGAATTCCATCAGGAACCAACTAAGATGGGATGTTCCCGGAAATGGGTGCTTACTCATAGCTGGGGCAACACACACACACACACATTCTAACACACACTCTCTCACATGTATATACATATTCTCAACTTGAGATATTATGAGGAGAATCTAAGCATCACGTTCAGTAAGATATATAGCAGAAGGGCTTCAGGGAATATAAAACAAATCAATTACTTATAAATGTTGCAGGAAGCTTTTCTGCAGGCATCCTCTGTGTGTGCTAAATGTGTGAAGAAAGGTAAACCAGTGGTGGCAAAACTGTTAAACTATGACAGAGCAAACAGGAAGTGTATAGAAAGGGGCAGGGCAGAAGGGGAAAGAAACTATGTATTTAGATGGGAACAAACGGAAAGGATTGCCCCCCATAAGGGTCTTCTGCCTGATGCCAGGCAGATGGCAGTCCAGGAAGGTGGAGAGCTGTGTCTTACGTTTCAGTGAGTATGGGCTGCAAATAGGTTGGAACTTCAAGGACAACATGTGACATTCTAGAGGCTATGTGCACTTGAAGTTATTTAATAGGTCATACAAGACTAACATTTTTTTGGTACTCACTACTATTCCTACATACACATACACACAGATATATAAATACATGTATATAAGTATATAATATTATAATCATGGCATGCTGCTTGTAGAAAGTTTTTAAATACAAAACAACAAAATAATGAAAAATGGACCTAAAGTCTGTCATACAGAGTGAAGTAAGTCAGAAAGAGAAAAACAAATACTGTATGCTAACACATATATATGGAATCTAAAAAAAAAAAGCTTCTGAAGAACCCAGGGGGCAGGACAGGAAGAAAGACGCAGATGTAGAGAATGGACTTTAGGACACAGGGAGGGGGAAGGGTAAGCTGGGACGAAGTGAGAGAGTGGCATGGACATATATACACTCTCAAATGTAAAATCGATAACTAGTGGGAAGCAGCCACAAAGCACAGGGAGGTCAGCTTGGTGTGCTTTGACCACCTAGAGGGGTGGGATAGTGAGGGTGGGATGAAGATGCAAGAGGGAGGTATGTGGATATATGTATATGCATAGCTGATTCACTTTGTTATAAAGCAGAAACCATTGTAAAGCAGTTATACTCCAATAAAGTTGTTAAAAAGAAAAAAGATTAAATAAGTACTAGGCATTTAATGCACAGCATGAAAAATATAATTAACACTGTTGTGTGTTATATATGAAAGTTGTTAAGAGTAAATCCTAATAATTTTCATCACAAGGCAAAAATTTTTTTCTATTTCTTTGATTTTTTATCTCTATGAGATGATGGATGTTCACTAAACTTATTGCGATAATCATTTCATGGTGTATGTAATGAACTCATTATGCTATACACTTTGAACTTACACAGTACTGTAAGTCAACTATATTTCAATAAAAGTGGAAAAGAGAAAAAATTGATAATTGTAGTAAATTTTTATTTTTAGTATGAATAAAAATTGCTAAGCGAAAGACAGCAACTATAAACCAACATGTTATTGTAAAAACAAAGAAACAAACAAACAAAAACAATGACCATGTTGCATTAACCCAAATATGCAGGGGTTGTTTACCATTAGAAAAAGTATTGATATATTTAACAGATTAAAAATATTGAATAAGAGGGTGGTCTGAATATATGTAGAAAGCTCATTAAATAAAATTTAAAACTTATTCATGGTTAAAACAAATTACTGTCAGCAAATTAGGCATACAAGGACCACCCTTAAAGATATCTATCAAATACATGTATTCTAGCATTGTTTATAAATAACATCATATTAGAAGTTCTAACCAATACCGTGCGATATCTAATTAACTAGAGAGCTAACTAGCTAGTTATTGTGTGTGTATATATAAAATATAATATATAGTATCATATATATAACATATTCATATAGTTATAAATAGCTATATATATGAAAAAGGAATAAAATATTATTGTAAGAGTCTAAGTCAATCTACATTTAAAATACAAGAGAATCTAAGTACAAATTGTTAGTTTTTTTAGTTCAAAAATGTCCATGTCAGAAAAACTACAGTGTAGGCAACTCCAAATTCCTGACCCTCCACAAAAACCCAGCAGAAATTGTCTGAACCAAGTTTGTCAAAACTGGAAAACAGAGAAAGTTTTACACCAAATGAACACTGAATCAAGAAAAAAGCAAGTTAAAAATGGTATAAAATCGTGGTTTTTTTTAGTTGCCCTTGCCCCACCCTCTCCCAGCTCAGTGGCAATCTATTAGATGAAAGCCTACATTCACAGTGTGGGACCCTAAGCTCTGCTTCCAGAGAAAGCAGTGCAGATCTTATTCACAATTTACTGTATTTATCTGTTCAAACTTGTCTAGGGGTTATCTGAAGGAATGACACCAGGTGTTTGTCTCTGCTTGTCTAACCCAGAACTCAGGGTGGAAAAACAGTGTACATTGCTTGAAAACATTGTAAGATGAACAAAAATATCATAGCTTCCCAGGAAAACAACTCCCCCTCCAAAATACAATAGACTATGTAAAGAGTCTATTATATGCTCAAAAACCTAAAAGAGCACTACAACCTGAAGTGGTCTCTCCAGTCACCACAGTCTCCCTGCAGGTTTTGGTAGCAGCACATGGAAGGCAACTTCTTATCTCAATGACTTATTTAGAGGTAGCATTCCCAAGGCCACCTGTTAAGCTTGAGCATACATTTATACTCATAATTCTTTGTGGTCTCTGATTATGTGAACAATCACATAATTCACAGATTATGTGAATGTGGCATTCTCCTGGTAACATGCTTGTTTTGCTACAAGCCTTAAAATGTCTGGTATTAGAATTTTAAAAAGGGTAACATTTTTCAAGTATCTAGTCAAATACCACCTATTAAATTTTGCCTGATCAACCTGTGTAAAATAGACATGAACCATTTTCATATTTAACATTTATTTGTTTGCTTATTAACTATCTCTCCTCAGAAGAATATTATCTACTAAACACCAAGGATTTTTGTCTATTTTATTCTGTTCTGTATCCCCAGCGCCAAAAGCAACGCACAGAGTAAGGATGTAATAAATATTTCCTGAATGAATGATGCAAAAATCATTTAGTGATGCAAGCATCTAATTTTCATGAAAACCCTAGAACATATTTCTTATTTGCTGCTTCTTCTATCTCTCATTTTATAGATAAATATTTCATAGATAAATTTATTGCATAGACAAATTATTTTGCTCTTCTTTCAGTGGCTATATGATCTTTGACATATTACAGCATAATATAAATGAGTCCTTTATAGATATCTTAGATACCATCAATACCTTAAAATAATTTTAACTCCCTAAACAAATTTAGCATTATTATTTTTATGTATTTAATTGTACATTGACATTAAATATATGTATGACATTGTTTTCTATAATCAATATGTTTAGATTTACTTTCTCCATATGTATTATTCCAGATACTATTTGTTCATTTCTGTATTTACTTACTTCCATCTAGAATTATTTTTCGTCTGACTAAATAACTCCCTTTAGAATTTCTATTAATTCAGATCTGGTTATGAATTTTCTGTTTTTGTTTGTCTAAAGATGGATATTTTTGTTGGATATAAAATATGTTGATATTTATTTTATATTAACACTTTTTAAATGGTGTTCCATGTACCATGTCTCTAGCTTCAGTAATTTCTATTTAGAAAACACCTGTTTGCTTTCTAGATGTAATATGCTGTATTTTTTCTATTTCATTTAAAATTGTTTCATTGACTTTGATTTTTAGCAGTTCATTTCTGCTGTGCCTAGTTATGTGTTCCTTTGCATTTATTCTGCTTAGTGTTTGTAAATCTTATTATATATGTGGTTTGATGTCTTTAAATGGTTTGGGCAAATTGTTTACTAGTATCTCCTCAAATATTGCTTGTGCTCCATTTTCACTCTCCTCTTCTCTGGGACTCCAGTCACATGTATATTAATCATTTTCACTGTTTCCCATGTGTCATCTCTATTCTTTTCTGCATTTTATTATTTTTTTCTCTCCATGTTTCAATTCAGATACTTTCTATTTTATAGTTTTCTCAACCTTCTCTTTTGCTGTTTATTTTTTAATTTGCCTTTAATTCATATAATGGGTTTTTAATTTCATATATTATATTTTTCATCTCTCTAATTTCTTTTTGTCTCATATTATGAAGCCCAAGTCTCTGTAGAAATTCTCCTACTTGTCATCTATTTTGTTGAACATATTAATTACAGTTATTTTAAAGCTTGTCTCTGACCATTTTGATAACTGAGGTATCATATGGGTCTGTTTACATGGAATTTTCCCCCCATTTTTAGACAACTTAGTCCAGACCCATGGTTTTCCTGGTAATTTTAATTGAATGTCACACATTGTGCAGTAAAATTTACACAGATAACTTAAAGTTCTGGCTGATACTCTCTTCCTCCCACAAAGGATCAATCTTGGGGAGATAAACTTGGTCTAGTCTAGTTTGGGTTTGTTTGAACGTGGGTTTCAGAGTTTTCTGAGAGTTGGTTTATATCTCTACTCCTATTACTGGAATTCAGCCTTATTCCTATGCCTGAAAGTGGGGTATTTACCAGAGTTCCATCTCTTTAGTGGGTCCAGAATTCCTGTTTATCTCCTTAGCTCAGGGGACAGCTAAGAATTCTGCTGATCCCCTTATTTATTTATCTGTTGTGCTGTCCTCTTGCCTTCCTAACCCCTCTACCTAAAGATAAGCACATATATTAAGAGGAAGAATAGGCAGATGATTTTGTGCATCTCAATATACTTCCTTTTTCTCTGGTATCTTGGTTTATCCTCAAATGATTGACTTTGAGTCCAGAGTCCAAGTTTAATTTCACAGACTCACGAGACTATATAAGAATCTGGTCAGTTTCCCAACCAGAATTCATTGCTTTCTCCTTGGCTTCTGAGCCTCTGGGCCCCACTCCACTTATGACCTGTCCAATGCCTCAATGGGAAAATCCCTCTGGAATGTGGACCCATCTCAATGTGCTTTCCTTCTCTCTCAGGTCCTGGCTTTTTAAGTTCTGGCTGCCTTAGTAGTCCTCTAGTACCTTCAAAGAGATTCATTTTGTGTTTTGTTTATATTCTGTAGCTGTTCTTCGTAGGAGCATTGCCGTATAACCAGCTCTCTGCTCTTACTGGAGAAGGAAAATCCAAAGATAACTTATAGACTCTAATTTTTATGATCAATATTCTGATAGTAGTTGGATTCCTCCAAATGCTTTGTGAAAAGTCAGCTTCCTGCTTTACTTAATACCCAGGAAAGGCAAAAACATCCTTCTCTGTGTGTC
This sequence comes from Grampus griseus, assembly GCF_964374135.1. Classification (NCBI taxonomy): domain Eukaryota; kingdom Metazoa; phylum Chordata; class Mammalia; order Artiodactyla; family Delphinidae; genus Grampus; species Grampus griseus. The sequence goes on from NC_139001.1 coordinate 108,366,722, forward strand.
TTGGTTCTGTGTTATTTTTCTCCCTGCCCATTTACCCAAGTGATTGTTGCTCTGACTTCCATTATCTTCAGTTTGGGGTGATACAAAGGATTATAGTTCGTACTTTCTTATGGGAAGCACCATTGCCTATTTGGGGTCTGGGTTGAAAAACACTCATTTTGAAGAAACATGGATGTCATTATACCATTAAATTTTCCCTTATGGCTGTAAGAGCTTAGCAGTGCTACTGTTTAATCACTGCACTTCTAGTGGCATAAAAAACACAACTGTACACTCCCTAACTTTAAGCCTGCCTAATTTACTGACTGTGATGGATTCTCTGGTGCTCCAACCAGATGCCTTCTATAATCCAAATACACACATCCCAGCTGCTGTGAATACTAGACACTGAAAGTTCACAGCTATATCTATTCCTGGGCATTACTCTTAGCTAAAGGAAACTACATGTCCAACGTTACACCACCACCAAGGAGCCTGATATAGGGAAACAAAGATCTGGTCCGTGTGAAGACTTGTCCCAGCTCAAGAGCTTCCTTGGCTTGACTGGGGCCTTAGTTGAGACCACATTGCAAGTCAGCTTTTCCCTTTGTCTAATTCTGACTTCTCACTTCACTAGAGGTTTATCTTCTGTGATCACACCATAAAAAAAGCTTTTTGCATGCCATTCCCATCTCATAGTCTATTTTCAGGGAACTTACTCTAAGGCATTGACCTGATGTTTGCTACTATCTGTGACCACTGCACTTCCTAGTCCCCATACCAGCTTGATGTCTCTTTCTATAATGTTCTCTTCAACCCTAAGCACACGACATCCAACTGCCTATATGTGGCCTGCCTGCTTAAGGGGAATTTGAGCCAAAGTAGGAAAAAAATGTTGGTAAGGAAATTATGACGTACCTACCTAAGCAAATTTTTAATCAGCTCAGTTCTTTAGTTTACTAGATAAACACAGTTGAGTGAACAACAGGAATTTATTGAAGCTAAATGTCTATTTACCAGATTTGATAATAAGCCTATTATGAAAACAGGCACGCAAGAGCTTGTGGACGGAGCAGATAGGAGTTCAGGATAGACCTGAGGAAGTTTCCGTTTTGCTGTCTTTAATGATTTCTGGGCTCAAAAGAGCACTCATTATAATTGGTTTGATTTACTCTTACCTTCTGGAAATCACTAAGGTAGAGCATCTCACTGGAGGAAAATACAGAGCAAGAGTTCACTCTAGAGAAAATTCAAAATTAAAAAGTAACCAAAATACTAATAATTAACCAGTTGACTGAAGATCACTATAACTCTCAGTTATTTCATTATCTTATACTCTGACAAAGAGCAATTGGTTTCCATTGATTCTGTGCTAGCAATCTGAACAGAAGGAAAGTTAAATTCATTGCAACCTCTCTGTTGGAAACCTCTGGACATACTGATGAATGGTTGATATGAGAAGCAGTCAATATTTCTGTAGATACAGGATTCACCTTTAACCAGCTTGTAAAATGTCCTTTTGAGTTAAATGCCAAGTGACCTATATCACACAACCTGCTTCATTTTGTTTCAGTGTTTCTCTTTTTAAATGTCTTAGATTTAGTACATATTCTTGTATCTGTACTCTGATACAAGCTTAAATTATGTCACCTTGGAGCCCTGACATGTTCAATCTGTTTCTGAAAGGTACATTATAAAATGTTCAAAAGTATTTGTAATTAATTATGAAAAGTAGTATCTTAGTAAATAAAACCCTGATAAGACTAAAGTTCAAAAAGAAAATAATAGAATTTGAAGGCAGTTAAGGTTAGCAGTTTAAGAAACACTTACCATGGAGACCTGTGGAAGTCATGCAGGCTGACTTGTTTAGTTTTCATCCTTCACTGAAATGAAAGCCCATGAAGACAAGGGTTTTCTTGTCTGGTACTTAAACTAGTGCTTTGTGCATAGTAAGGAGTCAATAAAAGAAAAGCTGGGGCTTCCCTGGTGGTGCAGTGGTTGAGAGTCCACCTGCCGATGCAGGGGACACGGGTTCGTGTCCCGGTCTGGGAAGATCCCACATGCCACGGAGAGGCTGGGCCCATGAGCCATGGCTGCTGAGCCTGCACGTCCGGAGCCTGTGCTCTGCAACGGGAGAGGCCACAACAGTGAGAGGCCCGTGTACTGCCAAAAAATAATAATAATAAAAAAAAATAAAATAAAAGCTGAATGAAAGCTATATGACTAATTTTCCCTAGCAATAAAAAAGAAAAGATGTATCAGATTTATTTAAAAGAATAGAAAAGAAAATTTTCATAGGAAGGGCATAAAGCTCTTCTATGTTCAATATGCTATCCTTGGCAAAGAAATCCACTGCAGGACAAAAGTCAAAGTGATTCCTACACCAGATAAAGCTGATGATAATGTTGATAGCAAAAGAATATATTCTGTGGAATATATTCTGATAACCTTGGTTGAAGATAGCAGAATAAAAATATCTTCTTATAAATAAACTTGGAAGAAAGAAAAACAATTACAGATAATAACAATTAAAATAGGAAATGCCTAAAATCACAAAGTACAATGTGTGAACAAACCATGCCAATACTGTAAATATTGGTCCAGGATGATATGGGCTAATAAAAATATTGGTCTCTTCAAGTCTATAAAAGAATTGAAAGTCTGCAAAAAGTGTTTTATGCCCCAAGGAAAAAAAAATCATTCCTCTTTTAATTGAAACAAGAAAATTAAGTGGTCCAACAATCTAGAAACTATTCCTGAACCTTGTTTGACACCCATAGAATGGCAGTTAATGTGGTGCTAGACAAGAAGCTACCAGGTATTCAAGGAAAAAAATCACCGTTGACATGGAGTGATGGAAGGAACATTGTGGATGACAAAAAACTATGCAGCTATTTGATCTTTGTCAAGCCAAGAGAAGTACAGTTTAAATCACACAAATACAATCACTTTACTCTGTACTCTATAATTATAATTATTCCCCAGGTAAGTCATGCTTGAGGAACTTCTTATGGACAAGAAAGTGTCCCTCAAATTGCTGAATTTCTGCAATAAATACTTCCAGTATCTTCTTAGGACTATATTTTTTTCAAAAAGTCCATTAAGACTTAATTTCCACCATCTTCTTCCTCTCTATTCTTTAAGATATAAGTGAGAATTGAAAGGGAAATATTAACATACCAATTACAAATATTAAAATTTAAAAAGGAGGAAAGGGAAAGACTACCCAGACAATTGATTAATATACACCAGACACACTACACAATCTACACGATGAAAATTGTGATTAATATTTCTCTACAAAATGAAAAATATAATATACGCTTTCTATAATGCAAGAACTCAAGCAAAAGATACAAAATATTTGATAACAAATTATAAAACAACAAATGAAATAAACTAGGTTGTGAAAATATAATCATTAGGATTTCAGGAAAATGTTGGGAATGGCAATATATTTTTTTTAATTTTTCTTATTCCTTTGAAATACACACACACACACGGAAACCAGAATAAACTAAATAAAAACATACAGTAAACGTATATGACAAAATCTAGTAAGCAGGTATCCTGTAGACCCTAAAACAGGAGGAAGGAAACACCACAAACACCTACAAGAACCACATAGAGAAAGACAACATGGCTTATCATGACCCTGAAAACAGACAAACTCCAAAGTTGACAACAAATATTCACTGCAAAGTATGACAAATCAACTAAGAAGAGAAGTCAAAATTTTGAGGAATCCCTGAAATGTCTGATTCAGATTACTAACAGAGAACCTTAATACTGGAACAATATAGGTTTTATGAAATCTCCAAATTCAAAAAGCAAATCTGGGGCTTCCCTAGTGGCGCAGTGGTTGAGAGTCCACCTGCTGATTCAGAGGACACGGGTTCGTGCCCCGGTCCGGGAGGATCCCATGTGCTGTGGAGCGGCTGGGCCCGTGAGCCATGGCCGCTGAGCCTGCACGTCCGGAGCCTGTGCTCCACAATGGGAGAGGCCACAACAGTGAGAGGCCCGCGTACCGCAAAAAAAAAGCAAATCTCCATTCCAGGTTAAATCTCTCTTATAAGAAGAAACTTCCAGGGACAGAATCCATTAAACAACAGAAGGAAATGATAAAGAAGATCCCAATAGAAACAGGAATGGGAGCCAAGAAGGCAGATCTCAGAAAGCATTTTTTTTTTTTGTCTCTTTGTGAAACAAAGAAATGGAATTCCCAGAGAAATAAAGCTGTTAAAGCTATCCTGCTGCATTTCTCTCTTCGAAAGTATAGGAAACTTTCAACTAATTAAAACACCCCAGAAAGATGAGCTCAGAAAATGAATCAAAAGAAATTAAGAGGAGGATAGACATTAAACAAAGGCAACATAAATTACACTTGGACCTCAAAAAATTAAAGATAGAACTACCATACAATCCAGAAAATCCACTCCTGTATTTACTCAAAGAAAATGAAAACATGAATTAGATAGGATATATGCACCCCTATGTTCATTGCAGCATTATTTACAATAGCCAAGATATGAAAGTAACCCAAGTGCCCACCAATAGACGAATAGGTAGAGAGGATGTTGTATACATATTCAATGGAATAATACTCAGCCATAAAAAAAAGAATGAAATCTTGCCATTTGCAACAACAGGGATGGACCTAGATGGTATTATGCTAAGTGAGATAATCTGACAGAGAAAGACAAAGGTTGTGTGATTTCAATTATATGTCAAATTCAAAAAACTAAACCATAAACAAGCATAACAACACAGAAACAGAGTCATAGATACAGAGAACAAATAAGTGGTGGCCAGAAGGGAAGTGAGTGCAGAGGAGGAGAGAAATAGGTGAGAGGGATTAAGTTACAAACTTCCAGTTGCAAAATAAATGAGTCAAAGGTATGAAATGTACAGTGTGGGGAATATAGTCAATAATGATGTAATATCTTTGTATGGGACAAATGGTAACTAGATTTATCATGGTGATCATTTTGAAAAGTGTAGAAATATCATATCACTATATTGTGTAACAGGAACTAACATAGTGTTGTAGGTCAATTTTACTTCAAAAACAGACAAGCAAACAAACAAACTCATAGAAAAAGAGATCAGCTTTGTGGTTACCAAAGGTGGTGGGTGGAGGGAGGGGGAATTGGATGAAGGCAGTCAAAAGGTACAAAGTTCCATTTATTAAGATAAATAGATACTAGGGATGTAATGTAAAACGATAAATATAATTAACACTGCTGTATGTCATATATGAAAGTTAAGAAAGTAAATCCTAAGAGTTCTCATTACAAGGAAAACTTTTTTATTCTATGTCTTTAATTTTATATCTCTATGAGATGATGGATGTTCACTAAATTTGTGATAATCATTTCATGATGTATGTAAGTCAAATCATTATGCTGTCCACCTTAAACTTACACAGTGCTGTATTTCAATTATATCTCAAAAAAATTGGAAGAAAAGCATTACAGTTAGAAAATATTCAAAAATTTGGTGATTAAGTAAAGGATGATTTGAAAAAAAAGGTGACAGAATTCAGGAAAGTTTTTAAAGAAGAAAAAAATCTCAGAAATAAATAATTGACAAAGAGAATACAAGATAAATAAGCATAAGAGATTATGATTTGTGATTGAAAGAGGACATTATTTAAATTCTTTTTAAAAATTAAGTTGACCCAAAAAGGATTCAAGAGAAAGTGAAAGATACAGAAAAGAGGCAAATGAAATTCAGTATATGTAGATTTGAAGTTCTCAAAGAAGAAAGCAAAAGCAATGAATGAAACAAAAACTAAAAACATAATTCAAGAGAACTCTTTGAATTCAAATATTACTTGACTCTATATAGTAAAATAGAATGCCACATACCTGTGAAAATCTATCCAGAACAACCAACACTGAGACATACGAAACTAAAATTATTATAATACATAAAAGAAAGCATCTTTTGTCAATGACCAAGTAAATTATAAGGGAAAAAAATAGGGCCATCAGATTTTTTGATAGCAACATTTTATGTCACATAACATTTAAGATATTCAAGAAAATTAAATATGAACCAGGGACTTTATAACCAGTCAAACTGATATTCAAGTACAAAAGTCACAGTCACAGTCATATTTCTACACAAAAATACAGAGAATATTGCTTTCATGATTCTTTCCTGAAGAATCTAAGGAATGAGCTTCGGACAGCCTAAATGACTTAAACTACATTATCAAGAAATGTTGTAAACATGAAAGATGTATTTTCCCATGGAAGTAAATATTATAAGGAATACAATAAAGTTAGTACTGATAATATGCTTTGACATTGAGGATTTAGCTTAACTGTCAAAAATAGCTGGGAGTGATTGACAGGATAGTGGAGTGATAACCTCAGTGGACTGCTTTCCTGCAAATACAATGAAAACTAAAATACTGGCAAAACAAAGATGTTCCTGGTGGGTAGGTTCTTGTCTCATCACAGAAATAATTCAGAGAGGAGACAGGGAGGTCAAGAAAGTAAAATGAAGATTTATTTAAGCAAGAGTATACTCTCCAGGGAAGGGCAGGCAGTCTCAGGTGAATAGCTGCCCTGAGTTTCTTTGCCAAGCAGGTTATGTGGGGCAAAGAAATGAAGAAATGAAAGAGGCAGCATAGAAATGAAGAGGCGGCATATTCATTGGGGGTGGGGTGTTTGGGGGTTTTATTCTCTGATTTTCAACCCAGCTTCACCTTCCCAAGGAGCAGAGGGATTTTTGTCTTTATTTAGTCTTTATTGGAAGTGTCATGGCATTGGTGCATGATGGGAACTTCCAATCTGCAAGGCTAATTTTATTGTAATGACAGCATAATGAGCAAAAATTACATTTGGACACCGGAGATTCCCCCCTTTTCCCACCTTTCTATGTCCTCCTCCAGGACACTGATCACCCCAACATGTGCGGTTTCCTGTCAGTCTGGAGGCTCCTGCTTTTCTTTGTCTGCCCAAGGACCCCCGTTGTTTACAAGATGTGTGGTTTCCCATCACCTAGCCCCTGCCCCCTTTCTCTGTTCATATCTAGCTACCCGTCTGCTTTAACAAAACTAACCAATAAGTATTTCAGAACTCTGGAAATTAACCAAAGCTACAGCAAACTGAAAATCATTTATCTAAAAGAAACTACTGAACCTTCATAACACAACCTCCGTTTAACTTGGGTCTATTCCCATAACCTGTCATGCTCTGCTCAGTAGTGTGGTAGCTATGGAAAGCCAATATTCTTGCAGCCAAACAGGATGACTGAACGTTTCTGATATCCCATTAAAAGCACCATCTTCAGAGCACAGTAAATACATTATATGAACTTCCAACTACCAGAAAACTCTCTATGCCCAGGTACTGTGGGTATTCAATTCAACTCAGTGCTCAGCTCATTAAGAAGAAAAAAAAAAAAACCTTACCCTTAGGGGACTACCAAAGCAATATCAATCTCTTGACAACATTGTAGCTGCCTAAGGCTATGACTTGCTTTGTCAGTAGTAAACAACAGTCCAGCCAGGAATATAAAAGGGAATTATGGAAAACAAGATGAACATAGGGAATTTGAAAAGCTCTGACATTCCTGCAGATCTCAAAATTGGTGCTCACACAGGAGGCTGTGCACATGCCCAGGAAAAACATGGTAAAAAAATAAGAGCACTTTCCTCTGGACGAAATTGAAGCCCTGCACGTGGTGGAAGTGAAAGCTAGGTCTATCGTGTAGACTGTCTGAAGTTTGAAGGTTTGCCCTCTTACACAGCTCCCCTTAGCAAAGGGAGGAAGACCAATAGGAAAGGCATTTGAGGAAATCTTCTTACCTAAAAATGGCTGACTACTACATTATACTGATTTAGGGATAAATCCCAGGAAGTTAAGCATAAAAATAAGAAAAGCTTCAGGAAAGTAGCAGAGAACTCAGTGGCTTCAACTGCAGAGAATACAGACTCTACAGAATTGGTCCAGGTAATTTCTTAAACAGAAAAGCAGCAACAAGAAAATAAATAACAGAAAAAATAAACCCACAAATAAGAGTACTAAAAACTGGATGGGGAAGGGATTTGACCAGAATTACTACAATATATTATCTGAAATATCCAGTTTTCAACAACAACAAGGACAACAAAATTATGAGAAATGCAAAGAAATAGGAAAGTATACCACATACTCAGGAAAAAAAGTGCCCAACAGAAAATGTTACTGAGAGGAGCCAGATTTGGGACTTAGTAGACAGAGACTTCAAAGCAGTTATTTTAAATATATTCACATAACTAAAAGAAATGATAAATAAAGAATTACCCTCCCAGATATATGGGAAGAAAAATGAAAACACATGTTGACACAAAAGTGTGTACATGAGAGAAATGAAAACATGTCAACACAAAAATGTGTAAGCAAATGTTCATAGCAGCATTATTCCGAATAGCTGAAAAGTGCAAAAAAACATGTACTAGTTTCTTGTGTCTACTGTAACAAATTATCATGGGCTTGGTAGCTTAAAAAACAGAAATTTATATTCTCACAGTTCTGGATGCCCCAAATTGCCACATACATGTAAAGCTCTCTGCTAGTGGTGTTAATATTGTCATTATGAAACTGGTGTGTGTGTGGTATGGAATAGGGAAAATTGATAATTATGACAGATAATAATTATAGCTTGAAGTTTCAGTATGAACTTACAACATAATGTTTTAAAAAATTTTGTTACTCTATACACTGAAAAGTCCTAAAAACAATAATTGTCCAGTGACAGTAACACACCTCATGCACAGAGTATTTTCTGTAAATACCTTCTTACTGAGATAAACCAGGACTATGGGAAAATGACTCTGGATTCCAGATCTAAAGCAAAAGAAAATGTACAAGATGAAGCTATATAACAGTTTTTCCTATCAGAAAGCAAGAAAAATATCAAATACTAGAAAGTCTCTGTGAAAAGGATTCACAGACCAAGTTACATTAATAACTGCGCACATCAAGTCTAAATCCAGGAGTTCATAAAGATACAAAAGCAGCAACAACAAAACAGACAAAACACCTGCCATCACTAAGGAAACAGTTCATTATTCTGAAAACTGGTAAAAAGAAAAATCTTACTTTACTATATTTACTATATGAACTATAACTCACAATAACCAAATATTGATAAGAGAAGTTGCCTGTTTATGAAATTATTCCATCAAATAAACAAGGAATAAATGATAGAATAATGATATCAATAATTGAAATCCCAATTAATTAATGGGTCTAGACAATGATTATCAATGGCTACTAATATCATAAAAAGAGAGAAAATCAGGCCATTCTAATGGAAGTACCCTGCAACTCTTAAGAAGTAGTCTTGTAAAAGTAAAATTAAATGTAAATTTAATAAAGTCTCTAGAGTTAAGCTTAAATGAACAGGAATACAGGGTGCAAAGGAACATGATAAATAATACCAGGCATCACAGGTTCCAGATGAATTCTATCCATGTTTCAGCTAACAGATTGCCCAAGTGCTTTCAAATGTTTTTTCAGAGCATAAACACCAAAAGTTCCCAAATTAGTTTTACAAAACCATAATACTCTGGATATGAAAATATGACCAAAAATAGTACGATGACATAAAATGACATAAGACATAGACAAAATTCACTAATAAGTTGCATTATTGTAAATAGATTGTAAAGATTGTAAATGTCCTATATGATATATTAATAAGAAATCCTACAGGACATTAATACAGGAATATATAGCCACCAAATGCCTTATACAATATTCATCATAGTAACTGAAAAGGCATAAATATTTCTGTACCTACTGGACAAACAATATTCAATAAAATTTGATACTTATTCCTTATTTTAAAATTAAAATAAAGCTCTTAATAAAGTACCAATAATTAAGCCAAAGCCAGCATAATGCTTAATGGTGAAACACTGAAAGCATCCCTACTAAAATCAGGAGTAAAACAATATTGGCCATTCTCTTCACTATTTTTATCATTATTCTGGAGGTCTTAGCCAGTACAAGTTGGCAAGAAAAAGAAATATGACACATAAGGTTGGAAAGGATTCAAAATTATTGTCATTTTCTAAAGATAATAGAGCATGTCTAGAAGGCCCAAGAAAGTTAGCTGAACACTATTAAGAACTAAAAAAGAACCCAGTAAAATGGTTGATTACAAATGAACATTTAAAATTCAATAGTGATCCACTCTAAAATGATTAACCACTTAGAAAATATAATGAGAAAAAGACTGCAGTTATAACAGCAACAAAGAATAAAAATATGTGTTAACAAGGAATATGCTAGCACTGTATGAAAAAAATTGTGAATGCTAGTGAGAATTAGAAAAAAAACTATTTTAATGAATGGAAAGTCATACTCTATTTTTGAGGAGAAAAAGTCAATATTATAAAGCTATGAAGACTCTTTATAAATTCATAAATAAATCTATATAAATCTGTAAAGCTGTCAACATCCTATCTGTAAATCTATAAATGTATATTTATATGATTTTGACATTTTAAAAGGGAAGGAGAGTTAGTAAAAGCAAACTAATTCAACACTTTATATGAAAAAGCAAACATAAAATTATATCCCAAATAATTCTAAAGAAGATGATCACAAGTATTATAAAGTATAGTAATTACAAGCTTAATATTGGCACATAAATAGAAGACATACATCAATGAAATGGAAAAGAGAGTTCAAAAATAAGATAAAATTTAGTAAAAGATATAATGTTAGGTCAAACCAGTTAAATAAAGATGGATTGATTGATACCTGGTGTTTCGACAAATGGCTGACCTTCTGGAAAGTAATGGAAGATAGATGCCTACTTTACTTTTTGTATGAATCAAAGTTAAAGAAATTGTAAATTACTAGAATAAATATGAGAGAATTTTTAAAAATAATATCCAACTTTGTCTATAATTTAAGAGTAATTACAAACTCAACAAGATTTGTCATGGAAGTTGACTCCTAAAATCCTTACAAACATACAACATGCTTAGGAAACGGCGTGAAACTTTTAAATGAAGAAAAAAGGTAGACCAACTCGCCCTCCCAAGTAGTAAAAATACAATTCATGTCTTGTACCCACATTTCCCCTTCTTTACAAATAAATGTTCATCCTGTAAGTACAGTCTTGATTCTCTCTGACCTTCACTGAACACTTTGAATAAAGCCAGCAACAAATTTCCCAGCATAATTCACAGTTGTTTTTTTTTTTTTTCAGTTATATGTGAGACAAAGAATATATAACCCCTTTGAAAGTACACGTTTTCTGTGTTTGTTGTGGTGTTTTCAGAGTAATTGAAATGCAACTGTTTACTATCACTAGAAAAAAGTGTACTAATCAGATGTCAGCTTCATGGTATCTCAGTCAAGGTCTGAGCACGTGTCCTATCGAATTTCATTGATAGGAAGTGATAAACTCACCCATTGCTAGACTCATCTTCCTTCTAAACACATACTCTCCTGGTTAAAAAGAGAACATGTTCCATGTTCTGCCTGGTAGTATTTATTCCCCACACTGCTTTGTTGACAAATGAGATAATGTTTGACACTAACTAGCTATGAAATATGCCTCCCAGGATTGAGGTGATGCGTTTGACTCTCTCCATTTTGGTGATGTATATTACTGAAGATGTCTTCAGGACATTTTATCTCAAAATGAATTTTTGTTGTTGTTAAAGAGAGTGAAAATGCATGGAGCAGATTTATGAGCCTTGCCTGTCTGCCTAGGAAACTAGCTATTTTGACATAATCTCCAGGAGACGCCTCAGGTATCAACTTAACTCAACTGCAAGAGGCAAGCACATTGGACAACCAAACTTCATTCATTTTACCTGCCCTTGACAATGCCGAATCCAAGCTGCCTTAGCATCCAAAGGAATCACTATGATTGGCTGAACACTGGGAGGGCACTCATTCATTCACTCATTCATTCAATATTCATTGAACACATAAGTCAGAAGCCATTGTAAGTGATGAGGACACAGAAATAAAACAATCAGGCAAAAATTACTACCTTCAAGGAGCTTACATCCTAATATAATATACAGTGTCACAGTAATCATATATATGTGATTAATATTCGCAGGATTCCAATTAAAATGTAAGTCTAGATCTCTGCAGACAAATTGCACAGAAGTGGAAACAGAACCGAAGTATAGAACCAGAGTGGGCAATTACCTATGCGATCTCTTCTTTTACAGGAACATCTTTAGGTACATTATTGGGTACATAATATTGTGATAGGTAAGTACAGATACTGTGATTTTGACTAAGTTACCAATAAAAAGTGAAATATTCAAAGTAGGACACCAGTCTGAATGCCTGTTGAGTCCTTATTTCACCTCATTCCTAGTGAAACTTAATGATCTACAAATAGGAAATTATGGCTTTTTGTTTAACATAGTCTAAACCTAAGACTTTGATCAAATTTTAACCTCCAAATATTAACTTATCCATTTATTATCATTTATGCCATTTCAACCTAACAATAATGCCCTGTAGTAGCTGAATTTGGTATCTTCACTTTTGGGATAAAGTAACTGAAATTCAAAAAAGTTAGGTCAGGTGCACAAGGTCACACTGCAAGAAGGAGATAAAACCAGAAGCACACCCAGCCCTTCCTGCTTCAAATCTTGTATTCTGGCCCATGCCATCAGATGCAGTGCTCTGTATAATGCTTTCAGATGTTACGGGGGAAGCAAGGATGCATAAACAATGGCCCTTGCCCTCTAGTAGTTTACAATCTAGTATGCAAACAAAGCACCAACACAAGTAATTGCAAGGCAGGAACTGTGTATTTTTTTTAATATATAAACACTTAAATCTAGATAACAAAAAAAAGAAAGAAAGAAAAAAACACAAATCTACAAAGTTCACATTACAAAAGAGGGCAGGCAAGAGCATACACTGTGTCTCAAGTGACTGTGATTGGCCACGAGGGCTACAGATGGTAGCTCGTGGGCTTCTGAAGCCACCAAAATGTCTTGCTGGTAGATAGAATGTCTAGTTCTCTTGTCAGAGTTGGAGCTGTCGCAAATACACCCGACCTGAAAGCAGAAGCTCTGGTCTCCCTCCTTTTCTCTGTTCTTCCAGAAAAGCCCTGTAACCTCTTTTCCACTCTGGTAAAGCCATCTTCTTCAAGACACTCTGTGGAGTCATCTTCCCCCAAGAAGCTGGTCTGCCTGTGTCCTGCTGTGCTGGGGAAGCCTTCTCTCCCCACCAAGGCTCACTGCTGTCAGAATCAAAGCACCAGCACCAGACACAGCCCCTTGTGCACGAGGGCACAAATAAATGTGTACGAAGGTAACAACTTCCTACAAATCGTCAGAGAGACCAAGCAGCCTCTGGGCTCAGTGAGAAAATTTTCCATTGTGCTTTCTCAACCTCATCCTGAGAATAGGAATTAATTTTATTTTGACCATCTCAAGAGAAGTTTTGTTTTATCCCCTTCCATCTCCTAGAACGTCACAAAATAGCTTGGAGGGGAAATGTTTCTTCTGAGGAGGATATAAGTCATGGGATTCATTTTTTCACATTCTTATGAAATCCTCAAGGCCTCAGGGGTAAAACTAACAATTTAACTTTTGTCCTGAAAGGTCTGCTTTGGTCAGGTCTGCTTTGGTCAGGTCTGCTTTGGAATTATAAAAATGTCAAATATTCTCACTAACTTTCAGTCTCTAAGGTATCTGTGCTTCAGGTCAAAAGCTAATGAATTGTGGAAGAGGGACTATACACCCTGGGGTTGATAGGAGGCAGGGATGATTTGGAATCCAGTAGAAGTTTGCATCACTGTGATACCTGGGTACAATGCTCACATCACTTGACTTTCTTCCCGTCTTCTACTGTTGATCTCAGAGAGGCAGCTGTGAGCAGTGGCATGAAGCGAGGTCTTAATTCCTTGTCCAGGAATTGAACCTGGGTAGCTTAGAAGAAAACCAGGAATCCTAGCCAACAGATAGTCAAAGGCTAGAGGCTAGAAGTTATTTTTCCCTGGCTCTTGCCCCCAGTGAAAAATGCATTTCTCACAGAGGCAAAAACTGTAAAAACAGGTACAAAGTTTACTATTAGAGACACAGCACAACAACAAGTGGGAGAGCACACAGAGAAACAAGTTGTTTAGTTAAGATAGAAGCAAGGCAGAGATGTACACCCAGAAAGAAATGGTGTGGGCGTCCCCCCTAATGAGGAGGAGTGCAGTAAAGAGGCAGTTAGGTCATTTATGTATTTATTTTTTAAACATAAGTTTTAAATTTTTTTAATTTAATTATTATTTTTTTTAATTTTGGCTGCGTTGGGTTTTCATTGCTGTGCATGGACTTCCTCTAGTTGCAGCGAGTGGGGGGTACTCTTCGTTGCAGCGTGCGGGCTTCTCATATTTAAATACTTGTGTTAAAATACATCCATGCATCTAGAATAGTTCTGCACATGCAGACACTCAATCTTTATTTGTTGAATAAACAAATGAATGACTGTGGAAGAAAAGAATGAAACTTCCTGGATTCCACTTCCACTTAACATTCTGGACAGAAAAGTTGGGAGATAACATTGATGTAAGGAAAGGCTGAAGCTGGGCAGTTAATGTGAATCAGTAGAGTTGAGGTGAGGCAGTGAAGGGTGGTGGGGACAGGGGATGTGAGAGTAAGTGTGAGCTGTGTGTGGAGGCACTTTCTGGTCTGGTCCATTGTTGGAGTTGAGGAAGTGTGCTCCCAGAGTTGCCAGCGCTCATGTCCCAAGAGAAGACACAAATCCAGGTTAAGGAAATTTTTCTGGATTTTAAAGACATAGTGCCCACTTGAGAGCTAAATCTAACCTCTGTACTCTCCATCAATGAATGATATAAACACTCTTTAAAAATCAGAAAACTCAGCAGACAAAAAAAATAGTGACCTGTAGTGAGACCAGTCTCATATGGAGATGGCAGGTAGCTTCTCATGAACAAGGTGCATAAGACCAGGTGCATAAGACAAGGTGCATAAGACCAGGTGGCCACGACCCTCTAATTATGAAGTAGGTCTTTCTGATGAGCACCCAGCATCCTGAAGCCATCTAAGAATACACCATGAGTCACCTCATTAGCATAACAAACACTCTAGTAACTTAAGGAATTCCAAGGGCATTTGAAGCTCTGTGCCAGGAACTGGGCGCAAAGATCAGATATATACTTTATCATACTACACTATGAGATGGAGAAATAACATCACTAAAAGGGGGAGAAAGCCCAGGGGAATTGGGAGCTTTCAAATCTGGGCATACAGGTGAAAACAGATATGGACCTTGACCAAGTCCAGTGGCTCTAGAGAATCAGTGTGGTGTAGTGGTTAAGAGCAGAGCTCCAAAGACAGATTCCAGCTCTCTGCCTCTCACCAGTTGTAAGATTTTAGATAAGATGACTTTCTAGGGACTTCCTTGACAGTCCAGTTGTTAAGACTGCATGCTTCTACTGCAGGGGACAGGGGTTCGATCCCTGGTCTGGTCCGGGATCTCGCATACCGCAGGGCGTGGCCAAAAAAAAAAAAACAACAACAAAAATATGACTTTCTAATCTCTCTGGGCTTATCTTCCAGTTGGTTTAATGAGGTTAACAATAGGCCTAGCCTCGAAGTCTTGTTATTAATATTTAACAAGATAGTCTATGAAATGTGCTTAAAACAGTGTTTGGTGTAGGGTAAGATAGTAGTATATATCATTATCATAGTGGAGAAGGCAGATATGGAATATCTGGGAAATAATAATTACACAACTTCCTGTGTAATCCGGGAAAATAACTAAGTTGTATTACAGTTGTGTTTTTTAAATTATGGGTCATACTCATTAGTGAGTCATAAAATCAGTATAGTGAGTTGCCAGCAGCATTTTTGAAAAGTGCCAAAGAATGAATAGACAACAGCAGAGAGCATTGCTTCCTAAAATATCTGTTTTCATCATGTGTGTGCATGTGTTTATATATAATATACTGAGTTACCATGGAAAACACATTTCTTCTTCTGAGGTGTTATTTCAATTTACTGAACTATGAGCTCTTTGAAGGCAGGATGACACTTCAATCATCTTTCAGTTCCTAGAAAATCAAGCATAGGACTAAGTGCAACACAGACATCAGTAAATCTGCTTTCAGTAAAAAGAGACTGATGGGTAGATAAATATAAGTGAATTATAGATGTCTTCCTTGAGTGCGGTATATAAACCAATGCTTTTTCAGTGTACTAAGTGGAGACAGAAAACAGATAAGTCCTGGACACCATCTTCTAGGCCTGTATGTGTAAACAAAACATGAAAACCATGAGAATATGATGCAAGAGAATATGTTTTAGTTTATTCAACAAATATCAGATGAGTACCTCCTACGTAACTAGCACTATTCTAGGAATAGAGGGCAGAGTACTGAGCAAAGAACCTGTTCTGATGTAACGTAAGTTCTGATGAAGCTATAAAATAAACAATCAGATGTATAATATAACATCAGGAGTGATACATGTCATGGGGGAAAACAAGCAGGGGGAGGGGAAGAGTGGTGAGGTCAGGGAAGACCTCTCAGGGGCTGGTGTTTGAGCACAGGCCCAATTGAAATAAAGTGTTGATCCACACAGCTATCCTGGGAAAAGTGTTACAAGCAAAAGACATAAAAGAACAAATGTCTGGAGATGGGCTCATTTCAGACACTTGAGGAAGAGCAAGGAGGGTGCTGTGGTTGGAGATGAGAGAATGAAGATTGTGTGTGTGTGTGTGTGTGTGTGTGTGTGTGTGTGTGTGTGTGTGTGTGCATTCAGCTCCCAAAGTGCTGTGCATGATGAGCTAGGCTTTTTACCAAACCAAACTTGGGTCTGCTCACCCACACACAGTAAAGCCAATCTACTGACGCTGGGTTGTGGTGAAGGAAAGCACAGCATTGATTGCAGGGCACCAAGCAAGGAGAATGGGCAGCTCATGCTCAAAAGACCAAAACTCCCTGATGGTTTTCAGGGAAGGAGTTTTAAAGGCACTGGGAGGGAAGGGCTGCAGGGTGCATGATCAGCTCGTGCACAATTCTTGGATTGGTTGGCATCAAGGTGAAGTTTCAAGCATCATCAACTTTCTGGTTTCAATCAGTCTAGGGTCTATGTTCTTGTGGTCAGCAGTTTTCATCTGGTAGGGGTCAGCTTCCTATAAAAACAACTTAGGAATGTGTATCAGGCCTTCATCTATATCTTTCAGGGAACTGGGAGTTTGGTGACTCTGCTATGTGGTGGATTTATAGGCTAAATTGTTACCAGTTTCCCAGCCTAACTATTCTTTGTTTCTACATCTTCACATTCCTGATCATTAACCCCTGAGTCAGCCTTTTGAGACTCAAGTGAGGCGTGGGAGACTAAGCAAAAGTCTTTTACTTCAGAGGACAGGAACATGGGCTTATATACAGTTTCAGACAAAGAGGACAAAGAAGACCTTGGCAAGAAAGGAAATGTGTGCAATGAGCAACTGTTGTATACTAATGACATGTATCCCCTCATTGAACACTCACAGCAGCCACCAGGACAACAATAATAGCTAATAATGTATTGATCACTGCCTTCAGCACTTGTGTGTACAGACTCCTTCATAAGAAGCCTGTGATGTTTCAGATAGGAGGAAACAGGCTGAGAGATTCCAAGTAATTTTCCAAATGAGTTAAGCTAGCATGGGCAGACTTGGTTTTTCCAATGATCACTGTGTGATCTCACATTCCCATTGGCCCACCACACTGACTCTCTATTGATGAAACTTGGAGGGATAGCTCAGATTGTGTCAGACTTGGATAGATCTAGGAGGAGAGAGCAGGGCTGAAAAGAAGGGCCAATTCAGGTAAGTAGCTTAGTCTAAAGTGAGGTGGGTGGATGGAGGTCCTAATATGGGGACTGCAGAGCCATGATAAGACACAGGACCAATTTCAGGTGGGTCCACAGGCAAGTCAGCTCCCTCCCTCTCTTTGTCAGATGCCAGCTACCAGCACAGTAGGAAAGGCACCTGCCTGAACTGTCATGGCCCAGAGGGGATTCACAAGCAGTGCACCTGCCCTCAAACAAAGCTGACAACTTTTTGGTCAGGAGGAAGGATAAAGCTTGGGAATGGATCTGAAGGACCCAGAGTACTGGACTACAGTGGTTGCCATAGAGACAGTAGGAGAGGGCCAATTTGTTGCCTTCCCCTCCAGACTATCCTTTCTGAGCAGAATGCTGTGTGAGGACAACCTGTCAAGGGTAATTTCCATCACGTTCCCAGGCTGCCTCCCAGGAAACCTCGCACCAATGTCTGCTCTGGAGCCTGCACCTGGCAGGTGAGAGAATGTCCCACCTGCAGTGGATGGAAGGTGCTCCTGCCCTGTGTGCCTGCCAATGCAGGGAAGGACCTCCCCGCCTCACCCAATGCATCCAAAAGGATGCAGAGGACCAAGAGAAGAACAACGTGTGTGCCAGAAGCCTGAGCACCACTGAAATTATGTCCTGTGGAAGATGTTCATAGAGTGGGCAATCAAAAATTTAATCTTCAACAAAAATACCTGTGGCCTTTGCCCTTGCTACTGGGAAGTGATTTCCAGGCCCTTGGGATATGCCTGGTAGTGGTGTCTTTGTTTGCCTGGGGCCCTTGGGTCACACTGGATAGCCTAAGAATGTGATTTAGGGGCTTCCCTCGTGGTGCAGTGGTTGAGAGTCCGTCTGCCGATGCAGGGGACACGGGTTCGTGCCCCGGTCCGGGAAGATCCCACATGCCGCGGAGCAGCTAGGCCCGTGAGCCATGACCACTGAGCCTGCGCGTCCGGAGCCTGTGCTCCACAACGGGAGAGGCCACAACAGTGAGAGGCCCGCATACCACAAAAAATAAAAAATGATAAAAAAAAAAAAAAAGAATGTGATTTAGAGTGGGGCTGGCCACACCTGATAGTAACAATGTGACTTGAGGTGGAGGCTTTTGGTCATGGAATATCAGTCAGCCTCTGGAGGGGCTAGAGACTGAAGTCATGAGGGCAATCAACCAACCATGCCCACTTGATGGAGCCTTAATAGAGATTCTGGACACCAAGGCTCAGGTGAGCTTCCCTGATTAGCAATATTCCATGTGCATTGTCACATGGGGTAGTGCCAGGAGGGAAATGTCATCTTGACTCCTTGGGGAGGACAACTGAAAACTCCACATTTCATACCCTTGTAGTCTCTGCCCTACATGCTTATTTCCTTGGCTGTTTCTCATCAGCAAGGACCAGAATCCAGAAACCATCCACCACTCTTCCCTTACTCTCTCTGGTTTTTTCAAACAAGCCAAGCTCACTCTTGACTTCCAAACTCCAACTTTGCTTCTCCCTTCCTGGAAAGCACTACCTCATTCCTCCCTATGGCTGGGTCCTTCCCATCATGTAAGCCTCTGCTCAAATGTCCTCTTCTTCCAGAGGGTCTTCCCTGACCTCATCTAACTTAGCCCTCCACCCCAGACACTTCCTACCACATCTCCCTGTGTTACTTTCTTCATTGCAATTATCACCAGCTGAAATTCTCTTGATCACATCTTGATTCATGGGTTTAGTGTCCATCTTTCCACCCAGAATTAAGCTCTGGAAGAGCAGGTGCAGGAAGACCTTGTCCATAGCTATATTGCTAGAGCTAATATTAGTACCTGCCACGTAGTACAATGAGTATTTGTTGACTCAATGAATTTCTTCCTTTCATGGGAGAGAAAATCAAAGACTAGAACAGAGCAGGGGCCCACCAGACAGCACACATCTCTACTCAGGCAGAGGCTAAGACGAGCATATGTCAACTAAAACATTTCCCTGGTGTGTCCAAGTTTCCTTGCCTTTTAAACAGACTTGAATTTTGTTTTAATTCAATGAGATGAATGTAAAGTTGTTCCAGACAACATTTAAACTTTGGATTCATGCTGAATAGTCTTACTGTGAAGCCAGCAAGAGTTGATGGTGGTGGTAGTTTGGTTTGTTTTTGTTTTTTGGTCTTTGTTTTTGTGGGAGGGAACTTATCTGTTTGGTTGATCATGCTTGTTTTTGGTTTGCTTGTGTTTTTGTGATGAAGTGGAAAAGAAATGCATGGTCAGAAGAGAAAGGTGTCAAAAGAAACCTTCAGCATGTAGGTGGAGGGAGATGAAGGGGGTAGATTGGTGATGTGTCTGGAACAAGCCTGTTTTCCAGAAGTGCCTTCCCTGTGAATCCCCTTGCAGGTCTCTTTCCTTAGTGTGACCACAGGGATGATCAAAGAAGACAATGTGAATAAACCCGTGGCACAGGGTGGGGCTCCACAGGGCTGGACCTCCCTGGATCTGATCCCAGCAAGTGAGTCCAGAATTCAAATGCTGAAGCTTCCCTTGATTGGGCAGGATTTTTGCACCTGCAATTTTTTGCAGAGTGGAGAAGAAGGCATTTGACAGTGAGAAATGTGTCCCCTTTATGTACATTCCAAGAGCAGCAAACTAGCTTCTCTGGAGAGGAGGGTCCTTTCTGCTGCACCTCAGCCTGACAGAGACTCAAGATGACTTTCACCTCTACCTTGGCAGACACATCATGAACAGAAGGTCAGGTCAAACTTTGGAGATGTACATATGTGATACACACACACACACACACACACACACACACACACACACACACACACATTCTGTTGTTGGGAGTTTTTTTCTCTTTTTTCTTTTTAATAAACTGTCACTTTATAAGGCAAAAGACAATAAGCAAGAGCCCCAAATTCCAACCCAACAAGGAATAAAAGTTCAAGGTCAACACAGACCACAGGAATGGCTTTTGGGCATATTCTTTCCATCCCATTCTAGTCACTGTGATCACCTCCCCCTAATCCTGTCTTCTTTTCTTTAAAATAGTCTTATTTTGTTGGGTATCCACATCTCTCTCATTTTTTTCCCCTCAGAAACAAAAAAACAAGGCAGAGCATGTGACTTCTCAACAAATCTCACCTCCCAGCCACAGTTACTGGTTCAGGAGTGGCCACCCAATCCAAACTGGGTACTAGAACTGGGAAAATGTTACCTAGTGGCTTCTGGGGGAAAATGTGTCCTTTCTCTTCCAAGAGCTTTCCAAGGGACACGTCATCTCGCTCGTGGATCTGGATGCCTGTAGGTCTTGGGAGCTGCTGGCAACCAACTTGTAACCACCAGGGGGAGCGAGGAGAAGGCAGAGCAGAAGGAAAGAAAGAAGTCAGGTCCCGCTAACATCACTGAGCTGTGAATCACCCAACCCTGGGCCTCACAGCCCTGCAGAAACTTCGCATGAATCAATTTCCATTTATGCTAATAGAGTTGGCTTGTCTATTTTTTGCAGCCAAGTGCATCTGCATTCTACCTAATGCAACCACCTGGCTCCTGGATGCATTAAACTATTAGCTTGGCATCTTTCATTCATTCATTAATCCATTCATTCATCTGACAAACAGATCACCTACTTTGCATCAGTGACTTAGTGGGAATAGAGTCCCCAGTAATACATGGAGCCTAGTCTTTAAGCTCACAGTCTAGGGATAAATACAGAAAATTCTTATTAAAATAAAAAAGGATTCAGGATAGTGAGATAAGTGCCATAAGGAAGGTGATATAAGATACAGAGTGGGACACAAGGAATAGTAATCAACTGTACCTTAGTTGGGGGAAGAAATAGTCATACAGGTCTTGAACACAGAGAAGACATCCTCCCCAGGAAGAAGGAGGGCAATGGTGCATCAGGTGGAAAAATTTGCATATTTAAGAACTCAGAGGTGTGAAATTGCAATAAATAGCTCAAGGAGCTGTGGGCAGTTTGGTATGATTGGGGTGTATGGACATGAAAGAGAAACGTTGGGAGACAAAACTGAATGGCTAAGGAGGGGTGGATTTGGAGGGCTTTGCACACCACCGTTAGGGAGACAATGAAGGGCTCTAACAGTTGTTTTCCATTCTTAAGATGTTACCAAAGTCATCCTTCCTCCAGAAAGCCCTCCATGATTTTATGCACATTTTTCAATAAGCCCTGAAATGCATTCTATTCAATTTAGTGACACACAATGCTAAGGCGTGGTCCTGAGATACTAGATTCAGGAAAGTCAGGGACTAATAGACACTGGTCTACTTTTCCCTCTGGAGTAAGTGGGTGCTCCGTTAAGATTGGTCAGACTCCATGAAGGACCTCTAGTGACCTCAAACTTATCCAAAGGCATCTGCCTTTGAAATAAATTAAGGAGACTTCTTCGATTCATTATTATCATGAGGGTTGTTTGTGATGTAATTCCAAGGAGACTTTGGCAAGAAGGAAGCATTTACTTGTTTTGATGTGTTCAATTTTGCATTCGTTTTATATGACACTAGTGTTGCCCACCTTAGAGTTTAGTACTGGACAAATTGCTAAATAATTAAGATTTTTATTATCCTCTTTGACAATTTCTTGATTCTTTTTCTCAGGACTCATGAGAGGTTAGCAAGCCCCATAAAATTGTGTGTGCCCTCCACTGCAACCAGGCTGGTCCTCCAAAGGACCCCTGAACACTCAAACCCCATTTCTGATACAGTGCCTTTGCTCAAGCTGTTTTGTTTGCCAGGAATGTCCTGTTTTCTGTTTTCTCCTATGTTGTTGTTGTTGTTTTTAACACCTTTATTAGAGTATAATTGCTTTAAAATGGTGTGTTACTTTCTGCTTTATGACAAAGTGAATCAGCTCTACACATACATATATCCCCATATCTGCTCCCTCTTGCATCTCCCTCCCACCCTCCCTATCCCACCACTCTAGGTGGTCACAGAGCACCGAGCTGATCTCCCTGTGCTATGCAGCTTCAAGGTCCATCTCTTTCCTGAGATCAGATTGTAAAAAAACACTAGGCTGGCAGTGAGAAGACCTAGTTGTATGAGGTATGCAGAGTCACTTGAGATATTTGAGCCTGTTTCTCCAATTGTAAAATGAGAGCTTTCAACAGGTCAATTCAATATACAGGTATTAAGCAATTAGCTTATAAATAAGATTTTAATAGATGCTGACACACAGAGATATTATCTCTTTTGGGGAGAATTAGCAAACTGGATGGGGAAAGACAAAGAGAGATGTATATAGAAATAATTACAACAGGAAAATACTCTTATACAATATGGGAGATTGTGTCAATGATTTCCAAAAATCCACCAAGCAGATATTCCGTATTTCTGTGCTCTCATAGGGTTGTTTTGGGGTTTTTTTTTTAACATTTTATACTTAGTTCATCATACTGTTTAGATGGGTTAAACTTCTTTCCTAAACTAAACTATAAATAGATCTTTCAAAGAAATACATTTGCAATATGTTGTAGAGCTGACAAAGAGATTTCATTTGTGATAGCTAAATAAATCATCACATTAAATCAGTGAGCTAAATTAATCTTCTTTTACTGAAGAAGGAACTCTGAGAAATAAAGCATCTTCTTATCCAATGTCATACAGACAAGTGGAAGAGCCACTGTCTAAGGTTCACTGGTTTTCCTTCTGTGCCATGATGCTTAGTCCTCATGCCCTTAAACCAGGATTCTCTCTCTCTTTCTCTCTCTCTCTCACTCACATACACGCATCTCTGCTTTACAGTTTTGTTAAGAAGCAACATTATGGAGAAATGCAAGCCTATCCGTCTCACCTCCCTTTTCTACACTACTCTTATTCCCGAATGCCCCTGCTTCTTTCACTTTGTCTGCCTCATCAGAACAGGCCTTCCTCTCCTCTCTATAGCTAACCCCTTGTCAAACATCTGAGCAATGCACTCCATCTCCTCCCACCCATATCAAGACTTTTCTCTCTTAATTCTTCCTTCTCAGTGGCTCTTCCTCTCCTCTCACTGAAAAATGTTCAGATGCCCATTCATCCAAACTCAACATGAAGTGACCACTCTGCACCAAGCCTTGAACTGAGTATTGGGGCAACAAAGATAAGACATGGTTTTGTCCTCAGAGAGCTTATCATCAAATCTTGGGAGTCAGAAAAGAACACAGAATCAATTCACTCAAGGAAACTCTTGTTCTTACTAAATTTTGAGTGTAGACCAAGGGAAGATTGTAACGTAACAAACTGAAAACTGTGACAATCCTGGTCAAACACCCAACCACACACTCAAAACTGGTCCACTTGCTGCTTTCTATAAATTTCCCAGTGATGGTTTTTCCCCAAGCCTGACTGCATGGTGTTCTCTACACCTTAAATTGCTGGAAGAAGGGGGTGCCTTCTTCAAAGATCTTAGGCTCATCATCCCATCCTGTTCCCCAAAGTACCCGACCTTCCTTATAATTATATAAGCATGTTTTATACCACCTACGTCTTGCAAACGGGATCAAGTTTCAGGGTTTGGCCCACATTCCTCTGCTTAGTCTCACATGTTTTTGAAGACAAAGAGTTCCTTGTCCATGAACAAGAAAGAGGACAATGCCCCCCCTTTTTTTCCCCCTTTTTTTCTAAGTTATTTTTTAGCATTCAGGATTTCTTTTTTAAGTGTTATTTATTTATTCATTTATCCCTTTTCGGCTGTGTTGGGTCCTTGCCTCTGTGTGAGGACCCTCTCCAGTTGCGGCGCACGGGCCTCTCACTGTCGCGGCCTCTCCTGTTGCGGAGCACAGACTCCAGATGCGCAGGCTCAGTAGTTGTGGCTCACGGGCCTAGTTGCTCCGCGGCATGTGGGATCCTCCCGGACCAGGGCTCGAACCCGTGTCCCCTGCATTGGCAGGCAGACTCTCAACCACTGTGCCACCAGGGAAGCCCAATTCTCCCTTTTTAATTTACTGTCCTGCCAACCTGCTCCCCACCTTCCTCAATGAAAAATCTTTGATGGACTCGTCCCCTTTGCATTGTAATTTGTGATGTAACAACTCCAAGGTATAAGCAGTAATTACTTTGTAATTATTAAATACTTAGAGACACCAGAGTATAACTCATGTGGGGATAGGGTCATTCACTTATTAGTAGAACTGAGCTGCTTTTTAAGAAAAATAGACCCACCACTGTGGTTTGATGCATTGAGAGTTTTTCCTGCTCAACCAAAGTCCTTGTGGCATAAGATTAGATACACCAACAACAGCTATTTTAATTATAGGTTGTCTTCTGACCAAAGACTGGTGGATGGCCAACTATTTCACCTCATATATAACATCTACAGCTATGATAAAGGCTAAAAGAATAAAGATGGTGTACCACAGAAGCATATAATAGGAGGCCTGAACTATTCTAGGGAAGGGAAAGGAAGTGAGAGAAAACAGTTCAAGCTGAAAACTGTCAAATAATGGGAATTAGCCTGAGAAGGGAGAAGGGGGCTTTCACACAGAGGGAAAGCATGGCCAAAGCCCTGGGGGAGGAAAAAACATGGCACTCCAGGAACTTCCAGACAGCCTGTGGGACCAGAATGAAGTGAGCCAGAAGGCAGTGGTGAGCTCAGAGGCTGAAGCCAGGTCAGGGTAAGGGTTAGGGTCAGGGTTAGGCAGGAGCCAGGTGAATTCCTTAGCAGCCAAGCTATGGATATTGGACCTGACCTTAAAGAAATAGAAAGTCCTTTAAGGAGTTTGGGCTGAGGGTTTGGGTTTCAGATTTCTTGTCTGAAAAGATGACTCAGTCTGCTACACAGGAAAGTAGATCAGGGGAATTGGCTAGAAGGCAATCAGTTAGAAAGACATTACAGACTTTAAGGGGAGGAAGAGGGCAGCTGGACTATACCTGGTTGGGGGAGGGGGTAGGAATTAATAGCAGCCCCATGCCACTTACAGGCAGAGCGACATGGCCTGTTCTGTCTGACGTCGGCCCTGCACTCTTTCCCATTAATCACCATCGAGTGGGTCTACAGGTAATCCCTGAGCTCTTCTGACAGCATACACATTTTGCATTTGCTCCTTTCCATCTAATCTGAAGCACAGATTAGATGGGAAGGAGCATGTTAACCCTTTGGTATAGGACCTGGAATATGGAAATACAGGCTCAGCAAATACTGGCCGGCATTGCTTCATTCTACTCCCTGCCTTACCTGCATCACAGCTCTGAGCTCCGTGAGAGGAAAAGCAAGGCTCCTGTATTCTTAATCTCCGGCACTGGGCACGGTCTCTGGTGTATATCAGGTTATCAGTAAGTTCTTGTTGAATAAATGAATGAACTGAATTAAAGCCTTTGTCAAGTTAAGAATTTTGGCTTTAGAACCTCCTGTTCCCTTTTTCTGCACTCTAAGGGGTCCAGGGCACTCAAAATCAAGTCCCTAAAATATCTATTAAAGGCCATCTAGGAACTTCTGAAGAGCAGGCATTATCCCTGCTCAGGGCCTGTGAAAACCCAGAGGAGGGGCCTCCCACAGGAGAACATAGCCAAAGATGGGGTTCTCGACAAGGTCACTTGAGGACAAGGTTGCCCAAGGCAATGGGGCTGGTACAGGAAGAGGTGCAAAGAGCAGGAAGGCAGTGCACAGCCTCAAGTCTTCAGGACAGTCAAGTGAATGAGGCTGGAAGCTTAACAAGCTGAGAGCAGTGTAAGATATGAGGTGGGGGATGAGATCGGCAAGGGTTCAGAACTGAGACCATGGCAGCTGGCAGGGTGGACCTGCCCCGATGCACGGTGACTGTGGTACAGGCATATCAGGCTTGCAGCCTGGAGAATTGTCGTGCATGCAGATGTGGGTGCAGGGCTGGAGTGTCCTTACCATGAGAAGGATGCGGCTCCCATCACTGGGATGCTGGCCTCTGGGACTGGGTACCATGGTGGAACAAATGCATAGAGAAACTTCTCAACCTTCTCAGAGCTCACTTGTGCCATTTATACACTGTGATCCAGAAAGCTGCAACTCTGCCGAGGGAGAAAGCAAATATGAAAGATTTAAAAAGCTTTGATATTTTACTCCTTTGTGAATTTAGTGGAACTCCTTAGGTGAAATTTGTGTTCACACATCACTAAATTATGGATAGAAGCTGAAGAAGTACACAGGGAAAGGTATCATCTCTCAGGATGTTCTGAGAAAATCAGGAAGCCAGTCAGGAGGAACACTGATGTGAGAAGTTTCAGACCAGGGAGGTGTAGTCAGGAAGAGGGCCTGAGAAACTCTTATATATCCCCAAAAGTGTTCAAGGGCCCCAACTGAAAGTCCTTCCTGTCACAGATGGAGGACTGGGAAAGGAGGATGGGGAGGAAGACTTGGGGTCACCAGTGCTCGCAAGCCAGCAAGCTCTGGTGTATAAGACATAGACTCTGAGGTCAGACAGGCCAGAGGTCAAGTCACTGTGGCAATAGCCCAGGCATCCCTAACATCATGACCCTCTGGCCACCTTCTCTGTAAAGTCTGGGTGACTAAAACTGTTCAGCAAGATGATTTGAATATGAAAAGAGATAAAGGATGTAAAGCAACTGGCGTGGTGCCTGGCCCACTTGAGATATTCCCAAGGTTCATACATTTAATAAGCATTTAGGGCTTCCCTGGTGGCGCAGTGGTTGAGAGTCCCCCTGCTGATGCAGGGGACACAGGTTCGTGTCCCAGTCTGGGAAGATCCCGCATGCCGTTGAACAGCTGGGCCTGTGAGCCATGGCCGCTGAGCCTGTGCGTCCGGAGCCTGTGCTCCGCAACGGGAGAGGCTGCAACAGTGAGAGGCCCGTGTACTGCAGAAAAAAAATAAAATAAAATAAAAAAGCATTTAATGAGCACCCACTCACCCACTATTTACCAGGCCATGTTCTAAGTATAAAGAAGGTAGTAGTTGGCAAAACAAAATTCCTGTCCTCGTGAAGCTTATACTTGAGAGAGGATAACAGAAAAAAAAAAAAGGTAAGCAAATAAGTTATAGGTAGGGAGCAATAAATGTCATAAAGGTGTAAAGTGATGTAAGCATTTTTATGTAGGACAGATGGGAAGTGATCAAATTTGAGCAAATATCCAAATAAGGATGAGGGACAGAACCATGCACAGAACTGGAGGAAGAACATCTGAGGCAAACAGAACACCAAGAGCAAAGATCCTGAGATGGGGTGTACTTGGTGTGTCCAAGCAGCTATGGTCAGAGCTTCTTCTCCTTCTTCTGTTCACTCAGGATGACTTCTGTTCCATCAGCCATGTCCGTCAGACCTCTTGGAGAGATGCATTCCAAACCCACCCCCTTTATCTGCAAGCAGAACATTGGCCTCCTTCAGAGAGGCAGGCTTCTCTCAGAGAACTAACGTGTCTCCAGGCCCAACGCCTGGCAGTGGGCAGGCAGACCCCATGCCAGGTGGGGTTCCTGGTTATCACAGCCTCTCAGGATCGCTTCTGGGGTACATGCCTTGGGAGGGAGGGAGATTATCCACAAGAAGCAAGTGTGAGATGGAAGATGGAGAGAGAATGGGGAAGGCGACCAAGAGGTCCACAGACACACCCCAGGGAGGCTCTCCCCACACTGTTTAATGGAAAAGGCAGAAGGGAAGTGTGGAGTATTTTCTTTTGTGTTGTTGGCTCTGGAGAGCTAAAAAAGAATCCGCCCCTTATGATTCTAGCCCAGCTTGCAAAACATTTTGTTATTTTAGCTCTGAGTCTGTAGTTAGCAGATTGTCAGTTTGGCCTCACAGTGATGTGACAGCCAAAAAAGCTTAAACATTTTAATTTCCTGAGCAGGTGCAAGTATCAGGATTGGTTTTAGAATCCCAGCGGGAAAAAAAATGGAAATGGAGAAGGAAAGTGGGACCGGTGTTTTGCGCTTGTGTGTGGTGGAGTGGAATGAGGTAAGAGGGGAGGGGGAGGGGGAGATGAGGCCAAACCAAGGGAAATCTAAGCACATGAGAGAAGAAACACAAGAAATAGAAGAGGGCAGTAGCAGAAGGGGTCGGAGGTTACTGCAGAGAAATCACTAGAAATCTGCGGTTCAAAGGGAAATGGTTCTTCTCCTGATTTGCTCCCCTGCTAGGCACAGTCGCATGCAAGATCAAGGTCATCATCAACCCACAGAGTGCCCTTGTGAAACTGTGAGAAATGCTCTTTCCCCAGCAGACATGGTCGCTGCTCTGACTGCTTGTCTTGGTGAGCTGAGCGTGGGCTGCATTTCACCCCCATGCATGCTCTGTTGTGCAGATCACAAAGGTACACCTTTACCTGGAGATCCTGTTCATACTATAAAACTGACTTTAAGTAAGGCAGCAGGACTTTGGAATGTTGAGAAAGAAGGAAGCAGTGAATGGGGGGAGGGGGAAGCAGCGGTTAAAATGATGCAACTCTACAGACTTGGCTATGAGAATGTCAGATAGTTCAGGCACCAAGGCCACATCCCAAAGGGAGGAACAAATTTCCTAGCATGGAGCCAACAAGTCGGTAGGAAGAGTCAGGATGCCTGCCCAGGCCCCATGCTCTGTGACTCCCTTTCCACCACACTCAGCTTCACACAGCCAGTAGATGAATGAATACATTTCTGAATGCATACATCTTAGCCCATCCCAAACTTCCAGTGATGTGGGAAGGGAAGGAATGCTGAGATAATGTAATGACTATCGCACATGTGCCTGAAGTCTGCATTTGCACTAATTGATTCAACAGGGACTCATTCTGCATTCACTATGTGCTAAAGATTCTGCTAAGGGTTGGTCGTGTAACAGCACTAAGATCATCATGATCCCTTTCCTCAGATGATTAGTGTGATGATTACACA
Source organism: Grampus griseus (assembly GCF_964374135.1). Taxonomy (NCBI): domain Eukaryota; kingdom Metazoa; phylum Chordata; class Mammalia; order Artiodactyla; family Delphinidae; genus Grampus; species Grampus griseus. The sequence goes on from NC_139001.1 coordinate 108,396,276, forward strand.
AGATAAAGCAAAAGCAGTACACAAAATGGTTAAGAGCACAACCTGGTGTGGTAATAATAATAATAATGGTTCCTGCCTTATGTAATTGTTTCATGTCTAAATTTGATAGTATGGGCAAGTTAGCACAATGCACGGCTCAAAGTAGTTTCTTAATAACACATTACCTTTTCATATTTTTTTCCTCCTCCCCAACTCTAGATATGAGAAGAAACACCCAGTTTCAGATGTACAAAACTAGAAGAGTGTTGCTCTCACAATTATAATAAGAAAAAAGCCCTTTAATTTATTTTCTTGAACTCATTAGATAACTGAGGTCATAGGGCAACAAAATGAGACTTTGGAGAAAGAGTCACCTACGAAAAGAAACAGGACCCAATGAAACACTACCGAATGCCAATAAGAAGATTCAGCAAGAAAATTTTGATGAATTACTAAGATCTGAATGAGCTCTAGTGTGAGAGTGTGAAGCCCCTGCAGCACAGACATAGAGAGGTCCAAACCTCTCGAAGGCTTTTCTTCCAGGACCCCACCAGCTGCTCACATGTTAGATCAGGGAGGATCCTGAGAATGCCCCATCATGAAGTTGTTTGGGGGGTGCTAGACAGTAGGCACTATCTGAGGTCTGTCCACATCCATTTTTCAATCCTTCCTATAGAACAAAAACCTTAATCTGTAGTAGAAAGGGCAAAAAAGCAGTATTCTGAGAAAACCTACCACAGCAGAGGAAGGAAACAGGAAGAAACAATCTACCCATGGAAGACAGGCACTGATACATGCTAGCCCACCATTACCTCTGATAAAGGACATCTACAAACAAACAAACAAAAATTAACTCTACATTTAGCTTCATACGTAATGGTGAAGGATTGAATTATTTTCTCCTAAAATTGGTAACAACCCAAGGATGTATGTTCTCACCAATTTTATTCAACATTTTACCAATGGTCTTGGTCAGAGAAACAAAGCAAGAAAAAGAAAGGAAAGGCATACAGATAAACAAAAGAAGAAATAAACTGTTGCTATGCACAGATTACATAATTTTCTGTATAGAAATTTCCCAAGAATCTAGTTACTACAACTAAACTAACCCTAAACAGTGAGTTTACCAAGGTCACAGAAAATAGGATCAATGTACCAATATTCTATGATGATACTGTATATGATTGACAAGTTGAACCTATAATTTATATGGACAAGCAAAGTAACTGGAATAACCAGAAGCTATTCTAAAAATGAACAAAGTTGGGCTATTCATGCTACCTGATAATATAAAGCTACAATGATAAAGACAGTATTACTGGAAAAAAAGATAGAACAGAACAGAGTGCTCAGAAATTGACTCATACTTCTATGGTTTTTGAGAAAGGTACAAAGAAAATTTAATGAAGACAGGATAATGTTTTGAACAAATGATCCTGAAACAACTGGATATCCAAATCAAAAAAGTAAAAAGAATGAAATCTTGATTTATATCTTATGCCCTATACAAAAATTATCTCAAAATGGATCATAGACCTAAATGTAAAACCTAAAACTAAAAAACTTCGAAAACAAAACGTAGGAGATAATTTTCATTACCTTGAGTTAGGCAAATTTTTGTTAGATACCATGCCAAAAGCATACTGAGTAAGAAATCATAAATTGAATTTCATCAAAATTAAGAACTTCTGATGTTTGAAAGACACACTTAGCAAGCCACAGTTTGCAAACAATATTTTCATTTCACCCATCTGATCAATAATGTAGGGTATCAACACTATATAAAAATTCTCAAAATTCAAATGAAAAGTATAAACCCAATATATATAATAGGCAAAACTTTAAACAGACATTTCACCAAAAAAAAATATACAGATTACGAATAGCACATGCAAAGATGGTCAACATAATCATTCAGGAAATGCAAATTAAGGGAATTCCCTGGCGGTCCAGTGGTTAAGACTCGGTGCTTTCACTGCCATGACCCTCGGTTTGATCCCAGGTTGGAGAACTAAGATCCCACAAGCCACACGTTACAGCCAATAAAAAAACCCCAAAATAAAAAGCAAGCAAACAAAAAAGAAAATGCAAACTAAAACCACAGTGAAATACCACTAAATAGCTATTAGAATGTCCAAGAACCATATACTGTAGCAGAACGATAGCTCCCAAAGATATCCACATCCTAATCCCTAAAATCTGTGAATATGTTACACTACAGGGCACGTGGCTTTGCAGTTACTTCTGCAAGAGAAACAGAGAATGATTTCTTGTCCCCTGACTTTGGTTTGGGCCATGTGACTTGCCTTATCTAACAGAATGTTAGTGCACATGAAGTGATCCAAGGCTTGAAAAGCACGTTTGTGATTTTCTGGCTCTCTGCGTCTCTGCCATCACCATGAGAAAAACGTGCTGGTCTCTAAAAAGGATAATAGACTCATAGAGCAGAGCCCAACTTAGATTAGCCACCTTACAAATCCATGAGGATGAATGTTTGCTTTAAACCACTTAGTGTTTGGGTAGTTTTTTGCACAGCATATTTGTAGTTATCCAATAAACTTGAGCAGGCAAGGCTTTCTGAAGACGTATGATTTGCTGTGGAACAAAATACATTGTGGTTGAATCAGAAATATATATATTGGAATTCTGGCTCTTTGACGATGAACAAGCTTTTAAAACTCTCTTAGCCTTTGTTTCTTTGCCTAGTAAGTTGGATACTATAATAGAATTATGTGAGTATTATTTGTGATGCAGTATATTTAGAACAGAGTGGGGTCTTATACCTAAGATGTGTTATTTTATGTTGGCAGGCTTTGAAAAGAACAAGAAAGGCTTTTGGATCCCATTAATACTATTAATAAACAAGGGAGAGAATGGGAAACCTGAAGTTTATTGACTTAACTTCACACTGGATTTCTGATTGACTCCCAATGAAATGTCAGAACAAATCTTTGCTAATGCAGGGTAATGTGAAATCATTCCATGCATTAATCATCTTGAAAAGAAAGGTATCAAAGCAGGTGTAGATCAAGAGTGGCAGGCCCTCCCATGGAGCTGAAAGTATTGACTTGTGGCAGCCACTACCCAATAGCACCCACCTTGTTTTTTGACTCATGCTGCCATTAAGCATATTGAAAACACGGGCTTTGCTTAGTGATGCATTTCCCAAAATGTGATCTGTGGAACCATCAATCCTTCCTTAGGATATTACTAGATATTTCATGGGGAAAAATTAGTTCTATATTCAAAGCGGTTTTAAAATGTGTGGCCTAAACAAAGTGTTACTATATTTATATGTTCAGTGCATCTCTATTAGAGCAGAATAAAGGTGAAAGTTGAATACAGCATAAAACATTGCCCACATTTATTGACCACGAAAGCATTTTTTTCTGAGGTGCATCTTGAGGTGCTATGTTTTGGAGAACATATTTACACAGACACTGAGTTTATAAAAATATCATGTTGGGATACTCAAGAGAATCTGGCCCCAAAATAGATGATTTCCTCAATAACCATAAAGCACAAGAACATTCTTATAGAAAGATAAATTTAATAGTTTATGTTTTTAGTACCTAAAGAGAAATCAGGATAAATCTGATGAAGATTAAGCAGGGCCGTTAAGAACTTTGAGTATAATAATGTCTATAATTTATTGGTCATCTCTCAGGTTCCACACAGACTAAGAAACTTTCTATGTATTATCCCATGTAGTCCTCCCATGATAAACCCGAGAAGTAGAAATTATTATCCCTATTTACACACAAGAAAATTCAAAGTGTTTATGAAATTCTCCTAAGGTTATACTTAGTAAACGTCAAAGAGCAGGCAGTGGCAATTTCATTAACAATTTCTTCACTCATTGGATCCCCAGCTTGTGTCTTTAAACACACCAAAGTGCAATTGTTCATAAACTTCTCCCAAACTTAATTAGTTGACTGTGATCCCCCAAAATACACATGCAGACACACACACACACACACACACACACACACACACACACACACACACACACAAATGTCTTGGATCTGGCAGCAAAAGAAGATCCCATTTCCCCCAGGTAGTCATGGATAAGGTGATTGTTGTGGATGAAGAAAGAAATAATGATCAAAGTCCATGAGCAAAAATGATGGGAAGACCTCACTCAAGAGAAAGATGGTAGATTGCGGGTAATAACTCAGCTACCACAAGGAGTCTTGGAATAACGCTATTAACAGTGATCCTTCCAACCACCAGGCTCTTCCTGAGTAAAGGGCCTTCTCCCATCTTCATTAATTTTCCTAGGAAAATATTTCAAGTTCCTTGTTGGTAATACCCTCCTTTCTTCCCTTAGCTCCACTCCTTAGCTCTCACATTTTAGTCTCAAAATTTTTTTTTCTCCTTCTACCTCTATAGTGTTTGTCTCTTTTTCAAATTTGATTTCCTACTTACCAAATTAGTTCTCCCTTTCTCAAAATCAGGGAAGTTGAGTATTCAAACCCTACCGGAAAGTGTTGGGAAATAATTTCAATTCAAAATGTCCATATTAGAAAAACCTAATTTAAAATGTCAATTCTTTGATTTCCTTACTGTGTATATGGAAATTCTTCCCCATAATTGCATTTCAATCAATATCTCCTTTGATTTACAGAAGGAGTTTGTTAAACTCTAAATTATGGAGGGAGTTCATCCAAGAGGTGATGAGGGTAAGTATACTTGGGCAGTGGTAACAGGCCCAGAAATGAGAATATTTGAGACGTATTGGGGAGATAGATAGGCAGGACTAGATAACTGGTTACTTCCATATTTCTAGCATGGGTGCCTGGTTAGATGCTGGCACCACCAACTGAAACAAGGATGGAATCTCATTCAAAACATGTCCTGGGAGACTTCCCTGGTGATCCACTAGCTAAGACTCTGCACTCCCAATGCAGGGGGCCCAGCTTCGATCCCTGGTCAGGGAACTAGATCTCCCATGCCACAACTAAGAGCCCGCTTGCTGCAACTAAGAGCCCACCTGTCGCAAAGAAGATCCCGCACAAGGCAAAGAAGGTCCTGCATGCCACAACTAGGACCTGGTGCAGCCAAATAAAAAAATAATAATAATAATGGAAAAGAATTAAAAAGAAATAATGTCCTGTCTAAATCCTTGAAAACTCTAGAACATTGGGGTAGGCTGTCCTGGGGTAACAAATTCATGTATCATCAAAAAAATCTCAAGCAGGTAAAACAATTAACCAGGTCATGACTACTCCTCAGAAGTCCAACTCCACCCCTCAACTCCCCTCTCCTGGGAGGACCCATTATTCCAGGGTTTACCAACAGAAAGACCTGTCCACTACATCCATCATTTAAGTACTTGTGGTTGGTTGCCAGTATAAGTAGGTTTATAATCTTTCCATTGGATGAAATGACATCTTTTCACTGTGCTTAACATCTGGCTATTCTAACAAAGCATATAATTATATTTATGCATATAATTATATATATGCAATCTGATGGATTGCAGCCAGGTGTCTGGATAAGACAGTAAAGGCAACTTGCAGTGATCTGCCTGCTAAGATTCCAAGGCAAGGGAAAAGTGGCCTTTCTCATCCAGGTGTCTTTTTTAATGTACACACCATATCCAGTAAAAATGCTTACTAGCCTCCACACTGGAATGCACAGCATATTAGGTCCCAGAACACACTTATGTCTACCTTCTAAAAGCTCTAAATCCAGAGGGGAAGGCAGGCAAATCAACAGCACTAACAGCATGACAAAAAATAGGGATATAAACCACAGAATGTAGAAGCACCCATTAGGGCCACTCACATGAGTCTGAGAAAGTAGGACATCAGATGGGATTTAAAGGAAGAGCAACAATTCAAAGAATCAGCAGTGTCTAATGAAACAAAGAAGTGGAGGATAAATTCGGGCAGAGGCAGCAGCACATGTAAAATTATGGAGATCTGAAGGAGCATGATACTTTGGGGGACTATACACAGGTCCATAAGTCAGGAAAAAAGTGTGCTTCTAGGGCTAGAGAAGAACCCTGAAGGTTAGCCAGGTCTGGGTCACTGAAGGCCATAAGGCCTGAGGGAAGGCTTTTGAATGATATTCTGCAAGATCAGGGGGACCACTGAAGGGTGGTTTTAAGCCCAACACAAAGGGAATCCACATGGGTGGTAAATGTAGAAAAAGAGGATCTCTATGCACTGAGCCCTAAAGCAGACCAACTTTCAGAAATCACAGATGTGAAGAGGAACCAGCAAAGAGGAATAGGAGGATAAAATCATCTCAGACAAGGGGAACACAGGAACCTAAGGCCCCAGGTGAGAACCAGCCCTCTCCATTTGGGAACCTCCAAGATGTTGATGTGGGTGAAGCTGGTCCGTAAGTATGAGTATGTGGGGGAGGGGCTGGAGAGACAGGCAAGAATGACAGCAGGGACGGCTTTGTTCATGGGGAGGAAAGCCAAAGAACAGGACTTTCCTCCCATAATTTCCTCCTATTTCCTGTAATTCATGAAATATCCTAATCTTCACATTTGTTATTTTAGTCATTACAACAATGCAATCATTTGAAGTGATCATTCAGGGATTGTTACTCTACTCCACAAACTGATCACCTTTTCGAACAATTTTGTTGTGCTCATGGATCTGTGGATTAAGAATTCAGATATGTTGTTTTGTACAACAATATTTAGGGCTTTACCTTGGATCACTCAGCAGATGGGTACTTGAATTATCTGGTGGCATCTTTAGTCACATATCTTGCAGTTGATATTTCATGTTGGTTGGGGGCCTCAGTTAGGGCTGTGGGATAAAACACCTACAGTAGACTGCTCCATGGACCCTTTGTTTTCTCATATCGAGGTGGCCTCAGAGCAGTAGTATTAGTTTTTATATAGAAGCTCAATATTCTAAGCACTAGCTCATGTTCTAGCTAAGAAGGCAAATGCCTCAAATGTCATACAGCATCAATTCTACCACATTCTATGGGTTAGAAGTGAGTCACAAGCCTACCCAAACTCAAGATGAGGAGAAATAGATTCTACCTTTTGATGGGTGAGTGGAAAGTTCTATAAAAACATATGGAGAAAGAAAATTATCATAAAATTCTTTGGAAAATACAACCTGCCACATGGTTGACTGTTGGAATTCTTCCAAACCTCTTGTACCATCAATTGGGCAACCCATTTATTGTCACTAGTTTCATTGTTTCAATGAGGAAACCAAGGTCCATAGAATTTAAATTTCACCCCTGAGAACTAGAGCGGAGCAGGGATAGACCTTGAATCTAGGTCTGTCTCATTCCAGAAACTGTAAACTCCTCTGTGAGCCATACTGAAAGTATTAAAGCTAATAGTGAAATGTTTAATAAGACCAAGTACTTATTATCTAGAAAATTAAGAAACAAAAAAAACAGTAACAGTGTATATCAGGGGTCCCCAAACCCCTGACCACAGACCAGTACTTTTCCATGGCCCGTTAGGAACTGGGACACACAGCAGGAGGTGAGCAGTGGGCAAGCGAGCAAAGCTTCATCTGCCACTCCTTGTTGCTCCCCATCACATGCATTACTGCCTGAACCATCCCCTCCCCCAATCTGTGGAAAAAAATTTCTTCCATGAAACTGGTCCCTGGTGTCAAAAAGGTTGGGGACTGCTGGTGTATATGACTTAGGTTAAATGGACAAATGCCCAGAAAGACATAAACTACTGAAATCCACAAGAAAAAATTAAAAATTTGAATAGATTCAGTAAAAGGTTAAATTAACAATTTTTAAAATATCTACAGAAAATCCCAGGCTCAGGTGAATTCTACCAAACATTAAATAATTATTACCAATTCTCACAAACTCTTCCAAAAAAATAGACTAGAAAGGAACATGTCCCAACTCATTTTTAGAGACTAGTGTGATCCTGATAGGAAATTTTTAAAAAAGATGATACAAGAAATAAATCTACAGATTAATATCTCATAAATATAGACACAAAAATTCTCAACAAAATACTAGCAAACTGAATCCAGCAACATATGTAAGGGATTATATATCATGACCAAGTGGGACTTATACCAGGAATTCAAAGTTGGTTTAACATTAAAAAATCAATTAATTAAATATACAATATCAATAAAGAACCAAAATCACAGACTCATTTCAATACATGAACAGAAAACTTTTATAAAATTGAACACACCTTTATAATAAAAACACTCAACTAACTAAGAATACAAGAGAACTTCCTCAAACTAATAAAGGGAATGTGTGAAAACTCACAAGTAACATCCTTGATAGTGAAAGATCAAATGCTTTCACCCAAAGATCATGAACAAGAAAAGGATGTTTGCTTTTACTACTTCTATTCAATATTGTACTAGAGGTTCTAGTCAGGGAAATTAGTCTAATATGTATATGGAATCCAGATTGGAAAGGAGGAAATAAAACTGTGTTTGCAGATGACCTCATCCTGTATATAGAAAATTCTAAGGAATCCACTTAAAAACTATTAGAACTGATAACAAATTCAGCAAGTTCACAGGGTACAAAATCAACATTCATAAAGCAGTTATAATTCTATACACTGGCAATGAAAATTTTGAAAATTAAATAAGGAAACAATTCCATATATAACAGCTTCAAAACAGAATAAAATATTTAGGAATAAATTTAACAAAAGTGCACAACTTGTACACTTAAAACTACGAAACATTGTTGAAATAAATGAAAAAAAGTTCTATATGCGGAGAGACATCGATGTCCTTGGCACTCCATGTATGTGGTTTTAGAAATCAATTAGGTTTCAAAATATTCTGTAAATTTCCACATCTGCTACTTTAGAATATCGATCGTATTTGTTAAAGATTTATTCTGGGTCAGAAATTCTTGTATGACATGATGGACTGAAAAAGTTTAAGGAAGTATCTTACATAGCCACCGAATTGACTGTCCACTTATCAACTGGCAGAATTGATCAAAGAGAAAAGTAATTTTTAAAATTTTTTGCACATCCATCAGGAGAAAAGCAAAAGAAGAGGTGAGGATCGAAGAAGATTATGTATATGCAACGTGCTTTGTGACTGTCAAACTTGTGAGAATATATACATTATTTAAAAGAAAGTTAAATTTGCTATCTTTCCATCTGTGGGGAAAATATAAGTAATACATAAGTAACTATAAATAAGAAAAAATTTCCATAAGAAAAATATGAATTGATAGACTTCCTTGAAGGTGAGCATTTGTGGAGTTTTAATATGTGGACATTTATGTCTCATCAAATTTGCTGGATTCCCATCTATCTGACCAGTCCAAGCCAGACCGAAATGAAGCAGGCTAACATTTTCAACCTTCCTCTTGGTACATAAGAATGTAAATAAACAAGCGAGCTCAATGTTTCACATAGGATCCACAATTCACAGGTGCACACACACTCACACACACTCCCCGAATACACCCTGCCGTGCTCTTCTGGATGTGCCTCCTGCCAGAAACACACTTCATTCGTCTATACATTAGCTTATGCTTCTGGTAGACGCCAAAGCCTAATTGTACTCCCACAACTCAGTGTAAACTTCTTTCTTTGAGAAACTGTCCCTGACACCTCTCCACATTGACCCCCAGACAGTCCTAGCCACACGAGAAAATAAGAACCCGCATACCAAACCTCTCTTAACACTGCCTATCTTACACTGTTGGTAGTTATCTCTTTGCCTCCCTTCTGGACTGTGAACCTCATGAGAACAGGATTCGTGCTTGGAACGACTATTTTTTCCACTCTGTGTGCTTTTTACTCTGTGACAGGATCTGTCATGGAACAGAGGCTCCGTGGATATTTGGTGAGTGAATAAAATTGCAGAACCGAATGAGAAGGACACACGCCAAGGACGGTGACATGCAGACCCTCCGCGCTGGGACTCAGTTCTTGCTGGCACAATGGAGTGCAGACTTCCCAGGGGTCCCTGCAGGACCACAGTGCCCCTGGGTTTGCCTCTCTTGCTAGGATGCAAGCTCCTCATGGCCAGAGGCCATGTCTTAATCCTCACTTAGCTGGGACCATGCTGGGCACTTGGGCAGGGTTAGAACATGACTGCCATGTGGAAATTCCAACCCGAGAGACAGCATGCTTGGGTTGGCCTGAGTGAGTTTTGGAGCCTGAGAACTGAAAGATTTTTTATTTACTTATTTATTTATTATCATTATTATTATTATTATTTGCGGTACGCGGGCCTCTCACTGTTGTGGCCTCTCCAGTTGCGGAGCACAGGCTCCGGACGCGCAGGCTCAGCGGCCATGGCTCACAGACCCAGCCGCTCCGCGGCATGTGGGATCTTCCCAGACCGGGGCATGAACCCGTGTCCCCTGCATCATCAGGCGGACTCCCAACCACTGCGCCACCAGGGAAGCCCAAAGATTTTTATTTTATACCCATTACTCCTGATTCCCAAATCACATACTCCCTTCCACGTGACTTATGGAAAAGGGAGACCCTCACTCACTCTAGCCCCGTAAGCAGCCACAGGCCAGATAGACCTCTCAACCATGTCCACCATAAACCTGGGTGATCCCAGAGCTCTGCTAAGTACATGAAGACCCATATCTGGGTCTTTGGTTCCTCTCTGTGGCTGCTACCCTATTCTTCCTTCTTCTCTTCTATCAGTTTTCTTCTTTGCTCACCCAAGCATCACTTCCGATCTCTCCCACCGCTCCAACCTCAGTCGGTCCTCAACAGCATCCCTCTCCACTTAGTCCTCCTGTCCTCATCCTCGCCTGGGTGGGCACCTCTCTGCTGTGCAAGACTGTCTCCAGGACCAGTGAGGACTTGAGCAGCCCCAGGGCCACACCCTCCTCCATGGCTCAGCTAGCCTCTCTCTTTCCGTGCCTCTTACTTGATGCACAGTCTTTAGGTTGGACTGTGGAAATGGCCCAGATTGAGGTAATAGTTTCAAAACATGCCTGGTGTTGCTTTTAATTTGGCTTCAGGTCTCCAGTATAATATATTCATTAAATATAGACAAAGAGACCTAAAATAAACCTGTCCTATATTGCTCTAATTCCACCTCTTACAATCCACGCTAAGGAAAGTCTGTAAAATAAAAAGTTTCTTTTGTTCAAAGATGTACAATTCAGTTTGATTTGTTGTAAAGAAAAATAATATAAGCAATGTAAGCCCCTAACACTAGCCCATTTTTATGGACTTTTTGTAATAACATAATCATTATGTACCTTATGTTAAAAAGCAAACATTCAAAACTATGTATAAATGGCATCATTTTGTTCTCTTTTATGGCTGAGTAATATTCCACTGCATAGGTGTACCACATCTTCTTTATCTATTCCTCTGTTGATGGACATATAGGTTGCTTCCAAGTCCAGGCTATTGTAAATAGTGCTTCAATGAACATTGGGGTACATGTATCTTTTTGAATTATGGTTTCCTCCAGGTATATACCCAGGGGTTGGATTGCTGGGTCATATGGTAGTTCTATTTTTAGTTTTTTAAGGAACCTCTATACTACTCTCCATAGTGGCTGTACCAATATACATTCTCACCAACAGTGTAGGAGGGTTCCCTTTTCTCCACATCCTTTCCAGCATTTATTGTTTGTAGATTTTTTGCTGATGGCCATTCTGACCGGTGTGAGGTGATACCTCATTGTAGTTTTGATATGCATTTCTCTAATAATTAGTGATGTTAAGTATCTTTTCATGTGCCTACTGGCCAACTGTATGTCTTCTTTGGAGAAATGTCTATTTAGATCTTCTACCCATTTTTTGATTGGATTATTTGTATTTTTGATATTGAGCTGTTTGAATATTTTGGAGATTAATTCCTTGTCTGTTGCTTCATTTGCAAATATTTTCTCCAATTCTGAGGGTTGTCCTTTTGTTTTGTTTATTGTTTCCTTTACTGTGCCAAAGCTTTTAAATTTAATTAGATCCCATTTGTTTATTTTTGTTTTTATTTTCATTACTCTAGGAGGTGGATGAAAAAAGAACTTGTTGCAATTTATGTCAAAGAGTGTTCTGCCTATGTTTTCCTCTAAGAGTTTTATAGTGTCCCGCCTTAAATTTAGGTCTTTAATCCATTTCTAGTTTATTTTTGTGTATGGTGTTAGGGAGTGTTCTAATTTCATGCTTTTACATGGAGCTGTCCAGTTTTCCAGCACCACTTACTGAAGGTACTGTCTTTTCTCCATTTTATATTCTTGCCTCCTTTGTCATAGATTAGGTGACCATATGTGCAATTGTCATATTGAGTGAAGTAAGTCAGACACAGGAAGATACATATCATATGATATCGCTTATATGTGGAATCTAAAAAAATGGTACAAATGAACTTATCTACAAAACAGAATTAGCGTCACAGATGTAGAAAACAAACATGGTTACCAGGCGATAAGTGGGGGGAGGAATAAGTTGGGAGATTGGGATTGATATATACACACTACTAGATATAAAATAGATAACTAATAAGGACCTACTGTATAGAACAGGGAACTCTACTCAGTACTCTGTAATGGCCTATATGCGGAAAGAATCTTAAAAAAGAGTGGATATATGTATAACTGATTCACTTTGCTGTACACCTAAATATTACACATCATTGTAAATCAAATCTAGTCCAATAAAATTTTTTAAAAATACTGTGTATAGATGCAGAGGAGAAGAGGACCCTCCCATTGCCCCATCCATAGCCCTCATGTATCTCCCTGATAAGAGATGCCCTCTCCCAAGAAGCAGGCCTCCTGGCTTCAGGGATGCTGAGAAATGCTGAGCAGAGTGAGGAAGGAGCCTGCCCCATTGCCCCACATGGACCTTCCTCTCCCTGCTTCCCTGGGTGGTTTGGAAAACAGGCTCCTTCCTCTGCTGTCCTTGTGCCTATCTGTTGCCCTTGTGCTGTGCTGACCTTCTGGTCCAAACCAGTTTTCAAAACAGAATTTGCTCTGCTTATATTTAACTTCTCCAGAACTCCACCCTCCCTCGGGATGAACCCATCCACTCCACAGACATTCATCAGGGCCAGTCCTTCTTCCAGGGAGCTCTCGGTCTAACGAGGGACATGGAACCACAAACTACTTGGCTTCTGTAGGGTCCTCCAATGTCCAGGATTTTACAAACACTTTCATGAGCGTGAAGACTGCTCAACTGTTGGACAAACAGAAGGGTCTGAACTTTGCTTTCTTCTCTTGGCATCCTATCCTCACACTCTCCACTCCAGTAAAAGGGTGATGCTTCATGACATTTCACACCTGCACAGGACTACAGTACTTGGGTGCATCTTTATTCTACCAGTCTTTAATCAATGGGTATTTGGGTTCTTTCTAGTCCTTTGACATTACAAACAAGGTTCTAATGACTGTCCATGTTTGCAATAGGCATATTTTTCATTTCAATATAACATACCAGACTGTTTTCCAGGAATATCAAACTCACATTTCCACCAGGAAGGTCAAGGGTACCCATTTGCCCAGCATCACAGGAACAGGCAACAGGAAAGATGCTTTCTTTTCTTTTTTGCATTTCTCTAGTTGTTAGTGAGGCTGAGCATCTATTTATATGATTTTGAAGCCTTGCTGTCTTCTCTGTGAGTTCTGTAAATTGTCTCCTCATCATATTTTCCTCTTATTTTATTGGAATATTGGTTGTTCAATTTGTAGGAGCTTTGGGTGTATTATGCAGGGCTTGCCAAATGGTACACAGTAGTATTTGCTACACATGGATTAGAAGCATGGTGAAAGGTGTGTCGCTTTGGTCCTCGGGTAGCCTGGTGGGGACTGAGGCATCATCCCCACAGGCCTCGTTGCTCAGGCTGCACCCAGCCCCATTCATTTTTCCCAGGATACTAAATTCATATTATTCACTTCCATGTGTGCTGTGATGTGAAATAACTTGACAAGTGTATATCACACATAAATCCTTGGTATATAGTTTGCAATTTGTATTTGCTCAGTCTGTGAGTTAGTATTTGCCTTTCTTCATAGTATCACAATATAAACTCTTTTTGGCATTTTATATAGTCATTTATATTTACCCTTCCTTGTGGCACTGGTTATTCCTGTCTAATTGTTCAGTTGAATATAGTTTCAGGGATTTTTGTTTGTTTGGCTCACTGTTATATCCTCAGTGCCTGGAACAGTGTCTGGCACACATTAGATGCTCAATAAACATTACTTACACTAATGAATTAACTACAACGCAGGGTAGGAAGTGTGATGTAATTGAGGCATAGATACTGTATGTGTGTGTGTTTTTTAGGAGTAAGGCTTAAGTTAATTGGCGATGGTGAGCAGTGTGGGTCTTTCTCAGTCTTTTAAATGCACCTTCCCTTTCTCTTTGTGTCTCGTATGTCAGCCTGCTCAGTGCCTCCCTTCTCTGTGTTAAGCATCAAGGATAAGGTCACAGGCCACACTGGGGTTTTCTGAGCCTCCAATAGCCAGTTCCCAGCAGGCGCATCTCCAGGTCCCTCCGTGGCACTGAAGGGGACCCTGCATATGCCTCTGTGAGGTTTTTCCAGACCAAACTGTCCCTGATTGCTACAGCACTAGATCGATCATCTGAACCCTGATTTCCTCTGCTTTTTCCAGTATCAGGACCCCTAAAGCTACAGAGAAAGTATGTATAGGCAAGCAAGACACAGAAGCTCTGGTCTGGGGGTTGTACTGAGCATTAAAAGCAATAGTGGAGTCAGGTGGGCATGAGCTGAGATGGTCTCTGTCCATTACTGGTGCATGATCTTGTGTTTTACTTTAATTTCTTTGGACTCAGATACCTGGGATGTAAAAAGGTAATAACAATACCCACCAAAATCTTGTGATAATTACATGTTACAAAGTGTCTGAAGTTATAGGTAATCAATAATCGTTGTTACTGCTACAGCAGCATTTCCAGAGAAGCTACTCTGTTACTTCTGCACAAGGCATCCTTTCATAAGACTTTACATATTTGCAAACAGCCTCCCGCTGTGTTTCCATTCCAGGTGGAGAGCAACTGATCACACCAGATGCATTATCGCAAATTATCTTGGGATTTCCTCATCGTGTTTAGAACACGCTGTACCATTTCTGCTGCCAGGGTATTAGCAGGGTGAGGGAGCTTCCGTCAGGGGCAGTTGAGGCAACAGATTGCCCTGGGACTCAGCCACCCAGGACCCTGCCCCGGATTTGGGGCTGTGCCTACCCCCAGGAAGAATCTAAGTCAGCATCACAGAAGGCTCGGGAGAAGGGATGCTGTGGGGTGGGGGGCACGAGCATTGCTGTACATGCTCCTTCTGTTCCATCAGCCTGTGCTGGGGTCCCACCATCATCCACGGAGCCCCAAGGAGCCCCCAGCCCACCCCTGCCTCAACCTCCTTCCCGCCCTCCCATATATACCTGTATAAGTACCCAAAATGTTCATTGACAAAAAAATCTCCCCCAAAGTTCTCTTTCTCCTCTTTGTAGTCAATGCTTATCCCAGTGGTAATCACTAATCTGATTTTTGTCTATATGTTTCTGCCTTTTTCAGAATGTCATATCGACTGAGTCACACAGAGGGTAGTTTTGAATCTGGCTTCTCTGACTCAGCAAATGCATTTGAGATTTATCATTTAGTTCCATGTCTTAATAGTTGCTTTGTTTTTATTGATTAATTGCTTTTATTTCTTAACTAACTGACTAACAAGGCATTGTACACATAGACCATAATTTGTTTATTCAACAGTTGAAGGGCATTTGTGTTTTCTCCAATTTGGGGCAACATGAATAAAGTCACTATAAACATTTTTGAGAAAGCACTAGTCATCCTTCAAGTCCCAGCACTCATGCCACTTTTCCACTCTCTCCTTTCCACTCCCCATCACTGACAACCACAAAACAAAAAGGCAGCCTACCAAACAAGAGAAACCAATATATTTGATAAGGGGTTCATATGTAAACAATGTATCTGATAAGGATAGACCAAGAACTCATAGAACTCAGCCTCCAAAAAACAAACAACCCAATTAAAAAATGTGCAGAAGACTTAGACATTTTTCCAAAGAATATATACAGATGGCCAACAAGCACATGAAAAAAATGCTCAATGTCACTTATCATCAGGGAAGTTCACATCAGAACCAGAATAAGATATCACCTCACACCTGACAGAATGGGTATCATCCACAAGACAGCAAATAAGTATTGACAAGGATGTGGAGAAAAGGGAACGTGCACTTTTGTTGGAAATGTTAATCGGTACAGCCACTATGGAAAACAGTACGGAGGTTCCTCAAAAAAATAAAAATAGAGCTACCATATGAGGCAGGAATAAGACTTGGAGGTATCTTTCTCAAGGAAACAAAAATACGAATTAAAAAGGGTATGTGCACCCCTATGTTCATGGCAACTTTATTGACAATAGCCAAGATATGGAAGCCACCCTGATGTCCATAGATAGAAAAATGGATAAAGATTTCATGTATACATATGAATATATATCTTCAGATGTATTTTTCATATATATATATATATATATATATATATATATATATATAAAATGCAATATGACTCAGTCATAAAGGAAAAAGAATCTTACAACAACATAGATGGACCTAGTGGCTATTATGCTGAGACATGTCAGACAGAGATAGAGAAATACCTTATGATGTCACTTATATGTAGAATCTACAAATCAAAACAAATGAACAAACACAACAAAACAGAAGTGGACTTATAGATTCGGAGATCAAGCTGCTGATTTCCAGAGGTTGGGGGGAGCTGGAGAGATGAATGCAATAGGTGAGAAAGATTAAAAGGTACAAACTTCCAGTTATAAAACAGATGTCGTGGGGATGTAATGTACAGCATAGGGAATAGAGTCCATAATACTGTAATAATTTTGTATGGTGATGCATGGTAACCAGACTTATCCTGGTGGTCATTTTGTAATGTATAAAAATGTAGAATCACTATGTGGTATACCAGAAAATCAGTATCATATTACCAGTCAATTATACTTCAATTTTTAAAAAAGAAGAAAAAAAAGACTATCTTAAAAAAGAAAAGTGTCGGGCTTCCCTGGTGGCGCAGTGGTTGGGAGTCCGCCCGCCGATTCAGGGGACACAGGTTCGTGCCCCGGTCCGGAAAGATCCCACATGTTGTGGAGCGGCTGGGCCCGTGAGCCCTGGACGCTGAGCCTGCGCGTCTGGAGCCTGTGCTCCACAATGGGAGAGGCCACAACAGTGAGAGGCCCGCGTACCAAAAAAAAAAAAAAAAGAAGAAAAAGAAAAGTGTCAAATGAGATAAAGAGCGGGTGTCAGATGAAACTTTGAAAGGGTGCATGTTGAAAGGACATTGTCCACTGAAGTTTGGCTCTCAAGTGGCCCAGACACATAGAGGACTCGAAGAGGACCAGCCATGGCATGCTACTGGAAGGTCTGTTTGTTTCTTGGTTTAAATAGGCTTTACCATTTTTTAAAGCAGTTTTGAGTTCACAGCAGAACTGAGCAGAGTACCGAGAGGTCCCACATGTGCCCGGCTCTCCTGTTGCTGTCAGCTCCAGCCCCACCACACAGGCGCCCAGGTCCCCCCAATCCCCAACTATCCTATCAACATTCTGTGTGCTGGTCACTACTGATGAATCTACGTAGACACCTCATGATCACCTGAGTCCAGAGTTTACGTTAGGCTTCACTCCTGGTGGTGTACATTCTATGGGTTTTGACAAATGCATCTCATCATGAATGTATCATACTGAATAGTTTCACTAAAAATCCTCTGTGCTCAGCCTATTTATCACCCCCCCACACCCCTCAACTCCACTGCAAACCCCTGGCAACCCACTGATCTTTTCACTCTCTCCATGGTTTACCTTTTTCTGAATGTCATATATCATTGGTACCCTAAGCTCTGCCACCTTTCCAGATTGGCTTCTTTCAGTGATATGCATTTAAGGTGGCCCACCTGTCTCCTCATGGCTCCATATCCCCTTCATTTCTTTTGTGCCAAAGAATATTCTGTTGCATGGATGTCGCCCAGTCTATGTGTCCATTCACCTTCTGAAGGACATCTTGGTTGCTTCCAATTTCTGGCAGTTATGAATAAAGCTGCAGTAAACGGCTGTGTGCAGGTTTCTATGGACGTAGCATTCCACTCATTTGGGTCCACTGATACCAAGGAGTTCAAAGGCTGGACGGTATGGAAAGAATGTGCTTCATTTTGAAAGACACAGCCCATGTTCACAGAGCTTCTGAAGCCGGTAGCTGAGAGCATGTCAGCATACTGAGGAATCAAGGCAAGGAAGGAAGCGGAAATTGAGTATACGGCAAGGAAGACATTGCCAAGGCAAAACCTTACCCTCTTAGCGTTGATGACTGGTCATGAGAATTAAATGGACACGAGACAGATTCACAGGAGAGAAGCATCCACATTTATTTTCCCTAAGTTTTATATGACATGGGGAAGGCTCCTAAGGAAATGAAGAGAGACCCAGAGAAGTGGCAAAGCCTAAATGCTTTTCTGTTGGGTTGAACAAAGAGAGGCAGATGTGGAAAAGGAACTACACTATGCAGGGGGGCAAAGGAGGATGAGAATGCTGTGGAGCAAGGTCAGTACAGAATCCTCCCGTTCTTCACTCTCTGCCCTTGACAGTAACAATGTTACTCTCCTTCCTGCAGAGGGAGGACGTCTTCCACAGGGGGCAGTGGGTGATGGATATGTCATCTCTTGCTTCCAGGAAGGAAAAGGGGAAGGGTGAGCCCACCCTTCTTGCACTTGTTGTTTGGGGGCTTTGTTTGCTTCATTTCTGCCATTTTTTTTAAGTGTCTATAGCTCAAAACAATATTCTGGTCTGCTTTACATCTAAGTCTTTTACCTGGTGTTTGTCTTCTGACAGGAGGAGGGACATATTTTTCTGACATGATGGGGCTGGTCGGGTGGAGAAGGATAAGATGGGCGTGGGCCCATGCCTATTCTGTTCTTGTGTGTTGGGAAGATGAACCCAGGACTCCCCACTTGTGTCACTGTGCATGGACACGGCATGGGGTGAGGGTTGAGCAGTCAGCAGCCCATAGGGGCCCTTGGGGAGCTTTGTGTGAGGAGGAAGCCGGGTAAAGCGACCCCAGGAAGTGACCTCACTTGCCTGGCAATAGAGCCCAACAGAACTTGGAACCCAGGTAACCATTCATGCAGCACATTCTAGAGAAGTCCCCTACCCAGCTCACTGGGGTGGAGACGCTTGAATGGACATATTCTTCTGTGTCTTTATGTCTTGATATCCTGTGGCCTCAGGAAAGCCCGCGGTGACAGCCTTTTCTGATGCTGCAGATGTTGGGTCAGTTCTCATCCCAGACACCTTTGGCCATTTGCCTGGAGGGACCCAAAGGTGACACAAGGAAGCCCAGGACAGGCCAGGCCACCACTCTGATCCCACGCAGGTAGCCCTATGTCTCCTCTCTGTTTGTGTGGAAGGCGGGGTCATGTGGGGTGCGTCTGCTTCAAGCAAGAGCAAGTTGATGTGGGGTCAGAGCCTGGTGAGCCAGTCATGTCCATACCCCAAAGCTGGCTGGGTGGGATGTGGAGAGCTGAGGCAGTACCCTTTTGCCTGGGGTTTGTCCCAAGCCCTCCAGGTGTATCTCTTTCTTCCCAGGTGTATATCTGAGCAGACACAGGTCTGAGCCCGATCTAGGAGCAGAAGGTCACGTGGCAGAAGAAACAATAATGGCCAAGCAGGGCTCTGATACCTCCAGGCTCGGCCAGCTGCTGGTCACGGTCATTGCAGAGCCCCACCCCAGAGATTAGAGAGGAGCTGGTCGATGGGGACACCCATCTGTCTCTCTGCGTGGGGGACCGGTGTACCACACTGCCAACGAGGGCCAGCGCAGGCTCCAGGTGAGTGTGGCCAAGGAGGGGACTCCAAAACCAGGGCCCAGAGGTGAACCGGGAAGGCTTCCTGCCCAGACACCTCTCAGGGTCCTGTCCAGGGCTTATGTGCAGCTCAGCACACCTGGCTGTGACCTGGAGCCCCCTGTCAACCTTCCCCTGAGTCAGCTAGAGGACCTGGACCTTGTAGAAAGAATTTAGCATTTTCAACTGGTCATATTTTTAAATTTGAGATTTTCAAATACCATGAAACTAAGAAATAAATTGGATGCTGAAGTTGATGTAAAACTATTAGTTACATTTTAAACAGTTTTTAAATGTTTGTGATTGTCAAGATACCCTAATTGTTCTCATTGATTAATTTTACTAGTAAATGTTATAATACAGATTTACAAAATGAGTATATACTAATGTTGTTTTTATCCCTGCTTTACATATTGACGTTCTGGGACAGATTTTGCCTGAAGATTAATTTTGCTTTACTTTGCAGAACTAGGTGAAATCCAAGCCCTGTCACTTACTGAGTTGGGGAAATGCCAAAAAAAGAAATACACGTGGAGACATTGGACAGCTTTTTTCACTTCTGGAAACCTCACTGTAAAAATGCAACAGTAAGGCTTTCCTGAGTGGTGCTGTGAGCCCTGCCTGAAGGGATTGAGAGAGACCTGGGTGCCCAGGGCAGCTCAGCCACTCACCCTCTGCCTGACCCGGGGTCCCTGAGCTCACCTGTCAGAGTCTCAGTCGTCCAGGACCCACAGTGGCACCGCAGCCTCACAGCATCCCTGTGGGGATAAAAGGACACAGGAATCAGAACCTATGGTCCACTGCCTTATTCTTAGTAGATACAACATAAGTGCTGCTCTGTGCTAACCCTGTGTGAGGGAGTTTACTTTCCCTTACTTCCTGCTCAGTGTGTCCCATGAAAAGACAATTCAGACCTCAATTATCCCTGTAGTGTGAGCATACCTCATCTCCACGAGCCTCTGAAATCACAGCGTGTAGATTCCACCTCCTCCACCCCAGGCACGGTGTCCCCAGACGTCAGGTTTCAGTTTGCGATGTCCATCCACCTCTTGGCAACTCTTAAGAAATCAGACTGGCACGGGATATTTATTATCTCTGTGGTGATTATTATTCAACCTCAAGCAATAATGATTAATGAAACACAAATAAACCTCACTGATCTCCAAATAGCAGTACACGGAGCACCAAAAGAGTAGCGTCGACTTTGTTCGGCAGAAAACTTCTGATCCTTACTGAGAAATTTTACAGCTTTCCAAGACATATTTGACAACCACAAAAAAATAGAACTCCACATTTTAAAAACCAAATGAACAGTATGTAATTTAAGGCATACTTATGTCAGGAAAAGTCGTCCAACTCACTCATATGTAATCCGCATTTTTGGCGCCAGCCCTTTGACATATTATACACGAGTGACAGATTAAAAAGGGCTTGGAATTCACATGCTTGCTTTATTCCAAATGGAACAAAAAATTTACATGACCCTATTGGATAAAAAGGCCTTTATTATTTTTAGAATCTCTTTAGTTGAAGGGAGTTGTGCTGGCTTCTCTCAATAAACTTTTTAAAAATATATAAGGGCCTCAAACTCTTTTAACTCATCCCACCCTGAAACAAGGGTTCTCCAGAAAGCTTTCTACTTTCTATTCCCTTTCCCCTTTACCACATGGGGTGGTAATTCTGTTACCATCCAGAGCAGGCGTGTGGAAGGTGGGTCACGAGGCAGCTTGTCTGGGTGAAGGGTTCCGGAGGAGAGACAAGGCCAGGTCTCAGGAGTATAGGTGGCTCTGAGAGCACTGAGGTCTACCTGAAGTCACCAACCAAGCAATGGCAAATACCCACCGTAGGATCAGTGACCCAGAGGGGAAGGAATGGTTAGCACAAAGAGTACATAGCAAGAGCTCCAAGAAAATGCATGCTCCCTCCCACTACCACGAGCTCACAGTAAGCTCTTCCTACACACAGACCCCTGTCTTGAGACAGAGAAAGGGAAGAATGGATACTGAAGGTCTTAGCATTGACCTAAAGCAATATATTTAAACCAAAAGGACATGAAACCAAAAAGATGTTTGGGTAATTTTTTAATTGGCAAGTTTGTTTTCTTACTAGCTGGCCAGGTTTGGACCTCAAGAAGGAAACTTAGCTAGGATAAAGAAGGGACACATTATGCATCATCCACCTGGACAGTGGCATGTGTGAATATGCAACCTTACTAAATACATTTCATATCTATGTATGTATCCATTTATGTGCATATGCAAGTGTGTTTTTCCCACATAGTAATTTCTCAATAAACAGCGGACTAAAAGACTGCCATTCCTACATTTGTGAACCAGCCACTTGCACCAGAGACTCTGTGTTGCCTTTATACATAGTCTTGCCTTCTGCAGGGTAGATGTGACTACCTGATTGTATGGATGCAGAGACTGGGACTGGAGAATTGAAGTGACACATACAAGGTCACTCACCTGCTAGGTGACAAAATCAAGGTTCCAACCCAAATCTGTCTGACCCCAAAACATGTCCTCTTTTCCTGTGCTGTGCAGATTCGAATGCAAAGCCACGTAAAGGGAAGAAAATGGGACAATGGCTGTGTCAAAAAGATGGAAACAGGGTTACACTTTAGGATGAGCAAAACCAGGATGCCATGGCAACGACTGGTGATGAAATTAGGGAAAGGAGGGGGAGGGGCCAGGTAGTTCCAGAGTGATGAAGCACAGAGGACACATGTTGGGTGGGGGGTTGCAGGGAATGAGGCCACTCAGGGGGTGAACCAACCCATGGGCAACAGGAAGCCCAGGAGGCCTAATTTCTCCAGATTAGGAAAGTTGTCAGCTGTTCCCTCAGCATACAAAATCCCCCTGCCTTGAACCTATGAAGTATGTGCTACTCTAAGGGGAGGGGTCCCTGGCTGTGAAAAATGACCACTGACGGTTCTAACCCAGACCCCCCTCCCAGAACCATGCCTCTACATCTACGCCTGCCAAACTTGCAGGACTGGCCCATCTCACACACTGACTATAATGTATCCACTGATGTTGAGGCAGGAGGTGGATCTCAACAGTTAATGTGTACCTGGTTGGAAAGGCACACTTTTTTTTGTTTTATCTTATTTATTTTTTAAATTTTGTATTGAAGAATAGTTGATTTACAGTGTTGCATTAATTTCTGCTGTACAGCAAAGTTGTACACATATATACATTCATTTTTTAATATTCTTTTCCATTATGGTTTATCATAGGATACTGAATATAGTTCCCTGTGCTTTACAGTAGGACCTTGTTGTTTACCAATTCCATATATAATAGTTTACATATGCTAACCCCAAACTCCCAATCCATATCTCCACCAACTCCCTCCCTCTCGGCAACCACAGGTCTGTTCTCTATGTCTATGAGTCTGTTTCTGCTTCATATTTGTGTCACTTTTTAGATTTCACAGGTAAGTGATATCATATGGTATTTGTATTTCTCTGTCTGACTTACTTCACTTAGTATGATAATCTCTAGCTGTACCCATGTTGCTGCAAAGGGCATTATTTTGTTCTTTTTATGGCTGAGTAGTATTCCATTGTATACGTATACCATATCTTCTTTATCCATTCATCTGTCAATGGACATTGAGGTCATTTCCATGTCTTGGTGGAAAAGCACGTTTTGAATGAATTATCTGAAGTCATGTGATAAGGTGAGGGGTCACCTATCCAGCCTCAGACCCCTGCTCCACCTCCTCTTGTTAGGTGGCCTTAGAGGAAGCCTCCCTCCTCCAGCTCTCAATCCTCACTCTAAAATGGGAACAATCACAACTACTCCACAGTGCTGTTTACATACAGCTGTTGTCAAGTAAGCTAAATCCTGTAAGACACAAGTGCATGTTAGCTATTGTTAGTAAGTTATTCCTTCGAGTAAAACTTGGCATTCTTAGGAGATGACAATGATTCCTTCACAAGTGAGAATGGATTTCCACTGACAGGTGGCATGATGAGATGGCAGACGAGGGCTTTGATGCCCAGCAGACTAGAGTTCCTCATAAGCACTTGAGAACTATGTGGCCCTCTGCAAGTGCCCAACCTCACTGAGCCTTAGTGCTCATTCATAAATGAGTGATCACAATAGACCTCTGGATACACAGCCTGCATTCACTTCTCATTTTAGCCTCTTGATGACTCAGTTTCTCATCTGGAAAATGGAACAGTAACGGTATCCATCGCACTTTCAGAGCAGAACACTTCAGAGGAGACAATGAGCAATTCACCCCTTTCACAGCTGTCGTGAGAATGGGAGCTTCTACCAAGATAATGACTCCAACCAGAAGGACTACAATGAGGAAAAACTCCTGCTGACATAAGTTGGATCTGTAGCACAAGCAAGAAACAGACCTTACGTATGTTACAGTGATAAAATTGGAAATTGTTAATACTACAGAACCTAGTCTATCCTGACTGATTCAGATCTCCTAAGTGTATGGGTGGTATTTAAAGCCATGGACATTGATAGGTCACACAGGATATGAGTATAGATGTTTAGAAAGAGGAGAAAAATAAAGAGAAGGGAAGTAAAAGAAGAGGGGGAAAGAAGGGAGAAGAGGAGAGGGGTGGTGAGATGGGGAAGACAAGAGAAGAGAGGAAGAGAGAGGGAAAGAGATGGGCTCCTGGAATATCCCAACACTGAGAAGGTCAAAAGAGAAGTTCAAAAATGAGCCGCCATATATCTATATCTATATACACATATATATATACATATATATGTATATATATGTATATATATATATATATATATATATATATATATATATATATATATATATATATATGGTGTCAAGAATGGTGTCATGGAAGCCAAGAGAAGAAAAAGTTTAGAGGAGGAGGATTGACTGCATAGGATTCTGTTGGAAGTTAGATAAGTTGAATGAAAAAAAAAGTATTCTTTAAATTTAGGAAATTGAATATCAACATCATTATTGCCCTTGGCAGGGAAGTCTCCATTGGAGTATGGACATAAAAGTCCTACTGGAAAAACCTGAAAAAAATCTGAGAGGTGATGAAGGGCAGGTCACTTCCCAGATGATTGTCATGTGTGGCCAGGACTGAGAACCACCAGCCTAGACAGTGAACTTTCTAATCAACTCTTCATGTCTGCCTTCACCTCTGATCCATTTTCTTTGGTTTCTAGCTTCTAGTCTGGTTTCCTGGTCCCTGATTGCCCTCCTGGATTCTAACCCTAACCTGTCTCATCTTCCTGGGTTTATGAGCCCGGCTTCCTCCCTCTGCCGTCCTTGCATCATTCCTTTTAACTTGAAACTGTCCCCTCGCAGCCCCTGTTGGTCTTAATGCCTTAATGACCAGGGCCATGCAAGGCTCAGAAGGAATCTGATGGTGTCTGGTGGTCACCAGGGCCTTCACAGGCCATTTCTACTTTTCGCTTTTTAGCCCCTAAAAACCAAAATCAATCAAATAAACATTTATAAATCAGAATTAATTTCTTTAAAATAAGCATGGCAAAGGCATGTAAATGTTAAATTAGAATAATAAGTCACCTTTTCTAAACATGTTTCCTTCTCATGAAGCTTTTCAAAGGCCAAGTGCTATAATCAACAGAGCTCCCAGAGTGGGTATCACTTG
Organism: Grampus griseus; assembly: GCF_964374135.1. Lineage (NCBI taxonomy): Eukaryota > Metazoa > Chordata > Mammalia > Artiodactyla > Delphinidae > Grampus > Grampus griseus. The sequence goes on from NC_139001.1 coordinate 108,421,695, forward strand.
GGAGCATATTATTTGCACATAAATTCTCCACTACAGTTAGAACATGCTCACTGGTACTTACAAAGTCCCCATGACTGTAACTCCTTTCTGAGAATTGCCACCCATCACTACCCTCACTTTTAAGGTCTATGTCATCTCCCTTGGGTTTGATTTTTGGCTAGGCTGGATCTGAGGATGATCCCACAGTAAGAATATTCAGCTCCTCTTACCATCATCCCCATTCTCAATTTTGGCCAAGGTTTCAGTTTTCCTGAGTCTTCTGACTTTTGGACTTCTTCAACCTCCTTCCAGTTCTCTACCCCTGAGAGAGTTAAGACTTCAAAACATGCTTCTGAATGAGCAGCTCTGGTGCAGCTCTCTTGACAGCAGGAGCAAAATGCATTCACACCTTCCACTGTAGCCAACTGGCTCCGTGTCTGATGTTACTGTATAGGCAGCATCATAACATCCATACTACTCCCAGGAGTCACTCTGGGCCCCAAAAGGGACATTCTTCTCCTATCTAGTGGAGAAGAAATTAATTCTCCCATGGCCATTTAATGGAGAACGAACAAAAGAAGATGGCCAGAAAACACACTGCACTCGGAGTGAAAATACCTATTTGACTACAGTACCCACAATTTTTAAAAAAGCCTTTCCTGGGCTTCCCTGGTGCAGTGGTTAAGAATCCGTCTGCTGGGACTTCCCTGGTGGTGCAGTGGTTAAGAATCCACCTGCCAATGCAAGGGACATGGGTTCGAGCCCTGGTCAGGGAAATAAGATCCCACATCATGCCCCAGAGCAACTAAGCCCATGCGCCACAACTACTGAGACTATGTTATAGAGCCTGCAAACCACAACTACTGAGCCCACGTGCCACAACTACTGAAGCCCACATGCCTAGAGCCCATGCTCTGCAACAAGAGAAGCCACTGTAATGAGAAGCCAGTGTACCACAACGAAGAGTAGCCCTTGCTTGGCACAACTAGAGAAAGCCCACGCACAGCAACGAAGACCCAATGCAGCCAACGAGGACTCAACACAGCCACAAATTAATTAATTAATTATTTTTTAAAAAAAAAAACTTTTCCTAAGGGATGCAATTTGTGTGAAGCATTTCTAAGTATACTGGCTGGTGTAAAACTTATGTCTAAAAAGAAATATCAATTTTCAGGTGAACATTGAGCAACTGTAGACAGAGTCTGAGAAAATTTGCTACTGATTGTATACCATGCAGACAGAGCAGGAAACAGAACAAAGTAGTACAATCAGAAGATTCCAGAACCACAAAGAATAGAGTGTGGGCTTTCAAGTTTGAAAGACCTGGATTCAATTCTCGTTCCCTGGAATACTTGATTATTGCAGTAAAGATTCCAGTATCCAGAATGGCACAAAGTGATATATATTTTTGACAGTCTTGCTCTGTTTTAGAAGTAACCATTTTAGTATCCAGAACCCAAGATATTCTGTTGCTGGTCCTGGCTCTTGATGCAAGATGTTCATTTTCAAGATATATGCTACATGGTTCCCTTCCACTGACACATGACCAGTGCCAGAAACTCTTATTCCCAGCTTGGGACACTGAAGAATGACTATTCACCACTTGCTTCTGGTAACCCTGGGATCGAAAGGTTCTACACTTTTCTGTAGAAGGTGTTAGCGTGGGGAGTGTGAGAAAGGAAGGGGTGTAGTCTGGATGGAGTGGTTTGCTTCCCTTACTGCCTTTCATGTTTGCCATGTAATCTACACTGCTTGTGAAGAGACCATAGGCCAGAATATTTGACTGAGCAAGCACCTTCCAAACACACATGCTGAGAGTCTTTGGTTTTGATTTTAATTTGACCCCTTCTGAATGAGAATGTGGAGAGGAATGCAGTATCATCCTACCCTGAACTGTCCTCTAGCTTTGGATGGTTCATTGACCATTAGAGCCTCTCACATCTGTGTAGGATCACTAGGCACTGGGTGTCACTATTGCTGCCTCACCTCACTGTCTCTAAGCAAGTTTGTTCCCTTACATGGACTACAGAAAAGCTCCTTCATTAATGTTTTTGCCTCCAGTCTTGGCCTTTCTAGCCATCCTCCATTCAGCAGCCAAAGTGATCATCAGACAACTTGGATAGGACCTTGCCAATCACCTGCTTAAAACTTACAAATTTAGAACAAGACAAGAATGACCACTTTTGCCACTTCTATTCAACATAGTATTAAAAGTTCTAGACAGAGCAAATAGGCAACAAAAAGAAATAAAAGGCATCAAATTGTTAAGGAAAGAGTAAAACTGTCACTTTTCACAGACTGCATGACCTTATATATAGAAAACTCTACAGATTACACACACACACACACACACACACACACACATAAACAAACACACACACTGTCAGAACTGATAAAAGAATTCAGCACAGTTGTTGGATACAAAATGAGCACACAAAAATCATTTTTTTCTATACACTAACAATAAATAATCCAAAAAGGAAATTAAGAAAATAATTCCATTTAAAAGAGCATCAAAAAGAATAAAATATGTAGTAATAAACTTAAGGAGGCAAGAGATTTGTACAGTGAAAACTACAAAACACTGCTGAAAAAAATTAAAGAAGACACTAGCAAATGGAAGGATATCCTATGTTCATGAATTACAAGACTTAATATTGTTAATATGTCAGTACTACCCACAACTATCTACAGGTTCAATGCAATCCCTAAAAACCCCAATTTTTGCAGAAATAGAAAAATCCATCATAAAATTCATATAGAATCTCAAGAGACCTGCAATAGTTAAAACAATCTCAAAAAAGAACAATGTAAGATCTCAGACTTCTTGATTTAAAAACTTATTACAAAACTACAGTAACCAAAACAGTGTGGTACCAGCCTAAAGAAAAACATATAAACCAGTGGAATAGAACAGAGGGCCAAGAAATAAGCCCTCACATATATGATCAAATAACTTTTGACAAGGGTGATGAAATCATCCTATGGGGAAGGGATAATTCAATGAGGAAAGAGACAATTCAATGGGGAAAGGACAGTCTTTTCAACAAATGATGTTGGGAAAACTGGATATACACATTAAAATGAATGAAATTGAACACTTATCTTAACACCATATACAAAAGTTAACTCAAAATAGATCAAATACCTAAATGTAACACCTAAAATGATAAAACTCTTAGAAGAAAATGGGAAAAGCTTCATGTCATTGAATTTGACAATGATTTCTTGGATATGACACCAAAAGCACAGGCAACAAAAGAAAAAATAGATAAATTGTATTCAAATTTAAAACTTTTGTACATCACAGGCAACTACCAACAGAGTGAAAAGGCAACCCATAGAGTGGGAGAAAATATTTGCAAATCATATATCTGATAAAGGATTAATATCAAGAATATATAAAGGACTCCTACAACTCAACATCACAAAAGCAACCAAGCTGATTTCAAAATGAGCAAAGGACTTGAATAGACATTTCTTGAGAGGAGATATACAAATGGTCAACAAACACATGAAAATATGTTTAACACCACTAACCATTAGAGAAATGCAAATCAAAACCAAAGTGAGATACCACTTTACACACATTAGGCTAGCTACTATACAAAAAATTGAACTAAGATTAAAAAAAAACAGAAAATAAGTTTTGGCAAGTATGTGAAGAACTCAGAACTCCTTTGCATTGCTGGTGGGAATGTAAATTGATGTGGCTACAGTCAAAAATAGCATTCCTTAAGAGATTAAACAGAATTACCATATGACTCAGCAATTCCACTTCTGGGTATATACCCAAACAATTGAAAGCATGGACTGTACCACACCATTTGTGCACCCATGTTCATAACAACATTAATCACAATAGGCAAACGGTGAAAGCAACCCAATATACATCAACGTATGAATGATAAACAACATGTGATATACATACAGTGGAATAAATGCAGCTTAAAAGAAAAGAAGCACTAACACCTTCTACAGTGTGGAAGAATCTTGAAGACATTACATTAAGTGAAATAAGTCAATCACAAAACGGCAAATAGTGTGTGAATCCAATTATATTAGATACCTAGAATACTCAAATTCAAAGAAACAGAAGTTAGAATAGTGGTTGCTGTGGGGCTGAGGGAAGGGAGAAATGGGGAGTCATTGTTTAATGGGTACAGAGTTTCAGTTTGGGAAATTTAAATTTTCTGAAGATAGATGGTGGTAATGGTTGCACAATGATGTGAATGTACTAAATGCTTCTGAACTGTACACTTAAAAGTGGTTAAGATAGTGCATTTTATGATTAATGTATGTTAGCACAATTTTTAAAGTCTTCCAAAGTCTTGCTATGTCAGTAAAGCTCAAGCTCTCCAGCCACGCACAGGTCCCACCACATGCTGGCTCCATGTACTAATCTACTGTTTCCTCTCTCCACTCCATGCCCATAACTCAGCCACAGGAAGCTCCCTGAGATCCCTTTAATGCATCCATTTCTCATTTCTGTGCTCTTGCATATGTGCTTTGGCCACAGGAACTTCCTTTGCCTCTTTTTTCCCCTTTGCCAATACTTACTCTGAGCTGGTAACTGAGTTCAGGGGTTTTGTTACTCTGGGAAATCTTCCTTGATCTTCCTGATGGACTGCCTTCATTTCCCTTGTGTTCCCACTGCTCTTTTAGGTCACTGATAACACTACAATCTAATCTTCCTGTAACAGTACAGTGAGGAACAGCTGTTGGAAAGAAACAAAGTGATTTCATGTTCATATGTTAAGAGGAAGAGAAAATTCCATTAGTAGGACAAGACCAAGAAGTGGCACAGATGATACAATTAGTAGACAAAGATATTAAATCGTTGATTATAGCTATACTCCATATGATTTTCATAAGGAAGAGAAAGGGTGCATATGTTAAGCAGGGATATGGAACATCTATAAAGACCCAACTCAAACTAGATATGAAAAATATTGGTGAAGAAAAATATTATGGATGGGATTAAAAACAGATTATACATTAAAGAAGAAAGATTAATGAGCTTGAAAACATAAATATAGAAACTATATAAAATTTTTAAAAACAGGGGAATAAAGCTGAAAAAAGAACTGAAATGTGCATCAGTGAACTGTGAAACAATTTCAAGCAGCCTAATATATGTATAATCTATCCCTGAAAAAAAGGAGAGAGGACAGAGACAAAAAATACATTTGAAGATATAATTGTCCCAAATTCCCACAGATCCTAGAAGTTCAAGTAGACATAGCACAAGAAATATGAAACAAAAACTGCATTAGTGTATATCATAATTGAATTTTTAAAAGCCAGTGGTAGAGGAAATATCTTAGCATCCAGAGAAAAAAGTTTCTTTAAATACAGAAAAACAAAGGCAAAAATGACAGAAGTCTCCTCATTGGTAAAAAAAAAACACCAGTAGACAGTGGAGCAACATCTTTAAAGTACAGAAAGAACAAAAAATCAACCTACTATACTAAACTCAGCAGAAATATCTTTCAAAAACAATGGTGATATAAAGGCTTTTAAAGATATACAAAAGCTAAAAGAATTCATCATTAGCTAACCTGCATTATAAAAAATGTTAAAGGAAATCCTTCAGGCAGAAGAAAAGTAATACCAGATGGAATACTTGACTTATGTAAAAGAACGAAGAGCTCCAGAGATGATAAATATGTAGGTTTAAAAAAAAAAAAGACTTTTTCTCATTTAAAAATCTCTTTAAAGCATAATTGATTGTTTAAAGAAAAAATAATTGCAAATTATTGTGGGATTTATGAAATATGTAGAAGTAAAATTTATGACAGCAACAGCACAAAAGCTAGAGAGGAACACAGAAGTATACTGTTACAAATTTCTTATACTATACATGAAGTAGCATATATAATATTACTTATAGGTAAACAGTTATAAGTAAAAATGCTAACTATAACCCCCAAAGCAACTGTTGCTGCAGCAGATATGCTATTAAGTTGGCCCCCTGATCCCATCTCTTATTGTTCATATCTTTGTGGGATAATTTTCTCTTGAGTGTGGACAGGACCTGTGACTTTCTTCTACCCAACAGAATATGGCAATGATAAAAGGATGTATGTGATTACACTACATAATACTATAGCACTCATCTTGCCGGAATCTCTCTCTTCCTTGCTGACACTGAAGAAACAAAACATGATGAAGTGAATGCTTTCCCAATAATATCGTGAAAAAGAGGACAATATCTGTGCTTATAACTCCTATTCAACATCATAATTGCTAGCTTATCAAGTACAATATGACAAGAAAATAAACAGCATAAGTTGTAAACAAAGAACTAAAACATTAATCACAAATTATTGTCCACATAGAAAATGGCAACTAATTTTCAAAATAGTACTAGAAGTAATAAGTGAATTTAGATAAGTTTCTGGAAACAAGGTCAATATACAAAAATTGATTGTATTTCTAAGTCCTATCCAGGAAAAATTGGAAACAGAATTTTTTTAACCTTTAAATTATTTAATCTTGAGAAGATTAGAATATATATACTGTAATTCCTAGAATAACCAGTTATTTTTAACACTGCCAAAAATATGAAATACTTGAAGCATAACACTTTCAAAAATATGAAAAATTGTAGAAGAACCACAGTCTTAAAGCCTGTGTGGAACAAAAACCACATTCACAGAAAGATAGACAAAAAGGCAGAGGACTATATACCAGGTGAAGGAATAAGACAAAACCCCAGAAAAACAATTAAATGAAGAGGAGTTAGGCAACCTTCCAGAAAAAGAATTCAGAATATTCTTAGGGAAGATGATCCAGAACCTTGTAAAAATAATGGAGGCAAAGATGGAGAAGATGCAAGAAATGTTTAAAAAAGACGTAGGAGAATTAAAGAACAAACATCTAGAAGAATTAAAGAACAAACAAAAACAGATAAATAATACAACAACTGAAATGAAAAATACACTAGAAGGAATCAATAGCAGAATAACTGAGGCAGAAGAACAGATAAGTGACCTGGAAGACATAATGGTGGAATTCACTGCCAGAACAGAATAAAGAAAAAAGAATTAAAAGAAATGAAGGCAACTTAAGAGACTTCTGGGACAACATTAAATGCACCAAGATTCACATTATAGAGGTCCCATAAGGAGAAGAAAGAGAGAAAAGACCCAAGAAAATATTTGAAGAGATTGTAGTTGAAAATTTCCCTAACATGGGAAAGGAAATAGCCACCCAAGCCAGGAAGGGCAGAGAGACCAAGGCCAGAGGAACCCAAGGAGAAACATGCTGAGATGCATAGTTATCATATTCACAAAAATTAAAGACAAAGAAAAATTATTACAAGCAACAATAGGAAAATGACAAATAACATACAAGGGAACTCCCATTAGGTTAACAGTTGATTTTGCAGCAGAAACTCTACAAGCCAGAAGGGAGTGGCAGTACATATTTAAAGTGATGAAAAGGAAGAACCTACAACCAAGATTACTGTACCCAGCAAAGATCTCATTCAGATTCAACAGAGAAATCAAAAGCTTTACAGACAAAAACTAAGAGAATTCAGCACCACCAAACCAACTCTACAACAAATGCTAAAGGAAATTCTCTAAGTGGGAAACACAAGAGAAGAAAAGGAACTACAAAAACAAACCCAAAACAATTAAGAAAATGGTAATAGGAACATACATATTGATAATTACCTTGAATGTGAATGTATTAAATGCTCCAACCAGAAAACACAGGCTTGCTGAATGCATACAAAAACAAGACCAGTATATATGCTGTCTACAAGAGACCCACTTCAGACCTTGGAACATATACAGACTGAAAGTGAGGGGATGGAAAAAGATATTCCATGCAGATGGAAATCAAACGAAACATAGAGTAACAATACCATACCAGATAAAATAGACTTTAAAATAAAGAATGTTACAAGAGACAAGGAAGGACACTACATGATGATCAAGGTATCAACCCAAGAAGAAGATATAACAATGATAAATATATATGCACCCAACATAGGATCATTCAATACATAAGGCAACTGCTAACAGCTATAAAAGAAGAAATAGACAGTAACACAGTAATAGTGAGGTACTTTAACACCTTACTCACACCAATGGACAGATCACCCAGAAAGAAAATTAATAAAGAAACAGAAGCTTTAAATGACACAATAGACCAAATAGATTTAATTGATATTGATAGTACATTACATCAGAAAATAGCAAATTACACTTTCTTCTCAAGTGCACATGTAACATTCTCCAGGATAGATCACCACATGGATCACAAATCAAGCGTTAGAAAATTTAAGAAAACTGAAATCATATCAAGCATCTTTCCAGCCACAACATTATGAAATTAGAAATAAATTGCAGGCAAAAAAATGTAAAAACCACAAACACTTGGAGGCTAAACAATACTTTACTAAATAACAAAGAGATCACTGAAGAAATCAAAGAGGAAATCAAAAAATACCTACAGACAAATGAAAATGAAAACACAACAATCCAAAACTTATGGAATGCAGCAAAAGATGTTCTAAGAGTGAAGTTTATAACAATACAATCCTACCTCAAGAAACAAGAAAAATCTCAAATAAACAATCTAAACTTACACCTAAAGGAACTACAGAAAGAAGAACAAATAAAACCCAAAGTTATTAGGAGGAAAGAAGTCATAAAGATTAGAGAAGAAATAAATAAATAGAAACAAGAAAACTATAGCAAAGATCAATAAAACTAAGAGTTGGTTCTTTGAGAAGGTAAACAAAATTGATAAAACTTTAGCCAGACTCATCAAGAAAAAGAGGGAGAGGACTCAAATCAATAAAATTAAAAGTGAAAAAGAAGTTACAATGGACGCCACAAAAATACAAAACATCATAAGAGACTACTACAAGCAACTCTATGCCAATAAAATGGACAACCTGGAAGAAGTGGACAAATTCTTAGGAGGGTATAACCTTCTAAGACTAAACCAGGAAGAAATAGAAAATATGAATAGAACAATCACAAGTAATGAAATTGAAACTGTGATTAAAAATATTCCAAAAAACAAAAGTCCAAGACCAGATGGCTTCACAGGTGAATTTGATCAAACATTTAGAGAAGAGCTAACACCCATCCTTCTCAAACTCTTCCAAAAAATTGCAGAGGAAAGAACACTCCCGTACTCATTCTACAAGGCCACCACCACCCTGATACCAAAATCAGACAAAGATATTTTAAAAAAAGAAAATTACAGACCAACATCACTGATGAATATAGATGCAAAAATCCTCAACAGAATACCAGCAAACAGAATCCAACAACACATCAAAAGTATCATACACCATGATCAAGTGGGATTTATCCCAGTGATACAAAGATTCTTCAGTATATGCAAATTAATCAATGTGATACACCATATTAACAAATTAAATAATAAAAGACCATATGGTCGTCTCAATAGATGCAGAAACTGCTTATGACAAAATTCAACACCAATTTTTGATAAAAATTCTCCAGAAAGTAGACATAGAGGGAAACTACTTCAACATAATAAAGGTCATATATGACAAACCCACAACAAGCATCATTCTCAATAGTGAAAAACTGAAACCATTTCCTCTAAGATCAGGAACAAGACAAGGATGTCCACTCTCGCAACTATTATTCAACATAGTTTTGGAAGTCCTAGCCACAGCAATCAGAGAAGAAAAAGAAATAAAAGGAATACAAATTGGAAAAGAAGTAAAACAGTCACTGTTTGCAGATGACATGATACTATACATAGATAATCCTAGAAATACCACCAGAAAAGAACTAGAGCTAATCAATGAATTTGGTAAAGTAGCAAGATACAAAATTAATGCACAGAAACCTCTTGCATTCCTATACACTAACAATGAAAGATCAGAAAGAGAAGTTAAGGAAATAATTCCATTCACCTCTGAAAAAAAAAGAATAAAATACCTAGGAATAAACCTACCTAAGGAGGTAAAAGACCTGTACTCTGAAAACTATAAGACACTGATGAAAGAAATCAAAGATTACGCAAACAGATGGAGAGATATACCATGTTCTTGGATTGGAAGAAACAATACTGTGAAAATGACTATACTACTCAAAGCAATCCACAGATTCACTGCAATCCCGATCAAATTACCAATGGCATTTTTGACAGAACTAGATCAAAAAATCTTAAAATTGGTATGGAGACACAAAAGATCCCAAATAGCCAAAGCTATCTTGAGGGAAGAAAACGGAGCTGGAGGAAGCAGACGCTCTGACTTCGGACTATACTACAAAGCTACAGTAATCAAAACAATATGGTACCGGCACAAAAACAGATATATAGATCAATGGAACAGGATAGAAAGCCCAGAGATAAACCCACACACCTATGGTCAACCAATCTATGACAAAGGAGGCAAGGATATACAATGGAGAAAAGACAGTCTCTTCAATAAGTGGTGCTGGGAAAACTGGACAGCTACATGTAAAAGAATGAAATTAGAGCACTCCATAACACCATACACAAAAATAAACTAAAAATGTATTGGAAACCTAAATGTAAGACTGGACACTATAAAACTCTTAGAGGAAAACATAGGAAGAACACTCTGATATAAATCAGAGCAAGATCTTTTTTGATCCACATCCTAGAGTAATGGAAACAAAAATAAACAAATGGAACCTAATGAAACTTCAAAGCTTTATCACAACAAAGGAAACTATAAACAAGATGAAAAGACAGCCCTCAGAATGGGAGAAAATATTTTCAAACAAATCAATGGACAAAGGATTAATTTCCAAAATATATAAAGAGCTCATGCAGTTCAATATTAAAAAAACAAAAAACCCAATCAAAAAATAGGCAAAAGACCTAAATAGACATTTCTCCAAAGAAGACATTCAGGTGGCCAAGCGGCACATGAAAAGCTGCTCAACATCACTAATTATTAGAGAAATGCAAATCAAAACCACAATGAGGTATCACCTCACACCAATTAGAATAGGCATCATTAGAAAATCTACAAACAATAAATGCTGGAGAGGGTGTGGAGAAAAGGGAACCCTCTTGCACTGTTGGTGGGAATGTAAATTGATACAGCCACTATGGAGAACAGTATGGAGGTTCCTTAAAAAACTAAAAATAAAATTACCATGTGACCCATCAATTCCACTACTGAGCATATACACAGAGAAAACCATAATTCGAAAAGATACATGCACCCCAATGTTCACTGCAGCACTATTTACAATAGCTAGGTCATGAAAGCACCCTAAATGCCCATTAATAGGCAAACGGATAAAGAAGATGTGGTACATATATACAATGGAATATTATACAGCCATAAGAAGGAATTAAATTTAGTCATTTGTAGAGACGTGGATTGACCTAGAGACTGTCATACATAGTGAAGTAAGTCAGAAAGAGGAAAACAAATATCGTATATTAACACATATATGTGGAATCTAGAAAAATGGTACAGATGAACCAGTTTGCAAGGCAGAAATAGAGACACAGATGTAGAGAACAAATGTATGGACACCAAGGGGGGAAAGTGTTTGGGGGGGGATGGTGGTGGGATGAATTTGGAGATTGTGATTGACATATATACACTTATATGTATAAAATAGATAAGAACCTGATGTAGAAAAAATAAAATTTAAAAAAATATTAAAAATATATGAAAAGAAGTGTAGTATCTTTGTGGTAAAAACTGCAAAATTCTGATAAAAGAAATCAGTTACCTTAATTAAATGGTGATATATATCTTGTTCATGGATTAGAAGACTTAATATTGTTAAGAAGTTAAATCTCTCCAAACTGAGCTGCATATACAACCCAACTCCAATCAAAATTCAAGCATGCCCTTTTAGAAATTTTTAAAAAGTTATTCTATAATGTATACGATAAAGTAAAGGGACTAGAGTGGTGAAAAAAATTTGTAAAAAGTAAAAGCAGTTTGAAGGACTCTCGGTACCTGCTTGAAGGCTACATATATAAAGCTGCATTAAGACAGTAGGATGGGATTCCCTGGTTGTCCAGTGGTTAGGGTCCCAAGCTTCCACTGCAGGGGACACGGGTTCCATCCCTGGTGGGAGAACTAAGATCCCACATGCACGCTGTGTGGCCAAAAAATTTTTTAAAAGAGAGAAGCAACAGTTGAACAAAAATGAACAAAGCCTCACAGACTTTGGGACAGCATCAAGTAGTCTAACACATACAATTAAGTTCTGGAAGGAGAGAAGAGGTTGGGAAAGAAAGTTAAATGATAAAATAATATGTTTTTTTAAAGTCCAAATTTGGTGAAATACATCAATTTATAGATCTAACACATGCTGCAAATGCCAGGCATAATGACTGCAAATAAACCCATATGTATGTAGATGACAGTCAAAATTGCTTTAAAGTTGAACTTTATAGTGACAGAGAGTAGAATAGTGGTTGGAGGCTGGAGAGAAAGGAGAAGTAGTTATCAAACAGTACAAAGTTTCAGTTATAAATAAATCCTAGTGACCTAAAGTACAGCATGGTGACTATAGGTAATAATAATGTGTACTTGAAATTGGCTACAAAGTTGATCTCAAGTGTTCTCACAACACACACACAAGAGGTAATTAGGTAAGGTCATGGATATATTAATTAGTATAATTGTGGTAATCATTTCACAACATATACATATAATGTGCACCTTAAATATATAAAATTTTTATTTATCAAAAATAAATAAATATTGAAAAAATGACACAAAATAAATCAATCAAATAGATAAGAGGCAAATAATAGAAAAACTAGTGAAACTTTTGAAAGGTTATTTACATAATTAATAAAATTGATAAAAACCTTACAAGAATTATCCAGAAATAAAGAAAAGAAAAAGCACAAATTATAAATTTCAGGAAGGGAAAAAGGATTTCACTACATATGACAAATACATTAAAAACATAATAAAGGAATATTATGGTTAACTCTATTCTAGTACATTTAACATTTTTTGAAAAGCAAAACTTACCTGACAAAAGAAGAAATAATATATTTAAATAGATATAGTTAGGACTTCTATAACATAAACATACATAGACAGATATGACTTGTATGACATTTATATACAGTAGACCCTTGAACAACATGGGCTTGAACGGCATAGATCCACGTATATGAGAATCTTTTTAAATAAATCTATTGGAAAAGTTTTTGGAGGTTTGCAACAATTTGAAAAAACTTTCAGACAAATAACATAGCCTAGAAATATCAAAAAATTAAAAGAAGAATGCATAAAATATATGTAGGTACTAGCTTATCCTTACATAGGCATAAGGTGAGTGATATTTAATATAAAATTAATAAACTGTTAGTTTTCTTACTGTTATATAACTTTGGTTTCAAAGAATTCCATTACCGTACTCTATGCCTCTCTCCCTCATAATTGGGGAAACTGCTTATCAGCCTAACATCACAGGTAAGTGTTTTTTTAAAAAAATTGAACAATATTTCCAATACTACACGATGAATATGATTGTAGTACTGTATACCATAAAATTTTTATAATGATTCATTCATTAGTGTATAGGCTAGGCCACCATGAAGAAATCATTTTGCTGCTTCTTTGTTATCATGGCATGAATTACTATACCTGTAAATAAATATGAATTTCTTTTTCACATTAATTTTCATTTTTGATGTCTAGTGTTAGTAATACGTATAACAGCTACAGTGTTTTGTATCATATTAGACAGTACTGATGTAGGTACTGACAGATAGATGATTCATCTGGTAAAATAATGGTGTAAACTAATAAGTATCGGTAAATACTGTACATTACTGTAAATGTATTGATATTTTCTCTTTCTTATGATTTTTTTAACAACAGTTTCTTTCCTCTAGCTTACTGTATTGTAAGAATACATATTCTTTATTGTAAGAACAGTCGATTAACAATATGTTAATCGACTGTTTATGTTATTTGTAAGGCTTCCAGACAATGGTAGGCTATTAGTAGTTACAAGTTGGGGAGTCAAAAATTCTATGCAGATTTTCAGCTGTGCAGGAGGTCAGCATGCCTTTAACCCCCATGTTGTTCAAGGGTCAAATGTATAGATATATAATATATATATCAAAATGTAAATAGACATATGTATTGAGACATTAAATTCGTAATGAAAATGTCCAGACCCAGGTGATTTCATTGGTAAAATTAGATCAAACATTTAAGGAAGAAATAATAGCAATTTTACACAGACACTTTCAGAAAACAAAGGAAAAAGGAACACTTCCCAAATCTATAAGAACAGCATAAACTCACAACACCTGACACAGATATTACACCACCACCAGCAGTAATAAAAAGTGATTACCAATGAGACTCATACAGAAAAATACAAAAATCTCTAATAAAATTATAGCAAAAAATATCCAACAGTATATAAGAAGAATAACATAATATGATTAATTAGGGGTTATCCTAGGAACGTAAGGTCAATTTAACATTCTAAAATTAATCAATGCTATTTGTTACATTAACAGAATAAATGAGAAAAATATAATTATTTTAGTAAATGGAAAAATTATTTAATAAAATTCAACAATTTTTCATGATAACAATTACAAGAAATAGAAATGAAAGGGAACTTTCTTAATCCTATAAAGAACATCAATGCAAAGCCTACAGCTAACATTATACTTGATGGTAAAAACCAAATAATGCTCCTATATGTTCAGGAACAAATAAGGGCATTTGTTCCCACCACGTCTATTCAATATTGTACTGGGGGTCCTACCTAGTGAAATATAGTAAGATAAACAAATAAAGGGCATACTTATCGAAAAGAAGAAGTGAAACTTTCCTTATTAACAGACAGGATGGTTGTGCATGTAAAACTCCAAAAGAATCAACATAAACTAGAAACTCAAGTAAGTCAACTTACAAAAGTTTTAGGGTAAAGGGTCAACGTAAAAATCTAAATTGTATTTCTACCTACTAGCAGCAAACAATGTGTGTTGACTTCACATTATGTCAAACTAGCTAAGGTAATTAGAGTGGCCGTGAGAGAATTTTATCTGATATTCTGAAGATGGAAGTGAAAGATTTATCACTTTTACAGGCAGATTATAACATAGGACAGGATTGTTACAGCTTGCACATGTTGCTCTTTATTTTTTGGCCTACTCATTGGAGAGAGCAGCAGCTGGGTGGGCAAATCCTCCTGCTCTCGCCCAATATATTTATTAAGCTTCTAAAAATTCTGGGCCAATTGGGTGAGCAGTTGCATGGTAAAGGACATCAGTTATCTTGCAAGTCACTTGCATCATAAAGATTGGAGGTTGTCCTAGTCTGCTGGGGATGCCGTAACAAAATACCATAGACTGGGTGGCTTCACCAACAGAGATTTATTTCTCACAGTTCCAGAGGCTAGGATGTTTAAGATCAGGGTGCCAGCATGATCATTTCCTGGTGAGGACTCTCTGGTTTGTAGACAGCTGCCTTCTCATTGTGTTCTTACATAGCACGGAGAAAGACATCTCTCTTCCTGATTTTATAAGGCCACCAATCATATTGAGTTAGGACCCTCACATTTATGACCTCATTTAATCTTAATTATCTTGTAAAAGCCCTCTCTCCAAATATAGTCACAATGGGAGTGAGGGTTTCAATGTATGAATTTGGGGAGGACAAAATTCAGTCCATAGCAGAAGTGATGAGAGGGAGACAGAGTTCCAGTTTGTTATTACAGGTTCTGATTTGTCCTCAGTTTCTCCCATTCATGTCTATCTTCCTTTCCCAACTACCTTGTACATACCTGAAACCCTGTACCAAACACAGTGCCCAGAGCTCAACAGACTGCTTAACAACCTACTGTAATTGTATAAGATCTAATAACTTTAATTAACATGTCTTTCTACATTACTTTCCATATAGTGATTCTGCTCCTTTGATTGAACCCTGACTGCTCTACACTGTTACATGACGGAAAATGAAATTTTAAAATCTGCCATTTACACTTGCATCAAAACCACAAAATACTTATGAATAAATTTACCAAAAGAAGTACAAGAGCTCTACACTGAAAAAGACACAGCATTGGTGAGGAATGTTAAAGAAGACCTAAATAAATGAAAGGCACAACATGGTTGTGGATTAGAAGACTGAATATTGTGAAGATGTCAATTCTCCACAAACCAATAGATTCAGTGCAATCCCAATTGAAATCCTTATAGGTTATTCTATAGAAAAGGAAAAACTGATTCCAAAACTTATATGAAAACTTAAAAAACCTATAAGATAAACAATTTTGAAAAAAAGGACAAAGTAGGAGAATACACACTTCTTGAATTCAAAACTTTTTTAAAAATACAATAATATGACAGTTGTGGTATTGATACAAGGATAGCCAATACTATCAATGGAATAGGAGAGAGCCTGGAACACACATACATACATACACACACACACACACACATATGATTATTGAATTTTCAAGAAAGGTGCCAGAGTACTGGAACAACTATATATTCATATACAGAAAATTAATCTTGACCCCTACCTCACACTATACACAAAAATTTATTCAAGAAGTATCATAGACCTAAATACAAATGTTAAAAGTCTAAAGCATCTAAAAAACATAGGAGAATACCTTCTTGGAGCAAACAAGGACTTTTTAGAGATGACACTAAAACAATGCAGAAGAGAAAAAATCCATATATTGGACTTCATTAAAACTAAAAATTTTGTTATTCAGAAGATACAGTTAAGAAAATGAAAAGGCAGGTCACGAATTGGGAGGGAGTATTTGTAAAACAAATAATTGACAATGGGCTTGAATATAGAATATATGAAAGCCCTTAACAATAATAGAAAGAGAAACAACCTAATAAAAATGAGCAAAAATATCTGAGTTGAACAGATGTTTAAAAAAATAAGACATTCTTTGACATATATACACCACTCTGTATAAAATAGATAACTAATGAGAACCTGCTGTATAGCACAGGGAACTTTACTCAATGCTCTGTGGTGACCTAAATGGGAAGGAAATCCAAAAAGGATGGGATATATGTATACGTATAGCTGATTCACTTTGCTGTGCAGCAGAAACTAATGCAACATTGTAAAGCAACAATACTACAATAAAAATTAATTTAAAAAAAGAAAAGAAGATATTCTGATATCCAATAAGCACATATCATTAGTCATCAGGGAAATGTAAATTTAAACCACAGGGAGATTCTTTCAAAAGCTTCAGACTTTGAATGAAATTGTAAAAATTGAAAGAGATGAACTTTGTACAGAGCTCTGGGCAGTGATTTGAAGTCCCTTAAATGCAATAAATGCAAACTCCCTTCCTCCCCACCCCCCCACCCCATTCCTTGCCAGCTAAGGCAGGGAGTGTTTTCTTGGCCCTGGGGAAGGTAAAGCCAGCCAGTCCCAGTGATTGTGGAGGTACTGGGTTTTCCAGTTCTACCTGAGAATATGGACTAGAGAAAGAGTGTGACATTAGAAACTGAAAAACAAACAGGAGACATTTTAGTTGCCCTAGTCTTCTGAGCCTCTGGAAGAATTAATTTTCCTTTAGGATTGACCTCTCATTCTGCAAAATAAATAAACAAACACGGAGGTGGAGATCTCACTTCTTTGGTGTTCCTGAGACTGTCACTAATAAAGAGTGTGGCTGTTGCAAACAGCTAACTATGAACTCCTTTGACATTTGGATTCACAATTAAAGACAATTGTTCTTTGTGAAGTGTGTCACATAAGCTTGCAGTGGCCCAGTCATTAGGCTTTTCCTGGGCTGCTGAATAACACATTTATAAATCAGAAGAGTCTCCAAATAAAAAAGGCCAGTGACAGTGATGAGTCCTCCATCAAATATAGTTTATTTTCAGTCATACCTTTCACTCTCCCTCTCTCCTCTCCTCCAGTGTTCTAAAAGGTAAACATCCATATTTCAATGTGTGCCCACATAGCTCCAAGAAAAATTGCATTTGGGAAATGAAAGAAAAGGGCAATTCTTCAATAGTTTCAGGCAGTTCTTCCACAGTTTAAAAAACTGACTCAGTCGTGCCTCATCATAGCAAGCCAAAATGTCTAACAATTTTTCAAACCCTGAGTTTGGTCTGCAGATCCCTTGGCAGGCAGGGTGGGGAAGGGGAGAGAGGAAGCATTAGGGGTCAGAGAGGTCCCATCTAGGTGAGCTGTGCACACCGAGTCCTGCCCCGTTCTAAGATCCCTTGTCTGGCTAATGGGATGACAGCAGTAGCCACCCCCAGGGCTGCTCATAGATTAAATGGAACATGTGGGACTCAAGGAAGAGGTGTCCCCTTCCTCTCCTCCCCTTTAGAAACATCTTCCTTTTGCAGAGAGCAGTCATTGCTGCCATTCCTGTTGGGATTAAGAGACGCTTCTCTGTGAATGGTTAATTTCAAAGTAATCTCACAGGAAGTTTGCAAAGTGGAGGAAAAACTTCACCTGAACCTCATGTTCCTAATAAGAATCCCATATCTAGCCTGGGGGCACCTTCAAGAGACAAGCCAGCTGCAACTGTGTCTTCTTTTACCCTTTCAGGGAATCGTCCACACAACAATTCCCAGAATCCCCCTTCCCCAGGTACCCCACCTCCAAAAGTGGACAGCCCTTTCTTCTAATCAGCTGTCCTGAGAAGTCCAGTACTGTGAGGTAGAGGGAGACTCAGGAGTGGACAGCTGGGCCTTGGGCAACCCTCACCCTCTCTGGCCTGCTGGCTTACCCAGAGGTGAGGGCCCTGTGAGGTGGGTATTCCCACAGGACAATTTCATCCCATCTGCTGGGGAATCATCTTTTGTGTTTACCAGCCACTAGTCCTTCTGTCTGGTCCTCAAGGATAGACACCGCTCTTCCATGGGCTGACAGGCCACAGCTGAGGGACTGATAGCCCTTCTGCTCACCTTTCCAGGCCCTCACCTTCTCAGTCAGGAGGAGCCAATGCAAAGGAGTGCATGTAACAAGTCACACTGATTTCTCCCCAGAACCTTGTCAAAGATGAAATCTTTAGACCTAGACATTCTTTGTGTGTGTTAAATGAATAGGAATAGTCTTCACTTGGGTAAGGAAATATCTTCTCTCCCACTTTTCCTGAAACACTTGGCCCTCTCAGTCTGCCGTTCATCTTTACATCATAGGGATACGCACATAAGAAATATTTACAGTTCCAAATTGATGGTAAGAACAAGAGTCATGAAAAGCTAACACTTGCCCAGTAATCAGGAGGGTAGGGACCAGAGAGACTGGAGGAACACCTGCCACATTCAAAGGGGCAGGTGCTGGTCTACCCAGCCAGGTGCTGCCCACAAGCCTGCAAGCCCTGACTCCCACTATTCTACAAAAGACAGCACCTGGATTTTTAACGTGAAGCCTGTTGATTGGACAAGCAATCCAATGTTTCAAGCAGAACATGGTCCAACACTTGCAGGACACCTGCTGGCTAGATTTGACCCATGGGCCAGCAGAGTGTGCTGTCAGCTCTGATCCATCCTTCGTGTGGCTTTCCTACTCCAGAACCCCTCCCAGTGGCCTGCAAGACAACCCCAAGACTCTTCTGCCTGGACTTCAACTGTATCCACAATCCCACTCTGGCCTTTTATTTAGGCTTATATCCATCAGCAGCTTACATCCAGCACCTACTGCTGAACAACCCACTACCAAAGCCATGTTGTATCATGAATTTTCCACCCTAATGACTTCCATAGTGCCTTTGCCCATACAAGGAATATTCTCCCTCTTCTTGCCATTCTGTCTATAGAGATCCTCCACATGCTTTAAGCTCATTTCCTCCAGCTTAGCCTCTGGAGGAGATTCCCGCCTCTCCTCCAAACCCTCATAGTGATCACATTCACTTGCACAGGCTCAGAAATTAATTTCAGCCCATCTTATAATGTTCTCTAACTGCTTCAGGTATGTTTCCCATTACTTATTAGCTAGACCATAAGCTCTCTGAGATCAGGTATCAGATGTTCTTTGGGTTCACTCATTATGATTTTCATAGTGTCTTGCACATTAGATACTCTGACAGAACAGGAGCACTGAGGACCCCTCCAAATGGGGAGAAAAAAAGACACTAAAAATGCTGGACAAAGCATTGAAAGTTTATTTTTTAATATGTTGATTACCTGGCACAGAAGTAAGAGTACTTCAAATTAAAAGCCAAATTAAATCTGGAATCTATGGAGTTAAGTCAAACATAGAAAACACCCTTCTCCTCGAGGACATTCAGTGTTCATTTGTGACACCACAGGGCTCAGGGATCAAGATGCAAAGCTCAGGGTCTGCCCGGGTGAGAGGTAGGTCTAATTCCATGAAGCTGGAGCCAGAGATGCATTGAGTGTGCAGCTAGCAAACCCAACTAAATGCGCAAAGCTAGCACAATAACACAATCAGTAGAGAAAGCAAATCTTTCTTAGGCACGTATGTAACTTATGAAACTCGATCATTCTTCAGTGTAAGAGTGAACAAGAAATAAACCTACATGCTAACTCACTCCCACTTACACACATCCACACCCACTAGGGGGGAAACAGTGAAACACATCTGTCCTGCATTATGGCACTGAGTAAAGGGGTAAATATCTATCCTGGGAATTGTTAAGAAAATGCTGTTCTCACTCAAATTGCAGCATAAATTCACACGAGCTGGGAGGTCTGAAAAAATCTCAAGCTGAAACTCAGTTTAAAGTATCAATCCCAGATAACCAATAGAAGCCAATATTCAACACAAGCTTCACAGAATCCCCACAGATGAATTTCCAAGGATTCTGATTTCACAAATGCAAAAAGTAAATAAATAAAATACACATCACACACACACACAAGGAAAACAGACATCCTAAGTGAGAATTAGCAGTAATAACTGGAAGCAACCCATTCTCATCAACTTCTTAATCACAGTTACCAGCAAGAATACAAAATATGTATTTTTAATGGATTTAATTTAATAAAAACAGGGTATAGATAAGACTATTAAAATATCCAAACCATTTTGACAAAAATAGGATGCCAAAACTGTATAGCAATTTAAATAAAGAGCCCAATGGATGATTTTCACAGAAAAATTTCCAAAGCTGAAGAGATATTTAATAAAACAAAAGCTAGATCTAAAGGTATCCTATAATGCAGTATAGAAACACAAAGTCAAGAAATAACAAAGGAGGCTTAGAAGACATGGAGTATTATAATATTGGATTGGTCAAAAATTTCGTTCAGGTTTTTCCGTAACACCTTATGGAAAATCCTGAATGAACTTTTTGGCCAACCCAATACAAGTCTATTTGGAAGCCCAGAAAGAGTGAAGTCAGACATGGGGATATAAGATATTTGAAGAAATAATGAATGAAAAACTTTGAAACTAATAAAAGGCATTACTATTTATAAAAGCAAGTGAAAAGCAGGATGAAAATTAAAAATAAAATCCACACCTAAAAAGTCATTGTAAAACCTCACAATGCCAAGGGGAAAGACAGACTGTCTTAAAAATCTTCACAAAGACAGATAATCAATAAAGGAATGACAAATGAAACTCAGGAGACAGTGGAATAATATCTTCAATGTACTAGAGAAAATAATGGTTGACCTAGTGAAGATATCTTTCTGAAGGACATGAAGTTAAAAAAGAACAAAGGAAAACATACAAACAAAAACTGAGCACTGTACCCAAAAGACCTTCACTTATGATATTGTACAGTTTATCTTATAGGCAAAGTAAAAGCAATCACACAGAATGTCTGAGATGCAAGAATAAATGAAGAGCAAAGAAAATGGTAAATATGGAGGTAGATTTGTTCACATATTGACTATACAAGACAAAAATAATATTGTTTATCAACACTTGGGGGGAAATAAAATAGATCTAAAACACCCACAATAATATATGAGAAGGAAAGAGTGAGATTACAGTTAATTTATTATGCAGTTCTTATATTTTTCAGGAGAAGGCTAAGCATCTTAAATTTTCTAAATTAACCATTAACTGAACAAAAATAGAATTAATCAGTTCCAAAATAGTGGAGATGAAAAGGTGCCATGAGAAAATATGCTCAAACAATCAAAAAGAAGAGGGAAAAGGAGAAGAAAAGCATAAGAAATGTATAATACACAAAAAGTATAAATACACAAAAAGATGATAGAAATAAATGGAATTAGAATAATAATTAGAATAACTGTAAAAGAACTGGGGCTTCCCTGGTGGTGCAGTGGTTGGGAGTCCGCCTGCCGATGCAGGGGACACGGGTTCGTGCCCCGGTCCGGGAAGATCCCACATGCCGCAGAGCGGCTAGGCCCGTGAGCCATGGCCGCTGAGCCTGCGCGTCCAGAGCCTGTGCTCCACAACGGGAGAGGCCACAACAGTGAGAGGCCCACATACCGCAAAAAAAAAAAAAAAAAAAAGTTAAAGAACTAAATTCAAGAATTGAAAGACAAAGATTGTCAGACAAGACAAATAAACAAAGGCTAGCCTTATGCTATTTGTAAGAAACATTTAACATTTCTAAGTCATAGTATTAGAATAATAGTAAACAAATACAGGAAATTACCAGACAAGTATCAATACTAACCAACACAAGTAAATAACTATATTAATAACAGAAAAAAATAGACCTTAACGCATAAAGCATTAACAGAGAATTACTGTTAAACAATTAAAGGTATAGTTCTCAAGGAAGATACAATAATTTTAAAGTTGTTGCACGTAACAACATAATGAGCAGAAATTAAAAGGAATAAAAGGAAAAAATCATCATCAACAACAATAACAACATCATAGTGGGAGATTTTAACACAATTTTCACAGCTAATGATAGATATATCAGGAAAAACCATCACTATTCACATATAAAATTTGAGCAATGCAACTAGCAAACAATTAAACACACATAGCTAGCATATTAACACAACCAGTAGAAAATACAAATATTTCTTAGGCACATATGTAGCACTTTAAAAAGTTGATCAATAGGGTCATAATTCAAACTTGAAAAAGCTAATGCAATTGGTTAGATATTATAAACAAAATATAAATTTAAAAATTCTTAATATTCTTAGAAATATGAATTTCTCATATATTCTTATATTCTTATAAATTATAAATAAATGAATAACAGAATGTAATTCATTAGAATGAATAACAGAAATATAAACAAAAATCATTTTTAACGTAGTTTATTTTTATAAAACAAAAATCCCATACAGAGTGAAGGAAGTCAGAAAGAGAAAAACAAATACCAAATATATATGTGGCTCTGAAGAACCTAGGGGCAGGACAGGAATAAAGACACAGACGTAGAGAATGGACTTGAGGACAAGGGGAGGGGGAAGGGTAAGCTGGGACGAAGTGAGAGAGAGGCATGGACATATATACACTACCAAATGTAAAATAAATGGTTAGTGGGAAGTAGCTGCATAGCACAGGGAGATCAGCTCGGTGCTTTGTGACCAAATAGAGGGGTGGGGTAGGGAGGGTGGGAGGGAGATGCAAGAGGGAGGAGATATGGGGATATATGTATATGCATAGCTGATTCACTCTGTTATACAGCAGAAACTAACACACCATTGTAAAGCAATTATACTCCAGTAAAGATGTTTAAAAATAATAATGATAATCTTTGAGTTTATCACCAGGTATACCTTAAGAATTTATCAAGAAAACAAATTAAAATGTTTTAAGTGTCTTATAAGCTAAAGAAAGATATTCAAAGAATGGGTTCTTTTTTTGTAATTTTTATTTTCTATTGGAGTATAGTTTATTTTATTTTTTTTTAACATCTTTATTGGAGTATAGTTGCTTTATGATGGTATGTTAGTTTCTGCTTTATAACAAAGTGAATCAGTTATATAGTTGATTAACAATGTGTTAGTTTCAGGTGTACAGCAAAGTGATTCAGTTATACATATATGTGTATTAATAACTATTCTTTTAAAAATTATTTTCCATTTAGGTTATCATAGAATATTGAGCAGAGTTCCCTGTGCTATACAGTAGGTCCTTGTTGGTTATCTATTTTAAATATAGCAGTGTGTACATGTCAATCCCAAATTCTCAATCTATCCCTGCCCCTACATTTCCCCCCTGGAAATCATTAGTTTGCTCTCTAAGTCTGTGAGTCTGTTTCTGTTTTGTAAATAAGTTCATTTTTATCATTTTTTTTAGATTCCACATATAAGCTATATCATATGATATTTGTCTTTGTCTGACTTATTTTACTTAGTATGATAATCTCCAGGTCAATCCATGTTACTGCAAATGGCATTATTTCATTTTTTCTTTTTTTTTAGTGTTTTTTTTAACTTTTTATTTTATATTGGAGTATAGTTGATTAACAATGTTGTGATAGTTTCAGGTGTACAGTAAAGTGATTCAGTTATACATATACATGTATCTATTCTTATTTAAGTTTTTTTCACATTTAGGTTGTTACATAATATTGAACAGAGTTCCCTGAGCTATACAGCAGGTCCTTGTTGGTTATCCATTTTAAATATAGCAGTGTGTACATGTCAGTCCCAAACTCCCTAACTATCCCTTCCCCCCACCCTTCTCCCTGGTAACCATAACTTTGTTCTCTAATTCTATGAGTCTGTTTCTGTTTTGTAAGTTCATTTGTACCATTTCTTTTTAGATTCCACTTATGTATGATATCATATGATATTTCTCTTTCTCTCTCTGTCTTACTTCATTTAGTATGATGATCTCCAGTTCCATCCATGTTGCTGAAAGTGGCATTATTTCATTCTTTTTAATGACTGAGTAATATTCTATTGTATATATGTGCCACATTTTCATTATCCATTCCTCTGTGAATGGACATTTAGGTTGCTTCCATGTCTTGGTTATTGTAAACAGCATTGTAACAAACATTGGAGTGTATGTACCCTTTTGAATGATGATTTTCTCAAATATATGCCCAGGAGTGTCATTGCTGGATCATATGGTAGTTCTATTTTTACTTTTTTAAGGAACCTCCATACTATTCTCCATAGTGGCTGTACCAATTTACATTCACACCAACAGTGTAGGAGGGTTTCCTTTTCTCTACATCCTCTCCAGCATTTACTGTTTGTAGAATTTTTGATGATGGCCATTTTGACTGGTGTGAGGTGATATCACAGTTTAAATAATTTAAGAATCAAATAAGTCATAATTATATTAAAATACATAGTGTTGAGCAATAATGAAACTACAGTTTAACAAAATTATGGAATTTACTTAAAGCAGCATTTAGAGGAAAATGCATAGCCTAACAATTTATGTTAGAAAACTAAAAAGATTAAATTTAATGAGCATAAAATGTAACTTGAGAGGTCACAACAAAAATGAAAGGAAGGAAATATAGAGCAGAAGGTAGTCCAATAAAAACTGAAAAATCCTTTGTAAGACTAATGAAAAGAAATGATGAGTATTAGAAACAATAAATGGATGTAATTTCAGATGCTGCACAAAGTAAAAATATTTCATGAATAACTTTATACCAATAAATTTGAAAACTTACATCAAATGGACAAATTACTTTAAAATATAACACAAAAATCAACACCAGAAGAAATAGAAAATGTAAATAATCCCACTAATATTAAAAGAATTAAATCAACATTTAGAAATCTTTCTACAAAGAAAATATTACATATGTCTCAGGTGGTTTTCCCTATTAGTTCTAACTCTTAAGAGACAAATAATTCCAATCTTAAACAAACAGTATAGAGGATAAAACAGTAGAAATACTCTACAACTCATTTTATGAGAAAACAAAATTATAGGGCCATCTCATGAACTTAAATACAAAAAAAAAAATCAAATAAATGTTAGCCAACTGAATCCAAAATATATGGAAAAGATAATGCATTCTTCCAATACGGATGTAGGTAATTGAATATTAGAAATCATTTTAAATAAGTTCTACATTAACAGTTTAAAAGAGAACAATCAAAGAATTTTTGCTTGATGAAAAGAAAATTCCATTCATGTTTAAAAAATTCTTACCAAGTTAAAAGTAGAGGCGAACTTTCTTAAACTGGTAAAAAAAATCTACAAACACCTTAAAACAGGCATCATAATAAATTTAAAAATGGTTTCAGCATTTCCTTTATGAATAGGAAAGGGAAGGATGCCTGTTATGACCATTTCTAGTCAAGATTTACCAGTGATTTACCATATAATAAGAAAAAACATAGAATAAAATGTATAAAAACAAGAAAGAAAGAAGGAAAGAAAGGAGAGAAGGAGGAAATAAATAAATAATGTGATTGTTAAAGTAGACATATGAATTATTAGAATTTAAAAATATATTTAGGAAAGTAGTCTGATTTTAAAATTATTTATATAAAACAGCAGCAAACATTTTTAAATTATAATTAAAGATACTATTTAAATGTCTTGAAATTATAAAGTACCTAGGAATAAATGTAGCACGAGATTTTAAGCTTTTTGTAAAGAAAATTCTAAAACTATACTAAAATATATAAAGATCCAAATAAATGAAGAAATATATCATATTTATGGATCAGAAGACTAAACAACTTAAAGATATCAGTTATTTTCAGAATGATACACACTTCAGTGCAAATCTAACCCATATCCTCAAAGCTATTATGGGGTACTTGACAACAACTTCTAAAATATATACGGAAGCCTTAAGGAACAAAGATAGCCAAGATACTCCTGAAGAAGAAACCAGGTAGGGAGTCCTTCTCAGCAAAGAAAGACAAATACTGTATGTTATTAACTATATGTGGAATCTAAAAAATGAAACAAACAAGCGTAACGAAACAGAAACAGACTCATAGATATGGAGAACAAACTCGTGGTTACCAGTGGGGAGAGGGAAGCGGGGGAGGGACAAGAGGGGGCAGGGGAGTAAGAGGTACAAACTACTGTGTATAAAATGAGTAAGATACAAGAATATATTGTACAGCACAGGGAATAGAGCCAATATTTTATAAATTTAAATGGAGTGTAATCTATAAAAATATCAAATTGTGTCGTACACCTGAAATAATATAACAGTGTAAATCAACTTTACTTCAATTAAAATAAATAAATAAATAAATAATTTTTAAGCCATAATAACTAAGACAGTATGGCATTAGTGAACTGACAAGGCAGAACAGGGAGTCCACACACAGGCTTCTAAACAAGAGAAATAAGCTGTATAGCAAAGGAGAAAGCATGAACTTTGCAATAATCTGTCCTGTGACAGTTAATTACACAACTGAGGAGAAAAAAAAGAAAGAAATTGGAGTATTACTTCATGCAATACATAAAAATTAATTTCAGATGCTTTAAAGATTTAAATGTGTAACATGAAACTGTAAACATTTTAGAATATCATATGGAAGAATATCTTTATGACTGTAAGATACGAACAAATTTCTTAAGATTGAAAAAGGCAAATCATAAGGAAAAACCAATGTAGACATAGTAAAACTAGGAACTTCTCTTTGCCATAAGAATTCATTGTAAAAAATGAACATAAACCACAAGTTGGGAAAGCATATTTGCAACATATATAACTGACAAAGAATTAGAATACAAACTACTTAAGGAACTACTATAAATCAATAGAAAAAAAAGGTGATTCAAAAGAGAAATGTACAAAGACTTGAGGGAATACTTCACCAAAAAACATCCATGGCTATTAAAAACATGAAAAGATGCTCAACCCATCATTAATCAGGAAAATTCAAATTAAAGCCACGATGAGATGCTATTTTACACTCAGTCAGAATGGTAGAATTTTTTAAAGTCTAACAAAATCAAGTTTTGGCCAACATGTTCCAAAAAATCCATCTACTGCTGTGGGGTAACAATCTGGCATTATCTAGTAAAATTGAAGTGGTACATTTCCAAGATACAGACATTCCTTTCGTAGGATTGCATGGAAGCAGTTGTGCACATGTGCTCCAAGGAATATCTACAAAATGTTCACAGCAGCATTCTGTAATAGCAAAACTTCAGAAACAAGCCAAATGCCCGAAGGTAGGCAAATGCATAGAGACTGGTCCATTGGTCCCGCACAATCCTGTTCAGCAGTGAACATAAATGAACTACAGCCAGGAGTGTATGATGACTCACTCTCAAAAGAGTGTGTTGAGCAGCCTAAAGCAAGTTGCAGACGAGTACATATGGTACAATTCCATTAAATAAAAGTTTAAAATTCTCAACACTAGCACTATATTCTTGGGCCTGCGAGTCAGAACGAAGCTGGCCTGCAGACATGCTCATATACTTGCGTATTCTCTGAAGTGTTATAGAGCAGCCTTGTGATAGATTCAGCCAGAGTTGTTAAAACTGTGAAGAAATGCAAGACGATGATAAACATGAATTCTGTATAGGGGTTACCTCTGCAGAAGAAAAGATAGGATGAGGGAGAGGTACTCACTGGGCTTCAAAGATCCTGGTGATGTTCTCTTTCTTATACTGTGTTTGGATTTACTGGCATTTATTTTATTATTTTT
This sequence comes from Grampus griseus, assembly GCF_964374135.1. Classification (NCBI taxonomy): domain Eukaryota; kingdom Metazoa; phylum Chordata; class Mammalia; order Artiodactyla; family Delphinidae; genus Grampus; species Grampus griseus. Next base: position 108,450,123 of record NC_139001.1, read on the forward strand.
TTATTTATTATACATATTTCACAAATATTATTTTGTATCTAATATTTAATAAAAGAAAAAAGACTTGTCTGGTTGTGGCCCTCCATGTACCCTGTGATGTCACTCTTCCAATCCTAATGTGCTTTTTGAAGGATCTCTGCCGTTTTCTCTCTTTCCATCATGAATGAACCCTTCTTTGCATGGATCGTGAAGGCTGATGGACCCAGAGAGAAGCTGATATGATGTGGACAGTGAAACAAACACAAGCTGACCTCGGTCAAATCTCCATTGGATTATTTAACAATAATCCACCAGGAAATTGACTTACCCTCTCTGACCCCAGCTCCTCATCTTTAAAATGGACTTGGTAATATATAACTTGCAACGTTGTGGGGGAATTAAATAAGCAGAGGAAGTGTAAATTAGATACAGCATTTGGGGTGGACAATTTGTAGAAACTATTAAAATATGAAATGTGCCTGCCATTTAACCCCCAATTCAATGACTTCAAATCTATTCCAGAAAACTTCTCTCTAAACTTTATATAAATTTATAGACAAGCTACTTTATTACAGAATTGTTTTGGATAAGAAAAAATGAGAAACAATTATCAATATGAGAATAGTTAAGTAAATTATGGTGCATCGATCATTGAAAATATAGTACATAGTCATTAAAATGAATAAGGTAGATAATGTATTTTTTTGAAATTTTTTTTTATACAGCAGGTTATTAGTTATCTATTTTATACATATTAGTGTATATATATATATGTCAATCCCAATCTCCCAATTCATCCCACCACCACCAATGTATTGATATAGGAAAATCTCTGTGATACATGGCTGAGTGGAAAATATCCTCATTCATATATGTGGAGTGTGAAGCCTGGAGAAGTTCAAGCATGTCTAGTTTTCCCAGATAGTAGGAGGCAGAATAGGGAATGCCATTCACATAATGTAATTCTAAAAAGAATTATTCCTCCTCCAAAACACAACCATTCTTAAGAGAAAAGCCATGATTCTCTTTCTCTCCTAAAAGTTTTTTTTTTAAGTTATTCATAGTCATAACTGCAGCAATGAAAACCTGGTGATTTTAGAGGTTTTCTAAAATCTGAAAAAGCCCCTTGTAAAGACAAGTCCTGTGAGACCAGGGCACCTATGTTATGTGAGCCTTTGAGGCAAAGGAGCTGCTATATTTGGGGCATGTAGTTTATCCTCACTCATGTGGTCACCACCTGTCTGTGGTACTATTTTTTGCCTGAAAAACTGGGTCAGAAGGTCACAGAAAGGCATCTCCAAGGTGCTCAAATGAATAATTTAGTAATTCTCTAGTTGTTTCAATGGTGCTGAGCCTGTCTCTGAAGTACAGTCATAGAAGGAAAGGGAGGAGGTGACCCTGCCTTGTGCCTCCTTCTGTCACAGCTCATATCACACTTGTCTGTCTCCCTCTTGACACCACAAAACCCTGGAAGGCAGGTTCAAAAAATAACTAATAGAGTCCCTGGAGGGGGTGGGGAACCGATGAACATGAAAGGGGCTTCTTGAAGGCAGAGGAGAGGTGGGCAAGGGAATGAGAACGTCCATCCCAGGTCCCAAAGGCAAGTGTGCCCTCAAAATTAGGAGAGTGATTAGGTTTTCTGTTTGGGGTTTTGGTTTCCTTTTTATTTCCTGCAATGGAATGGCCTAACCATTTTCCAAACCAACTGTGACTTTGCCTGAAAACTGCCCACTTGTTAACCAGTGCCTTTCCACAGGAGAGATGAGAAAAGCCTGGAGGTGTTGGCTGGTGTCCATGTGTCTGGACACCTAACTTTGTGTTTAAATACTAATTCACAGTGATGTATGGATACAATTTTTTATATCAAAAAGTATTCCAAAATTATAGGAAAGGGGGCACCAGGCTATGAGCCAAAGGATCTGAGTTTGAATACTGGTTCCATCACTAACGTATTCTGAGACCCCAATACCTCTCTGAGTCTCAACTTCCCCACCCAACAAATGAGAGGGTTGAACCAGCTGAACCAGAGACCGTTCCAATGTTCCAATTCTGTTAACCTGAGCATGGAGGCCAGCAAGCCCTCCTAAGTTGTCAAGGACGATGTGAAGTCTGGACATCAGGGCAAACAAGAGCCTTTTGAATAATGACTTTGCAGGCAGGCATGGGGGGGGGGCATCATAAACCTCCCTTGCCATCCTCCCAGTTATAATTCCACCTCATTGTCACGGACACCCTAACTTCTGCAGTAATTTCATTTAATTTTATGGCCTGGCTCCTCCAGCCTTCCTAGTCGGATAAGCAGTTTTGACAGCACTGAGGACAATACCAGGCAATGATTTGCAAGGTGGGGAGCAGTGTATAAACCAGTCAGTCAACAGCATCGGTGAGTGGAGGGAATCAATCTGGAGATGAGGTCCAGACCTCCTTCCAAGCAAAGCGAGCAGGCTGGCGTGGTTGAGGCCGGCCGGATGGGGGCAGATGTCTTGCTTATACACACATGGATGGCCTCCAGGTTACCACCAGGCAGAGAAGGACAGGCAGGATCTGGGAAGAACCAGGATCATTTCCTCCTTGGGAGGGCACCACGGCGCCCAAGCACAAGAGCCAGAAAGGGTATGGCAGTGGGGCGGGGAGGGGAAGGGCACTGATGAATGTCACATGTACAAAGAGCCAGGCTCTACTGGGTTCCACTTCCTTGGGCAAGGGACTTGACCTCCCCAAACCTCAGCTTCCCAGCGGGAAAACTCAGGAGGGCAACAGTAACCATCACCGGGGTTGTGGTGAGTGAGGTATTTGTGGGGAAGGCTGGTGCTATGCCCACTACTGTAGCAGTGCCCATGAGATGGCAACCTCCTGCCCAGCCAAACCTTCGGCCCCAGAATTGCAGGACCAGATCCTAGATGTTTGACCAGCTGAGGAGGGCTCCTGTTTGACCAATGTGTTCGTCTTGTCTGTGAGTTTCCTGTGGGCAAATATCAGGTATGTCTTCTTTTGCCTTGTATCTCCAGGGTATGTTGCCGAAATTTGGTCTCTGTACACCGTTACTGGATCAAATCTCGGAGACAGATGTTTGGGTGAAGTAGAAAGAAATAGCTTTATTGCTTTGCCAGGCAAATGGGGCCACTGCAGGCTAGTGCCCTCAAGACTGTGTGTCCCACCTTGGAGGGAACAGGAAAGTCTTATAATAATGGTTCAAGGAGCAGGGGGGCCTGATCAGTTCGTGAACATTCTTCTGATTGGTTGGTGATGAGGTAACTGGGAGTCAGCATCATCAACCTCTGGTTCCAACTGGTCTGGGGTCTGCGTGCTCGTGGGCAGCATGCGGTTAACTTCTCCCACCTGGTGGGGATTTCAGTATCTGCAAAACATCTCAGAGGACATGGCTCAGAATATTATCCATAGTCCTCGAGGAAGAACTAAAGGTCCTTGACTTTGTTTAATGGCTAAAGTATTATTATTTTGTCTTGCTTGACTGTTTTCCTTTCTTTCTGCATTTTCTCACTTCTCTGATTAAATGTATTCTTTGACTAAAGTTTTTCTACAGACAAAAAGCAGGTGGAGGATATGGAAGGGGTCTATTCTGGGAAGACCTCCTAGGGTCCTGCTAAGTTACAGGTATAGCAAAGGGACTGAGCAGGAAGGCCTCAGGGCATAATTGAAGAGCCTGGAGGGTACCCACGGCACCCAGGGGGTTTCAGAAACACTGCCTCCAAGCAGGCCTGGGGTGGGGAGGATGAGCCCAGATCACCTAAATAACCCTCTGAGACTCTGAAGGGATGGAGCACCTTCCTGCCTTGCCCCCATCGGGCAGGCCCTCTGGAGGGGACCTAACCAGTGGGTCAAGGTTAAACCCACAGAAGGCCAAGTCCAACTGGCCAGGTGGGTTTGAAATGCAAATTTGTGGGGCAGAGGAAAGAGGATCCTTGGTGAGTGGTACAGAGCCAGGCAGCAGGACTGGAGTCCAGCAGAGTGGATGCTGCATGGGGTATGATCAGAGCGACCTGAAGGCCTTAAACTCCACCTGAGGCCTGCACTGTGGGTCCAGCAAACTGTCACTGACCCCCTGCTTGCCAGGCATTGTTCTAAGCACTTTGCTTGTATTAACTCATTTCCTTCCCACTGCCATGAAGTCGGGGCTCTCTAAGAATCCATGTCACAGAAGAAGAAGCCAGCCACAGAGAAGAATGTAAGAAAGTTGCTTGGGATGCACAGTTAGACAAAAGAGGGGAGAGATTTGATCACAGAGCTTCTCCAACCTAAGCACCATTGGCATTTGGGTCCAGATCGTTCTCTGTTGAAGGGCTGTCCTGTGCATTGTGGGAAGTTCTGCAGCATCCCTGGCCTCCACCCACTGGATGCCAGTAGCACACCTTTCCCAGCTGTGACAACCAAATGTCTGCAGAAATTGTCAAATGTCCCATGAGGGGTAGAATCACCCCCATGAAGAACTGCTGTCCTAGAAAGTAGCAGAGATTGACACGGTGACAGATGATTTCAATGTCCAGTTCATCACCTGCTGAGATGGAAACTGAAATTTGAGGTGGTGGCCTGAGAAATCACAGGGTGAGGACACTGAGATCAATATGGTGAGTCAGCTGGAGGGGTGAGCTGTCCTGAGCACGAGAAGGAATCAGCTGGGAGTGTTGGAAGGAGTCCCGGACAGAGGGGAAAGGTAGCAGGTGGGATCTGGTGGCACATCAGAGCTATCCGAGAGCTTTTCCTAGATACGGTTGTCCAGAGGTGCCCTGTCCCCATGCCCACACTGGGGCAAACACTCCAGGGTACGGTCCTAGAATCTCCATTTTAACAGGCTCGCCAGGTAATTTGTGTGCAGCCACCCAGCTCTGAGGTTTGGGAGTTGCAGGAATTTATTACGGCTGATGCTTCAAGTGTAAGCTGGGGCTTTGGGGGTCCTCAGAGGGCCCTCTGAGGGGATTCTGAGCAGGATCAGAATGGAGAGGCACTGGGGGTGTGGGTGCAGGAAATTAAAGAAAAGAGGGATAGATAGAAGCAAAGACTGAATCTTTGCAACAAACCAATAAAACAGATTTTACTGTATATACTGTGTATATACTTCTGTTACCCATGTGGAACAGACCGCTCCCTCCCTGAAATCTAGTTATATCTGGGCTTACTCACCAGAACAGACAGCCTGATCGCAGTCTTTGCAGGGTGGAGGGAAAAACGCATAGATTTTGGAGTCAAACAGAACTGAGTTTGAATCTACTATTTATAGTTTATGACCATTGACCTTTGTGAAACTCAGTTTCCTTATCTGTAATATGAGTACAAAAATATCTACCTCCTAGGCATTTTAAGGCTGGAATTACAAAACAGAAATAGAACAACAGAAATAGAAAACAAACTTATGGTTACCAAAGGGGAAAGGGGGGATGGGATAAAATAGGAGGCTGGGATTAACACATACATACGATTATATATAAAATAGATAATCAACAAGGCCCTACTGTATATAGCACAGGGAACTATACTCACTATGTTGTAATAACCTATAAGAGAAAAGAATCTGAAGAAGAATATATATATATATATATATATATAAATCACTGTGTTGTATACCTGAAACTGACACATTGTAAATCATCTATACTTTAATAAAAATAAAATTTTTAAATGTTAACCTTTAAAAAAAAGGCTAGAATTACATATTTGAAGCATGATGGTGTCGTTGACACCAAAGGTTTCTGCTGGCTGAATCCAGCGCCCAGTATGTGTTCACTACACAGGCCTCCCAAGTTGACGATGCTTCTGAGATTCCCATGCAGCTAAAGAGAGCACCCATCAGAGTCTCCAGGAAAGCTTAAGAAAAACACAGCTGTCCACACTGGAACCAAGCACCTGCTGTGTGGGGCTTTTCCTCCCAAATGGCTTCTAGTTTTAATCTCACAGCCATGGTTTCTAAATCACACCCTGGATCTGCCTTTGCCTGGGTGGAATGTGCTGGATGAGCCTGGAGCTATGCCTCTGCTTTGATGACCAGAGCCAGATGCTGCCCAGGCCCTGGACCCATTTTCCAGGCAGGTTGTCCCAAGCCCTGAGAGCCCCACTGAACCACAATAGCTCTGACCACCTGCACCACTCACTTCTGGGGGGCTGCATCCATTCAGTCACTCATGAGGATGGGCCTTTCTCCCACTCCACCATTAAAAACCAAAACCAATGCCTGCACATGAAGATTTATCTTTCATTTTTCTCACTTCTCAGGAATTGCATTTTCTCACTTCTCAGGAGGCTCTGAAACCCTTCCACACTGGGCTCTTTCTTCTTTTTTTTAAATTAATTTTTATTGGAGTATAGTTGTTTTACAATGTATCAGTTTCTGCTGTACAGCAAAGTGAATCAGCTGTACGTGTACATATATCCCCTCGTTTTTGGATTTCCTTCCCATTTAGGTCACCAGAGAGCACTGAGTAGAGTTCCCTGTGCTATACAGTAGGTTCTCATTAGTTATTTATTTTATACATAGTAGTGTATATATGTCAATCCCATTCTCCCAATTCATCCCACCCCCCTTCCCACCTTGGTATTCATAAGTCTGTTCTCTATGTCTGTGTCTCTATTTCTACTTTGCAAATAAGTTCATCTGTATCATTTTTCTAGATTCCACATATAAGCGGGTATTACACGATATTTGTTTTTCTCTTTCTGACTTCACTCTGTGTGACAGTCTCTAGGTCTATCCATGTCTTTGCAAATTGCACAGTTTCATTCCTTTTTATGTCTGAGTAATATTCCATTGTATGTGTGTACCACATCTTCTTTATCCATTCTTCTGTTGATGGACATTTTGCTGGCTTCCATGTCCTGGCTATTGTAAATAGCACTGCAATGAACATTGGGGTGTATGTATCATTTTGAGTTATGGTTTTCTCCAGGTATATGCCCAGGAGTGGGATTGCTGGGTCATATGGTAGTCTTATTTTTAGTTTTTTAAGGACTCTCCAATACTGTTCTCCATAGCAGCTGTATCAATTTACATTCCCAACAACGGTGTAGGAGGGTTCCTTTTTCTCCACACCCTCTCTAGCATTTATTGCTTGTGGATTTTTTGATGATGGCCATTCTGACCAGTGTGAGGTGACATGTCATTGTAGTTTCCATTTGCATTTCTCTAATAATTAGAGATGTTGAGCATCTTTTCATGTGTTTGTTGGCCATCTGTAAGTATTCTATGGAGAAATGTCTATTTAGGTCTTCTGCCCGTTTTCTCTGGGCCCTTTTTGTTCCACACGCAGCAACCAGTGGCCCTTTACTCGTCTGATTTGCTCTGCAATATATCCCAAATCTGCTGGTTGCACCCAAAACCCACATTTTACACATACATTTGCTTCTGAGTTAAAAAAATTCCAGTGCCTTCCCCCACACATAAAACCACAGCTATAAGGCATAATAAAGGTTACTTTTTAGCTGAGCCTACAATTTGAGAACAAGTTCACTGAAAATGTGAAGGAAAAGGCAGTGTTTCAGGCAGCTTTGAGAATAATACCATCAGTTTTGCTTTCCAATTTAAACCCATTTGGGTGACTAAGAAGCAAAATCGGGAAGCTGATCCATTGTCTGTTCCAAACCCAGCAAATCTCTCTTTCCACAGACAAGAGTACAGAGGCTCTCCTTGCCGTGAAGGAGGGATGGTAGATGGAATTGGTCCTGAAGGTGAAGGGCATGGGGGTCAGGAAGGCAGCAGTGCTGACACCATTGAACAGTTGCCCTGAACCAGGCACTGCATGAGGACTTGGAACATGTGTTCGTTGATGCTTGCTGCGGTCTTTCTCAACTGAGAAGATTTTGCACCCCAGGGGACAGCTGGCAATGCCTGGCAGTATTTGGTTGTCACAATTTGGGGTGACAAATTGTGGGGTTGTGTGCTGCCAGTATTTAATAGATAGAGACCAGAGATGCTGCTAAACATCATACACAGGACGGCCTCCACCGCCACCTCCACAACAAAGAACGATCCAGTCCAAAATGTCAGTAATGTCGAGATTGAGGAAACCTGGCTTACAAAGTGTCCGTGTTTTCCAGATGGGGAAACAGTCTGAGAGAGACTAAATCCCTTTTCAAAGATCAGTAAATAAAGGAAGCAGGATTAAACGTGAGGTCTATCTGACCTCAGAGCTTCAGAAGCAAACTTTAGGAGGTCACTGTTTTAGCCACAGGGCATTCCCTGCATCCAACAAAAATATGTTCGCATGGCCTGATTTTAACACTTTTTCAAGCTGTGAAATTAAACACACACCTAAAGGAAAATACAAATGAACGAATATGCACGTACACACACAGTATTTAAAGTTAAGAAGCACTGATTACGCAGCCCTGTTATCAAATTGCCAAGTGGCATTAGTCAAACCACTTAACTTCTCTAAACTACACTTTCCTCATTTAAAGAAAATGAATCATACTGAGGTTATAATTACTGAAAATTACTTAATATTACTGTGCTTGTCTGTAATTTCTCCAGCTATTAATCAATATGAAAATGTATTAGTCCAAACTAAATTTTGATTTGCATGTTAAGAAGCCACACCTTAACCCAAAGGAATGAAAGCTGAAGGCTGGCATTTCAGGAAACATAGCAAAATGGCAAAGGGATATTGCTGAATGGAGGGTATCCTGTATATTTGTCCTGGAACTGCTGCGTCCATCATAGGATCCAGTGGAAATCAGCCAGAGGACAAAGCTGATGTGATTGAAGAAGGCAGAATTTCCCAAGACAGGTGTAAACCCCAGGACCTGGACCCTGGTCAGTAGTCAAGTTCACGGCTACACCTGCTCTTGGGATGATAACACAGCGTCACAGCGTGTCTTGCTCTGTGGATTCTTCTCTTTCTGATATGGAGACCACACTCACAAGGCCGAAGAGTTTGGGCTAATTTAGACAGGCAACAGAAGGCTCTTGAGGTCTTGTGAGTGGAGGCCTCACATCATCACTTGTTTTATGCTATTTTGTCTTCTCTTTTTTATTGAACTATAGTTGATTTACAATGTTGTGTTAGTTTCAGGTATATAACACAGTGATACATATATATATTCTGTTTCAGATTCTTTTCCTTTATAGTTATTACAAAATACTGAGTAAAGTTTCCTGTGCTATAAAGTAGGTCCTTGTTGGCTATCTATTTCATATATAGTAGTGTATATACATTAATCCCAAATTCTTAATTTATCCCTCTCCCCTTTTCCCTTGGGTAACCATAAGTTTGTTTTCTGTGTCTGTGGGTCTATTTCTGTTTTGTAAGTAAGTTCATTTGTATCTTTTTTTTAGATTCCACATGTAAGCAATATCATATGATAGTTGTCTTTCTCTTTCTGGCTTACTTCACTTAGTATGATAACATCTAGGTTCATCCATGTTGCTGCAAATGGCACTATTTCATTTGCTTTTATGGCTGAGCAGTATTCCATTGTGTATATATACTACATCTTCTTTATCCATTCATCCATCGCTGGATATTTAGGTTGCTTCCATGTCTTGCCGTTGTAAATGGTGCTGCTATAAACGTTGGGGTGCACATATCTTCGCTTGTTTTAAAATTAAGTGATATAGAGCCTATTCAGTGTAAATAACATAAGGCTTCTTCTATCTGTGGTGCTACGTATAGAAGAACTGGGGGGAGGGAGGGCTATAAGCAGACAGATTTGGACCTACCCAAAGGGCAAATTTCATTTTCAGAATTTTGTTGGGAGGAAGTTGGCTGCTTTCTTCATTAGTGAGTTTCCCATCACTAGAGAGGTTTAAACAGAAGCTAGATGGCTTCTTGCCTCATATCTACCAGATTCTGCTCTCCCTTCTTGTGTACTAATTGAGTTACAGCTGGGAACATGGCTATCTAGCAAGGGACCACTTTTCCCAGGCTCCCATGTAGCTGAGTGTGAGCATATGATCAGGGGCTCACCAACAGAAGTGGGTGGCTGCCACTTCATTGCAAGCGCCCTCTCCTGTATTGGTTTGCCTTCCTGTGAGCAGGAATCTGGAGACACCTGAGACCCAAATTACCATGAACATAAGAGTAGTGGAATAAAGGGGGAAGATCCATATGCTTATTTCAGTAGGTGTAGAAAAAAATTGACCAAACTCAACTTTCATTGCTGAGGAAAACTCAAAAGGCTATGACTAACGAAAGGAGAACTTCTAACTTTAAGAACTTCTAAAAACCAACAGCTAACATCATACTCAACTGCAAAAGACTCAGTGCTTTCTGCCTACCATCAGGAAGAAAGCAAAGATGTTAGTTCTCATTATATCATTTAACACTTTACTGAAGATCCTAGCCAGTACTATAAGGCAATAAAAAGAAATGAGCCATTTAGTTGGAAAGAAAATAGTAAAACTGCCCTTATTTATAGACAACATGCTTATGTAGAAAATCCTAATACAAGTATAATAAAATGTTAAAGATAGATTGATTTCTATAAGGTGAATATGCAGGTATTTACTGCATTCCAATATTTGTTTGAATATTTTCATTTTTAAAAGCTTTACAAAATCAGGCCTGTGCAACTTCATTGCCCCTCCTTGCTCAATATTTCCTTGGATAAGGAAAGGTTTCTATGGTGGATTTTTTTTTTTTTTTGCCTATTCCTCTCCTTATTACTTTTACTAACAGGTGACCATATACTTCAAGGAAAGTGAGGTCTCTTTCCAGCAAAAAGGAGTGATATTTTATTAATCTGATCCAGTCCATACAAATTCATTCCTCTTATCCAGTCCATACAAATCCATTCCTCTGATTAGTTAAGAATTTCTAGGCAAAGATATACCAAGAAATGTCTTATATAGGGCTTCTAGGAAAATGTTTCATATTCCAAAAGAGATATCTGGGAGGAGCATTCTTTTCTCTGGCTTTTGAACATTTATGGTATGTGACCTGAGAAACTTGGAGCTGCTGTAGCCATCTTTCAACCATAAGGGGACAAGCTTAAGGTCAAAGGCCAACATGCTGAAAGGGCAGAGCAGATAGTAGAGCATAACTTGCGTTTGTGATGACATCACCCAACCCAGAACCACCTTTCTTCTAGACTTCTAATAAAGGAAGTACAGAGGTTAACCAGAGCAGCCATTGTCAGCTTGTCATGAGGCAACAAGCATGAAAACAAAAAGCAAGGGTGGGGAGGCATAAACTGAGAGATTGGGATTGACATATACATACTACTATATATAAAATAGACAACTAATAAGAAGCTACTGTATAGCACAAAGAACTCTACTCAATACTCTGTAATGGCCTATATGGGAAAAGAATCTAAAAAAGAGTGGATATAGGTATATGGATAACTGGCTTCATTTTTGCTATACAGCAGAAACTAATACAACATGGTAAATCAACTATACTCCAATAAAAGTTAATTTAAAAAATAAATAAAAAACAAAAAGCAAATATGCAAAGGATGGTGGAGCAAAAAGAAAAGAAAGGGCTTGGCTCTTTCATAACATTATTGAGAGGTTTACTGTCACTTGACTGCCCCCAGCCTTCTTAAATAAACAGGAAACCTCTGTATGACTTAGTTGTGTATTATGTTAATTGCAGCTAAGAGCATATGGAGTGTATCCAGCCCTGAAAACAGAAAAATATGTGTGAAACCATAAGAAAATGATGTCCAAGTTTATTCATCGAGGTTATCTTGTCTACTGTAACAATAATTCTGCCAGTGACTTCATAAGAACAGTTTGTTGGCCCCTGCAGTCATAAGGAAAAACTTTACGAGGCGAAGAACCTGACTGAGGATCTGAGAAAGGAGGAGAATTTTGCAGGATGGAGAAGGCAGAAATGAGGAAAGGCCCAAATAAGGGTCAAGGTGTCAGGACTCAAAGCTCAAGTGGCCAGTTGAAATCCCTGCCCATGCCTTCTCTTCAAAGACAGCTCAAAGTGGTTTCTCAGGATAAAGGAAGTCTCCCCTCTAAATATCTGAAAGAAAAAGTGCTTTTACTAAATAAAATGGTCACATAGAATGAAAACTACTCTCTTTGACTAGTATCAGTGATTATGCTATTGCTGCTAAGTAATGGGAAGACCCAATAAAATAGCTTATTGAGTGAAGAAACTTATTAGCTTATAAAACAGGAGGTCCATTGATAGGATAAGTTTCAGGATTAATTGGCCATCTCAGAGGTGTCTACAAGGTTCCAAATTTTCTCCATCTTTCTTATGTAGAAAATCCCCCAAATCAACCAAAAACTCCCAAAACTAAGGGAAGACAGTAAGTTTGCAGATACATGGTCAATATACAAAAGTCAATTTCTTTCCTATATATCAGTATTGAATAGTTGGAATTTGAAATTAAAAACACAATACCATTTATATTAGCCTCTGAAAGTAACATATTTATGTATACATGTAAAAAACTGTACACAATCTTTATGAGGAAAACTACAAAACTCTGATGAAAGAAATCAAAGAAAATCTACATAAATGGAAAGATATTTTATGTCCATGGATAAGAAGACTTGATATTGTTAGAATGCTAATTCTTCCCAACTTGATCTATAAATTCAATGCGGTCCCAATAAAAATCCCAGCAAGTTATTTTGTAGATATTGACCAAATGATTCTAAAATTTATAAGGAGAGACAAAAGACTCAGAATAGCCAACACAATACTGAAGGAAAAGAACAAACTGAAGAATTGACACTGCCCAGCTTCAAGACTTACAATAGCGATACAGTAAGCAAAACAGTGTGGATTGGTGAAAAATAGACAGATTGATCAATGGAACAGAATAAAGAGCAGAGAAATAGAACCACGTAAATATAGTCATTGATCTTTGCCAAAACAGCAAAGACAATTCAGTGGAGAAAAGATAGTCTATTCAACAAGTGGTGCTGGAACCATTGGACATCCATATGCAAAAAAAAAAAAAAAAAAAAAAAAAAAAAACCCTCAAAATGGATCATAGACCTATTTAAAACATATCATGTATTTAAAACAAAAAACCATAAAACTTCTAGAAGATAACATAGGAGAAATTCAGTTTCCTTGTTTTGGAATGAGTTTTTAGATACAACAGCAAAGTCATGACTCATGAAAGGAAAAATTGCTAAGTTGAACTTTATTAAAAACTTATGCTCTGTGAAAGACACTAGGAACAAAAAGATAAGCCACAGACTGGGAGAAAAATCTTTGCAAAACATGTTTGATAAAGGACTTGTATCCAAAATACAAAGAACTCTTAAAACTCAGCAATAATAAAAGAAACAACTCAGTTAAAAACTGAGCAAACAAGCTGATGACATCTCATCAATGAAAATATAGAGGTAGCAAATTTGCATATGAAAAGATGCTCGACATCGTGTGTCATTAGTGAATTGTAAATTAAAACAACAGTGGAATATTACTACACACCTTTCAAGATTACTAAAATTAAAAAAAAATTGACAAGCACCAAAAAAAGTGCTTGTTAAAAAAGGGGAGCAGGGCTTCCCTGGTGGCGCAGTGGTTGAGAGTCTGCCTGCCGATGCAGGGGACACGGGTTCATGCCCCGGTCCGGGAAGATTCCACATGCCGCGGAGCGCCTGGGCCCGTGAGCCATGGCCACTGAGCCTGCGCGTAAAAAAAAAAAAAAAGGTGGAGCAAAGGCATTCTCATCCTCATGCCTGCAAAATCATACAGGCAGTATGGAAGACAATTTAGCAGTTTCTTATAGAACTAAATACAGTCTAACCATATCATCTAGCTCTGCTAGGTATTTGCCATTTGAGCTGAAAAACTTATAACCACACAAATGTAAGTAACTAAGATATTCTTCAATAGGTGAATGGATATTCTGACACATCTACACAATAAAATATTATTCAGCAACAAGAAGATATGATCTCTCAAGCCATGAAAAGACATGATGGAAGCTTAAATGCATATTGCTAAGAGAAATAAGCCAATCTGGAAAAGCTACCTGCTGTGTGATTCCAAGCACATGACTTTCTGTAAAAGGCAAAACTACTGAGACAAAAAAGATGAGTAGCTGTCAGGGGTTCATGGATGATGAATGGGTCGAGAACAGGGGATTTTTAGGGCAGTGAAACTTTTCTGTGTGATAATGTAATGATTGATAAGTCACATTATTCATTTGTCAAAACCCATAGAACTGTACAACACAAATTGTGAACCCTTACTTAAACCATGGACTTTAGTTAATAAAAATGTATCAATATTCGTTTGATTATAATAAAGGTACCACACTAATGCAAGAGGTGAGTAATAGGGGAAACTGTGTGTAGGGGGAAGTGTTTATAGAACTCTCTGTACTATCAGCTTAATTTTTCTGTAAATGAATAACTGCTCTAAAAAACAAAGTCTATTAGTTTTTTTTAAAATAAGTTATCTCACGTTATAACATATATGTCCAAATAAGTTATTTTCTTCCTTCAAAATAGTTGCCTTTGAAGCTCAGCACTTATTCTCCTTGTGTTCCCTTGAGCTGCTGTCAGACTTACAGGTGTCTTTCACTCTTCCTGGAAGAGGATCTGCCACCAGTTCCTCTGAATCAAAACTAGCATGGCTGATTAGATATATATGCTTTTCAAAACAAAAAGGAGGCCTGATTTTCTTTTTTTTAAATTTTTTTTGAAGTTTTGAATGTCCCTATTCAATTTAATGTCTTGGAGGCCATTTGGAACTTTTTTAAAAATTAATTTTATTATTGAAGTATAGTTGATTTATAATGTTGTGTTAATTTCTGTACAGCAAAGTGATTCAGTTATACATATATATAAATATTCTTTTTCATATTCTTTTCCATTCTGTTTTAATTCCTGGAGATTAAATATAGTTCCCTGTGCTACACAGTAGGACCTTGTTGTTTATCCATTACATATAAAGTAGTTTGCATCTGCTAATCCTAAACTCCCAATTCAAGCCTCCACCACCACACTCCCTCCTGGCAACCATAAGTCTGTTCTCTATGTGAGTCTGTTTCTATTATGTACATATGTTCATTTGTGTCATATTTTTATTTTAACATCTTTATTAGAGTATAATTGCTTTACAGTGTTGTATTAGTTTCTGCTGTATAACAAAGTAAATCAGCTATACGTATATATCTATATCTCCATATCCTCTCCCTCTTGTGTCTCCCTCCCACCCACCCTATCCTACCCCTCTAGGTGGTCACAAAGCACCAAGCAGATCTCTCTGTGTTATGCACTGCTTCCTACTAGCTATCTATTTTACATTTGGTAGTGTATATATGTCCATGCCACACTCTCACTTCGTCCCAGCTTACCCTTCTCCCGCTCTGTGTCCTCAAGTCCATTCTCTACTTCTGCATCTTTATTACTGTCCTGCCCCTGTCCTGCTCCTAGGTTCATCAGAACTTTTTTTTTTTCAGATTCCATGTATATGTGTTAGCATACAATATTTGTTTTTCTCTTTCTGACTTACTTCACTCTGTATGACAGACTCTAGGTCCATCCATCTCACTACCAATAGTTCAGTTTCATTTCTTTTCTATGGCAGAGTAATATTCCATTGTACATATGTGCCACATCCTCTTTATCCATTCATCTGCTGATGGACACTTAGGTTACTTCCATGTCCTGGCTATTGTAAATAGTGCTGCAATGAACATTGGGGTGCACGTATCATTTTGAATTATGGTTTTCTGGGGGTATATGCCCAGCAGTGAGATTGCTGGGTCATATGGTAGGTCTATTTTTAGTTTTTTAAGGAACCTTCATACTGTTATCCATAGTGGCTGTATCAATTTACATTCCTACCAACAGTGCAAGAGGGTTCCCTTTTCTCCACACCCTCTCCAGCATTTATTGTTTCTAGATATTTGATGATGACCATTCTGACTGGTGTGAAGTGATACCTCATTGTAGTTCTGACTTGCATTTCTTTAAGGATTAGTGATGTTGGTCATTCTTTCATGTGTTTGCTGGAGATCTGTATATCTTCTTTGGAGAAATGTCTATTTAGGTCTTCTGCCCATTTTTGGATTGGGTTGTTTGTTTTGTTGATATTGAGTGGCATGAGCTGGTTATATATTTTGGAGATTAATCCTTTGTCAGTTGCTTCATTTGCAAATATTTTCTCCCATTCTGACAGTTTTATTTTCATCTTGTTTATGTTTTCCTTTGCTGTGAAAAAGCTTTTAAGCTTCGTTAGGTCCTATTTGTTTATTTTTGTTTTTATTTCCATTTCTCTAGGAGGTGGGTCAAACAGGATCTTCCTGTGATTTATGTCATAGTGTGTTCTGCCTATGTTTTCCTCTAAGAGTTTTATAGTGTCTGGACTTACATTTAGATCTTTAATCCAATTTCAGTTTAATTTGTGTATGGTGTTAGGGAGTGTTCTAACTTCTTTCTTTTATGTGTAGCTGTCCAGTTTTCCCAGCACCTCTTAATGAAGAGGTTGTCGTTTCTCCACTGTATATTCTTGCCTCCTTTAACAAAAATAAGGTGACCATATGTGCGTGGGTTTATCTCTGGACTTTCTATACTGTTCCATTGATCTATCTTTCTGTTTCTGTGCCAGTACCATACTGTCTTGATTACTGTAGCTTTGTAGTATAGTCTGAAGTCAGGGAGCCTGATTGCTCCAGCTCCATTTTTCTTTCTCAAGATTGCTTTGTGTATTCGGGGTCTTTTATGATTCCATACAAATTGTGATTTTTTTGTTCTAGTTCTGTGAAAAATGCCAGTGGTAGTTTGATAGGGATTGCATTGAATCTGTAGATTGCTTTGGGTAGTAGAGTCATTTTCCCAGTGTTGATTTTTCCAATCCAAGAACATGGTATATATCTCCAGCTGTTTGTATCATATTTAATTTCTTTCATCAGTGTCTTATAGTTTTCTGCATACAGGTATTTTGTCTCCTTAAGTAGGTTTATTCCTAGGTATTTTATTCTTTTTCTTGCAGTGGTAAATGGGAATGTGTCCTTAATTTCTCTTTCAGATTTTTCATCATTAGTGTATAAGAATGCAAGAGATTTCTGTGCATTAATTTTGTATCCTGCAACTTTACCAAATTCATTGATTAGCTCTAGCAGTTTTCTGGTAGCATCTTCAGGATTCTCTATGTATAGTATCATGTCACCTGCAAACAGTGACAGTTTTACTTCTTCTTTTCCAATTTGGATTCCTTTTATTTCTTTTTCTTCTCGATTGTTATGGCTAAAACTTCCAAAATTATGTTGAATAATAGTTTTGAGAGTGGGCAACCTTGTCTTGTTCCTGATCTTAGAGGAAATGGTTTCAGTTTTTCACCATTGAGAACAATGTTGGCTTTGGGTTTGTCATATATGACCTTTATTATGTTGAGGTAAGTTCCCTCTATGCCTACTTTCTGGAGGGTTTTCATCATAAATGGGTGTTAAATATTGTCAAAAGCTTTTTCTGCATCTGTTGAGATGATCATATGGCTTTTCTCCTCCAATTTGTTAATAAGGTTTATCACATTTATTGATTTGTGTTTATTGAAGAATCCTTTCACTTTTGGGATAAATCCCACTTGCTCATGGTGTATGACCCTTTTAATGTGCTGTTGGATTCTGTTTGCTAGTATTTTGTTGAGGATTTTTGCATCTATGTTCAGCAGTGATATTGGCCTGTAGTTTTCTTTTTTTGTGGCATCTTTGTCAGGTTTTGGTATAAGGGTGATTGTGGTCTCATAGAATAAGTTGGAAGTGTTCCTCTCTCTGCTATGTTTTGGAAGAGTTTGAGAAGGATAGGTGTTACCTCTTCTCTAAATGTTTGATAGAATTCACCCGTGAAGCCATCTGGTCCTGGGCTTTTGTTTGTTGGAAGATTTTTTAATCACAGTGCCTGTTTATATTTTCTGTTTCTTCCTGATTCAGTCTTGGAAGGTTGTGCTTTTCTAAGAATTTGTCCATTTCTTCCAGGTTGTCCAATATTTGGCATATAGTTGCTTGTAGTACTCTCTCATGATCCTTTGTATTTCTGCTGTGTCAGTTCTTACTTCTCCTTTTTCATTTCTAATTCTATTGATTTGAGTCTTCTCCCTTTTTTTCTTGATGAGTCTGATGAGTTTATCAATCTTGTTTATATTCTCAAAGAGCCAGCTTTTAGTTTTATTGATTTTTGCTATTGCTTCCTTCATTTCTTTTTCATTTATTTCTGATCTGATTTTTATGATTTCTTTCCTTCTGCTAACTTTAGGGTTTTTTTGCTCTTCTTTCTCTAATTGCTTTAGATGTAAGGTTACGTTGTTTATTTGAGATGTTTCTTGTTTCTCGAGGTAGAACTGTATTGCTATAAACTTCCTCTTAGAACTGCTTTTGCTGCATCCCATAGGTTTTGGGTCATCGTCTTTTCATTGTCATTCGTTTCTAGGTATTTTTTTTTTATTTCCTCTTTGAATGCTTCAGTGATCTCTTGGTTATTTGGTAGTGTACTGTTTAGCCTCCATGTGTTTGTATTTTTTACAGGTTTTCTTTCTGTAATTGATATCTAGTCTCATAGTATTGTGGTTGGAAAACATACTTGATACAATTTCAATTTTCTTAAATTTACCAAGGCTTGATTTGTGACGCAAGATATGATCTATCTGTGAGAAGGTTCCATGAGCACTTGAGAAGAAAGTGTAATCTGCTGTTTTTGTATGGAATGTCTTATACAATAACCATCTATTTTAATGTATCATTTAAAGCTTGTGTTTCCTTATTTATTTTCATTTTGGATGGTCTGTCCATTGGGAAAAGTGGGGTGTTAAAATCCCCTAGTATGATTGTGTTACTGTCGATTTCCTCTTTTTTGGCTGTTAACAATTGCCTTATGTATTGAGGTACTCCTATGTTGGGAGCATAAATTTTGACAATTGTTATATCTTCTTCTTGGATTGATCACTTGATCATTATGCAGTGTCCTTCTTTGTCTCTTGTAATAGACTTTATTTTAAAGTCTATTTTGTCTGTTATGAGTATTGCTACTCCAGCTTTCTTTTGATTTTCATTTGCATGGAATATATTTTTCCATCCCCTCACTTTCAGTCTGTATGTGTCCCTATGTCTGAAGTGGGTCTCTTGTAGATAACATGTTTACGGGTCTTGTTTTTGTATCCATTCAGCCAGTCTATATCTTTTGGTTGGAGCACATAATCCATTTACATTTAAGGTAGTTAAAGATATGTATGTTCTTATTACCATTTTCTTAATTGTTTTGGGTGTGTTATTGTAAGCCTTTTCCTTCTCTTGTGTCTCCTGCCTAGAGAAGTTACTTTAGCATTTGTTGTAGAGCTCGTTTGGTGGTGCTGAAATCTCATAGCTTTTGCTTATCTGTAAAAGTTTTAATTTCTCTGTAGAATCTGAATGAGATCCTCCTGGGTAATCTTGATTGTAGATTTTTTCCCTTTTATCACTTTAAATATGTCCTGCCACTCCCTTCTGGCTTGTAGAGTTTCTGCTGAAAGATCAGCTGTTAACCTTATGTGGATTCCCTTGTATGTTATTTCTTGTTTTTCCCTCACTGCTTTTAATATTTTTTTGTATTTAATTTTTGATAGTTTGATTAATATGTGTCTTGGCATATTTCTCCTGGATTTATCCTGTATGGGACTCTCTGTGCTTCCTGGAATTGATTGACTATTTCCTTTCCTTTGTTAGGGAAATTTCACCTATCATTTCTTCAAATATTTTCTCAGACCCTTTCTTTTTCTCTTCTTCTTCTGAGACCCCCATAATTTGAATGTTGGTGCATTTAATGTTGTCCCACACATCTCTGAGACTGTCCTCAATTCTTTTGATTCTTTTTTCTTTATCCTGCTCTGTGGTATTTATTTCCACTATTTTATTTTCCAGGTCACTTATCCATTCTTCTGCCTCAGTTATTCTGCTATTGATTCCTTCTAGAGAATTTTAAATTTCATTTATTGTGTCATTCATCTTTGTTTGTTTGCTGTTTAGTTTTTCTAGGTCCTTGTTAAACATTTCTTGTGTTTTCTCCCTTCTATTTCCAATATTTTGGAACATCTTTACTATCATTACTCTGAATTCTTTTTCAGGTAGAATGCCTATTTCCTCTTCATTTGTTTGGTCTGGTGGGTTTTTACTTTGCTCCTTCATCTGCTGCATATTTCTCCGTCTTCTCATTTTGCTTAACTTACAGTGTTTGGAGTCTCCTTTTCACAGGCTGCAGGTTCATAGTTCCTGTTGTTTTTGGTGTCTGCCCCCAGTGGGTGAGGTTGGTTCAGTGACTTGTGTAGGTTTCCTGGTGGAGAGGACTGGTGCCTGTATTCTGGTGGGTTGGGCTGGATATTGTCTTTCTGGTGGGAAAGGCCACATCTGGAGGTGTGTTTTGGGGTGTCTGTGAACTTAGTATGATTTTAGGTAGCCTCTTTGCTAATGGGTGGGGTTGTATTCCTGTCTTGCTAGTTGATTGACGTGAGGTGTCCAGCACTGAAGCTTGCTGGCTGTTGGGTGGAGCTGGGTCTTAGCGTTGAGATAGAGATCTCTGGGAGAGCTCTCAGCAATTGATATTACATGGGGCTGGGAGGTCTCTGGTGGTCCAGTGTCCTGAACTCAGCTCTCCCACCTCAGAGACTCAGGCCTGACACCAGGCCTGTCCAACCTGTCAGCCACATGGCTCAGAAGTAGAGGGAGAAAAACAGAAAGCAAAAAAAAGAACAATAATCAATTTTAAAAGTTATTAAAATAAAAAAAAGAAAATAATAATAATAATTTAAAAAGAAGAGAGCAACCAAACCAGTAAACAAATCAACAAATGATAACAAGTGCTAAAAACTATACTAAGTTAAACATAAAAATCAGAAACAAATCAGTCGCAGACAGCAAACCCCATGTCTACAGTTGCTCCTAAAGTCCACTGTGTCAATTTTAGGATGATTCATTGCATATTCAGGTATTCCACAGATGCAGGGTACATCAAGTTGATTGTGGGGATTTAATCTGCTGCTCCTGAGGCTGCATGGAGAAATTTCCCTTTCTCTTCTTTGTTCGCACAGCTCCTGGGTTTCAGCTTTGGTTTTGGCCCCGCCTCTGCATGTAGGTCGCCCTCAAGCATCTGTTCCTACCCAGACAGTACAGGGTTAAATCATCAGCTTATTAGTGGGCTCTGGCTCATTCATGGTGGGGGGGGGCGGGTACAGCAGTTATAATTGGAATGCAGGGCAAGCATGCAGTGGCAGAGGCCAGAGTGACATTGCAACAGCCTGAGGCACACCGTGTGTTCTCCCAGGGAACTTGTCCCTGGATCATGGGACCTTGGCAGTGGAGGGCTGCACAGGCTCCTGCAGGGTGTGGATAGTGACCTGTGCTTGCACACAGGCTTCTTGGTGGCTGCAGCAGCAGCGTTAGCATTTCATGCCCATCTCTGTGATCTGAGCTGATAGCTACAGCTCACGCCCATCTCTGGAGCTCATTTAGGTGGTGCTCTGAATCCCCTCTCCTCATGCACCCCCAAAACAATGATCTCTTGCCTCTTAGGCAGGTCGAGACTTTTTCCCAGACTCCGTCCCAGCTAGATGTGGTGCACTGGCCCCCTTCAGGCTGTGTTCACATAGGTAACCCCAGTCCTCTCCCTGGGATCTGACCTCCAAAGCCCAAGCCTTAGCTCCCAGCCCCACCTACCCCGGCAGG
This sequence comes from Grampus griseus, assembly GCF_964374135.1. Classification (NCBI taxonomy): domain Eukaryota; kingdom Metazoa; phylum Chordata; class Mammalia; order Artiodactyla; family Delphinidae; genus Grampus; species Grampus griseus. The sequence continues at coordinate 108,471,669 of NC_139001.1, forward strand.
TGAGCAGACAAGGCTCTCAGTCTGGTGAGTGCCTGTCAGCTCCGATCCTCTGTGCAGGAATCTCTCCACTTTGCCCTCTGCACCCTTGTTGCTGCGCTCTCCTCTGTGGCTCTGAAGCTTCCCCCCAACCCACCCCCCCTTCTCTGCTAGTGAAGGGGCTCCCTAGTATGTGGAAACTTTTCCTCCTTCACAGCTCCCTCCCAGAGGTGCAGGTCCCATCCCTATCCTTTTGCCTCTGTTTATTCTTTTTTCTTTTGCCCTACCCATGTACGTGGGGATTTTCTTGCCTTTTGGGAAGTCTGAGGTCTTCTGCCAGCATTCAGTAGGTGTTCTGTATAAGTTGTTCCACATGTAGATGTATTTTTGGTGTATTTTTGTGGAGGAATGTGATTTCCACACCTTACTTCTCTACCATCTTGAAGGTCCTCCTGTGTCATATTTTAGATTCCACATATAAGTGATATCTTAGGGTATTTGTCTTTCTCTTTCTGCCTTACTTCACTTAGTATGACAACCTCTAAATCCATCCATGTTACTGCAAATGGCATTATTTCATTCTTTTTTATGGCAGAGCAATATTCCATTGTATATAGGTACCACTTCTTCTTTATCCATTCATCTGTTGATGGACATTTAGATTGATTCCATGTCTTGGTTATTGTGAATAATGCTGCTATGAACACAGGGGTATATGCATCTTTTCAATGTGTGGTTTCCTTTGGATATTGCCCAGGAGTGGGATTGCTGAGTCATGTGGTAGTTCTATTTTTAGTTTTTTTTAAGGAAACTCCATACTGTTTCCATAGTGGCTGCACCAACTTACATCCCCACCAACAGTATAGGAGGGTTCCCTTTTCTCCACACCCTCTCCAGCATTTGCTATTTGTGGACTTTTTAATGGTTTTCCTTATGTGGCATATAAATTAATCCACAGACAATTTGCAAAGTTGAGATGATTTGGAAAATCATTTCCATGAAGAGCCGTATCACTGAAATATAGTTCTAGCCTCTATACCTGGATTTTCCCCTATATAGTAGCTTTATATTATTTTCTGCTGATATTTAAAATGTACACAGACAAAAAGAAAATCCAGTTTAATCCTACTGCCAAAAGAAAAAAAAAATGTCAGTTTTCAGTCTAATTGTTGCTCCTTTGAAGGTAACATGTCCTTTTCCTCTAGCTGTCTTTAGGATTCTCTGTCTTTTGTTCTTACCAGTCTTTCTGTGATAGATTTAGACATAGGTTTATTTCTGCACTTATGTTACTTAAGTTTTATAGCACTTTTTGAAATTGTGACTTGATGTCTTTTGTCATTTGGGGAAAATTATCAGCCATGACTTTTCAAGCATATCTTCTTTACCATTTAATTCTCTTCTCTCTCTGGGACTCCAATTATAATTCTGTGCTCCATATTTTCACCATGCTCCACATGGCTCATATTCTTTTTCTGTATTTTGCATCTTTTTTTTCTCTCCATGCTTCAGTCTCTTCATTTTCTACTGACCTGATTTCCAGCTTACTAATTCTGTTGTTTGTCCAGTTTGCTGTGAAACTCATCTGTTGGGTTCTTTAATATAGGTTGTTGTATTTTTATTTCTGTAATGTTCATATAATCTTCTTTGTAGTTTCCTGATAAAAATCTCCACTTTAGCTGATTCCTTGAACATATAATTATAGAGTTCATGTCTAATAAGCCCAATACTTGAATTTTCTGTGTGTCTGTTTCTATTGTCTGATTTTCTATCTTTAAAGTGTTTGACTGGATCATAGCTAACATACAGTAAAGTGCACAAATCTTAAGAGTACATCCTTATGGGTGTTTACATGCGTATATCCTCATGTAATCCCCAGATCAAGATATAATCATTATTAACAATATATAAAGAGTTCTAACAAATCAATAAGAATAGAGAGAATCACCACCAAGGAAAAATGGACAAAGGATCTAAAAGACAATTCACAAAGAGACCACAAATACAAGAATATATCTAGAGATGTGCAGGTTTGTTTTTAGTCAAGGAAATGCAAAATTAAAATAGCAATAAAATGCTATTTTTTATACATTGTATTAAGTTACAAATTAATACATCATTGATCTATGACGGCAAAAATGGGACTTTCATATCCTAAGGACTTGGGAATGAAAATTGTTAATAGGCAGGTCTCTCTATGTGTTTCAGATTTATTTATTCTTTGATTCAGCAATCCCATGGTTAAGACTCTGTCATTCAGAAATTTTCATAAAAGCACACAAAGATATATTAGCTAAGTTTCTGTTCTTAGTGCTTTATGTGTATTAACTCATATAATTCTCCAAATGACATAGAGGTAATAGATACATCCCAGTCTGAATGATAGTTGAAGTAGGAAATTAAAGCTTAAAAAAAAAAAAAAGGAATATAGTGCTTGTTTTGCCTCACATGATACATAGAAGAGGCAAAATTTTTTTAAAAAAAGAATGACTGAATGAAGGAGACGAGGTATAAATCAGAATGTGTTGCCCAGGTGGGTCAAGGGTCATAACATGGAACCAGATAGCTAAAGCAACAGGGCTGTGCTAGTCACGTAAAATTTGTTACCTATGGGAGAAGATTCCACTACATTCACACCAAGTATCTTCAATCACCTTCCATCTCTGTGGTCTCCACAGTGCCAACTGCTGTGGGGCTTGGGGAAGAACCACAAGACTTAATCTCAAAGAGTCTGGACATCATGTAGAAACACTGTCCACTCTGCTCCAGCCTCCCAAAGAAAGAGCCCTGCCCAGATATCTAGGCAGAATCTGGAGCACCATGTGGGAATTTCCGGTCAAGTGTTTCTCTCCACTGTTTGTCTCTGTTTTTCTTCCAGGCCCCTCTTTATCTGATTCCTCTCTGTATCCTCCACACCTATCAGTGTCTGGCACACAATGGACAGTCAGTGAATGGCTGTTGAATACATGAATTGTTGGACCCATGGATGGATAGATGAATAGGCAAGTAGATGGGTGGATGGCAGGGTCTACTATTAACCCTTTCCTTATTATATGTATATGAGAAGGTGTCACTAGATGATGTCTAAAGTTTACTGTTCTACAAATATTTCTATATTCTCATCTTGCTTATTTCCACCCTTTAAAATTCCAGTTTTGTGGAATTTATTTCTACTCTTTAAACTTCACCAGTACAGAGAAAACTACAACTAAAACGGTGCCATTTACTTTAGCTGCTTTTTCTTTTCTCAAAACAGATCGTTTTTATCTATTGTTTTGTGTTTCTGAGAAAACAAGCACTAACAGCTTCGAGGATAAATATACTTATCAAGGAACATGATCTGTCCACTGTCATATTAATTTCTATCTGTAAGAAAAATCTATTCCGTTTATTTTTTTTTTATTATTGCCATAGACAATGAAATCCTGATACATTTCAGACAGCCATCACAGCCAGCAATTCTCAGCTATCGTACACAGCTGAATCAAGGCATCAAAACTGCATAGGAAGAGCCAGTGAGGCTTCCAGAAGCGCGGCTCAGACTGAAGAAGCAGCAGCTGCCTGGGGCATGCTCATTCATGGTGGAGGGCTGGAGGACCAGAGGCCAAGTCAAACTATGTGCACACATTCCAAGCCTCTGCTGGGATGTGGCTGAGGTCATGTCCACTTACATTCCATTGGCCAAAACAAATCTCACAGCCAGCCCAATACCCATAGGGCAGGGCAGTACACTGGGTTCACGCTGGGGAAGGGAAAAGTAAATATTTGTTGGATAATAGTACAAGCTATCACAGGGGGTCATTCAAAACTTAACTCTCAAGGCCCCTGCTGCCTTCTCACAGCCCCCTGGAGCTCTTCCTGATTTTTTATGTTTTGGTGCCTTTTACCACCCAATGAGTAAAGATAATAAGAAAAAGCATCCTTATTTATTGAGTACTTAGTATTTCCCTGCCACTTTATATATGTATGTATTGTTTTTAATTCTCACTACAGATATGTCAGGTAGGAGTTGTTATGCCCACATTACATAGGAGAAAGCTACAGATCAAAGAGAGGAAGTATCTAATCCAATGTCACTAAGTCCATGCCAGAGATAGATGGCAAGCCCAATTCCAGCAGCCCATCTAATTGTCCACGAGCCCTTTCCAGCTTCTTAGGGCACTCAGTTTTATTGATCGTCTTATCTGATTGATTGATTGACTGATGCCAATGAAGAACACAATGAAATAGTCCTACACACCAAACTGGAAAACTAAATTTAAAAGATTCAAAATACCAAGTGTTCAAGATGTAGAGTGTCAAGAACTCCATACACTGCTAGTGACCATGGAAATGGGCACTTTGGAAAGCCATCTTCCCAAGTATAGATGTGATCTATAGAGATATAAATGTAGATGATATAGATACAGATATAGGCATAGACATACACGTAGATATATAAGCAAACAATATTAAAAAAAAAATCTTGACTTGAGAGGACTAAAGAGGGAGAAATGTCCTTAAAGAAAGGTTGGATCCTGAAGAAGCAAGAAAATAAAGATAACATTTAACAAAAATTTACAGAATACAGGGAAATTGGCTGGTAGGACTGTGAGTTTTGGAGCGCTGGTGGAAGGCTTTGGAGAATCACAAGGAATAGGCAACAGAGTCACATTAAGAGCTGGATGGGATGAAGACACTGGGAAGCTTGAACTTTGGGTGATGACTCAAGTAAAGCAGGAATGCACAATGGTATTCATCTGGATGGTCCATTGGGAGAAGGTGGGTTACCATTTCTACTTAGAGCCTCACCTGGAATTGCTTGGGGGGTGGGGAGGCTCAGGACCAGTCCTTCAAGGAGATCACAGAGATTGAGACCCACCCCCATGGCACTCCCCTCCCCAACAGTGAACCCCCCCCGGTGACCCCTCCCCTTAAATCATGCAGAGGAGAAGCTGGGAGACTGAGCTAAGTTATGCCTCCTTGTGCATTTTACTGAAACAAGTTCAGAGACTCAGATTAACTGCTGCTAAATTTCATCTTGCTAAGTCAAGCCCATTTTCTCAGCCAGCTGAAGTTTTTTTGATATTTTAGGTTTTCCCAAGTGTTCTTCAAAAATTAAAATAATAATAATAATTCAAATACTACTACAGAGGGCTTTTGTTTGAAAAGCAGCCCTCTCCCACCACATACTCCCCCACGCACAGGCCTGCTCTCAAAAGGCTCTTTCACCATCGCTAATAGGAGGTCTGCAGTGGGTGAGTTCATTTTCCTAGATAAAACATTAATTATCTCAGTTTTTCACTCGCCAATTCCGACAACGCATATTGACTTTTCATGCCAGTTACTCTTTATTTACGCCCACCCCAGATCCATCCTCCCCTTACTCATGCCCAGAGGAAGGGCACTGCCTGTGAGGGCTTATCAGCAGAGTGGACATTTAGGTTCAGCCAAAGAAGGCACCCACATGAGGCAGGTGGAGTGAGGCCCTTAACCCAGTCCACGCTCAAAATTCTCTGTGAGCCCACGCCTTTCATCATTGTCACTCCAGGGTCCTGAGAACAATGGTAGGTTAGCACTGTGGCACCACCCCCATTTCCTTTCCCCTCTTTCTCCAAAAATCGAATAGTTGTATCATTATGTTTGGTTTTCTCTTGGTTGATTGTCTTTGCAACTTTTAAGGAAACGTGTAGGGTGCACTCCTGTGTCATCCAATGCAATCCCCACCCCCATGCCCTCTGTGTCAATCAAAAATACCAGCATCCTTCCCCTCCACCTCCATCACCGATTGACATGCACTTGCAAAATGTTATCAAAAACTGCCATCTGTGCCCTGACCCCAATTGTTTCCTATGTTATTTTTTTCCTATAGGCTTACTCTGAACCTGAATACCAATGAACAATGCCTTCATGTGGAAGCCACAGAATCATTTCCACTGCAGAGCCCTATGGTGTGGGTGATCTATGCCTCCTGTGCTTGGGGTCCAACATCTTGGTCCCAGCATTTTTCAAAAGAGAATGTCCCCAGACTTGTGGCAAAATGAATGATCTTTTCTCATCTTCCATAAATGACCTCAAATGATGCCATATTTTAGTTGGCTTCATATTTGGACCATGACTTATTTGTACAGATTTTTGTTTGTTTCCCTGGGGTTTCAGCCAACATTTTGTTTTCCTTGTGGAGAAGCTGTGTATGCATTTTCATGACATTTTAAGGTGTATCCAGCTATTCAGGTGTCTTTTCTCCTACTGTGTTACCCCTCCAGAAGTTCACGAACCCCCAGAAGGAAAGGAAAGCCTGGAACCTCCCTGCCCTCCAGCCACACCCACCATCGCCTGGATCCTAGGGCTCCTCTGTCGTGGCATTCTCCTTTTTCTGGCAAATTTTATCTTCCAAGAACTTTCTTCTGTTTTTAAGAACTCAATGTTTTGAGTCTGTATGTATCCAGAGATGTCTTTATTCTTGTCTCGTAGTCAATTGCTCTTTCAGCCAGGAGTAAGAGTAAAGGTTCAAGGGCATCTCCACCCCCTGAACTTTGAAAGCACTGCTTTGTTGTCTTTTAGCATCCTGTCCTATTGATGTGAGTTCTGATGCCTTTCTGATTTTTCTCTTCTGTAGAAGGTGCCCCTAGGGCTCACCCCACACCCACTGGTCTCTGAAAGCTTTTAAAAATGTTCTCTTCATCATTGTTGCTCTGAAATTATATAAAATAGAGATATATGCATTTTTTAAATTCAGCCCTTCCAGTCTGAAGGCCTATATTCCTTTTTTAGCTCTGGACTATTTCCTCTTTCTTTAGCTCCTTCATGTAATTTACGTGTAATTTTCTCCCTTCCATCTTCCCTGTTCTGTCTTTGAGAAATTCACACTAGTTGGACCTCCTAAGTCATGGCTCATCTTTTCTCTCTTGTTTTGCCCTGAGTCTAGGAGAATTTTGTTAGCTTTAACTTTCAATTCTTTAACTGAATTTTCACTTCGGCCATTATACTGTTAATTTTTGAGAATTCTTGCTTATTATTTGTTTTTCCTTTTCATAGCACACTACTCTTATCTTATAGTTTTAATATTTTCCCAAATCTCTGAACATATTAAGATTCTGCCTTGTTCCTTTGTTTTAAATTATTTTCTTATTTATTTCTGTTTCATTAGCTGAGCTTAGTGTTTTTCTTTTTTTCAACTTGGCCTTTTTCTTCCACGTTCTGGCTCTTATATGTGACTTGGTTGTCATATACAGTTGTCTATCAACATTTAAAAATGAAAGACCAAGCTGATTATTCCAAAGGGTTGTTAAGAACTTCCTCTTCTATTGCTGAATCTATCTGCTTCCTGATCAGCTTTTCTTTGGGGAGGAAAAATCTGGCTGTGAGATCTGTGATTCTGAATTATGTGGTCTCTGTTTTAGGGTGTGTGGAAAAGGAGCTTCCTGACAGGCTATGGGTCCCCAAAATCCCAGAAAGAGGAGGGTTTTACTGAAAAAAAAACTCCTTCCCACACTAGCAGCCTTGGTTCACTTACACGGTTTTTTTTTTTTTTTTCCTGTACGTGGGCCTCTCACTGCTGTGGCCTCTCCCGTTGCGGAGCACAGGCTCCGGACGCGCAGGCTCAGCGGCCATGGCTCACGGGCCCAGCCGCTCCGCGGCATGTGGGATCTTCCCGGAACGAGCCACGAACCCACGTTCCCTGCATCGGCAGGTGGACTCTCAACCACTGCGCCACCAGGGAAGCCCTGTCTTTATTATCTTAATGAATGTGTGAGCTTCCAAAGGGGACCTGCACCAACTCCCTAGAAGCACACCAGATGTAAGCATCACTAGCCCCATTTTGCACATGAGAAAATTTGGAGGCACAGACACTTAGCGAAGTGGCGAGTGGTGAGGCACAAATGAGAAGTCATGTCGCCACCTTTCCAGCCCTGGTCCTTCCTTGCTCGTGAGATTGCTCTGGGGATGAAATGAGGTAAACTGCACAGCTCACAGCAAACGTTTGCCAAGTAGCGTCACCACTCCAGTTCCCTCTTCCCAGTCACAGAGCTCCATGCCCAGAATTCCTCCCTCCTCTTGGCCCAAGACAATAAAAGCCACAACAAAAAGTCAAAGGAGGAAGCTGTCTCTTCCCTTATTGGGTCCAAGAGCTCAACTGGGAGCCACTGGAGAAGTCATTTTTTAGTTCAGTTTCATACCAACAACTTATATCTGGAGGGAAAGGGCTGTGACCCAAACAGGACTCCCTGGAAGTTTGTAATTCACTAAGTGCTGGAAGATTCTATTTCCCTATGTTCTGACGGGACCCACTGGAAAGTTGTCCAGCAGCTCTCTTCCTCTTTCCTTGTGTCTTGGGGCCTCCGATACGAAGAGCCCCATCAGGCTGAGCAGGAAACCAGGGAGTCACCAGGACACAGGGCTGAGCAGGAGGGGTGCTGAGGAGGGTGACCCGGCAGCCCTTCCACCACAGCAGAGCCGTCCCTGAGTAGCTGTGTGAGCATGAACAGTTTCTTCACCTCTCTGGTCTCCGGTTTCCTCTCCTGTAAAATGAAGAAGATGGAAAAGGAAAAACAAACAAAAGCAAAGCGCCACCTGCCCTGTAAGGACGCTGTGACATGAGCGATAATCACATGTGAGAGGTCCTCACGTAGCATCAGGACTGGTACTTTCTAGGTGCTCAGGAAACTGTCCCTATCTGTCCCTGTGCCCGCTGGGATATGTTTCCCTGGAAATTCACACGTTCCCTACAGTGTGGGAATCACCCAGGCTGACCTCCAGGCTGTGCCCTTTTCATGGACTCTTCTAAGATTCAAGCCAGCCCCTCACTCCCACATTTCTCTGTGCTCTTTCTTTCTGTCGGTTTTTTTGTTTGTTTGTTTGCTTTTGTTCCCAGCCTGAAGCTTCCTAGCATCTCCATCCTAGCCCATAACAGGTTGCCTTTAGATGTGTCCCTGATGGATGAGCTTTTGCCTAGGGTCACTTCAAACTATCCCAGACCACCTGGTATTCCTGCTGGGTTTCTGTGCTGCCCCTCTTCTCTAGGTATGGTTTGGAAACTTCCAGAGACAGGCCATTATGGATGCGTAAAGATCTGCCTTTGGATGAGGCACCCTGTAAGTTAGGGGCATAGGCTATAGCTCAGGGTCTTGCAGCCTCACCGACTTTGAACATGGGGCGCACTCCTCTCTGCCTGGCAAACTGAGAGCCAGCCTTTAGCAAAGTCTAGACCAAAGGGGGCTAGCAGCTCAGTGTTAGCGACCCACCTTAGGTGTCCTCCCTCTCAGCCTTCACACTGTCTCACTGAAGGATTCTCCTCAGAAAGACCTGTGTGCTGCTGGGAGTTTCCTGGGGGGCTGCAGATCCTGCCACCCTAGGTCTCTCTGTGCTTCTCTGCACCCCACCTTCTCCACTCCGCTCCCCACACACATTCCTCACAGTTTGTGATGGAATCAAACCTCTGTTTCTTCTCTCCACTCTTCTTAAAATATACAGAGCCGCAGTCTAGTTTTCTTAAAAGCTGCCAACTTGCCAATCAGATAAGTCAAACTATTTCTGTGCCAGTGAGAAAGAACCAGAAAAAGACCCAAAGGGAAAAAATACTTACTGTATCTGCAGCACAGTAAGTCCCCTACCTAGGAACCTTCAAGTTGCGAACTTTCAAAGATGCAAACGTGCCCAGAGAAAGGATGAAGAGAGACAAGAGGAAGAAGTAACTGAAGAATCAAAGAGATTCATGACACAGGAAATGGCAGGGGATTTTCTTGACTTGAGGAGGCACTGTTAGTTTTTCAGGCACAGGACCCGAACCTAGAATGGTACACGAAGTTTGCAGCAGCTGTTCAAAAGGCAATCCAGTGCTACCGTGTCATCTATGATGAGAAGAAAAGAGCTACTACCCAGACATCAGTGGATCATTTTTTCAAGAGGGTAGATAGAATTGAATCCAGCAAGGAACCAGAACCTGTGGCATACACGTCAGGCGTGAGTGACATGGCAGCTTGCCCTCTGTCTCCTATTGCTGACAATCCTTCAGCTCTACCGTCTCCCACCTCCTCTCCCTCCTCCAGTCAGTAACTCTTCCTGCCTTTTCACTCGATGCCAGCCCCTGGATGCCAGTAGTTGTACTGTACTGCTGTACTTTTCAAGGTACTATACTGTCTCAATCCTGGCTCCACTGCCTTGGACAAGTTCTTGTCACTGCTCCCAACCTCAGTTTTCTCACCTTAAAAATGGGTTCTTGGCAATATCCTCTTTGAAGGTATTTATGGGAATTAAGTGAGATAAGGACTGTTTTATTGTTACAAGATGTAGCTGAGTTCTTTACTCCATTAATAAACATCCTACACATGAAGACACACTAGTAGTGTGTTTCTACGATTCAATGTCAGACTCTTGCCATATAATCTAATGTTTCCTATAATTATTTTACGTTTTTAAAATAGCCCTCATTTCTTTAAAATTAGACACTTCCATGGTTAAATCTTCTAAAATATACCAAGTGTGTCCCTGCTAGCTGAACTACTCACTATTAAATACTACTTACCTTCTTTTCAGAATGGCCTGGGGTCTTAACATAAACCGAGTGTTCCTGTGAAGGGGGCGGGGACCGATATCTTTAACTTCTATGTGCTGAGGAAGACATCGCACTATCCCATGAATGATTAATTGTCTAATGTATCACTCACAACAACTTTGCAGATCGCTTCAGTTTCATAGACGAGAAAAGTGAGGCTCAGAGAAGTTAAGTAAAATACTGATGGCTACTCAGCTAGAAGGCAATAAAGACTCAAACCCAGATGGAGTCCCAAAGCCTTAGCTCCTCGGTACCCCACGGTGAAGTCACATCCTCCACTTAAGGATGGAGTGAAGATGTTTTTAGTTGTATAACAAATGCTACTTTGTTCTTGTATCTGAGCTCTATAGTTTGTCTGGATTTCTACCTTTGCTGTTCAGTCATTTAGTTAGTTGCTTAGTTTTTGGCTTCCTGTCTATAAGGAATTCTCGTTACTTTTTGGTGCTTTTAACGTGTCCTACCCCAAGAAATTAATTAAACAAACCTCTTATGCTTATGTCTAAAGGCCAGTTAACTGTAAGTGAGCCTCTGAGAAGTTCTCCCATAAGTGAGGTGGGATGACCTAGAGACTCATTCTTCAGTTACCTGGCCGGTCTTTGGCTTCCTTTCAGCTCCCCAGCTGCATTTCAGATAATTGAAGTTGTTTTATTTATGCACTCTGAACACAGCGGATACTATTATCCAACATGGACCTATATCTATTACAAAACAAAATGTTACATGGTTACAGTAATCACTGCCAGCCTCTACTAAATGCCTTTTCTGCCCCACTGTTATTTTATAGACATTGTCTCTCTAAAACTCTGGAATGTAGGTGTTCTTGTCTCCATTTTACAGATGAGGAAACTGAGACTCAAAATTTCCACACCTGGCCAAAGACATTCTGTGAATAGTTCACTTCACGTCAACATGGACATGTTGAGCATGGAAGTCTGATTAAAGATCTATAAGCAATATCTAACTTAAGAGAATTAGGAACAGTTTCCCACTGTGTCAAACAGGCAGCTCTAATAAAGATGCCTGGAGTGGTCCAGCCTGGGAGGCACTGGGCAGAGCACCTGCATTGCACACCTCCAGGGGGCAGCCTTGAGTTGTGTTCAATCCAGAGGGTACTCCCAACAGCACACACGTTGTACAGACAGCTGGAATGGTGCCCTGGGATTGCAGCAGAGATGAGGACTCTCAGGTAAACAGCAATGAAAAGCACCACGGGAAAGATCAGACATGAGACAGGAGAAGGACAGGGTGTTTCCTGGGACTGGGATTTAAAACAAGGTTGACATGTTCTCAAGCTCCCTGCCTTTCTCTCTGCAGGGCGAGGAGAACTTAATGCTGCATATCACATACCATTGTTTTTGGCTGAGATGGGTAGACTGCCTTTAACTAACCAGTGTCAAAATCCAGGTCGAGTTTTTAATTGCCTAATAAACTCCACACTGTCTGGAAGCCTCAAACAAAGGTGGTCCGAATAAGTCACAGGCCTTTGTCCAGCAGTCCTTTTTTCCTAAGAGTCTTTCTCAGACATCAGCCCATGGATTGGGACAGTGTGCCAGAAGGGGCCAGCAAGCCGGGAACTCTTCCCAGGCCACAAAGGCTCCGCGGATCTGAGAGGCCTCATAAGGGCCAGCCAAGACTGAAACGCAGGTCTGGCTGTATTTGGTCACCGTCCCGGATGGTGGTGGGGCAGGCATTATGTCACATCTGGGAGTTTTTCAGCCCACACGTGGGGTAAATCTCAACCACAACCTCTGTATGTGGTAGCTTCAGATGGAAACAGAAACTAGTTAGAAAAATGTGATTCTTGCGCAGGGAAGTCGGAGCACAGAAGAGTTCAGAAGTGGGCGGGTGTCTGTGTTAAAAAAAAAAAAAGGAGGTGGAAACCCCACCAGCCAAGTCTGCAGAAAAAACTAAATGAAGTCTGCCTATCTCGGGGCCGGAGCCCCTCCCCTCGGGCCGCGCCGAGGAGTGTGACACAGGTGCCGCTTCCTCCCGGCTGCTGAGGGTCAACCACCGTCCCCCGGGCCGCGCCCCGCACTGGTCGGCGATGAGCAGCCCCCAGGTCACACCGCCGCCCCCGCCCCGCCAAGGTGAGTACTCGCCCGGGGACGGGTCCGCGGGGACCGAGCCGGGGACGGGGGGGCCAAGGAGCCCCGGGGTTCCGGCCGCGCCCGGCCTCCTGGGGGACTAGGGCCCCGCCCGGCCGCGTCCCCGGGCATCGCGGGGCCCCGGACATCACAGCGCCCCGGGCATCGCGGAGTCCCGGTCCGGAGCCCCGAGCCTGGTGCGCGGGTTCCGCGCGCCCTGGGCCTGGAGAGGCCACCACCGCCCCCGCGGCCATCCGCTGGCTTTCTGTTTCTTTGTGTGCTGTTGGGGATGTGCGTGCGGCCAGAACTTTTCCCCTAAGAGAATAAAGGGAGAGAGGCAGATCGGTAAGCAGCGCAGAGAGAAAGCACAAGTTGTTTGCCGGAGCTGCCCGGGCAGGACGGTGGAGGCGCGTCCGCAGAAACTCTGAGTTAACTCCGACAACTTCCCGACTCTCTCCCCGGGCCGGGCGGGAACCAGCCACACGCCCACGCCCATGTTGCAGGGATCCGCTCGCCGTGACCATTTGAGCGGTTGCAATTCTTCAGAGGCTGTTTTCTTTCTTTCTAAAACCAGCACATGCTTTCTTGCGGAAAGGAAATCGCCGTGAGATTCTCTGTGAATCTCAAAAGCAACGTTCCGAAACACTGCTGGGCCTCCCCCGCCACAGGGCTTTTGCAATTAAAGAAGTAAAATTTTATTTTTTTAAAAAAAAAGAATGATGATCCCTCCTGTTCCTACCCTGGTTAGGTCTGATCGTATGGAACTGTCAGAGAGGAGACATTCTGAGTCTATCATGTAATCACGTTACGTAATTAATATGATCCTGGTATGGGTTTATACGTCTTTAAAAAAAAAGCAAGGTTGTGTGGCCTTAGGCGGCAAACTTGAGCCTGGGTGAGCGCGGCTGGGTCTGTATCTGCATGCTCGGCGCCTCTGTGTGTACACGGCCACGTGTGTACGGGTGACTGAGGTGCTCGGCGCCATCTGGGTGTGCACAGAGCTCCTTGTGGAGTCAGGGCCTTGCTGCCTGCCTCGGGACCTCTTGTCACAAGGGGGCAAGCCCACCTCTCTTAGCTACAGTTTCATCATCCGCGAAGTGGGAATAACAGGATAGTGTGCCTCTTCGGGTCGTGAGAATTAAGTGCATGTCAGTGGCTCAGCGCAGAGATGAACACATGTTAAGTGCTTGAGAAATGTCGGGCATCCTTATTTTCGTTTTACGTCATACTGTGGATCCATGAGCCTGTGTGAGTCAGTGTTGACGCATGTGTATGTGTGTGTGAGGGTGAGTCAGACACTAGTGTGTGTGTGTGTGTGTGTGTGTGTCGGGACCAGAGTTAAGGGGACAAGGCACTGTAATTATTCCAGTTCAGGGACCGAGGAAGTGCAGGCCTGTCTGGAGAGGACAGGCTTGCTCAGGGAGCCTTGCCCTGCCCCCGACCACAGCCCCCCCCCCCTCCCGCCCCGTCCTCCCCCTACAGCAATTCTCTAGGATTCAAGTTTCAGACCTTGACCAATGACTGCAAATACTTCCCTTGCGGAACTGATGGGGATGCAGCCCTTACTTGCATACCATTCCAGATTACCCTTAGGATTTACTTTCTGGCAGGATCTCTGCCATGGGAGAACCATGGGGCCCTATTTCGTGCTGCTGACTCAGGCAGGATGTGTCTATATCCTGTCTCAGTTTACATCACTGCCCCTCAGAACCAGACGTTAGAACAGAGAGGACCCTCTGCTCCCTCCCGGCCAGACCTCCCCTAGCCTAGCCTTTGGGCTTATGGGTTCAGCCAACTGCCATAAGCCCAGAGGCCACAGTTATTGCGGAGGAGTCCTGTGCAGAAATCCACTGCCTCGCCCTTGGAGGGAAGGGGTCAGGCTCAGCAAGGAGATGGCCAGGTCTGGCAGCTTTATATAGAATGTGCCACCTCTGGGAAAAGCAGGGAGGGTTTCGTTCAGTGCCAGATGACATTCCATCACAGCCATTGCGCAACCCCTTCAGATATCCGTGGCTTTGGGAGTCACATGGCCTCGGCACAGCCAGCAGCTGGACCTTCCAAGGGTGCCCAGAGTTGCGCAGTTATTTCTGGGGACTTGCAGTGCCCTCTGGGAAACAGGAGTGAGGGGTAAGAGGTGTTCTGTGTTTGGTGGGAGAGCATCCGCCCATTCACTATGGGGAGAGAGAGGGAGGCCCTTCACTAGCACAGAGAGGCTGGCAAGTAAAGTCAGTTTGCCTCTTTGGGGGGCAGATATATAGTCCATCAAATGCCCTTTGGAGACCCCAACCAAAACACCTTTCAAAGAGTGAGCAAACACAACAGGCCCGGTAAGCACAAGGTACAAACCAAAGTTAAACAATGCGTGAAGAGTTCATAATAGAAAAGAATAACTTTCTTCCCACCTCCAAGGCAGTAACTTTATTTATTTATGAGACTCCTTCTAGAAGTATTATATGTAATACAATTAATTTTTCGTTGGCAAAATGAAACACATATTCGACTTCATCTTTTTTGTTCATAAGACCATATCCTACAGATGATACCTTATCACCATATATAGACTCATCCTTCTGGGGCTGCACAGCATGAATATTATAAATGAATTGGTTATTTTATTTAACCAATTCCTCCACAAATGGACATCTGGGTTGTGTACAGTCTTTAATTTCTCTTTTTAACCACAGTGTCATGACAACCCTTGTAAGTAGGGTTTTGCATGCATGTGTTTGTATACCTTTAGGATAAATTCCCCCAGGATTTAACTTCTGGGACCAAGAGTATGTACATTTACAATGTTAGTAGGTACTGAAAAATTACCCTCCAAAAGGTCACATAAATTTCTAACCCTTACCGGTAGCCAATGAAAATCGTTATTTCCCCACATCCTCATTCACACTGTGTGGTTTTTATCTTGGCCAATCTGATGAGTAAACCATGTTGTCACCTTTGAGTGCGCCTCTGTAATTACACGTGTTTTTGTACCTCTGTAAGATACTGTATTTGTTTTGCTGGGAAATACCTTGTATGGCCTTTGCCCACTTCCTACCAGGTCCCTAACCAGTGAGGAAACACATCCCAGAAGTTAAATGATGTGTCCTTTCTCTCATGATGAGTTAGAGAGTGGACCAGAGCCCCACACTGGGCTGTGCTGTGGAGTCAGACCAGATGTGATCTCATCCCCGACACTTACTGGCTTTGGGGAGGTGCACAGTACCTCGGAGCCTCAGTTTTCTCATCTGTTAGTGGGAAGGATACCAGTGACTTGGCGGGAGTCACGTGATGAACGAGAGACTAAGGACCTGGCACCGCGCCCAGTGATAGTGTTATTTGCGACAGTTGTTAACAGAACTCATCAAAGCAAACCTAGCCTGCAGGTGCTAGTCACCTCCAAAGTCTCCCTAGCAGACGGCAGCTGGGTTTGCTTCGGATAATGTAAGAACAACGTCAGTACCTCTATGCCAAGGCCTGTGGTCCCACCTTGCATGGGTCACTCCTCTACAGCCTGGTCTCACAGGCATATTCTCCCCTGTTTTGCAGATGAAGCCCTGGAGGCTGGAGGAGGATGACCTTCCCCAGGGCTCCCAGGTCCTGAGGGCCCAGCCAGGCTGTGAACACAGGCTGTGAGGCCCCAGAGCCAACAGAGGCCAAACTAAGGGGGGTGTTAGGGTGCATGTGGGCCTGCTGGCCCTGTGTGCCAGGCGGGGCCTTCTGCTGCCCACATACTGTGAGAACTGTGCCCAGGAAAGCATGGCTGTGGCTTTGCACAGACACTCAGAGCCCGCTAACGACTCCACAGTGTTTCAGCCAGGCCTGTGGTCTAACCTTGGCCTGTGGCTGCCCGCCATCACTCCCATCTCTGTGGTCGGGCCTGACCCACACTGGGCCACCTGCTGCCCTCCACCCTGCCTTCCACAGCGCGCTCAGGTTGACATCCCCTAGAGCCCCTCTCTGTGCCTGGATCACCCTGTCCCTCCAGCTTCACCCTCATGCCTGCCCGCTTCAGGCCCCTGGGCTCTCTGGGTACTGCCCCCTGCACACATACACCTACTGGTCAGTTAAGGCCTCCCTGGGCTCTCCTGACACTAGAAAACCACCCACCCTGGCCCTGGGGACACTTTGTAGCCCCGACAGATTTCTGAGTCTGTTGCCTTCTAGGAATTCTGACTTCCGAGAAGCTCTGTGACCCCACCTGTCCCCCCGCCACTGGGGCCTAGCTCAGAGAGGTGCTTAGCCAGCAACTTGGACACAAACAGGTGGCTGCACAGACAACCCAAAGTTCAACACTTCCAGGCCCATGTCCGCTCCAAAGGCCAAAGGCACCTTTTATTTATTTATTTTTTATTTTTATTTATTTATTTATTTTTGTGGTACGCGGGCCTCTCACTGTTGTGGCCTCTCCCGTTGCGGAGCACAGGCTCCGGATGCGCAGGCTCAGCGGCCATGGCTCACGGGCCCAGCCGCTCCGCGGCATGTGGGATCTTCCCGGACCGGGGCAGGAACCCGCGTCCCCTGCATCGGCAGGCGGACTCTCAACCACTGCACCGCCAGGGAAGCCCAAAGGCCCCCTTTTAAAAATCATCCGCTCAATAGCTCCTATTCCAGAACTTGGAGGGCAGAGTATAAAATAAATTGAAATGGACAAAGAGTCAAACCAAAACAGATTCTCAGAGCACGCTGATGGGCCCCAGCCATCACAGCCTAGCTCTCCTTCCCGCTCAGCACTGATTGGGTATTTCATCTTCTCCCTCCTTCCTCCCTCCCCTCCCCCTCCCGCCCTCCCCCATCTTTGCTTAGGGCTTTCTTCAGATCATTATGTAATCTGAACCTCTGCAGGAGCGCCACTTCCTGCCTTTAGTCATTATACATTTTAATTTGGGTACATCCTTTCAGAAGGAACGTTAGTGTGCAGCATCTCAGCCAATGGCAGATACTGTCAAGGGCCAGTTCTCTCTCACCCCAGCAAGAGCCTGAGCCCAAGATGCTAGGTTCCTTCACAGAGCCGGCCTCACACAGCTGCCCCCAACCCTCCCTCCAGCCACCGGAGAGCCTGTGTTCTGGTTCCCTGTGCTCACAGACAGCCACCCACCTGCCTCGCCTGGTGATTGGTGTCAGAGCCTCATTGGCTGCCCACCTGCCTGACTCTGCAGCCCTGCCCTTCCTCCTGGCCCAACGTCTTCTGCAGCTCTCATTCATGACTCTTTAGGACTGATAGATTGCTGGAGGCTCAGCGTGGACTCCTCTGAGAGTTAAAAACTGCAAGGGGACCTAGTCATTGGGGGCCCCCCGCAATACTGTGAGATCCACCTCCTGGAGTTTGAGCAGGTGCCCACGGTAAATATCGGAGTAAAGTCTTCTTGAGTTTCCGGCAGGAAGGAGGGGACCAGTGCACCTGTTCTTAACAAAGCCTGGCCTCAGGGAAGCTAGTTAACCAGAGCCGAACCCGATGGGATACTATCAGAGCATAACTGACCTGGGGGAAGGAAAATACCCAACTCCAGCTCACTGTAGCCATCTGGGTCCACCTGCAAGGAGAGAAAAACATGGAGGAACACTTGTGAAGTTCACACTCCAGAGGGATGGGCTACAGATCTTATCCTAGGACCATAGGGTGCTTCCCCTCCCCCACATCTCGCCGCCTCGTTACAATAGGTCCTTTTATCCAGTATATGACATCTGGCTGCCAAGAAAAATTACAAGACGTACTAGAAGGCAAAACACACAGTTTGAAGAGACAGAGTCAGAACCAGAACCAGACATGGCAGAGATGTGGGAATTATCAGACTGGGAATTTAAAACAACTGGGATGAATAACTCTTTATGATGCTTTTATTATAGTCCCTGTCTTGTATCTGCCACATATCCCTTCTCTTATTGCCAAAACGTTGCGGTCGGCATACTCTCTGGGGCTCAGTGGATACACCTCTGACCCCTGCCAGGTCTCTGAGGGAAGGAGGCGCGCGTTTGGGGGCCCTTGGGAGGGACAAGCTCTCGGCAAGGTTGCCCCATCATCTCACTGCACCCACCACACCTGATGGAGGTATTTTAGCTCCACTGTGATGGACAGACTGGCATGCCACTTGCAGGGAGCACAGCTGGGACCTCCTACCCTCCTTCTCCTTCATACAACGCCCACTTTTATGAGGGTTCACGTATGTGGCTGCCAGCTGACCCTGGGCCCCAGCGCTCCCCCCTTGGACCCTGGATTGGAGAGTCGTCCTATTTTACCCATAGCTATGGGCACATGTATTCTCAGCAGTGTCTTAAAGTGAAGGGAATTGTGGTTTGTCAGATCAAAACCAGGTAAACAATCCTGCCTGCCTGCCTTCTGCATTGGGTTCCGGTCTGTGACCTCTGTGTTCACCAGGCAGCAAAGTCCACTGGCTATGAAAGGCCCTTTCGCTTGAGATGCTCCCCAAGCACTCTCGCTGGAACCGGACACAATACACACAGCCTTTAGCAAGCAGGGGCTTCAAGCTCAGTTCCCCCTGCTGTACTTTTTGAAGACATTTAGTGCAAATACACTTGGCCTCAATTGGCTAGTGATGAGGAGGTTAGAATACCAGGTTTAGAGCTCAGGATTTGGTCTTGAATGAGGACCAGCTCTGACCTGGCCGTGGTCTTGAACATGGCGCCAGCCCCTTGGTGTCTCAGCTCATAGATAAAACTCCTAGTATAGGGCCTGGTCCGAGTTCACCACTGCCCCTGCCTGAGTGCTTGAGGGTGTCCTCAGTGAGTTCAGGCTCACTCCCCACTGCCCAGCTCCCTCCGCATGCCCTCCTCCTGTCCCTGTTTGCTCATTTGCCACTGAAAATAATACCAAGGACAGGAGGCATAGTCTGCCCTGGTCCTTGGGTTCCAGGTGGGCAAGGCCCTCAGACCCAGCAGGGGAGCTGCCTTTGCAATAGCCCTGGGATGCTGTTCCCTTCTGAGCTAGGACGGCTGCCTCCGAGGCTTCTGTTCCTTCCTGCATTTATTAGAGTGGGCAAGGTGGTCAAAGAGCAGCAGAGAGCATGTGTCCTCTCCCACCAACTATGTGACTTTGAGCAAACCTTTTACCCTTTGCAGTTCAGTCTCCTTACCAGCCCCACCTCCTCAGCCGCACCTGAACACCAGCCCCTTAACAGTAGGGGTCTCGGCTGTCTTGGGGAAGAGTAGCCTCCTTAAAAACACTCATGGATCAGCTCGGTGCTTTGTGACCACCTAGAGGGGTGCGATAGGGAGGGTGGGAGGGAGATGCAAGAGGGAGGGGATATGGAGATATATGTATAGCCGATTCACTTTGTTATACAGCAGAAACTAACACACCATTGTAAAGCAATTATACGCCAATGAAGATGTTTAAAAAAAATGAATGAATGGATGGATAGATGGAGGAATGGATGGATGGATGGATGGATGGATGGAGGGAGGAATGGAGGGATGTGAAGGTCCAACCAGTGTAGACAATCCTGGTGCTATCGGTCCCATATTCACCTGCGTCCTCTCCCAATCCTGTGTAAGCCGTGCCCCCTCGGTGGCCCACAGTGGCCTCTGGCTCAGCCCACTGACCTTTCCCCACCTGGCATGCCTTGTGCACCCCAACCTGTGTGCACATGGGGCCCCTTCCCTCCCAT
The DNA here is from genome assembly GCF_964374135.1 of Grampus griseus. Classification (NCBI taxonomy): domain Eukaryota; kingdom Metazoa; phylum Chordata; class Mammalia; order Artiodactyla; family Delphinidae; genus Grampus; species Grampus griseus. Next base: position 108,491,873 of record NC_139001.1, read on the forward strand.
CTGGCCTGCAGACGCTCCATCTTTCAGTGTCTTCTCTCACCAGCGTTTTTCTCTTTCCCTTGATGCTGCCATTGGATGGGTGCAGAGCTGGGCCTCCCCTCTCTCCTGGGAGGGGCCCCTTCTCTCCCTTCCAGCCTCTTCCCCATGCTCGAACTCCTGCAAGGAAGCTGGGCCTTCTCTCCTTTGATCGTGCCGTGGGACTGACTTGTCATTTGAATGGCCCTCCTTCAGCTCCTGCCAAAGTTCTCATTTTAATGAATTCATTTCAGCTTTGGCTGAAAATCCCAAGCTGTCATTTTTTTTAAATTTTAGTCTCTCTTTTTTTTTTCTTTTCTACAAATTCTGTAAAGTATCCTGACCGACTGTCTCCCTGACTCAAAGCGTAGAAAGTCGGCTGCGCTCTGCTTAAGTTATCTCATTTCACCCTCTAGCAGCCCTACAGCAAGTATTTTTATCTCCATTTTGCATGCGATGATACAGAAACTCAAGAGGCAATGTGCGTTGCCGACAGCCGAGACCCCTCACTCGTGCACGGCAGGTGTTTCTAGGAGGGGCTTAGCCAGGGCCGCCTCACACATCAGGCACAACACTTAGAGCTTTCAGAGAACCACAACAAAGCTTTGGTTCTTTTAAAATCAAATGGGAAAAATGAACTTTTAAGACTAAACCTTGCATTTGTCTTTATATCAATGCCCCTCTAAAATACAATTGTTAATATCTGGGGGGAGAAGAGACCAGGAAGGCAGACCACCTAGGCCCACGACGGCCATCCTGTGGCCCTGGCTCAGCCCATCCAGGCCCTGGGGCTGGGTGCCCGCTGGTCCCTGCACGGCCAGGCCGCTCTCCTTGCCCAGCGCCCAGAGCCCTGACCCTCCTCTGCGTGGCTTCCATCTCAAATCCGCATGCTCCCCCACCCCCAGCAGTGCTGCCCAGCCCAACCACGGCAGGGCCCCTGGGCTGGGCAGCTGCAGTGTCTGCCCCGTGCCTGCTCTTTGCCTTTACCCTCAGGAGATTGGGAGAATCCAAAGGAAATGAGTGAGGATACCCAGGACTCTCTCTCTCTCTCTCTCTTTTTTTCTTGGCCACGCAGCATGCAGGATCTTAGTTCCCCAACCAGGGATCGAACCTGTGCCCCCTGCAAGTGGAAGTGCAGAGTCTTAACCACTGGACCACCAGGGAATTCCTATCTCTATCTCTATCTATCTCTGTCTCTATCTCTATGTCTATCTCTGTATTTCTCTTATCCTCTTGCTTTTTTAAGTGAGGAAGCTAAGCTATTCTTCACTTCAAAGTTTAAAAGTAAGTTTCCTTTGCCCTGTTTCATTATGAAAGAAGCAGTTCCTGTTCACTGTACGATTATATATACAAGACCAAGAAGAGGGATATAGGAAGATTCTCTCTAGAGCAGAGGTGACTTTCAGGTACCCATGGGATAGCCAGGTGACAGCTGGAAAGCAGTTCAGAAAGAGACCCAGGCAGAGATAAAGACGGAGGACCTCAGTGTACAGAGGCCACACAGCGAGGGGCCCGGGGGGAGCCACGAAGAGCCTGCTGAGGTCGCACTGATCTCTCTGGATGGTGGATCTCAGCACAGGTGCAGAGGCGGTGTGGGGAGTCCTCTTGGCCACACCTGGGGAGGATACACATAGTACCTTGTTCAACTGGAAGATGTTACCTGGATGTAGCTAATATTACTCCAGAAATGGATATTATGAGCTCCATGGAAACATGAAAACTGGGATTCAAAGAGGTTATTCCCCCAGGGCCTCACTGGGCATCACTTGCACTGTCCAGCCTCGAGCCAGGTGTGTCCTTCTGCCTCTGGGATGTGGCCGCCCACCTTGCTGGGAGGGGTTTGCCCACGACCCCCTGCCCCTCTGTGCAGCTCCACGCGGCCCTCAGGTCACTCTCCTGCCTCAGAAGAAAAGGCCATTCTTTATCCACCCCACCCCGGGCCACTTGTGCCGGCTCCCCTCTGGTCTGCTGGCCCCCACCTGGCGGCCCAGCAGCTGCTGATGAAAGGCTCACGAGGGCTGGGCTGTGACCGGGCAAGTGCAGCCAGCTGAGGCCAACCCACATACAGTTCCCACTCTTCCCCGGGGAGGCAGCGGGCAGCTGCCTCTCAGGGTCACTGCCAGGGCACCAGGAGAGAATAACGCCTCCACCAATTCCTGGCCAATTTCTGGAATGCCTCCACCACAGACCCACCCCTGGGCTGGCAGCACTGTCTTTTCTTGAAGTATCACCAGTCATGGGACCATTCCTGCACTGTATGTTCTCCTCTGCTAGGCACTTTCAGATCTAGTTCCTTTCTTCGTTCAAGAGTCACTACTGGCTGTTTATTCATTCTCTATATACAAGCTTATATCGGCTCACCCCAACCTCCCAGTCCATCCCTCCCCCAATCCCCTCCCCCTTGACAACCACCAGTCTGTTCTCCCACTGTATACCACAGAGAACTATATTCAGTATCCTATGGTAAACCATAATGGGAAAGAATATTAGAAAAGGAATACATATATATGTATAACTAATTCACTTTGCTATACAGCAGTAATTAACACAACCTTGTAAATCAACTATACTTCAATAAAAAATAAAATGAAAAAGAAAGAGGCACCACTCGCCTCCTCTGATAGGTGAATAAAGCAAAGCTCAGAGAAGTTAGGAGAGTTTACACAGCCAGCTGTCGTGCGTGGAGTGCGGGTCTCTGCTTCCCTTGGGGGTGCACTGTTTCTGCCATGGAAACTCACTCAGCAGGTTCTTAAGTGGGGACAGGACGGGGTGGTGCAGAGGAGCTAATGCTGGGACTGCAGAGTCACCAAAAGGAATGAAAGCCATACATCCCTCAATCTCCCAAATCAGTGGCTTCCCATCTGGGGTCCCCACCCCGAAAAACACACACGTTAAAAAACGATGTCACAGCTACAGATCTGCACTGCAGTTCTTTTCAGGAGTAATGACATTTCTACAAAATAAATTCTTAGATGAAGTCTGGAAACATGAAAGCAATAAAAACCCATCTGTTATAGTGGAGTGGGGGAGAAGAGGCCTGGTGACCCCACTCCAGGGCCCCCTTGTGATGGTCACCCTCAAGTCATCGCTGGACATTGAGGGCTTCACGTAACGCTGTTTGCAGCCTCCTAGCTGGTGCCTCCCAGGACGGCCGACTGATGTCCAGGCACTATTCATCGTCAGTGATGATGCTTTGGGGCTTGCATCTCAGAGGATCCTTCCGTATTAGACATTTCCATCACATGAAGCCATAAAATGCCTTCACTGTGGTTCAATTATTTGCCTACAGCCAGACTGCAGTGTACACCCAGCTGTCAATCACTTTACCAATTAATTCCCTGAGAGAGGTTCTTATCAAACTTCAAGAGTCCATGAAGAAAATCTGAAAAGTTAGAAACTAGATGGATAATTCCATTAGGGAAACAATTTATCCACAAATGTTTACTAACCACCGTGTACATCCGTGGTTCATCAGCAGAAATTCATAGGCTTACGATGTGTCCGTCTTGTCACCTGCCCTAGGGGTGCAGGAGGAGACAAAGAAAGTCTAAAGACAAGATCCCTGCTCTCAAAGCATCGTTGGGCTTCTTGGGGCAGCAAGACACACATCATGACAGGAATAAAAATAATCCCATCCTCCTAGTGAGAAATTTCTTATCACAGGAATTCAGGTTTCAGATCGAATTGCCTGTGTCTTTTCTATATTTAAAGAAGATATCTAGATATTTAAAGAATAACTTAAAGTAAGATAACTTCTCAAATATAAATTGCTATCTAAAACTAGCTAATATTGACAGCAGATATTAAATTATGGTGAATTTCTCCTTAACCAGATATAGGTTTATCTTGTTGAATTAAGACTTTGTACTTGAAGAAGTTGTCAGTGACCTGTTAACTGAAAAAAATGCACAACCGGGACTTCCCTGGTGGCACAATGGTTAAGAATCCGCCTGCTAATGCAGGGGACATGGGTTCGAGCCCTGGTCCGGGAAGATCCCACATGCCATGGAGCAACTAAGCCCATGCACCACAACTACTGAGCCTGCGCTCTAGAGCCTGCGAGCCACAACTACTGAGCCCGCATGCCACAACTACTGAAGCCCGCATGCCTAGAGCCCGTGCTCAGCAACAAGAGAGGCCACCACGATGAGAAGCCCATGCACCACAACAAAGAGTAACCCCTGCTCGCCATAACTAGAGAAAGCCCATGCATAGCAACGAAGACCCAATGCAGCCAAAAAAATAGATTAAATAAAATCAATCAATTTATTAAAAAAATAAAATTAAAAAAAATGCACAGCCTAAAAGTTGAGAGTTATGTTTTATTCAATGGACAAATCTGAGGACTTAAGCCCAGGACACAGCATTCAGATAATTCTGAGAAACTTTTCCAAAGAGGCAAGGTGGGGAGCCAGGATATATAGGAGTTTTCGCAACAAAAGACCAGATAGTCAGAACATCAAAAGATTACCGTTAATCAAAGAAAACCAGACATCTCACGTTAATGAATTTAGTGCTTTTCTACGTATGGGAAGAGGCAAGAGTCCCGGCTCATTGAAATCATTCCTCTGATATGCACCTCTGCTCCCTGGGGCCAGTGTCCTGTGCTTTCTCATCCTGAGTCTCCTCCGGGTGCATCGTTGTGGGTGGCCGCAGTGGCTGACTGCTGGATGGCGGGCATCCTGTTCCATCCTGAGTTCTCTCAGGGCTCACCGTCTGTAATGTGATGGCTTGATGGCGGCAGCGCCCTCTGTTTACTGATAAGACAGGCAATATTTAGTTCACAGACCAATGCCGATTGTTGAGAACATTCTAACTCTGGGAAATGACTTAAGTCAAGACAAGTGGCAAGGATGTAAAAATACAAAAAGTACTGCAAGGATACGGGGTACCTGCTGTGAGCAGGGATGGTCTGGTGTGTCATACACGCTGAGCAAATGTTGGTTCGAAGTGTTCGTTCCTCGTCACCCTCATCCCTCACTGTGAGTTGGGTCTGTGGATGCAGCCTCCATCTTCCAGGTGCAGGACAGGCTGGGAGTGGCAGGGCTGTTATTTGAACCCAGATGCTCCAACCCTGAGGCTGTCTTTTAAGCCCTGCTCACCGTCACCATTTGTATGTGTAGGAAATGGGGAGTTTCAAAGGGGAACAAAATTCTCTTTCACAGGAGTGAAAGAAAGTTGGTTCCAATGCGCTTTTAAACTACTTATTTATATCAGGCTTTGGTCACCACCCCTAGGTCATTTCCTATTTAAGAATCGTGGAGCTTCTGGAAAGATCTTCTGGAAGATGCTATTTTTAAAGAACTCAATTGAGTGAAATGATGTTTGTCACTCACTGAAAAAGCAAACAATGCTGGAGAAAGTCAGAATACATCTTTGAGGACAATGCAGTCAAAGGCAGATGAAATCCATGGCTTCCCTTCCAAGTTCAGACACCCTGGAAGGCTGTGTTTCCCACACAAGGGCACCTCAGGGCTGTTTATTTCCTGAGGCTCTGGCCTATGGCCAAATCTTCACCATCCTCTGTGCTTTTGGTAAAAGCCATGGGGTCACACTGCCCTGAAGGCACAATTATCTGAGTTCCTGCCCTCCTTGCCCTGGGGCTCTGGGAACAGAGGCCTGACTGTCTACACAGATAAAAGGCTGACCTCTCACTGCCCTGCCTCCTGCCCAGGGGCCCCATGGTTCTCCTTTGAGCTCCTTTGAGTGGGGCCCTCCCTGAGGAGAAATGAGCAGAGGGTGGGAGTTCTCCTCTGACTCGGCTTCTGACGTCTCCTGAGCCAACTAGCTCCTCTCAGGGACCCTTGTACCACAGCAGGACGCTGCCCAGACCTCCTCTGGCCTCCCTGGAGCAAGCCCTTGGTGTAGCCAGGCTGTGACCACTTGGATAGGCCATTTATCTTGTTCTGGGACCTGACATCTCAGGGCTCAGGATTCCCTGGTGAGACTCTCTATGACGGGGCCTTGCCAGTCAGTGGAGTCAGCCAGGGGAGGTACCCAGGGCCCAGTCGGAGAGGCCCGGGCCACATCCCTCACCAGCAGAGATGGCCTCAACCCCGTGCAAGGTTTAAAGCCCATGCCACCTCTCCAACCACTGTCTTAACCCCACCACTAACTAGTGCAGGTGAACTTGGGATGGTGACGTCACCCTCTTTGGCTTCCACTACCCTGGTGCCTGCATCCTCTCAAACGCATGGGGTGTTCAAGATGCAGTGAGCCCTGGGTGTGGCCAGACTCTGGAATCTATATAAAGTGGCCACAGTAGTGGACAGTGGCCTGCGTTCTAACAGCTAATGATCACACAAGTTGAAAGTATAGGCTGCGAGCGTGACAGACCTGGGTTCAAGGTGCAGGCCGGTCACTCAACGGCTCCATCCCCGTGGGCACCTTAAATGAGAAGATGTAGGTAATGGCCCAGGCCTAGCAGGGGGCAAGCACAATGCAAATGTTAGCCTGAGAGGGATGAGAGAGACTCAGTGACACAGGGACTTAAGCCAGGGGTCTGCAAACAAAGGCCCACAGGCCCAATCCGCTTGCCACCTGTTTTTATAAGTAAAGTTGTATTGCAACACAGCTGCACCCATTTGTTTGCACGTGTCCATGACTGCTTTCATGGGACAATGGCAGAGTTGTAGCAGAGACCACATGGCCCACAAAGCCTAAACTATTTACTATGTGGCCCTTTATTTAAAAAGTTTTCTGACCTCTGTCTTGAACCAACAGGAACATCTCCAATGGCTCGACTTCTAGGCCTAGAGCCTACCTGGCCCCATTGCACCTCTCTCTGGGGAAACCATAGCCTCATGGGTAGATGAGAAGCCACGGAAGAAAGACCTGCAGCTGAGGCCAGGCACCAGGCAGCAGCCAGGGAAGCCCATTAGGCCAGGCCCAGCTCTCACCTGGGTACAGATGGAGTGTCTCATTCCCCCGACCTGATCCACCCAAGCTGCCAAAGGGAGGATCCCTCTCTTGGCCTTCACCTTCTCTTGACCTCTTGTCACCCCCTCTGTAGACACAGGCATTCGGGGCTCTCCTGCTGCCCTGCAGAAAATCCTCACCCCAACTAGGCAGGTGTAGGAAAAAGGGCCACACACCAGACAGGCTCTCCCGGGACCTGCCATCTCTCCCGCTTCCTTCAGAAAACAGGGCTTCTCACTAGGACCCAGACTGGTGTTGGGCCAGGAGCATTGTCCTGAATTTTTTTTTTAACTTTTTATTTTATATTGGAGTATAGTTGATTAACCATGTTGTGTTAGTTTTAGGTGTACAGCAGAGTGCTTCCGTTATACATGTATCTCTTCTTTTTCAAATTCTTTTCCCATTTAAGTTGTTACATAATATTGCGCAAAGTTCCCTGTACTATACAGTAGGTCCCTGTCGTTTATCCATTTTAAATACAGCAGTGTGTACATGTCAACCCCAAACTCCCAATCTATCCCTCCTCCCTACTCTTCCCTCCTGGTAACCGTAAGTTCATTCTCTAAGTCTGTGAGTCTGTTTCTGCTTCGTAAATAAGTTCATTTGTATCATTCGTTTTTTTAGATTCCTCATATAAGCGATATCATATGATGTTTGTCTTTCTCTGACTTACTTCGCTCAGTATAATAATCTCCAGGTCCATTCACGTTGCTGCAAATGGCATTATTTCATTCTTTCTATGGCTGAGTAGTATTCAATTGTGTGTGTGTGTGTGTGTGTGTGTGTGTGTATCACATCTTCTTTATTCATTCCTCTGTTGATGGACATTTAGGTTGTTTCCATGTCTTGGTTATCGTGCAAAGTGCTGCTATGAACATTGGGGTGCATGTATCTTTTCAAATTAGAGATTTTGTCTTTTCTGGGTATATGCCCAGGAGTGGGATTGCTGCAAATGGCGTTATTTCATTCTTTTTTTATGGCTAATATTCCATTGTATATATGTACCACATCTTCTTTATCAAACTTATTGACATCTCTCCACATCTCAGGAGGTTATTATCCCTCTTTTCAGATTGTCTATGGAGTCTCAGGGGGGGAAAGTGTGTCCACACCTCACCAGTTATAAAACAGTGGATCCTGAGTTCAACAGTAGTCTCCCTGAGTCTACACCCATGCTCTTTGCCTCTGCCACCGGCACCAGCAAGCTTTTAGCTCAGACGTCACAGTCCATGAGCCTGTTTTGAGCACCAACTGTGTGTCAGGCCCTGGGGATGTGACAGTGGACAAACCAACAGTCATCCCAAAAGGGAGTTTATGTTCTAGTGCGGATAGACAGATGGACACAAGACAAGTGGGTAGAATGCTCAGTAGGTGAGATGGTGCTAAGTGCAGGGAGGATGATCAAGCCAGGAAAGGACAGAGGGTGGAGGGACGAGAGGGGCTGCCATTTTAAAGAGAATCTCCACTGGGTAAGGTGATGTTTAGGAAAGACCTAAAGGAAGCCAGGGAGCCAAACGCAGGAATATCTGAGAGGAGGCAAGAGGCAGAGAGCACAACACGTGCAAAGGCCCTGCGGTAGGAGCAGGCTTGGCCTGCTCAAGGAACTGACAGAGGCCAGTGCCCTGAGGAGAGGAGAGTGGAAAGTGGTAACTAGGAGATGAAGTCAGACAGATAAGGCGGCAGAGGGACGATGGGACTGTGCCCCAGTATCCGCTGTAGCATCTTCCTGAGTCTCCCCTGCCAGAAGGCTTCTAACCCCGAGAGAGGAGCCCTTCAGCATCTCCGCTCTAGCAAGTCCCTGAGTGAGCCGTGACACGGGGTAGGAGCTGAGAGGGAGGGAAGAGGATGGCGGAGAACTCCCAAGGGGTGCCTGAGATGCAGGGGGAGATGGGGGCACTTCACCAAGCGCCCCATTTGCTCTCAGCTGCCCTGAAAGACGCCTCAGATGCAGGCACACATGTGCACACACGCACGTACACACACACACAGAGGCCGGCTTTCAGAGCCTCTCTGGAACTGCTAGTTGCATCTTTCGTGTAGAGCTTTTCCACAGGACCGTGCCGGGCTCTACAGAGAATGAGTGTGGATGTGGGGTCCCCAGTACCTGCCGTCACAGGCCGTCCGGACCCTTGGGGACCAGCTGGGAGCGTGAAGAGATGGGACAGAGCCCCACCCAGGGCCAGAGGGGGCGTGTGTTTGTCCCTCCCCTGCAGCTTTGAGTCCACGGAAGCCCCGGGGACGCAGCCCAGCAGAGGGCACGGAGCAGCCCCCAGGGGTGGAGGGTCTGGCCAGCAGGGGTGGAGAAGAGAACCAGGAAAGGGTGTGGACAAGGGTGGTCGAGAGCCCCAGGCTCCTGGGGCCCATGCTGCCACCTGCCTGGGGAAGGACGTCCCCACAGACACCTCGGCCTCACCCAGAAGACACAACCGGCAATCCCAGAAAGGCTTCTGAAAGCTGGCCTCTGTCCGTGTGTGCACACGTGTGCCTGCATCCCCAGCGGTATGAAAGAACAGCCTAGAAACACAGGCTCTTTCTCCCTGAGATCGGAGAGGTGGCCAGCACAGGCTCCTACAGCTCAGATTGGAAGCCAGGACTCTCCGCCTCAGTCTCTCTGCAACCCCTATGTCAGAGGCACAAATTAATACAACCCTCTGCAGAGGCAGGTCCCTCCAGCAGCCAGGTTCATACGGCAGGAACGGAGGTTGAGAGCTTATTCTCGTCTGCTTTATATTTACACACTGTTGTGTTTAGTCTTCTGAGCAGTCCCAGGAGTCATCCAGTTAAGTGACCAGGGCCACATAAACACAACCCAGGAGCTCATCCTGGGCGCCTCCTGTCCTCGGATAACGTGATCCCAGCGCGAGAATCCAGGCGCTACTCAAGTGACTGGCTTCTCACCTCCATGAACAGCGGTGCTGGAAATCGGGCCACCGGACACCCGTTTGTACTCGGAACTGCTCACACATACCAAGGCAGGAGCACATTTCTTATCTCGCCAGGTCCTCATTGCAGCCTGATACAGGCCGGAGGGTGTGGAGAGGGCGTGGAGAGGGCGTCAGCATCTCCTGAGTCTCTCTAAGCCAAGGTGCCAGGGCGGGCTGTCCATGTGCCCACTGGGGAGGGGAGTGCTCTTATACACGGCTTAAAAGAGGGGTCGGGGTATCACACAACCCCTGAGTGTTCCTGGAAAGGGGATAAAGTGACTGTCCCGAGGCCACACCAACAGCAAATGGCAGAGGCAGGCCCACATCCAGGTGTCATTCGATTCCAAACTCTGCACCTGACAGGCTCACCTACAGGCAGGCAGTAGCCTCCCCCCATGATGCCATGCACTTTATGTGCTACAAACCTAAGGGGCTTTTGTACCCAGCCCTAAAAGGGAATGAAATACTGCCATTTGCAGCAACACGGACGGACCTAGAAATTATCACACTAAGTGAAGTCAGACAGAGAAAGACAAATATCGTGTGATATTGCTTGTATGTGGAATCTAAAAAAAAAAAAAAAAAAAAAAAAGATGCAAGTGAACTTATTTACAAAACAGAAATAGACCCACAGACAGAAAACAAACTTATGGTCACCAAATGGGAAAGGGAGGAGGGATAAATTAGGAGTCTGGGATTAACATGTACACACTCCTATATATAAAATAGATAATCAATAAGGACCTACTGTATAGCACAGGGAACTCTACTCAACATTTTGTAATAACCTATAAGGGAAAATCTGGAAAAGAATTTATATATATACATACACACACACACACACATATATACATATAATAACTGAATTGCTGTTCTATACACCTGAAACCAACACAACATTGTAAATCAACTCTGCTTCAATAAAAATATAAAATCTAAGGGGATAAATGCTTCATGCTTAAGCATGGCCTGCCCCCCTCAACACACACAGGTGGGGAGACCTGGCCGGCAGCACGCTCAGGGAGCCCACCTCTTTGCTTTCAGCTCAGGTCCCGCCTCGCTCCTGAGCGGGGTCGCCCGTGGTGCTGCCCTGTAGCAGCAGTGCACATAGCTTGGCTGTGTCTGCGTGCAAAGGCGTTGTATTTCTTCCGGCTTTTTTTTTCCTTCCCTTTATTCACGCTGATGGAAATGGCTCCTTCACCCAAGGTCTGCCTCCGATAAGGCTCCAGCGGTTTCAAGAAAGCAGAGCTGAGCTTCTTATCAGGCAGCAGCAGGGGATCTGGTGCCAGCACTGGCTGGCCTGGTGCTGATAAAATGGTCCTGGGCCCAGCGCTCACCAGATGCTTTCTCAACCTGCCCCCCGGGCCCAACCCGTCAGAAGTGTGGGCAGTGAGACCCAGGAAGCTTCTTTGCTTTCTTAGACATGAGAGCCGACTTCCAGTGACCACAGGCCACAAGACCTGATGGGGACAAAGTTTTGGCGTGGAGGCTGATGGAGAGAAAGGGCCTCAGGAGGCCTTAGGGCTCCGGACATGGCAGTGGGAGCCGGCTCCTCCCAGGGGCGTATCGGGATCAGGTGTGTGGTTTGAGCCCTTCCCTGTGAGGCACTACTGTTCCCAATAAGACACTGAGACTAGGAAAGGGGTGTGGGGTGTGGGGGGGGATTAAGGCATTTGGTCTAATGTGGTGTGATCGGGTTTGAAGCAGGTTTGCAGCCCCCAAAGCCCAGGCTGCCCAGCCTGCTCCTGGAAACTCTGATTTGAAGGAGATCAAGGAGCTCATCCCTCCTCCGACCCTGCACACACACCACTGGAAGACAGAAATTCTACCCTCAAACCTTAACTTCTTTTCCTTTAAGCTTGGGTCACTGTTAAACTTCCTTGTCCTTAGAGTAGGACAGACTGGGCTAGCTGATTGTTTTGTGAAAAGTGACTTGGGCTTTCTGACCTTAGTTGTCCCATCTATAAAATGGGTTGGTCATCCCTGTGTCCAGTGCCCTGCTGGGAGCAGCCAGGATTTCACAGGTGGAGGGCATCTCGCCACGACTGGCCACCAGGGTCCGCCCTACATTGGAAGGTTGGGCCAGGGCCTGGTGGCAGGGTCAGCAGTAGAGCCTTAGTCTGGGTTTGAATCCTGGCTCTGTCCTTGGCTACTGTCTCTGAGCTTCAGTCTTTTCGTGTTGAAAGAAAGGATGGACATGCCCGGCTAGCAAGGCTGTTCGGGGGAGTTCAGCTCATGAGAGGTACTTGTGATTTGTGGCTGTCCCATGAGAGCGGGTTTTGAGTGAGAAGCATCTTGAGCGTGAGATGATGTGAGTGAAGCCCCAGCACAGAGCAGACCCATAAAAAGCAGCGGCAGGAGCCCAGCCGATCTCCTGGCTGCCCTCTGCTCCAGGCCGTTACGCACATGGATGCACACAGGGCTAAAGGTCCCTCCGAGACCCGGTGGAGACAGTAGCCTTCCATGCGGGGTGGTCAGGCAGGGCCACCTGGCACTATGGGCCAGTGATTGGAGGTGCAGCCACCGAGGGGGCCCGCGGGATGGGTGCAGAGGGGTGCAGCTGCCTTCAGATGGTTTGCAGGAGTGCTGTCAAAGCAAACGTCATGGAAAGGATTGGCAGCATAGCTGGGCAGAGCAGCTCCTGCCTTTTCAGTCCCCGAAGCAGGACCCTGTGGGTGGTCGGCCCTGAGATGGACAGGGCCTGAAAGGCCTGAGATTAGAGCTGAAATATCGAAAAACCAGCCTTCCCAGACAGCAAGGCTGACAAACGCTGAAGGCCAGAGAAAGGGCAGGCTGAGGAGCAGGCCAGGAGGACCAGCCAGGTTGGCTGCTCACGTGAGCTGGTGTCTGGGGAAGAAGGAGTGGGGCCCCTCCAATCTCTCTCCTGAAATCAGTCAAAGCATCCATGGGTAATCATGAGAACCAGAGGACCAGCATGTGTACATGTTCTCTGCAGTGTGGGGAGATAAAAGCAAGCCCCTGACACCTAGTAGGTGCTCACTTCAGTTTAGTTGGTTTAGCAATCACTGCACGCTCCTGCTTTTGTCACTACTCGTCTGGATGATTTTTCCTGCTGCATTTCACTGGACTGCTGGGACAGCTTTTACTTAGTAAGCTTTTGATGACCACCTTCTATGTGCTGGTCACCTTGCAAAATGCCAGACACCCACAGGAAGATGCCACAGCCCTCCCGGTACCCCAGGGTTATTTTGATGTGTTTGATGAGCTTGTCCATAGAAACAGGAGGTCACTTCCTCCTGGAAGGTCAGAACAGACACCCTCCATGGGTGGTGTTGGACCAGAGTGGATTGACGTGTGGACATTCACCAGATAAGCCAGGTGGAGTGAACATTCCAGGCAGAAGGCACAGCATGAGCCAGTACCTGGGGGTGTAAAATGGAACTGGAGTCCGTGTGACCTCCAAGGGGCTGACAAGGGACAGGCAGGTTGTGAATGTGTGAGATGACAATGTGGGAATTCCGACTGCTTGAGGCTATGGCTCTGGGCTCAGGCCCGGGAGTTCCCCGTGCTCTCCTCTGGGTGAATCCCTATTAGGAAACTCACAGGGCATCTGCTAAGTTGACAAAAGAACTGAATAGTCCGTGGAGGTGGCATGCAATATTTGGGACATACTTACACTAAAAATTGCGTTGTTATTTATCCAAAACTCAAATTTAACTGGCATCCTGTGTTTTTTCTGGCAACCCCAGGAGGACAGGGCATGGACATGGGTGTTTTTTAAAGGGTCCCATGAGATGCTAATGTCCAGCCAGAGCTGAGGACCGTGAGTTAGAGGCTCCTACTGCTGTGAGCAAGCCCACCATCTCGAGCCCCTGGCCAGGTCCCTAACTACAAAGATTTCTAGTAGATGGGGCATTTCCAGTCTTAAAAACACCTTTGGGGAACCTTTTGAGATTTCCCCTTTATTTATCCTTTCCATCTATCTCATGGATGCCACCCACAGTAGTGAAAAACTTATTTTTTGTGTAAATGTGAAAATCTGAAACCCATCTTAATTTTGTAATGCTTTAAATGATGTAATTGTAGAAACGATTCAATAATTGGATATATTTAAATACAAAACAATAAATCCTTATTCATAATGCTCCAACACACTGATGTCTCCTTCATTAACTGCTAACCACACTCCTTCCAGAACCTCAAACTCTCTAACCCTCAAGACTCCCAGCCTTGTCAGGTGTGCCTGCCTGGAGCCCCCACTTCACACCCATACCACCTTCTCCATGTCCACTACTCTCAGCCCTGTTGATTGCTCATTGTGTCATGCTGATCCTCTCTTGATAGGTCCCAATGACTCTTCTAAACTTAGAAGAAAGAAAGTTCTCCTCCTTTCCATCCCTGTGCTACAAAATTTCTAGAGATTCCCTTTTTCTATAATCTCTCACCTGTTCATTGCCTACAAGAGAAGACTCAGCTTCTCTAACCTGACCTTTAAGACTGTTCATTGCTCATTACTCACCAAGCAGATGAATGATAAAGTTTATTAATGATATTGAATGGGATAGTGATGTTAGAAGAAGTAATAAGACAAGGAAAAGGAGGAGAGGAAAATAAACTCAAGACATGTACTGCATTGAGTCATTCATATTTTCCTTCCTTCTTCTATTCCAAATAGTTACTTGAAAGGTGTAAAATTAAAAATAACATTTGTTTCAATGTAAAATCATCCATAGTAATAAGGATAAAGTTATTTGAAATCTATATTGTCTTAGACCATCTGGCTTATCTTGGAGTCCTGATCACTCAAATAGGTCCAACCCTGTAACTGGCTAATGTCTTTTCGGGTAACTGTTTTTGCTCTCTTACTTGGTTTGTTTAAGAAATTAGTACACCAGTCCAATAGAATAATAAATTGTGTTTGTATTTACCCTTCTCCCCATAATACGTGTTAGATTTCAAACCCAATTTTGAGGTGCCAAGATGGGGCAAGATGGGTAATGAATCCTGTTTATATTGGCTGCATTAAAACAGTAGGAGGGTGCAACTCACCATTCCCATCAGTCATTAGATGTTAACCAGTTGTTGGACTTTAAACAAACCACCTACAAAATTCTGAAATGAAACAAACTCTAAGTTTGTTGGCTTTCTTTGATTAGTCTCCAGGGCATTTATCACTTTCTGTGAAAGAAACATTTAATTTAGATGGCATTGCGTTTGTGTCATGGGATTTCAACTGACAGGAGGAAGAGTTATGTGTGTGTTTATGGCTTCTTTGCTTTTAAAAGATTAATGTAGGCGAAACATAAATCACAAGACCTTTAGGGGAGAGAGATGCTGGGAAAATGGAGCAGGAGTGTTCCCGGGTGATGGATTGAGACATATTAGAGAGTATCTTCATCAGCCAGGAAAACAGTGGGAGGATGGGACAGAGGGGTGGTGGGGCAGGAACAGTGAAGAGAAATGGCTTTTCCTTCCCGATCACTGAGACAGCTTGAGCCAGGGGTGAGCAACTTCCTAGCTCCATTGCCTGATGCAAACTGAGGAGGTGAACTGGTGACTTCCTGAAGCCCATTTCCTGCCCTGATAGCCAGAGGACAGAAGAGGGCTAACAGCACAGAGGAAGTACTCAGGAAGCCCAACTCTTCCAGGAGATAAACAAGCACTCCCTGACCCCCAAGCCACAGGAACTCTTCCCCTGTGCTTCCCCCCCTAGGGACCCTGCATCCAGAGGCCAAGTGTGTGTGTATGTGTATTTGTGTGGGTGTGTGTGAGAAGGAGCTATTCTCAAATAAATGTGGATAATAAGAAGAGCTGTCATGTGTTGGGTACCACCCCCCTGGGAGCCAGGCAAGTGTGTTCTACTCTACAGATCAGTGAGCTGAGGGTTGGAGAGGGTCACATGCAACAGGGTTGCACATCATAGTGGAGGAGCCTGGACTCACAGCCATATCTCTCTGTTACTGCAACCCATGCTCCCTTCACCCACAAGATGCCCCCCTTGAAGCACTTTCAGACAATTTTTGTAAAGAGCAGTTTGCTGACGTACATTCGCCCCTCTCCTTACCACCACCCCAAGCCACACGCTCCCAGTATTTAGATCAGAATGCACCCTCTCTTTCCTAGTGCCCTTTTCAAACACTATCTCAGCAGAAACAACAAATCACAGTGGTATCACTCAGTATCAGCTCATGTGTATGGCACACAGACTCATCCCATACCATCATACACATCATCTCATGTCATCCTCACAACCGCCCCCAGCGGCAGGCTCACTCGTGGCCCCATTGCACCCATAGGAATGCTGAGGCTCAGGACCCTTCCACCCAGAGTGGGGAGAACGCAGCAACTCTTAGTGCAGCCCCTACCCTGGCTTGAGGGGAGGAGAAGAAGTCCAGGGAGTGGAGGAGGAACACGCTTTCCTTCCGCTGAGGATCCTTTGCTCCATCTTCACCTTTTGGGCCCATGAACTGAAGGTCCTGTGTCTCTAGGTCACTGTGGCCTCCCGTTAGCACATGCTGGAGGGGAGGGGAGTGCTAGTGTCTGTCTGTAGACCGCGAGTACTCCATGCCTTCATCTGACAGGCTCTCCTGAGGCTTTAACCGAGATCCCAGGGCAGCACAAGTCCCCAGCCACCTCCCACCACTCTCACTGTCCTGCTCATTTTCCTGCCTGTCAAACCCCATGAAGGGAAGAGAAAAACACTTTCTACCTCCTATTTACCAACTGATGAGCCTCCTGGAAACCTCATAACAAAACGT
Organism: Grampus griseus; assembly: GCF_964374135.1. Lineage (NCBI taxonomy): Eukaryota > Metazoa > Chordata > Mammalia > Artiodactyla > Delphinidae > Grampus > Grampus griseus. Next base: position 108,508,449 of record NC_139001.1, read on the forward strand.
GGCTAACTACATCCTCATTCTTTACACATGCAGCCTGACTGAGGACATTTAGTCATGTAATTAGGTACCTAATTATGCTGAAAATGCAATTATATGATTTTTTAAGTGAATTAAGTCCTTGGAGAAGTGGTAAGGATTAGCGTACTTGATCCAGCTGGAGAGCTGGGACCATGGAGGGCACGTCAGCGTGACCGTGGGATGCACAGAGGCCCAGTGGTCTGTACTTGAATCACACGGGTGAGCACGTGTGCGTATGCACACATGCACAGGCACGCACGCTCACGCGCATGCCCACACACACACACACACAATGTTGGCTTCACCTCTACAACAGTCGGCTGCCAGCAAAGAACTTAATAAATGACAGCCATTTATATCACTGGGAGCTTTGCGTACATCTGTGGAGTGACTGTTTAATAGCTGACTTGGAGACTCTTAAGGAGGTTATTTATTTAACATGTGAGAGGCAGGTAGGTAGAAAAAATAATGATAGAAGAGTCAGTTGGGAAATGTCAGAGGATATTTTACGCAACATCACTTATTCATTCACCTAGCATTGTGTCAGATGGTGAGGGGTCAGATACAAGCCTCGCCCTCTAGTAGCTCAAAAATGAGTGCAAAGACAGACGACAGCAAAGCACTTTAATGATGATTTGAACGAGTTATTCGGCAAACTACAGCCTGTGGGCTAAACCCAGCCTGTGGCCTATTTCAATACAGTCAACTAGCTAAGAAGGGTTTGTACATTTTTAAAGGGTTGTAAAAAAAAACCAGACAAACAAACGAACTGATAAAACAAAGAAGGATGTGGAACAGAGACCATATGTGGGCTGCAAAGCCTAAAACATATACGAAAACGATTGCTGCCCCTGCAGGAATAGAGGAAGGAGCACACAAGCCCCATGCAGAAATCCGGGACGGCTTCTCAGAGGAGGTGACGTGACCTGAATGCCATGACAAAGCAGGAACATCTATAGCATGGTGCAGCACCTCCACCTCTCAGGAGCTTCCTTCTGGCCAGCTGGCTCACTACACACAAGAAACAACGATAAAAGACAAATTTAGAGGATTTTTACCTGAAATGAGGGCTGGAAGAGTCCAGAGATTCTGAAATGTTGGGCAGTGGGACGTGGACTTGATGTGGCTAGCTGGTCCCCAACACCGAGGCAATGGGAAGGGACAGACAACCCAGATTCTCAGGCCCCATGGACTTGACGCCAGTGCTATTAGCCCTTGAATCCCCAGATGGTCAGTCCTGGGGACTGAATGATGTGGAAGAGAAAAGCTACAGGGAAGGGAGAAGGGCACACAGATGCCAAGGACGCCTGGACCCCCAGGCCTTTCGGTCACCCCCATCCCCAGACCTGCCATCTCCCTGCCATCTCAGCCCACGGGGACCACAGGCTGCACCACCCAGCATCCCACCCCCTCCCCACTGAGCACACCTTCCCTCTCCTGCAGCAGACGCCTGGCTCCTCAGGACACTGCTGGCCCTCTTAGGTGGTGACCATTTCCCTCCCGCTCTTTGCCACCAGGCGCAGCGTGGAGATGGGCCACTTGGAGACAACTGTTATTCCTTTCTCCCTGATGCGCGTATCATGTTCTCCACCACCAGGCAATCATCTTCCATCTCTCTCAGATACCACCTCCAGCATCCCGCCCCCCTACACACTCCACTTACCTCAATTCCCCGCTTTGGGCATCAGCTCTTGCTCCTGCAGTCGTAAGCAGAACGAGACATGCCCGGAGACTTCCAGCGTCTCCACTTCAACCACCCTGCTCCCCGACAGCTCCTGGCACTTCTAGCTCGGGCCCCTGCTGACTTCACATCTCCACTCTGGCAATTCCTCAGCCGCGTGGGCACCGGGAATCCAGTACCTGACCGCTTCCTGCCATCCACCACCCTCCATCGCCTCACTTCTTCCCCTGAGCATCTTAGACTCCACAGCCCCTCATCAGAGTCCCTAGAAAAGACATTCCAAACCCACCACCTCTCATCTCTCCCACTGAAGTCCGAGCCACCATCCTCTCTCCTCTGGATGGTACCGTGGCCCCCAGCTGGTCCCCTTCCCCTGCACAGCGGCCAGAGCACCTGACAGCATGACGGTCAGTTCATGTCACTCTTCTGCTCAGAATCCTTCCATGGCCCCCGTCTATTTTAGAATAAGAGCTAAAGCTCGTCCAGTGCTCTCAAGGCTCATGATCCAGCCGCATTTAAGTCTCTGACTGCATCTTCTACAACTCACCCCGGGCTCACTTCACTCCAGCCACACTGGCCTGCTGGCTGGTCCTTAAATACACTGGGGCTGCTCCCACCCCAGGGCCTTTGCACCTGCTGTTCCCGCCATGGGGGACACTCTTCTCCAGATATTCCCTCCCTTACCCACTTCAGGGCTAAGTCAAATACCACCTTCCCTGGCCACAGTATTTAAATTTGCGACTCCCACTCACAGCCCCCTCCTCTCTTCTGCTTTGTTTTCTGTCTTTGCACTATCTAGTATACTGCATAGCTTGTTTATTTCTCCTTTTTCTTGTCTGTATCCTTCTCCTTGAATGTAAACTCCAGAGAGACAAGAACTTTCAGCTATTTTGTTTACTGCTGTATCCCCAGATGGTTTCTGTTGAATGTCCAATGAACTCTCTTAACCTTTTCTCCTTTTCTCCTACTGGCCCAGGCTTGGATCAATAAATACAGCTCTTCCCCCTCTTGTGTACCTGAATTCAAACAGCTGACCATGGCTGGGAGCACACCCCACTCTCTCTCTCTCTCTCACACACACACATCCTCACACTGACTGGTCCCACCTGTTGGTGTGATCCCAAACCTGAATTCTCTGTCCAATTGCTTCCCCCACTCACCCCTCCAAGCACCAACATTATCAAGGCAGCTTATTTCACTGAAAAAATAAGTACCTGAAACATGGAAAGAAGGTATAGAAATCCTTTTGAGGAGCTTTTCTGTACAGGGGGACAGAGAAAGGGGCCAGGAGTGGGAGAGAGACAGGGTGTGAAGAAGGGAGTTTTGTCTTTTCTTCAGTTTGGAGAACAGCGTGCTCAGGGGGGATCTGCTGGGGGGGCCGATTTGATGACGCAGGAGAGAGGGGCGAGGTCTCAGCAGTGATGTATATAGTGTGTGACGAGGTGGAGTCTAGTACATACACAGGCCCCGGGGAGAACTGGGCAGCTGTAGACAGAGCAGGAGGAAAGCTGTGATGGGGCCGCCCAGCCTCTGCAGGGGTGGGTGGCCCTGTTTCCCAGGTACCGCTCCCCCTGGGCTCCTCCTGGCTCACTGCCTGCTTCGTCCTGGGCTCCACGTGTCCAAGCTCCAGGGCTCAGCTCTGGGTCCTCTCCTTCATTCACACTCGCAGGGGTCTGTGAATACCATCAAGATTCTGGAGACTGCCTCCGCCCAGTCCCTCCCTCAGCCCTCACCTCTCCCTGAACTCTCCCCAAGCAAGGGAGGAAAAGTCCCTTGATCTACAAAGCCTCAGTCATTCATACACATTAGGGGAATCCACAGTGTTCAAGGAACTTAACTATAATATATCATACCAACCCAAGTAAACCAAGCACTAAAAATATTCATATATAAAGTTGTTCACACGTAGGTCCTAGATTACCAGCTTCTGTGCAAAGAAAAAGAAAATAGATTTATTAACTAGTCTTCGAAACTAACCTTTGTGCACTTCTCATCTAACAGGCTCCCTGAGCATAACACACCCTCAGCCAGCACTGATGTCGCCCCCCACCAGAACTTGCCCCCGGGCCCCCCTTCTAGTGAACCACAACTCCATCCTTCCTGCTCAGGCCCAAACTTTGACTCTTCTATTTTTTTTTTCTTTATTTGCACACTCCACATCTAATCCGTCAGCAAGCCCAAGTTGCCCCACAGTCCCGATATATCCAAAATCTCCCTGTCCCTCATCACCTGTACCACCATGGTTCTGGTCCAAGCACTTGCCTGGACCATGGTCCTAACCTCTCCCATCCTCACCCAGGGTCTGTCCTCACTCAGCACAGCAGCCAGAGTGATGGGCCTCAAGCACACACAGTTCATACAGTTCCCTCTGGACCCCCGCCCTGGCCTCCCATCCCTCGCAGAGGCCCGTAGGGTCCAGCCTGTCGTGCCGTCACTGCCCCTTCTACACTCTGCCCCTCACTCACCCTGCAGCAACCACACGGTCCCTGGGTTACCCAGGAACACATCGCCTGGCTGGTGTCTGCTTGGGACACTCCTCATTCCGATGTCTGCCGGGCTCCCTTATTTCAGCCCTTAGTAGTCCTTTCTGGATGATATAATGAATACCACAGACTGGGGGCTAAAACAACAGATGTGTATTTCTCACAGTTCTGGAGGCTGGGAAGTCCAAGATCAAAGCACCAGCAGACGTGGTGTCTGGTGGGGGGCCCACCTGCTGGTTCATAGCCGGCCGTCTTCTCTCTGGGTCAGACCCCATCCCAGTCTCTCCTGTCACCATTGTGTGACCTTGGGCAAGTTCCAGTTTCCTCCACTGTAAAGCGATAGGCATTATAGCATCTACCTCGGAGGTTCTTATAAGAAATCGCACCAATACATGCACTTATAAAGCAAGCCCCCAAATGGTGGCAATTACGTCATTATCCATATCCAGAAAGGAGGGTTTCCAGAGGGAAGAGAGCCCCAGGCAATATGGTCCCTGGAGAAGTGGAGGCCAGGGGAGCGCCGAGCCTTGGGGTGTGAATGGGAGAACAAACAAAGGCACAAACACAGATCTAGCAGGGGGCTGGTCCTGCTTTCACAGGGCTGTGGAGGAGGTGACATTCTCTTCAGATAAAGTGTCATAGCAGCCAGATGTCCAGGGTGCTCCCAGGGAGAGGCTTTAGAACCCTGGCCTCTGCTGTTCCCTAAGCTGGAGAGGTCAAGTTCTTGGTCGCCACGCTGGTCCCCCAGCCTGAAATGAGGACTGAAAAGAGCATTGCTGGCCCATTTCCTGGGCTTCCGAATCTCACTGGGAGGCACAGCTTCTCCTTACAGAACTGTCTTCTCCATCATACCTGGATCCTACCCACCAGCCACATACTTGGCCCTGGCTGGGACATAACTGTCACCAACCAGAGATGCTCACAGGCCCTCCAGTGAAGGCTGGGGACCGTGCCTTAGAAGAGCCCCTGCGTCAGCCCAGGGGGGTCACTGGCAGGGCTGCGGGTCATGGGAGGCCATGTGTGTGCATGAATGTATATGTGGGTGTGGATGTGTGTGAAAACTGTATATCAGAAGAAAACAATACCCCCATAACCTAGCCCCCACCCATAACCACCCAAAAGCCACCATCTCAGGAAAGTATATTTCCTTTCATTCCTTTTACTAAGCCTTTTTTTTTTGTATATTTAACATAGTTTATATTTAGAGTCCTGTTCCTTTCCATTAAATCATACTGTAAGCATTTCCTCCTGTCGCTCAGAATTCCCACCCATGCCTTCAGTAACTGCAGAACATTCTGTCCTGTGTGTGTATCGTAATTAACAGAACGAGTTTCTCGACGTGGAGCATTTAGACTGTCCTCTTTTATTTTCCAGTTTAAACCCAATGGCAATACACTTTGCCAAGAACGAATTTTTGTTCCCGTTTCAGATGATTTCTCTGGATCAATGACTAGAAATGGAGCGTTTGATGCTCAGGGTGATACATTGGCCATAGAGCATATGAGAGAATGAAAGTTGCCCATTTGTGAGAATCCCACTTTGACCGAAGCTGTGTCAACACTGTGGACAAGGATAATAAGTGACAGTCAATTGGCCAGTCTACCCCAGGTGCTGTCCTAGGTGCTCACCACGTACTAGCTCACAAGGACCCTACAGAGGAGCGCCACCACATTGGACACAAGAGGAGACTGGGGTTGGTACTTCCCAAGGTGGTCTAGGTGTGGGGCGGGGATTCAGTCGCCCTGCAGGACGGCCTCTCGTGCTGCCCCCGTCCACTCTGTGCCTGGCCGCCGTGCTCAGCTCACCAGTAGGCAGGGGAGCTTTCTGTGTACTCTCGGTCTTCCCACATCCGGATGGAGCTGGGGATGGAGAAAGCATGTCCAGAGTCTTCTGAGCTTTAGCCGGTTCTAGTGGAGCTGAGATCTGGGAAGCCAAGCGATGCTGACTGAGATACACAGTGCCTTTTCTGGTGCCTCAACATATTGGGCTGGCCAAAAAGTTCACTTGGGTTTTTCCCGTACCATCTTATGGGAAACCCCGAACAAACTTTTTGGCCAGCCCCATATCTCCAAGAATCCACTTCCTTCCTTTGCCATTTTGGTGCCCCAGACACCTTCCTTTGGAGAAGCGCTTTCCTGCCGCATCATGGGAGCCCAGGTGTACTTTGCTGAATCAGCAGTGGCTCTTTTTCCTTCCCTGGGTCTCAGTGCATTAAGTGCACACGTGGGCAGCTGAGGGCCCTTTCAGAATTTCCAGGGAGCAAGGCTGCAGTCTCCTGACAGGTCATTGGTCAGAGGGTGCGGGCAGCTACCAGACCCTGCCACAGTGTCCCTGTCCCCTCGCCCAGCCAGGCAGGGGAGCCAGCAGAGGTGACAAATTCTCAGAGTGTGTTACTGTGCCAGGTCTCCAGCTACATCATCTGGTCCTGAAAGAAACGGTGCTGAGCTCAGGCCGTGACCAGATCAGCTGTGACGGTGGCTGCTTGTTTGCGTTGCTGAGGGGGTACCAGGCCCCCCCCCAGTTCTAGTTGCTGAAGCCTAATATCACACCCTTGCAAAGGGAGTGTGTAACAGTGTTTGAATGGAACCTCGTGCTCTATAAGCAGCACTTACGGTCATGAGCTCAGCGGTTCTCAGAGGGAGGCTCCTGCACCAGCAGCATTGCCTGGGAACATGTGAGAAAGGCAGAATCTCGCGTTCAACCCAGACCTGCTGACTCAGAATCTGGGCGGCGGGGGCAGTGACCCAGGAAGCTGGGATGGAACAGATCCCATGCCCCAGGCACTTCTGATGCACAATCAAGTTTGAGGACCAGGGCCTCAGCTGTCAGTCCTGTTAGGCTGGGGGTTTACTATCTCTGTGTAACAGAGACAGGAAAGGAGGCTCCAAGACGTGGGGTAACTTGCCTGTGAAAGTCTGCCCTATGCCATAGGTGTCATCCTACCTCGAGATGGGAAGCATGGGTAACGTGCCATTTGAGAAGACAAGTAAGACTCCTAAGGGTGTTTAATTCCTTCCCTCCTTAGGGCCTTGCGTCTTGTACGCAGTGGATGGTGAGTAATTTATCTGTTCCTTCTTTATCCATAATTTAGCAAATTCCTCCCAAATGCTGCCAGGCTCCCAGTCTCCCTTTAGCCCTGAAAGAGAAACAGAGACGTGAAGGATGTTGTTTCCCTGGAGGACCCGCCATACTGAACCCTCGTTCCGTGCCAGGCTTGCCATGTGTGTCCGCCCTGGGGATCAGGCATTCTTTTCCTCTAGGGATCAGAGGTCAGAGAGTCACCCCTGTGTGAGCTGCTGAAGCACATGTAAGAGTCCAGAGGGGAGTCGAGGAGTGAGTTCTGAGTAGGCAGAGCCCCTCTCAGGAGGATGGAGAAACATGGGGCCTTGGGAATGGACTGTGTCTGGGGACCTCTGAGCCCAGCCAAGCCTGGGGAGCCTGAGGCTTAGAATATGGGCTGGATCTGGGTGGGGATCGGGGACAGAGCTGCAGAACTGCCCATGAGGACAAATCCCACCTCCGAGGTGCCGCTCGACCTAGCTGGACAGAGTAAGATGAAGGAGAGGGCCATCAGCCGGGAACGGCCACGGCATAAAAGGCCTTGACACCAGCTCCACACACTGACCCGGACATCACACAAACCCCAGAGGCTGAGTGCAGTCCTGTGCACACACGGATAGGAGGGCTCCAGTCCGTCCCTCTCCCGGTGGGGTGTGAGGGCCTCCAGAGCCTGGACCCCGACCTTGGTCAGAGCAGGGACGCTATCTCACTCTCGGGTAACACCCGCCTCCTCTCCTCCTCAGCTTCCATTTCCTCTTAAACTTGTTCTCCTTTCAACGTGAAGATCAGTGGGCTTGATAAAGGGACAGGTGCAAATCAGAAGTTAAATAGTTGGGTCTCCTCTCCCAGTGAGCTGAAGCCACACCAGCTGTTTCCAGGGCAGGCTTTCTCCTCCTCCCGGGAAGAGCAAACCTGCTGAGCTCCTTTCCGTGGTCTTGGCATTGTCTCAAGTCTGAGCTTCTGTTGACGCCTGCTGAACCAGACACCTCTCCAGCACCCCTGCTACCCCAGCCTGAGAAGCGGACGGGTACCGAGCACCAGCATCCTCCCCAGAACCAGGCACAGCAGCCGGACTGGATCTTCTCCTCCCCTTCTTCCTGTCTCTTTTGAATTCCATTCTCTTAGAAACCCTCAGGTCCTCAGGAGGCGGTGGGCACAGGGTGTGGGGAGGGAGCGGTGGTTCCCTTTCCTCACTCTGTGCCATGGGGATATTTGCTGCCTCCTGAACAAGCCCCAAACCCCACACAGCCCAAGCTGACAAGGTTCCCTCTCTCAGAGGAGCGTCCGCATGTGGACAGTGGCGACTTCATGTTGCTCAGCAGACCCTTGTCTCCCCAGATGCGCCCTCCCCCCACCCCGTTAGGGCTTCTTGCTGACTCCCACTGCTGTCACCATCCTGGGCTGGGGAGACAGGGGCTCCATTTTTTATACTCTGGCCCCAGGAACAGAGACAAAGCAGCGTTTCCTTTTACTTAGACCCTGTAGCTCAACTGAGGCAGACTGGTCATTGTATTGGAATAAGGCTCTATTTAAAAAAAAAACAAAAAACTCAGGGGTAATAGCAGGGAAATATAGGTGGAGGAAAGCCTGGACACTCTGGGTTGTGAGTTACAGCATCCTCAGCTTTCAGTTCCCCTCCCCTGAGCACATCCCCCAAACGACAATGCCTGAGTATGAAAACTCCCTGAGCAAAGGATCCAGAGGCAGGAAGACACCCTCTCCTGCCTCTGCCCCCAGGCTGCAACTTCCCCAGTTTACTGATGCCGGGAATGGCTCTGATCTCCAGAGCAGGGAGTCTACCTCTCCTTGCCCCCTCGCAGGCCCCAGTACTTCACCCACCAGTGTTTTTTATGTGGCTGGCATGTTGCAGCCTGCAAGGCTCCGGTACCCGCCAGACATCTGTGCCTGTTTTTATATAGCAGCATCAGGCACCAGGGCAACAGGGAAGGCAGCATCACAGCCAGGAGGAGGAAAGCGTGGCTGGATCATTGGATGGGGTTTCAGAGCAGTGTAATAACATTGCACAGCACTTTGGCAGCCCTGGGCCCGGGGAGACTGTTTATAAGGTGACACACAGGGACCATGAGGGCAATAGTTTTGACCTTGAGAATGGCAGGCACATTCTGATAAAAGGCAGGTCAAATTCACATTGGCCTCGCCTGGCCGGGTACTTTGTCTGGAGAATTTGGTCTGCAAGCCCGGGGAAGGCGACACAGCCTCTCTGCACAGATAGGAAGGGTGACCTGCTGGAAGCTGCAGGCAGGTAACGCCCCTCCCCAGCATACAACCTGCAGCTGCCGGAAGCCCAGATCCCGACACTCGATGACCCACCGTGAGCTTTCCCTCCACGTCCTTCTCTTACCACTGCTGCTGGCATCACCCACTCAGCATCTCAGCAGGCCAGCCTTGGGGACCACCCCCTCCAGGAAGCCTTCGGGAGAACCCAGAAAACTACCCTTTCCAAAGTTACCCACAGACGTCCTTGTCTCTGCTGTACGGTCTGCTCCTTGAAGGCAGGGGCCTTGCCTTAACTATCCACCACGTTGCTGGGATGTAGTAGGTGCTAAAGGAAGTTTATTTTTAGTTAATTTTTATTGGAGTATAGTTGAGTTACAGTGTTATGTTAGTTTCATGTGTACGGCAAAGTGAATTTGTTATGCATATACATGTATCCACTCTCTTTTAGATTCTTTTCCCATATACACCACTACAGAGTACTGAGTAGAGTTCCCTGTGCTACACAGTACGTCCTTATTAATTATCTGTTTTACATATAGTGGTGTGTATATGTCAATCCCAATCTCCCATTTATCCCTCCCCCTGTTCCCCCTTGGTAACCATAAGTTTGGTTTCTCCATCTGTGACTCTGTTTCCCGGGCACGTCTTTCTTGCTCATTTTGACACTTAAACACACAGAGTCTAACTTTTCATGTAAATGTGTCGTGTCTCCTCAACCAAGTCCTAAACCTTCTGGGGACAGACCTCATCCTCTCTGCATCCGGTGAAGCCTGGGGCTGGGCAAATGCTAACTGCTCAGCCGACCTTGGCTGTCTTGCAAGAGAGATGGACAGTGGATACCGAGCTATCCGTTTCTTTCCTTGGGGCTCTTATATTCTGAGACCCATTCTTCCCCTGTTGTAGCTTGAATGCTACACCCTTTCAGTGTGAGATAACAACAGACCATCAAAGAAAAGTAAATGTCTTTGACCTTTTTCTTACCACAAAGGAAAGTCAGTTAGTAAACGTCAATCGTCAGCTGATTTCTGTTTCACTTGCATCAGGCCTTTGAGGCCAGAATCTAGAAAAGGAAGGAGAAACTCCAGTGTGAGCCAAGGAGAACTATCTAGGGCCACAACCGTTCCTGTCCTTCCTCTGAACCCAAGTCAGCCTCACGCAAAGCCATCACCCACTAAGCCCCCTGAAAAAAAAAGGCTCTCAGTGTAAGTAGCCCAGAGCAAACCATCAAGCGAGAGATGTGGTTGCCACGTCTGCTCATTGCTGGCATTGACACCGTTGTCATGGCATGAATTCTTCAAGGCCTTGATGACAAACCTTTTGGTCAACAAGCGTTTCCCTTCGTGCTCCTAAGGCTTAAATAATCTTACTCTTCCCGGAGTCTTCTGCCCCGTGCCTGAATTCTTCCTCTTGACTGGACCAGGTGGGAGATGGGAAACAGGAATGGGGTGCTTCCACCAGGACCCCTGAGGCAATAGGAAAAACCATTAGAGGTGGGTCAGGAGGTGCTGAAGACAAACCCTTGCAGGAAAAAGAAGTTCCCTGCACAGCTTCATCAGAAAACACAAGAGAAGCAAGGCTTTTGGTGGCAACAGGAGGGTCGACTTGTGTCCCTGGAGCCAGTGCCTGAGCACTGCTCTCTGTTGACATCTGAGAAGCACCGCTGGAGCCCCGAGGATCCAGCTGCTGCTAAAGTGCTGCATCCTATTAGTGGTGCCCAAGCTGCCAGCTGGAGTGGAGATTGTCGCCTGCATGGAGGGGCAGCACCTCTGCACCCTGCTACCTCCCAGGGGTGCTGCCTTTGACCAGGAAACACGCAGCGGACCACCCTGCAGACCTAGAGAGTCAGCAGGGCTCTGGCTGCTGCCACGTTGCAGATGGCACAGGAAAGAAGCCGTTCCCAACCATGGCAGCTTGCACTCTGGAGAGAGCACACATTTTACAGCCAGGGATCCCAGGTTACAACACAGACTCTGCCTCTTTGGGCTGTGAGATGTCGACCACTTGCTCAAGCTCTATGGAGATAAACACTTCCCTCTGGCTCGCTTGCTGTGAGGAATGTAAGTGGCAACTTACTTCACCCAGAGCCTGCTGCCTAGTAAGTCCTCCCCCTGCTTCCCCCCCTGAGGCTGAGCCCCCAGGACTTGTGTCAGAACTTCCCTAGTCCTGGAACATTCTTCCCACCCCTGAAATTTCCCAAGGCCTCTAGGAGAGCATCAGCCTCCCCCCCATCCCTGCCCTCACTCCCCACCATGCCTCCATGGGAGGTGGTGACTTCCCTGCATGTGAGTTGGGGGCAGGAACAGCCCTTCCCTTCCTCTCCCTCTCTGGATCCACAGCTACGGGAAACATCTGTTGTCCCTGCCCTTGGCCCTGGCCTTGTGGCAAGGCCTGCAGCTGGGTGGCCACACGGGGGTGTTCAGAAGCCCAGAGGTATCAGGCTGTTTGACCATTCGGCCGCCATCACCTAGATCAGCTTTCACTGGTATGAGGCCGTGCTTTGTTCTCCATCTGCCTGCTCCTTGCTTGATCTCTTAGACGGGCTACCCTTGAACCCGACACTATAGGACACAAAGGGTTTCGTGTATTCCCTCTTGTCGTGTTGTTGTCTAAATCACAGTCTCCCAAAATTGTGGTAAATGCCGCCCTCAGTAAGAAACCCCCTTTACACTGTAACTCAGATCCACATGCTTGTGGTGTGTGTGCACAAAAGAAATCAGAGCTCCCTAAACAGTATCCCGACTGCCCATGATGGACCTCGTGGTTTCTATGCTATTTTCTCTGTCTCCTCTCTCTTTTCCTGTTTTGGTTTCTTTCTTTATTTCTCCTTCCCTTTTTCTCTCTTTGCCTCTTTCTCTCTCTAGCTGGTTGTCACCCACCAGTGACCTGGGGCTTCCTGTGTGACAGACACTGCCCTAAATAATTCATCCATCACAATCACACCACCCAGGGAAACTGTAAGCACCCTGAGGTCAGAGACTCACTTTTTGTTTCTTGGAAGCTCTCCTGGTCCCTGCAGTGAAACGGGAAAGAGAGGCACTGAGCATCCGGTGCTTTCTGACTGGCAGCCGGACGATGCTGGGAATTCCTGACAGCATCCAGCGTCTGCCTGGACCCACGGCATCTCGGAACTGGTCCCTTAGGTGAATGGCATTGAATTCCATGCAAACCAGGGTAATAATGACTCACAATCAAAGCGGTGGCTACAACTGAAAAACACCTATTCTGAGCTACGTACCACATAGTAACTGTCTATATAACATATATACAGTATTTATCACGTGTGTGTGTATCATTTCTAACACTTACCACAAAGTGGGTTTGTTATCCCTGTTTACACACACAGAAACTAAAGCCAGTCTGTATTAAGCATTTTACCGAATACGCTGCCATTAAGTCAGTCAAGCCAGGATTTGAACCCAAGGGTCATCAGAGTGATGTGGACAGTGCAGGGCGCAGTTTCATCCTCTGTTCCCCAGATAGGACTAGGCTTTCAAATAACTCTCAACAACTGTTACTCCGTGCCAGCCACGCAGGACTGTGAGTAAGACAGATGCGGTCCTGGGACTCGAAGAGCTTTCTCTCTGGCGGGGGCGTTGCAATCTTGAGGAGAGCTAGGACGGAAACGCACAGGGCACTTTGGGTCTCTACAAAAAGGGTGGAGGCCATTCATGCTTGTCCAATCTCAGGAGTAGACCGCTGTCTGTTCTGATCTCAGATGCACACTTGGCCATAAATAACACCTTTCTTTGCCATAAAATCCACCCGCCTCAAGCTGCTCATCGGCCCCCAATCCCAGTTCCTGAACTCGGAGTGATTCTAATCCCAAGCTCCTACTTACCCTTGAAACTCAGCAAGGGGTGGACTCTCATTCCAGGCTCGTAATCCAATCGCACAGTAACGCATCAACTTCCTGGGAGGGATTCGAGCTTACTCCAACTAGCCTTCTGCAAATATCCCATATCATTGATGCTGGCTGAAACAGCATGAGGTGGTGTAGCCAGTGAGGACTCTCACTGCAGCATCTCCAGAAGCAAGAGATCAAAGCCCAAGTTTCAGGACCCTAGGTGCCATGGATGGCAAGCAGTCATTTGGGGAGAAAACTGAGAACTAGAGAAAGGTGAGGGGCTGTTGTAGGGGCTAAGCTCTCTGCCTGAAATGCTTATACTCTTTTTTTTTTTTTTTTTTTTTTGCGGTACACAGTCCTCTCACTGTTGTGGCCTCTCCTGCTGCGGAGCACAGGCTCTGGATGCGCAGGCTCAGAGGCCATGGCTCATGGGCCCAGCCGCTCCACGGCATGTTGGATCTTCCCGGACCGAGGCACGAACCCATGTCCCCTGCATCGGCAGGCAGACTCTCAACCACTGCGCCACCAGGGAAACCCAATGCTTATACTCTTGTTTGTGCCACAAACTCCTATTCATCCTTCAAGGGCCCATCCTGATAAACCCTCTCTGGGAAGCCTTCTCTTACACCAGCAGTTCTCAACCCTGAGCGTTCATCAGAATCACCTGCAGGACTGTTACCACAGATTACTGGGCCCCAGCCCCAGCGCTTCTGGTACAGTAGGTCTGGGGTGGAGCCCAGGAATGTGCATTTCTAACAGGCTCCCAGGAAATGCTGCTGTTCCAGAGACCACACTTTGACAACCACTATCTTATACCATCCCCACCTTCCCAGACATGCCCAAGCTTCCTCCTCTGTGCCAGTTCTGACCTAGGTGGCAGGTCTGGCCAGGCTGAAGTGTCACTACCCTGGAGTCCGGTCACATGGTGCAACTTCAACAAATTCAGCTCTGGTCCCTACGCCCAAACCAAGAAATTCACCCCAAGTGATCCAAGCCAAATACCTCTGGTCCTCACCCAGCTCACCCAGGCTCACCACTGAGCAGGGCCCTGCAGGGTTAGGCATGTCATCTTGAGGCTGCTCAGGCTCAAACAGGAGAGGTTCTGACCCAGGGAAATCAATTACACTTTTCTGGAACTCAGCTTCCAAATCTGTAAAAAGGGGACAATAATAACTGCTACTGAATGGCATTGTCATAGGGACTATTTGAGTTAAAACACATTAAGTGCTAAAAACAGTACCTGGCACATGGTAAGCAATTACTAATTGTTTTTAAAAGAAGAAATAGCAGGGCTTCCCTGGTGGCGCAGTGGTTGAGAGTCCGCCTGCCGACGCAGGGGACGTGCATTCGTGCCCCGGTCCAGGAAGATCCCACATGCCGCGGAGCAGCTAAGCCCGTGAGCCATGGCCGCTGAGCCTGCGCGTCCGGAGATTGTGCTCCACAACGGGAGAGGCCACAACAGTGAGAGGCCCGCGTACCGCAAAAAAAAAAAAAAAAAAAAAAAAAAAAGAAGAAGAAGAAGAAGTAGCAGTCCTTTCTAATGCTGGCTGCCTTGGACAAACTGACTTAAGAAAGGCTTGCTTTCACCTGGAAAATTCCTAACAGCAATCCTGGGTATTTGAGCTTCTACAACCATCCATGCCAACTTAAGGAAGGGGCTATTCTTTCTTGCTGAAATGGGAGGTGCATAGTGATAGAGTAAGCTCTAGGACTCTGGCCTCTGCATGCATTCATTTATTGTGTGCATTTATCCCCTCGATCATGCATTCCGTAAATGTTTAGAGTACCTACTGTGTGCTAGATACTAAGTCCCAGGCTGCACTTGACCACCCTGGATTGCAAAGTCCAGCATCCATTTGACCTTCTCCTGTCTGTACTTCCCTCCCCCTGCCCTGATACCTGCTCTGTCTCTTTGCTGACTTGAGGCCTTGTTTTCTCCTCTCCGCCACCTCTAGGCTCTGTGCTGGCCTCAGAGCCCCCGGCCTGGCTCTCCTCCTCCGGGTCTCAAGCCTGGAGCCCCCACTTCCCTCCACCACCAGCCAGCTTCTTATCAGAAAGAGGCATCTGGCAGCTGCGCTGGGGAGAATGACCTCATCACGCTATAATTAAAATGATTATCTGAGCGGAAATGACTATTATGAAGCAGCCTTCTCTGTTTTAATACGTGGAGCCCTTGATGGGAACATGGGATTTCCATGTGAACACTGATATTTCCGTGCTCTAATAAATCCTTCCTCTCACACATATCCCAGAGGAGAGGTTCCTGCTCTCCTGGACATCGTAGCCTTCTGGCTAGACCACTGAGCTTCTGAAAAACGCACTTAGTAACTTGGATAGCACCACAGAGTAGCCCTACCCTCAGAAGAAGGATGCAGAGGCCTGTGGAGGGTCTTAGGGAGAGATCCCTGGATAGGAGCCCTCCTGGGAAGGGCGTCTTCAAGTGAGAAGAGAGAAAGTGTCCCCCAGAGAGCACAGCCTTAAGTCCCGGCCTCAAGCTCGCCCACCAGACCAGCTGTGTGACGGTGGGCACATCAGTCTCTGAGCCTCAGTGTCCCACCTGTGAAATGGGTTAATAATACCATGTACCTGGTATACTAGATGGATGGCAACTAAACCAACACCTGACATGTGTAGACACCCCACAGGTGGTCTGTTTTTACCATCATCATGAGAAAAGCTGAGGCCTGAAGAGGCAGGTGACACTGCACTAAACACAGTCGTGCCTGCCCTCACACCCCCACAGGTGTCTGGTGAGCACCTGCAGGTGCGGGCAGGGGTCTGGGTCAGGGTTGCAGCAGAGGTCCCTCACATATGGCTGGCTCAGTCCTGGAGATGCCATAATGGTGTCTGATAGCCCTGGGAGTGACACGATGCTCTCCAGCAACGGTCAGCGGACATGGAGAGCCTGGGCCCGGCCCTGTGCAGCCCCGGCCAGAGGCCTGTCTGCGTGCCACGCAGTTTCCCATGCACCCTGGGCCAGTGCACCTGTGAGCAGAGGGTGCAAGCTCGGCGGAGACACTGCAGGGCATGGGCAGCCGTCCTCTCTCACCTCAGGCTCTTCTGTTCTGTCCACAGAGCCCGACCCCGGGATGGCCTCGAGGGAGATGGACATCGCCGTCATTGCAGGTATGCTGTCCGGGGGCCCCTCAAACAGCCATGAGGGTCAGAGGAAACACTAAGGGCAGGACCTGCCATGGCCCTGCTTTCCTTCCCTCAAAGGTGGTTTGAAGGTGGACCGGGGGACTCTGGCTCTGTAAGAAAATGTCCAACACAGCATCCTGGTGGGTGAGGTGCCAAGGCATCTGCATCAGGGCCTGTCAGGGCCCTAGATGCACAGGGAAGCGGGGCTGGAGGGAGAGCCGCTCTGGTGAGGAAGGGGTGGGGTTGGGGGCTGACCAGGGTTCCCTGACTTCTCTCCCGGCTCCATCAAGCCACACTGCTTCTTGTCGTAGGTCTCACGCCCCTGTCTCTCCATCCTAACCCTGCCCTAGCCTTGCTCTGAAGCCCATACTGGCCCCCACTGGTCACAGCTGTGACCCAAACTGTGTTTCAGGACAGACTAAGTCTGTGAGCTACAGCTTGCCGTGTCCTTCAGAGCTTCACGCTTCTCCCTAGCTCATTCCTAGCTCAGGGAACTTCACGTTTCGACATAAATAAATAAAAGCAGGCAATCACCCTGATGTTCTCCTACTCACTGAACGGCCGGACCTTCTTTTTCTTAGACAATGCCATTAACATCATGCAGACAGAAGTGTCCCCTAAAGGCCGCGGGGAGCTGAGGAAATTGTCCCAAAGCTGGGACTTGGGAACGGTTGTAACCTCTACATATTCTCCAAAGGCCCCTCCCCCAGTAAACCCACCTTCTAAGTCAAGGCAGAGGGTTTGTTCTGGGGTTTCAAAGCAAACACCTGCACTTGAACCTCCCCATGTGAGAGCGCCACCCGTTAGTCCTACCCAAACTCTTTGGTCCTGCCCTCTCACCCCATCACTCCAAAGCCTGAGTGACCTCTTCCTTCTGACCAGCCGTCTAGCCACACCTCCCAGCCCCTCCTGCAGACCCCACCTCCCGGAGCACAGGGGAGCTGTGGGCTAAAGGGCACACACACCACACTTCTCCAGGGGCAGCCCTCGCCCCCGCCCGCTCCTGGCACTTTCCCGGTTTTCGCACTTCAATCCCATGCCCAGGAAACCCCTCAGCTGGGATTGTCCTGCTTCTAAAACTCAGTTATCAGATTTACAAAGTACAGCAGAAATGCTAAGGGATGGAGTGATTTGCTCTGCAGGGCCAGGAGAGTAAGGCAAAGCCGTCTTCTTAGAGGAGGTGGGAGAGGCTGGATTCTGAAGGCAGCATCCAAGTTTACCAGGAAGGTAAGGGGAGGGGAAAATATTTTCAGCAGAGAGAACATGTGCAAAGACATGGAAAATTGGTCAAATAAAAAGTGTTTGGAGAACCGTAAATCGGCCAGAGGGACTCCAGTAAGAAGAGTTTGAAAATGATTGCAAGTTCTAAATGCTAAAGTGTTACAAAGGTTTAGAGAGGGCCATTCATTTGAAGATTGAAGGAGACCTTCGATTAAACATGAATGCTTCTTGGGAGGGAAAGATATCAGATTGTTAACTGCGGTGATTTCTGAGCCGAAGGATTAAGGACATGTTAACGTCCATTTGTGTTTCTCTGAATTTGCCAGGTTTTAAAAAATGATTGTGTCTTTATAAAATAATTTTTCCACCTTTTTAATAGCTATATATAAAATACCTAATTCTTTGAATTAAACTTATCTCTAAAAAAAAAAAAAAAATCCCTGAAAGTTCCAAGTCCCGTGAACCTATCAGTTTTAGGCAAACCCGCGAGCTGCGTTTCGTGGATGGTTCACTTAGGTCTGCCTCCCTCAGCGGACGGGGAGCGCCTCGGAGCAGGGTCAGTTCTGGGATAAGATTCCAGCCTCAGTCTGAGGATGCTGTCCGGAGGGAGAGGGGAGGTCAGGGGTAGCTTAGATGGGCACAGGGGAGGGGCAAGTGCCCTGGGCAGGGCAAGAGAGAGGCAGGAAGGAGCCAGCCTGTCTGGGCTTGGTGTCTGGCCGGCAGCGTGTCTGTCCCAGCACAACCCTGTGGGTCCCGCCTGCGTCCTCCCCCATCCCAGCCCGGCCTCTCCCCCCGACACAGAGCCCTGTGCTTCCGCTCCTGCAGGCGTGATCGCGGCCGTGGCCTTCGTGCTGGTCTGCCTCCTCTTTCTCATGCTGCACTACATGTACCGGCACAAGGGCACGTACCACACTAACGAGGCCAAGGGCACGGAGTTTGCCGAGAGCGCCGACGCGGCCCTGCAGGACGACCCGTCCCTCCAGGACAACGGTGACAGCAGCAGAAAGGAGTACTTCATCTGAAGGACTTTACCAGGACTCACCTCCCGCCAATGCCTCCCCGTCCAGGAGAGAAAGCCCACCCCCCACCTGCAGCACCAGGCAGCCCGCGAGCGCCCCTCGCACCCCAAGACACACACCTCGCCTGGGACACTGGGTGCCGCCCAGTGGGGGAGGGAGCGAAGGAGGAACCCAGCTGCAGAGGCCTCTCCCAGGGACCCAGGCAGGCTCTGCCAGAGGGAAGAGAGGGAGGAGGTCGGCTCCCCCTGGGCCGCGCACGTTGCCACCTGCGTGTGGGGCATGGAAGTCCTCGCTGGGTGTGAATGGGGCTGTGGGCCTAGGAGTGGGGAGCAAGGAGTGAGTCATCATCACGCCGACTGCGGATAAAGACATCAAACGTCAGCCCTTGACATCTGAGGGGAACAGCAGGTGCCTGAGCTCAAAGGCACCTTTGTCTCCCAGGGATGCAGCTCTCAATGATTGGAAATAAATCTGAAACGTAATGGAGCATTCAGAGTCAAATGACGTGACTGTGATTGTTTAGGGAAAGATAAAGGCTGCCCAGGGCTTACCTGTTATCCATGCAGTTTTGTGTTCTCTGATCGACTCCGCCCGCTGATACTGGGACGGCCACTTCAGGCTCCACGGGGCGGTTGTCAGAGAACACAGTCTGTACAGATGGCTCCTGGCCCCCACCAGGGAGGGAGAGAGGGAGGGCCCAGTGACCAGCATGCGTCTTCCCCACTTGGGCACAGCTTCAGGAAACAGATGCACGAGTGCAGTGTCCCTCTAGAAATAGGTTGCCCCAGCCCCCAGGGCACTAGCTGAAGCATTGGTTCCTGAATGCCTGGTATTAGAAAGAATGGACCTGCTAAAAATACGAGTGAACCCCATCGGAAAAGGGTCCCCAAGCCCAATTCTAACGTGCAGAGGAGGCTTCCCTGCAGCAACAAGCAGTTCAACTCAATGCTGACACTGTCTCCCTGGAGACAGAATCAGATTCCACAGGTAGAGGGCTCAGTCCTACAGGATCACCCTCACCACAGATGTCAGTGACAGACCCACCAGCTACAAACTGGAGGTTCCAACGACCCCCTGCAGAGGTTCGATTGATTTGCTAGAAGGGCTTGCAGAACTCAGAAAAACCAGTTTACTCACAGATTACCCATTTATTATCAAAAGTCATTGAACCCCAAACTGCAAACTATTACGTATACAATGCGTCAACAACAAGGTCCTACTGTAGAGCCCAGGGAACTATATTCAGTATCCTGCAATAAACCATCACATAAAAGCATACGAAAAAGCATGTGTGTGTAACTGAGGAAAAGAATATATGTGTGTAACTGAGTCACTTTGCTGTACAACAGAGATTAACACAACATTTTAAATCAACTATACTTCAATTAAAAAAAATATATATATATATATGTAAGGTTATTAAAGGTTAGGAATCTACAACCAGGTAAAGCAGATAGTGTAGGGTGAGGTCCTGAACAGGGCCCCAGCACAGTGGCACAGAAGCATTCTGGCTCCCCCAACAAGAAGCTCTCTGAAAAAGGGCCAAAAAGCTGCCCTTTTGGGTTTTTATGGAGGCTTCATTACATAATCATAATTAACTAAATCACTGGTCAATGATGATTGACCATCAACCTCCAGCCCTACTCCCGCCTGGAAGTCAAGGGGTGAGACTGAAAGTTACAAACCTCTAGTCAGGTGGTTGGTTCCCCTGACAACCAGCCCCCAACCTTAGGGGCTTCCAAAAATCACCTCATTCAAATAACAAAAGACACCTTTATCACTCCCAGCACTTAGGAAGTTCCAAGGGTTTTGGAAGCTATGAGCCAGGAACAGTGTACAAAGACCATATAAATATATATGAGAAATATATTTTGGTCATCTGAATGAGCAAATATATATTTCTTATGAATCACAGCGTCACTCCATCCTTCCCATGCTAACATTAGTGATAATGGCTCCCAGAGGCTGGAGTGCAGACTGCAGGGCCCTGCTCCCTGGGCTTGGTCCCTGGCTCCCCCTGTCCTGGTCCTGGAATCTTGGGCAACTCGCTTGACCTCCCTGGCCAACTCCCAGGGTTGATGGCAGGAACAAATGTGTCATGTGCTCCGCACTAATTGTCTTCGGATGTCAATAACTGGTGTTGGATGTATAGTGGGTATGTATCAGTCAATGAAATGTCCTCAGTGCGTCATATTTAAACACTTCCTCAGGAGCAACCGTGAGCTAAAGTGGACTTACTAACCATCCTCTTGCATGAGAGTCTTTCTAAGACTCCCAGCAGCTCAGCGATCCCTCACCTGGAGACCAGCAGTTCCAAGATTAAAGACTGCAGCCCAGGTGGCCAGGAACTTCTCAGGGCTCAGGTTTCTTGAGGCGGAGCCATCTATACAAGGAGTCAGGAAAAAGGTCTCCTATGACTCTCCTTAGAGAACTAATGGGATCCAAGCTCAGGCAGGGATGGCTGCCAACTAAGGGAGCCGGAAGTCGCAGGGAGAGAAGCAGAGGGAAGGAAGGAAGCAGAGATGGAAGAGATGTGTTCAGAAGCTGAGGCCTTTCCCTGGGGTGGGGGTGAGAGGACCAAGCTCGCTGGCCCTCCGCTTTCTCATCTATAACATAAAAGGTTTGGCTGTATCTGTGTCCCAAAATGCTATAGAACACCAGTTTGGCAAAGTGACGATAAACAGCCCAAACCAAAAGGGTGTTCCCTGTGCAAATAAGTTTGGAAAACGGCCTATTAAGGGAAGTTAAACTAATGCCAAGTCTCCTCAGCATCTCCGGTATCCCAGTGTGTGTATGGCAGGGCAGGGAGAGTCAGCGCTACCGAAATGTATTTGGCCAAGACTCCATTTCTTCCCAGAATACCTGTTGCAAGCTGTGGGCCGAGAGTCCCCCACATTTAGGAAACACTAAATGACTTTTAACGTTCCTTTCTGTTGTGACGTCACTTTAGGTTTTTGAGGATACGTGGGCACGTGGCCTCGTCTGCAAGGAGTTTGAACACAGATCACTGTCCAGTGGGCACAGAGGGAGCACCCAGAGCCCACACACAGAAGTGGTGCTGGAAACCCGGCCTCTGTACACCGGTGCCATGTCAAATCTCGGAGACAGAGTTCTGGGTGAGGTAGAAAAGAATAGCTATATTGCTTTGCCAGGCAGAGGGGGACACAGAGGGCTCCTGCCCTCAAAAATTGTGTGCCCCAACCTGGGGGGGGGTGGCAGGATTTGGTGAGGAGTTTTACAGCCATGGTTCAAGGCCAGGGTTGCTGTTCAGGATCAGGGTGTGTGCAGGGCCTGCGCTCCTTTAATCTGGCCTCAGGTGGTCTCCTGATGGGCTTCTGTGGTTCTCAAGGATATCAAACTGTGACCTTCTCTCTGGAATGAAGAATGCTTCATTAAGTTGTTAGCATCTTCCATTTGTTGGGGGTTTTAGTTCTGCAGAACAGCTCAAAGATATTGTTGTGTGTATCCCATGAGGCAGAACCAGGACCCTGCCCCAAGGCTGCACTGTTGTTTCTTGCCTGCTCCTCCCTTGTCTCTGCATCCCCTCCCTTCCCTGATTAGCAGCTGTTTGAAACTGCCCTTTGGAACTCAGGGAAGGTCATGGAGGCTGGAGTCTCTTCCCTACCAACAAGAAATGGGGGACACAGAAAGGCTTCCATGCCCAGGAGCCTCACAGGGTCCTGCTCAGTTTCAGAAATGCCTTCCTTTAAAAAGGCTCCAGGGAGAGGATGAGCCCCTGGGCCTCCCTGAGGGCTGGTACCTGTGTGGGAAGAGGAATACTGGTCACCCCTCCCTCCCTCCCTCCCTCCACAGCCCCAGGTCCGACTGTACTGATTGCAGTCTGAGAACTGGCCCACAGAAGCTGGGCTCCCTGGCACCTCACTTCTTCCCTCCCCTCCCCTCAGCCTCATCCCCCTGGCCTACCCAGTGTCCTGGAAAACTTTATGGGAGCACAGCCTGCTCCCCAGCCCACCGGGTCCCAGGCCCAGCCAGAATAAGATGCAGTGGTGATGAAACTGCACAGCTCAGATTGGGACTTACACCCACTGTCTTTTATTGAAATCACACACCTGGTCTCAGGACTCAATGAAGCTCAGGTTCTTTATGTCTCATCACAGAAAGAATTCAGTGAGAGACAAAATGATAAGTAAGAAGTAGATTTATTTAGAGAGATATACATTCCGCATACAGAATGTGATTCATCTCAAAAGGCGAGAACAGCCTTGGAAGAAACACACTCCACAGACAGAGTGAAGTCTGTCTCAGAAGGCGAGAGGCCCCGAAATATGGGGTGGTTAGTTTTTATGGGCTGGGTAATTTCATAGGCTAATGAGTGGGAGGAGTATTCCAACTACTTTGGAGAAGGGGCGGAGATTTTCAGGAACTGGGCCCCACCCACTTTTTGGCCCTTTATGGTCGGCATCAGAACTGTCATGGCTCCTGTGGGTGTGTCATTTAGCTAACGTATTACAATGAGCGTAAAATGAGTCTCAAGGTCCGCTGGAAGTCAAATCTTCTGCCATCTTGGACCTAACTGGTTCTAACCAGTTTAGGTCATGTCCTCAAGGGCTACGTCATTCTTTTAGAGGTTGTGCCCTGCCCCCTTCCCTCCTGTTTCAGTGACATGGAAGCTGCAAGGCCGGGTTGGCCAAGGAGGCTCAGTGCAGACGCCACCCAGGAGGGAGAGGTCACAGGCTGACTGCATAGATGGGGCTGCCGTACCAAGGAGCAGAGCAGCTTAGTGAGAGCATGGACACGGACACGTGCACGCAGCAACCAGTACACACGGATGTGCAGATAAATAATGTTCCCACTGGGCAGGGAGAATGCTTGCTTTATCTCTGATCCATCCCCCAACAATGCACTGGAGCTTCCATGCAGCGGGCCTGCAACAGATGGTAATCAGGACAAATAAGAACAAGTATGCACACCCCGAGTCTCCAAGGGCTGTTCAGGAAGAAGGAGGGAAGTGGAGGGGGAAGGAAGAGAGGGGGGATAGAAGGGGGGAGGGCTGGAAGAAGAGGGGACACTCTTATGTGAACCCCAGCTTCTTTGCACATGGTCCTCCGTCATCCTCACCATAACCTCACAGGAGGGCCACCTCATCCTCCCTTTAGACCTGTAGAAGCTGAGGCTCAGAAAGATGGAAGGACTTGCTGGAGGTTACACAGCTTCTAAAGGCCAAGGGAGCATCTGAACGCAGGCCTGTCTGGCCAGTAGACTGGGGAAGGGAGCCTCCTGCCCTCCACAGGCTGAGGTGAATCAGCGGGAGTTCTTCCTGGGAGCAGAGCAGGCGGCAGCAGGACTCAGGGATGCCACGGGGCCAGGGCACCCAGGCCGGCTCTCTGCCGTCCAGCAGGCCCAACCAGCCACGGCCTGGGCTCCCGTGCCAGCATCCCCATTCCCACTGAGGACTGGCCAAGGACAGAGGCAGCTCAGAGCCATGGGAGCTGGCCCTGGGCAGGACGATTAGCAAGACAGAGACAGTAAGTGTTTTCAGGTCCATCATACCTCACCCACACCTCAAGCACCCCCGAAGTTTGCCACCCAGGTCACTCTAATCAAGAGGAAAATGACCAACTAGATGACATCATGTCATTCATACACGCCCTTATTGGGTGATCTGTGCTTTTAAAAAGTATTCAATTAAAAAATAAGCATATTTCATGATGACATTTCAGACCCAGAAACAGATGGATCATATATGTCTGTATGTGTCAGAGTGTATAGCTGCAACCCACAAACAGGTACCTATCTAAGTGTGAGGGTGACACAGCTGAATATAACAGGCCCTGGCTCTAAGGGTGCGTGGCTTTGTGGAGGAGATAAGCACATAAGTGTACATGGAAAAGTGTTACTGATGCTGCAAGAGAAATGATATAGATAATGTGGACACCAAGTGGGGAGGGGCCAGTTCCACTTGGGGGATGGCATGGACTTAGGAAAGGCTTCAGAGGGAAAGCAAGGCTTGAGTCAGTTGCACTGTAGACCAGAGATGGACCGTGGCCTTTGTCCCATGGGCAACAAGGAGCCACTGAAGGAACAGGTCAGTCTCCATCATAAGGATGTGGCAATGCACCGTGGAAATGTACAAGGGTTCTAAGGGCATATCAAGGTCTGGATGCGGCCCAGGGTCCGAGATGTCCGTCACCCTGAGCACACCCTTCACTCCAGCTACGCTGTTGTTTAGTCTGAATTTCACATGACTCAACCCATCCTGCTGGGTGGGAAATGGATCTCATCCTCTCACCAGAAGAAAGGGCAGTAGGTCAGGGCTTCGAGCCAATTGTTATGTAAATATTAGAGGAGAACTTTTTCTGCCATGGAAGGAACTCATGATGATTTTATCTTGTTTACGTTCCTTTGGAGGAGAGGCTGCTCAACTGTTTGCCGCTCCTCGCTGAGTATTTTTTATCATCATGGCAACAGGGACACTTTAAGGGACCAAGAGGATTTTAACTGGCCCAGGGCCACAATGAACCTACAGGCGCTTTAATGTTTTCAGTGTAACAGCTCCACATGTTATGGAGAGAGAGTGGTTCTGGAATCAGAGAGAGTTGAACAAAAATCTCCCCTGTGACACAAACTAGCTCTGCGACCCAGGAAGAGTTACTTAACTTCTCCGTTTCAGTTCGAAAGAACAAAGTGAAGATAAAAATATTTTAATTTTACAGCGTTTTGAATATAAAATTCAATATGGCAATAAGCTTGTCGGGAACGGTGAAGGGGCTGAGATTTTACCTGCTTTCGAGTTAACAGGTCATTCTGGAACACTTCCAGGGGTGTGGACAGAAGGCACAGGAGTCCTTGTTCAGAGACCGAGGGCTTCATCACTCATGGCACAACCGGGACATGAATACCAGCATCTTTTCATCAGTTCTCTTTGTCCCCAAATCCCACATGGCAATGTGAATGGTCCCAGATGGCTGCATGTCCACATGAGTGGGTTAAGTTCTGGAAGCAAGTGCTGGCTAGGAGAAGTTGAGTCCATTATAATGGGAAGTAAGCATGCCCACCCTCCGCTCTGGAGAAAAGCACTGTCTCCATCCTCCAAGACCACTTGTTCCACAAACATCCTTGCAAAGATGGTCCAGAACAAAGGACAGCCTGTGCCTCACTGACACGATGTGAGGAATGAGAGAGACCCATGGAGAACTGTCTCTCAACATGGTAAGCACTGCCTAACCCCGTGCCTGGGACTGAGGGTGCTCCGTAAACACCTATGAATAAGTGTGCACATGCATGACCCCCTAGCAACGAGCTAAATAACCGCTGGACTGCTGCCTTCTCAGCAGCAAATCAGAAAGCAACTTCCGCTTCTTTTTCTTTCCCCCCCAAGCCGTGCTGTGTGGCTGGTGGGATCTTAGTTCCCCAACCAGGGATCAAACCCGAGTCACAGCAGTGAAAGCATGATGGAGTCCCAACCACCAGACCACCAGGGGATTCCCAGAAAGCATCTTCTGCTTCTTGAGACACATGAGGGAGTTTAAAGTAGAAGACTTTTCTGCCCCTCTTTGTTAGCGTATGAGGGAGATGGCTGAGGGTGTGATTGCTTTTGCTGCTTTGCTATCACAAATAGAGGCAGACACGGTGGGAAGTCTTAGTTCATGGGTGAATTCATAAATCCAGAGCCCTGGCAATGAACTTGGATGAAATTTGCCAGCTTCTATTTCTGAGGTCATCCTGTGATGGAGAGGTCTCTCTTGCCAACATGCTAGATCTCCAAGGATGCTTAAGATATACAGACCTTCCCGTCTCTAACTTCGAGCCAAACCCTTCAGCCAACTCTTATTTTTCAACTAGCTGGAATTCTTCTTTTTCTCTCAAAAGGACTTAGGGAAGAGTTCTACATTCACCCTGTCAAGAGAATGCACCCTGTGGGCCTCTTCGCTGCCTCAGAGGCAAATACACTGTGATCTAGGGAAGGACCGTTTAGTCCACGGCCGTTGTTCATCAGATACTGTTTTCTAAGGGTGACAAGTGGAGATGTTAGGACAAAATGATGGTGAGCACCCAGACCCCACCATCCAGGGAGGGAAACCCTTCATTCATTCCACAGATGTTCTCTGAGTTTATACTACGCTGCAGGTACAATGCCAGAGATTTTGAGGCTATCAGGACCCCACGGCTCTGGAGGACGCCCACCACCACAGGAAGCGTGTTGAATCGGCTCAAGCTGTGAAGGGCCCACAGTGGAAGGCTACCAAAAGAAATAGACCCACAGACCTAGAAAACAAATTTATGGTTACCAAAGGGGAAAGGGGGGATGGGATAAATTAGGAGTTTGGGATTAACATATACACACTACTATATATAAAATAGATAAACAACAAGGACCTACTGTATAGCACAGGGAACTATATTCAGTATCTTGTAATAACCTATAAGGGAAAAATATCTGAAAAAGAATACATATATATATATATATATATATATATATATATATAACTAAATCACTTCGCTATACACTTGAAACTAACAAAACATTGTAAATCAACTATACTTCAATTAGAAAATAAAAGGCCTGTGGGAGGTCAGAGAGGGATTCTTTTTTTTTTTTGGCTCACCACGCAGCTTGCGTGATCTTACTTCCCCGAAAGGGATCGAACCCATGCCCCCTGCAGTGGAAGCTCAGAGTCCTAACCACTGGACCACCAGGGAAGTCCTTGAGAGAAGGATTCTTGAAGGAGGACTTCTGAGCCTGCTTCTGAAGGAGTCAGCCAAATGCAGAGATGAAAGATACAGAGAAATAGAGGTGAGTTCCAGAAACTTCAAGTAAGCTGCTATTTTTGGAGGCTGAGGCATGTGTGGAAGTGACCAGGGATGAGGCTGGACCCGGAGACTGCAAGGAACCAGGTAATGAGGGGCCTGGCTGCCGTACTATGGAGTCTGGTTATTGCCCCAAAGGTGGTGGAAAGCCCTCGGAGGTACTTACGGGAGGGAACAGGGTGTGGATATGGTCTGGTTTGCAGAACACTTTGGTGGCCAATGTTGAGGTGAATTAGAGGTGTACTGTGAGGAGAAAGATGGCCTAGAAATTGTCGAGGCTTGAATAAGGAGAAGCACGTTATAACAGATCCCTCAGGATGGAAGCAAAATCCTCTTTGGACACAACTATGAATCTACCTGTCTCTGCATTGCTTTGTAGGTTGCAACGTGTACAGAACACTATGGACCCCAGAACAAAATTTCAAAAGATATGCGTTGGGTTTATGGATGAAGACTCTTCATCCACCTTTGTCACTAAAATCTGCACAGAAAGAACCAAGGTCTTCAGCTTCCTAAAGACATGTTTGCAATTCCGTTGGGACAAAAGATACCTGGCTAGAACCCCAGAGGGGAAATAAAAACAAAGGATTCAGAAGGGCTACCTCTTAAAGCCTGTCTATACAGCATTGGAGATGCCCACGGAAGGCCTTTTACCCAATCTTTCGATCCCAAGGAAGTCAGAAATGCCATAATTCAAGTTTTATTCTTTAGGAAGAAACATTGCAAATCTCTCTGCCACACGTATCCTTTCTGGCATGGGGGAAACAGGGGAAAGCGAGGCTGTACACATCCCCTCTTCCCTGTGTGGGGGACTCAGGGCACCAGAGCCTGGAGGTAGGAGAGCAGCACAAGGTGATGAGGTATATTTGTGTGGTGGAGGGCACGGTGGAGACAAGAGGGCACAGAAGGGAGATGTCTCTCATTTCATTAATTTGCAAAGGCTCAGCTCTTACACCCTTCTCAGTTCAGAACACCATCCCGGCCACATAGGACTAGGATACAGAAAAGAGGCTATGCTTGAAGTCAGGCAAAATGACCGGACATGGTCCAGATAAGGTCACAGAAACCAATAGGGGTACTTATGTCCAACCTTCTAATTTCTCTGCTAGAAGAAAAAATGGGATCCTAGAGACACAAGAGGGGCAGGCTCCACCTATGTTGTAAATACCAGCACCTGGGCGGCCCTGGGCACCTGGGTGGTACTGGGCATCTAGGCGGCACTGGGTACTTGTGAAAGTCCTCCCACACCTGTGTCCCTGGCAGGCATTGCCAGTTGAGGATGACACTCTCCCACTGAAGCCAGACTGGGCTACCCCACCCTGCCCCGCTCCCTACATCCAGCCATGGTCTGACAATGGAAGGGACCCGTTGGGTCTTTCAGTTGATTGTTACTAACTGAAGGAGAGGAGCTGGTTCCTGGGAGACGACATGGGGCAGATTCAGGAGGCTCCCCTTTTGGAGCCTTGATTTCCTCATTACTTAAAAGGGGATGAAGAGTCCTACCATCCCTTCTTCATGAAACTGTTAGAAGGAGCCAGTGCCCTGGGACATGGAGATGCTCAGGATGAAGAGAAGGTCTTTTCACCCCTGTCAACAGCCTGTTGAAATGTGCCATCACAAAGTTATTTTGGGTTGCTTATACAGAGGGATTTTCCCCCTACAGACAAGTTTGATTAAAAAAAAAAAAAAACACAAGCTGGAGAATTTAAACAGCCAAGCTGAGTGGGAATTCTTGACAGCTAACAGCAGCTACCCCTCAGGGAAGGAGAAGTAAGCTCTCTAACTTGTTTATTCTACCCACTACTAATCACCTGCCATTAAAAAATGATTGTAAGAGGGAAAAAAAATGTGCAGCTGCATTACTAATCAAAGATATATATATATATATATATAAAATATACACACACGTTTACATATATACGCATATATATCACATTTTATCGTATTAACTAAGACAGAGATTACCTAAAAGAAGCTTACCCAAAGCCACTAAGCATCCAATGGGCACACGCTGGTGAGTGCAGACCTGCCCATCACTTCTCTGGCAATGCCTTTGGCAGTGCACCAAGAATCTTGTAAACGTTCACATTCTTTGTCCCAGAAACTCTACCTCTAAAAGTCTGTTCTGAGAAAATACCCTGAAATACAGGCCAAGATTTCAGTTTAAAAAAGCCCATAATAGCTCTATTTACAGTAAGGAAAAAAATAGAACAGTTTAAGTGTTTATCATTAGGGGAATGTTAAGATAATTATGAGGCAGACTTGCAATTAGATATTCTGCAGTGATGATATGGTGTTGCAGAGAATGTTTAATAAGTTGGGGAAATGTTCGTGATGTAACATTACGTGAAAAACATTAAAATACACAACATACCCAGTGCAAACACAAGCACACTAAAAAGGCACAGAAAAGATGGGAAAACTCACCTGCACATTAACAGTAACTGCTCGGGGTTAAGACCAATGAGAGAAGTTTCCAAAGGACTCAAGGAAGCTCTTCTGAGACACCTCTCCCTTTGGAATGTGAATCTTCCCTGTGACCTCTTGTCTCTTTGCCCTCAGGATGG
Organism: Grampus griseus; assembly: GCF_964374135.1. Taxonomy (NCBI): domain Eukaryota; kingdom Metazoa; phylum Chordata; class Mammalia; order Artiodactyla; family Delphinidae; genus Grampus; species Grampus griseus. The sequence goes on from NC_139001.1 coordinate 108,538,490, forward strand.
ACCCCTCCACTTGCTGTCTACCTGCTATCAAAGGGGTCACATGCAGTACTTCAAGACCCATACGGTCCCTGGGAGTCTGCACACCAGGCATCTCCCTCCATCCCGGAGCTCTGCAAGGACCTCGGCTTCTGAAGCAGAGCTTCTTCACAAACAGTAATAAGTAGGAATCACTGTTTTTGGATATTTCCCTCCTATCACATAAACTTTCTAAGTCTTCTACCAAAAATATATAATCAGAAAAAAAAGCAGCATAAGCTAAATGAACGTCATCCAAGAAGCGGCATTTTCATAGATGCAGAGTATTTTACAGCCCACCCCTCCCGCTGAGTCCTCCCTGTGAGTCCCTGTGTGAATCCCCCCAGTGAAGATTGTCTACCCAGGAGGGGTCTTTAGAACCAAGCAGAGAAACGGTACATGAGTATCACCCAAACTATAATCAAGACCAGGTGAAAGTGATCTAGTCCTCGGTGGGGAGACTGAGAGAGATGGGATAAAGGCTTGTCTGATACAACACAATGCACTGAAGGTGAGTGACGACATACCTACATACTAGGTATTACCTATTCACTCACTGAATGCTCACAACGATCCTTTGAGGTAAGCGTTATTATTTTCTCTCCACTTTATAGATGAGGAAACTGAGACAGAGACACATGAAGAACCTCATCCAGATTGCATAGCATAATGTGGCAGAGCCAGGATTGGAACCCAGGCTTCAGCCCATGCACTGCATGGTTTTTTAGAAACTGATGATCTGATATGGAAGAGCTCCAGTGAGTTTCTGGGAAGCTGGGGTTTGTGGGCTTGCAGGAGAATTGCTCTAACAGTACCCAGAGACCTTCCCTGTCTCACATGAGGTGAGTAAGCTCATCTGCACCCCAAGGCAGCCACGTCAGCCTTCCTATCTGCTGAGCTGGCTTCCTATCTGCTGAGCTGGTATTTATTCTGACTGATGTAAGTGCCTTCCCAAGTAAACTCTCAGAGGCCAGGCAAGTACATTCTCAGATACCATAAGACATCTTTTCCTTTACAGTTTCCCTGCTTTCCCAGGGGTGTTTGTATGGGAGGAGGCAAAGGAGGAGGGGAAGGCACTGCCTTCCAGAAACATCCTACCTAGATGCAGACACTCAGTTCTCAGGGTAGTGGGAAACCCTGAGGGATGGTGTTGCCCAGGAGGCAAGTCAGAGATCTTTGTTCATTGGCCTTGGCAAAGCAGGACCTGTGGGGCTCTGAGAGGGCAGAGTGCCACCTGCCACCATGGTAGGAGTAACAGAGCATGTGCAGAGAACCTCCTATGTGCCTGGCCCTGTGTGTGCACTGGGTCTACAGAGACGAAGGTCTGCTCTCAAGCAGATCACACAGACAGAGACATTGATAGAAAGGAACCCCAAAGCAACACATATTGCTAAATAGAGAGAGGGAACCACAGGATGTTTCCTTACATGTCCAGCGGGATGGGGAGGAGAAAATAGAAGGAAAGGGAAAGAAAGCGTGGTGTGGGCAGAAAGGAAGAGAGGGGTTGGTCAAGTAAAGCTTCTTGGAGGAAGAATTCTGCTTGTCAGTCTGAAAAGGTAAGTAGGAATTACAGAGTTATTGGTTAATTGAATTAAGAAAAAGAAATTTCAGATAGAGATGGGTGAGTAGACATAAATGGGTCTGGCATGCCCAGGGTCCTGGAGAATGCAAGGAGAAACCTCACTAATAGCCTTGAATATCAAGCTATGAAGGGTGCTTTTCACTCTGCCACCAATGGGACTTGCTTGAGAATTCTGAGCAGGGACGGGCCTAATCTGATTTGGGGAGATGGACTAGATAGAATCATCCCCCTCCTCAGGCCAAAGTGATGGAAATCCCCACCACTTTATAAAGTCTCTAACTGAGAAGAATACACTATCTCTGGAAAAGGAGTTAACAGCATGCAAATACCTTCCCTGGGTATATCACCTTATCTCCCTGGGTAATTCCTTAACACTCACCTACTAATACTTTAGCTCCCATGAACACAAAAACACCTATAGCACATGAGCCTGCATCCCTTTCTCAGATTAGGTGACAAGGAAAATCCTGGCCCCAAGCTCACAAAGCATAGGAAAGGTCATTTATTTTATTTTATTTTATTTTTTATTTATTTATTTATTTTAGATGTTGGGGGTAAGAGTTTATTAATTTATTTATTTATTTTTGGCTGTGTTGGGTCTTCGTTTCTGTGCAAGGGCTTTCTCCAGTTGCAGCAAGTGGGGGCCACTCTTCATCGTGGTGCGCGGGCCTCTCACTATCGCGGCCTCTTGTTGCCGAGCACAGGTTCCAGACATGCAGGCTCAGTGGTTGTGGCTCACGGACCTAGTTGCTCTGCAGCATGTGGGATCCTCCCAGACCAGGGCTCAAACCCGTGTCCCCTGCATTAGCAGGCAGATTCTCAACCACTGTGCCACCAGGGAAGCCTCTTATTTTATTTTTAATATCATTTTTATATGCTTTTAGATAGATAATTTTAGAAGTAATGCTCCAGTTGAGATGGTACAATTTCCCTCTTTAGATGCATAAACTATTCTAAATATATGGTAATAAGAGATAAAGCACAGAAGGGAGAAAGCAAGGAAAACATTTCTGTGGCGTCAGAAAAAAATCAGAGATTCAGAGAGGGACTGGCTTGTTTGCTAGGAAATAGCTCTGGCTGGGTAAGAGAAAGTAAAGGTATTCACCTGGGAAGGGAGACCCATAGTTCAGAAAGCAAGACCTTTGGAGAACACCAGCCCTCTGAGCACCATGAAGCACGAGCAAAATTAAGTTCACATTTTGACATATCCTAGCAAAGCCACAGAAAATCAGAGAAAAGAGAGATTGCCTCCAAAGGGATAACAACTGGGCTAGTGGTTGACTTCTTAACAGCAGCAAAGGAAGTCAGAAGGCAATGAATTATCTACAATGTGCTGAGCAAAAATTATCCAGAAAGTGACAAATAGAAACAAAAAGATAGAAAGAGAAGTCAAGAGACAAAAGATAAATGGAGGATTGAGTAAGGAGAGCTAATGTACATTTCATCAGATTTCTAAAAGGGGAGAAGAGAAATGGAAAGAGGCAATAGGTAGGTGGGAATTTTCCAGAATCAGTAAAAGACACTGATCTTCAGAGTACAGGAATACCAAAGATTCCCAAGGAGGATAAATACAAAGAACCCACACCTAGGCACATTGTAGTCAAATTGCTAACAGCGAAGACAATCAGAAGCAATGAGAGAGAAAACATAGATTAAATTTAAAAGTATGAAGAATTATTTTGACCATAAAAAAACCCTCCTCAACAGAAAAAAGAAGGAAACCATTTGAAAAAAGAAATAATATTTTAAATGAGAAAGAGAAAACTGTCAACCTGGAGTTACATACTTATCAAAACTATCTTTCAAGAATATAAAGAAAGAAAGACATTTTCAGACAAACAGGAAACTCTCACTAAAGGAAATTTTAAAATACGTCAGGCAGAGGAAAGAATCCAAATGGGAAGTGTAAGATGCAAGATGAAATGATAAGCAAAAAATGTGGTAAATATAAGTAAATCTAAACAAAAGCTAAATTTACAAAACAATAATAATAATCTCTTATGTGCTTAGAAGTAGAGTAAAACTGAAATAATGGACATCAACACCATATTTAGAAAGGAGAGTTAAAATTAAAATATACTTGGGTTTTGTATTGTTTAGGAAAATGACAATAATATTAATTAAATTTTGATTTTGGTAAGTTAAACACAAATAGTAGTGAAATAACAGAAAAAAATGTATAAATTCTACATTAGATGCAAAAATGAAGTGAGAAAAATATTCAATCAATTCAAAAGAAAGCAAGAAAAATAAACATAAAGAAGATCAGACAGAAAGTACAAAGTAAGTTATTGGAAACCAATTCAATTGTATCAGAAATATAGGGACTTCCCTGGTGGTCCAGTGGTTAGGACTGCTGAGGGGCACAGGTTCAATCCTTGGTCAGGGTAGTAAGATCCCACAAGCCACATGGTCAAAAAATTTTAAAAAAACACAACCCTATATCAGAACTACAATAAATGTAATTTATTACATTCTCCATTTAAAAGAACATATTGTCAAAATAGAAAAGTAAACAGATGTTGTTTACAAGAAATAAGTCTAAAACATATTGACACAGAGAGGATAAAACAGTAAAAAATAAATCATGCAAATATTGATTTCCCCCAAAACCACTACAGCACTTATAAACTTGAATGCATATGAAAATACAGTTTTAAAATATATAAAGCAATAATAGAATTGCAAGGAGAAATAGACAAATCCAGAATTATTGGGTTGGCCAAAATGTTCATTCTTACAGAAAAACCCAAACGAACTTTTTGGCTAACCCAGTATTTTAGGAGATATTGACACACTGTTTTGGGAATAGCAAGATTAAATAAGCAACAAAATTTTTAATAAAACAGAGACATAAAAGGTTAGAAAAACACACCAATCTTGACATAACAGAGATTAGATAGAAGATGATAAATATAGATGATAGATAGATAGATAGATAAGAGATAGATAGACAGATAGATGGATAGTTATAGGTAACTAGGTAGGTAGGTGGAGGGAGATGATAGATAGTTGACAGGTAGATAATCAATTAATATTCATAGCATTCAACAGTTGAGAAATGCACATTTTCTTCAAGTGCACATGGTATATTTACAAAAATTGTCCACATATTAAGACACAAAAAAAAGAGAGAGAGAAAAGTCTCAACTGCTTTTAAATGATTGGTAACCTGGTATCTTACAAACTACATTCTCTGGCCACAATGTAATTAAGTTAGAAATCAATAACAAACATGTAAATTCAACAGCATACTTTTGAATAACACCTGTCAAATAAGAAATCATATGAATATTAGAAAACATTTAAAACTGAAAGATAATAAAAGGCTATATATCAAAATGTAATGAAATGTTAATTTGACATAGAGACAAAATAGTAAATATTAATATTAGGAACAAGAAAGTATAATTTAATGAACCGAGCACCAGACTTGAAAGAACAATAAAATATACCCAAAGAGGGTGGAAAGAAGAGTATACAAAGGCAAAAGCAAAAATTAATGAAAAATAAGCACATACAATAGAGAGAAAAATAATGTCAAAAACTGGTTCTTTTGAAAAGGTCAATTTTAAAACTTCAGGCAAAAGTAATCAAGAAACACATGAGAAAAGGCATGAATAAGTAATTTAGGAGTAAAATAGAAAACATAACTTTAAATGCTGCAGATATTAAAAAGGCAATACAAGGACATTATGAGCAACATTATACCAATAAAGTTAAAAATTTATATGAAATGTGCAAAATCTTAAAAATGTAACTTACCAATACCAAGGAAAAAGGGAAAACAGAAAATCTGAGTGGTCTTATAACCATTATAGAAACTGAACCAACAGTTAAAACCTTTCCACAGAGAGATCACCAGAGCTATACCAAGTATCCAAGAGATACACAATCCTAAATTTATTGACTCTTCCAGAGAAAAGGCAGTAGACTCATTTTATGAGGCTGGTGTAAACCGGATACCAGAATCCAACCACAGAAGTATATGAAAATTAAATTACAGACAATCTTTTTTTCGTGAATGTAGATGTAAGAAATTCTTAAAGGGCTTCCCTCATGGCGCAGTGGTTGAGAATCTGCCTGCTAATGCAGGGGACACGGGTTTGAGCCCTGGCCTGGGAGGATCCCACATGCCATGGAGCAGCTAGGCCCATGAGCCACGACTACTGAGCCTGCGCGTCTGGAGCCTGTGCTCCACAACAAGAGAGGCCGCGAAAGTGAGAGGCCCGTGCACCGTGATGAAGAGTGGCCCCCGCTTACCACAACTAGAGAAAGCCCTCACACAGAAACGAAGACCCAATACAGCCAAAAATAAAAATAAAATAAAAATAAATAAATAAGAAGACCCCAAGATCACTATTAAAGAAAAAAAAAGAAATTCCTAAAAACATATTAGCAAACTAAATTCAGCAAAACATATGAAAGCTTATCTATCTTGACCACATTGAGTTTATTCTAGGAGTGTGAGGTTCATTTAACACTTTAAAAAATCAACAGATGAAAGCCATCCATTAACAGATCAAAGGAAAAAAGTCATAGGCTTATCTATAAGGTGCAGAAAAAGCATTTCATAAAATTTAGCATGTATTCATTATAAAAACTCTTAGCAAGGTACAAATAGAAAGAAATTTACTCAACCTGATCATGTGAACTTATAACAGTGTTTCCTTAAGATTAGGAATAGAGAAAGACTCACTATCATCACCTACACTGAACATCGTACTGGAGGTACCAGAGGGCAGAGAAAGGCAAGGGGGGAAATGTCAGCATTGGACAAGAAGAACCAAAACAGTCATTACTTGCAGACAACATGACTGATAATACAGAAAACCCAAAGAATTTACAGATGAATCATTGCATTAATAAGAGAGTTTAGCAAGATTACTGAATTAAAGGTCAGTTTCTAAAATTGCATTTCTTTATACTAACAACAAATGTTTAAAAAGTTTACTTTTACAAGTATCATTGAAAATTGTCCTGAGAATGTGAAGTCCATAGGAATAAATCTAAGAGAGGAAGTAGATGACCTCTATGGACAAAATTAGAAACTTAATTAAAAGACATTAAAAAACCTCAGTGATGTATGTCTTTGACGCACTCCAATCAAAACACAGAAGTGGTTGAGATGTGTGTTTTGTTGTTGTTGTTGTTGTGTTCTGTTGGATTTGTGGTTGTGTAACTTGATCTGTTTCTAATATATGTTTCTATTAATAATATTTGCATAGAAGTGGAAAGAGGAAGAATAACCAAGATAGTCCTGAAGAAGCAAAATTAGGCGAGAAGACTTAACTGATCATAGGATATTAAGAATTATTCTTTATCCCCAGTAATTAGGCCATGAGGTATTGGTACAGGGGGAGGGGAAAAGATAAATGGAAAGGAGAGGGAACCAAGTAACAGACCCACACATACAAGGAACCTAATTTATGACAGAACTAACATTGTGCTTGTTTGAGAAAAGCTGGACTTTTGAGGAAATAAAAAATGCATTTTCCATACATCTTGATCTTTATCGGGACTTCCTAATCTTGGCCATTGGTGCTGGGGTCTCTGAGCCCACCGGAGGGCTCCTGCTATCTGGGACCTAAGGAGGTGCCGCTCTCCATGGTGCTGTAGAATCTGAAGGCAAGACTAGGGTGGTTCTGAAGGGGGTGGAAACTGCAAACTGGCTGCGGCTGCTGTCACAGGAGGGAACTGTCGCCACTCTGGCAAAGAAGCATTGCCAAGTGATGCTCCCAGGAACCGGGAGACCACAGGAGATAAGGAGGCAGCCCCTTCTCCCCCTCCAGCCACGCAGTTGCACTGCAGTGACCAAGATGGACAGATCCTAAACAGGAGTAGCTGGCTAAGCAGAAATGCGGTTTGCAGAGTCCCAACCTCAGCCTCACAAGGTTACCCCTCCCCAGGGTGACCTGAACCTGCATGGAATTCTTCCCCCAAAAACTGGGGAGCTCGGCTCCCAGCACTCACCACCTCCCTCAGCCTTTGCCTTTTCCAGGCACGTGGAAGGCCTTGGGACACCAACCTGCTGGGGGCACATTACCAGGACCCAGAGGTCTGGGTGAGGAGCTGCAGTCTTGATGTATGACCAAGAAACAGCGTCTCTTCCCATTCAATGTTGAGACTGACCCCAGGAAACTGGGATTGAATGAAAGCCTGGGCTTTGCTCCAGCAAATGTAAAGACCTCACCAGAGACTGGTCAATCAAAGCACTCATCACTGTCAGATACGGTTCCTCCAAGTCCTGTATTCTTGGAAGCTGCTGATGTCATCTCCACAAAGGGATCATTAACACAACAGTCAATAATACTACGTTTGCTCCAAAGCAGCACTGAGTTAGCAAAGCAAGCAAAAGATGTCAGTTTCGATGGTCAGTGCTGCCAGTTATAGAACCCAAACCCTAGGTCTCTGGCATTAATCCCCCAGTGGGGGGAGAGCAAGAGAGCTAGAGAGGGTGAGGGTGTCCTATAAGGGTGCTTATCCTATTATGAGGGCCTCACTCTTATGTCCTTGAAGGAGTGTTCAGAACGTGCCACCCCAAAAGATGCCCCTTTGGCATATTGAATATTTTGAGCTGAAGACATTTGAAAACTAGCAAATGCAGAGAGAGGCTTTCTCTGAATTCCCTTAATCTGTCTAAAGACCAAGCCTCCTCCAAAAGGAATGCAATCATCACAGATCTCCTCCTTGGGTGTTTATCAACCAGGGAGAATTGACTCCTTATAGGGGAATTGACTGGAAGTTACACCACATCGAGACAGACGGTCACAAACCATCACACCTCCCATCAATGCTTCTAGGGCCCCATTCTTCTTTCCTGATAATCACTTACTCTCCTCCAAGTGGCTTCCACCCCTCCTCCCCTTCCCCTATTAAAATACTATATAAGCTCTCAAATCTCACCATTCTTTTGAGTATTCACTTTTTTTCATGTGATGTTCTAGGCACATGACATTAAAAATTAATAAATGTGCATACCTTTTCTGACTGTTGTAAGTTTATTTTGTAGACCCAGCTATCAAACCCAGGAGAAGAGAGGCAAAATCCTTCTTCCCCTATAGCTTCATCTAACCCTAATTACCTCCCAATAGCCCCCTGTCCAAATACCACCACACAGGGTGTTATGGCTTCAACATATGAATTTTGGAAGGACGCAGCACTCAGATCATGACAGGCAGAGTCCCTCTGTTTCTTGCCATCAAGGATTTTCCAGGCCCTCCCAGCCCAGCACCCAACCCCTTCTTCAAGGATAAGCCCCACCCACCTCCTCTACGATTCACATGGGACCCTCCACCAAGTTCATGGAATCTGTTTTATAAGTGAAATTCTGTGGAGGACCGGGGCAAGCTGACCCACAAATATAGGTGGCACAGGCTCTGTCCTTGTGGATAGCACATGGAAAAGTGATGAGAGGCACTTGGCGATCCTTCCTCTCTCACCCTCCAGAAAAGAGTTCCACATTCAACTGTGGACCTCTCGATTCAGCCCTGCACAGGGTTTCTTAAAACTTCGAATTACTTGCCCATATTTAAAACTCAGGAGACATACCAGAAAATATCTGGATTTTTGGATTCCCTTGGAAAATTAGAACAGCCAGAAACTCTGGCCGTTTGTCTCTCCTGACTTGCCAGAAGCAAGCAACGGCTGCCCGCGTTAGGTGGTTCATTCTCCTGTCTGACCCCAGCTTTCCCTCTCCCCATCACTTCCCTCCCTGACACCCTTGTCACCTGCCATTTATCACTGCCTCTCCACTGCTTCTTGTGGAAGATAAAGAGCTAGACCAGGAGGTCCGTGCATTTCAAGAAGTTTGGGAGAGAACATGCCACTTTGTGGAAGGAAAGATTGATCCTACATGATTAACAAGCAAAAAAATCTGTGCCAAAAGAATATAGGTGAAGATGTCATTGTGAAGTGAATAGTTGTCAGCTCTTATATTCTACCCAGGTCACTAAATGTGATGCTGGCTTGGCCCTGCTGAGTGTTTGGTCCTGCAAGAGCTGTTCTAGGATGCCCATTATCCTGGCCACCAATAATTCAAACTCAAGGTCAGCAGTTAGTACCCAAAGCAGGGAATTCTGTATTTTTTACAGAAGGTGGACTCTGGGATCTATATTTTACATACAGAGAATTAAAACACAAGGATTTTTTTAAGACAGGTAAGTATCCTGCTTTGTGTGCCTTGGAGGTGTGTGGCCAGGAATGTCTAATTCCCTGTTCTGAGAACACAGGAAAAAAGTCTCTAAGAGGTAGAACCATAATATCTCAGGAAACAGTAAATATCCCAGAGGTATGTTTTCACTAGTAGGATCTGGTAGAACATGAATACAGATTCGTACGTCTTATTTATCGAGCAGTGTTGGCCTGCCCACCTCAATATGACTTCTCACCATTTCTAAACGAATGGAATGTACTAATTTGCTTTTCACCTACTATCCTGTGCCTTCCCAGTCCCACTCAACTACTTCATAAAAGTCACTACCACCCCCCAAACCATCATGAACTGCCAGAAGAAGGCAGAGGAGGAAGAGAGGTAAAGGTTTCTAAAAGGCAAAGAAGTGTAATAACAGCGGGTCTCGGTGTTTCCATGTACATAGTGTGTGCTCAGTAAGATAGCATGTGCTGAGGACATATTACTTATTTAACCCTTGCAACGTCTTATGTCACTCTTTAGTAAATGAGAAGGCACAAGCCCATGGTGGCCATCAGTGCCTCTCTATTCCTCAAGAAAGCTAAGCTCTGAGCCACTTCAGGGCCTTTGCACCTGTTAACACTTCTTTTGGGAACACTCTTCCCACAATCTACAAATGACTGGTTCCTTCCCACTGAAAGGTCACCTCCTCGCAGTCTGCCCTGCTCATTGTTCCTGCCTCCCCCTGCCCACCTCCCTCAGATCACTCCTTTACAGGTGTCCAGTGAGTGTCCATTGGTTGAATAACCCTTGACTTTCAATCTCCTGTGGTTCTTGGGATCTTAATGTAACTTTCTGCTCAGGAAGCTCTCTGAACTCAAAAAACTAACCTGGAAATCAAGTTCACACTGACGAGTACAGAATTCAAGGTACTGTGCTGTCTAGGGCCAGTAGGAATTACCAGTGTTATCATCCAGCCCCATCTACATCATGAGCCCACACACTCCCACTGTACAAATGCAGTTGGCTTTACAAACACCTCCAGGGAAATGCAGAAAGAGAAGTGAAGCCTAGGAAGGTATGTGGTATGAGAAAGGCCCTCCAGCTCTTCGGCCACAGGCATTATGATAAAGACAGCTGAGGTGACCATGGAAATGGGAGTGGTGGTGATGATGTAGTCTTGGGGCTGAGGTGAGGGCAGGGCTGCTGATGGTTATGGTAGTGGCAATAGCCTTGGTATTGGGGTGGGTGCTGCTGCTGCCGATGATGGCAGGGTGGTGACTTGCCCAGCTTGGGGTTGGGAGGGGGTATTGATGATGGTGGTGGCAGTGGTGATGGTGGGAGTCTTGGGGTTGGGATGGGGTATTGATGTTGGTGGAAGCAATAGTGATAGTGGGAGTATTGGGGTTGGGTTGGAGTGTTGGTGGTGGCAGTGGTGATGATGGGAGTCTTGCGGTTGGCATGGGATGCTGATGGTGGTGGTGACAGTGGCGATGGTGGAAGTCTTGGGGGTGGGAGGGGGTATTCATGATGGTGGTGGCACTGGTGACGGTGGGAGTCTTGGGATTGTGATGGAGTGTTGGTGGTGGTGGCAGTGGTGTTGGAGGAAGTCTTGGGATTGGGAAGGGATGTTGATGGTGGTGGTGGCACTGGTGATGGTGAGAGCCTTGGGATTAGGATGGGTTCTGATAGTGGTGATCATGGTGTCTGATGGCAGCAGAGAGGCAGTAGGGATGGGGATGGAAGGATAAAGGTGATGGCATCACATTTAGACTCTTGCATCTAACCTCAGGTCTTTGAGCTGGAAGAGCCACCTGGTTATCTCCCACAGGTTTCTACCTGTCACTACCCTGTTGAGATAACCCAGTAGTATCCCCAATTCTAAGGCCTTTGGTGACCACTTCAATCCTTTAGTACACTTGAAAAGACTCAGGATGTATTGGTCAAGGAATACACAGCATTTAGGTGTGAAAAACCTACGATTTTCCAGATAGTGAGGTGCTGGACAATCTGCAGCATTACAGGTCTGGGTGCCAACTCGGGGGCTCCGTCCACCCCACCTCCTCTCAAGCTTCCTTCCATCACACAGAGTATAGAGAAGTCAGCCAAAGGATAAAACTGCTCACTGTGCATTGTTCCAAGGCAGCTGACCAACAAAGTATAAATAGCTCAGCCAGCACTGGTAACAGCCACCCGGAATAAGCAAGCAGAAGAGGTTGGTAATCTGCTGGTGGAATCTCAGGCCTGAGAACGTCACCCCAAATGACCTAAGAGCAGACAATGCCCAGATATATAACGAGGCCAACTGCTGAGCAACAGAAGGGGGCACACATGATCAAATGGGGGGCTTCAAGGGGCCTATCTGAGCTGGTTAGATTCAGTCAGTACGTACTAAACAGATCAAATCAAATCAAATTAAGCCAGCCCCCACACCTACGGTCAATTAATCTTTGACAAAGAACACCAGAATATGCAATGGAGAAAAGACAGTCTTTTTGGCAAGTGGTGTTGGGAAAGTTGGACAGTTACATGTAAATCAATAAAGTTAGAACACACCCTCACACCATACCCAACAATAAACTCAAATGGCTTAAAAACTTGAATATAAGACATGACACTATAAAGCTCCTAGAAGAGAACATAGGTAAAATGTTCTCTGACATAAATCATAGCAATGTTTTCTTAGGTCAGGCTCCCAAGGCGACAGAAATAAAAATGAAAATAAGCAAATGGGACCTAATCACACTTATAAGTTTGCACAACAAAAGAAACCATAGGGCTTCCCTGGTGGCGCAGTGGTTGAGAGCCCGCCTGCCGATGCAGGGGACGCGGGTTCGTGCCCCGGTCCGGGAAGATCCCACATGACGCCAAGCGGCTGGGCCCGTGAGCCATGGCTGCTGAGCCTGCGCGTCCGGAGCCTGTGCTCCGCAACGGGAGAGGCCACAGCAGTGAGAGGCCCGCGTGCCGCAAAAAAAAAAAAAAAGAAAAAAAAAAAAAGAAACCATAAACAAAACAGAAAGACGACTTACGTACTGGGAGAAAATATTTGCAAATGACGCAACAGACAAGGGATTAATTTCCAAAATATACAAATAGCTCATACAACTCAATAAGGAAAAACAAACAACCCAATTAAAAAAAAAAATGGGCAGAACACCTAAATAGACATTTCTCCAAGACATACAGATGGCCAATATGTACGTGAAGAGATGCTCAACATTGCTAATTGTCAGAGAAATTCAAATTAAAACTACAGTGAGGTACCACTTCACAGCAGTCAAAATAATCATTAAAAAGTCTACTAATAACAAATGGTGAAATGGGTGTGAAGAAAAGGAAACCCTCCTACACTGTTGGTGGGAATGTAAATTGGAGCCACCACTATGGAAAACAGTATGGAGGTTCCTTAAAATACTAAAAATAGAGCTACCATATGATCTAGCAATCCCACTCCTAGGCATATATCTAGAAAAAACTCTAATTCGAAAAGCATCCCAAGGTTCATTGCAGCACTATTTACAACAGCCAAGATGTGGAAGCAACCTAAATGTCCATCGACAGATGAATGGATAAAGAAGATGTGATATATATATATATATATATATATATATATATATATATAAAATATATATATATAATGGAATATATATATATATAATGGAATATTTCTCAGTCGTAAAAAAGAATAAAATAATGTCATTTGCAGCAACATGGATGGACCTAGAGATTATCATAATAAGTGAAGTAAATCAGACAGAGAAAGACAAATATCATATGATATCACTTATATGTGGAATCTAAAAAATGATACAAATGAACTTATTAACAAAACAGAAAGAGACTCACAGACATAGAAAACAAATTCATAGTTACCAGAAGGGAAAGGTGGGGGAAGGGACAAATTAGGAGTTTGGGACTAACAGATGCACACTACCGTATATAAAATAGACCGTATATAAAATAGACCATATATAAAATAGACCATATATAAAATAGACCTACTGTATAGTAGAGGGAAATATATTCAATATCTTGTAATAACATAATGGAAAAGGACATGAAAAGTATATATATATATATATATATATATATATATATATATATATATAACTGAATCACTCTGCTGTATGACAGAAACTAACACAACATTGTAAATCAACTATACTTCAAAAATAAAATAAATTTTTTTAAAAAATTGTCACCCCCAACCTCAACCACCTTACGAAGAGGGAAGAGGTTTGGGAAAGAATATGAGAGAGTGACCAGGTTTGGTCTATTTTCAGCAGAGGTTGGGGAGAGTCTGCAATCACTTATTCATTCTTGATTCATTTGCTCTTTCTACCTACATTTCATTCCCATGGACACTCATTTCTTCTTATTTCATTCGCTCAATAAGTATAGCCCTTAGCTAGATGTTCTAGGAAATGGAAACAGGACCTAGTAAGAGGCAAGAGCCCCCTGACTTTAAACTGTGAAGTGGGCGTAGCGAATATCCCCCCAGGGGTGTAGTTTGTGAATGTAGTAGGAAGTCAGGGGGTTGGAGGGAAGTTAGCAGGGAGGTTTCCTAAGGAGGAAGAGCATCAGACTTTGCAGCTGCAAGAATGTTGGCAGCAAAGGGGTGAACACGGAAATGAGCAGAGTGTGTTCCAGGTGAACTGCACAGGCTCAGGTAGGACCTTGAGAGCAGCTGGCACTCCGGGCAGACATAAGGGGACGAAGGCGGAGATTCGCATCCTGAGCCCTGAGCCGGTGCTCTGCCCACTCAACCCTGCCCCCTTCCTCTACCCCCCGCCCCGCCTTGTGTGAAAGAGGCAGAGTTTGAGGACCATGGGCTCATTCACCTGAATTACCCAGGGGGAATTTCAAAATTGTCACCTCAGACTCCAACATCAGAATCCCTGAAGTGGGCTTTGGCAGGTCAATTTTGGGGAAAATAACCCCGCTAGTGATTCTGACATCCCCCATAATTAAGAAGCACTGGCCTGAAGAAACATGGAAAGGCCGAAAAGGAAGCAGATGGAGAACATGGCAGGATGCAGTCCCGGTGCTTAGCACTCTTGACTCTCAGTGTCACCTGGACCCACGCCTGACTGTGCGCTGTTTCAGCCTCAGCAAGCACCGCTGGGGTGCCTTCCACACTCCCTGGCTGAACCTGGTTTCTTGCAGACGTGCAGCCTCCGTCTGAGAGCTGCTGTGGACGAGCCTGTAGGGCCGGCCGGCTCCCACCTCAAAGAGCTCCTGCTTCTGCCCCCTCAGAGCTGGCACCCACCGAAAACGCCGCCGCAGCTTCCCTGTGGGGAAGGTCTGCAGGGCTACATGCAGTACCTTCCAGTTGTCAAACCTCTGCCCAGGTCAGACTTGGATCTCTCATCCCTTCCCACCCACTCCAGAAATACTCCGCCCTGGAGCCCACTCCAGGCTCAGTTACGCGGCCCCCGGGGGAGCCTGGAGGTGGAACCAGAGCGCACGGGATGTCAGGGCCCAGAGCCCAGCCCATGACAGGGCCACCAGGGTTTTCCGGTGGGGGGGGGGGGCGGAGTGGAATTCAAGTTTCAGCCCTATCTTCCCTGTGACTCACAATGTCTTCATCAGTACAGTGGGCTGGCTGCACTCTGAGACCTCCCGGGTCCCTCAGCTCCAGGACCCCATGTGAAATGTAAAAAACTGCAGTCTTGGGGCTGCCAGCACTTTCTCAGTTGTCTTTTGGCCACTGGGCCTCTCCAAACAGAGGCAGACTTTTCAGTGGAACTTTTAGTTTTGCCATAAAGCCTAAATCTTCTCCTAGGAAAGAAGAGATGAACCAACGAGAGGTATACTGCATAGTCGTGTAAGAGGCCATCTGCCCAGGGGTCAAGAACATCTTAGGGGACACCAAGGACATGTATGAGAGGAGCCAGGGCAGGAGGTCAGGACAGGGTTGCTGTGGCTTTTCTTCCTGACATTGTGTTGGGGCCCTGGAGACTCAGCAGGGGATCTCAGGGTCGCAGGCTGACGTAGAAGAAGACCCCTGGGAAGGGCTTCTGGACACAGTAGTGCCTGTTTGTTTATTGGTTGTTTAACTGATTGAGTGAGCTGGAAAAAGGAATAATACGCATGGTTAAAAATTTTAAGTGCAAAATTCAGAAAGTTTACACCAAAAAGCAACTCTCGCTTTCAGCCTCATCCCCCGTTAGTCCACACAGCACCACACGGTTCTTCCTTAGATATTCTGCGCATGTGCCTGAGAATCAGCGTGGCCCTCCCCTCCTCTGTGTGTCATCTCCCAGGCCATGCCCAAGCCTCAGAGGAGTCTTGTAAGCTGCCCCAGCATGGTATTAGTTGTGCTTTGGGGACACAAGGGAGGGGCCTGTGTCCGTGCTCAGGGAGGGAAGGGTCAGGGCGGTGGTCAGAGTGCCCAGAGGGCAGCAAAGGTGACCAACAGACAAGACCACATGCCAGAGAAAGGGGACAAGAGTTGGCCAGGTTGGTCTCTGGGGATTCTCAACAGCACCCCACAGAGTGACTGCAGTTCTAGCACCCCCCCTTCCTCACATAAGGGGCCCCGTACTCCACGGGCACTGGGCCGGCTGCTAAAGACCACCTGAACGCTCACAGAAAACACCAACAATAGTGAAAAACAAAACAAAACACCAGCAAGGATACCTGTGCAGCTCCAGGCTGAGCTCCTAGACCAGGGAGAGCCTAAAATAAGAGCAACTCCCTCCTGAGAAATCAGGCACCTGTACAAATTCAGTCACACGGAGAAACTGGGGGTGGCAGCTAGAGACAACAGAGAAGGAGCTGGTGGTCAACAGGTGACAGGAAACCTTTAGTCCTTTTTGGCAAGTCAGGCGTAGGGGTAACGTGTGCACAATCAGGATTAGCAGGAATGCATGCAAAGAACTCCCTCACTGTCTGGTTCCTAGCATCTTTCAAAAACAGGCAGCTATTAGTTGCGCCTAATGGCTCAGCACTGCCACTTGAGAATGTTGCTTCGTGGCTGATTAAGCCCCTGATTCACTCACGATCCCAGGGAAGCACCTGGGGGCCCCCTTTCTTCCTCCCATAGGATCAGCAGCCTTCTCCAGCTCAGTGGACCGTGGACCAGACACTCAGTGGTTTGTTCCTGAGACCCACAGAGTCTAGCTGGGATGGAGGATGCTGACTCCTCGGCACCCCTCTTCCTTTAAAAGGATTCTCCCCATTGTTGTGAGAATTCCATTGTGAATCCCAATGGGGAGACACAGAAATGAACCCTGCAGGATTGCTGGTGTGTGGGATATGACTGAGGGCCACCCCTCCCCGCCTTGCTCTCCACGTGCACAGCCCACTTGGCGCCAGTGGCGGAGAATGGCACACTCCACCTTCCCATGCTGCCTGAGGAGTTCTGGGCGCTGGAGCCAGACTTGGCCAATAACAACATGTTGGGACTTCTGCTGGGGCCTCCTGGGGAAGGAGGTTTCCTCTACTATAAAGAGTGGCTGAGAAGGTGCCCTCTCTTCTGCTGTCTTCCCTCAACTGTTGCAGGAAGGGGGACCCCTTTCAGGGTCCAAGAGTGAGCTCTTGTCTAACACTCGGAAATGAATTGTCCGAGGAGACACATGTGCTGACCAAGTAAGATACTTTATTGGGAAAGGGAGCCCAGGTGGAGAGCAAGAGGGTAAGGGAACCCAGGAGAACTGCTCTGCCACGTGACTCACAGTCTCAGGTTTTATGGTGATGGGGTTAGTTTCCGGGTTGTCTCTGACCAATCATTCTGACTCAGGCTCCTTCCTGGTGGCGCACACATCATTCAGCTGAGATGAATTCCAGCCAGGAGGATTCTGGGAGGTTGGTAGGATGTATGGACTGGCATCTCCTCTCTCCTTTTGACCTTTGCCGAATTCTTGTGGTTGGTGGTAGCTCGTTAGTTCCACATTCCTCACCAGGACCTCCTGTTGTAAGAGAACTCATGCAAGTGGTTGCTATCGGGCCTGGCCAGGATGGGCGGTTTCAGTCAGTGGTTCCCCTAACACAACCACTGGGGAAACATCCCTGGTGGGGAGAGGATAACTGAGGGGAATGATGGAATATGCCTGGGTCTCCGAGGATGTCTGGAGCCAGTGCACAAACTCTGAGACCACTCGTGGCTCTGCTTCTGCCTCAGCATATGGTGTAAGTCCTTCTTCTTAAAGCCATTTGCAGCCGGAGCTTCTTGCTTTCAGCCCAAAGCATCCTGAGAGATTTTTTTTTTTAATATGTGTCTTCAGATTCATCCTCCTGGCCTTTGTTCCCTGCTCCTCCCTCCCTGAGATGAGGCCCAATCCCTCCCTTGTCCCTTCCTGCCCGTCACAAAGGCTCAGGACACAAAGTGTCAGATCAGAGAAGGAGGTAAGAGCCAGCCCAGCGATCCAAGCCTCCGGCGTAACGTGCCCCCCTCCAAAAAAAATCACTGTAACATAAAATCTGACAATGTCCCTGTTAACCCAAAAACTGGGTAACCTTCTGGTGGGTGTTGAGTCAAAAGACACAACCCAGACAAAGACAAGAAGGAAGCATTTATTACTTGCAGCAAGTAAGGAGAGCACTGGGGATCTTTCCCAAAGCAGTGTCTCCCCAGACAGCAAAATTGGGGACCTTTTAAGCTAAGGGTACGTGCACGTTCATGAAGGGGCTTGAGCAGAGGAGAACTCAGCATAGAATTGGGGCAAAGGTCGACAGAGTCTAAGCTTTAGTTGACTGAAGTCAGGAGGGTCAACGTCATCTTCCCATCCTCCACCTGGGTGGGGACCTTGGTTCCTGCAGAACTCAAAGACTGTATCAGATTTTGAGACATATCCCTCGAGGAGGAACTAGGACTCTGTTTTATCATTGAACTATTGTTTCCTGACTGCTTTTCCTTTGTTCCTGCATTCCCTCACTTTCCTTAAGACCACGGATTACTGAGACCTGTTCAAGGACACATGTTGTTTCCAGGCTTAGATCCCCAAATGGCTCAGGCCAAAATGGCTTCTCTTATGTCAAGGAAGCCATGCCTGGTTCTCTTTCTCCAGGGACCCCCTACCCTCTCTGCTTACATCCCTTTTGCACATAATCTCCTATAGCAACTTCCTATTTCCCACAAGAAAAAGCCCAAACTTGAGCTCCTTATTGGATCTCACTGTAATCTGACCCTACAGGGCAAACCTACCCCGTGTGGAAATGCATTCTGTGTGGGCTGAGAACTCAGAGGCCAACAGGAAGTGGCCACCTCCCCTGGGAGCTCCGGTTTTGTTCCATTCTGTGCATGATGTGTGCACTGGTACTCTGGGGCCTCGAGGGAAATCACAGGAAACTTCACACAAAGGCAGCCTGGGGATGAGTCGTGAAGGATGAGGGTTTCCAAGCCAACCATAATAATGCCTGATACCACAGATATGAGCCCGGGGCTGCCTTTGTGTGGCTGGATCCTCTACCAGGAATCACACTTCTCTGGCCCACATGCCTGACACCTGCTCTTCCTATGACACCCACAGGAGCTCCTTCCCACCCTGAAAACTTCCCTGGCCCACCCAAACCACCTCACTCCTGCCTTTATGCTGTCAGAGGACTGAGGATTTCTCTACCCCTATAGGCATTCTGCGTTATTATTCAGAAGACTATTGTTCAGATAAATGTCTGTCTCCCACAATGTAAGGGCAGGGACATGTTTTTATTCACTTTTAAATCCCCAGAGATTAATACAGAGGCTGCTGGAGACTTGACATGCTATGTAGGTTTGAGCGGAAAGAGAGGAAGAAAGGAGCGGGGGAGGGAAGGGAGGAGGACAGGCCCACACTCTGGCTCCAGTTGACTGGTCTCCTAGCCCTTTTGAAACAGGAGGGGAGGGAGCAGGGCACAACCTTTAAAAGAATTACGTAGCCCTTGAGGATATGGCATAAACTGGTTAGGAAAAACTAGGTCCGAGATGGTGAAAGATTCAACTTCTAGTCGACCTTGAACCTCATTATATGCTTATTGTAAACATCAGCATCTAAATGACATACAGTTGCCATGACAGTTCCGAGGCAGACCAGAAAAGGTCAAAAAGTGGGATGGTGGCCCATTCCTGGAAATCCCTGCCCCTTCCCTGAAATAGTTGGAATAATCTTGCCACTCATTAGCTTATAAAGTTATCCAACTCATAAACACTAACCACCCTATATGTCGGTGCCTCTCGCCTTCTGAGATGGTCCACACTCTGTCTGTGGAGTGTGCTTCTCCCTTGGCCGCTCTCACTTTCCTAGACAAACCCATGCCCTGGGGCCATCTCATATTCTGAGCTGGACCACATTCTGTCTGTGGGATGTGTATCTCTCTAAATAAATCTACTTCTACTTCTATCACTTTGTCTCTCACTGAATTCTTTCTGTGTACAGACACAAAAGAACCTGCGCTTCATTAAGTCCTGAGACCAGGTGTGTGATCTCAATTAAAAGACAGTGGGTTCAAGTCCCAATCTGGGTTGTGGGGTTTCACCTTTACAAATTTGAGACATTTTTGGCCAGGTATTAACATCAAAACCTTCACACCTTAGCAAAACTAAGTGTTGCATTTTTTCTTTTTTGATGACAAGGGGCAGCCACTGCAGTCAAGTTCCTAGCTGCTAGGAGGAAGCCTGGGTAAGGAGGTAAGTGCAGCTTGCATGGGCCCTGGGAGTGCCCATGGAAACCCCTCCATGTCCTCCTGGCTCAGGGCTGCAGCAGGACTAGGTCAGATTAACTGCTTCTTATCCTGAGGGCAGAAAGGCTGCCACTGAACTGGAGGGGCCATAACCGGGTAGGGCTCTGGTGGGGATGTTCTCTGGTAAAAACCAAGGTGGCACAGAGAACATCTCAGTCTGGTCACCAGAGTTTCTGGAGAAGTACAAAACCGTTCATTCTTAAAATCTCTAAAATGTCAACTAGGGGACCTCACCCTGAAACATAGCTTCTTATATATGCCAGAGTGTCCAATCTGCCTTTTGGGTTAAGATCTCCTTTGTAAATTAAATGTTCAAGTAACATTTTCACCAGAACAGCTTAATATCAGGGTCCCCTGGAGCATGCTTTAAACCTACAAATGACACTCATGGAAACCCTAGAAAAGGAGACAGAGCTCTTTCCCCCTGAGGTCTACAAAAAGGTAAGACAAGAAGTGGGGGCTGATGGCACTCCAGGGAAGGCCAAAAACGCAAGACCAATACAAATCCCGTGGGACACCTAATCTAAAACAATATCCTCTGAGACAAGAGACCCGCAAGGGAATTCAGCCACTTCTGTAGAAGTTTTTGAAAACAAGACTGACTAAACCTTGCAGGTCCTCATATAAAAACCCTATCCTCCCAGTCAAAAAGTCAAACTCAGCAGAGTATCACTTTGTCCAACATTTGAGGGCTATTAATGAAGTAATCCAAGACTTACACCCTGTGGTGCCTAATCCACACACTGCTCACAGCTATTCTGGGAACATATGGCTGGTTCTTAGTCCTGGACTTGAAAGATGCTATTTTCTGCATTCCTACTGCAGACTAATCACAGCAACCTTTTGCTTTTGAATGACAGGACCCAAAAACACAGGTAGCCCAACAGTATTGTTGGACAGTCCTGCCTCAAGGATTTAAGGATTCCCCTACTTTGAGTGGGGACCTTCAACATGGCAGAGGAGTAAGATGTGGAGATCGCCTTCCTCCCCACAAATACATCAAAAATACATCTACATGTGGAATAATTCCTACAGAACACCTAATGAATGCTGACATAAGACTTCAGACTTCCTCAAAGGCAAGAAACTATCCACGTACTTGGGTAGGGCAAAAGAAAAAAGGATACACAGAGACAAAAGAATAGGGAAGGGACCTGCACCTCTGGGAGGGAGCTGTGAAGGAGGAAAAGTTTCCAAACACTAGGAAGCCCCTTCACTGGTGGAGACAGGGGTGTGGCAGGGGGGAAGCTTCAGAGCCACACAGGAGAGTGCAGAAACAGGGGTGCAGAGGGCAAACCAGAGAGATTCCTGCACAAAGGATCAGTACCAACCAGCACTCACCAGCTTGAGAGGCTTGTCTGCTCACCCGCCAGGGCAGATGGGGTCTGGGAGCTGAGGCTTGGGCTTCAGAGTTCAG
Organism: Grampus griseus; assembly: GCF_964374135.1. NCBI lineage: Eukaryota > Metazoa > Chordata > Mammalia > Artiodactyla > Delphinidae > Grampus > Grampus griseus. The sequence continues at coordinate 108,560,294 of NC_139001.1, forward strand.
ATCCCAGAAGAGAACTGGGGTTAGTTGCATGAACACAGCCTGAAGGGGGCTAGTGCACCACATCTAGCTGGGACGGAGTCCAGGAAAAAGTCTGGACCTGCCTAAGAGACAAGAGACCATTGTTTCGGGATGCACAAGGGGAGGGTATTCCTTCCTCGTCTGCCCACAGAAGGCAGAGCACCGCCTAAACATCTCCAAAGACAGGCACAAGCCACGGCTATCAGCTTGGATCCCAGAGACGGGCATGAAACCTAACGATGCTGATGCAGCCACCAGTAATCCTGTGTGAAAGCACAGGTCACTATCCACACCCCACAGGAGCCTGTGCAACCCACCACTGCCAGGGTTCCATGACCCAGGGACAAGTTCCCTGGGAGAACACATGGTGCGCCTCAGGCTGTTGCAACATCAAGCCAGGCTCTGCCGCCACACACTCGCCTGAATTCCAATTATAACTACCGTTCCCCTCTCACCCACCCACATAAGTGAGCCAGAGCCAGCTAATAAGCTGATGCTTTAACCCTGTCCTCTCTGGGCAGGAAAAGATTCCTGAAGGTGACCTACACGCAGAGGTGGGGCCAAAACCAAAGCTGAACCCCAGGAGCTGTGCGAACAAAGAAGAGAAAGGGAAATCTCTCCCAGCAGCCTCAGGAGCAGTGGATTAATTCCCCACAATCAACTTGGTGTACCCTGCATCTGTGGAATACTTGAATAGACAACGAATCATCCCAAAATTGACACGGTGGACTTGGGGTTTGCCGCCTGCAACTGATTTGTTTCTGCTTTTTATGCTTACCTTAGTATAGTTTTTAGAGCTTGTGATCATTTGTGGATTTGTTTATGGGTTTCGTTGCTCTCTTTTTTATTATTATTATTTTTTATAATTTTTTAAATTTATTATTTTTCTTTATTTTTTTCTCCCTTTTCTTCAGAGCCGTGCAGCTGACAGGGTCTTGATGCTCTGGGCTGGTGTAAGGCCTGAGCCTCTGAGGTGAGAGAGCCAAGTTCACGACATTAGACAAGCAGAGTCCTCCTGGTTCCAGGTAATATCAATCAGCGAGAGCTCTCCCAGAGATCTCTGTCTCAACAATAAGACCCAGCTCCACCCAACAGTCAGCAAGCTCCAGTGCTGTATGACCCATGTCAAAAAACTAGCAAGACAGGAACACAACCCCACCCATTAGCAGAGAGGCTGCCTAAAATCATAATAAGTTCACAAACACCCCAAAACACATTACTGGACATGGCCCTGCCCACCAGAAAGACAATATTCAGCCCCACCCACCAGAATACAGGCACCAGCCCCTCCACCAGGAAGCCTACAAAAGCTAATGAACCAAACTTACCCACTGGGGGCAGACACCAAAAAAAAGAAATGGGAACTATGAACCTGTAGCCTGTGAAAAGGAGACCCCAAACACAGTAAGTTAAGCAAAATGAGAAGACAGAGAAATAAGCAGCAGATGAAGGAGCAAGGTACAAACTCAACAGACCAAACAAATGAAGAGGAAATAGGCAGTCTACCTGAAAAAGAATTCAGTGTAATGATAGTAAAGATGATCCTAAGTCTTGGAAATAGAATGGAGAAAATACAAGAAACATTTAACAAGGACCTAGAAGAACTAAAGAGCAAACAATGATGAACAAAGCACTAAATGAAATTAAAAATTCATTACAAGGAATCAATGGCAGAACAACTGAGGTGAAGAATGGATAAGTGACCTGGAAGATAAAATAGTGGAAATAACAACCACAGAGCAGAATAAAGGAAAAAGAATGAAAAAAAATTAGGACAGCCTCAGAGACATCTGGGACAACATTAAACCCACCAACATTTGAATTATAGGGGTCCCAGAAGAAGAAAAGAAAAAGAAAGGATCTGAGAAAATATTTGAAGAGATATAGTTGAAAAAATCCCTAACACGAGAAAGGCAATAGTCAATCAAGACCAGTAAGCACAGACAGTCCCATGCAGGATAAACCCAAGGAGAAACACGCCAAGACACATATTAATCACACTATCAAAAATTAGATACAAAGAAAAAATATTAAAAGCAACAATGGAAAAGCAACAAATATAATACAAGGGAATCCCCATAAGGTTAACAGCTGATCTTTCAGCAGAAACTCTGCAAGTCAGAAGCAAGTGGCAAGACATATTTAAAGTGATGAAAGGGAAAAACCTACAAACAAGATTACTCTACACTGCAAGGATCTCATGCAGATTCGACAGAGGAATTAAAACCATTACAGACAAGCAAAAGTTAAGAAAATTCAGCACCACCAAACCAGCTTTACAACAAATGCTAAAGGAAATTCTCTAGGCAGGAAACCCAGGAGAAAGAACAGACCTACAATAACAAACCCAAAACAATTAAGAAAATGGCAGTAGGAACATACATATTGAAAATTACCGAAAATGTAGATGGATTAAATGCCCCAACCGTAAGACATAGACTGGCTGAATGGATACAAAAACAAGACCCATATATATGCTGTCTACAAGAGACCCACTTCAGAAATACAGACATATACAGACTCAAAGTGAGGGGATGGAAAAAGATATTACATGCAAATGGAAATCAAAAGAAAGCTGGAGTAGCAATACTCACATCAGATAAAATAAACTATAAAATAAAGAATGTTAAGAGACACAAAGAAGGACATCACATAATGATCAAAGGATCAATCCAAAAAGACATAACAATTGTAAATATTTATGCACCGAATATAGGAGCTCCTCAATACATAAGGCAAATGCTAACAGCCATAAAAGGGAAATGGACAGTAACGCAATAATAGTAGGGGGATTTAATACCCACGTTTACAAATGGACAGCTCATCCAAAATGAAACAAAATAAAGAAACACGAGCTTTAAATGACACATTAGAGAAGATGGACTTAACTGGTATTTATAGGACATTCTGCCCAAAAACAGCAGCATACACTTTCTTCTCAAGTGCTCATGGAATATTCTCCAGGATAGATCACTTTTTGGGTCACAAATCAAGCCTGGGTAAATTTAAGAAAATTGAAACTGTATCAATATCTTTTCTGGCCACAATGTTAGGAGACTAGATATCAATTACAGGAAAAAATCTGTAAAAAATACAACACATGGAGGCTAAACAATACACTACTTAATAACGAAGATCACTGAAGAAATCAAAGAGGAAATAAAAAAATACCTAGAAATGAATGACAATGAAAACACGGCGACCCAAAACCTATGGGATGCAGCAAAGCAGTTCTAAGAGGGAAGTTTATAGCAATACAGTCCTACCTTAAGAAAGAAGAAACATCCCAAATAAACAACCTAACCTTATATCTAAAGCAATTAGAGAAAGAAGAACAAAAAACCCAAAGTTAGCAGAAGGAAAGAAGCATAAAGATCAGATCAGAAATAAAACAAAAATAAATGAAGGAAACGATAGCAAAGCTCAATAAAGCTAAAAGCTGCTTCTTTGAGAAGATAAACAAAATTGATAAACCATTAGTCAGACTCATCAAGAAAAAAAGGGAGAAGACTCAAATCACTAGAATTAGAAATGAAAAAGGGGAGGTAACAACTGACACTGCAGAAATACAAAAGACCATGAGAGATTACTACAAGCAACTATATGCCAATAAAATGGACAACCTGAAAGAAATGGAAAAATTCTTAGAAATGCACAACCTTCCAAGATTGAACCAGGAAGAGATAGAAAATATGAGCAGACCAATCACAAGCACTGAAATTGAAACTGTGATGAAAAAATCTTCCAACAAACAAAAGCCCAGGACCAGACGGCTTCACAGGCGAATTCTATCAAACATTTAGAGAAGAGCTAACATCTATCCTTCTCAAACTCTTCCAAAATATAGCAGAGGAAGGCACACTCCCAAACTCATTCTACAAGGCCACCATCACCCTGATACCAAAACCAGACAAAGATGTCACACAAAAAGAAAACTACAGGCCAATATCACTGAAGAACATAGATGCAAAAATCCTCAACAAAATACTAGCAAACAGAATCCAACAGCACATTAAAAGGATTATACACTGTGATCAAGTGGGGATTATCCCAGGAATGCAAGGATTCTTCAATATATACAAACCAATCAATGTGGTACACCATATTAACAAATTGAAAGAGAAAAACCATATGATCATCTCAATAGATGCAGAGAAAGCATTTGACAAAATTCAACACCAATTTATGATAAAAATCCTGCAGAAAGTAGGCATAGAGGGAACTTTCCTCAACATAATAAAGGCCACATATGACAAACCCACAGCCAATATTGTCCTCAATGGTGAAAAACTGAAAACATTTCCACTAAGATCAGGAACAAGACAAGGTTGCCCACTCTCACCACTATTATTCAACATAGTTTTGGAAGTTTTAGCCACAGCAATCAGAGAAGAAAAGGAAATAAAAGTAATCCAAATCAAAAAAGAAGAAGTAAAGCTGTCACTGTTTGCAAATAACATGATACTATACATAGAGAATCCTAAAGATGCTACCAGAAAACTACTAGAGCTAATGAATGATTTGGTAAAGTAGCAGGATACAAAATTAATGCACAGAAATCTCTTCCATTCTTATGCACTAATAATGAATAATCTGAAAGAGAAATTAAGGAGACACTTCCATTTACCACTGCAACAAAAAGAATAAAATACTTAGGAATAAACCTACCTAAGAAGACAAAAGACCTGTATGCAGAAAACTATAAAACACTAATGAAAGAAATTAAAGATGATACAAACAGATGGAGAGATATACCATGTTCTTGGACTGGAAGAATCAACATTGTGAAAATGACTATACTACACAAAGCAATCTACAGATTCAGTACAAGCCCTATCAAACTACCAATGGCATTTTTCACAGAACTAGAACAAGAAATTTCACAATTTGTATGGAAACACAAAAGACCCTAAATAGCTACAGCAATATTGAGAAAGAAGAACGGAGCTGGAGGAATCAGGCTCCTAGACTTTGGACTATAATACAAAGCTACAGTAATCAAGGCAGTATGGTACTGCCAGAAAAACAGAAATATAGATCAATGGAACAGGATAGAAAGCCCAGAGATAATCCTATGCACATATGGTCACCTTACCTTTGATAAAGGAGGCAAGAATATACAATGGAGAAAAGACAGCCTCTTCAATAAGTGGTGCTAGGAAAACTGGACAGCTACATGTAATAGAATGAAGTGCACACACTTCCTAACACCATACACAAAAATACACTCAAAATGGATTAAAAACCTAATTGTAAGGCCAGATATTCTAAAACTCTTAGAGGAAAACATGGGAAGAACGCTCTTTGACATAAATCACAGCAAGATCCTTTCTGACCCACCTCCTAGAGTAATGGAAATAAAAACAAAAATAAACAAATGGGATCTAATTAAACTTAAAAGCTGTTGCACAGCAAAGGAAACTATAAACAAGATGAAAAGACAACCCTCAGACTGGGAGAAAATATTTGCAAACGAAGCAACTGACAACAGATTAATCTCTAAAATACACAAGCAGCTCATGCAATTCAGTATCAAAAACACAAAAAATCCAATCCAAAAATGGGCAGAAGACCTAAATAGACATTTCTCCAAAGAAGATATACAGATTGCCAACAACCACATGAAAGGATGCTCAACATCACTAATGATTAGGGAAATGCAAGTCAAAACTACAATGAGGTATCACCTCACACTGGTCAGAATGGCCATCATCAAGAAATCTACAGACAGTAAATGCTGGAGAGGGTGTGGAGAAAAGGGAACCCTCTTTCGCTATTGGTGGGAATGTAAACTAATACAGCTACTATAGAGAACAGTATGGAGGTTCCTTAAAAAAGCAAAAATAGAACTACTATATGACCCAGCAATCCTACTACTGGTCAAATACCCTGAGAAAACCATAATTCAAAAAGACTCATGTACCACAGTGCTCATTGCAGCTCTATTTACAATAACCAGGACATGGAAACAACCTAAGTGTTCCTCTTCAGATGAATGGATAAAGAAGATGTGGCACATATATACAACGGAATATTACTCAGCCGTAAAAAGAAATGAAATTGAGTTATTTGTAGTGAGGTGGATGGACCTAGAGTCTGTCATACAGAGTGAAGTAAGTCAGAAAGAGAAAAACAAATACCGTATGCTAACACATATATATGGAATATTTAAAAAAAAAAAAGAATGGTTCTAATGAATGTAGGGGCAGGACAGGAATAAAGACACAGATGTAGGGAATGGACCTGAGGACAGAGGGAGGGGGAAGTGTAAGCTGGGATGAAGTGAGAGTGGCATGGACATATATACCCTACCAAATGTAAAATAGATAGCTAGTGGGAAGCAGCCGCATAGCACAGAGAGATCAGCTTGGTGCTTTGTGACCACCTAGAGGGGTGGGATAGGGAGAGTGGGAGGGAGACACAAGAGGGAGGGGATATGGGGATATATATATATATATATATATATATATATATATACATATAGTTTATTCACTTTTATATACAGCAGAAAGTAACACAATATTGTAAAACAATTATACTCCAATAAAGATCCTAAATAAAAAAGTATTCCTGCACCTTGTTTGGGGAGATGTTGACTAAAGACCTTAGAAACTTAATATTGGACAAAGGACTCTTGCTCCACTATGTGGATGACTTGCTCATAGCGAGCCCTACATATGATAAATGTCTACAAAATACCATCAGAACCCTGAATTATTTAGCTAATTGTGGATATAATGTCCCCAGAAAAAGACCCAGATATGCAAACAGCAAATCTCTTATCTGGGCTTTGTCCTCTCCCAAGGATAGCGGGATCTTTTGCCTGACAGAAAGCAGGTAATTGCAGGCTAGAGTGCCAAACAGCCTTTGAAACAATAAAAAGGAAGTTAGTCTCATCACCGGCTTTGGGACAACCGGACTTAAAGACACCATTCAAAGTGTGTGTCCATGAGAGACAAGGCATAAGCCTTGGGGTGTTAATTCAAACTCTGGGGAATATCCTTCCACCCACTGCCTACTTCTCAAAACAACTATGACAGACGGTTAAGGGATGGCCTCCTTTCCTTCGAGCTGTAGCAGCTACTTGGGATATACTTCAGGAAGGTGAGAAGTTTACCCCGGGGCAAACCACCACTGTGAACACTGTGTATGTTCCTCACGTGTCCTTTCTTTGCTGGAACAGAAAGCCGGCTATCAGCTGACTTCCTGGAGAATGGGAAAGTACCAAGCCATCCTCCTGGACAATCCCAACATAAGACTTCAAGTCCCTTCAGCCCTAAATCCAGCCACATTGCTCCCGATGGCTGCTGCACAATCCTCAGAGCCTGACTCCTACACATCATCGAGCTACTGTATCCTAGCAGACCGGACACAACGGACCAACCCTGGGCTGAACCAGATATGTAATTGTTCACCGATGGAAGCAGTTTCATGGGCCAAGGTAGGCAACGTGCCGGGTACGCGGTGGTAACGCTTAAAAGGATCGTTGAAGCAAAAGCCCTGCCCCCAGGAAGCTCAGCTCAGAAGGCAGAAATCATTGCTCTGACAAGAGCCCTGCTCCTTGCTAAAGGGAAGTGAGTAAATATATACACAGATTCCCACTATGCATTCTCTTTGGTGCATGCTCAGGGAGCGATCTGGAAAGAAATGGGGCTTCTCACTTCAAACAATAAAGACATAAAACATGCTTCTGAAATCCTGTCACAATTAGAAGCAGTCCATAAGCCCTCACAAATGTCTGTAATGCACTGCCCAGGCCACCAGAAGGGCAAGACTCATATAATAAAAGGCAATTGATTAGCTGACCAAGCTGCAAAGAAAGCCGCAAAGGAAGGTGATTATCAAGCCATGATTGGGTCACTTCTCCCACAGATCGACTTGTCACAATATCAGCCAGTGTATTCAGAAAAGGACAAGGAGAGGACCAAAGAGTGAGGTTTCACTTTGACCATAACTCACCTGGCTGGAAATGTAATGCACAAGGAACTGTTTTGATTCCTGAGGCCCTCTTGGACACTGTGCTGAAGCACATTCATGACAGTACACGTTACGGGAGAGATGCCTGCAGTGGATTCCAAAGTATATACTTGGACCTCACCTACAAAAGGCCATCCAGTGAGTCACACGGAATTGCATGATTTGTGCTAAAAATAACCCCCAAACTGCTGTCAGACCTTCCCAGATGGGGACCCAGCACAAAGGGACCTGCCCCACCGAGGACTGGCAAATAGACTTTACTCAAATGCCTCGAGTTGCAGGAAACTTCAGATACCTGCTGGTGTGTGGACACTTCTTCAGGATGGGTGGAAGCATATCCCACACAAACAGAAAAAGCCTCCAAACTGGTTAAAGTCCTCCTTAAGGAAATTATTCCCCGGTTTGGACTGCCTAACACCCTTCAGAGTGATAATGGACCTGCTCTTTTCTCTAGCATAACTCCAAAAGTGTGTAACGTGCTGCAAATTGATTAGAAGTCACATTCACCCTGGAGACCACAATCAACAGGAAAAAGTGAGAAAATGTATCATACATTGAAAAGGAGCGTTGCTAAAACATGGCAAGAAGCTAATTTAACTTGGGATAAGGCGTTGCCAGTTGCCCTGCTATGGATCAGAGTGGCTCCCAGAAGCAGGCTTAAATTAAGCCCCTTTGAAATATCGTATGGCAGGCCATTCCAGGTGTCTGCCTGGACAGGGGAATCTGTAAATGCTCCGAAAGACCTAGCTGTTTCTAATTATGTTAAAGCTCCAGGCACTATGCTAACCTCTGTTCATCTGCTTCCAGCAGATCTGCCTATCCAACTGAAGTACTCTACATCATTTCTGACCCGGAGATCAAGTCCTCCTTAAAACCTGGAGAGAACAAAGGCCTGGGCACCAGCTGACTGCAAGGTGGACAGGACCACATGTGGTATTACTCACCATGCATTCATCTGTCAGATTGGCTGGGATAAAGCCTTGGATTCATCACACTTGCATTAAACCTGCACCACCATCATCTAAAATGACGCAACTCCTGAGAGGCTTGGAGAGCAGTGGGTTTGTGAACCCTTAGAAGACCTAAGGTTGCTCTTCAAAAGTGATAGGTGTTGAGACTGCAATTTCTTTACAGCTTGAGAAGGGTGGGTCAATCCTGTTCTACTGAACAACAGAGCATCAGGTTCAAATAATTGAGAGTTGTACTATTTACTAAAAACTATGTAACTGAGCAGGACCCTATGGGGCCTTCCTGGGACAGACCTTCCCCCATGTCCCCTGCTTTAGCTGCTCTCTGAAGTACATAGACAATAGTATTTGATGCAAATTTCCTGAGTTGTTTTGCAGATGTGAAAACCCCTCACCAAATGGAAGATATTAACTACTTGATGACCAGAAGCACATAACCCCAGGCTTCCTGGAGCCTAAAGACTGATAAAGTTAACCCCTTTGACACCACCCTGCTGCCTTACCATCAGCCAATCAGAGAACTGTTCACGATCTGATCACCCCCTCGACCTGACTTTTAAAAATGCTTTGCTGAAACCCTTCGGGGAGCTCAAGCCTTTTTAAGGCATGAGCCACTTTGTATCCTTGCATGGTCTTGCAATAAACCTTTCTCTGCTCCAAACTCTGATGTTTCAGTTTGTTTGGCCTCACTGTGTGTCCAGCACATGAACTTGCATTAACAATTCTAAGAATTATCCCCTGCCCAAGGCTGATCAGTTGCATTCTACAATCACCCCTCATTACCCCTACACAGCAGGAAGTAACCAAGAGTGGTCCTCGTCCCTTTTCCCCACAAGATTGTGGAATGGACATTGACAGTGGGGAATTGTAACAGGGAAGAGGGAAATCTGACTCCATGTTGGATCTGTTTCTTTTACTTTAACCTTTGCTTTATGTTGCTTTTGTTATTATAAATCACTAAAAGGATGCTGTCTATAGCTGTAAGCATACATAATGACCTGTCACAGGGAACCCTGCCCAGCTATGAATGGCTGCAGAAAAGAAGAGACTAACACATCCCCTCCCTGATGAGGGCCAAGAAAGGAGATATCTTACAAGACTAATGGCCTTTTACTTTACTTCCTCACCACCTCTCCCTCTCTGTTCTATAAGAGAAACTGGCATCCAGCCTCCAATCAGATGGTTTTTGGAGACACTAGTCTGCCATCTTCTCCATCTGCCATCTTTCTGAATAAAATCATTATTCCTTGCCTCAACACCTCATCTCCCAATTTATTGACATGTCGTGCAGCAAGCAGAGTGAGCTTGGACTCAGTAAGAGCCCAAGTCACATCTCAGCTGGTTTGTTGGTCTCCTGGATCCCAGGTCCCTAGAAGGTCACAACATGGGAAGGTTACTCAGGGTAGGAACTGCCGCTCCCTCATCTGTGTCCTTGTCTCATCTTCATTGCAGCCCCAGGACTCAAGCCGTGTTTCCTCAGTTTTGGAGATGAGGTAACTGTGATTAACAGTAGTGAAGTGGCCGGCCCAAGAGCACTCAGCCAGTGCTGGCAGGGGGATCCCTGGGGGCCAGGCTGCAAGGACCCTGCACCTACTCTGCAGGAGCCAGAGCCTGCCTGGCCCAGTCAGGACTCCCTGGGAGGGAGATGCACACTCTCCAGACCCTTTCCTGCCTGGTTGAAGAGCTACCTCCTCACCACGGCCTCCCCACAGCTTAGAATCCCTCCCTTAGCAAAGAAGGGGCTGCTGTGAACAGCTCACATCATGGGCTGGGCCACGCACCCTAACTGTCGAGCTTCAAGCAGGATAACCGTTTATTCTGCAAAGTGAAGCTTGGCTTACCTGAGGGGTTCTTCACTGAGTGTGGTCCTGGCTGGTGTCATTCATGTGGCTCCACTCAGCTGGGAGCCCAGGTGGGCAGGAACATTCTAGACGACTTCATCCACATGTCTGATGCCTCTGCGGAGGTGGCTGGGGCTCTTGTAGCCATCTGGCTCCCTCTGTTCATGGAATCTCAGCATTTATACTCCAGACCAAGATTCACTACATGGCAACTGGGTCCCAAGAAGGAAAACGCAGAGACTGCAAGGCCTGTTAACCTGGGTTTGGACATTACGTGGTGTTCCTTCCATCACGTTATATTGGTTAAAGCAGGTCACAAGCCTGGCCGAGATTCGAGGGATGGGGCCCAGCCTTCACACTCCTGAGGAATGGGGTAGAAACAGGAGGGATTGTTGGTGGCCAGCTTTGAAGAGACATTCCCAGCCAGATGAGGGTAGGGTGACTGACCTTATGTTTAAAAAGAAAATGTCCTTATCAACAAAATATGCATATTCACATGTTTACAAGTGAAATGACTTAATGTCTGGGGTCTGCTTTACAACCATTCAGGAAAAATGTGAAAGACATGAAACAGCGTTGGCAAATATCAAGAATCATGAAAAAAATCGTTGATGGGCATAGGGGGTTCATTATACTTTCTCTCTATTTTTGTAAATGTTTAAAAATTTTCCACTATGAGGTGCAAAAAAAGTCCGGCAAACAAGTAAAGCTGAAGAGGTTGGGAGGTAGGAGGCAGTGTCTCTACAGTGCAGTGGACTCAAGGGGGGCTGAACTGGGTCACCTCCCTGGCTTCTCCCACCTCTAATGGGGGGAGGGCATCCCACCAGCAGCCCAAAGAGTTCAGGAGAAAGAGGAAGGGTTTGCAAGCCTTGGGTACATTCAACAAGGGTGGGGGCATGCATGAGGAGAGGAGCGGGGGTGTGGGCGGGCAGCAGGAGGGTGACACCCACCTCACCCCCACCTCCCGACACCTCATGCCCTGCTCCAATCTCTCCATCCTCCTGGGCATCAACCCACCGGGCCCACAGCCAGCCACCCCGTTCTATTCTGCCCACCCTTGTGCTTCTGAGCTTGAGGCAGCCTCTGTGCACCTGAACAGCTCATCTCAGTTCTCTGCCAGCTCATCTCAGGAGAAAGTTGTAGCCCCGACATCCGGTCCCCAGGTCCTGGTTCCCACACAAGGTCCCTGCAGACAGCTATGGTCAGTGAAAAAAAATTTGTTTTCTAAAAATGCCACATGATGTCAAGCCCTCTCCTGGGCCTCATGGATGCAGCAGTGAATAGTGGTCTCTGCTGTCATGGATCTTATATTTAGGGGCACAAGATGAGCTTACGGAAGAAGCAACGTCTGATGGGAACCGAGGGTGACCAACTCCTGGAGGTCAAGCATTCAGGGTCCTCTCTACTGAGATTTTCCCAGTTCCTCCTCTTTTGTTTCCAAACCACAAGACCCTCCATGTCCTGTAAAGTATGTGTGTGCACGTCTGTGTGCGCATGTGTGTGTAAGAATGTATGTACATATGTGTGCAACTGTGTGTGTGCATGTGTGCACACGTGTGCGTGTGTGTATGCATGCGTGCATGTGTGTGTGTGTGTGTGCCTCTATTGTCACTGCTGGTGCCGTTTTGTTTCCCAAAGCAGGCATGAGGCTGAGGGGCAGGAAAGAGCAGCAGAGGTGGAGAAAGCCATTGGTTCTCTCCATCATTTATTCTTGTAAATTTGCCAAGGCTCTCCTGGGTCCTGGGACTACGGAGGGGAAATCTTGGCCACTGTCTTGTCAGAACTGACAGCTCTTGGCTGCTGACTCCAAGCTGGGGTTTTCTGCCTTTTCCAGAGAAAATATCCTCTTCCTCTGATGCTCACTTTGTTCTTTGAATTCACATACAAAGCCTTTCACCAGTGAAGAGAAAAGCAAAACTCTCCAGGGAGAGAAAGCCGACACCCACCTGGAGATAGCTGGCGTGCAAAGCCCTGAACATCTGGCCGTGGAGTCAGAAAGACTGTTCCTCACTGGCCAAACCACCTTGGGAGAGCTGCTAAACCTCTCTGAGGCATATTTTCCTCACTTCCAGAACAGGGTGTTGTCAGAGTTGGATGACGTCATGTCTTAGAGAGCTAGGAGCTGAGGGGTCCTCAGATGTCACCAGTTCCTCCCATCCTGGCCCAACCCTGGTCTCAGCTACCCTTCCTGCCTCATCTTTTCTTCTGCAAAGCAGTGTTTACTCTTCTGCCCCAGAGCCCCACCCATCTGAGAAGCCCAGAAGACACACACGGCCCAGACCCTCAGTGAAAGTGGCCAGCATGGACCAGTTCTAGAAGCCCAGCATGCACTGCCATCTGGAGGGGGCACTTCCAAAAATGCAGACATTGGAAACAGTGCATGATTCTAAACAGGTCCCATTAAGTGCGTGGCTAATAAGAAACCCTTGCTCTGGGTGCTGGTTTTGCTTCCCTTTTTCCATTAGGGCCAGAAAAGCTTTGTTCTACAAAGGATCTAAAGTGAGTTTCTTGAGTAAAGGGTTTTCTTTCCCTTGAGAGCCACGGGATTCAACAGGATGAAGTGGAGCCAGAGAGGGGAACCGCAGGACATCTGTGAAAAGTACAGAGACTGTCAATGGGGAGACCTTTCGTAGAACTCGCAATGTTCAAAATCATGCCTGTATCCTCGACTGCTGCTCCAAACCCTCCACCCCAACCCCAACCCCAACCCCAGGGTGAGCAGAAACTCACACAGAGCCCCGTAGCAGAGAAGCTGGGGGACCTGGACACAGTGCCTTGCACTATGAGAGCTGGGAGGGTGATGGAGGAGCCAGGAAGGAAGAGTCAGACAGCCCACCCCAGGAAGGACTTGCCTTCTAAACTTTCCCTCCCAAGAAAAATGGAAGACTGACAAGGCATTTTGCCAGCAGGGGCCAAGCATGGGGCAGGACAGATGCTGGTTGAGACTCTGGTCTCTCAAGCCAGACCCAGCACTGCCATTTACTAGCTGTGTGACCTTGGGTAAGTTACACAACATCTCTGTTCCTGGGTTTCTTCACTTGTAAAATAACAGATTTAGATATATGAATACAAGCACAGCATCTAGGTAGCCATTATCGCAATTTCAGAGTCAAGGGGCAGGAGAAGTTATAATCTAGGAGCTCCTGTGAGCTGCCTCATTCTCTTCCTATGAGCCATCCATTACAGATTCCAGGAGAAGCTGGGTCCAAAAATGGGTCCTAGACTCACCCTTCCTGGGAGAAGAAAGGTGAAAAACGGCTGGGGATGCCACCAAGCCAGCATGCCAGGGGACTCAGTTTGGTCAAATAGAATTTAAAACTGACATCCCTGGGGGGAAATGCCTAATTCAGACCCACATGGAACAAGCAGGGTGTCTGAGGTCACAGGAAAGGGAGTGGGCAGGGCCGGAGGAGGGTGTGCTGCTGTGTGCTGAGTCCTCCCAGAAGGACCATCTCAGGAGGAAGGACAGGGAAGACAGTAGCTGTGAGCATGTCTAGGAGCCCCAGCTTGAGGCAGTGAGGGGTGTGGTCACCCCAGGCCCCAAAAGAGGCCATCTGGCTGCCATTTCTGGCTTCACCACATGGCCTTGGGCTCAGGACAGCACCCTGGAAAGCTGGAGGAGATAAACATATACAAATCATAGGGTTGTGATGAAACTTAGCAAGACAACTTCTACAACCAAGCCTATATATAAAGATCCACATGGGGCTTCCCTGATGGCGCAGTGGTTGAGAGTCCGCCTGCCGATGCAGGGGACACGGGTTCGTGCCCTGGTCCGGGAAGATCCCACATGCCGCGGAGCGGCTGGGCCCGTGAGCCATGGCCGCTGGGCCTGCATGTCCGGAACCTGTGCTCCACAATGGGAGAGGCCACAGCAGTGAGAGGCCCGCGTACCGCAAAAAAAAAAAAAAAAAAAAAAAAGGATCCACATGAAAGCTGGTAGGAAGGGTGGAGAAGCATACCCCTGGTGAGGGACCCAGAAGAGGAGAGGATACCACTGGTGCTGGGATCCTCCCTGGGGAGTGAGGGGTCTGAGCCACATATAAGGCACCCCAGCCCAGGGTTTAACACTGGCAAGATAAGCTCCTTAGCTGGTTTGAAAAGAACCTGTAAGAAACTGAGACTCAGCTCTTGAAGAGCACACACATAGACTTGCTCACTTCCAGTCATGGCATGGAGGCAGCAGATGAAAAACTGCCTGGGGCTCTGGCTGGCTTGCCAGGATCACCCCAGTGCACCCCCCAGCCCATACCAGCCTCCTGTTCCAGCCCCTCTAGCTCCAGAGCTGCTCTCTGCTAGGGCAAAGGCTGCCATCGCCAATAAGAGTGTGCCCATTTGGAGGGAACAGAGCCAGCTTGGACCCCAGCCTCTGACCAGGGTGGAGACAGCCATCGCCAGTGCACATGTCCCTGCCCACCTCTGGGAGGAAGGAAACTAGCTCCAGCGCAGAGACTGACATCACTGGCAGGAGTGAAACCAGCTCAATAGTGTGGCCCCAACCTCTCCAGCCCTGACCCAACCTCTAACCAAGGCACACACACCAACTAAAAAAGTGAAACCAACGTAGAAGGGCAGCCCCAAGCCCTCAGGCCCTGGCCATAACCCAAACCAAGGCAGAGACTGTCATCACACTCAGCAGAAAATCAACTCCCTCATGGCTCCTGCTGCAATGCCTTGGACCCTGACCCCACCCCCAATAGGGTAATCACAGCCACTGAGCGTAGCAGAAGCCCAGCTCACACCTGCATCTGGCTCTAGCCCCTCTAAGTCCAGCCTTACCTCCCACCAAGGTAGCGACTACAAGCACACCCCAAGGGAAGATACATGCTGTGCGCACTTCAGACCCAGCTCTCCCTTCAAAGCCACTGGTCACGTGCAGACCACACAGGGATGCTCCCACACAAGGACACACATGCAAGACCAGGAAAGGTGACTGTTTCACCTAATTTCATAGAGACAGGGAGAGTTAAACAAAATAATATAGAAGAATACGTTTCAAATGAAAGAACAAGAAAACAGACCCGAAAAAAAAAATCCCTAGCAAAACAGAGATAAAAAATTAACCTGATAAAGAGCTCAAAGTGATAAGAAGAAGAAGAATGCTAACTGAACTGGGGAAAAGAATAGATGAACACAGTGACGATTTTAATAAACCACTAGAGAATAATTTAAAAAACAGAGATGAAGAATAAAATAACTAAAATGAAATATACACTAGAAGGAATTAACACCAGATTAAGTGGTACAGAAAAATGCATAAGTGATCTGGAAGATAGAATAATGGAAATTGCCCATTTAGAACAATGAAAACAAATCCAAATTTTAAAAAATAAGGATAGTTTAAGGGACCACTGGGACAACATCAGGTGTACTAATATTCACATTATAGGGGTCTCAGAAGGTGGAGAGAGAGAGAAAGGGGTAAAAATGTATTTGATGAAATTATGGCTGAAAATTTTTCCTAAGCCTGAAGAAGGAAACAGATTTTCAGGTACAGAAAACACAAAAGATGCCAAACAAGATGAACCCAAGAGTCCCACAGCAAGACATATCATACTTCAAATGGCAAAAGTTAAAGGGAGAATTCTAAAGGCAGCAAGAAAAAAACAAAGAGTCATATACAAGCCCATAAGGCTATCAGCTGATTTTCTGCAGAAATATTGCAGGCCAGAAAGGAGTGGCATGATAGATTCAAGTCCTGAAAGGGAAACACCTACAACCAAGACTACTCTACAGTAAGTCCCCTACATACGAACAAGTTCCATTCTGAGAGCCCGTCCTTAAGTCCAATTTGTTCATAAATCCAGCAAAGTTAGCCTGGGTACCCAACTAACACAATCGGCTCTATAGTACTGTACTGTAATGGGTTTATAATACTTTTCACACAAATAATACATAAGAAACAAACACAAAGTAATAACAAAGAGAACATTTTTAATCTTACAGTACAGTACCTTGGAAAGTGTGGTAGTACAGTACAACTGCTGGCATCCAGGGGCTGGAATCAAGTGAACAGGCAGGAAGAGTTACTGACTGGAGGAGGGAGAGGAGGTGGGAGATGGTAGAGCAGAAGGGTTGTCAGCAATAGGAGACGGAGGGCAAGCTGCAATGTCACTCATGCCTGATGCTGATGGCACAGGTTCTGGTGCCTTGCTGGATTCAATTCTATCTACCCTCTTGAAGAAATGATCCAATGATATCTGGGTAGTAGCTCTTTTTTTCTCATCATAGATGACACAGTAGCACTGGATTGCACTCTGAGCAGCTGCTGCAACCTTTGTGTATCGTTCTGTGTTTGGGTCCTGTGCCTCAAAAACTAACAGTACCTCCTCAAATAAAGAAAACACCCATGCCATTTCCTGTGTTGTGAATCTCTTTGGTTCTTCAGTTACTTCTTCTTCCTCTTGTCACTCTTCGTCCTTTCTCTGGGCCTCCAATTCCATCAGGTCTTCATTAGTAAGCTCCTCATGTTGCACAGCAAGGAGTTCAATGAAACTGTCTTCTTGCAGATCTAGATCCAGCTTCTTGCTGAGGGTCACTAAGTTGATGAAGCCTCTTTGGACTCCTCATCCACCTTCTCAAATCCACAAAAATCATGAACAAACTGCATGCAAAAGTTCTTCCAGGGCTTCCCTGGTGGCGCAGTGGTTGAGAGTCCGCCTGCCGATGCAGGGGACACGGGTTCGTGCCCCAGTCCAGGAAGATCCCACATGCCGCAGAGCGGCTGGGCCCGTGAGCCATGGCCGCTGAGCCTGCGCGTCCGGAGCCTGTGCTCCGCAACAGGAGAGGCCACAACAGTGAGAGACCCGCATACTGCAAAACAAAAACAAAAACAAAACAAAACAAAAAAGTTCTTCCAAAGCCCATTCATGGTGACAGCCATAAACTCACGCCAAGCAAAGTCAATGTTTTTTATGGCCTTGTAGATGTTATAGTTGTTCCAAAATTGTCACAAGGTTGCTAGAGTAATCAAAACAGTATGGTAACTGGCACAGAAACAGATACATAGATAAGTGGAACAGAACAGAGAACCCAGAAGTAAACCCATGGCACATATGGTCAATTAATCTATGAAGAAGGAGGCAGAAATATGCAGTGGGGAAAAGGTAATCTCTTCAATAACTGGTGCTAGGAAAACTGGACAGCTACACGTAAAAGAGTGAATTCGAAAATTCTCTCACACCACATACAAAAGTAACCTCAAAAAGGATTAAAGACCTAAATGTAAGACCGGAAACCATAAAACTCCCAGAAGAAAACATAGGCAGTACAACCTTTGAGATAAGTCTTAGGGATATTTTTGGGATCTGTCTCCTCAGGCAAGGAAAATAAAAGAAAAAATAAACAAATGGGACCTAGGTAAAATTAAAAGCTTTTGCACAGTGAAGGAAATCATTGACAAACCGAAAAAACCTACTGAATGGGAGAAAATATTTGCAAATGGTATGTCTGATAAAACGTTAATATCCAAAATATAGAGAGAGTTCATACAGCTCAATATAAAAAAAACAGGGGCTTCCCTGGTGGTGCAGTGGTTGAGAGTCCACCTGCCGATGCAGGGGACGCGGGTTCGTGCCCCAGTCCGGGAAGATCCCACATGCCGCGGAGCGGCTGGGCCCGTGAGCCATGGCCGCTGAGCCTGCGCATCTGGAGCCTGTGCTCCGCAACGGGAGAGGCCACAACAGCGAGAGGCCCGCATACCGCAAAAAAAAAAAAAAAAAAAACCCAATCAAAACATGGGCAGAAGACATTTTTCCAAAGCAGACATACAGATAGAAAACAAGCACAGGAATAGATACTCAACATCACTAACCATGAGGAAATGCAAATCAAAACCACAATGAAATATTACCTCACATCTGTCAAAATGGTCTTGTCAGAAAGACAACAAATAACAAATGTTGGTGAGGATGTGGAGAAAAGAGAACCCTACGTGCACTGTTGGTGGGAATGCAAACTGGTACAGCCACTATGAAAAGAGTATGGAGGTTCCTCAAAAAACTAAAAATAGAATTACTGTATGATTTAGCAATTCCAGTTCTGGGTATATATCTGAAGAAAACAGAAACCCCCTTTTCTTTTCTTTTTTTTTTTTTGTGGTACACGGGCCTCTCACTGCTGTGGCCTCTCCCATTGTGGAGCACAGGCTCTGAACGCGCAGGCTCAGTGGCCACAGCTCACGGGTCCAGCTGCTCCACGGCACGTTGGATCCTCCCAGACCGGGGCACGAACCCGTGTCCCCTGCATCGGCAGATGAACTCTCAACCACTGCGTCACCAGGGAATTCCTAGAAACCCTATTTTTGAAAATATACATGTACCCCAGTATTTTTAGCAGCACTATTTACAATAACCAAGATATGGAAGCAATCTAAGGTCCATCAACAGATGAATGGATAAAGAAGATGTGGTATATGTGTACAATGGAATATTACTCCTTGATTAAAAAAAAAAAAGAAGAAGAATGAAGTAATGCTACCCGCAGCAACATGGATGGACCTGGAGGGTATTATGCCTAGTGAAGTGAGTCATACAAGGAAGGACAAATACTGTATGTTTTCACCTGTCTGTGGAACTAAAAACTAAAACAAATGAACAAATAAAACAGAAACAGAGAACAACCTAGTGGTTACCAGCGGGGAGAGCTGTAGGGGGAGAAGCAGAATAGAGGAAGGGGATTAAGAGGTAAAAACTACTAGATATAAAGTAAATAAGATTCAAGGAGATAATGTAGAGCATAAGAAACATAACCAGTATTTTATAATAACTACAAATTGAGGATAATCTATAAAATATTGAATCACTATGTTGTATACCTGAAACTAATATAATATTGTAAGTCAACTTTACTTCCATTAAAAAACAAAAACATGGGCTTCCCTGGTGGCGCAGTGGTTGAGAGTCCACCTGCCGATGCAGGGGATGTAGGTTCGTGCATGCCCCGGTCTGGGAAGATCCCACATGCTGCGGAGCGGCTGGGCCCGTGAGCCATGGCCACTTAGCCTGCGCGTCCGGAGCCTGTGCTCTGCAACGGGAGAGGCCACAACAGTGAGAGGCCCGCGTACCGCAAAAAAAAAAAAACAACAAACATAAAAACATGAGAGCTCCATCCCACCCTAGCAGGTGTCATCGGGCACACCCCAATCCCAGATGGGAACTGCCGTGTGTTTTGCCAGAAAAGCTGCAGCTCAGTCTGCTCCTTGATGCCCAGGGAGCCTTGGGCTCCTCCAGCCTCCACGTGAACAGTTCACACCTGTGGGTTGTCTGCTCCGTAGCTGGCGGGATTCAGTCTTCTCTCCCCGCAAGAGCTATGGAGACATTATAATAAGAGCAACTTATTGGATCCCAGCCATGTGCCAGGCTGGGAACATTGGGGTGACTATGATTCAGTCCCTGCCTCCAAGAGCTGCCAGTCAGGAAATGGAGATACAAAAGTCAATCAGCCATCTCAAGATGGTCTTTGTCAACTAAAAGATGACTACTGAGCGGGGGTCTACTACATGGCAGTCCCAGTGCTGGGCACCCAGGACACAAGCTGTCACAGGCTTGCAGACAAGCAATGCAACTGCATGTGATACGCTCTACAACTGCTGTGCACAAAAGCTACAGTGACAAGGTGGGGTTCCCCAGAGGCAGAGGCATTGGGCCCCTTCTGGAGCTCATTTTCCCATCCACAGAAATGAGGTGGACTTGGGCTGTTGGCTCTGAGGGCCTAGTAGGCATTCTCCACCAGCACCCCAGGCCTTCTCTGCAGATGACATTTATATACCCCAAAGCCTAAAGCACACTCTCCGCTTGAAGCAGAAGCTCTAATGGCGAGCCCCTAATGTCCAGTAAGTGCTTAACTGCACACTTTTTTCTTCCACCACTGAATAAATAATCAAAATCAAGTCGGTTCTGCCTCTCTGGCTGCCTCTATTTTTTCCCTGTTCGAGGCTGTCTCTCCTCTAATTAGTCCTCTTTCATAATGTAGTCTTAATAGTTCAATAAAAGTGCACAATGGGAACATTGGGGGTGGGCAGGGATGCGGTGGTCCTCTGTGCAGTCCTCTGCCCTCCACTGGCCAGCTGCTGCTGGGCCACGAGGTCAGAGCTGAATGGCCACCAGGGGAGTCATCACCAATACGCACCTCAGCCGGCAGCGCAGAACCTCGTGTGGAAGAGCAGAGCTGGTTTGGAAGGGCCCCAGGAACAGGATGGGAGGTTTACAGGGTGAAACCAAGCCACCTTTGGGAAGGCTTGCTTGTGTGAGTCATGAGAGGCCGCTGCAAAGGCTAAATTCACCCCAAGGGAGCAAGGTCCCACCTCAGTATGCTAGAGGAATCAGGAGGGTGGGCAGCGGCTGCAGTGAGCAGAGGGGCCGGGGGCCGGGCTGGCATCCTTCCATCAACACCACTTCCAAGAGAAAGACAAGACCCTTGTTCTTCACACCACCACAGTCCCATCCCAACCTTGCCCTGCTTTGGGAGAAGGAGGACAGCTCCGTCCCATGCTCAGCCTGTATGGCAGGTATGGGGTAAGATGCACATGAACTGGGCACCAAGGTTCATTTCCACACCAGTGGGGGCGGGATGGAAGGGGCACTATGCATTTTTGAAGGCATGGTTAGTAATGGAAACTGTCTTTCCTTGTACCTCTTCTCTGTGCCAAGCCCTGTGCCAGGCACCTGAATGTCCAGTGACTCATGTCTTCCTAGCAGTGACTCCACTGGATAGTAGGGATGGAAGACAAGGACTCTGGGGCTCAAAGAGGTGAAGTAATTCATCCAAAGTCCCAGAGAACTTGCTTTATCCTATTCTTTTTCATCACATCATGCTCAGCAAGACAGCAAGGGCTCAGATGGGGTGAGAGGGCATGGGGATTGCCTTAAATTACTTGTTCCGAGTTGGAGGGGTGGGAGAAAAGACAGTAAGCACTCACTGACATTTGGGGTCCTAAGGGAGAGACTGAGAGGCGTGATATCATCTCTCCATCTTCCCAGTGAGTTGTAAACACTTGGTGAAGATGGTGAGAAAGTTTATGGTGCCAGCAGGAGAAACTAGCCAGAAAGCAGAAGTCCCAGCAAAGCAGGAAACCAAGTTATCGGCCAACACAAAGCGGTCATCTTGGATCATGAAGAGGTGCCTGGAGGGTCTGGGGAGCAAGGGGTAGGTGTCCAAGATGAATCAGGACGCTGTGTGTCCGTGAGGCCCCAAGGAGTGACAGCACCCGGTGTAGATGGACCTTAGCAGCTCTGCAGGGTCGGACAGGACTCCTGAAGTTGAGAGGTGCTACAGAAGGTAAACAGGGAATATACCTGGTGCCTTTAAGTGACAGAGGCTTCCATGGGACCCAGGGGGAGGGGGCCTGGGAGAGGCAAGTGTGATTGCTCAGAACACAGAACACAAGTCCCACTGTGAGGGCAGGAGAAGGAAGAAAGAGGCTGGTGCAAAGGAAGTCTAGCTTTTCAAAAGCAGTTGATGGAGGAGCAAAATTCCACCTAAAATCCCCTCATTCATCCAGGTCTTAAGTCATTCTACACATACGCACTGGGTGTCAGGGTCTGTGCTGGGCTCTGACTGCACAAATAAGCATCATTGGATGAGGGAAGTGGGCCAATCACGCAACACAGGAGAGTTGTGAAGAGTCAAGCACAGACCTTGCAGAGGCCCCTGGGGCCAAACCCTGGAGGGTTGATCAGAAGGAAGAAATAGGGCTTCCCTAGTGGCGCAGTGGTTGAGAGTCCGCCTGCCGTTACAGGAGACACAGGTTCGTGCCCCGGGCCGGGAGGATCCCACATGCCGCAGAGCCGCTGGGCCCGTGAGCCATGGCCACTGGGCCTGCGCGTCCGGAGCCTGTGCTCCGCAACGGGAGAGGCCACAACAGTGAGAGGCCCGTGTACCTGAAAAAAAAAAAAAAAGAAGGAAGAAACAGCTCAGAGCTTAGAATCCTCAGGAGCTTAGGGTCCACTGACTGTCTGCAGGGGTCTGCGGAGCCTGGAGGAAGGACAGCTCGTGTAGCCAGGCCTCTGAAGCTAGGCAGGCTTTCCGGCACAGCCTTTATGAAGTCCTTTTAACCAATTTACACGGATCATTTTTATTTTTAACTCAGGAAAACTGAGCTCAGTGTGATGCTTAATGCTACGTGTCAACTCAGCTAGGCCACGGTGCACAGACATGTGGTCAAACATTATTCTAGGTGTTTCTGTGAAGGTGTTTTTTGGTTGTGATTAACACTTTAATTGGTGGATTTTGAGTAACACAGGTTGCCCTCCACAATGCAGGTGAATCAGTTGAAGGGCATAAGAGAACAAAGATGAAATTCCAAGCAAGAGGGAATACTGCCAGCCAATTTCCTTTGGAATACACACACACACACACACACACACACACACACACACACACACACACACACACACACACACACCCTGTTGGTTCTGTTTCTCTGGAGAATCCTGACTATTGCACTCAGAGAAAATACAGTGAAAGTACTGTGCTCAGTGAAGGTACATTCTCTGAGGCTAGGGGTTTGAATCTGGGACAGCCTGAAGTCCCCCTAGCTGTCCTGTTTCATGGTGAACTATCCACTGACCCTTGGAGAAATGAGAAAAAAGGGAGAAAGAAAATATAAATTTAGCCTATTTAGTTAACATAAAAGATTGTCCTTTATTTTGAAATATTATTTTCTTTCTCTTAGTGCCAAAACGCCCTTGGAGAAATGATTAGCTATAGTTAGTAATAGGCAATTTTTTTAATTTTATTTTATATTGGAGTATAGTTGAGTTACAATGTTGTGTTAGTTTCAGGTGTACAGCAAAGTGATTCACTTATACATATACATATATCTATTCTTTCTCAAATAAGGACCTACTGTATAGCACGGGGAACTCTACTTAGTATTCTGTAATAATCTAAATGGGAAAAGAATGTGAAATAGTCAACTTTTTTTAAAGTCTTAATTTGGCAAAATTAAGAGTTGGAAATCCTTTCAATCCATCCACTTTTCACTGGTCCCCTCAAAAGCTACAAAGTCTGGGGCCCCAATCCCAGCTGGAGCTCCCCCTCATATGAGTGTGCTGGCTCTGGGCTGTGGGTATTTCAGTAACAGAGACATGCTGAGTACAGGTAATACCAAATACCAGTCACAGTGGAAAAGCAGAGCATCTGTGCCTGAAGAGGGCACAGGCAGCAAATGCCTGGAGGCTTCCTAGGAGTGGGGCCCCTGGGAAGGCTCACCTACCTTTGTAATTCTGCCCGTCTCCTCCAGCCAGTGCTGTTTATACTGACACGGTGTCCCCTATGATACAACAGAGCAAAACTCCACTCCTTTGATGAATTTGTTCACCTCTCTGAAAATGCACATCACCTTTGGCCAGTGGGTATTGAATATGGTTAATGACTGAGCCTTGGGCTTCTGTATTTTACAGCTTGTCTCCTCCCAGACTGTGCCCTAGGGTGGATGCTCATAAAGGACTTCTTGCCAACCCCTCCCCAGTCCTGTGTTCATCTGTCATCTTCTGTTGCATCTCCTGGGATATCCAGGTCTTGCTCCTTTGGGTTCCTAGGACCCTGCAGCACTGGGACTCCCAAAGACCGGCTACCTCACATACACACATGGGCACACACACTCAGAGTATGATACAGGTCAGAGGACGGCTCTGCTCAGCAGTGTGGTTCCCTGGACTGGGGGTCAGCTCTGGGCTCCAGCCACGAGGACCAACCCTGTGACATCCTGCATGTCCCAGACCCTTAAGAAGTCCACAGGTTCTAATATTGCAAATGGAGATCATAATACCTTCTGTAAAGTAAGATATGGCCAAGTAGAAGCCAAATAATAAAAAATGATTTCTTGATGATTCAAAACTTCTTTTACTTTTGTGGGTGGAAATATCCCCACACCACCCTGCCTTTTGACATCCTACACACAACTTCACACATCTTTGTGACTAAGGGTCATTTTTCTGAGTTACCACAATGGTGCTGTGCTCTTCCTGGACATTTTGGGGGGCAGTGAGGGGCACCTTTGACCCGCTAAAGGAATGACTGACTGTTACCTTTTTCAGCAGGCTGTCTGGTAGCTGGCACTACCTGGAGAACCAGGGAAGCCTAGAGGTAGGGTTGCACCAGGAGATTCTTACTTATGGTGAGTAGAGCTGAAGGGCAAACCTCAAAGTGTTGTACAAAAGGAACGTGAATTCAGAGCCTGGTACAACACAAAATTGTGGGGAAATGCAGGTGGGATGTAAGATGGAGTCTGATGGGCAAAAACACTGGAAGAACCACTGAGGCAGACAAACAGCCAGCCCAAGGATGCCCTGAGGCCAAGGGGCTGCAGCAGCATTTTAAGATTTCCTGCTCCAGCCAATGTGGATGTGCTGAGTATATTCAAAGGAGCAGAGGCATGGCCGTGCCCATGGGCATAGGGGTTTTCTTTTCTTTTCTTTCCTTTTTTTTTTTGGCCAGTTCCTTTTTTCCGACCCTCAGCTAAAGTTGCCCACTGTTGTCTGAATGTCTGTGGGTGGCAAACCCCTCCCCATAATGACCTCCACCACTGTCATCATGCCTTCTACTAATCAGCTGTGAACTGGGGATGAAAGAACTAGAAACTTCTTAGGACTTGGTGTAAAATAGGAGGGACTGGGCTGTGAAGGAGAACTTCAGAGCCTCTCCAAGCTCCATTGCCTGGGTTTTGGTACATGGCCTTCACGAGAGCAGCTTTGGCCACTTGCACACCTGTGATTTTAACTTGAAGCCCTTCTCACCTCCTGGGTCACCACCTGCAAAAAGCATTTACAACATGGCTGACAGCGGCCATTTATCGCCCACTCACCATGCGCTAGGTCCTTCACCAGGCCCACTGTTCACACAATTTCATTTAACTCCTTTCAACAGCTGAATGCTATTGGGCTTCATCATGAGGAAGTAGACTTGGGACAGTTGTGTGACTTGCTCAGGGCCCCACAGCTAGTCAGTGACAGAGGCAGGAGTCCATCCCAGACATTTCTGACTCCAAATCCCTTTCATGTTCCTTCCAATAATTCACATGGCCTTCACATGCCCACTGGGCTGATTTGGGGACTGGTAAAAAGCTTCACCAAGACCGCTAGTGGATTGAGGGCTTTGCCACAACTCCAGTTAAAGCACTGAGGAAGTTAGGTTGATTCACCAATAAATAAATAAATCCATACCTCTTTTGGAAGATTGTATCTCCTCAAGCTGAACATATCCAGTCCACTTATAGGCATATTCCTAACAGATATGTGTGCATACATGCACCAAAGGACATTTTCAGATGTGGTCATTCCAGCACTGTCTGTAGTACCTCCAAACTTAGAACAACCAAATTTTTGTCACAGGAGCCTGGATATGTAAACTGTGTCTGGTCCTACAATGGGATACCGCCAGCTGTGAAGGTCAACAGACCACATCTCTACTCAAGAGCATGCACAGAGGCTGCTGCATGGGCCACGGGGCCTCAGGCTGAGATCAGGACCCTAACCTCCTCACGTTGTTCCAGATTTGCACTGTGTCTTCCCCACCAGCCTGGGACCTCCTTGTGGGTAGAGAACTGTCCCTTCCCCCCCCCCATTTCACTCTGGACTTAACCAGGTGCCATCACCTTTGGGAACATTCCTGACTACCTCCTCCAGAGGTCAATGAAATAGAGGACAGAAGAACAATAGAATCCATGAAACCAAAAGTGGGTTCTTGGAAAAGATCAGCAAAATTGACAAACATGTAGGTAGACTGACAAAGAAAAAAGAGAGAAGACACAAATAACTAAAATCAGAAATTCAAGTGGGGACTTTATTTCCAACTTTATGGAAATTAAAAGGAGTATAAGAAAATACCATGAATAATATACACCAACAAATTAGATAACTTAGATGAATAGACAAATTCCTAGAAATATGTAAACTACCAAAAGTGACTCAAGAAGAAATAAAAAATCTGAATAGATGCTGGTTATGGACTGAATTTTGTCCCCCCTCAAAATACGTGTGTTGAAGACCCAGCAGATTAATACAACCTGTAACAAGTAAATAAGATTGAAAAACAATCTCCCAAAGTGTTGCCAAAAATGTGGAAAAATTGGAACCTTCACACATATCTGGTGGGAATGTAAAATGGTTCAGCCACTGTGGAAAATGGTCTGGCCTTTCCTGAAAACTTTAAACATTAAATTACCATATCATCCAAAATTCCATTCCTAGGTATATACGTGCCCCCAAAGAACTGAAAACAAATACTGTTACATATATAAGCATATTCATAACACCATTATTCATATAGGTTCAAATGTCCATCAACAGATGAATAGGTAAACAAATTGTGGTCTATAGATAAAATGGAATATTATTCAGTCATAAAAATGAATAGAATATTGACAAATGCTACAATGTTGATGAATCTTGAAAACATAATGGTAAGGGAAAGAAGCCAGACACAAAATGTCATATATTGTGTGATTCTATTTATGTAAATATCCAGAATAAATACATCCATAGAGACAGAAGACGTATTGATTCTTGCCAGTATCTAAGGAGAAGGTGTAAGAAGAAACTGCTTAATGGGCAAGAAATTTGACTTTGGAATGATGGAATTGTTTTTATAGAGGTGGAGGTTATACAACATTGTAAATGCATTAAATGCCACTGAATTATCCAATTTAAAATGGTTATTTTACTTTTTCTCATTTTTTATTGAAGTATAGTTGATTTAAAATGTTGTGTTAATTTCTGCTGTACAGAAAAGTGACTCAGTCATACACATATATACATTTTTTATATTCTTTTCCATTATGGTTTATCTCAGGATATTGAATATAGTTCCCTGTGCTATACAGTAGGACCTTGTTGTTTATCCATTCTATATGTAATAGTTTGCATCTACTAACCCCAAACTCCCAGTGCATTAATTTTATTTTCTGTGAATTTCACCTCAATAAACTGTTTTTTTAGAGGGCAACACAGGAGATCCTTGTGCTGTTGGAACTTGTTCTATACCTCAACTCAGGTGGTGGCTATATGAACCTTTGCATGAGATAACATTGTGTTATCAATGCACATGCACACACACATACATACACACACGGGTACAACTAGAACTGGGGAAATCTAATTAAGACTCGTGGATTGTATCAATGCCAATGTCCTGGTTAGGATATTGTCCTGTAGTTTTCCAAGGGGCTACCTTACAACAAACTGGGTAAAGGGTCCATGGATCTCTCTATATTACCTCTAAAGCTACATGTAAATCTACAATTATCTTAAAAGTTTCAGTGTGAGGTGATACCTCATTGTAGTTTTGATTTGCATTTCTCTAATAATTAGTGATGTTGAACAGCTTTTCATGCGTTTCTTGGCCATCTGTATATGTTCTATGGAGAAATGTCTGTTTAGGTCTTCTGCCCATTTTTTGACTGGGTTGTTCATTTTTTTTATATATCGAGCTGCATGAGGTATTTGTATATTTTGGAGATTAATTCCTTGTCAGTTGCTTCATTTGCAATCATTTTCTCACATTCTGAGGGCTTTCTTTGTTTTGTTTATGGTTTCCTTTGCTGTGCAAAAGCTTTTAAGTTTAATTAGATCCCATTTGTTTATTTTTGTTCTAATTTTCATTATTCTAGGAAGTGGATCAGAAAGGATCTTGCTGTGACTTATGTCAAAGAGTGCTCTGCCTATGTTTTTTTCTAAGAGTGTTATAGTGTCTGGCCTTACATTTAGGTCTTTAATCCATTTTGAGTTTATTTTTGTGTATGGTGTCAAGGATTGTTCTAATTTCATTCTTTTACATACAGCTGTCCAGTTTTCCCAGCACCACTTATTGAGGAAGCAGTCTTTTCTCCATTGCATATTCTTGCCTACTTTATCAAAGGTAAGGTGACCATATGTGCGTGGGTTTATCTCTGGGCTTTCTATCCTGTTCCAAGGATCTATATTTCTGTTGCAGTGCCAGTACACTACTGTCTTTTCTTTTTTTAAAAAAATCTTTATTAGAGTACAATTGCTTTACAATGGTGTGTTAGTTTCTGCTTTAAAACAAAGTGAATCAATTATACATATACATGTTCCCATATCTCTTCCCTCTTGCGTCTCCCTCCCTCCCACCCTCCCTATCCCACCCATCCAGGCGGTCAGAAAGCACCGAATTGATCTCCCTGTGCTATGTGGCTGCTTCCCACTAGCTATCTACCTTACATTTGGTAGTGTATATATGTCTATGCCTCTCTCTCGCTTTGTCACAGCTTACCCTTTCCCCTCCCCATATCCTCAAGTCTATTCTCTAGTAGGTCTGTGTCTTTATTCCTGTCTTACGCCTAGGTTCTTCATTACATTTTTTTTCTTAAATTGAATATACATATGTGTTAGCACACGGTATTTGTCTTTCTCTTTCTGACTTACTTCACTCTGTATGGCAGACTCTAGGTCTATCCACCTCATTACAAATAGCTCAATTTCGTTTCTTTTTATGGCTGAGTAATATTCCATTGTATATATGTGCCACATCTTCTTTATCCATTCATCCAATGATGGACACTTAGGTTGTTTCCATCTCCGGGCTATTGTAAACAGAGCTGCAATGAACATTTTGGAACATGACTCTTTTTGAATTATGGTTGTCTCAGGGTATATGCCCAGTAGTGGGATTGCTGTGTCATATGGTAGTTCTATTTGTAGTTTTTTAAGGAACCTCCGTACTTTTCTCCATAGTGGCTGTACCAATTCACAATCCCGCCAGCAGTTCAAGAGTGTTCCCTTTTCTCCACACCCTCTCCAGCATTTATTCTTTCTAGATTTTTTGATGATGGCCATTCTGACCAGTGTGAGGTGATACCTCATTGTAGTTTTGATTTGCATTTCTCTAATGATTAATGATGTTGAGCATTCTTTCATGTGTTTGTTGGCAGTCTGTATATCTTCTTTGGAGAAGTGTCTATTCAGGTTTTCTGCCCTTTTTTGGATTGGGTTGTTTGTTTTTTTGTTATTGAGCTGCATGGGCTGCTTGTAAATTTTGGAGATTAATCCTTCGTCAGTTGCTTCATTTGCAAATATTTTCTCCCATTCTGAGGGTTGTCTTTTGGTCTTGTTTATGGTTTTCTTTGCTGTGCAAAAGTTTTGAAGTTTGACTAGGTCCCATTTGTTTATTTTTATTTCCATTTCTCTAGGAGTGGGTCAAAAAGGATCTTGCTGTGATTTATGACATAGAGTGTTCTGCCTATGTTTTCCTCTAAGAGTTTGATAGTTTCTGGCCTTACATTTAGGTCTTTAATCCATTTTGACCTTATTTTTGTGTATGGTGTTAGGGAGTGATCTAATCTCATACTTTTACATGTACCTGTCCAGTTTTCCCAGCACCACTATTGAAGAGGCTGTCCTTTCTCCACTGTGTATTCCTGCCTCCTTTATCAAAGATAAGGTGACTATATGTGTGTGGGTTTATCTCTGGGCTTTCTATCCTATTCCATTGATCTATCTTTCTGTTTTTGTGCCAGCACCATACTGTCTTGATTACTGTAGCTTTGTAGTATAGTCTGAAGTCAGGAAGCCTGATTCCTCCAGCTCCGTTTTTCTTTCTCAAGATTGCTTTTGCTATTCGGGATCTTTTGTGCTTCCATACAAATTGTGAAATTTGTTGTTCTAGTTCTGTGAAAAATGCCAGTGGTAGTTTGATAGGGATTGCATTGAATCTGTAGATTGCTTTGGGTAGTAGAGTCATTTTCACAATGTTGATTCTTCCCATACAAGAACATGGTATAGCTCTGCATCTATTTCTACCATCTATTTGTATCATCTTTAATTTCTTTCATCAGTGTCTTATAGTTTTCTGCATACAGGTCTTTTGTCTCCTTAGGTAGGTTTATTCCTTGATATTTTATTCTTTTTGTTGCAATGGTAAATGGGAGTGTTTTCTTGATTTCACTTTCAGATTTTTCATCATTAGTGTATAGGAAGGCCAGAAATTTCTGTGCATTAATTTTGTATCCTGTTACTTTACCAAATTCCTTGATTAGATCTAGTAGTTTTCTGGTAGCATCTTTAGGATTCTCTATGTATAGTGTCATGTCATCTGCAAACAGTGACAGCTTTACTTCTTCTTTTCCGATTTGGATTCCTTTTATTTCCTCTTCTTCTCTGATTGCTGTGGCTAAAACTTCCAAAACTATGTTGAATAAGAGTGGTGAGAGTGGGAAACCTTGTCTTCTTCCTGATCTTAGTGGAAATGCTTTCAGTTTTTCACCATTGAGGACAATGTTGGCTGTCGGTTTGTCATATGTGGCCTTTATTATGTTAAGGAAAGTTCCCTCTATGCCTACTTTCTGCAGGGTTTTTATCGTATATGGGTGTTGAATTTTGTTGAAAGCTTTCTCTGCATCTATTGAGATGATCATATGGTTTTTCTCCTTCAATTTGTTAATATGGTTTATCACATTGATTAATTTGCGTATATTGAAGAATCCTTGCATTCCTGGAATAAACCCCACTTGATCATGGTGTATGATCCTTTTAATGTGCTGTTGGATTCTGTTTGCTAGTATTTTGTTGAGGATTTTTGCATGTATGTTCTTCAGTGATATTGGCCTGTAGTTTTCTTTCGTTGTGACATCCTTGTCTGGTTTTGGTATCAAGGTGATGGTAGCCTCGTAGAATGAGTTTGGGAGTGTTCCTCCCTCTGCTATATTTTGGAACAGCTTGAGAAGGATAGGGGTTAGCTCTTCTCTAAATGTTTGATGGAATTCACCTGTGAAGCCATCTGGTCCTGGGCTTTTGTTTGTTGGAAGATTTTTAATCACAGTTTCAATTTCAGTGCTTGTGATTGGTCTGTTCATATTTTCTATTTCTTCCTGATTCAGTCTTGGCAGGTTGTGCATTTCTAAGAATTTGTCCATTTCTTCCAGGTTTTCTATTTTATTGGCATAGAGTTGCTTGGAGTAATCTCTCGTTATCTTTTGTATTTCTGCAGTGTCAGTTGTTACTTTTCCTTTTTCATTTCTAATTCTATTGATTTGAGTCTTCTCCCTTTTTTTCTTGATGAGTCTGACTAATGGTTTATCAATTTTGTTTATCTTCTCAAAGAACCAGCTTTTAGTTTTATTGATCTTTGCTATCATTTCCTTCATTTCTTTTTCATTTATTTCTGATCTGATTTTTATGATTTCTTCCCTTCTGCTAACTTTGGGGATTTTTTGTTCTTCTTTCTCTAATTGCTTTAGGTATAAGGTTAGGTTGTTTATTTGGGATGTTTCTTGTTTCTTAAGGTAGGATTGTATTGCTATAAACTTCCCCCTTAAAACTGCTTTTGCTGCATCCCATAGCTTTTGGGTCGTCGTGTCTCCATTGTCATTTGTTTCTAAGTATTTTTTTATTTCCTCTTTGATTCCTTCAGTGATCACTTCGTTATTAAGTAGTGTATTGTTTAGCCTCCATGTGTTTATGTTTTTTACAGATCTTTTCCTGTAATTGATATCTAGTCTCATAGTGTTGTGGTCAGAAAAGATACTTGATACAATTTCAATTTTCTTAAATTTACCAAGGCTTGATTTGTGACCCAAGATACGATCTATCCTGGAGAATGTTCCATGAGCTCTTGAGATAAATGTGTATTCTGTTGTTTTTGGATGGAATGTCCTATAAATATCAATTAAGTCCATCTTGTTTAAGGTATCATTTAAAGCTTGTGTGTCCTTATTTATTTTCATTTTGGATGTTCTGTCCATTGGTGAAAGTGGGGTGTTAAAGTCCCCTACTATGAATGTGTTACTGTCGATTTCCCCTTTCATGACTGTTAGTATTTGCCATATGTATTGAGGTGCTCCTATGTTGGGTGCATAAATATTTACAATTGTTATATCTTCTTCTTGGATCAATCCCTTGATCATTATGTAGTGTCCTTCTTTGTCTCCTCTAATAGTCTTTGTTTTAAAGTCTATTTTGTCTGATATGAGAATTGCTACTCCAGCTTTCTTTTGGTTTCCATTTGTATGGAATATCTTTTTCCATCCCCTTACTTTCAGTTTGTATGTGTCTCTATGTCTGAGCTGGGTCTCTTGTAGACAGCATATATATGGGTCTTGTTTTTGTATCCATTCAGCCAATCTGTGTCTTTTGGTGGCAGCATTTAGTCCATTTACATTTAAGGTAATTATCAATATGTATGTTCCTATTCCAATTTTCTTAATTGTTTTGGGTTCGTTATTGTAGGTCTTTTCCTTCTCTTGTGTTTCTTGCCTAGAGAAGTTCCTTTAGCATTTGTTGTAAAGCTGGTTTGGTGGTGCTGAACTCTCTCAGCTTTTGCTTGTCTGTAAAGATTTTAATTTCTCCATCAAATCTGAATGTGATCCTTGCTGGGTAGAGTAATCTTGGTTGCAGGCTTTTCTCCTTCATCATTTTAAATATGTCCTGCCAGTCCCTTCTGGCTTGCAGAGTTTCTGCTGAAAGATCAGCTGTTAACCTTATGAGGAATCCCTTGTGTGTTATTTGTTGTTTTTCCCTTGCTGCTTTTAATATGTTTTCTTTGTATTTAATTTTTGACAGTTTGATTAATATGTGTCTTGGTATATTTCTCCTTGGATTTATCCTGTGTGGTACTCTCTGTACTTCCTGGACTTGATTAACTATTTCCTGTCCCATATTAGGGAAGTTTTCAACTATAATCTCTTCAAATATTTTCTCAGTCCCTTTCTTTTTCTCTTCCTCTTCTGGAACCCCTATAATTTGAATGTTGGTGTGTTTAATGTTGTCCCAGATGTCTCTGAGACTTTCCTCAGTTCTTTTCATTCTTTTTTCTTTATTCTGCTCTGCAGTGGTTATTTCCACTATTTTATCTTCCAGGTCACTTATCCGTCCTTCTGCCTCAGTTATTCTGCTATTCATCCTTTATAGAGAACTTTTAATTTCATTTATTGTGTTATTCATCATTGCTTGTTTCATCTTTAGTTCTTCTAGGTCCTTGTTAAATGTTTCTTGCATTTTCTCTATTCTATTTCCAAGATTTTGGATCATCTTTACTATCATTATTCTGAATTCTTTTTCAGGTAGACTGCCTATTTCCTCTTCATTTGTTAGGTCTAGTGGGTTTTTATCTTGCTCCTTCATTTTCTGTCTGTTTTTTCTGTCTTCTCAGTTTGCTTATCTTACTGTGTTTGAGGTCTCCTTGCAGGTTGCAGGTTTGTAGTTCCCGTTGTTTTTGGTGTCTGTCCCCAGTGGCTAAGGTTGGTTCAGTGGGTTGTGTAAGCTTCCTGGTGGACGGCACTAGTGCCTGTGTTCTGTTGGATGAGGCTGGATCTTGTCTTTTTGGTGGGCAGGTCCATGTCTGGTAGTGTGTTTTGGGGTGTCTGTTGCTTTATTATGATTTTAGTCAGCCTCTCTGCTAATGGGTGGGGTTGTGTTCCTGTCTTGCTAGTTGTTTGGCATAGGGTGTCCAACACTGTAGCTTGCTGGTCGTTGAGTGAAGCTGGGTGCTGGTGTTGAGATGGACATCTCTGGAAGAGTTTCACCGTTTGATATTATGTGGAGCTGGGTGGTCTCTTGTGGACCAGTGTCCTGAAGTTGGCTCTCCTACCTCAGAGGAAGAGCCCTGACTCCTGGCTGGAGCACCAAGAGCCTTTCATCCACATGGCTCAGAATAAAAGGGAGAAAAAGTAGAAAGAAAGAATTAGTAGAAGAAGAAAGAAAGAAAGAAAGAAAGAAAGAAAGAAAGAAAGAAAGAAAGAAAGAAAGAAAGAAAGAAAGAAAGAAAGAAAGAGAAAGAAGGAAAGGAGTGTGGGAGGGAAGGAGGGAGGAAGGAAGGAAGGAGGGAAGGAAAGAAAAAAAAGAAAGAAGATAAAGTAAAATAAAATAAGATAAAATATAATAAAGTTATTAAAATAAAAAATAATTATTAAGAAAAAAAGTTTAAAAAACAACAACAACAAAAAAAAACAGACGGATAGAACCCTAGGACAAATGGTGGAAGCAAAGCTATACAGACAAAATCTCACACAGAAGCATACACATACACACTCACAAAAAGAGGAAAAGGGGAAAAAATCATAAATCTTGCTCTCAAAGTCCACCTCCTCAATTTGGGATGATTCGTTGTCTATTCATGTGTTCCACAGATGCAGGGTACATCAAGTTGATTGTGGAGCTTTAATTCACTGCTTCTGAGGCTGCTGGGAGGGATTTCCCTTTCTCTTCTTTGTTCTCACAGCTCCCGGGGCTCAGCTTTGGATTTGGCCCGGCCCCTGCGTGTAGGTCGACGGAAGGCGTCTGTTCTTCACTCAGACAGGACGGGGTTAAAGGAGGGGCTGCTTCGGGGACTCTGGTTCACTCAGGCCGGGGGGAGGGAGCGGCACGGATTGCGGGGTGACCCTGGGGTGGCAGAGGCCGGCGTGACATTGCACCAGCCTGAGGCGCGCCATGCGTTCTCCCGGAGAAGTTGTTCCTGGATCCCAGGACCCTGGCAGTGGCGGGCTGCACAGTCTCCCCGGAAGAGGGGTGTGGATAGTGACCTGTGCTCGCACACATGTTTCTTGGCGGCGGCAGCAGCAGCCTTAGCGTCTCAGGCCCGTCTCTGGGGTCCGCGCTTTTAGCCGCAGCTCGCGCCCGTCTCTGGAGCTTCTTTAAGCAGGGCTCTTAATCCCCTCTCCTCGCGCACCAGGAAACAGAGCAGAAAAAGTCTCTTGCCTCTTCGGCAGGTCCAGACTTTTCCCCGGACTCCCTCCCAGCTAGCCATGGTGCACTAACCCCCTTCAGGCTGTGTTCATGCCGCCAACCCCAGTCCTCTCCCTGTGGTCCGACCAAAGTCCGACCCTCAGCTCCCAGCCCTGCCCGCCCCGGCGGGGGAGCAGACAAGCCTCTTGGGCTGGTGAGTACCGATCCTCTGTGTGGGAATCTCTCCACTTTGCCCTCCGCACTCCTGTGGCTGTGCTCTCCTCCGCGACTCCAAAGCTTTCCCCCTCCGCCACCCGCAGTCTCTGCCCGCGAAGGGGCTTCTAGTGTGTGGAAACCTTTCCTCCTTTACGGCTCCCTCCCACTGGTGCAGGTCCCTGTCCCTATCATTTTGTCTCTGTTTATTCTTTTTTCTTTTGCTCTACCCAGGTATGTGGGGAGTTTCTTGCCTTTTGGGAAGTCTGAGGTCTTCTGCCAGCGTTCAGTAGGTGTTCTGTAGGAGTTGTTCCACGTGTAGGTGTATTTCTGGTGTATCTGTGGGGAGGAAGGTGATCTCCGTGGCTTACTCTTCCGCCATCTTCCCCTTCTGTTTTTTTTTGTTTTGTTTTGTTTTTGTTTTTTGCGGTACGCGGGCCTCTCACTGTTGTGGCCTCTCCCGTTGCAGAGTACAGGCTCCAGATGTGCAGGCTCAGTGGCCATGGCTCACAGGCCCAGCTGCTCCACAGCATGTGGGATCTTCCCGGACCGGGGCACAAACCCGTGGCCCCTGCATCGGCAGACGGACTCTCAACCACTGCGCTACCAGGGAAGCCCCACTACTGTCTTGATTACTGTAGCTTTGTAGTATAGTCTGAAGTTAGGGAGACTGATTCCTTCAGCTCCGTTTTTCTTTTTCAGGATTGCTTTGGCTATTCGGGGTCTTTTGTGTTTCCATACAAATTGTGAATTTTTTTGTTCTAGTTCTGTGAAAAATGCCCTTGGTAATTTGATAGGGATTGCATTGAATCTGTAGATTGCTTTGGATCGTAGAGTCATTTTCACAATGTTGATTCTTCCAGTCCAAGAACATGGTATATGTCTCCATCTGCTTGTATCGTCTTTAATTTCTTTCATCCTTGTCATAGTTTTCTGCATACAGGTCTTTTGTCTCCTTAGGTAGGTTTATTCCTAGGTATTTCATTCTTTTTGTTGCAATGGCAAATGGGAGTGTTTTCTTGATTTCACTTTCAGATTTTTCATCATTAGTGTATAGGAATGCCAGAGATTTCTGTGCATTAATTTTGTGTCCTGCTACCTTACCAAATTCATTGCCTAGCTCTAGTAGTTTTCTGGTGGCATCTTTAGGAATCTCTATGTATAGTGTCATGTCATCTGCAAACAGTGACAGCTTTACTTCTTCTTTTCCAATTTGGATTCCTTTTATTTCTTTTTCTTCTGATTGCTGATTGCTATGGCTAAAACTTCCAAAACTATGTGGAATAATAGCAGTGAGAGTGTGAAACCGTCTCTTTTTCCTGATCTTAAAGGAAATGGTTTCGGTTTTTCACCATTGAGAACGATGTTGGCTGTGTGTTTGTCATATATGGCCTTTATTATGTTGAGGTAAGTTCCCTCTATGTCTACTTTCTGGAGAGTTTTCATCATAAATGGGTTTGAATTTTGTCAAAGCTTTTTCTGCATCTATTGAGATTATCATATGGTTTTGTATCACATTGATTGATTTGCATATATTGAAGAGTCCTTGCATTCCTGGGATAAACCCCACTTGATCATGGTGTATGATCCTTTTAATGTGCTGTTGGATTCTGTTTGCTAGTATTTGGTTGAGGATTTTTGCAGCTATGTTCATCAGTGGTAATGGCCTGTAGTTTTCTTTTTTTGTGACATCTTTGTCTGGTTTTGGTATCAGGGTGATGGTGGCCTCGTAGAATGAGTTTTGGAGTGTTCCTTCCTCTGCTATATTTTGGAAGAGTTTGAGAAGGATAGGTGTTAGGTCTTCTCTAAATGTTTGATAGAATTTGCCTGTGAAGCCATGGCTCTTTGTCATGCTGCTGAGTTCTCTGTTCTTTACAAGTATGGTTCCCTGAGGCTGCAGCTCCTTATTTCTCTAAACCAGGGCTCACTCTTCAACAGCCCATGGGCACTATCCACTTTTCCTGCTTCTGTCAGAACAGGAAGGAAACTTTAAAACCCAAATGGTCACAAGAGTCACTTCCTGGTTGTAATATGAAACACAGACCTCTTTATGCTTCCTAGTGATTACCAGTGGAGGTCTCCTGTGGCTGCACACAGTAGAGAAGCACTCTCAAATTATTACATGCTTAACATGTATTAATCTCCACTAGAACTTCCATAGCCCATCAGATGAAAACCTTTCTATCCACAGTCTTTGTTCCTCCTCTATTGAAACTGCAGAGCAGATATTCTCCTCTTCTGATACATTCAAAGTTAAGAACCTAAACAAGTTGCCCAACATCAGAGACTCAGTGTTTCCTTCTTTAAAATGGGAATAATACCACCAACCTGGGGAGGTGGATGTGGGTTAATCACATAGGTAGGGTGGCTACCACGGTGACCAACAGGCAGTGAATGCTCAGAATCCTATCATTGCTATGACTGGCGTGGTTGTCTCATAACCTGTGGAGAAAAGGCAGAGGCAGAGGCAGAAACCCTGATTCAGCTCCTCTGGGCCACACTGACACCCACTCTGTCCATCAGTGGCTCTCCACATGGGGGTTGCTGACCCTTAGGGGTGTTTTGGAACTTTGTGGAGGTGCTTGGGGTTATCAATATGACAAGTGGCCCTTCTTTGGTATGGGGAAGGGCCCCAACCCACTTTTGAATGTGTTACTGGACATTCATATAGGCAACAGACTTGTTTGTTATTTGAACTTTACATGATTTTACATATATACACAAAATATATTTACATAGTTTCACATACACTGAATTTTCAAACGCAACAATCATGTGAATCAAGGGAAGAATTGCTTCTTTACCAAGAATTGCTCTTCTTTCGGGAAAATCCTGCAACAAGGGCAATGCCCTTCAAAGTGTTTGAGTCACCTCCAGCACAAACACCTGGATACATCAGCACAAACACCTGGTTACATCTGCATTTGTGGCTATCACAGTGGCCCCATACATAAGTACACTCCATGTATAAGTACTCTTCTGTAGCCCTTACTTCAAAAGGTCAAGCATAAAGAAAAATGTTTAGCAAAATTATTGTCTCTTTTCTCTTCATCCACATTTATTCACTTTAAGTAGGTGAAAACATCTGATAACTTCATTATATTTTCTAATAGAGTCAGGCCTGATCATTTACATATTATAATACATAGCATTTTGTTACAGATTGCTTTCCCTTTATTTTTCCTTTTCACTCTAGTTATTATGTTCAGGGCTTTATTGACTTTTTAAAAAATCATGTGTACAGGTAAGTCATCCTATCTTTGAATTCCATTTCAGTATAGTAAAGGGAGTGTTACAAAATATTTTCTGTGAAGGGGTGATTGGGTCTAACAGTGTTGAGAAACACTGCTGTATATTTATTACTTAGCCCGCCCAAGCATTCTGCTCTGTAAGAAAGCCCCTTTAATAAAGGAAGGCTGGAATTAGATTGTGATGGGGATAAACCAACTTGAGGCTGAGGAGATAAAATGAACTAGACACACATTAAATATTTAACTGGGTTAGAACAGCTGAGTCAGAGGAAGCCCAGGTCTTAGCACAGGTAACTAATGAGATCACATTTCCATCAGCCAGATGTAGGGATGCCAGCTCTTAAGCAAAAGGGAGACAGTTTAGCAAGATTTCTGGTTTCTCATTATGGCTGAAATCAAACCATCTTCAAAAAGGGTAAACTATCATTTTACTTTTACAAGGAAATAAGAATATTCACCCAAATTAGCACTACTGTTACCGAAAGTGGGGTCCAGCTGCTCATTGCTCTAAAGCAAATAAGAGGCAAGGTTGGTAGAAAGGAAAGTTTGCTTTATTTCAGAGGCTGGCACCCAGGGTCGGGGATGGGCAGGGCAGACTCCTGTCCAAAGGCCAATTCCCCCCACTGACAATCAGGGGGCAAGAGCTTTTAAAGGGGAGTTTCAGGGCTGTATAGGTGGAGGGAAGGGGCTACATGCAGAAACAGCACAGTCAGCTCTGAAAGTCATCTTGAAATTGATCATGTAGTATCTGATCAGTGTCATCTTGATTGTTTTAAGTTAGTCTTCAGTTCCACGGTCAGTTTGTTCCCATTTCTTTGAGGCCAGTGCTCAGAATCGTGGCAGCTTATGTCATGGCAACAATCTGGTCATCATGTAGTTAACTCCTTCCACCTATTGGGGGTTTCAGTATCTTTAAGAGAGCTCGAAGTTTATGGTGCATAATATTATCTATAGCCCTTGAGGAGGAACTAAAAGTCCTTGACTTTGCTTAATGACTAAACTATTACTGTTTTGTCCTGTTTGACTGTTTTCCTTTGCTTCTGTATTTTCTCACTTCTCTGATTAAATTTATTTTTTTACTAAAGTTTTTCTACAGACAAAAAGCAGGAGAAAGACCTGGGTTGGGGGGAGGACCATGGGGTCCTGCTCCATTTCATTAGTTAAAGCAGTTGTCTCAATGAACACAATTCTTCCCAATTGATGCTCAAGAAGGAATGAAATCATGAACGGCCAAACAAATGAATGAATGTGTAATAATGCAAATACTGAAGACTACTAGGGCAAGAATCAATGGTCGCTGAAGTGTCAGTAAACCCCTCTCCCAGGGGGACCCATAACCACCTGAGCTGGGCAGAGTCCGGGGTGCGCCTGCCTGGGATCTGGGTCTGAGCCCACCGCCCTCACCTGTAACTCCGCCCCCAACAGGTCACAGGTCCCTACAGAGGTAAGACAGGTGAATTGTTCCCAAGGGAGCAGGTACCCTGGTGAAGGGCTTTCCCATGTCAGGGCCCTTCTGCCATCACTGGGGGCCAGAAGCCAACCCCAATGACCCCTGGACAGCCTACCTGTCAGCAGCGTCAGGTTAGCCCTTCATCTCTCAAAATCCTCTCTCCTGGGTCTCATTGCCTTAGGATTTGCCATTTAATGTATGCAGCAGGTATGCCTGGTGTAGTTATTCTTTTCCCCGCTGCTGGAGACAGGTTGTGAGCAAAGCAGGCTTGGTGCCTGCCTTCATGGAGCTCACAGCTGGCAGAGAGCAGACGCTGGAGGAAGAAATAAGCACATAAGTAGTGAGCAATTATAATAGGACATCAGTGCTATTAAGGATGGAATGGGGAGGGGGCATCAAGAAAAATTTCCATGGAAAGCAAGGCCTGAGCTGAGAGTTGAAGGTTGGGAAGGAGTTCCTTGGGGGAAGTGGAAGGGAAGCAGGTGGTGGAGAGTTATCCGGGGAGCGGGACTGGTGTCTGCAAAGGCCCTGGGGTGGGACTGCACCAGAATCACCTGTCCCACGGGCCAGCGTGGAGGAATGAAGAACATGGGAGAAGGGGCAAAGTGAGGCTGGGCAGAGGGGTGCAGACCATTCAGGCCTTGTAGTCAGGGCAGGAAACTTTATTTTAAGAGTGATAAAAAAGCCATGCAAAAGGGTTGTATAGAAGGGAGTGGGGGAGGGCAGACATTGACAGTTTCACATTTTAACGCAATCATGCTGGCTGCAGACTGGAGAAAGATGGATAAAGGGCCAAATAGAAAGCTGGGAGATAACTAGAAAGCCATGGCCACAGCAGGCTCGCACTTGGAGCATGTGATTGCGGAGGTGAAGGGTGGACAGGCTCAAGAGATATTTAGGAGGGAAAACCGGCAGGACTGCCAGTCTGAGAAGCAAATCCTCACTAAAATACAAAGAGCTGAGTGTCTAGCCTGCTACCTCTCAGACCCAGGGCTCTTAAAGTCCAACCTCCAGTTAATGCCACTACTTGTGCACCCCTCACCTCTGACCAGCCAGTCTCTGGCCAGGCAATCCTGCCGGGGGGATGGGGGAGAGCACACTGCTTATGGAAGGTTCCAAATGTAGGGAGAAGCTTCCTCACTGTGACCTGAACTCTCCCTCCATTCTTGGGCCTCCAGTGGTTTCCAGATGTTGAGGATAACAGGTATGTACCATTCTCTTCAACCACCTCCCAACCCCAGGAAGTCTTTGGGGTCCCCTTACTCATTGGTGGCCTTAGGCAGACCACTTGATGTACCTGAGCCCCAGGACCTGAAGGAGCAGCCGGCCCCCAGCAGGATGGAAGATTACCGGAGTTGGCATTATTTATAAAGGCCCGGCATGTGGCGGTTCTCAGAAAGCAGGAACGCTGGCCAGTCCCCCCAACATCACTC
This sequence comes from Grampus griseus, assembly GCF_964374135.1. Lineage (NCBI taxonomy): Eukaryota > Metazoa > Chordata > Mammalia > Artiodactyla > Delphinidae > Grampus > Grampus griseus. Next base: position 108,602,059 of record NC_139001.1, read on the forward strand.
AGCTGGCTTGATTGCTGGACCCCGGGTGTCAGTCACCCTCACTCTTAAGGAATATCCTCAAAGTCTTCCAGGAAAGGGGCAAATTCCTCGGAGGTTCTAGAATGTTCCTCCCCTGACCCTGCCCCAGCATGAGCCAGCTCTTAGAAATAGCAGCGGGGACACAGGCGTCAGCAGAGCCCAGGAATGAACGTTGAAGGGAGTGAGGAGGGGCAGCCTTGAGGGCAGGCCTGGTGCTGGGGTGCTGGGTGGCCAGTGGGAAGCAGAAGTCAGGCGGCAGCCGGACTGCACCAGCCACCTGAGCCAGTGGTCAGGCAGACCTTGGGAAATGCTGCGAGAAAGATGCCCCAGCAGGGAAATGACCGCCCCCGCTCCCAGGTCAGGCTGTTAAGCGGTGAGGGGGTGAGGGGGTGAAGGTACTGTCACCACGGGGGCGACCTCCGTGTGTGTGAGGAAGGTCTGTGGGTACAGGGCTATGGGGTTGGCTGCACCTGTGCCCTGCACACCCACATGATCCAGCCCCCTGATCTCAATGCTGCTCTTGAGTCACCTGGGGGCCAAGGGTCCACCAGATTGAGCCCAAATCCTTTCCTGGAGTGCCCACCTCCAGGTGGGGGAGGGTCTGTTCAGCTCTGCTTAAACTGCTTATCCAGATTTGGGAATCTAAGAACAAGGCTTTGTAATGCCCCTCAAATGAGTCTGAAAACCTGGGGCCACAGCTTCGCGCAGGTGCGCACCTGGGGCCTCAGAAGCTGCTCTGGCTTCAGGGTTCCTCTCTGGGGAAGGGACAGCTTTGGGCTGGGCTGAAAGCCTCCAGGTTGTCTGTCTCCAATCTGCCTCCTGCTTAGCAGGGGTGAGACCTCATGAGATTGGCCACCGGAAAAACTGACACTTTGCACACATGCTGGACCCCTGGACAGATGTCCTGGCCAAGTCAGAAACACCTTCCTGGCCTCCGACAGCATTTACCAGCAGTTCCAGCTTGAGACACAGATCTGATCAACTAGAATGCTCTGTGACTTTAAAAGAGTAACTTAACCTCCCTGGGCACTTTTCCTCCTTTATGAGAAAGAAAGAGAGAAAGAAAGAAAGAAAAAGAAAAGAAAGAAAGAAAGAAAGAAAGAAAGAAAGAAAGAAAGAAAGAAAGAAAGAAAGAAAGAAAGAAAGAAAGAAAGGAAGGAAGGAAGGAAGGAAGGCAGGCAGAAAGGAAGGAAGGAAGGAAGGAAGGAAGGAAGGAGGAAAGAAAGGAAGGAAGGAAGAGAGGGAGAGGGAGAGAGAGAGAAAGAAAAGAAAGAAAGGAAGGGAGAGAGAGAGAAAGAAAAGAAAGAAAGAAAGAAAGAAAGAAAGAAAGAAAGAAAGAAAGAAAGAAAAGGAAGGAAGGAAGGAAGAAAGAGAGAGAGAGAAAGGAAGGAAAGAGGGAGGGAGGGAGGAAGGAAGGAAGGAAGGAAGGAAGGAGGAAGGAAGGAAGGAAGGAAGGAAGGAAGGAAGGAGGGAAGGGAGGAAGAGATGAGAGAAAAATATTCATAACCAAGAAAAGGGTTATTATCAGTAATAAGAGCTCAGAGGTTACCCCTAGAGGCTTGGGTTGAATCTGTGTCACCATTTATGAGCTGTGTGACCTTGGCAATTTAATTAACTTCTCTAAGCCTCAATGGCCTTTGTCTAAAATTGAGATAATGATAGTACCTACCTCAGAGGTTTGTTTTGAGGATTAGATGGTAATCCACCCCAAATGCCTGGCACATTCAGCATTTTCAGTAAATATCACTGGATAATTATTTGCTGTAGTGAAAAGCTAGAGGTGGAGATTATAATCCTTCTTGTTGGTGGTGAAATTGAAGCTCGAAGAAGTTGGGTAAAAGGCTGAAGTCACCTGCTAGACCGTGTAGCAGACCCAAAGGCAGTAAGGGCCCTTATCTGCACTGTCAGGGCGCGAATGGCATAGGGTGGTGATGGGGCCTGGGTCGAGGGGCATTAAGTACCCCCCAGAGCAGTGCTTATGCACATCATCACTCTGAGAGTCTCAAGAGAAATCCCCCTCTCACCTTCCTAGTTGCCATGATTTTATCTCTTAGACACAAAGAACAGCAATCTCCACTTGTCCAATGCTTGCCACGTGCCAGACATTCTTTTAAATGCTTTACGTATATTAACTCTTCAATCTCAACACAACCCTGAGGAAGGCACTGTTATTATCCTCATGTTACAGATAGAGAAGCTGAGGCCCAGAGAGCTTAAGTAACTTGCCCACAGACACACAGCTCATCATTGGAAGTGCTTGGATTTGGAGCCAAGCAATCTGACACTAAAGGCTAGAATTTTTTTTAATAATTTCAAATTTAGAAAATTGAAAGAATATTTAAAAGAACGTGTATATACTAATTACTAAGGTTTTACCCTGTTTTTACTTTATCATTCTCTATCTCTCTCTCTCTCTCTCAGCTATTTGAATATTTGAGAGTACATTGTTGACATGTCCCTTTATCCCTAAATATTTCAGCATGCATGAAAATCCTAAAAATAATAGCATTCACTTACATACCCAAAATATGACTGTCTGAATCAGGAAGTTTAACACTGATACAATGGTATCCTCTACTCTACAGACCTTATTAAAAATTTCACCAATTTCCCAATGATATTCTTCTTGGCTACTATTTTTTTGGTGCAGAGCTTTCATGTCTCTTTAGTTTCTTTTAGTATGAAATGATTTCTTGGCCTTTCCTTATCTTTTATTATATTGACATTTTTAAATAGAACATAGTGGGAGTTTTTTGGTTCAGAATTTCCTCCATTTGGGTCTTTCCAATGTTTTCTCACCATAAAATTTAGGTTACATATTTAGGGTAGGATCCTTGGAGGTGATGATGTTTTATCAGTGTGTGATGTCAGGAGGAACATGATGTTAATTTGCCCCATTTCTGGTGCTGTTACTTTGCTGATTTGGTTAAGGCAATATCTGTCAGCTTTCTCCACTACAAAGTTACTACTTTCCCTTTGTAATGAGTAAGTAACTTGTGGGGAGATGCTTTGAAAGTATGTAAATGGCCAGTTGCCATCAAACCTCCACCGATCACTTTAGCATCCATTGTTGCTTCTTACGTGAATCATGGGGTGTGGTTGGGTGCCTTGCCATCTCCATCACTCCTTCTACGTGTGAATTGAGTTTCTACTCTAGCTGATCTTCTCTTTTCCCCCATTTATTCATTTATTAATCAGTAGGGACTCAGGGACCGTTTTTTTTGTTTGTTTTTCATATCTGATATTTCATCACTATCACATTCATTTTGATGCTCAGATGGTCCTATATGTGGCCAGTAGGCACCTGCTCAGCCTGGCTCCCGTTCCCTTGACTTGTCCTTATTGTTCTTTGGACACTCTCTCTGTAGCACAAGATGTTCCAGGTTCATTCTTGTATTTTCCCTGCCCCAGCCCTTGCATTCCCATTTCTCCAAGGAGCCCTGCTTCCCTCTTGGTGGAGAATGGTATTTAGAAACCATAGTCTGTGCCCAAGTGTGCTCATTTGATACTGGAGTGACACAGGTTCTGTGTAAATGTTGTGCTTCTAACCACTATACTCTCCTTCCTCTCATACTATGCAGCAGCCCAGGCTCCCCCTCTCATAGAGATACCTAGGCTAGGCAGTCAATTCTGCGGTACAACCACAGAGTATGTTCATCACCATGGCTTGCATTTGGGGTCCTATTCCTGGCTTGGTTTTTCCTGGCCCTTATCTTTCCTCTTTGCTCCTTTTCAACAGAGGCTACACTATTATTTTAAACCTGCCCAACTTCCCATCCCCAAAAGCAACCAAAGATATGCCTCAAAACTCCTGTTGGCCTTGCTATGGCCAAGGGAGAGATCATTAAGAAGACATTAAGAGACCTAGTGAATGTGAAGAAGAAGAGAGAATGAGTAAATGAATGCTCACTGTCAACTCCCCTGTGGGTGTGGAGCCTTCATGTTAAGGGCATAGACTGCAAATGGTCCAGAAATTATTTTTTGTCCTAGAGGGACGTGTGGGTGGGTGGGTGTGTGTGTGTGTGTGTGTGTGTGTGTGTGTTATTCAGTAGCTACACACTAAGAAGAATATCTTACCTGGTGGGAAGCCCTTGCCAAGGGTGAGACTTGGAGTTACCAATCTCACCTTGGACTAGCACACCTGAGCTCCACCCCCCAGGCCTCCTGGAGTGTTACTCCAGATATGCACTGTCCAATACAGTAGCCACTGGCCTCATGTAGTCATTTCCATTGTAATTCTTTCAACTTAAATTTGATTAAAAATTTAGATCCTCAATCCCACCAGCTGTATTTGCAGCACTCTGCACAGATATAGAATCCCCCCCCATCATAGATCATCCAACTGGACAGCACTGTTCTGGATGGAATGACTCAGCTGGCTGAGAGAACCACGTGTGGGCTCTGGGGAGATTAAGCTCCGTGGGTCAGAAAGTGCTTTCCTCATGGTGTGTGGAGCATCACGGAGATTTGAAGGAGTACATCCTTATGTCATGGCCACCAGCCTGAGGCCAAGAGAATCAGCGGTCTTCAGACAATGGCAGGAAGCTCGGTAGCCTAACAAGGTGAATCCTTCACTGCCCTCTGTTTTAGTGAAGTTTGTCACACGAGAAAAGCTGGTTGTTTTGGTCAGAGAATCTGCAATGCTGGTCTCATGGGGTTGGAATTTCACTTGCATGTCTAATGTCAAGGGCATCTACCTTACAGCATCACCTCTTTCAGCTCTTGACTCTAAGTGTCACTCGGGGAGGCCTCCCTGGTCACCTGGTTGAAAGTAGCAGCCCCAGCCCACCCTTCACATCTTCTGTCCTTTGTCCTACTTTGTTCTTCTTAGTGCTTGTCACTCTCGACTCTCAATGCAAGATTTTACTAACTTGTATTGATTCTTGTCTGTTTTTTGAATGAAAGGTAGGCCCACACAGGCAGGGATTTTCAGTGTTTTGTCCACTCTGTGTCCCTGGCCCCTAGAGCAGGGCTTTGCACATGGCAGCCGTGTGTTAACTGTGTGCTCAGAGATTGGGGCACTACAGGTGATACACTTTTATGAGCCTTGGGCAACCCCTTCCGGAACCAGAGGGGGGTAAGTAAGTGAGTGCCCTTTATAGTGCCCTATACTCTCTAACCAAGCTAAACTACCCCTAAGTCCTCAGGTGAAACATTTTGTCTCTCCCCACCTCCTCGGCCTTCCCATGGGTGCACACACACAAACACACACACACTCACACACACACACACACACACACACACCATGGGCACACACACTTTCTCACTTACTCTGTGCTGTTCCTTATTCCCATGATGCCTTTCTCTAACAAACGCTTATCTTCTCAGCAAACTCTTCCTTCCCCTTCAACTCCCAACCCAAATGCTGCCACCTCTGGAGAGTCAACCCAGACTCCCACAGGCTGGCTCAGGGCTCCCGACCCAGGACACAGTGTGTGGCCTTGCAGCCATGCAGC